>NC_091832.1:65196885-66541385 GCF_037783145.1 Equus przewalskii
TCATGTGCCACCTAACTGGCTCTATTGGAGAAGACTTACAACCTTCACACTGTACTTACTGCGTGACCCGTATCTTAACCTATGAGAAACACTGCTGCATCCTTTGTTCTGACAAATTTTGGAAAGAGAATTATCGCAAAGAAGCAACTTCCATTTTACACTCATTATATGGTGACACAAATTAGCTTTCTTTCTTTCTTGCCATACTTCTCAGACAGGAATCAAACACAAGCTTATCGTATCCCCTTAGCTTCAGGTCTTACACATCAAGCTTTACAAATGATATTATTGAAGCCTCTTTCTAGTAGGCTTGAAGAAGGGAAATACCTCCATTTTCCCTCCTATATCAGAGATATACTACACAGCACTCTCAAAAAATCTCTTCCTGAACTTTTTTCTAAAATCTGCTCTCTCAATCCATCTTTTTCACAATGTGAGTAAGAGATTTAAGCATCATATAATGAGTTTTTCATGATTAGAATGAAAAACCACAGCTTTCCTGGGTACATGATTTCAGATAAAAGCTCCCTTTTAAGATTTTATAGCACACATAAATTTACATTCATACATGCAAAATACTTGGAGTTTTAGTGTCTCCGGGACTTACTTATATGTTAACGAAATAAGAATTTGATGCCCAACACAAAGTCAATGTTTAAGACATTTATGTGATTGTAGCATCTTCACAACTTGGCATTTTCCTTTCTTTCCCAGAACATTTGGATAACCCTGCCAGTCAAGTTTCAGCCTGTACAGAATGACCAAATTTTTAAGCCATCGTTGCTTACCTAATCTTAATATGTCTACACAACAGGTTGGGCTGACTTCTTCTACAGAGAGTTCAACAGTCATAGCCAAGTTCATGAAATTATTTCGGTACAGAATCACTTTGACATTAGGTTCTATGGGTGACTCTGCAAAGATGCCTTGCCACCTTTTAATTATAGGCAAACTAATTGTATTTTTAAATTTAATCCCAATACAGGTAGACTCTTACACAAGGTGAGAAGCTGATTTTAAGGCTTAAAATTTGAGTCTTAAAAATTGTGAGAGAGGATTGACAGTAGTACCTGTGAAGATTGGAGTTTAGGTAAAATAGCCTTCCTGCACATTGTATTAGTGATCTTATATAGGTACATAAACTACTGTAGTACTACAGCATGTATATTTTCCATTGTCTTACAGGAGTCTGTTGGTTAATAAAAATCCAAATAGAGTTTATGTCAGGCAGTCCAGTCTGAAATCAGATGTATAATAACACAGAAGACACTATTTATAAACTCTGATAAAATGATCCCTCCCCAATCCACTATAGTTTTCTTTTTTATTCTCAAAGAATTCGGGGCAAAGAGAAATCTAAGAAGGATAAATAGAATTATTCATGCCCTTTTGCATCCATAAGGAGCCATACCTGAATTTATTGATATGAAATTACTGCCACTGCTTTTTCCAAAGCAAAGCAAAGGAGATAAATAATGGATTAAGGAACTTTACAATATCCATTGTTCTTCAGTGGACAATCTCCATCATTTTGTTTTAAACTTAGAGCTTTCTCTCTATATTTCCAATCCTCTCTCCTTCTTTTTGTGGCTATTGTCACTTTGACAATAGCCATGGTTTTTCATTCTAATCATGAAAAACTGGTTATATGATGCTTAAATCTCTTACTCACATTGTGATAAAGATGGATTGAGAGAGCAGATTTTAGAAAAAATGAGTAGAACAATCATTTAAACACATGAGCTAAAGAGCTCTGGAAACACTCAAGAATGTCTTGCAAAAGTTATATTGATAATTTATATTGTAAATAAACAAAATTCAAGCATATTAAACAACAATTACTATTACAGCAAAGACTATTCCAATTAATAGAACCTATTTTCTAAATATCTAGATAATACTACCATGTAATTTGAGATATTTAGAATATTGGTAACAGTTTTCATATTATACTTAGAAGGGAGTTTTTTGCTCCCTCTCTGCTGTTCATACATAAAATTTCTTTGCAAACGCACTGAAGTTTTGATGCCCAAAAGACTAACACTTCTATTGAGGAAAAAAACACCCCCTCCCAAGTTCCTACAGATTAAGTGTTTGACTATAAGTGCTTGCTTGGAGAAAACTATGAAAAGCGAAATGTTTAAATTTTATAAGTCTCTGGAATATTTCTTTGAGATCAATCAAAACTCACAAAGTAATTCAAAGTCTTTCAGATTTAACATATGAAAAGTAAGGACAAAAGAACCATGCTTCTTTGCTAATACTTGATACACGATTTCTGTAGTTAAGAAGCTCTAATGAAAAGTATGACATTAAAAAAATTAAAAGAATAGATTCTGTGATAAATATTTAAGGCCAAATATTCATTGTAGAGGTATGAAATGTTTGTTTTGGAAGAGATAGAAAAGACAATTGATAAAGACAATAAACTCATGGCTATTGAATAGTTGTTGTCATATATAGATTTACCATTTTTGGTTTTTGAAATATGGTGATTAGAAGGAAACAATTACAAATGGCATTTTTGCTCTATCAGAAGATATAAAGGTAAATTACACAAAATTAACACTGTCTTCTCGGGGGCCTCAATTCAATTCCATAACTTTGTCATATGAATTACAGGATAGAATTTAGAATTTCATGCTAACCGGTCACTTAGAATGCTTTTGATTTCATCTTTCCAGAGCAAAACAGCTCTTCACACAGAGAATTTTGGAAATAAGTTGTAGATTGTGCTATTTCTAACAATGCCACTTCACTTTAAGGAAAGTGTTTTGGATACATGGGAGATATTTTGGAGATTTGCAATTAATATTTCGAGTTTAAAAACACTTCAGCATTGTACCTAAAAAGTAATACCATACTTCACAAGATAACTTTTCTAAGGCATTATTCTAAACCGTAAAGCTTATGTACAATAGTCCTTTTCTTTGGTATCGAAGATCTTTGAAAATTATTCCAGCATCATATTTCCATATGAAGAGGAACAATCTTTCCAAATTGTGTTCTGACTGAGTGGCTTAAACGTGATATCAAAAACATCCAGGTTACACCTTTCTTCAATATGTAACCTGTTGTATACATATTTTACTTTCCTTTTGCCAGAAAAATACTCTAGTTTTTACTGAATTTTTAAATGTGGTCTCTGAAATCAATTGTATTAAAAGTTAGACATCAAAGCTCAAATTTACCTGCTCAGGAAAGTAAGAAAATGCATGATTCACTTCCTCTAAATTGTGGGATATTTTTTTCTAAAAGGCAAGGTGAGTAGAGTCCTTTGTCTTCCCTTGTGATCTTATCCATGTAGCTCTCTGGACTGTGCAGTCTTTTTCTTCTAGACACACTCACTATGGACCCTGTGCTGTAAAAATCAATACCGCTCTTTGGGAACCATGTAAGCGTTCAAAAGCTACAGTTCCTATCGCTATATGATTATGGTGAACAACACAATTCTTGCAGCTCTTTAGGATTTTTGTGTTATCATAACCATTTTTAATCAATCCTGTAGCAAGGACTAACAGCTGCTCCTTGGGTGTGAAGGAATATCCAGAGCCAACACCAACACTCAAGATCTTCATCCATATCTCTTCCACATTTCTTCCCTTTTTCTCCTGTGCTAGCATTTTTCTTAAAGGCTATTTTGCACTTTTACTTGAAATTAAATTCTACTGAAAAGGATATACCATCTATGTTTTAAATTAATTAGTGTTGTTTTCCTTTCATCTTTTTTTAAAATACTAAGAAAAAATTAAAGTTAATGATGTGGCAGGCAGTGTGTGGACAGCATTGGAATAGCTCCTGCAGGCTGGCAGATGAGTGGTTACTCACTCGCGTTGCCTTCATTAAGCAAGAAGGCTTAAAATGCACTTAGAAACATAAGTCAGATTTATACAAACTGAACAGACTTTATTTCCCCAGGCTAAAAGCTAAGTTTACTTCACATTCTAAGTTAAAGAAATAGATTCCCATTCCCCTGATACCAAGCTTTGAGAGGATTTAGAAAAAAGATTAAAATCAGCCCTTACAATGGCAGACAGGATGATCTAATCCCTTCTTTCTTGCTATTAGCTCTCTTCTTTAGGCCCTTAGCCACTCTGCAACAAGCCAGGAGGGGAGGCATGGAGTAGTCCATACAGCCATTCTGGGAAAATTTACAAATGCAAAAAATGAAATATGGCCGTAATGTATATAGTGAGTAGAATCGTGGCTCCCAAAAGACGTGTTCACATCCTAATCCCAGGAACCTGTCATTAAGAACATATTGGGAAAGTAGGTTTTTGCAGATATCTTAATCAAGGATCTCAAAATGAGATCATCCTGGATTCTCTGAGTGAGCTCTAAATCCAATAACAAGTGTCCCTACAAGAGACAGGAAAAGACACAAAAAATGAGACAGGTGTGTGAAGACCAAAGCAGAGATTGGAGGTACACAGCCGCAAGCCAAGGGATGCCTGAGCCACCAGAAAGTAGAAGAGGAAGGAAGAATTTTCTCTTAGAGTTCTCAGAAAGAATGTAACCCTGCCAACACCTTTGTTTAGACTTCTGGCCTCCGGAGAATAAATTTCTGTGTTTTAAGGTGTCAAATTTGTGGTAATTTATCATGGCAGCCCTAGGAAACCATACAATGTACTTCACTTCTCAGTAGTGAAGGCATGAAATTAAACCATAAAATAAAGATCTGGATGCTCATACTATTCTTATTCTGGACAGGAAATAGAAGAGTATTTCTGGTTATGTATGTACATGTGTGCCTGTGTGTCTTAAAGATGGTCCTTCTATAAAGCATAGATAAGCAACAATTTTTCCAAAATATGACTCAACTTTATAGTGTGATTACTGTCACAAACCAGAATTTCATTTCTTTAAACATGACTGGAGTGACACAAGTGTAGGGGATTTTCCAATTAAATCAAATTTCCATTGGTATAATACAGTCATCTTTAGAAATATATGGGGCATAAATAAAAGTTTTAAGGCCTCCTAATCATGATTTTTCACTGTTTCTTCTAAAACTTGATTGTTCATTTTTTTAAAATCCCTTTTTGTCTTCCTGGCAAATTCTCACAACAGCTTCCCACTAACACAATCTAACTTCCAACCTCTCATGCATACCCTATACCCTCAAACAAATCCTGCTGCTTTCTGAACATTTAACTTTTATTTCTGTGTCTGGCCTCTTCTCATTTAGTCCATATATTCAGATCTCTAGTTCTCTTGTTAATAAACCTTAACGTATACAAAAATCAGTGTTTCCGGCCTCTCTTTCTTTATCTTCTTTCTCCAGACCTTTGGTCTGGAACATAGAATAAGGGCTTAGAATAATATTCACAACATGTGGGAAACAGTGGTTAATTCTTCACACTGATTCATGTGAAATTTAAATCTCTCAAATCCGTGTTGTGATTTAGTCAGCTAAGGAAAAAGCAGCAAGAATACATTGTCCCTCTTCCTCAACTTTACTCCAAGGATTAAGATATTAAGCACTTGTATTTTAAATCCTAAACCTGTTCTAATTATGTCATTGAAAAAGCATCAATTCATTACTCTGTAGTAACAAACATAAACAAGGCAAGGAATGCAAGATGAGAAGGGTATCCACACTGTTAGCACATCCCTCAACACAGAAACCCGGCCACATAAGAGGAAATAAGATATCTTCTTCCTAGAGGCACAGTATATATGATCTAATCAACAACATCAGTAAAGCCTAATAGCAACCCAAGTTTTACCTGACATAAACCCTTTCATCCCAGAAACAATGTGTCAATAGCCATACTTCAGGACAGAAAATTAACATACAATATGATTTTAAAAAATTCTTATGTTGAAGCCTTAACCCCTAATGTGAATGTATTTGGAGATAGGGCTTATAAGAAGGTAACTGAGGTTAAATGAGGTCATAAGGCCATGATCTGAGAGGATTGATGTCCTTTTTAGAAGAGACACCAACGATCTCATGCTCTCTCTCCCTATACACACACTGAGGAAAGGACATATGAGAACACAGCAAGAAGGTTGCTATCTCCAAGCCGGGAAGGGAGGCCTCACCAGAAATCAACTCTGCTGGCACCTTTATCTTGGACTTCTGGCCCCCAGAACTATGAAAATAAATTTCTGTTGTTTAAGCCACCCAGTCTACTATATTTTGTTATGGCAGCCCAACAGACTAATACAGGAACCAAACGCAAATTTTTGAATGCCTTTTCTAATCACCTCTTACTTTGCAACAGTTATCCCTTGTGTACTTTTACGGCAAATAATTTTCAGGCAAATATAGGGTTTTTGCCCCTCCATTACATACATAGAATCTTAGAAAGAAAATAGAAGAGTAACCTCATAATCTGTATAGCACAAACTGCCTACCTTCTTCTTTGCAAACAGAAGCACCATCTTTTGAGGTTATCTACACCCAAGAAAAATGTGGAAAATGTGGTAGGTTCCCATCTCAGAGTAAGCCCTGAATTATTTAATCTAATCCTGGAGACCCCATTCTCCTCACTAGAAATTGGTTTAGAGGTGGGCATGTGTCTCATTCAGGATTTAACCAAGGAAACACAAACTGCAAATATTTGAAACAAAGGGAATTCAGTGCAGGGAATCTTTCACACAAGCGATGGAAGAGTTGAGAAACCAGACAAGGGAAAGAGGAGGCAACGAAACCACAATCACCCCTAAACTAGAGAAACAAAAGGAACAGGAAGTTTAACCAGAGACCAGCAGCAGCTTGGATTATCTGGGAATCTAAACTCACTGCCAATCAGTGTAGCAGGTGTTAGAGCATCAGAGGAGGCAAGCAGCTGCTGGAGATGCAGCCCGAGGAGGAGAAGGAGGAGAAATACCCTCATCTCTTCTGCCCATCCTCAACCTCCCACTAGTGCCTCCTTTTGGCCAAACTCAGTCAGAAACCAGTTGTACTAGGAGCCTGAGAAATGGCCTGCAGAGGGCAAGCCCTCCTGTGATATGGGGCAAACAGGCCACAACCAGCAGTGCGCGTGACCCATTCCGACAAGTGAAAGAAAGTCTACCAGGCAGCTTCTACCAAAGATTTGCTTGGTCATAAAAGCAGTCACACAAGAAGGATGACCCCTTCCTGTTGCTGAGAACCGCAGTCTGTATGTGAGGCCTGGAATGGCTACAGCCAACATGTGACCATGAGAGGAGCTAGTGAGGACACAGAGGAGGGCAGAGAAGAACCAGCAGCCTTAGTAGTGCTATTCAGTCAAGGAATTAAGGACTCCTTAAACTGCTCTACTTAAAACTTTCCATTTTGTGCATTACATCTATTTCCTATTATTTAAGCCATTTGGAGTTGTTGGTTTTTTTCTGTTTCTTAAAGCCAAAAGTATCATAAATGATGCAGTCTATTTTCTAGTGATTCCCCTATAGAAATTCTTGCCAAATGCCTCAAGTAGAGCTTTCACAGTATACTAATAATTAAAGCAATAAAAAGGAGTGAAACCTGAAGCAAGATATCAACATCAAAGTAAATAAATAGTAAAAATCAGAATACATAATCCAACGCACTGGGAGAATGTGTTAAATCTGCATGAGGCATATGACGGCAGACTGAAAATATCAAAAGATTGGGAATTGCCAAGCCAATAAAACTAGTCATTCTGCATATGTGATTGTGAACAAATGACTTGCTTTTTCTGTCACATTATTCTTTAATGTTGTTGGTGACTAAAGTGTCAGATGCTTTAGCGGTGTGTGGACACCGCCACAGGCAATGATTTGGGACAATCACAATGTCCCCATTGTTTGTGTATAGAAAGGTACCTACTATGATAAGAATACCAGAACTTGAATTTTCTGCTTAATCTGTTTTCATTTACTCTATCTTGAGACATGCTCTGACAAAGAGAAACTTGGGAGAGGTGTTTATTCTGCCATATCAAAGATTTACATTTTGCCTTTTAAAAATATTATATTCACTTATGAACATGAGCCTCACAGTTTTATACACAGGATATTTATATTAACATATCCACCAGAACTGTTGTAAAGCAAAAAATTAAATTTGGTCTCTAAACTGCCCTTTATAGAAGAACTAGTTAAAACACACACACATACACGCACACACACAGTAGCGAAAAATTGGGGCAGATTTATGTTGAGGAATAAATATTCAAAGAAGTACTATCATTCACTAAAAGTTTTATCTTATCTTCCTCATATACGTTCATCATGTATGTAATGAAGATGAATACCTGTGACTTGAATAGTATTGCTTTCATTATGCATTGAGATTTCAAGTGTTCAATTTTGTTATGAATTCTCATGTTTATTTTCATCGATATCTGAAAACATGAGCCTCAAGATCAATTTTATCATCCATAGAATATAAGCAGAGATGTTCACTTCTGACAGGACTGTAGGTTCTCCTGTTTCCATGCTTAGAGGTCAGCCCCATCCATTGCCCAGATAGACAGCGCCCATAAGAGAGGACTGAGGAGCCCCAGAGAAACACTGTCCTGCTACACCAAGACAAGCCTGCTTCCACATCAGGGTCGATGTTGTCCCCCAGCTCTGATCAGTGGATTTCTAGTAACCAACTCACTGGTTTATTAATCTATCCCACTCTGAGTCTACTCTTTTGAGGTCTAGGGCCTGATTATTTTTCCTCATAGATGTTCAGAAATCTACCAGTTAATCAGCCACCCACCCACCCACAAGAATCAACATCAAGTTCCCCAGGTTTGCTTCTGAAACATACTGTTATTTTGTCGTCTCTGAAAACCTAGATATTAACCTATATCCACATTTCCGACCCATTCTACATTCTCCAGTGCTTCTCAAAAAAATTCACTCCAGATGTCCTATAAGCATATCTTCTAAACATTCCCTTGACAATTTCAATACTAATTACAATTCCTGGCAGAACTATCTAGCTTCTTTTTTTCAAGGCTTGTAGCAATATGTTTATGTAAATATCTAAAGAAAGTTAAAATGATTGCTCTTCTTGAATTTATTTCCCAGAAAAGAATATGGTTTTGCTATGTATTCAAGTTTAGTGCAACAACTAAAGTTGTTAACATAGCATGAGAAAAGACTCACAGGGAACATATTATAGTCAAACTAAATTAGTTTTGTTGTGTATGAACTTGCTGTAGCAAGGAAGAGTACACAAGAGCGACCGTGGGATGCTTCAGAAAGAGGGGATTGGGAGGGCCTTATTAACGGGTGGGGCAGTGCTGAATGATTTTAAGAAGAGACTAGGAAAATAAAGGATCAGCTCAGCATATGACAACAGTTTAGAAATTGGGTATCTCAGCAATCTTTGTTCAGGAGGCAGGAGGAATAAAGTGGAACTGAGGAAGTCATTGGTAAGAAAGCAGTGACCACTCAAAAGAGGAAAAAGTGTCAGTGACTTTTCAGCCACAGTGTGGCCTGCGGAAAGCATTGTTTATGTCTTTGGCCATATCCTGTTTGATTACTGGGTTTTTTTAGGTTACGTTAGGATCATACTCGATCACCAGGGCTAGAAGAGTACTCAGTGTCTTATTTCCTTGGAAAATACAAAGTTAAGATGTATGTGGAATATATCTTATATGTATTCAAAAAACCATCATCTAAAGCTCTGTACTTATTTTGGAGAAAGAAGCTACTTTTGTGTGTCATAGTGACCCACACGGCTCAGATCCTTCAGACAAGAGTGATACGTTCCATTCTCCCAAATATGATTTGAAACTTTGCTGTTTGAAATCATTTGTGATTTTAGAGACAAGTCTTCTCGGAAGTAAATACTTGTTAATTAACATAAATAATTTTTATAAGTTCATCAGTGTACGTTTCTTAATTTTAGATTTACTTTCTAAAGAAAGAAATTATTTGGTTTTTAAATCATAGTTGTTAGGAATGAGCTAGCTAAATAAAAATTACCTCATTCTTAGAACAGTAAGTTTTGCTTCACTAAATATTATATCCTACCATACAAAGTGGATTCAATTTTCTTCTCTCAAAGTCCTTACCATTTAGTAAATTGTCTATTATTTTTACTTAGAGAGAATTGATTTTTAAAATGTTTTTATGCAAACTTTTGATCTCTGTGGATTTTTTCCTTAATGTTTAACAACATGGGAAGTATTATAATCATTGTTCAAGTCTCATTAATTTTATAAAGCATTTATCTTCATGATTAAAATGGAAAGAACCAGGATTTTTCCTTCGGGATGTGCCTTTGCTTCTAACCTTATATTCCTTCCCTAAACAAGTGCAGGAAAAAGAAAAAGTTTTCTGCATTTTGACAAGGTGATGAGCACTCTGTATTTTGGAATTCAAGAAAGATATATTAAATATCGACTATGGACTGGTCATTGTGCAAAGTCTCCTGGATACCAAGAAGAACAAAACCCACTAGCCCTCTCTTTCACAGTGTTTATCTGAGATTCCTAAAACAAAATCTGATTTCCAAATTTAGCAAAAATCAATATTTTATAATTGAAGGTTAGACTTCTACAAAGCAAATTACTTAGGGGACCGTGAGACCATATATCCAACTATTAATGTAAAAGCATAACCCCTTCCCTTGTCAGTGCAGAAGAATGTCCTATAGTAGATATTTACATTACTTGACAAGGTGCTGAGAGCAATTCAATCAATAAGACTTTAAAATACATCTTGTCTTAGAAATCACAGGACCATTAATCTTCGTGGTGTCATTGAATTGTCCCTATTGGATTAACTAATTAATGCTCATAACAATAGGATGCTCCTTTTTACAAGGAAAAAATAAGTATGGATTACTGCTTTCCAAAAAAGTAGAAAGCAGTTATGGATTATACAAGGAATTATCTTCTGTTGCAGATGCACCTAGGGAAGAAAGAATAATTTATGTATTTGTAAGTGTTCTTTTCCAATTTATCATTGATCATTACTTATTATACAATATTAATTTTCAACAGAACATGTTTATACAGTCACTCAATGTGTTGCTAAGATATATGGCAGAGAGAAAGGGAACTAATATTTATTTATAAATCTATTAGTTTGGGAAAAGATGACATATTCTCTTTTTTCCTTTTTTTAAAAATACTTTCACCCATAGTGTGTTCACTCTTGAAAATGTTTGATTTGTGAGCAGTAGGACCCTCATGTCAACACCCTTTCAAAGGTAAAGATATTTAACAAATGCAATAGAAGTATAGCCATCATTCATTTGTGGACATTTTTGTCTCTTGTCTTACTGGCTATCCTGGACTCCCCAATACTTTGCCTCCCATATCTGATCTTTTTTTGTCCGCTAATATAATCATTTGGTTGGCTATAAGGCTAAATTTTACCTCTGAAACGTTTTATCTTGTCTCTGCTTTAAAGTCTCCTAAATCAGATTTATGGACATTTTCTGGCAGGAAGCTTCGTCCCTATGCTTCCAATTTATAGGAAATTCAACTGTATCCAAAACCTTGTCATTTCTCAACACCTTCATTGCTACCATCCTGGTCCCAGCCACCGTTAACTCTTGTTGGATTGTGGCAATAGTTTCCTAATAGGTCTCCTTGCTTTCACTTCTCAAGACAGCAGCCAGAATGATCCTTTCAAAGTTTAAACTGGATCCTGTGACCTCCCTACAAAAAATCCCAGTCATTCCCCAGTTAACTTAGACTAAAATTCAAAACCCTACAGTGGCCAGAAAGGCTCTGTATGATCTGACTCTTCTTACCTCTCTGACTGCCTCTACAATGAGTCTCTTACTCTGTCACTCTACTCCAGCCACACTGACCTCTTCCCTGCTCCTTGACCTTGCCAGACAAAATTCCTTGCTTAGAACCACTGCTCTAGTTTCTCCTTCCGCCCAAACATTCTCCTCCTGATGTCTGTTTGCTCAATCAGACCAGTCTATTCTCAAATCTCACTTCTCAAGAAGGCCCACCTTAACCATCCCATTAATATTTCAGTCATGTCTCTTCTAAGGAGCATACAACAGGGTTTTGGTTTTGTATTCAGCCTAGTAATCTTAGTCTTTTAGTTGGAGAATTTTAGAGCATTTGCATTTTGTATAATTACTGATATACTTTTGATAATATATGCCATATTGCTATTTGTTTTTGATTTGATACACTTTGATGGTTAATTTTAAGTTTCAACTTGAGTAGGCCGCGGGATACCCAGATACAGTATTTGCTTAAACATTATTTTTTAGTCTATCTGTAAGACTGTTTCCAAAGAGATTAGCATTTGAAGTGGTAGATGGAGTAAAGCAGAGTTCCCTCCCTAGTGTGGGCAGGCATCATTGAGTCTATTCAGACCCTGAATAGAACAAAAAGGGGGAGGAAGATTGAATTTTTTTCTTTGCCTGATCCACTGAGCTGAGACATCAGTCTTTCCTGCCCTTGAACTAGGACTGACACCATTAGCCCTCCTTGTTCTCAGGCCTTCAGACTTGGCCTGAAATTTACATCACCAGCTTTCCTGGGTCTCCAGCTTGCAGATGGCAGATTGTGAAACTTCTGAGCTTTCATAATCACATTACCCAATTTCTTATAATAAATCATTATATATAAATGTACATGTAATGGATACATATATATATCCTATTGCTTCTGTTTCTCTGGAGAACTCTAATACATACACCTGTTCTATGTTCTTTATCCAAACTTATTTTGGATTTATCACACATTTTTGGTTATTCTATTTTAGCTCTATTGAATTGTTAGTTATGCATTTGTATACTATTACTTTACCCAAGAGATTACAACATGTATCCTTGACTTATTACAGTAGAAAGAAAATTATTATCTTTAACATTTCACTAATATTTCTTAAACTTTAGATTTTAACTCCATTTGCCTCAATCCCACCTTTTGTGTTACATTGCCATACATTTTAAACCTCATAAGATATTGTTGCTATTTTGAATATTGACTGTTTATCAATATTTACTTCCATAGTTATCACTTCTATTGTTCTTCATTCATTCTGAATTTCCTAATTTTTTCATTTGGAATCTCTTTCCTTAAACCTTTTAACATTTATTTTAATTCAGGTCAGTTGGTCAAAAATTCTCTAATTTCCTGGTTTTCTAAAAGTGTCTCTATTTCACCTTCTGTTTTTGAAGGAAGTTTGTTCTAGGAATAGAATTCAAGATTGGTAACTACATGCTTTTAGCAATTTAAAGACATTATTCCATTAGTATCTGGGTTTTATCAATTTTATTGAAAAGCCCATTGTCAGCATTTTGTACTGTTATTCCTTTGAAGATAATGTGTCCACCCATCTCCCAACCCCAGGCTTACTGCTTTTAAGGTTTCCCTTTGTCTATGCTTTTCAGCACTTTTACTGTGATGTGCCTTGGTGTGATTCTCTTTCAAGCTATCTTGATTGGGGTTCATATAGCTTCTTGAATCTGTAGGTTGTTGTCTTTCATCAGTTTTGGAATATTCTCAGCTATTATTACTTTAATTTATTGCTCCTTTCACTCTTTCTCACTCCAATTACACAAGTTGAACACCTTGATTATGTCCCACACATGTCTTCTGCATTTTCTGTTTTCTAATCTATTTTCGCTCTGAAATTCAGTTTGGATTTTTTCTATTTGACCTGTCATCCGATTCACAAATCTTCTCATCTGCTCCATGTAAAGTGCTGTTTAGCATCGCTTGTTTCAGTTGTTGTATTTTTCATCTTTAGAGTTGCTACTTATTACTTTTTATAGATTACAATTTTCTGGTGAAATTATCCATCTTCACATCTACTTTCTATATTTTTCCTCTATTTATTGAATACATTTACCATATGTATTTTAAAATATTTGTCTGCTCGTTCCAATATCTGGTTCACCTATACAGTGTTTCTATTGTTTACTTTTCATTTAGATTTTCATCATACAGTTCAATCTCTTGATATACCTAAAATATTTTTATTAAATGCCAGATATCATACATAAAAACATAGACGCTCCAGGTGCTATTATATTACTGCTACTGTTAAAGATTTCTTAAAGTTAAAAATTATTTTTTCATCCCTTGAAGATCATTTTGTCATGATGGTACAGAATTTGATGGTTTAACATTGTTTCACACCTATAATTAAACTTTGTATCTAAGAAACAACTCAAGCCAAACCAGTTATTATTGAGAAAAGAAGAAGAAAGTGTAAATGTAAGGCAGAAAAAAATTTATCTCAATTTTCAAACAGACAGCTCAGATAAATATTTGTAATATGATATGATTGGACCTGATGAAGAACTACATTTGTTCCAATGTTATTCATTGGCCACGTAGATAGCATCAGCAAGGAGACATAGAGAAAGTCAAGATACTTCCTTTTCTTTTATGCTGAGAGGAAATTTTGTAAGGAGTGGTACAAAGTGATGGAAAAAGAACACACTTGAGGGTTAGATCTAACTGTACTAGGTCTGACACACATCTCTGAATTTTTTATTTATCTTCATCCATAAAATAGAGATAATATCTTCCCCATAGTATTGTTATGAGTATTAAATATTATTATTGTGTCTGGCACAGAGTAGGGAATAAATTCATGGCTGTATTTAGGAACATTTTTGCTTGATTGTTTGTTTTGACTAGCTGGTTTGCACAGAGAATCCTATAAATGTACTCTTCTACAGTTTCAAATAGGGAGATAGGAAACCTCCATACTGAATCCCTGTAAAATAGGTAGCCCTATTTACATCATTCCTATAGAAGAAAAATTGACTGATCAAAAATAAGAAGAAACTCTAGAGCAAACTATTATTATTTGAGAATCATTAAAAGTCTACTATAAGTGCACATATTCTGTGATCAATTCTAGAACATAAAACAATTTCTTAACTCATACATCTAGTTTTTCTTTCCAGGACTTCATGAATTGACCTTTCCATTCCCCTTCTTTGCATCCAGAACTTTCCTAAAATCCAAGACTCTTTTATTCCAGGCTTACTACAGAAAGTTTTAAATCCTTACCTTATATTATTTCCTCTAAGTATCTCGCATGGTTTATTATTTTTCTATACATATTTTATTGCTAGTAACTACAACATAATGTGACATCTTACCAAAAATATCAGAGAACTCTGAGCAAACTTAAAAGACATTAATAATAGCCATCTATCCTTATCTTTCTTGAAATATAAAGTTAAGCCTGATAATACCTAACTTTCTTCACCAACTGAGAGACAGTTCAGATAAATTCATCAACCTGATAAGCTATGGGGTTAAAAAATTCAAGCATCGTCTAGTTACAGCAGAAGAAATTCTTGTTCCAATATAGCAAAATCAGGGACCAGCCCGGTGGCACAGTGGTTAAGTTTGCACGTTCTGCTTCGACGGCCCAGGATTCTCAGGTTCAGATCCAAGGTGCGGACCTATGCACTGCTTGTCAAGCCATGCTGTGGCAGGAGTCCCACATATAAAGTAGAGGAAGATGGTCACAGATGTTAGCTCAGGGCCAGGCTTCCTCAGCAAAAAAGAGGAAGATTGGTGGCAGATGTTAACTCAGGGCTAATCTTCCTCAAAAAAAAACTGAAACAATATAGGAAAATCAATCACCTCATTTCTTCTCATTAACAACCTAGGAAATTTCACACATTTTACTGTAATGCTCTGCAATTATTGCCACCTTCTAAGACGAAGCCCCAATATGGCAAAGAGAGAAATTTATCTTGGACCTTGAAGGCCGTTCAGACACACAGAACAAGAAATGGGATTGTTATTAGTCTCTCTAATAATTATAATCAAGACTATAAAATTTTTTGGTTAAAAAGCCTTTATCAGAGATGAAGACTGAAGATTGTTTGATTTGTATGCATGAAAAATGGTGAGAGAAAATTAATTAGGTCCTAATTGACCTGTCTTCTTCCTGATTCCTTGTAGAACAGAAACAACAATTTATTCGGTAATGACCCAAGTACTTCTGCTTCTTCTGCTGTTACAGGTCAGTCACATATCTGCAGCTAGCTGCTCTAGCTACTCTTAAACATTAATGAATACACAAATAGAATTATTGAATTGCATCCAGTAAGTGTCCTTCTGGCCTAGAATTTGCAGCACTGACAAGTTAATATACAAGTGTGATGAGGTACCAATTTTAAATGATAGAAGTGAAAACCAATTAAAGCAGACTCCCTGCTTCTCAGGCATTTTCAAGAGTTATTTACAAGGAAGTAAATGACTATCAGTTCTCCTGTATTATGTTTTCTTGTTAATAGGATGATTCAACGGTTAGTACTAGACATATTCCGAGGGTCAATTCTTCCTTAGAGTAAAATTCAGCACCAGTGTCATCTCAAGTACGATCTACAGATAAAGATACCAGCTCCCGTTAGACGTCATTAGCATGGTATCATCACTAAAAGATACTATCATGCATGTTCTCTGATATGCTTATCAGTAATATATTTTCTTGGAAGACATTAGTGATTTTAGCTTCTAAAATAACTTCTAGCAAGTTTTGACATATCGTTTCTTGGGCAGCCATATCATGTGCACATCCCACCTACTTCATTAAGTAATACTTGATGTCAAAATGCCCAGACAATTTGACAAGAAATAAAGGAAGCTATTTTGTATGGTATAGATAAAATATCTTGATAATAATTCCTCAGTTTAAAAATATTCATATTGGCTGCATAAAATATAGAAAATCTTACTATATATCCTAGAATTTTTTGAAAGGACTCTGATTGTCCACAAAGATTATCCAAACTCACCAAAACACAAAATTTCAGCACTGAAACTTATTTTCCTAGAATGATTATAATACTCAGGAGTGGTCCAAAAAGCTTCTTAGATGATTAACCAGATATTGAGTTGAAAATACGTTTAACATATTACTTATAGTTTCATTAAATTTTAGTACATTACAATAACACATAAAGTGGCACAAAAATGTTCTTGGCAGGTTTGTGGACACACTAAAGTAGTCATAAAATTCGCTTCAAATCCATTTAAACAAGCTTTACTTAGGAGTCAGTCTCATTTTCTCACTCCAGTGCTCTTACCTGATTCAATCTACAAACTAAGTACTTTGAGACTAAAAATTAAGCAAGCAAGGAAATCTCAGGATGATTGGGGCCTGTGAGAGAGCTGTCTGTGCCTTCTTAAGTATGTTGACCTCCCATGGAAGCCCATTGTTTCAGGTGTTCAGGTGTTTCATAACCATTAAGTAGTGGTGGAAGGGAGAAAGATAGACAGAGAATGGACCAATAAGTAAAAGACCAGTGTTCAGGCTTAAAAATTATCTTCCAAGGAACTTTGGCCATGGTTACTCATATAGAAGTGTCCGGAAATAAACAGACCAAAGATTCACTAAATTTTTTGAAATTGCATGGCCAAAACAATTCTAAGTGGAGTTTTCAAAAACCTGTGCCTATCCAAGCTTCAAAACAATCTCCTATAGCCTAAACCTTCTCAGGGAGAAAGCCTACCAATGTCCCTTCTAGATGTTTCCATAAAGAATAAGTCACAAGGAAGAACCTTACAGAGTATTTTCAGGGGCCAAGTAGGGTAATAGAGAAAGGAATTTTTCTCAGAAAACAGAAGCAGAGGCAGCCAGGGGGCTAACTCAGGACCTGAGCCTCCACCTCCCTAGTTACCCTGGATAACTCCTCGCAGATACTAGAGATAGAACTAGGAAGTTAGAGGAAAAAGAGATGCAGCAGTGGGAAGACAGGCATAATGGAGAAGAGGAGAGCAATCAAGAAGCTTCTCCTTTTGCTTTGAATGCCCCCTTTTCCATCAGCTATCACCAAGACAAATTTTGGACCAAAGTTGGTACTAAGAATCAGATATTGCTCCTAAGTAGGGACTAAATAACAGAGAAGGAAGATGTTACTGAAGGATCTTGGCTAAGCAGTTGTTCATATGAAAAACAGATCATATATAAACCAGCCACTAACTTTAAACCCTTAAAACTATTAATCTGAACATAAAATATTGCATATAGAAACACTAAACACAGCCTACGCACAAATAAAAATACAAATAAAATGAAAATTTTAAAAAGATTTCAAATTTCAGATAGAGAGAGATTGTAATCTTATTTTAAAAGTGATCACTTTATAACCTATAGATAAATGCATTATAAGTTAATCATACTAATACTATACTTGCTATTTATTTGAATTATTAATAAAATATTGTTTACTTTTTTCTTTTAATACTATTTATAAAAAGACTTTGTAAAATCTCCAAATCAATGACTTAGTAAACACAGAGCAAACTTAAAAGTAAAAATTTTAATTAAATCAGAAAGATATTTATGTTTAATTATGTTCTTAGAGCACCAAATCTTATTAAATCCACTAAGCATTTTCTACTACATCCCAAAAGATGTGAAATGTGAGGCTTTGGTTCCAGAAACAATGCATTAAAGCTTCAATCCATCATGTTTTCATTTTACTATGGATACAAGGATTTTTAGAAGACCTTAACTGTTCCTTTGACCTGCATTTCATTACGCCAATGCAATTTTGAACAAATTAAATTTCATTTTCAAAGTTCTTAATTTATTAAATTGGAAAAAGTACTTAAGCCATAAGAATACTTTCCACGCTTTTAGAAGATACAGACCTCATAACATTACTTCTAGGTTATTTTTAACTACCTCTCTCCTGCCCTTGGTACAAGTAGGGCCCCTTCACCTGTTAAAATTTAATGACACTCAGGAACAAGTCATGAGCCCCTACAGGAAAATATTTCCTGATCCATTTCATTTATTTCTTCCAATATTTATAACATCATCTACAGCTTCTGTTTTTAATGAGAGACATCTAATGATTAATACTGGCTAATTTGTGTCCAATTAAAGCTAATGAAAATTACAGGTGAATGAAAGGCTGGGTAGAATTCCTTGCTTAGCAATGGGTACTTACCTAACTATAAGAATAAAATATGTGTATTTTCAGTTCCAGTCAATGAAAGTACATCAGAGTAGGCCTCAAGCTAAGGTGTAATGCCAAGGAAGACTTCAAGTAAGAATACGTAAATTCAGGGGCCGGCCCTGTGGCTGACTGGTTAAGTTCACGCACTTTGCTTTGGTGGCCCAAGGTTTCACTGATTCAGATTCTCAGTGTAGACCTAGCACCATTCCTCAAGCCATGCCGAGGCAGTGTCCCACATGCCACAACTAGAAGGACACACAACTAAAATATACAACTATGTACTGGGGGGTTTGGGAGAGCAGAAGGAAAAATTTAAAAATCTAAAAAACAAAGAATAAGTAAATTCAAAACAAGCATTTGATATTTTGATTTGAGAACTAAGATCTCATATTCTTTCATTCATTTACTGTATTTGCTTTTTTAAAAAAAGCTTTGAATTGGGCTGGCCCCATGGCATAGCGGTTAAGTTCAGTGCGCTCCACTTCAGCAGCCCAGGTTCAGTTCCTGAGTGTGTACCAACACCACTCAGCAGTGGTGGCGACCCACCTACAAAATAGAGGAAGATTGGCACAGATGTTAGCTCAGGGTGACTCTTCCTCACCAAAAAAGTTTTAGCATATGTACATATCCATAAAACTATCATCACAATCAAGATAATGAATATATCCATCACCCCAAAAATTTCCTCTTGCTATTTTGTGGTTCCTCCCTCCCATACCTCCACCACTCTCTCCAGGCAACTGCTGACTTATTTTCATCACTTTAGAATATTTATATTGTCTAGACTCACATAAATGGAATCATAAATATGTTTGATTTTTTATACATCTTCTTTCACTCACCATAATTACTGTGATATTCATCCACATTGTAGCATGTATCAATAATTCATTATTTTTATTGCTAAGTGGTATTATCAAATAGATATACCACAGAGCTTATCCAGTTACCTGTCGATGGATATTTAGGTTGTTACCAATACTTACCTATCACAATTAGCACTATTGTGAACATTCCCGTATATAGCTTTATATGGTACTACAGTCATTTTCACATATTCCTGGATTCTGTTTGCTACTATTTTGTTGAGGATATCTGTGTCTACACTCACAAAGGATATTAATCTGTAATTTTTACATCATGGTTTTGGGGGCTCTGTTGCTAGGTGCATATGTTTTTATAATTTTTCTACCTTCTTGATGGATTGACTCCTTCAGCAATATTTAATGTGCTTAATTTATCAAATTGTCAATTATTAAATTGACTTGCGTGACAATTTGTGTATTAAAGTCTTTTTTTGTGTCTGATATTAATATAACCACTCCAATTCATTTTTGGTTGTTAGCATCGTATATCTTTTTACTATTCTTTAACTTTCAATCTATTTGCATGTTTGACTCTGAAGTATATAGATTAGTTTCCTATGGTTGTCGTAAGAAAGTACCACAAACTTGGTGGCTTAAAACAACAGAAATGTATTCTCTTACAGTTCTAGAGGATAGAATTTCAAAGTCAAGGTGTTGGTAGGGCCAAGCTCACTCTGAAGTTTGTGGGGACGATCCTTCCTCACCTCTTTCTAGCTTCTAGCGGTTCTCAGCCATCCTTGGCATTCTTTGGCTTGTAGATGCATCACTCAATCTCTGCCTCTGTATTAACATAGCCATTTTCTTTCTATGTATCTTCACATTGTCTTTCCTTTGTGCATATCTGTGTTCAAATTTCCCTTTTCTCTTAAGGACACCAGTTATATTGTATTAAGGATCCACCCTACTGCAGTATTATCTCCTCTTAACTAATTAATCTGCAATGACCCTATTTTTAAATAAGGTCATATTCTGAGGGACTGTACATTAGAACTTCAATATATCTTTTCGTAGGACACAATTCAACTGATAAGTCTGCCCTTGGCCCCCCAAAATTCATGTCCTTCCCAGATGTAAAATATATTCGCTCCATCCCAACCCATTCCAGCATCAAGTCTAAGTCCAAAATTTCATCTAATATGATTAACTCAAAAAGTCTCAAATCTCACCTTCTAAATCAGGTATGAGTAAGACTCTGGGTATAATCTATCCTGGGGCAAAATTTCTCTCCATCTGTGGACTTGCAAAACCTAGAACAGAAGTTATCTACTTCCAAATTATAATGGTGGGATACACATCCCTATTCCAAAAGGGAGAAATTAGAAGAACAAAAAAGAGTCAGAGGTCCCAAGCAAGTCAAAAACCCAGCGGGGTATATTCCATTAGATTTCAAGGCCTGACAATACCCTCTGTGGTTGGAGACTCTGTCCCTTTTAACAGCAGCCCTGCACTCTAGGCCCAAGAGGCAGCAGTTCCACCTCTCAACCCCCAGGAGGTGCATTTCCACTCTCACTGCCCTAGGCGTTCCGGTTGGCTAAGACCTCTGCATCCCTTTCTCCATCCTCAGAGTCATCCTTCCTTCATTTTACCCTGACTCTGTCCCTTTCAATTCAAGCTGGTAGTTTTTCTACTGTCATAAAATTCTTAAAATTCTTGTGAGTCTTCCATAGATGTTGAGAAGAGCCACATCATTAGACATGAGGGTTCTCCAGAGATCCTTCCTAGATAACTACATCTCTATTTCTGACTTCTGGTTGATAGGATCCATAAGTCATAATTCCATTCTCTTTATCAAACACTTGTCCAGCCATAACGTTGGTCCTGTTTCCAGAACATGCTATCTGGATAGGCTAGCATGGAAATTGGAGAATTTTCCAAATCATGGAAGTTCTGATTCCTTTTTGCTTAGCAATTCGTTCTTCAATTTATCCCCTTTCCTCTCACATTGTACTATAAGCAGCAAGAGGAAATTAGTCTGCACCTTCTACACTTTGCTTGGAAATCTTCTCCTCAGTTAAATATCCAAGTTCATTGCTTACAAGTTCTACTTTCTTCCCAACAGCAAAAAATAATTCAGCCAAGTCTCTGTGACTTTATAACAATGATCACCTTCCCTCCAGTATCCAATAGCATGTTCCTTATTTCCATCTGAGACCTCACCAGAAGAAGAACCTTTAACATTCAAATTTCTGACAACATTCTGTTCATGATGATATACGCATTCTCTAAGACGGGAGAAAGCATCTCTAATGCTCTCCTCTCTTCTTTCTGAGGTCTCACCAGAATCTCCTTTAATGTCCATATTTCTATCAACAATCTGTTCAAGGCAATCTAGATATTTTTCTATCAAGCACTCAAAACTCTTTCAGCCTCTACTCATTATCCAGTTCCAAAGTCACTTCCATATATTCAGTATTTTTACAGTGTCAGCACCCCATTTTCTGGTAACAGAATCTGCATTAGTGTCTTCAGCCTATATATATATATGCGTGTGTATGCGTGTGTGTATTCAATTTCCTGTCGTCCTGAATAAAAATATATGTTCCATAAGAGCAAGAAATTGGTCAGTTTTGTTATCTTCTGTATCTCAATACCAAGATTCCAGAATAGAACTTAGCATATTAGTACTTGATAAATGAATGCATGAACGAATAACAAAATAAAACCCCAAAGAACAAGTTGAGTGTCCTTTACCTATAATCATCAAACACTTGGGAGGTTTGAGAACAATGAAAAATTTGGGCGCTTTAAATACAAACAATTTTTTCTTTCAAAATGGATGTGCATTACTCCCCCCTAAAAATGTGGTGCCAATTCTGGAGGTTAAGTCAGTGTCTGAAAATGAATTGAGTTTTCTATGCTGGAAGGACAAAGGATGTCACTCTAACCAATGACAAAACATCTGGTCAATAAAAAAGTAATTGGTTCATTCAAAATACTTTTATGGTATTGTTCAGAGCAGGTAAGTCAATTTTCAATTTCAGCTTTATTGTTATTTACAAAACCAGCCTTATACAGGAGATTCATTCCAAATCATCAATTAAAATATTGTTAAATTTTTTAAATATTTATCATTCTTAGTCTTCTCACTAATCAATAAACTACAGCAACACTGGGTTCAAGCTGTTTACTCAGAAGATGATTAAGTTTTATTGTGATCAGTAAGTCAATTAACTTCCTTTTAGTCATATTTATTGTGTAAGCAAATTGCCAGAGCTTACAAATATCCCTTCATGGAACCTGATAGAATAAGAACAAAACGAAAAATACAGTGACATAGTATACCAATAAAATTTTAATGGCAACATAAAAATGATACTTAGTAAAATGTAATATAAATCTTTAAGCAGGATATAATTATGCTGATTAGAGAAGATCGGACTATTATTTAAATGAGTGGTCACAGAAACGCTTTAATATCAAGTATACAAAATTAAAATAAAAAGTTTAAAATTTTCTGAAAAAGATCTTCAGTTAATCTGGAAAATATAGACCCCAAACCCTTCTCTCTTCTCATCTAGCTAAATAAATCAAGAAAATGAAAGTATCAGGAGCTGTCCTGAAAATGTAAATGTTCAATGAATTTTTCCATGATTAAAGAAAAGAAAAACCTTGCCTTCTCATTTCTGTCTACAACATACGTAAAATTAGAGATAATGGGCAAAAGAATCTCCACACAGAGTCCTAAAGTCCCTGAGTTACAGCAAATTGTTTGCTGAACTCTCTGAAATTTAACACATTTATGTGAAATAATGTGCAAGACATTCTTTAACCTTCATAATTACCCTTAGAGGTAGAACAATCTTGCTCTGATGTAACCTACATTTTATTTGGGGAGACATTGTCGGAATGAGGAAACTGAGCCAGGAAGGAGTTAGATTCGACTGGTTAGTTGAGCTGGGATTTGAAGTGATGAAATTTGACTCCAAAATCTTTGCTTACAACCACTACACAGCACTAGGTCCAAGTAGTAAATCTAAGCAACAATATTTGAGGTGGTGAGTTCAAAGTCAGTAGATCAGTTTCGGCATGTTGAGTGTTTCCTTGAAAGCAGCACGATAAAGAGAGGGGAACTACTTAGGAGGTAGCCAAGGTCAGAGAGACATTTTAGCAGGGAGCATGAAGAAACGGTTAGACACCAAAACATTCACCCAAACGAACACGTTAAAGAGAAGCTTGTTTCTTGAAATTCCTTCAACTTCCCTGCTGTTTTATACTTTTATAGCAAATAAAGCCTGCAGATCACAAGAGAATTTTAAAAATAGACCATTATATTAATAAAAAAAATCCACTAGGTGAATTGATTTCAACGGCTTCTGTCACTCTGCAGCATACGTCCAGTATCAGCTGGGCTTCCAACATCAACATTTCACCCTTGATCCTAACTTTCTTGATGTTTTTATCCATGTTAATACTAATATTATGTTAATACTGATACTGTTAATATTAGCATTGTGTTAACATTAACACTATTTACTAACATGATTTATATTGCCGTGAAATTTGAATAGTATTTTCTTAAGTAAATATAAATCCTTCAAATATAAAAAGAAATCAAGTTGTACTAGCAATGAAATGCCACATGCAAATTGTCTCATTCCTTTGCTGGATTTTTAAAACAAATTTAGTTCTGCTGCGGAATTAAAGGAAGTTGGATAGATGAAACTCATGAGAAATAGTAAGCGTAGATAGTATGTAAGCTAGGAGCTTATGAAAGATAAGTGAAGCTCACAGACTGTGTCAAGTATAGAGAATGAGCAAACAAGTAGCTGGTGAACCACAGGCAGAATTCGTCAGACATTAAACGTATATGGTAAGTTAATAACTTATAAAACAAGTTAAAGGTAGATTGAATACATAGAAAATATGATGGAACAAACAAGAGCATGACATATAAATTGGAAGGATGGAAAGACCAAGTTACGATCACGCCATCTCTAGGCTGACAGCTGTTACCTCTAAAACAGGCACGCACTGGAAATAGGCCAGACAGACAAAGATAAATACCGCATAGTTCACTCATATGTGGAAGATAACAAATACATGGATGAAGAGAACAGATTAGTGGTTACCAGAGGGGAAGGGGATTGGGGCTAGTGGGTAAAGGTATTAAAGGACACATATGCATGGTGATAGATAAAAATTAGACTATTGGGGGTGAGCACGATGAAGTGTATTCAGGAAGTGATAAACAATAATGTACACCCAAAATCACATAATGTTATAAAGCATTATAATCTCAATAAATTGGAAAAAAATTTTTCAAATAAATAAAATAAAACAGGCAGGCATCGGCCACTCCTAGTAGGGTCCCATTCTAGCCCCATGCATGCACTATACTAGACCCATAAATAAAACCCACGTCTGTTCAGTAGTCTACTTGCCAAGTTAAGCTGTGCCAGGCATTGAGGACTCTGCTTTTCCCTGATACGCAAGTGTAGGTCATTGGCCCAGGACACCTACCATTGCCGGGGCTCCTTGTTCAAACCTCCACTCTAGTTCTTGTAACTACACCATCAGCAAGGAAGGCTGATGGGAAAAGAGAGAAGACATGTGAACATTGCATACTCCAAGACTCAGCCTTGTACTGGCTTGTACCCTATCCTAAAATGTTAACTTATACAATTTCTTTCTGCTTGCTTTATTTTTTTTATTTTCAACCTTTTATATAATTTTCATTCTTTTCTTTGCTACAAAAGTACTAAAGCAGTGAAAAAGTTGAAGAAATGTTAATATTTAATAAACTATGTCATTCAAGCAATTTTATATTGTCTGTGAACTTTCTGTTCTGTGATCTCTATGATAGCTTGCCTGGTAGTGTGCTTTGGGGCTAGCGTTTCATCAAGAAACTTTCCACATGATCCAAATTTTCCTTAATAAAATTATAAATGCTTGCTACATATCAATAACAAATTGACACACAAAGATACAAAATTCCTAATCAAATTGTCCAAATGGTGAAATGGTGATTGAGCTATTACTGTAAGTGGAAGAAAGAAGAAAATTTTAATATCATGAACTACCCCAAACATATAAGTTTTAGGGTAAAAAAGAAAATGAGCAAGAGAAAGAGAAGAAACTAAAAAAGCACAAAGAAAGACAGTAGTATAGTCAAAAGTACCACTGTGTTTTAGAGTTTTCTTTGTTTCCCGCAAGTTTCAAAACTTCCAAACTTGCATTTTTAAGTGTTTTAATACAAGTTTGAAAAGTTTCCAAAAAATAGCAAGAAAAATTGGTCACAATGTTGTTTTGTAAATGAGCAGTCATTTAAAAGTAAGCTCAGTTGAACTTTCGCAGCTCTTCATTATTTGAACCCAGGAATCAAGTTGAAAACACAGTTTATTTATTATATTCATGTTACATCATCTAGTCAGATGTCCATAAACTGGCATCAAGATGAATTCTATGGGGAAATCTTCCTTCCCCTGCCTGACCCTACTTCCAATCTCTCATACTTAACCGCTGGCTGCATTAAAAATGTTTGACTTTGGATTATTAAAAAATTAGCTGAATTAAAATATAAACTTTTTTGGTAGCTATTTGCTTTAGCTAACCTTTACTGTTACCAAAAGCTTACTGTGAACTTTACTTCTTATTCATCTTATTGTGAAGTTTACTTATTGTGAATTTTAACAGTTACTTTCTAACCTTGAAGTTAGCTGGGGTAACACCCATATTAGGAAACAGGTAATAAGTGTTGGAAGAGAGGAAAGGAGAAAGAATACATTCTGGGAACATTTCAATAAATGTTCTCAGCATGGAAAAGCCAAATCAGAAACAAGTGAAACACCTACACACAAATCTGGCCTGTAATACACTTGTATACATACCTAGTCCCTGCAAATAGGCAGATTCATCTCCATGGCAGCAGGACATTAATTAACGCAGTGGAAGTCCTTCTAGGTGTCCTCCTGTATTACAGTGGCCACTCCAATCCTAGCTTTAACTCTAATTTCAACCAGCATTTCTAGTCCAAAAATATCAGACTAACTTCTAGGCAAAACTTCTAACTTCAAAGGCAAAAGTCTCAAATGAAAGTAGTGGGACAATCTCAGAGAACCAGAAAAAGCAAAATACTTTTCCAAATTTAGAAAACAAAGCTAAATCTTTGTGGCTTTTGGTTTATCAAAGCAAGTACTCTTCCATCTAAAATATCTTTGCTAGTGAATAGTGAACAGATAAACACCTTAGAGTACCTTTCTCAATCCCATAAGGAGTTGCGAGTGCAGAAGCAACAGCAAACACAGGCTGTTAATAAACATAATTGAAGACATCAAACTATGATTAATATAAAGAACACTCCCAACCACCCATAGATCAAGGTTAAGATAACTAGTGAAGTGACTTGATCACCAAAAAAAGCAATATGTGAGAGGCTATTACTTTAAAAAACGTTTGCACAATGCTTGTAAGAAAAGCACTGTAACAGGTCAATGGATTCTCCTCATTCACTCATTAATTCATTAAACAAATGTTTACTGAGTTCCAATTACATTCCAGGTCTACTGCTAGACCCTGGAGATTCATTGGGAATATAGTGCCCATCCTCTAAAATCTATGTATCTCAAATTTGTCCTTCACCTGTGCTCAAATTTTCCCTTCAGGTGTTTTCCAATGTCCAATTGGCATTTAGCTGTACACTATAGCACATTTTGTACATTACAATCTTAGGGAACAGCAACAGAAGTGCTGTAAGAAAATATGAAATGTCCTGAGTGATGGGTCCTTTTACATTGTTGACAAAAGGAGAAAATTATGTTTGATCAGTTTTAGAATGATGCTTCTCAAACTTGAGCGTGCTTACCAACCCCCTGGGGACCTTGTTGAAATTCTAACTGTAATTCAATTGGTCGTGAGTAGACCAAGATTGCATTTCTAACAAGCTCCAAGGTGATATTGAAGCTGCTGGTGCATGGGCCACACTTCTGATAGAAAGGCTGTAGTCTACAGTATTTTTTAATTTTTGCTAAAACTGCCAGCTAATGTCAAACATGGCCACAATCTTATATTATTGCATGTTAGCCTCTTCTCCAAATATATTTATTCAAAAAAATCTTAGAATCACCTTCCATGACCTATGCACTCTGCTAGACTATGAAGAAAACTGAAATAAGAATTCCATCCAACTCTTTATATTGGAAACCAGTAAGGGGAACTGAAGTATAAACAAATAACTCTATTAGAGTATCAATGTAACAGAGTCCAAAAGTATTACTTTACTATTCACATCCCAGACCCTTCTCATCCATCTTTAAGGAAATTTATGAATTTTATAGGTATGACTATTCAGTAGCTGGGCTTTGTTACCTTGATCAAAACAGTAGGCATAGAGAAAAATTCAAACTAGGCCGAGAGAAGGTATATTAATATCCATCAAAGAGAATTGATCCATAGTGAACAGGTAAGAGGAGACAAGAGTTCTAACATACACTGAAGATTAGAGATATTGTTTTAATTATTTTATTGAGGTCATATTGGCTTATAACAGTGTGTATATTTAAAGTGTACATTATATTTCAGTTTCTGTATAGATGGAATCATGTTCACCACCAATAGTCTAGTTTTTATCAGTCACCATACATGTGTTCCCCTTTACCCCTTTGCCTTCCCCCCACTTTCTTCCCCTCTAGTAACCAGTAATGTGTTCCGCATATCTATGTGTTTGTTTATCCTCTACGTGAGTGAAATCATACAGTTTTTTTCTTCCTCTGTCTGACTTATTTCACTTAGCATAATAACTTCAAGGTCCATCCATGTTGTCATAAATGGCATGATTTTTTTCTTTTTTATGGGTGAGTAGTATTCCATTTTATATATATACAGCACATCTTCTTTATCCATTCATCTGTTGATGGGCACTTGGGTTGCTTCCACATCTTGATTTTTTAACCCTCAGACAGTATGTGAAAAGAGATTCTGGTGAAATACCCAACCACATTGATGTCTCCTTAAGCAATTTATATGTGGACTTAGGTTACTTTTCAAGGGTTTTTCCAGTTTACGTGTTTACATTGTGGAGCTGACACCAGGCTTTATCCAATCATATGATCAAACAGTTGAAATTAGCACTCTCCTTCAGTTCAGGCTTTCAGGATGCTTGTTCTTTCCTCTTTATACATAGTCATTTATTTACTCTCCCTCTAAAATTGTTAGATGCAATCAGATCTTCTCAGCCTGTTTTAAAATGTCTTTTTCAGACATACATATATTCATTTTGAATCCTCCCTTACAAAAATAGGTATTCTGATTTTTGAATAAATTTTACAGTCATTTTCAGTATCATTCGCCAATTTGAAACTCCTTAATTACACTCAATATTTAAAACCAAATATAGCATTGCTTCTGAGGATTTGCACAACAGATGCATGATTTTCCTTGATTCAGAGCAAAGTTCTCTAAGAAATAACATGATTTTTTAATAAACTTTACCCTTCCAAATCTTCTTGCTGTGGCCTTGAGGAAACAACGCAACCAGAAGAAACAGGACAACTTCGCTTTGCCGCTGTGTGTTCAATCACAGCAGGGATGGGCTTGCAGGTTCAAAGTACTCACATGTAACCTCATCTTCTTTGTTAACATGCAGGGCTGTGTGACCTCAGTGTGGCTCTCTTGTTCCACGGCAATTGTGCCAAGCATTCCACCATGCTGTGCTCTGATGCTAGCAGTTTGTCCTTCTACTGGGTGTATCCTAGGCTGCATAATCACACCCTTCTACTGTTAGATGTGCCATTCAGGGGGGCATTTGTAAGATTCAGGAACCAGAAAACATAGTCATCTGAAGCAGCCTATTGTTTCCTTTAACCTAAATCGTTACAGTATGGTATGGAGGACAAAAGATATAATTGAAGTTAAACAAGCTCTATCAATTTCTAACCATGTGACACCAAAGCTTAGTTTTCTCTCTTAGCCTGTCTCTAGAACTACTCTAGACCAGTGCTTCCTAAACTTTAATATGCATAGAAATCACTTGGAAATCATGTTGAATGCATACTCTATTTTAATGGCGAAAGCTGGGACCAAGATTCTGCATTTCTAGCAAGCTCCCAGATGATACCAATCCTGCTAGTCTGAAGACCACACTTTGAGTAAAAAGGTGCTAAAGTCTCATGTACAACTTTAGTTCTTTCAAAAAACTGTGAAATTCCTCATGAAATAGAAACTAGAGGGCAAATTTCAGATGTTACTATGAGTTACCCTTAGAGATAGATCAAGAGAAAGATTGATATGAAGGCCTTTAATGGCCAAAAAGACAATCTAGGACTGTAAAAGGTTGTAAGCAACCCTTGTGGATCTGACGGAACCCATGAGAGATTATGGTAGTGAGATACTGAGAAATGGACTGGGTCTGTCACAGGAGGACTACCACTGAGAATTAATCCTGGGAGTGACTTCTAAGAAGCCCCTGCTGTGGCCAGGAGCTGCAATCCTATTAAGGGAAGCTCTGGGAACCATATATGGGAAGCCACCAAAAAGATCAACCACTAGGAAGAGCACTTAGGGTATTGTTTGGGAGGCCTAAATTCTCGGAATTACTAGCTTCTCCATATTGTATGTTACCCTTGAGAATAAAGAGATCTCTATACATCTCAGCAAAGTCAGGAGTGCTGGGTTTTTATTAGGGGGTTATATGAGAGTGATTAGAGTTTTCTGGCAAATACTTGATGGTATTGGAAGCCCAAAAATTTTATATGGAGAGGTGAGTACTCAAGCCAATAATATAGGATCTCAAAGAATCCCCAGATTTAGCTTTTCAGTTGTAGAGCACAGCCCATTCAACAATGGTGACATCCACACGACCTAAACTCCACCCAGTCTACCTGCCTCTACCTCACTTACATCATTGTTCAGTTACTGAGTTGTTCCTTCAACCTGAAATTCCAAATTCAGACTCTGATCTTGGTTTGGAGACTTACTTGTTTACTCATCTCTGCTGCCCATCTTCCTCTGAATCTCAAACTACCACCTATGAGTCATCAGCAGATTGCATTGCTGGAACACTGCGAGCCTATTGCTAAATTACTGATATAAATCTTATTTAAACTATTCCCTAACTCTGAGCCCATGGGAAACCTGCTTGTCAACTCTGCCCTAAAGAATTATTGTCCGTGTATTATTACCTTCTCTAGTTTGCCAGCTAGTCATCCATTTTAGCAATCCTATGCTAACGCCAGTATTTTGGGACTTATTCACAAGCTTTTTGAGAGATGCTTTATCAAAAGCATTGCTAAAATCAAGATAAATTATGCCTTTTCATAAATTAACTTAGTTACTTCATCAAAAAATTCAGATTAGTCTGACATGATTTATTTTTAGAGAATCTAGGCTAACACCTGCTCAACAACCCAGATAATTGATTCCATTATTCTGGAAGAGATTTAACAGAATAGCTCAGTTTTGCAGAAAGTCAAATAATTGACCAACCACCTTCTCCATTAAGAGTCCAGAAAAATCACAGGAAATACTGGTCTATTAATTATTTGCAAGAATAGACTTTTTAAAATTATTTTCTAATTCTCATCTTTAGTAAATTTCAGAGGATGACACCACATCTCAATTACTTTAATTAACTTGAAAAAAATTTTATTGCCCTATTATGAGATAAGTGAATCTAAGAACCGCTGCTTGCATATGTCTGTATGTCACTCGTAGAATTAGAACCACTTGGTTATTTTGTGAAATCTCTTCTCTACCTTGGTCTTGAGGAAGTCAATATAGAGGGCAGAGTTGGAATTGTTTATGAGTAAATTATTTATGAGTCAATTTGCATATGTTTCCGATAGACTGAAATGATGGCTGGGCTGTGAATTAAAATCAGAACTTTCGTTGCTTTTGACAGGAATGTACTGCTACTTTAGTTAGAAGGAGATGTTCTTGGCTGGGCAGCTAAAGTATAAAAGAGTATGAGTGGGGATCAACTTCACAGATCACTAGAATGAGAAATATAAACACTACTAGCACCTTCTCTTGTCTGATATCTCATCTGCTCTTCTCTCTAAAGGTCAGCTGCATTCTTTCAGGCAGGCTTCTCCCACATATAGACATGGTCTATATAGATATAGATGTGGGATATAGATGTAGTCCCTTGCACCCCTCAGACTCACAATAACAGCTTCACTACAACTGAACCAGGTATTCATTATTGGTTCCAGGTTAAAAAAAAAATCAGAAGTCTTTATTGTGTCAGGTTTGAATCAGGATTCAATTAGGTCTCGTCTGAATCATCTGTAAGTCTGTGAGTGGTGGTCAGAGGGAGACATACACAGAAAACGTGGTAAACAGGGGGCTTACACAAGTTCTCCTCGCATCAGAAGCTTAACCGCAAAGTAATTTTCAGTAAAACATTTCACCTTCCTCTCACTTTCCATACACAAAATTTGTCAGTAAAATAGGCTATAAATAATTTCTGCTGTCCACATCAGCAATAGACATGTCCACACTTATTCATGATCAAATAAGGATTTAAAAAAAAACATATGTATGGTTTAATTTCCAAGATTCAGATAACGTTTAGAACAAATTAACTTTCCCTTCAACATGACAGAAAGAGCACAAATCTCATTAAAATTTGAGAATAAAAATAAATTTGAGGAGCTGGCCAGGTGGCATAGTGGTTGGGTTTGTGCACTCCACTTTGGTGGCCGATGGCTTGCGGGTTCAGATCCCTGGCACAGACCTACACACCGCTCGTCAAGTCAAACTGTGGTGGCGTCCCGTATACAAAATAGAGGAAGACTGGCACAGATGTTACTCAAAGAAAAAAGAGTCAAAGGCGCATCGTCAGGGTTCAGGCCATCTCACAAATTTCTGAGAGCTAGAAAGTTGATGAGACAGCTTTGCCAGATAGAAACTGACCTGAGGAAGGCACAGACCAGCACGTACCCTGAGAGGGCTGCAGGCGAGGAAGGAGCAGGCGCCCTAGTGGAGTGACAGAGATATTGGAGGCGAGGACTCTGAACAGGACTGAGGCTGGGAGTTAAAAGCAAAGCTTAAAACAGGAGACTTAATTGAAGGCCTGTAATGTGAACACCTGATTTCTCTTTCTCACCACCTCCCGCCCTCCAACGCACAGTGAAAGCAACAGGGTTTAACTGCAAGCAAAAGATTAGAGGGCTCATCTCCAAGAAATTGAACACATAAGCTGGGAAGACCTAGGATTTCTTGAGAGGAAGATGGTACAACAGTGTAAAATCTTCCTGAAGCTTGCATTTTAGAAGCCAGCAGCTTGGTAATCCTGACAACCCCGGTGACCTAGCTAAATGAGAATCATGCTCAGGGATGCAGTGTGGGAGACCCTAGGACAAAAGGGCATGGTTTACACAGGCTGTGGGGCTCAAGAATGTGTGAAGAACCAAGGGTGACCAGGCATAGGAGAAAAGCCACCAAGGAGAAATAACGAGATAAACAATCTTTTTAAAAAAAAAATTTCTGAGGAAGTGCATATAATTCAAGAAAGAGAAGAGTTTAAATAAAACTCTACTCGGCGTACTCAAGAAACGTAAGAAGAAATTTAATTCATAAAATAAGACTCAAATGTTATCAGAACGAATAGGCAAAGAACAGGAAATAATCACTAGAAGGTTAGAAATATCAGATGAGCCCCGCTTTGGACTGTGAACCATCAGGTTTCATTTGAAAAAGGTTGATTTTGCCTTTTTTATAATAAGTTTACATGATCTGGCTCCTGCCTCTTTACTTTCTCTTTTGCTCTAACCACTAATAGTGCCTTTTGAATTTGAAATCCTTCCTTCCTCTCTCTCCTCTCCCACCGCCCCTTCTTTTCCCTCCCTCCCTCCCTCCCTTCCTTCCTTTGTTCTCTCAACAAGTGTTCATTGAAGGGAAAAAAAGTGTTTATTGACTGCCTGATGCTAAATCTGTGTTCTTGTCCTTTCTTCTTGTTTTTTTTCTGACTACCACCATCTTCTAGGTTCCTCCTTTGTGTAACTTGCCAGATTTTAAGAGCAGTGTCAACCTGACTCCTACCATCGGAAACACAAGAAAACCTTGGACAAAATCAATAATAAAAATAATTATTAAATGGACATTTAAGTAGCTAAATTGAATAATTGCCCAATGGACATATAAAGCCAGCATCTGCTTCCTCTCCAACTCATTTTGAGCATTCTCTTCTCAAAAGCATTCAATGCTGCCATATCACTTCTTTGTTACCAGGCTATGCTTTATCCAGAGTGCCTTCAGGACTAATATTTTCTGATCCCACTCTTGGTCTAACTACAGAAAATTAGCAGTAATCTGTCTTATTCTCTCAAGGCTTTCCCACCAGCACAGGTAAGCTACATTGTTAATAATACGTATTTTAAATGCACCCAAATAATACAGTCATATTAAGAGATAACTTCACTGCCTCCATCATGCAAATCAAGAAATGAGAGAATTGCAAAGAGTCGTTGGGAAAGAGATTTATAGACAAAGAGGTTTGGGCATCTTTCAAATTACAGTCATGCGCTACACAACGATGTTTCGGTCAAGAACATACCACATATACCATGGCAGACCTGTAAGATCAGCACCATATAGCCTAGGCGTGTAGCAGGCTATACCATCTAGGTTTGTGTAAATACACTATGATGTTCGCACAACCACAAAATCGGCTAATGATGCGTTTCTCAGAACACCTCCCTGTCGTTAAGCAATCCATGACTGTACACCAATATAGGTGGTTGCCTAGTGTTTTAATACATTTCCCCTTTCCCACCGACAAATAAAAGCATTAAAAAGCTGATAGGACATTCGAGCCAGCTAGAGAAAAGCACAATAATATGTTTATTTCACAAATTTTAAACCCCCTTTTTTACCAAGTAAGAAGCCTTTTATTAGTGGAACATGGGGTAACTGCTAGCATCTAATTAGGTCTCACTTGAACCTTTTTCACTACCCTATAGGGTGGCAAGTCTGAGGGAAATAGCAGGCTTGGCTTAATGAAGCTGTTTTAGGAGAAAAGGGAATGTAAAGTTTCAAAAGCAATACAGCTCTCCAATTGATCCTATTCCACTGCAGACACCTCAAGGAACTTTCGAATTGAAGTCCTTTAGGAAAAAAACTCAGAACTCTGACCTTACGAATACACTACTCGCCTTTGATAAAGAAAGAAAGGAATATTTTATTACCACGCTCTCATCCTTCACTTATATTCTCTCTGGTGAGGAGGTGAGCAGGGAGGAAACAGAGGCGGCAGACTGAAAAAGCCATCCACGGAACAAAGTGAAAATGTGGCTTTAGATCAGCTCACAGAAACGGAGGAAGCTGTCAGTATGACGGTCTCAGGCACTCTGACTAGAAGAAGAGAGGAAAGAACACTGACGAGAAAGGAGGGTGGAGAAGGGAAGCAGAGCACACATAGCTTTGGTCCCTTCTTCCCCTGGGCTGTGACCTTGGCAGTGCGGAAGAATCCTATGTATGCAGGCTGCCTGCAAATGTGAGTAAGCTGCTGGCTGGCACTTTTACTCTTCTACACACTTGCGCCAAAAAAAGAAGGAAATACTTCGCTGTGATGAATGCGTGTCTGAATTCAGCTTGCCTTACACACAAATCAGTTAAGGCAGGTTTAGTGACTCCAGAGACGTTTCAGATTTCTGCTGTATAATCAGAAAATATTAATAGCATCGTCGAAAAAAATGTTACGGAATAAATGGACTCACGGGGGGTTCCATTTTGAATTGATGTCAGTAAATGAAATGATAGACAAGGGAATATTTTTGAAAGAGATGATATTCTTGAATTATTACAATAAAGTTTTGATTTCTTAGGTAATATTCAGCATTGTAAAGACTTTCTTTTTAAAATCAACTGTTTGCAAAACATTTTACATACGAATGAATGAAGAAAGAGTAAAAGAATTGATATGCAAATATAGTACCTTGGCAATATAACTCTTCTAAATTTATGATTAAATTAAAATATGTGATTAAAATTTATTTTAATATCTGAAATTAGAGCATATCAACAACTCCTTGTTTTAAAAACAAAAAATCTGCATGTTTTTAAAGTTATGTTCTAGAAGGTATTGCTCATCCGAAGACTATGGTTACCACTACTCAGTTTTTATCTGTAAGAGAATATATGTGCCATTAGAGGTCAACTCATCTCTCTTAAAAGAAAATGTAGGGGCCGCCCCAGTGGCACAGTGGTTAATTTCCCACATTCTGCTTTGGTGGCCCCGGGGTTCACCAGTTAGGTCCAGACCTATACGTTGCTTGGCAAGCCATGCTGTGGCAGGTATCCCACATGTGAAGCAGAAGAGGATGGGCATGGATGTTAGCTCAGGGCCAGTCTTCCTCAGCAAAAAAGAGGAGGATTGGTGGCAGATGTTAGCTCAGGGCTAATCTTTCTCAAAAAAAGAAATGCATAAAATAACTATTATTAAAAAAAAGAAAATGTAGAGGGAGTAAGGGCACAGGACAGAAGGATGTAGGTTCTATCAATTCTGGGTGGTGCCTGAGGATTTTTAAAGTGTATCATAGCAGGGATCCCTGAGCACAAATAATTTTTGTAAGTGGAAATTATGTTTTTTTACATAAAGTAAATGAATAAGAAACCTAATTTATACAAATTTTCCAAACTAGGTGAAAAAATTGCAAGATAGGAAAGATTTTCTTTTAAAAACTCAGCAATGTGCCAAATATGTTTCAGTATTCCCATTCTTGAATGACTTACATACTTTTGAACAATAATTTATTGATTCAATGGAACATATTTAGTACCTATTATACCCACAGTTCTAGACATTTGGGATACAACAATGACAAAAACATAAAGATCCCTACCCTCAAGGGGGCTTAATTTCTAGCCCAGGAATAGGCAAGAAAAAAATAATTATAGGGGTCAGGCTTGGATTTAGATCCTGGGTGGGGACCTACCCATCATTCATCAAGCAGCATCCCACATGCAAAGTAGGGGAAGATTGGCGCAGATGTCAGCTCAGCGACAATCTTCCTCAAGGAAAAAAGGGAAGATTGGCAACAGATGTTGACTCAGGGCCAATCTGCTCACCACTCCAAAGTAATAATAATAATTATAAATGAATGAATTGCATATCATGTTAGAAGGTGATAATCTGTCAGTATGGGGAGGCAGTTTGCAATTTTAAAGAGGACCATTACTGCAGCTATCATTTCAAAGGTGATAGCTGAGCAACAGGAAGCGAGTGAAAAGAGAAAAGAAAAGCCATAGTTAGAAAAATCAGCCTTAGGTGGGAAGAGGAACCACTCATTTTCATCACAGGTGTGAAGGCAGAATTTGTGATGCAGATGCTAGTAGGTGATAGATGTGATGGTGGCAATCTGTGGAAATTCTTTTCTGATTACCTCAATTTTCTCAGTGAAATAGAGAACCAAGCAATTAGTTGAGAGAAAATATGAGGAAGGAGAAGTCAGAAGTTTGAGGAGAGTGGGGAAGGTATGCAATATCTGCCTAGGAGAGGGAACAAATAAATGGCCTCAGGAGATGGATTATGATTGTCAGGCAGCATTAAGTGTCCAGTGGGTATCATCACAGGCATACCCAACATGTCTATATGTTTTTCACAGCCACCATCAGCAACGTGAGTGCTGGTACAAAGTAGATAGGGCTATGATTTCGCCAATGGAGTATGATGAAACAATGGGTTGATGGATGAATGCAAGGAAGTGATTAGACAGATTATCATGGGATTTATGCTCAGAAAAAAGAAAAGAGAGAACATTAAGGGGTTAAAGAGCAATGAAAAGCTGTAGAATCAATGGATCAGCGATCTTTGTGGGGGTCAAAGTATTGTCAGGGTCAGAATAATTTTGAGTTACTTCAAAACTTAAAAGTTAGAGGTTGGAGTGGGATGGATAAAATTTAGACAGTAGAGGGATTGCAGTTATTGGTAATGACAAGCTCCACGATATATGACTATGGGAGTACATGACTGAAGAAGACAAGACAAGGACAAAAATAATTAAAGAGGCACTGAAGTAAGTGAGAGGCCAGGTTTTTGGAAAGATCATCTATACGTATTTCAAAGTCACCTTGAATTAACACCGAAATCGTATTGGAGAGAGTGACAGTGATCCAGGCATTAAAAGGGTAAGGAAATGAGGAAGAGTGACTCCTGGGATAAGCAGATGGCAGCCACATTTAGGAAGAGTAGATGATAAATTTTGGTGACAAGAAATTCAGTGCTAGGAGTTTTAGGGAGGAGGGAAAGAGTGGGCTGGAAGCGGCAATGGAAAACAAGCGGCATCTGTTCTACTTTGAGAGGCAGGCTGGGAGTGGAAAAACAGTTACCCTTTGAGAAGGCTGCAGGGAAGGACTCCTCAAGAGAGATCTCTGAACAGTGTACAGTGTCTGACTTTCAGTTTAAAAAAGTTTCACACTACAAGATTTATCCTGTCTAAGGAGCCAAGCATGGTAAGCATGAGTTGAGATCCCTGAAGAAAACAAGGTTCAATTCAACAACTTTCTCTTCTTGCTCTCCATGTGCCACAGTGTTAGAAATTCTTCCATAGGGGACTTAGAAAACCACCTAGTATTAAATGCTGATGGCCAGAGAAAGATCATAGTCATTGTGAAGATGCATCCAGCACCCCGACCTAAAAGAGTACTCTCCCATGTGCAACACAAGTCTTAGCACGTTGTCCTGCATATATATATGAAGACGTAAAATTTTCAAAGTATACCAGCAGAACACGTCTTCACTAATAAAAGCTCGTCATCACATTTCAAAAGTGTCTCAGTAACAATATCAGAAATGGGCAAAAGTAAAATTCCTCCAGACTTACATGAACCCTGCACAAGATAAGTCAGCTTTTCAAGAGCAGAAGGTTTAGCTTTATTTTTCATAAGGCAGAGCACAATCATTACCTCTCTGCCATTTTTTCAGCATTGACACATATTTATTTATTCCAAATCCCATGATTTTATGTAATACTTATGTTACTTCCAGCTCTCTCTATCTGTGAGGCTCTTCAATTTCATCTCACTGACTGATTAGTTAACTGAATAAAAAAGTAATGAGTGACAGTTGAGAAATAAGTGCAATATTCATGATGGAGAGAGCTGAATAAAATGTTGATAGTTTTCTTTGAAAACTTAATATTCTTTTTTCCATAACTTTTTTGCTCACACACGTCTATCTCCATAACAAAGAAAAACTACATGTGCAACACCTCATAGTAAAATGATGAGATATTGCTGAGTATTTTCATAGTCTTAAAGGATTACCTCCCAATAGCTCTATGATAAATAATCCCATGTAAATTTTCTTTTAATGTCCCTGCCACTTATTAATTAATAAGGTAACTCTAAGTAGCTTATTCAGTAACTAGATAGATCTTTTACATTTCGGAAATGCTGAACGACTCTGTTTAATTGTTACCATTATATATGGATTGATAAGGAGATGATAGTAACAATTTGTTTTAGAAATTCAACAGAAGATGCCCCCTGTTGGCATTTGATTTTTTAAAAATCTTCCCATGCAACCACCTTTTGCCATAATTTCAAGCATCTTTATTATCAGATTAAAAATAAGTAAATAAATAAGTAATCTTAACTCTTGAACTCACAGTTCCTTATTCAAAGCAATCACAATCATTTTTAACTTGCTGTAACTAAGTTAATCTCAGAGTTTTTACCTTATCACTTAGAAAAGTTCCACTTCCCTAATCTTAAACTCTCCACTTAGAGCTTTGCAAAGAAAACTTCCTTATCTTTGCAACTCTCACAATTAATTCAAAACCTGAGCTTTGTCCTCATTGTCACTTGGAATTCTCAAGTTGGCAGAGTAGAGACACTTTACAGCTCTTCTCTCTTATATTCCTTCATACTCATTTGCTTAACATTTGTTTTTGATCAAATTTTTAAAAGTTAATTTTGCTTAATAATCAGTGAGTCAAGTGATCAAATCAAAGATGAAAACCCATTGATAAACAAATAGACAAGATGTCTCCTATGCACTATCTTTCTTAAAATCATAACTGATCCCTAGGGTTAAATATATAGAAGGAGGAAGAGCATCTTGATGGAAAATTAGTGTGAAGAATTGCTTAATTTCCATTGAGCCAATCTAATTGTCAGTTTAAAATCTCTAAAATGCTTGTGCCCTAATAAAGTATTAATCATTTAAGCAGCTATTTTTTGACAAAAGAAATAGTTACTTGATCATGACACTGTATCAACATAATTGAAACATACCTATATAACAGTTGAATAGATACGTAACTCAGATATTTGTTCCATTACATTATTAGAAAAAGCAATACGTTTATGATCTTTCCAGATGAAAATCGCTCATAATAAATAAACTGAGCCCCAAGTTTGCTCATCTATAAGTAAAGTAATAAGTATCTCTTTCTCTTAGGATTATTGTGAGGATCAAATGAGATAATGCTCATAAAATGCTTAGCAAATTGTGTAGTACATATATTAATTAAACTATGTTAGCTACATTCAGTACAATTAAATGTTAGCTATTATTGTATTTATATTATTACTAACATGTGCTCCCAGTCCTAGCTTGCAAGATTTTGTTACAACTTAAATCTGTGTTTGTTTTCCTCAGTATTCCATGGTATACCCTCTCTACTTTAACCAAATGATAATTCCCTCTTTCTTGCCTTTGTTTGTGCTGTTTTGTGATCTAAAATGTTCTTCCTCACCCTGATCATTTCTATTATGCCCATTCTTCTAGACCCCAGCTCTTTCCATCTCTATTAGCTATCAATTGCCACACTATGCACTACTACCCGAAAACCTGGTGGCTTAAAAGAACAACATTGGTGATCTCAAAGTTTCTGAAGGCCTAGAGTTCAGGCATGGCTTATCTTGACTCTCTGTTTCCGGTTATCCCACAAGGCGGCAATTAAGGTGTTGCTGGGGCTGTAGTCTCATCTCAAGACTCAGATGGGGAGATTGCACTTCCAGTCTCTCTCTGTCATTGTGCACAGGATTTAGTTTCTTATAGTCCGTTGATTTGAAAGCCTTAGTTTTTCAATGTTTGTTGACCAGAGGCCACTCTCAGTTCTTTGGCACCATGAGCATCTCCAACATGGCAGTTTTTTATTTGTTTGTTTTTTATCAAAGTATACAAACTGAGAAGAAAGAGAGAGATAACGCCAGCAAGACCAAAGTCACAGTCCTTTGTAATCTAATTATGCCAGTGAAATTTCATCACTTTTGCCTTATGCTATTTGTTAGAAGCAAGTCACTAACAGAAGCTCACACTCAAGGGTAGGGGTGTGAATATCAGATGGTGGGGATCATTGAGGACCACCTTTAAAAGATGCCTACTAAATCATCTCACCTTCAAACCACCTCTGACTGTTCCACTGCTACAAAACTTTCTGAAAATAATTAGGAAATTAATGGTTAATTTCCAATTTTAATCAGTCTTGTCCCCTTAGAATTCTGAAATCACAAATAGCTAGATTCACAGTTTTTAATCTGTCATAAAATTGCAAGATCTTTTAAATTTTCATCAATATGATACCTTTTTATGTGCTTCTCTATCTCTGGGAGAGCTTAGTACAAGTGGTGCGTTAAATAAATACTAGTTGAAAGAGAAAATATTATTTCTCACTGATAAACAATCTGGATGATAGAATTCTAATATACTCCCTTGAGACATATCCACATCTCTGGAAAGAGAAATATATATTTCTTCTTTCTATAAAAGTACTACTTTTAACTTCTTAATGCAAAGACAGACTGACATATATTCCCTGTCTTTGCAACACATGTTTTCTATAAAAACAAAATTATGTGACTTTAGTATAAGTTACTATATTGTAATTGCTTATAAGATCAGAGGAGCAAGGAAGAGAAACTACTTTTAAAAATGTTAGAATTATTTTGAGATAATAAGAATTGAGGCCTTTCTACAACTTTTCTTTCACTCTAACAGATGTATTTACAGAAAAGAAAATTTAAAGGATTTTAATCAATCACCTCTAAACAGTGTAAAAATCACAGATAATATATATCACCTATGTGAATTATATCTTCCAAATGCTAAAAAAGATTAATGTGAATTACCACAGAGACTTTTCCCTCCAAACATTAATCTCCTATAAATATATCTTTAAATAAACCTATAAACTGAAAGAAATTAGTCTTAAATTAAGGCTAAAATCTTTTTATTCGAAATAAGCCTAATGACCTACTTTTCTTCTAATAGCCAGATCTGGCAAGCAATACAAAAATCAGATAGATTGTTTCATATGAATTTTGGCTGGACTGTGTAATTGGAATTTGACTGATTAGAGAGGTTAAATCAATAAAATCCGTTGAGCCATAGATCTAGACATATTAAGTTTTCAAAACTTTATGCTATTCATTTCTGACCACATTTATGCTGGGATTAAATAATTCACTTTAAATTCCTTTTATGTTGCTAAAAGTTGGACTACTCCTATTAAAAGCTTAATTAGTTCAGATGAATTCATGTAATTCCAAGGATGTTAGAGAATTGTTATAATCTAAAATATTTAGTAATAAAAGAGACTGATTAAAAAGACTAAAGTAAAAGCTTTATTTGTCCCTTTTCTCAAACCCGATGACTCATGTTTCCTTTCTTTCACTTTACAATAACTGTACTATCATTGTTTATTTTAAATCCACTGTTTAAATACAGAAATATATAACCCCACAGGTTTCAGAAACATTCACTATACCTAAAGTTAATTCAAACAATCCCAAACCATTAAAACTTATTTTTAAAATGAATGTGCGTAGCTGATTCCAGTTTGTTAGGGGCCTATTCTATAACTAGGAATTCGCTAAATCAAATCTTTATAAAATATAATGTTAATCAAAAGATAAGTAATAAAAATGTGCTAATTTGACTGCTTAACTACAGAAATTCTTTAGAAATTAGGCCAGCAAAATATTTTTTTCTGGAGAGAGAACTTCAGCACTAACTATATTAGTTTGCTGAGGCTGCCATAACAAAATACCATAGAGAGGATGGCTTAAACAATAGAAATTTATTTTATCACATTTCTATAGTCTAGAAGTCCAAGATCAAGGTGTAAGCAGTTTTGGCTTCTTCTGATGCCTCTTCTTGGCTTGTAGGTGACCACCATCTCACTGTGTTCTCACATGGTCTTTCCTCTGTGCACTTGCACCCCCAGCATCCCTGTGTGTCCAAATTTCCTCTTCTTTTAAGGACACTAGTCATATTGGATTAGATCCCACTGTAATGACCTCAATGTTAACTTAATCACCCCTTTAAAGGTCCTATTTCCAAGTACAGTCACAGCAGTAGGTACTAGGGGTTAGGACTTCAACATATGAATTTGGGGGGAGATACAGTTCAGCCCATAACACTGACATTGTTTAGAATCTGTCACATTATGAGGAAAAAAGCCAAGTAATTTTAATTCAGTATTCTTATTGTTTTTAAATTTTCTGCAGACAATTTACCAACATATCCTGTACCTATGATGAACCAGTTTTACTGCCCCATGGTGTCTAGCAACATATTTATTGATAAAATATTAAACACTTTCCTCCTACAATTGTGAGCAAGTCAAGGATTTTTGTCATTACTGTTAGTACTCATCACTGTGCTGGAGAACCTAGTCCATGTGCTAAGGCAAGAAAAAGAAATACAATACACAAATATTGGAAAGAAGTAAGTAAAATTGTATTTATTTGCAGATGGCGTGATCCTGTATGTAGAAAATTCCAAGAAATCTAAAAAAAGACCCTAGAAATAATGTCAATTATCAATGTTGTAGGATATAAAGTCAATAAATAAAAATTATTTTTATGTAATAACAATGCACAATTGTATAAAATTTTTTTTAAATTTGCAATTGAACACACAAATATAAAATATTTAGGAATAAGTGTAATAAAAGATGTGTATGATGTCCATACTGAAAATTATAAGACATTGTTGAGATAAAGTAAATGAGACCTAAAAAAATAGAAATAACTTGGACTTGGATTGAAAGATTTAATAATATTAAAATATGAATCCTCTCCAAATTTGGGATTGAACTTAACACTAATCAAAATTTGAACAAGGCCTTTTGCAGAAATTAACAACCTGATTCTAAAAGGTATATGAAAATCAAAGAACATAAGATAGACAAAACAATTTTGAAAAATAACAAAGTTGGAAGAGTTATTGTCTCTGATTTAAAGACTTACTACAGTAATCAAGTCAGTGTGTTACTCATGAAAGGCTAAACAGATCAATGGGATAGAATAGCAAATAGTATCACAAGGATACAATCAAACAATTTTGACAAACAGACCAAAGCAATTAGGGAAAGGAGAATCTTTTCAATAAAAGGTACCAGAATAACTGGGTATCTATAAGGAAGTAAATGAATCTGAATCTTTGCCACACACAAAAATTTATTTGTGATAGATCATAGTTCAAAACATAAAAGCTAAAACTATAAAGCATAGAAGGAAATGCAGGAGAAAATCTTTATAAACTGAAGGTAGTAAAATTTTCTTAGGGAAGACGTAGAAGCACTGTTACTAAAAGGAAACACAATTGATATTTGAACTTCATGAAAACTAAAACATATGTTAACCCAAAATCACCATTAATAAAAATAACAGAAAAGCCATGAACTGGAAGAATATATTTGTAGCAGATATTTTCAAGAGAAAATTGGCTTCCATAATATTTAAGTAACCCTGACAACTGCAGTAAAAAGACAACCGAAGTTTTAAAAATGGTAAAAGACTCAATGGGCACTTCATAAAGGAAAATATAAGAATAACCAGTAGACTTTAAAAAAATGTTAAACATTATTAGCCATCAGAAACTGTAAGTTAAAACCACAGTGAGATATTACTACACACAGACATAGACACACACACACAATGTACATACACAAACACACATCACTAGAATGACTAAAATTATTATTTTTGAAACAACTCATACAAATGTTGATAGAACTCTAATCCATTGCAGTGAAAGTATCCCAGGAATGTGAATCGATCAATATAATTCATCATTTTAACAGAGTAAAAAGAAAATCAATTTTATTATCCTAATAAATGCTGGAAAAAGAACTTGACAAAATTCAAAACCCATTTATAATAAACTCTAAACTAGGAAATGTAGGAAGTGAACCTGAAAATTGGCATCTGCAAAAAACTTATCAATAACATCAAACTTTAATCGTTACAGACAGGATTTGCCCCTAAGATTGCAAGCAAGCAAGGCAAGTTCTTTCCACTTTAATTCACCACCTTCCTGGAGGTGCTAGCCAGTGGAATAAGGTAAGAAAAAGAACTATAAGTTATGAAGAGATAAAACTATATTATTTGCAAATGACATGATCACTTATACAGAATTCCTAAGGAACCTACAAATAAAAGTAAAAGACTGATATGACACAGAATTAGATTTGGCAAGTTTGTAAACACTAAAACTTTTGAAAAAGAAGAACAAACATGGCCTGATTTCAAGGTCTATAAGAAAGTTACAATAATTAATACACTGTGGTATGGGTATACGGATAGACATAGAGATCAGTGAAACACAACACAGGGGTCAGCAAATCATGGCCCACGGGCTAAACCTGGTAAGCTGTCTTTTTGGTAAATGAAGTTTTATTGGAACACAGCAATACTCATTTATTTATATATTATCTATGGCTTCTTTCATGCTACGATGGCATAATTTAGTAGTTGTAACAGAAACTGAATGGCCTGAGAAGTCTAAAGTTTTTACTGGCTATCTCTGTACAGCGTAAGTTTGCCAATATCTGCAATGGAGTACTCATAAACATGTTCATACATGTAGAGTGAAATTTATTTTTGACCAAGATGCCAAAGAAATTCAATGGGGAAGTGATAGTAGTTAAGCAAATAGTCCTGGAAATTTTTGATATCTATATAGAGAAAAAAATAAACCTTATACTTACTTCATCATATTATACAAATTAATTTGAAATTGGTTATAGATCTAAAAGAAAGAACTAAAGCTATATAATTCTAAGAGAAATCAGGAGAAAATCTTTGTGAGTTTGGGTTATTTCTTCTCATAAAAGACACAAAAAGGACAAACTATGAAACAAATAATTGATTGATTGGACTTGGTCAAAATTAAAGACTCTTGCTCTCTAAAATATGCTCATGAGAAATTAAAAAGGCAAGACACAGACTGTGAAAAAATATTTGAAAGATATATATCTGATAAAGGACCTCCATCCAGACAATATAAATAACTCTTACAATTCAATAATAAGAAGAGAAACAATTCCATTTTTAAAAGATGAAAATATTTTAAGGCACTTCACCAAAGAAGATAAGAATGCTCAACATCATTAGTTGTTAGAGAAATTCAAAGTGAAACCACAATGAGATTCTCTGACATATCCACTAACCCAACAGAACATCTAAAATTAAAAAGATTCACTATACTAAGTAGTGACAAGAATGTGGGACAACTGGAATTCTCACATAGCTGTTGGGAGACAAAATGGCAGTCACTTTGGAAAACAGTTTAGGAGTTTCCAATAATATTGAATATACATTTACCATAAGACTCAGTAATCCTACTCGTCAGTGTTTCCTAAAGGTAAATGAAAACATGTCCCTATGAAGTCTTCTATGTGAATGTTCATAGCAGCTTTATTCTGAGTAACATCCTAAATGTTTATCAATAGGTAAATAGCTAAACAACAGTGTCATAATCATGCCAAGGGGTACTAATCAGCAATAAAAACATAATAAACTACTAACACATATGACAACATGGATATATCTCAAACATGCTAAGGGGAAGAAGATAGTCACAAAAGAGCACATATTGTATGATTCCATTTATGTGAAACTTTAGAAAAGATGAATCAAATATCCAATAGAAAAGGTGCATCAGTGGTTGCCCAGGTCTGGGAGCTGGGGCAATTGGGGAAAGATGGGTTGGAATGGGATACAAGGAACTTTTTCTGTTGTGGATATGTGTTGTATTTTGATTGCAGTAGTGGCCTACACAAATACATGTAAATTTGTTAAATTATGTCAAAATCTACACTCAAAATGGGTGCATTTTATTGTATATAACTATATTTCAATAAGTTGATTTTTTAAAAACACAGAAAAAGCAATGACATAAAGTATACTCCTATTAATGAGAACAAGTTATACTTTTGTTTCATTTTCATTTTGAAAACAAAAGAACATAAGCTAGCTAGAGGAGAAATCTAGTTATCTTTTTTTATTTCTTTTAGAATACTTGAAATATTAATACTGTGGTGATTTTAGCTATCTTTAATTGAGAGTGTACTTATTGCCAGGAACTTTCCACGTTCTATTCTGGGAAAAATATTCCACCTATTTTATAAACAAGAAAACTAAAGTTCCAAAAAGCGTTTGTGACTAGTCAAAGGGGACCCTAACATTAAATGCCAGAGAGATGATTTGATCATTCGATTCCAGCTCTGCCTGACGCTAATCATATTCTCTACACCATAATGCCTCAGGGGTGCCAACATATATCATGAGCTACAACATTGAAAATTGAAACTCTTTGTGAATATTCAGTTTTTATTACAGTAAAAAAAAAAACCTTCTTAGTCTGTTTCTTTAGACCTCACACAACTTGTCGATAATATTTAGTTTACAATTCCCCATCAAATTTCCAATTTGACCTGAATACAATCATTGTACCACATCCAGAAAGATAGGAGATATGTCTCGAGTGTACTTTACACAGGCTTTAAATTTTGAGGCTGAATGATGGGGAAAAAATGCTATTATCAACCAATTAGGATTAATATCAAAGAATGGTTTAATACATGTGAGGTTGCATGTGTCTTCTATATAATGGAACCTTCTATGTTGATGACCCTCCCTCAGCTCTTTGAACATAATGAGAAATAATTTTTAGCAAGCCTTACACTGAAGCTTGTTATAGATTTTATAATCGCTGCTAATTATTTTACACAAAAATAGAGGAGAAATTATTGTCGTTGATTCAAGCAGTTAACTGAGTGTTAATGAGATGTCATTTTGCATAATTCAGTTATAGTTTGTTGACATTAGAAAATAATTGAACATTTTGTGGTCAGCTTTTAATGGTCAGGTCCAGATTTTCACTTTAGCATAGTACTCTGGGTGCAATTTGACTTCTTTTCTTAGCACAGCGCAAATGCTCAATAGTTGGTTGAGCATTATTCATTTCCAGTTACTAGCTCTTAATTGGGCAGTTCTCTTCAGGTGCCTTTTTTTTCTTTTTCTTTTTTTGTCCTTAATTGATGTAAGTTTCCTTCTTGGGCGGGAATATTCTCACTTTCCACATCCGTTTGCATTATGTCAATTTATATTTTAATTAGTATTTGAGAGTTTCTTCTTTTGGCCTGAATTTATAGGAAGATTTGACAATAAGAGAATGAAGTGTAATAAGTTACCAGAAATAATGCCGAAACAAAGCAGAACCTGCTGGTAATTCTGGATGATGTCACTGTTAATGAGAGTGAGAATTGTGCATATCTAAGGCTGCTGTGAAATCACTTTCCCAGTGGAAGTTTTAAATTATAACACATATCTGGGACATAGAATAGGGAAATACATCTGAATCTTTCCATCTGTCTTTCTTTCGAGGAGTTGTGTCTAAGTTCCTAATGATTAATCATGAGGAAGGATGGCCAGTTGGTATATCTCAATAATTACTTATTTCTATATTTATCACATTTCTACTAAAGTCTAGACACTATTTGAAGTGCTGGGGACACAGCATTAAATAAAATAGAAAAAGTCCTTGCTCTTAGGAACTTACATTCTAGTGGGGAAGTCAGTAATAAACATTCATATAAACAACCATGCATCAATTATGCTAAGTGCTGTGAAGAAAAGTATAACATGGAAAATGCTAGGGTGGATTGTTATTATTTATGGAATGTCAGGAAGGCATTCTGAGAGATCTTTGAGCAAGGAGCACAATTAGACAAAGAGGTAAGTAATGTATATATCCGGGTGGGGACTATTCCACGCAGAGGGAGCAGCACATGCAAATACCTGGCATAAGAAAATGATTGGCATGTCTGAGAAACAGCAAAGAGGCCAATGTGGCCAGAACACAGTGAGCACAGAGAGGGTGGAAGAAGGTGAAGCTGGATTCATAACCAGGCATCAGATTGTGTTTGCCTCAAAAGACATGGGAAGAATTTTGGATTTTGTCCTAGGTCAAATGGGAAATCATTGAGGGAGAGCAAGTGAGTAAAAGGCTTCTTTTCCACTCAATTTTATTTTGCCTATAATTCTGTTTACAGAAAGGCCATGTGTGAAAGAAACAATTTTAGGCCTAAACTAATCACTTTTACATTTTGGTTCTAAAACTTGATGAGTGCTATCTTTTGCATCTCAAGTCCATATCTGGTTAGATTTATTATGTTCCTTGTCATATTAAATTATGATTAGATTGGAATGTCTGTCTTTCTCCCAGACTATGAGCTACCTGAGTATAAAACCTTTAAATAATGTATTCAAAACTCAGCAGAGGGCCTGTACATATTTTTTAAATTGATATGAAGCTAGTAACATGGTCTTTTAACGAGATGTTTTATACTTCCACTGTCAGTAGCGTACTCCACACATTTCTCCTTTTGCCCTCCCTATAGAAAGCCAGTGGTTGTAAAATGGAATTAATCTGGCCTTTTGCATGCTCCCCGCTAAAACTGAACCTAGCAACTCCAAAGCAAAGTGAGACTTCACAGGCTAATGGATGTTGCTACTCCTTACTTTGTTAATTCAAAGGGATATAAGAGAATTATACAACTTCTATCATAGTGGTGTTTTCTAAAACAGGTTGGTTATTTACCACTCAATAAGCTAGTTGATTTCAAAGTTCCATTGTTGGAAGTAGAAGATGTCATTTTTTGATATCAAATTAGGTTAATTGACCTTTTCCAAAATACTAAAAGACTGTTGTTTCTCTCATCCTCACATTTCTTAAATGTCAGACGAAAGTAAATGCCAAATGTGAAAAATTAAAAATAGTAGGAAAATATACGCTGTTTATAATTGTTAAAGGATAAGCAGTCTCTTTGTATCAATTTATGTGATGAAAGTCTCAGAAAATCATTTGGCATAGCTTTAAACACATGACAACATTTTATTCTTTAAAATCCTTTATTAAATTCACTTCTTTTATATTCTAGATATGTATATTTCCCCATTAATTTATTTCATATTTAATTATTGCATTCTCATTAAACCTAATGAGAAATATAAATTATCTATAGTTAAATATTTTTAAATGTTTTTAATATACATACATGTGTTTACCATAAAGAGACAAACGAGAACACGCAGCTTTTATAAATTGCGCAGGAAAAACTTTTCTCACCATCTGACTGTAAATATATATTAAAAAAAGGACTCCCTTGTGTGTTATTCAGTTAAATGCCACATATTCAATTGTCTCTCCTTTATTATGTATCCCCAGAAGTCCTCCTTCTAAGGTTTTTAGGTTATTAATTTAAGCATGCAACAAACTGGTTGAGACTATGTATATACTGTCCCCTCTGCTATATGCTGGGAGAAAATAAATTTGAAGAAGTGGAATTGTGCAACCCAGTTTTTCAAATTACACAGGTAGCATGTTTGAAAGACATGTTGTTATTTTTCTCAAAAATGGGAATGCTCACAAAATAATTTTCAACTCAGAATATTTACCCCACTATAAATAATTTAGTGTGTAAACACCGAGTAACAGAAAATTTATAGGATTAATTCACTTTTTCCATCCTGAAACTGGGTAACAGAGATTCATAGAACAATGCTTGACTTTTTGGAAATAAAAATAATGTATTAGAGAATTATCATCCCTTTTTGGTTGAAATAAATTTATCATCTTTAAATAAGTTATGCTTTTTATATTCTACTTAGGAATTTTTACCTACTGCAAGTTCATTAAGATTGCCTCCTATGTTCTTTTATAGAAGTTTTACAATTTTAGCTCTTATGTTTAGGTCTTTAATCCATTTTGAGTTAATTTGTATATATGATGTAAAGTAAAAGAATTCATATTTTCGCATATAGACATTAACTTGTTCTAGCATCCTTTGTGGAAAAAACTACCTTTTTCTTATTGATTTGCCTGAACACCTTTGCTGAAAAGTAATTGGCTATATATTTTGCCTATTTTTGGAATTTCTAAATTCTATTTTATTGCACTGATCTATATGAACCAATTCCGCCTTGATTAACATAGCTTTTTTAAAAAGTCTTAAAATCTGGTAGTTGAACCCTATAACTTTGTTTTTCTTTTTGAAAATTATTTTTCTTATTCTGTGTCTTTTTATCTCCATAAAAAGAGCTGGTCAATTTCTATCAAAAGAAAAAAAGTCTGCTGGAATTTTTATCTGGAATGCATTTAGCTATAGATTAATTTGGGGATAATTGACGTCTCAACACTATTGAGTTTCTCAATCTATTAGTGTCGTATTCATCTCTTTATTTAGGTCTTCTTTAATAAATCTTAGCAACGATTTGTAGTTGTCAATATCTAAGTCTTGCACATATTATGTTAAATTTATCCCTAGAAATTTCATATTTTTAGCACAATTGTAAATGATATTTGTTTTCAACTAACATTTAAAGGAAATTCAAAACTGAAGAAAAAATGTGCTTCATATTTACCCATATAGTTTTCATTCTGCTGAGCAATAGTAACCCCAGACCCACTACCAGAACTTGCCTGCGTATCCACTGACAATAAAACACACAGACACAACAAGATTCCTGACTCTGTCATTTCTATTCATTATCCTTTCTGTGAAAGCCCTTATTAATTTTAAGAGAGACTTCAATATCATCTTAACCATGTGATCAAAGTAAGTATCACCATTAATGGGACAAATGACATCATCATACAGATTTTGATCTGGTGACTGAGGCAGATAGAAGAACATTTCTAATGTATTCCTATCTAAAGTGCGTAATCTGAATTTAATCATGAGAAAAAGTCAACAAACCTAAATTTAGGGATATTTTACAAATACTGACCTCTGATATTAAATATGCGTCACAGTGCATCATCCTCATGGTAGTGTGAGAGGATCACTTTACCTTCCCTTTCAATATACAGTGAGTAAAACATCCATAGCATAACAGAGTTTACGTCACCCAACACACCGGGACGCTGGAGAGATCCACACATCAGAACATACAAAGGTGGGTGTATTGGAGCACATAGAGGAGGCTAAGCAGAGGAACAGCACAGGCGGTGCCAGCTGAGTTAGCCACCTCCAGAACCAGATTAGCCAGTGGCCAGCAGCAGAGGTATGTGTGTGACTTGGGCCAGCTAGCTGCAATGGTGCCTGTAACCACAGGGAGTGGAGAAGCAGCAGAGGCAGAACCCTGTGATTCCAGGCCCCTCAGCCGCAGCTGAGAGCATGGTTGCAGCAGAGGAAGTGAGGACAGGAGTCTGACATCCCAACCACAGAGGCACCCGCAGCCACAAGGTCACAAGCAACAGCAGAGGCAGTGCCCTGTGAAATCAGCTCCCTTCCCAGCCTTCCCCTCCTCCCCCACCAAGGTGGTGGAGCATCTGACCAAGGTCATACCGGACATGGTAGAAGCATCAGACACCCCTGTACCCCCTGGTGGTGAAGCCAGCACTTCAGCAATGCCAAAAATACCAAGGCAACAGTGACCTCTAGAGGCACAGGCAAGAACAAGACTAATGGCAATATCTGAATAGAGATGGTGGAGGTTGGAACATGCATATCCTCAAACACAGCCAGAGGTAGCTCAAGTAAGAGAAACCAAAAACTAGTGCTATAGTGTCACCTGCTAAAAAAACAAAACAAAGGCCTATAATCTGTTAGTTGAAGAGTTTGAATCAAAACATACAAAGCTATACCTAAATAAGAAAAATGCTTGCTACAACAAATGGGATAGCAGAGGAACAATTCCGAAAGCACACAAAAAGCCACAGTAACACAGCATTACATAAAAAAAAAAATAACCCTCCAGAAACAAAACATAAAGTCATGAAAGATTATGATTCAACTGATAAAGAATTCAAAATAGCTGTCATGAATAAACTTGAATTACAAAAAAACCTCAAAAAGGCAGTCCAATGAGCTGAGAAATAATATCAATGAAGGAATATTTTACCAAAGAAACCGAAATACTGAAAAGGAAATAAACAGAAATCTAGAGCTGAAAAACTCAATAAGGAAGGTGAAGAATGCATTAGAGGGCATTGGAAATACAGCAGATGATATGGAAGAGAGGATTATTAAGCTCAAAGATAGAAAACTAGAAATGATGCAAATATAAGAGGAGAGAGAACTAAGATTTCTTTAAAAATTTGAAATTCCGTAAGAATTATCTGACTCCATTACAAAAGGCAACATAAAGATAATGGATATCCCAGAAGGATAAGAGACAGAGGGAGCAGAAAGATTATTTAAAGAAATAATAGCTCAGAACTTCCCAAACTTGGGGAAGGAACTGGATATACAAATCCATGAAGTTAATAGTATACTCAATAATCTCAACACGCAAAAAACTTTCTCAAAGACACATGATAATAAAACTGTCAAAATTCAATGACAAAGAAAGAATGTTAAAGACAGCCATGTGGATAAAAAGACAATAACCTACAAGGGAATGCCCATTACACTGTCAGTAGATGTCTCAGCAGAAACTCTACAGGTCAGGAGGCAGTGAAAAGATATACTCAAAATATTGAGAGATAAAAACTGTCAGCCACGAATACTCTATCCAGCAAAGCTATCTTTTGGATGTGAAGCAGATATAAAGGCTTTCCCAGACAAAGAAAAGTTGAGGGAGTTCATTGCCACTAGTCTTGTCTTATAAGACATATTGAAAGAAGCTCTCCTACCTGGAAAGGTATACAAAGCTTTGAGCAAGGAGATAAATAGGCAGAAGCAGAAAATTGCAACTCCATGTCAGAATAGGTTAGTAAACACTTAATTAGAACATAAAGGTTAATGGAAAAGGAAGCATCAAACATAACCATAAGCACTTCAATTTGGTAACAAACTCACAATACAAAAAGGGGTAATTTCTGACAACAAAAATACAGAATGGGAAGAGGAAAAGGACAAAATCCACTTAGGCAAATGAAGATAAGATGCTATCAGCAGAAAAAGGACTATCTTATCTGTGAGATCTTTATGTAAACCTCATGGTAACCACAAAATAAAAATTCAGAGCAGAGTCATGAAACATTAAAAAAAAGAGAGAGGAATCTGAGAAGCACAACACAGAAAACCACCAAACTGAAGTGGCTGACAGAGACACAAGGTAAAGAAAACAACAGAAATATAGAGCAACCACAAAACAAGAGTAGTATTAAGCAGTATTAAGCCCTCATAATCAATAATCACCCTAAATGTAAATGGATTGAATTCACCAATCAAAAGACATACAGTGCTGGATGGATTAAAAACAAAATCCAAGAATATGCAGATCTTCAAGAGATCTATCTCAACTCTAAAGAGGAGCATATGCTCAAAGTGAAGGGGTGGAAGGATACTCCAAGTAAATGGCAATCAAAAGAAAACAGGTGTAGCTAAACTTTTATCAGACAAAATCGACTTCAAGCCAAAAGAGATAATAAGAGACACATGTATATTACATAATGATAAAGGGGACAAGTCATCAAGAAGACATAACATCTATTAACCTATATGCATCTGACATGGCAGTACAAAAGTATATAAACCAATTAACAGACTTAAAGGGAGATATTGACAACAACACAATAATGGTAGGGGACTTTAATACCCCACTTACATCAATGGATGGATCATCCAGACAGAAAATCAACAAGGAAACATTGATTTTCAATGAAACACGAAACCAGACAGACTTAATAGATATGTATAAAACATTTCATTCAAAAACAGTAGAATACACATTCTTCTCAAGTGCGCCTGGAACGTTCTCAAAGATAGACCACATATCATGGAAAACAAAATGTCTCAATAAATTTAAGAAGACTGAAATCATATCAAGCATCTTTTCTGATCACAATGATATGAAACTAGAAATCAGCTACAAGAAGAAGCTGGAAAAGTCACAAACTTGTGGAGACTAAACAACATGCTACTGAATAACCATTAGATCAATGAAGAAATCAAAGGAGAAATAAAAAATAACTGGAGACAAATGAAAATGAAAATACAACATACCAAATCTATGGGATACTACAAAAAGCAGTTCTCAGAGGGACATTTATAGCAAAAGAGGCCTTCCTCAAGAAACAACAACAAAAAAACCCTCAAATAAACAATAACATTATATCTAGAGAAATTAGAAAAAGAACAAAGAAAGCCCAAAGTCAGTAGAAGGAAGGAAATAGTAAAAATCAGAGTGGAAACAAATAAATAGAGACTAAAGACAATATAAAGGATCAATGAAACTAAGAGCTGTTTCCTTGAAAAAATAACAAAAACTGGTAAACCTTTAGCTGGACTCACTAAGAAAAAAATAAAGAAGTCAAATAAATAAAATCAGAAATGAAAGAGGAGATATTACAATGGATACCACAGAAACACAAAAGATTATAAAAGAATGCTATGAAAAACTGTATACACACAAACAATAATATAGAAGAAATGGATAAAGTTTTAGAATCATACAACCTTCCAAAACTGAATAGAGAATCTGAATAGACTGATCACTAGCAAGGAGATTGAAACAATAATCAAAAACCTCCCAAAAACAAAAGCCCAGAACCAGATGATTTATCTGATGAATTCTACCAAAGATGCAAAGATTTAGTACCTATCCTTTTCAAACTCTTCCAAAAAATTGAAGAGGGAATGCTTCCTAACTCATTTTATAAGGCAAATATTACCCTGATACAAAAACCAGACAAGGACAACACAAAAAAAGAAAATTGCATGCCAATATCACTGATGGACATATAAAATTCCTCAACAAAATACTAGCAAAATCGAATACAACAATACATTAAAAGGATCATATGCTATGATTGAGTTGGATTTTTTCTAGGGATGCAAGGATGGTTCAACATCTGCAAATCAGTCAATGTGATACACCACATTAACAAAATGAAGAAGAAAATCACATGATCATCTCAATAGGTGCAGAGAAATAGTTTGACAAAATTCAGCATTCATTTGTGATAAATACTCTGAATAAAATGGATAGAAAAGGAAAGTACCTCAATATGATAAAGGCTGTATATGACAAACCTGTAACTACCTTTATATTCAATGGTGAAAAACTGAAAACTATCTCCCTAAGAACAGGAAAAAGACAAGAATACTCACTCTTGCCACTCATTCAATAGGTAATGGAAGTCCTAGCCAGAGCAAGTAGACAAGAAAAAGAAATGAAGGGTATCCAAATTGGAAAAAAAGAATTAAAACTTTAAGTATTTGTGGATGGCATGATTTTTTAAAAATAGAAAATCCTGAGGAATCCACCAAAAATCTATTAGAAATAATTAACAAATATAGTAAACTTGCATAGTACAAAATCAACATACAAAAAGCAGTTGCATTTCTATACACTAACAATGAACTAGTAGAAAGAGAAATCAGAAATACAATCCCATTTATAATCACTACAAAAAGAATAAAATATCTAGGAATACACTTAATCATGGAGGTGAAAAGCCTATACACTGAAAACTATTATACATTGTTGAAAGAAATAGAAGACACAGAGAAATGGAAAGATATTCTGTGCTCATGGATTGGAAAAATAAGCACTGTTAAAATGTTCACATTACCTAAAACAATCTACAGGTTCAATGCAACTCTGGTGAAAATCCCAATTACATATTTCATGGAAACAGAACAAAGAGTACTAAAATGTATATGGAAGACAAAAGACCTCAAATAGCTAAAGCAATCCAGAGAAAAAAGAACAAAGCCAGAGGTATCACACTCCCTGATTTCAAAGTATACTACAAAGTTGTAGCAATCAAAACAACAAGGTACTGGCATAACAACAGGCAGACAGATCAATGGAACAGAAATGAGATTCTAGAAATAAGCCAACACATTTATGGATAGCTGATTTTTGACAAAGGAGGCAAGAACATACAAAGGAGAAAGGAAAGTCTCTTCAAAAAACGGTGCTGGGAAAACTGGACAGCCAAATGCAAAAGAATGAAAGTAGACCACTATCTTACAACATACACAAAAATTAACTCAAAATGGGTTAAAGACTTGAATGTAAGACCTGAAACCATAAAAGTCCTAGAAGAAAACTTAGGCAGTATACTCTTTGACATTTGTATTAGCAATATCTTTTTGAATATATCTCCTCAGGTAAGGGGCACAAAAGGAAAAATAAACAAATGGGACTACATCAAACTGAAAACCCTCGGTACAGCCAAGGAAACCATAAACAAAATGAAAAGAAAATTTAAAAATTGGGAGAAGATATTTGCAAACCACATATTCAATAAGATGTCCAAAATATGTAAAGAATTCATACAACTCAACAACAACAACAAAAAAACAAACAGCCCAATTAAAAAATGAGCAGAGGATCTAAACAGACATTTTTCCAAAGAAGATATGCAGATAGCAGTGGGCACATGAAAAGATGCTCAACATCACTAATTATTAGGAAAATGCAAATCAAAATCACAATGAGATATAACCTAATGCCTGTCATGGCTATGACTATTATAGGCCAAATGGCTATTTTTGAAAAGACAAGAAATAACAAGTGTTAGAGAGGATGTGGAGAAAAGGGAACCCTTGTATGCTGCTGGTGGGAATGGAAGCTGGTGCAGCCACTATAGAAAACAGTATGGAGATTCCTCAAAAAATTAAGAATAGATCTACCATATGATCCAGCTATTCCACTTCTGAGTATTTGTCCAAAGAATTTGAAAACACTAATTTAAAAAGATATATGCACTCTTATGTTTATTGCAGCATTATTTACAATAGCAAAGACTGGGAAACAACCTAAGAGCCCATTGAAGGATGAATGGATAAAGAAGATATGGTATAACATATACAATGGAATACTACTTAGCCATAAAAAAGATGAAATCTTGTGACAATATGGATGGACTTTGAGAGTACTAGTCTAAGTGAAATGTCAGATGGAAAAAGACAAATACTGTATTATTTCACTTGTGTGGAAGATAAAAAACAACAACAAACACACAGATACAGAAAAGAGACTTGTGGTTACCAGAGGGGTAGGAGAGTGGGGTGAGAGCAAAAAGGGTAAAGGGGGACATCTGTACGGTGACAAATAGAAACTAGACTTTTGGTCACGAATATGATGTAGTCTATATATAAGTAGAAATACAATGATAGACACCCAAAATTTATATAATGTTATTAATCAATGTTACTTAAGTAAAATAAGTAAATATGTTATCATTATGAAAGACAAAGTAAATCTAAGGAAGAGTTCCAAAGTGAAAAAACTAGAGATATGATAATTAAATTCAATGTGAGATCAGGAATTAGATCTTGGACAAGAAAAAAAATGTTTTCTTCCACAATAGAGGACATTAGTAGGATGCAATAAATTTTATCTACCTATGAATATTGCGTGAAGATTAATTTTCTGATTTTGATCATTGTAATGTGCTAATGTAAGAAAAGGTCATTGTTTTTAGAAAGTGCACACAGACATTTTTAGAGAAAAGAGAATATCTTTTCTGCAACATTCTTTCAAACATTTCAGAAAAAAAGTAATGCAGATGTAATGTGTTAACATTTAGACATTTGAGAGGGACAATCTCAAAGAACATTTGAGATCTCTTTATACTATTTTAGTAACTTTTCTGTAAGTATGAAATTATTTCAAAGAAAAAGTTTAAAGAAACCTCTGGACCAAGATTGCAGCTGAGCATATGCTTGTATCTCCTTCTCCTGAACTACCTTTAGAATATATGGAAGAAAGAAAGAATGACATAAAGAAACAAGAAAGAAAGGAAGGAAAGGAAGGAAGGGAGAAAGAAAGAAAGAAAAGATAAAAATCCATAACAACAACTTACATACACACCTTTGCTTAGGAAGATTTTTGAGGATCTAGAAGAACTAAAACAAGACAGAGGAAACGGGAACAGTGTGCCCAACTCAGAAGGGCAGTCACAGAGGACATCCTGTCCAGCTTGGAATAGAGAGGATGAAGAACATGAGAGTGAGGTACTGTGGAACACAAAGAGTATCAAATAACTGAGAAGTTAAATGAAAATGACCATCTGACCAAGGTCGAGATCCTTTTTTTAAAAAATGTAGGTAAACTATAAGTTCCAGAAAGACAAAAATTTGCACAATAAAATAATTGCCTAATAGAAGATGACTAGTTAAAATAAGAAGAGACAGTCAATGGAATTGAAGCAGTAAAATGAACTAATTCCAGAAAAGATAGAATAAAGTTGAAGGCTATTAGAGTTATGGCAGGAAGATATGTTTCCTTATCTACCAAAGATTTTAAATAAAAAGCATGATCTAACACTCCAGCAAAAATAATAAACAGGCCAACATACAAGAAACACATGCATCAAAGAGAAAGTCTTCAAATATGAAGTTTTAATTGGAGCTATTCATACATATGCCTATAAAAATAGTATAAAGACATTCATGGGAATGATAAATATGAAATAGTAGCTACCTCTGTACAGGAGGAAGATAGATGGAATCAGAGAGGATTACAAAAGTATCTTTAAATTTTGGTAATTAAATTTTTTGGCTAAGTAGTATACATGGGGTTTCTTTTTCTGGTTTGCTTTTCTGATTTTTTAGTATGTCAAATATTTTATAACATTATTTTAAAGAGTAAAATTAGTCAAAATATAAAAGCATGTATTTGTGTTTCTACGTAGGCCTCCATTTTTCCAAGAAAGGAAAAACTATTGCCCAAAGAGGAAACAGTCTCCTGGGACTGAAAGATATTTTACTTGTGCGAATGGTGTGCTGGAAAGACTTGCTTTCCTTGATAAAGACACTGACACTAAATAAGAACTTGACTTGCTGATTTATCAAGTTAAAACAAGATCCTAATAAGACTAAATTTAACCATACCCTGCTCTATATTTCATGAAGCAGATTTTTATCATTTTGTGATATCTTTCCAAGGACATTTGCGTTACATTTTACTATGACAGCTATATGTTCCATGTGACCCCTAACCTCCATTATTAACAGAATTTCTTGGTATGAGTGTAATTCTTTTTTTAGAAAATAGTATTAGTTAATGAAGTGTATAACTTTTCACTGTAAGTGGGAATGACATTATGTATATATTTTTCCCTTTATATTCTTTATTTCCCAAAATGTCAGGAAAAGCCACAAGAGGTTTTTTTTGTGTTGACTATTTTCCATTATCCATCTCAATTTTGCAAAAGACTAAGCAAATTGTAAAGAAATTAAAGAGCTTCTGACAGTTGTAAAAATAGACATACTATAGACTTTGACTTATGCTCCCATCAACCTTTTACTGTCATTTAGATTTAAACAGAGAATTGGCAGGACGAATCTCACCAGTGCCAAATCCTCAAACACTAGGCAAGGTTCTAAGTCTTTAATGGGAACTTTAAGAGTATGGTTGAGTATTTATGTCAATTTATTGATCATGTAGAGCTGAGTACTTCTCTTTTTGTTACCGAACCTATAAGAATTCCCTCTAAGATAAAGTAAAGGAAAAGGCTTAAAAGGTATTGAAAATTATTAGAAAGAAAATGTAATGCATTTTCTGTCTGGTCAGATCAACAAAGACAAGAAGATATGTCTCATCCAAGTATAGGTATCTTTTTCCTTTCTCTTACATGGATCAACTCATGAATTGAAGTTTAATTGAAATCAAGTTTATTACTACTTTGGTACAAGGCTTGAATATATTTTCAAGAGGAAAGATATCCTCTACTTTTCATTTGATTTGCAGTAGTGAAAGAGAAAGGACTTTTCTTGGATTCTTGCATATTTGAGTGCCAAGACATAATCAAGCATCTCTCCATTTGGAGAGAAAATAGCTCAGTATAATTTGATATAAGAGATCTTACCTTAGACAAGTTTGTGGATCTCTTAATTTGCTTTAAACATAAATATAAATTTACTAATATTTGATGAATTAAATACTAGACAATAACTCAGTAAAAACAAAAGAGAAGTAAATAATAATTCTGGATTTTCTAGATTATTAAAAGTTTACATTAAAAATCTTAAAGAGGGGCTGGCCCCTTGGCTGAGCAACTGTTTGCTCACTCCACTTCAGCAGCCCAGGGTTTAACTGGTTCAGATCCTGGGCAAGGACCTAGCACCACTCATCAAGCCATGCTGAGGTGATGTCCCACATAGCAGAACTAGAAGGACCTACAAATAGAATATACAATTATGTACTGGGGGATTTTGAGGAGAAGAAGAAGAAAACAAAATTAGCAAAAGAAGTTAGCTCAGGGCCAATCTTAGAAAAAAAAAAAACAAAGAAAGAGTACATGTACTCAGTTGACTAGAGAATATGAGTCTAAGCAGAAATTACTGGAAAATTTTAATATGGGGAGAAAAATCTTAATGAATTTCATTCTTTTTAATTCTTTTCATTTCTCTTCTTTCTCACATAAATCTCTAGGTCAACTGGAGAATCTGTATTGATAAAAATGTCAATTACTTCATGCTTGGATAAAATGTCACTTAAGCACTCTCTTTCCTTTTACTCAATAAAAACTATCATTATTTAAACAAATATAGGGATACTTTGTTTTATTTATCAAAAACAATAATTCTCCAGCCATTGAACCCAATGGAGCATAACATTGCAAACTGATAAAGAATTCAAAATAGCTATTATAAAGAGACTCAATGAGCTACAAGAAAACTCAGAAAGGAAATTCAATGACCTCAGGAATAAAATTATGAAAAAATGGAGTTCTTTACCTAAGAGTTTGGAATTTTAAAAAAGAACCAGAAAGAAATTCTGGAGCTGAAGAATTCAGTGAATGAGAGGAAGAATGCATTAGAGAGTTTAGGAAACAGGGCAGATGAGATGGAAGAAAGAACTAGTGACTTGGAGGATAGGAATTTAGAATTGACTCAGAAGAGAAGAGAGAACTAAAGTTTTTAAAAGTGAAGAAATCCTACAAGAACTATCAGACATGATGAGAAAAACAAATATAAAGATAATAGGTCTAAAAGAAGGAGAAGAGAGGGAGAAGGGAGTAGAGAGTGTACGTAGAGAAATAATAGCTAAGAACTTTGCAAGCCAAGGAAAGGAATTGGGCATACCACTCCAACAAGGTAATAGAACACCCTATTATTTCAATGCAAAAAGACTTTCTCCAAGATACATTAAAATTAAACTGTCAAAAATCAATGACAAAGAAAGAATCTTAACAATAGCCAGAAAAAAGTAATCTACAAAGAAACCCCCAATTGGCTATTAGCAGATTTCTAGGCAGAAACTCTATAGGCCAGAAGAGAGTGGAATGACATATTCAAAGTGCCAAAAGGTAAAAATTGCCAGCCAAGAATACTTTATCTGGCAAAGCTATCCTTCAGATATGAAGGAGAAATAAAGGTTTTCCAAACAAACAAAATCTGAGGGCCTTCACCACACCTAGACATGACCATCAAGAAATGATGAAAGGGATTCTTCAAACTGAAATTAAAAAATACCAATTAATTACATAAAAGCAAGTGAAAGTACATAATACTTCAGCATAGGTGAAAAATAGAATTAGAAAACTGTAACTATATTAGAATGGTATGTTAACCACTTAATTACAGTATAAAGGCTTAAAGAAAAGAGCATTAAAAATAACTAAAGCTACCATAATTTCTTAACCAATTAACAGCATAAAAAGAAGTAAATTGTGATATCAAAAATATAAAAAGGGAGAAGAAAAGGTGGAACCTTTATAGGTGAATGAAGATAAGGTCCTAAGCATAAAAAGGAGTGTTTTATCTATGAGATGTTTTATGTAAGCCACAAGGTAACCACAAAGCAAAAGTCCAGAGTAGGGTCACAAAACATAAAAAAGGAAGAGACTGAGCAAATCACCATGGAAACCACCACTTTACAAAGACAGAAACAGAAGGAAAAAGAAGCAAAGGAGATACAAAACAACTAGAAAGCAAACAATAAAATGGCAGTAGTAAGTCCTTACATATCAATAATAACTCTAAATATAAATGGATTGAATTCACCAATCAAAAGGCACAGAAGGCTGGATGGATAAAATCACAAGAACCAATACTGCACTGCCTCCAGGAAATTCATTTTAGCTCTAAAGCCACACATAGGCTCAAAGTGAAAGGATGAAAGAGGATATCCCATGTAAATGAAAACCAAAAGAAAGTGGAGACAGTCATAGCTATATCAGACAAAATAGACTTTGAGCTGAAAATAATAACAAGAGACAAAGAAGATCATTATATGATGATAAAAGTGTTAATACATCAAGAAGATATAAAAATTGTGAATGTACACCCATGCAATATGAAAGCATCAAAATATACTAAGCAAATACTAACAGATCTAAAGGGAGAAATAGATAACAATACAGTAATAGTAGGAGTCTTCAACAATCTACTGCCAGCAATGGATAGATCATCCAAACAGAAAATCAATAAGAAAATGTTGGAATTAAATCATACTGTAGAACAAATGGACTTAGACACAAATAGAACATTCCATCTAACAGCAGCAGAATACACATTCTTTTTGAGTGCACATGGAACATTTTCCAAGACAGATCATATGATAGGACACAAAACAAATCTCAGCAAATTTAAGAAGATTGAAATCATGCAAACTCTCTTTTCTGACCACAATGATATGAAATTAGAAATCAAGAAGAAGAAAGCTGGAAAACCTATAAATATGTGGAAACTAAACAACACACTTCTGAATAACCAATGGGTCAAAGAGGAAATCAAAAGGGAAGTAAAAGATTCTCTGTAAACAAATGAAAATGGAAATGCAGCATATTAAATCTTACAGAGTGCAGCAAAAGCAGTTCTGAGAGGAAAGTTTATAGTAATAAATGCATAGGTTAAAAAATTAGAATGATCTCAAATAAAAAATCTAAATTTACAACTCAAGGAACTAGAAAAGGAAAACAAAATTAAACTCAAAGTTAGCAGAAGAAAGGAAATAATAAAGATTAGAGCAGAAGTAAACAAAATAAAGACAAGAAAAATAATAGAAAGAATCAGCAAAACTAAAATCTGTGTCTTGGGAATGGAACAAAATTGACTAACCTTTAGCCAGACTAAGAAAAAAATAGTGAAGATTCAAATAAATAAAATTAGAAATGAAAAAGCAGACAGTGAAACTGATACTACAGAAATACATAGGACTATAAGAGACTATTGTGAACAACTATATGTCAACAAATTAGATAATCCAGAAGAATTTCTAGAAAAACACAACCTACTAAGACTGAATCAGGAAGAAATAGAGAATCTGAAAGGATAAATAATGAGCAAAGATATTGAATCAGTAATAAAAAAAAAAAACCCTCCCAACAGACAAAACCCCAGAACCAGGTAGCATCACTGGAAAATTCTACCAAACATTTAAAGAAAACACCAACCCTTCTCAAATTCTTCCAAAACACAAAGGAGGAGGGAATATTCCAAACTTATTCATGAGGCCAGCATTACCCTGATACTAAAGCCAGATAAGGACACCAGGACTAATATCCTTGATGAAGATAGGTGCAAAAATTCTCAACAAAATGTTAGCAAATCAAATTTAAGAGCACATAAAAAGGATTATATACCATGACCAAGTGGGATTTATGCAAGGATGGTTCAACATAAACAAATCAATAAATGTAATACATCACACTAATAAAATGAAAGATAGAAATCACATGATCATCTCAACAGGTGCAGAAAAGGTATCTGACAAAATATAACATCCTACCATGATAAAAATCCTTGGCAGATTGGGTGTAGAAGGAACATACCTCAACAAAATAAAGGCCATAAATGAGAAATCCATAGGTAACATTATACTCAATGGAGAAAAATTAAAAGCTTTTCCTCTAAAATCAGGAACAAGACAAAGATGTCAACTCTCACCACTCTTATTCAATGTAGTACTGAAAGTTCTAGGCAGAGCAATTAGGCAAGACTAAGAATAAAAGACATCCAAATAGGGAAGGAAGAAATGAAACTGTCGTTATTTGCAGATGATATGATTTTATATATGGAAAATTCCAGAGACTCAACCAAAACACTATTGGAACTAATCAATGATTTCAGTAAAGTTGCAGGATACAAAATAAACATACAGAAATCAATTACATTTCTATACACCAAGAATGAAACATCTGGAAAAGAAATAAAGGAAACTATCCCATTCACAATAGCATCAAACACATTAAATTACTTAGGAATGAATTTAAAGAAGAAAGTGAAAGATCTGTACAACAAAAACTAGAGGACTTTGCTGAAAGAAATTGAAGAAGACATGAACAAATGGAAAGATATCCCATGTTCATGGAACAGAAGAATTAATATTGATAAAATGCCCATACAACACAAAGCCTTATATAGATTCAAAGCAATCCTCACCAAAATACCAATGGCATTCTTCACAGAAATAGAAAAAACAATCTAAAATTTGTATGGAACCACAAAAGACCCCCAATTGCTTTAGTTAAAGCAATCCTGAGAAAAAAACTAGAGGTATCACACTTTTTGATTTCCAATTACACTACAAATCTACAATAAAAAAAACAATATGGTACTGGCACAAAACATAGACAGATGGATGAGTGGAATAGAATAGAGAGACCAGAATTAAACCCTTGTTTATACAGTCAACTAATACTCGACAAGGCAGCCAAGAGCACCCAATGGGTAAATGATAATCTCTTCAATAAACGGTATTGGGAAAATTAGACAAATGCAAGCAGAGCAATGAATTTGGACCACTATTTTACACCACTCACAAAAATTAACTCAATATGGATAAATAACTTAAATATAAGACCTGATACTATAAAACTCCTAGTAAAAAACATAGGGAAGATGCTCCTTAACATTGGTCTTGGTAATTATTTTTTAGATATTACACTAAAACCATAAATAATGAGAACAAAAATCAACAAATGGGACTACATCAAACTTAAAAGCTTTTGCATAGCAAAAGAAACAATTAACAAAATGAAAAAGCAAACTACAGAATGGAAGAAAATTTTTACACACTGTATATTGGACAAGGGGTTAGTATCCAAAATATATAAAGAACTCATACAACTCAATAACAACAAAAAAAATTCCAATTAAAAAATAGGCAGAAGAAATAAATGGACATATTTTCAAAGAAGACATCCAAATGGCCAAAAGGTAAGTGAAAAGATGCTTACTGTCACTAACCACCACGGAAATGCAAGTTAAAATCACAATGAGATATGTCCTCATACCTGTTAGAATAGCTATCATCAAGAAGACAAGAGATAACAAGTGCTGGTGAAGACGTAGAGAAAAGGGAACACTTGTGCACTATTGATGGGAATGTAAATTGGTGCAGCCACTATGGAAAATAGTAAGGAGGTTCCTCAAAAAGTTAAAAATAGAGCTACCATATGATCCAGCAATTCCACTTTGGGTTATTTATTAGAAGAAAATGAAAACACTACTCAAAAAGTTATCTGTACAGGGCTGGCCCCGTGGCCGAGTGGTTAAGTTCGCGCGCTCCGCTGCAAGCGGCCCAGTGTTTCGTTGGTTCAAATCCTGGGCGCGGACATGGCACTGCTCATCAAACCACGCTGAGGCAGCATCCCACATGCCACAACTAGAAGGACCCACAATGAAGAATATACAACTATGTACTGGGGGGCTTTGGGGAGAAAAAGGAAAAAATAAAATCTTTAAAAAAAAAAAGTTATCTGTACACCCATGGTCATTGCAGCATTATTTACAATAGCCAAGACTTGTAAACAACCTAAGAGTCCATTGATAGGTGAATGGATAAAGAAAGTGTGGCACATATATACAATGGAATACTATTCAGCCGTGAAAAAGGAAGAGATCCTGCCATTTGTGACAACATGGATGGACCTTGAGCACATTTTGCTAAGTGAGATAAGTCAGAGAAAGACAAGTACTACATGATGTCACTTATGTGTGGAATTTTAAAAAGCCAAACTTGAAAATCAGAGAATAAAATGGTGGTTACCAGGGTGTGGGAGTGAGGGAACAGGTCAGATGTTGTTTAGAAAAAAAATTAGCTATAAAAATAATGGACAATTATTGCCTCTGAAAAGAAGGTTAGAAGTAAGAGGTTTTATGCAGAGTACTGCAATTTTTCATCACAAATCTTATAAAACTATTATACTTTTTAATTATGTGTGAAGTTTGCGAAAATAAAAACAAAATTAAAAAGCCATTATTAAAACAAAAATTCTTTCTTTTTTAAAAGAGAAAATGTGGAAGTAGAAAAGAGTACTCACGCTTCCGAAAAGCAACACACATGTGGTCAACTGAATTTTAACAAAGGTGCCAAGATAATTCAAGGAGAAAGCGAAATCTTTTCAACACATGGTGCTTAAACTAGATATACATGTGGGGAAAAAATGAACTTGAACCTTACCTCATACTGTACATAAAATTTAACTTGAAAGGATCATAATGTTAAACGTAAAAGCTAAAATTATAAAAACTTGCAAAAAAATACATAGAAGAAAATCTTTGTAATCTTGGGTAGGCAAATATTTCATATACAGGACACAAAAAACCTTGAGCTAAGAGAAAAACTAAAATTAAACAAAGAGTTTTGATAACATAAATAACCAAGTAAAACCAAGACCTCAAGAAGACAAAACTTAAGTATGCCCTATGTCCCAAATGGCAAAATTCATTAATTCTTTCCATTAAAGATGAAGAAGTAATTGATCTCTTTTGTCTCAATTCACTAAGACAGTTATATCTGCAGTATAGCCTTTAACTTATAGGTTCAAAATAATTTCAAGGCACTATGAAATTATATTTTTATGAGAAAACTGGGTTAGTTCATGGAATATGTGCTTAGTGGGCAAATAACACCATTAATTTCTTTTTCTTTTTCTCTTCTTTTTTCTCCAAAATGCTTCTAAAAACCAGAATAATTTTTGGAAGGATAAGATGATTCTATGATTATTATTTCCTTTATTCACAAAATTAATGAAACAATTTATGAAAAAATTATTAAAAATACTAATTGCTTCTGATAGTTTTCAAATCTAGAATGCTATTTATGTTATCCCATAGCTACATTTAAGGTCATGAGGCTAGACGAGATTACCCAGGGATCCACTCTTTGAAGCTGTTCAGTATAAGTCAGGTAGAAGAGGAGACAGAAAAATAAGGCTGAGAAAGAGCATGCAGAGGAGGCAAAAACAGCAAAGCGTGGCTTTATGGAAGACCAGATGAAGAAACGTACTTTCAAAGGAGAAAACGGACAACTGGATTTGATGCTCTTGAGAATCTGAGAAAGATAATGATTGAAATATGCCAAGATATTGTTTGTTGGAGGCCTTGACAAAGAGGAATCTCAATAAAGTAATGGAGACTGAATCTTAGTTGGACATTGTTAAAAAGGAGAATGGAGAGTGTCAAGATAATTTGGTATATAAAAAATTAAGATTCAGTTGTTGAGGTGAAAGAAAGATTTTGATAGATAAAAGAGTTAAGAATATGAGAGGACAAAATGTTAAATGAACCATCTATGTGAATTCTGAAATTACTAAGAATGATAATAAAACACTGGTGGAAAAGAAGTCCATATTAAAGTTTTCAATGAGTATAAGTGGGAGGGGAGAGTGACCGACAAGTTGGTTTTAGGTGACATGGACATGGACTAAGCATAAGTTTCAAAGTAGCTGTCATTTTCTTAAAGAAGGAGAGTGGAAAATGGTTTGGAAATAGCATTGAAGGGCTAAGAAGATATTTACTTCAACACTGGGTCCTGCAGTGCATGAAATATAGGAGGAAGATCATCTTTCACTTGGCATGGGGAAGTCATGTGCTAATGAGGAATGGTCAAATTTCAGCTACGTCAAAGAAGTTGAGGTTATAGGAGAATTTATTGATATTATAAAACTTCAAATCCAGAGGGCATCATGGAGGGCAGTGAAGAGTCAGAGATTAGAAATATAAAGAGCTTTGTGAGGCTACGTATCCGGGTTGTGATGGAAGAACTGGAAGGTAGAAACTTCTGGCAGTGACTGAGGTGAATGGTCTCTTAGAGAAGGCTGAGGGAACCGTTCAAAATGGCCTCTAGAGCTGTACTCTCCAGTGTTGTTGTCACTAACCACTATTCAAATTAAACTCAATTAAAATAAAATACAATTCAAAATTCAGTTCCTCAGTCAAACTAGCCACATTTCAAGTTCTGGTTATCATATTGGATGTTGGACAGATATAGAACATTTCCATCACAGGAAAAAGTCCCACTAAACAGTGTTTCTCTAGAGTATTTAGTTGCAAACTGTAAGTCACTGGGATATTTCTTTAAGATACACTGGGATACAGCTTTTGATAGAATAGCCAGCTAGGGAGAGGCTGTCTGATGGGGAACTTAAGACAGTGCTTGTCTTGGGGTAGTTGACGTCCCAGGAAATTTTGGTGGGTTAGTAGACATACTGCTTATTATACTTCTCCTTGACTCAAAGTGACTCAATAAGGGAATGACAGAAGCAGGCTTATGAGACTTTAGCACCTAGTAAAGTGTGAGAACACAAGTGAGAACACAAGTGAGAACAAGATCATATTCTTAATATATATATCAAGACACCCATAAATATTTTCCCAAGAAGTGTTATTCAGGCATAGTCAAATCAAGAATTCTCTACATTTATAGCTCCGTTCCCTCCATTTATGTTCATATTTAATTTGCTGGTTGTTAATCTGCATATAAAACACATCTAGTTTTTCTCCACAATAAACTATTCTCAAAAGAATGCTATTTTCAATGTAGAAGAAAGACATGTTAGTACAATTCTCTCACGAATCTGTATATTTACCAATTAAGAGGAGAGATAAGTCATTATCATAGCCCAGAAAGTAATTTAATATAAAATGAGAACAGAGCAAAGGCTAGCACCGTTGTACAAGCTAGCAGGGGCTTGGGTAATAGGTTCAAATTTCCCAACAAAAAATAAATTGAATCTTGTGGCCCCAAATCATTCAAAGTCCATGTAGTCCAAAATAATAGATGCAAAAAAAGTGCAATGGCTCATATACATAAAAATTATTGACTTTGCACCTGTTTGAGATTATTTATGTTGCTGGCATAAAGGAGAGGGGATGAACAGGAAGAAGGTAGTGAAGGGGATGATGAAGCTATTGAAACGTGATACAATGAGACTCAAATCTACACTGAGTCAATAAAGATCTAGATTTTCAATATCTCTTTTTTTGACAGAGAACTTTACATCTCATTTTTCAGTAGCATGCAGATTACCTCTTTGTATATTTTTATGACAGCTATTTCAAAGATAATGAATATTCCTGCAATGCAGTAGATCCATATTCTTCAGCGTCCTAGGGTTCTCACAGATGCAAGTCAGTAAGGATTATTATTTATAAATATAATTCCTTTCAGAAAAGAAAAGTTTTACTAACAGTTCATAGATCCTTTTCAACATATTTTAAATTAAAATGCTGATTTTTCAACTCCTGACCTGCCAACACTAATTGAGAGAATGAAGAGAAAGACAGAAAGAGAGAAATACTACTGAGTTAAAGAATTCATTATTTCACTAATGTCATGCACTGAATAATGATCTTTCATTCAATAACAGACCATGTATATGATGATTGTCCCATAAGATTAGGACCGCATAGCCTAGGTGTGTGGTAGGCTATACCATCCAGGTTTGTGTAAATACACACTATGTTGTTCACACAATGATCCAATCACCTAAAGATGCATTTCTCAGAATGCATCCTCATCATTAAGCAACACATGACTGGATAAGATCTGTCCCAAAACTTCTATGTGGTCCCACCACACTCACCACCTGGGTGATCTTCTTGCCTAGGATGAAGCAGGTTTAAGTGGCTCTTTATCACAGATAGCTAAGGGGCCTCCTTCCTTCTTTCTCTCTGGGTCTACCACCTCCCAAACTTACTTCTCTGACAGCAAGATGAGATGACCCAGCGGGAAACTACCAAGAACAAGATGCTTGGTGATCTGGATGTAGTCTTTAAGGCTTCAGGCTAGAGCCAACTGGCCCTTCTGATGACTGACTCAGCCTCGTTCAGCCAATCTGGGCCTATTCCTAGAAACAATCCCCCAGCAATTTTTGTCTTTTCTCCAAGACTGGTGAGTCCACAGGTAAAGATCTCAGTATCAAGTGAGAACTTCAAGTGTCAATTGAATTTTAAGAGGCTTTATTCATGAAGAATCAGTGAGTCTTTTCTTTTCACATACATCAAATAATGCCATAGATTATATATTAATAAATCTACATACCTACTTTACTGAGACTTGTACCAAGGAGTACTGGGAGGCAGGATGGCAGTAGAGTTGGAATGATCATATTTGCACATCCTGAATGTTCTGTGGAGAATAGAGTGGACAAGGGCCAGACTTGAGTCAACAAAATCTATTAAGAGACTATTCTATAGTCTGTTAGGACAGGTGGTAATTTGGATTAGAGTGGAGGTAAAGATGGAGGGAAGTGGTTGGATTGGGAGATATTTAAAAGCTAAAATTGATAGCATCTGATGATGCATTGGAGCTAGAGACCATAGTAAATAATGGCATTATATGCTAGTTTTTCATCCCTTATACAAATAATTTTTAAATATTTACTACATGCTGGGCATTATTCTATGTGTTGGGGATACAATAGAAAATACAGAAAAAACTTCCCTGCCATCACAAAGCTTGCAACACTATACTCTCTTAAAGCAGTACACATGGCAGTACTTAAAGATTTATTTGGGAGACCATTCAGTGAACTAAAGGGTATGGTTGAGTTTGCCCCAATTTCAGATATCTACACTGTGGATGGCAAACTTAGATGCCTGTGTGTTGCAAACTCAGAAGCTCAATGGATGTAAAGAACTCATTTTTATCTTACTTGCATTATAAGGTTAACATGAGTAACACAAAGATAAATGGCAGTGACATTCAGCCTCAATGTCAGGGACCAATGGTGAGGGGTAGGGACCACTGAATATTACTCACAGTCAGCCAATTAATCCATGTGGCCATGTAGATCAGTGTTTTGTTTTTTTTAAGAAGCCAAAAAGTCCATATACTTGTGTGTAATCTCCTAATTTAATATTTTGATGTTGGCAATCAGTTAATTAATACTAAATATTTTAAAAACAAGATATGGCCCAACACTATGCAAGCCAAAAAAATATCTGCTAGCCAATATTAGGCACATGGGCCTCCAGTTTCCGCAGTCCACCTAGAAATCCTGTTAGGGAGTCAGCTTTTTCCAGTATTAGATGAGTATGAATCATCATTTATAAATGGTAAAGAAAAATTAACATATTCTTATCTAGCAGAATATTTTTATGCTTAGAGAATACTTCAGAGTATCTGCAAGACTCAGCCCCCATTCAGTGACTGATGAACCAAATGGAGATATGAGGAGATGATAATTAATTTAGTCATTATAACTGCATTTGGAAAACCTTTAAACACGATTTTTATGTTTTTGAGGTATAAGAATTCTTTGTATATTCTGGTGGTATCTTTTCTTTACTGTTCAAGGTGTTTTTTCTTTGTCATTACAGGCATTTCAAAGAGAAACTAGAAGAGGTTATATCCAGTTTTGCTGGCCAAACACCAGTTTAAAAATAGGCAAAGGAATTGAATAGACATTTCACCAAAGAAGATATACGAATGAATAAGCATATGAAAACATGCTCAAGACCACTCGTCATGAGGTAAATGTAACTTAAAACCACAAAATAGGATATCACATCCACTAGCATGGCCATGATAAAAAGACAGACCAGAGTAAATATTTCCAAGAATGTGGACAAACTGGAACCCTCACATATTTCTAGTAGAAACATAAAGTGGTACGACCACGATATTGTCTCCTCAAAATTCATATATTGAAGCCCTAAATCCCAGGACCTCAGAATGTGACTGTATTTGGAGATAGGGCCGTTAAAGAGATGATTAAGTTAAAATGAGGCTGTTAGGGTAGGCCATAATCCAGCATGACTGGTGTCCTTATAAGAAAGAGGATCTGGACACACACAGAGACACCAGGGGCACATTTAAACAGAGAAAAGGCCATGTTAGGACACAGCAAGAAGGCAACCATCTGTGAGCCAAGGAGACAGGTCTTAGAGGAAACCAACCATGCCAGCACCTTGGTCTTGGACTTCCAGTCTCCATAACTGAGAGAAAATAAATTTCTGTTGTTATATGCTACCCAGTCTATTGCATTTTGTTATGGCACCCTAGTAAACTAATGCAGCCACTTCGGAAAACAATTTGGAAGCTACTCAAAATGATAAACATAAATTTACCATGTGACCCAGGAATTCTCTTCCTAGGTATCTACTCAACAGAACTGAAAACATATAGCCATAAAAATGACTTGCATACAAAGTTCTTAACAGCATTTTTCATAATAGTCAAAAAGTAGAAACAATCTAAATGTCCATCAATTGATGAATGGAGAGACAAATATGGTATATCCATAAAATGGAATATTATTTGGCAATAGATAGGAATGAACTACTGATACAAGCTAAGACATGAATGAAACTCAATAAAGCATTACAACTCAGTAAAAGAAGTGAGACACAGAAAGCATTTATTATATGGTTCTGTTTATATGAAATGTCTCAAAAAGGCAAATCTATAGAGACAGAAAGCAGATTATTGGTTGCCTGGGGTGAAGAGAAAAGGCAAATGCAAATTAACAGTAAATGGGCCTAAGAGATCCTTTTGGGATGATGGAAATATTTGAAAACTGATTTACAGTGATGCTGAACAATTTGGTCAATTTACTGAAAACATCATTGAATTATACTCCTGTAATAGGAAGTGTATTTTCTTTGTCACCAATAAAACTACAAAACATTATAACTTGATGAAGTTATTTTAAAAGTTCTGAATTTATGCCTCAATAAATTTATTTATGAGTACCTTAATAAAGTTGTTTTTTTAAACAGTGTTTCCAGAATGAAAAGAGAGGCAGACAGGTGGCAGGGAACAAAAATAAAGACCACTAATATGAGAATTTCAAAAGAGAAGAGAAGAAAAATTAGTAGCTTAGTGGGGAATCAATTGAGGAAAAATTATGATTGCTTTAAGGGTCAAGAGTAGCATTAAAAACAAAGTCCCAAAATAGGTGAAAGATCCAACTTGTGACACCAAGCTTCTTTCTTCCATGTAATTCCTACAGAATCAAACTTCAAAGATAGATTTTGAGTGGTATTTGGCCAGCAGAACTGGACACACTTCTCCTAATCTCTCTTTCAAATCCTATAATGACAAAGAGAAATGTGAAAATCACTATATTATAAGCCAGTATTTGCAGTCCAACTACTGCCAAATGTGGAAGAAACTCTGAAAGACTAGTAAATTACAACATGGCCTGTAAATCTGTTATCAGCTCCCTCTTTGTATTGTCTTACATTCAGGAGCCTATGGTAGAGTTCCTAATTTTCTCCCCAAATCTTTTTATTCCGAAATAGTAGAATTTTTAGCTAGTCATGGTTACTCAAAATTAAGTCCATATTTCCCAACATCCTTTCCAGCTAGATGTGGCCATGAAGCTAATTTCTGACTAGTGAAACATAAGTGGATGTGCCTTAGGCAGCTTTTAAGAGCCTTCCTTAAAAGAAATCTGGATCGGGACCACTCGGTTGCATAGTGGTTGTGTTCATGCACTCCACTTCGGTGTCCCAGGGTTTGCGGGTTCGGATCGCAGGCACAGACCTGCTCTCATTAGGCCATGCTATGGCAGCATCCCACACACAAAATAGAGGAAGATTGGCATAGATGTTAGCTCAGTGATGATCTTCCTCAGGTAAAAAGAGGAAGAATTGGCAACAGATGCTAGCTCAGGGCCAATCTTCCTCACACACACAAAAAAAATCTGATGCATTTCCCTTCCTTTCTTCTTCTTCCCTTTCTCCAAACTTCTCCTTGAAATGCAAATGCTGCCATCTTGGAGAAAAATTATGACATCCTAGAAATGGTAGAATAGTGAGCTAGAAGCAGCATGGCATTATGGTGTAGCCATTGTTCACATACTTCTGGACTTTTACATGGGAGAAACAGTTTTCATTCTCAGTAAAATTAAAACAAAACACATTTGTTCACATTCTATAACCGAGCTCATTCTGCTATAGTACAGGCTCTGGGAGGGTGACTCCCGGAGGACACTGGATCTTGCCAGTTAAAAATAAGTCTCCGTCTTCTTACGAGAAACTCAGTCTCTTTAGGGGAGATACTCACACTTTCATGGCTCCTTCCTCACTCCCTTTTCATTTTCCCAGGACAGCATCTTCTTCCCCCAAAGCAAGCAATCATCTTCATAGCAATAGTAAAAGGGGTCTCTGTTCTATGTGCTGCCCTCTGAGGCTTTGCTAGCCCTGTCCTTTGGGTCACTGCATCCACACTGGTGGTCTCCTCCAATCTCCAATATCTATCCACCACTACTACTCATTGAGTGTAGACATTGCCACTGTACCTCTGTGTTCTCCTGGTCCTGACTCCAGGCTTCTGCCAGTCTACTAGGACTCTAACCACTTCTGCCCCCTGTGAGGCTTCCTGGATTTCCTACACACTCTCCGTAGGTTGTGGGAAATAAGCAACATTCATTTATCTATATACCTCTTCCATCCTCTGATACTATTCTGCCTGGTGACATATAATCAAATGGGGAGTGAGTAAATGGAGTACCATCCCAGATGTTCTTGGATTCTCCCTCAACATATGAGGGTTTCTACAGACCAAAACTTACCCCGATGTTTCTAAAACACACCTGTCTGCCCCACACAGTTAACAGCAACTTCCTCTGACCTCCTGTCTTTCTTCTGTCTTTTCTGCATTCATCCTCTCAGAAGGCTTATTCAACTTCCTGCTAGTCACTTCCTCATGCCCAGAATGTAAAGTAAAGCTCTTTAGTCTGATTCCAGCACTCTGGCTCTTGGTGTATTAAGGGGGAAATTGTAATTGAGATACAATTTTTTCTCTCTTTACAAAGTCTGGCTCTCGAGACTGCTATCTTGCTAAATCAGCACTGAAATTCAGTTGATGAATGGCCTCTCAAAATCTCTTTGTTCCAGGTGGTATCCATCTTCTCATTCCGTAGCGGGTACTAAGCCTTCTTAGTAGTTTAATAATTCCACCTATTAGACTCATTTACAATTGAATCACATGCCAACAGTACACATCTATGTGGAAATAAAGGAAGGAGAACGAGATACTGGAAAATTCCAAATTGAGCAGTTTGAGATATTGTGGACAACTCTACTCAGAAGCTACCTGAATCACGCTCAGAATCTTGGGCACATCTTTAATTCATTTGCTCCCTCGCTTGGTATTTGTAATCATGGATGTTTTATCACAGGCTCTAAGCTTGGTACTAAATAAAGAAAAAAGTCCTCTGACAGCTGCACAAGGAGCTTAATTAGGAACCTCTTTAAGTTTACTTAAAATGCATAATTGATGTAGAAACATGTGAAGCAAATAGCACCCTCTTAACATCCTCACAATATTTTCAAAGTTGCTGATTGTCACATTTGTTTCATATCATTTAGAAGATGTCATTTTCTAGCTCCTTTTTATCTTAATCCAGGGCCACATTTCGGTTTAATAATTCATTAGCAGCTCTTTGGAACTTATTGCCTGCTGAGTTTACTGAAGACTGATTAGCAATTTTATCATTTCTAAGTTTTCTGTATATATTTTCATAAGTGTCATCTCCTGCTGATTCTAATACTTTCTTGCTTGAAACCACTTTTTTTCTCATTTTTTCTGCTTTGCTGCTATGCATCTATCAATCATTTCTATCCGCCAGAATACACATTGCTGAAGGCTGAGATCCTGTTGGTCATCCCACATCACACAGTACTGGTTTAGTGGTATAATCATATTTTAGAAAAGCTTTTCTCTGTCTTTTATCCAGTAATCACCAATTCAAATCAGGTGAGCACTCAGATGCGTAAGGCCTAATTGGGCAAAACATGGGCATTGGAGTAAGACTCACCTGGAATTTGAAGTTTCCTTCTATCACTTGCTATCTAACTGACTGTAAACCAACTTTTTTACTTAATGTCCCTAAATTTCAAAGTATTCATCTGCAAAGTTGTAATAGTAACCACTTCCTAGTGTTGCTGTGGGGAATAGATGAGAATATATGTAAAATATGCAATACTATACCGGAAAAATAACAGAGATTTTGTTAAAATGTTATTTCATTTATTTTCTCCCTTTTCTTCTCATTCCACTTTATTCTAATTAACGTTAACAAACTCTTCATTTGTTTCATTATAACATACATGGCATCATCTGAGATACTGAAATTGTTCTCCTCACTTTAAGTCCTAGGTATTCCCTATTTTCTTGTACCATGTCAGCTTAATGTTACATTACATTGAGAGAACTCTATTTTTTTTAAACTGCTTGATAAGCCTAATTTGGATTGCATCGAAAACCCTCTAAATTGCCATTTGCTCACTCACTATTCCACCAAGATCTAAAAGGCAAAGAATGGACAGTATTGACACAAGTAAATCATAACTCTTTGCAAAGGCACAGATGAATCATGCATTTTAATTGGAAGATCATTTATAAAAACAGTCTTCTGCTGACCTAGGCTAAGCTCACCACAATTCAACGTTTGCATTTAACTGCTCTAATCTGATGGGTTTTGTGCTATAGCTAGTCGGAAAACTAATTTCAATCAGAAGATGTCAATAGTAGTTGTTCCTGGAGATTTCTGGTTGCTACAGTGCTGCCTAACCCAGTTTTTATTCTAATATTGATGTGCCATTTTTAAATTTTGAAAATCATCCTGTATGATTTTCTAGTTCCTCATAATAAATGCACTGTATGCTTATTTTTGAAAATTTAGAAAATTCAGGGAAATAAGAAGAAAGCAAAAAAAAAAAGACCTGTGTTGTCTTTTGCATGCATACATTTCTGTTAAGTATAGAGCTGGCCTTAGAAACTTGGCATTTTGGTTCATAGGGTGATGTTTTGAATTTAGGCGTATTAGAGCAGGGTGGGAGTGGTAGCAATTCTCAGTTAACCTCACCTTCTCCATTTCTCAACTATGGCCAAAGAGCACATGGCTCCTGAGGGAGAGGCCTTTGAGAGCAAGGGTAAGAGAACGATGGGAAGAAATATTAAAGTGGGAGGAAGACATCGTTCCATAGGGTCATTCAGACAGCAAACTCATGACAAGACAACCCGGCTCAGGAGTGAGATATCTGTCTCAGAGGCACTTGTTAATGCCTCTATTTGAATGGAAAAATAAAGTCAGACTTTTTCTGACAGAAATTATGTCTGATTTGGCAGATTTTTTGATGATGAGAAATGGCTTTGGCATATAGATTATACAGTAAATATTTTCCATAAACAAAATGACCTACATCTGCAGCTCCAATGATTTTCTTTAAAAACATATTTAAAACATAAGACAAAAGAATTTTGACCAAAATTTCAGCAAAATGTGTTTAAATAACAATACTTTTCATTTTTCTCAGTCTTTTCTGAGTACATCAAGTTAAACTTCAAGCCTCTAAACAAATGAATAAAATCTATCATTTATACACATTTGATACATCTTGGTAAAGACATTACTATACTCAGAAACTGACAAAGTAAATGGTAATAGTGAACTATTGGTAACAAATCCTTCTGCAAGTCAGGTGGTTTACGATTATTTACAAGAATATTTAAGAGGGGGCTTAATCAACTTTCTGGCTAATAGATCATCTAAAAAGAATTTTTGATTACCCCATATTTGTTGCAAAGAATTAGGGTAATCAACAAAGACCTATAAACAGAATAATGTACATATATATTCTGTGTGTATATGTGCACGTGCTTACACTATAAATTGCATTTATGATAAAATTTTATTTTAATATTTCATAATTATTTATCAAACTTTTTAATATATTTATGCTGCTTTGATCAATTATGTAAATAAATGATTGTTATGTCAAAAGAGTTTTTTAATATTCAGAGTATAATAATTAAAAATAAAACATTGAACAATTAAAATCTACATATATATACATACAGTACATATGTATGATATATATGTATGAGATGTATAAGTAGAATATATACATAAAGCATATATGTGAATTAAATTATTATGTGTAGATATACATAGAATTCAGTATACGTATATATACTATATATTGTAATACGTGATTATACGTAAATGTTTTTTATTGATTATCCTATTTCTTTACAACAAATATAGCATAAGCAGTGGCATATTTAATCATTACAATGTGTTACAGTAAAGATATTTTCTGAAGAAAAAGGAATGGAAATATAATGGCAAGGAGAAAAAGGAATGAGGTAAAGTTTCTGATTTAAAAAATGAACTTATTCATGTATTTTTAAAAATGAACGATGGTGCATCATCAAGTCACCATGATAGTTATAGTCCAACGATGCATTTAAAAATGATAAAATGGTTTCATTTTAAAATGTCAATATTCACTAGCATTGTAAATTACAGCCCTTAGAACTATTTTAATGTGTGACTAGAACTTTTAGATATCGTAATTAAAATGTATAAAAGCAAATAAAACTTTTCAGAACTCTTTTATAGGGTAAATGAAGAAAATCTTGAAGTTCATTGCCATAGTGTACATTTATAATAAGGAGGGCAAGCTGGTGGTTTTCTAGATATCATATTTCATCCTAAACAAGTATTTTTGACACCTTCTATGTTCCAATCATTATACTTGGTCCTACCAATGCAACAAAGGTAGAGCTGCTTTCCTCAAAGGACTGGAATTCTAGCAGGGGAGATACAAGCAAAATAGAAAAATTTAACAGCAAGGATAAGTGCTGCAAGAGGGCCATATTCAGGATACTGTAGAAATATTTCTTGGGGAAGACAGGAGGCTTCTTAGAAAAACTTACCTCTAACCTGATTCCTGAAGTTTGAGTCAGGTTTATCCATGTGAAAGGAAGAGAAAGAAGAAAAGAAAACTCCAAAAAGAAGACACTGCATGTGCAAAAACCAAATGCTAAAAGAAAGAAGTAAATAGAGGCAGTAAGAAAAGAAGGAAAGGACGAAGACAGGAAGGAAGGAGATTGGTATTGAGGGAAGAAGGAAAGAGGGAGGGAAGACATTTCTATAAAAAATAGCTTATAAGGAATATTAAAAATTATCATTTTAGACCCAAATTGTTAAGGGACGCCTGATTGTATGATGTTTTGTGATATCTACCACCCTCCAGCAGTAGCCAGCTGGCTGCACGTGCAGTCCTTAAAAAGAGATATTCCTTTTTTTGCACACCTTAAAATTCATGATAAAAGTATAAGTTTTTAAATACAGATATTCATAACTTCCTCATAGCATGACTAGTCTAATTTTTATATTTGTACATTTGTACATTTCCCTGCAAAGCTGAAATAGTTTGCTCTATACTGGAAGTAGTGTGCTTGGAACAAGGGGAGAAAATATCACAGGAGAGTAGAAGGGCCAGGGGCCTAGTTTCTTCCTTTCTTTCCGCTTTTGTGGAGTCTTTTCTTTAGGGCAAATATTCCAATTGTTTAAGAAGTGGTAAGGGAAGTTTTCCTTTGGAGCTGGTGTTTCCTTCTTATGACCCCAGCACTTCTGCAATATCAGCAGCAAATCCCAGGCTATAAGCAGACCAAGAAAGAACAGGACTGGGAAACTGATAATGACTGAGACTATATTTTCAGGGTCACAGCTACGAAGTTCGTTAAGTATAGAGAGAGAGGGGCAAGATCATGAATATTTATGTCCAAATGAGGAAAGTCTTCAGTCAGGGACAAAGACTTCATAGGGGTACACGTAGGTACAGCAAAAGAAATAGGACAAGTAATACACATTAGGAAAAAGGGGTTGAGGTAAGAGTTTGGGGTTTGTTTGCTTGTTTGTTTACAAATAAGCAAGAGTTAGGATTGAGACAAGGACGCAAGCAGAAAGAGAGTACAAATGAGGAGATCAGACACTGGGAAACAATAAGAAAGAAGAATTTGAAATTCAGGGTCAGAGGAACTGAAATCTAAAGCCACAGAGATAAATGAAAGATGAGGTATTGGAATTAGAAACTGGAATGGTATTAGCATTGCGTTAATAAGAAATGTGTTAACAGTTGTGTCCTACTCTTCTTTAAGATCCCCTCCCTTGAAAGGATGGTTTAAAGGAACCTCACACCCCCTCTGAGGCAAATGCTCCCAGGTTGGCTAGTCTTTCGAGTAGTCCCAGCTAAACAGAGTGGAGAAGTTCAAAGCACAGTGAAGTTCCTGACACCTAGAAAAGATTCAGAAAAGAATAAATTATGATTTCTTACTTATTAGCCAAAATATCACACTAAACTTTTTTGTCTTTTCCCCCTCTAGAGAAACAAATTTTATTTTCTATTTATGTGTCAGGATATCTCTACAGACAAATTTTATAAGAAAAGATTACGGATAACCTTCACAAATGTTAAATTCTATAAGATTACCCAGACTCCTGTGGCATTAGTTTCAGACATCTGAAGCCCCGATCATCAGTATGATTTAAGAATTAAGGCATATCTACTTTGAGAAGATGTGTCATTGATTACTGAGTCAGGTATCTGAAAGCTAACTCTCTGCCTTTAACTGACCAGAGTTACAGCTCACCTTTGCTGCTAGAAAAGATATTTCGGGAGATTAGATGGCAGCAACCTCAGATACGGTGAAATTCATTTTCTAAAAACCACATCTCTCATACACAAGTGAAGCAAAAACTAGACAGGAAAGTTAGAAGGTGAGGATCTTTACATTTGCTCCTTTATCCTACCACATTTCTGAACTTGGCATTTGGCCATTGTAAAATGTGATCAAGGACTCACTCAGACTCAGAGAATATATGTTCATTTTCCCTTTGGAACATTGGATTCTGTGTGTCCCTCATTACCGTGTCACTAACACTACTGGCAAGAGAAAGGGTCAGCTTCTCTTGGCTAAGCTATCACATAATGACTCAGTGCCTTGTAGCTGGGGAGGTGGGGGGGTGAATGGATTTGGTATTCCATTCCCCTCAAGAAAGGAGGGTTTTTAAAAGGAGCTTCTTTAAGACAAATAACAATTATAGTGTAAGGCTGGGATTATATGAGAGTCAGATTGGAGATGGGATTTATCAGGTGACAAGAAATATGAGGGGTAATTCTCCCACAGAGGAGGATAATTAATGTTAACAGGTGACGAGAGTACCAACAGGGCAGACTTCACAGAGGAAACAAGATTCTCAATTGCAAAAGTGCTCAGAGAACAAAAGGGCAGAGGAACAGGGAATGCGGAATGACAGGAATATTATCCAAGAAGGGTCTGTGAGAGGAAAATTCGTGTTAAGTTTTATTTCTATACTCAAAAAACTCCAGATAGTGTTGCCTCTGAAAAAGACCAAGAGGGGACTGAGACTAATGGTGGGGGTAAAAGGAATGTTAACATGATCTTGAGCTATTTTTTAAAAGGAGAGTATGTTTGTGTATAGCTGGTGTAATAAAAATAAAAATTATTGTTTAAAGACCTAGTTAAAGGATGTTGCCAGATTGTTTTGAGTGGGTCAAGACTACACAAAATAGCCTGTTTGTTCTTAACGGTTTTGCAAAAGAAGTAATATTTTTTCAAGAAATGTCTGATGTCTTTAGTGAGCTCTGCAGCTTTCCCTACGGGTCTTTGAGCTCTCAGTACTGATTGGTTGTCCCCGTGGATTTTAGGGAGTGGAGCAGAGGCACAGACTCCTGAAGAGACCTCTGGGAACAATCCTGACCTCAGAAACCTTCATCTTTGCTTTCATACTGAAAAGAAATTGAGAAAAGTCCAAGAAAAAATGGAACTTTATAGAACCCTACCACAAGGGGAGCTGGATCAATTGGTTCCTATCTATGTAAGAGGCAGGGCATTGGATAAAAGACTCTACCGTTCTGCCAAAAGATGTTTTATATGTCTTATAGGTTTCTGGAGCCCAGGTAGACTAATAGAGAATTCTATGACTACTTTTTTTTCTGAAAGTATCAAGGTGTTACTGCACTATACGTCCATCCACAGGTACGGCTCTCAATCAGGATGAGAGGCTCAGGTGACCTCAAGATAGTATGTGATTTCACATATCTGCATATCAGATGTCTATACACACAGGTCTCCGAGATGGAGATATATGTTTCTTGACTCACAGGATCTATGCATTTTCACCCATCACCAGGCTATTAGTCAGAAAAGGCTAAAGTATGCGGGAGTAGCAACTCCAAACTATCAAAGGTAGGTGCTTTGGTCTGGAAATCATAAATACGACCTCAAACAGTTATTGGCTCAAACCAGTTACACGGTCCTACTCAACCACTAAGGGCAGGAAGTTCAGTCTTCCCAGTGTCTAGGAGATAGGAGTCGGTGAGCAAAACTGTCAACTGCCACACCCAATGAGTAATCTCAGCTAACTCCAAAGGGAGAGGCCTTTTAAAGATGCTAACAAGCCTCTGAAGGGGGATACAAGGCCTCTTGATCCTTTCACTAGATGGTCACCAGTTTGTTATTGCTTAAAAATACATACATTACAATGAGAAGACACATGGCAAAATAGAAATATTTAAAGCAGTGTAAAGTTCTTCCATAGTCAAGATCAAAAACTACAGGTTTTCATAAGAATTTCTATACTCAAGGGTAATTTGACTTAGGAATTCTTTAGAAAAGAGGAAGTATTCTTAATTTAGGGATAAAAATTTCATGATAGCATTTTGGGCAAAGAAGTTTTGGTCCTAGTCTTTCAACTAACAAAGTAGAATCAAGATATGCAGTTTACACATTTGGAGTGTTGCCACAATCAAATCAGAAGCTCGTAAACTGTCACTTGTCACATGAATTGTACGCTTGCACTATTATTCTCAAGTTTTCCAATGTAACTTGCTCATTGAAAAGACTTAACTCATCGAAGTACAAACATATAACAATTTTTCTTTTTTACAATCATTGGCTACAACCATGCTATGTTGAACCACCATTTCTTATCCTTGTTAATGGCATCCTAAATAAGTCCTAAAGCATCCCATTCACTTCTAGTTAGTAAAAGCTCCAATACACTTCAATAGAGTTTAACACTTCAATACGATATCAACACTATATTTGATTTAATGTTCATTTTCTCCCCCTCCCCAGCATTACACTGGGTTTAGGCCAAAGGATTTGGAGCGGGCCGAGGGCTGGATCACATTTTCATTGCTCTTGCACCAGCACAGTAGCTAAGATCCCAGCCAGGGAATGAGATCCCAAGCTCCCCTCCTTCTAGATCCCTCTAATCTTCAAGAGTGATTCCCTTGGAGTGCCCTTCCTCTTAGCATACTGGATCATCTGTTTGTCTCTCCAGATCCACTCCCAGCCTCTCTTCTCTGCTCTGGGCCACTAGGAGGCTCAGCTCTATGTAATGCTTCAACTGGGCTCTTTTACTCACTGGCTTCTGGTTGGATTGCGCCAAAGGGAGGCACTGGTAGGAGATCAGAGGTTGGAGAAAGATATCAAGGTATTTATTTCCTTGACTCCTTCCTTGCTTGGCCCCTGATTGCCAGTGACTGTGTCCCTCTTCAGAGAATCACAGGTCCTGGCAGGCTGCCCTTCTCCTCAGCAACAGCTCTGGATTCTAGTAACCATTTCCTCTCTTTACCCCTTTGGGCTCATGCTGGTTAAAGCTTCGCACTGTGTCATGGCCGGGATGCTTCACCACGCCTTGCTGGCTTCCTTAACTCTGTTCACATCTTTGTAAATAGTCCCTTCATGAATCTCTCCTCGATTGCCCTATTTGAGTGTACTGTCTGCTTACTCTTGGGATATTGAATGGGAAAGGGCCAAGCACTTCTTTTCCTGCCCCAAAAAGAAGTGAGGGAAAATCTCAGCATCCCCCTATGTTGAAGACTCATAGTCTGACCAATATCCTTCTCTGACCTTCTGCCTCTCCCTATGTTGTATGCTTATTAAGAAGAGTATGAGGCTTGTCATAAAGGAAGCAGGGTCTGTTTTAAAACCTCATTATAAGCCCTAGAAGGAATTTCATATTTTAAATGCAAGTTTTCTTTAAAAGGTGTATCACTTTGTGTTTCTTTGTCCTTAATTCAACAATGTTCAGTTCTGGTACAATAGAGAAAGTCCAGTCAACGTGCTGAAAGACCTGCATTTATCAGCTTATACAGTAAAAGCTCAAGATAAAAATTGTTATAAATTGAGCTAATTTACCAGGACTGCACATATCTATAAGTTTGGGTCCTCACTATCTTGAATAATCAACAGTTAACAGATACTTGAGGATTTACCTTGATCTGTCTCGTTACTTTCCCAAGAAAATAGCAAGTTATTCATACAGAATTCTAGCATTTGTTCTCTGAAGCCTTTTATTATGTTTTTAACGCACATCTAATGTCAAAACAGTACTCCCGGGACGCTAATGCAGAGATCCATCTAATGGCATATTTAACAAAATAGCTGTTTTAAGAAGCAACAAGAGCATGATCCTTTAGAGGCATTGTGCTGTGTTTCATCTAGCTGTAATAAAGCTCTACCTGAGAGCCATCTCAGCTAACTTTATGGTTTATTTGCATTTTTTTTAGGTTATTAAACGTCAAGGCATTCAGAGGTTGAGGGAAATTGCCAGCAAACTGTATTTCATGTTGAAGATCAGCAGGGGCCTTTTGGAGGGCTTCAATTTTTCTCTGAGTGTCAGGAAATCAGATTATTGCGTCCAGCTGCAAGCTGTTTTGATTGAACTGAAAGTCTGATTTAATTTGGTACAAATGGCAAATTACTCCTCTATTTATCCTTGAACTACATGTACCCCCAAAGTACTATATTTCAGGATGTTCTTGAAAGTTTAGAGTGGAAACATGATTTCTATTTCCTTCTCTATGCCTAAACCACTCTCAAAATTCCAGTATATGCTGAAGGCCCAAGAAAAGACAATGTACGTACATTTCTGCACTCTCTGCCCTCATGCTCTTTACAGAATATATGCATTGATTCAATAATTATATGCACATTGTCAAAGAAACATGAAGATTCTTGACAAAATGGAAGAAAGCTTGGAGTGTTTATTTATTCATACCACTTAATGGGCAACCGATTTTAAGATTATGCTATACCCAAAGCAATGCTACTAGTGAAAATGCTAAGCAATGCTAAGAAAGAAAATCGTAGAGTATCAGGCCTTTTAAAGGACCGTATTTAAAAGAAAAGACAAAAGAAGTGTTTGCTTTTGTTAAATCTTCTTGTACAGCACAACTTTCAAGAACCCTTCTATAGAGGAACACATTTAGGAGAAACAAAAGAAGCTAAAAATTATAGTATTATTTCAAGACCACACTTGAGAAGCCATTCTCAGTTTCTGAGGTTTCTGGCTCAGAAAATATATAACTTCAAAACACTCAGGTTAGGATGTTTCAAGGTGGACCAAAGCAAAGGTTTATGTGGAAACAATGATATTCATTATGAAGTATGATTGCTATAAAATGAACTGTTAGATATCTTCTTTTAAGGAGAAATAAAATTTAAAAAATTAGGTTACATTTAATTCCATTTAAGGGCAACAATGATGACAAATATTTCCAATGGCTCTTTAAATTTTCTCCATTTAACACAATTGTATTTTCACAGATATAAAAGCATAGTCTAGATAGGCAGCAAGTTGCAATACAACCTTTAAAGAATGAGACTTCATAAATCTTTTTCCTTTCTGATGCCAAGTCTGCTTGTGTGGTTCTGCTCTGCAACTTCTTTATCTTCTCTTCCGTCTTTTCAAATTGTGTACATCTTCAACTCAGCTACCACATTTATTCAAGTATCTTCCCAAAGTATAATACCTATTTGCTCTAAACAAATATAGAAATTTAAATTAGATTCCTTATTTTAGCCAAAAATCACGCAGTACCGAACACTTTTTTCTATGGTTACACCTTAGCATCTAACTACATCATTAGGGCAATGGTCAGACATTCCTTTCTTCCCCCCCTCTTAAAATCTACAACAGTGCCACGCTTCATAATTGCTCACTGTGTGAAAGTGAGCCTGCATTCTGTGCTGTCTTCACAATTTTTTTGTGGTACCTAATTCAACGAACTATTTAAAAAATGAAAATTATTTGGTTTGTGTTCTGGAATCGTGAGTATTCATGTTTATTTTTGGAAACTCTCCTATAATATTTCTTGTTCTACTGTCTTTTTGAAACATAAAATAGGAAAAGTGGTTTAAAATAAAGTTATTGCTGGTTATCTGATTTACGTAATACAGAACACATTATATAACACAGAAATATGATGTCAAAAGCTGTGTATTCTCTTGAGCCACATATAGTCTTTCCCTTTACTTATTTTCAAATCTTCTAATTTTTAAAGTACTCCTGAGAAAATAATGAAATTATTGAGGCCAGCAAGTCTTATTGAGTATAGCGTTCGAGAATAATATGGTTACTATTCTGCTATCTGAGAAAAGAATTAGATATGATTTTCTGTTAAGGGAACTTCGGGCTAATACATGCTAATAAATACTGAACTGAACTTATTAAGATAAAATGTTCTTGTAAATCAAATGATAGTTCATTTTCTTAAAAAATGATGATAGCAGGTGTTCCAATCTGAACCATTCATTTGCAGCATGATTTAAAATTAGCAAATGTCAACATGATGGAGTGTTCGTTTCTGAAAATGCGGATTACACAGACCACGTTCAATGCACGCATTGAAGCATAAATAATAACCGTTCGTGGTGCTTTTCGGTTTTCAGTATGCTTTCACATACATTAAATTATTTGCTGCTTATTACAACTTTGTACCAGAGGAAATAAGAATATTTTTATTTTTCTCACTTTTCAGATGAGGAAATCAGGATTCAGGAAGATTTAATGACTTATCCAGGGTCACGTATTTTATATGTTGTAGACTACAGAATAAGAATTAAAAAGCAAATCTTCTGACAATGAGTTCTATACCTATTTCAACATATCATGAAAAGCCTCCAGCAGTTTGCATGTTCTAAGCAGAATAGTGGATCTTAAATGCAGATAATAGGACAGCCTTCATGTCTGCTGCATTAGGAGCCACCCAGCATATGAAACAGAGGCAGTGGAAAGAAAAAGACAATCCACACTATTTTCCATCCCTTTCTCCCTCATTGTTTTTTTCATGATTGCTGTTTTTTTAATTAAAAGAAATGCATTTGCCCTGACTATGCATTCTGATTTTACTCTTCTAATTGTACTCTCCTGATTAATATTTTTATATACCTAGTTTTATCAAAAACAAATTCAAATATAGCAGAATTTGGATCAGCCTTATACCAGATACAAAAAAACTTCATCAAAGCATAAATGAAAAGAACTGAAGGTGTACGGTGGCTTCTTACTGTGGTTCAATGTATAATGGCCCACTTTGACAGATAAACGGCCAATATTTCACAAAATTGTCTATTTTCTCAGTGAAGCAAGATATCTCTTCTTTGCACATGGCTCACAAATTACAAATCTGTTCTGATTGCTGGTAGTGTTATGGACTGGATGATTAAAAGAACATTTGAATGATAATGCTTTCTTTGTACGCAACCCAAGAAAGAAAGTAGGAGAAAAATACGCTCATGACTCAAAATCTAAATTGCTTTTAAGGAAAAAGAGGTAACATCACATCAATGATTTTAGTACAAATGGCAGAAGATAAAATACAGGATTTAATATGAATGGTCCTATCACCAAAATTAGAGGCCAATCTAAGGCAGCTGGGCCCCAGGCCCTGCAAAGACCACTGTTCTTCAGTGTAGACCACCCAACAGGCAGCAAAGCGTGAAGTTCCACTAACCAGAGGGACCAACATCAATTTTCTGTTGTAATTTGAAATTTAACATTTTAGAAACAGCATTGAAACAGAAAACATGAAAAATCAGAACACTGGTGGAATTTCTTGTAAACTTTATGGATTAATTTTGATATTGTTTTAAATTACATATTAGAGGTTTGGAGCAATGCACTATTTTCAATGCTTATTAAGAACTCTATAGATCTTATGCAGCCTCATGTCTATCTTCCCTGTATTGAAGTTGAAACTTTCTCTAGTGAAAAAGAGCATCCATAAATTAGGGCCAGAGTTTTAGCAAATGAAGACAATGGGATCACAAATCGGGCCTCAGTTCCTTCTAAGTCACATTTCTGGGACAAAAGGAGCAAGAGATGAAAGTGATCAAGATGGCCTTAACATTCCCCTCAGTTTGATGAAACCTGAGACAGCTTCCTCCTGCCTCTAGGCCCCTGACCTACCTTTTCCTACAGTATTTATTTTAGAAAATTTGTCATTATAAATTCCCCTCTTTTATTGAGATGTAAATCTTTTTAACAGCCTCTTGCCAGTTTTGCAGTCTAAGAATGTCTTTCTCCTGCACCTGGGAGTCATCCCTTTGAAATGTAATCATGGAGAAATATAGCGCCCCCTATCTCCCAGGCTGTGTGGGAGGGTAGAAGCCTAACTTCCATGGGTACCATCTAGCAAACCCGGATGGTTAATCACAGAGGAAAACACCTGAAATTTAGAAATAACGTTGTGTTCAACATATCCCATTGATCAACCTCTTCCCAAATGTCCTCCTGTACTTTTCCACTAGCTCGCCCCAGTGCTTAAAAACTCTCTCATCTTCTGTTTCAGCAAAGTTGAGTGGATAAGAGGATTCAGAAAATATTGAAAAATGATGAAGGTGGATGTGTGGTACATAAACTTTTTTCTTTTCAGAGCATTTTTTAAGGTTTATAGAAAAATTGTGCAGAAAGTACATAAAGTTCCCATATACTTCCTCTACCCTCCACCCCTCAGTCTCTCCTATCATTAACCTCTCACATTAGTGCATTTGTTACAACTGATAAGCCAGTATGGATACGTTGTTATTAACTAAAGTCCTTGGTTTACATTAGGGTTCACTCTGTTTTGTGCCACTTTGACAAATGAATAATGTCGTGTATCTACCATTATATATCATACACAATAGTCTCACTACCTTAAAATCCCCCATTCTTCACCTATTCATCCCTCTCCCTTCCCTCTGAACCCCTGGCAAACACTGATTTTTTTTTCACTATCTCTATAATTTTGCCTTTTCCAGAATGTCATGTAATTGGAACCACACAGTCTATAGCCTTTTCAGACTAGTCTCTTTCACTTGGCAATACGCACTTAAGGTTCCTCTGATGTGTGTTTTTAGTTTGATAGCTCATTTCTTTTTATTGCTGAATAACATTCCAGTGTCTGGATATTCCACAGTTTATCAATTCACCTATTGAAGGACATTAGGTGCTTCCAGTTTTTGTCAATTATGAATAAATCTGCTGTAAACAATTTGCATGCAGGTTTTTGTGTGACATAAGTTTTCAACTCAATTGGGTAAATATCTAGAAGCATAATTGCTTGATCATATAGTAAGACTGCCTTTTAAGAAACTGTCAAACTGTCTTCCAAAGTGGCTGTACCATTTTGCATTCCCACCAACAATGAATGAGCATTCCTATTGCTCTGCATCCTTGCATACTTTTGGTATTGCCAGTTTTTTGGATTTTAGCCATTCTAATAGGTGTGTAGTGGTATCTCATTTTTTTTTTAATTTGCAATTCCCTAATGACAAACGATTTTGAGAATCTTTTCATATTATTTGCCATCTGTATATATATTTTGAGGGGTTCAGATCTTTAGCCCATGTTTTAATCAGGTTGTTTGTTTCCTTATTATTCAGTTTTAAGAGTTTTTATCAAACATATGTTTTGCAAATATTTTCTTCTAGTCTGCACTTGTCTTTTCATTCTCTTAATGGTATCTTTCTCAGAACAGATGTTTTTAATTTTAGTAAAGTCAAACATCAATCTTTTCTTTCATGGAGTGTGCTTGTGTATCTATAAACTCATCTCCAAACCCAAGGTACCTAGATTTTTTTCCTATGTTTTCTTCCAGAAGTTTTATAATTTTGCATCTTACACCTAGATCTGTGATCCATTTTAAGTTGATTTTGGTAAAATGTGTAAGGTTTGAGTCTAGATGTAATTATTTTGCAGACAGAAATCTAATTGTTCCAGCACCATTTGTTGAAAAGACTATCCTTTATCCACTGAATTGCCTTTGCTCCCCTGCCAAAGATTAAACGACTATATGTATATGGGTCTATTTCTGGGCTCTCTATTTTGTTCCGTCAATCTGTGTGTCATTCTTTCACAAATACCATGCTGTCTTGATTATTGTACCTTTATAATAAGTCTTCAAGTCAGGTAGTATCACTCCAACAACTTTGTCCTTCTTTCATAGTGTTTCGACTATTTGGGGTTTTTTCCTCTATATATATAAATGACAGTGTTGAGCCTTCCAGTCCATGAACATGAAAATATCCCTCCATTTAGTTAGAGCTTCTTTGTTTTTTCTCATTACAGTAGTTTTCCACATACAGATTCTATACATATTTTGTTAGATTTATCTGTAAGTATTTCTTCGTGTGTGTATGTTATTGTAAATGGTATGGTGTTTTTAGTTTCAAATTCCAGTTGTTCATTGCTGGTATATAAGAAAGCAATTGACTTTACATAGTAATCTTGTATCCTATGACATTGCTATAATCACTTATTAGTTCCAGGAATTTTTTTTGTTGATTCTTTGAGATTTTCTACATAGAAAATCATGTTATCTTCAAAAAAATACAATTTTATTTCTTCCTCCCACATATATATAATCTTTACTTCCTTTTCTTGTGTTACTGAATTGCTAGGACTTCTAGCATAATGCTGAGTGGGGAGTAGTAAGAGGGGAAGTCTTTCCCTTGTTTCTGATGGTAGGGGAAAAGTGCCCAATTTCTTCCCGTTAACTATGATGTTAGTTATAGGTATTTTATAGCTGTTCTTTCCCAAGTTGAGGAAGTTGCTCAAATTTGAACTTTTAAATATGCATCATTGTGAAAGTATATCATAAATATTAATCACCTTTTGGACTCTCGTATATATGATATGTGGCATACATGGTAAAATGGTTATATAGAAAGTAAACTTTCAAAATACATTTAAATTGTTTCCTGGAAAACTTTCCAGTATGAAAAATTGGCCTGCCAATATTTCTTTTCATTGTTAAAATAACTATTTTTACACATGTTTTAATAGTTTAAGGAGGGAACTTAAAAACTAAAACTAACAACCAAAGTAACTGCTTAGCACATAAAACATAGCCACCCTTTCTTGTTTCAGAGTGTGAATTCCTAATAGACTGAGAAGTGGGTAAAATCCTGGACTATCATCTATTGAAAACACAAGTAACAAATTAATTTCTACAAATGCAACTTTAGAAACCAAAAACCTGTTGGTCATATAAGGCAGGAGACTAGATTCTAGAAACAGTATGCATTTTCCCTTAAGAAATGCCTTTCTTGAGGAATTAACATTCCTGATTCTCTACAGTGTCACCTGTGTAGAAGGTGTGCAAACATCAGCTTCCTCCTTGAAGGATCCTGGTGTTAATTTGTACTAAACCAGGAAGAACTTTAATTTTATCAGTAGGAAAATTCCTTCTTTTCAGATCTATTTAAAGTGAATAAGCACATCTAAACTAAAGGATAGGAACAAAATTTAAATGGGTAGGGAAAATAGAATAATCTGGGTTAAGGGCGACTTCCAGACTACAGAGGCACTATAATGCATTTTGAAAATCTTTAATCTTTAGTGGCTGGCTAGTGGCACAGCAGTTAAGTTCGCATGTTCCACTTCGGCGGCCCACAGCCTGGGGTACGCCTGTTCAGATCCCAGGTGCGGACCTACGCACCACTTATCAAGCCATGCTGTGGCAGGCGTTCCCACATATAAAGTAGAGGAAGTTCCCACATATAAAGTAGAGGAAGATGGGCACGGATGTTAGCTCAGGGCCAGTCTTCCTCAGCAAAAAGAGGAGGACTAGTGGTAGATGTTAGCTCAGGGCTGATCTTCCTCAAATAAAAAAATCTTTAATCTAAAATTTTCAAATAAGTCAAGCAAGTAACTACAATGTCCTTTCCCGGCACACAAATATGATCAGTATAAATCATCATAAATTTGATCACAGAACTAAAATTAGGACCAAATTAGGTTTAACCTAGGCCAAATAAGTCAATACCCTGAAGGATTAACAAATTTATGGAGGTGTAAAAATCTCTGGATTAGATGGAATAATGATGCAGATTCTGTTTATCCAGCCTTGAAAAAACTTGAGATGCCACTCCTCAAAAATATGAAATGTATGGGGCCAGCCTGGTGGCACAGTGGTTAAGTTCACACATTCCACTTTGGTGGCTCGGGGTTCTCCTGTTCAGATCCTGGGTGTGGACATACACACCGCTTGTCAAGCCATGCTGTGGCAGGCGTCCTGCATATAAAGTGGAAGAAGATGGGCACAGATGTTAGCTCAGGGCCATTCTTCCTTGGCAAAAAAGAAGAGGATTTGTGGCAGATGTTAGCTCAGGGCTAATCTTCCTCAAAAAAAAAAAAAAAAAAAACACAATGGCATGTACAATACATTATTGTTTGTGCAGTTAAATGGAGAAGAGCAGAAAAGATGGAGATGTGGCAAGGAGTCCCAGTACAAGGTTGAGGTCAGTGGAAAAGAGCTGAACATCCCTGGAGAGCTGTCCAGTGAGGACAGAGCTGTCCACGGGGAACAAACTCATGCCTAGAACAGCCTTGCAAAGCTAGTCTGTTGTTTTTTCTTCTTTCAGAGAGAATTATTGTGAAAGCATTTCAAGAAAACAGCATCTTTCTCTTTTCTTTAAGATCTCCAGAATATGACTCCACGTAGCTTCTCCTGGTAGCTGGCACACACTCTAAACCTTCGCCTCTCCTATGCTATGTGAGGCTCCCTATCAACCACGTGGTCTTTAATTTTAAAAGATTGCACGTGACATTTTCAAAAGGTGAAAGGGAGCAAAATGTGACTCAATAAAAAGAGAATCATTTGTATCCTTCAAAGTGAACACGGGTATAAATTAGAATGTTATGTCTTCTAGCACTTCATGACACTCAGAGCAAATAAAACTTTAAAAAGAGTCACAAGTCTCTGCCTATTACACATTCATCGAATAAGGAGCTAAAGAATTGTTATGTTTAAACATCAGATACCTGAAATGTTTTAATAGACTTTAATCCATTCCACAATGGCATTTTCTGTGAAAAAAGAGAATGAGTCTCCTTTTGAAGCAAAATACAATAAACAGAACAAAAAGATTCCTTTATGCTGTTGTTTCATTGATAGCTTTTACACAGCCCACAAACTCTTTACAACGCACTATCAATAAAGCTCAGCTTCTAAATGTCCCCTAGCATGGGGATGGATGCTGAACTATAGACCCTGAAAAATTGATCAGATTTTGAGATCCAAGGCAGGCTGTGTGATAATCCTAGCTCCCAAGTTGCTGGTCAGTCAGAAATAGGATTTATTTGCAGGTTTCTGAATCTCTTACTGGCTAAAAGCAATGTCTGTGGGCCTAGGACCCTCCATGCCCCACAAGAGGTATATCAGAGAAATATTCGACTATAGATTCTGCCTTATTAGGTTTCTGCACCAAGAGATCCTGCCTGTTTCTCTTGACCATGGGTTATATCCTTTGTTGAATCTGTTTTATTTCTCAACACCATGTCCCCAACATCCTGCTTAGCTGTATTCCAGGTCTGCTCTGGTTGATTATTAGCTATTTCTGAGTATGGCTAGAGCAAATTTCCAGAGTTCAATAGGCAGAAAGACTATGGCAGCAAAACCTTCAGTGTGAGCTCTAATCTTGGGAGAATGCTACTTGCTCTTTGCCAGATTTTAACCACCACTTTGGGCCTACTCTTGGGAGGAGATAATTTCTCTATGGATTGCAAATGCCAGGAGTCATGGTTCTCAGTGTCACTCTATGGAAAAATCACCATCAGGGTTTGATAAACATGCAGATCCCAGACTCCACAGCTAAAGATTCAACCTCATAGATCTGGACTGGAGTCCAGGGAACTGGAAGCTGAACAAATTTCTGCAGGAGATTTGTAAAGCATTGGGAGAAATGTTGGACACTTCCTTAAGACAGATGTCTCACTTAACAGGTGTTTTGTAAATGCTTGTTGATGAATGAGTATTAAAATACCTACCATAACCATTCATTATTGCTATTGCAAATTATTAAACCAGTAGGAAAGGTTAGTTACCACAAGTATTTTTAAAAACGACTAGTCATTTAGCTAACCATTAACTTTTTTGTAATTCTGCAATTCAAATATATCCTTTATTTTGGAAGTAAATGTATATAATATCTGTGAGCCTAATCAATGCTTCTAAGATTTAATGTAGTCAGATCAACCTGTGTGAAACAAAAATCATCAACAATAGGTTAAAAATAATGAGCACAGAGGGAAGAAGTGTATAGAATATTTTTAGATTCCTTCAAGGAACATGAACAGCTTTATGAGGATAAAAAAATCTGAATTCCGAGTGTGAACCACTTTTTTGTGGGCATGAATAACTGCTCTATGGAAGAACTTTGAAAAAATGGAATGGAATTCTGGGTGAGAAAACAGAATTTTTTTCCAAAAGAAGCAACATGAACTTTGGCGCATTTTCTTCTCTTGCTCTTATAATAAGTTCATGCAATATCTCTTTCCAAAACATGGTTCTGTATACTTGCAAAGAAGCAAAATTGCACTAAAATATTTTAGTTCTCCTGGAAGAATTATTTCTACTCAAGACAGCCTCCTTGGAAGCAAATATATGGTACAAGAATTAGAATTACCCCTCAGTTCCCCTCCCCGAGAGAGTCACCAAAAGCATATTAAAGTCTATGGAGCATCACTCTTCAGAAAGTAGCTGATGCTGTGCTAAGAGTTTCAAAGTATAGGCCAATACTATAGACCAGGAGCAGGAACCATAGTGCTATACTCTGTCACTCACTGAACTCACCTTCCCTTAATCAAGTGACTGGATTAACCCATGCTCTCTAGTTTTCTCTTGAAATTTACCGATTACTGTCCACGACACGCTGAATCTTGTAGCTAGAAGGTTAATCTTTATATTCCTGTGCACTCCGGCTCCCATCTGTTGAATTGCAAGGTGCCAGAGTCAGTTTTATTTGTTCCCAAACTTTTTTCTGCGAGTTTTATTGTACATTGCAATTATATAGATTAAATACTATGTCAACTAATGAAATAGGGGTATGAACAGAGAATTGCTTCTAAGAAAACTAATCTAAATGCTTTGGTTAAACTTGAGCCACTAAAAATAATGTAGTCCCATTTAGAGACAAGGTGATGTCAAAGTTGGAAGAAGGTCATAGAAATTTAGAAGGATTCTGCACTCAGCTTGCCTGACAAGTGATTAAACTTCTCCCTCCACTTTAAGGAAATGGATACTGGGACTGGAGGACAATGTGTATGATCTACACAGGAAAAATAATTTGGCAATCCAATCAGTGAACTCACACTCAGAGAAAAGGCTTTATGCCAACATGGAAAGATTGATGAAAGAACTGAAAATACATGTTCTAAGTTAACATAAAATGTTTGGCATACGCATCATTGTACAGGCAAATCATTTGGTTGTGATTCGCCACTTTGACTGACTTTTCTAACTAACTGACCAGCTACCAACCTCGAGTATGTCACAGGACAGAATTCTACCATACTTTCAGCACCACCACCACCAATAATCTCTGTAGGGCCAAGGTTGCAAACTAGCAGCCTATATGGGTATAAAATTTGGCCTGTCGAATTCTAAAAAAAAAAAAAAAAAAAAAAAAAATGGGTATTTTGCATAAAAATTCAAATCTGCATCTTCTCTTGAACAGTTAGATTGGACAACACAGGACTTGAAATCCCCTGTGGCAACAATAGCCACTGCCAAGCAGCAGCTGCCTCCTTTTGAAAAGGCAACAGCTCTCCAGTGTGGCCCAGTCTCCACCTCTCCAACATGCCCAGCTCACCAGCCTGGTTTCCACAGGCATTTTCACTTACTAACCCTGCTCTCAGGCCTTGCTTGTGAGAAGTAAGGAATTCTAAATCGCCTAAGCTATTTGGCAAGAAAAAACACCCTCCTTCCCAACTCTACAAGTTCACACAATACGTTTTTCTCAAGAACCTACCTGACATTGTGAAGAAGTACAAAAACACATATTCACACGCATAGAAGACAGCACCTATCCTTTCGAGAGCTTAAAATTTAATTTAAAAAAAAAAAAAGACGCAAATACCATACATAAACACATGCTAGATGCTTATGTTTCCAACCACTGAAAATACACAGACTGAAGCAGACAATTTAGCACTTAATTCTACCCTTCCTTGCTACCCCAACTATGCTAAAAGCCCCTTGAAGAAAACATATAATAAATTACTTTTGAAATTCTCACAGCCCCACCACATAATATATGTTTAATAAATTTATTAACAGGAAATAGTTAAGAGATCAAACAGTGATATTTGCTAATTTTTCAAAAGAATAAAAAAAGCGATGTCTGAGATCCGAGATGGGAGGCCAATTTGTATTGAAAGTAGATGGCATGATGTGTTTTATGAATAGTAAAAATGTTCACCTAGAGGGTCTCGAGTATTGGTTCTATTCAATACTTTGGGAAATGAGTGTGAGGAGATAGGAAATGACAGGTCATGACAGGCTTTGAAAGGTAGACTAAAAGATTTATATTTTATCTTGCACATAGTAGAGAATGACTGAAGGTTTTAGAGGCATAGTGATAACATGAATGCTGGTATTTAGAGAAACAGATCTGTCCACAGTATGTAGTATTGGTCTAATTGGAGAAAGAATATAAGTAGGGATATTAATTAAAAGTCAGTAGAAAGAGCGCCTGAATTAGAACAAGGCCTGCAGGAGGAATTGTTTTTGTTGTTGCTCTTTTAATTATTTGAAGGCACTTGAACGTAAATATTGGCAGGATTCAGTGACATTTGGTATAGGCAATAAAGGAGAAAAAAACCTCAAAGAATGAGTAGATCTAAAGTTTCAGAGTTTTCAAACTGGTGTCAATGTAGACAAAAGCTACTCGAAAAGAGAGTTACTTTGAGGGGAGGACAATGATGAATTCAACTTTGAAGAATAAGGTCCTGTTAAAAATGTGAACAGAAACTACTAGCAAAGGGTTGCGGCAGTCAATAATCAGATCATGATGTCATTAGCTATTTCAAACATCAGTGAATGAAATTCCTAAAATCCTACTAATAATAAGTCAAAGAACATAAAATATTAATTACAAGTACTTAAGTTTCAGTGGCAGAACTAAAAGTGGATTGGAAATTTAAGATCCACCTTGCTTTTTCAAAAATATATCATGGCTGAATGAGATTTTTCAGAAGGTTTGTGGGGTAATTTTAGTTACTTTTGAAGACTGAAACAGAATCAATAAAATATGATCATTACAGCCTCCATTGTTATTTCTATGGCCGTGAAGTTTGGGCCACAGCAAACAGGATTGACCAAGTCTATCAGTTGGAATACTATAAAAAATGAATTAACTCCCAGACAATCTCTAGTAAAGTATTTTGGAATCAAAGGAAATACACCTTTTACCTGTAGTTGAATAAATATATATATATCTCTCTATATATATAGAAAAAGATAAATAAGGGTACAAATTACCTACTATACAAATTCAATTTTGAGATTTGAAAGACTAAATTGAAATGTGTAGCTTGGGTCCTCAGGACCAAAAATATATCATTTATAAATTATTTAATTAAACAAGTCTTTATTGCCTGAAAGGAGTATATTTATGCCTTTAGTATTATATCCTCTTAAATGTAGCCTGTAATATATACCTTATCTACAATAGAGATTAGAGATAAAACAGATTACCAGAGACAGGTCTTTTGAGGTTACAATGATAATAAGCCAGGATGAGATACTTATGCTATTAAAACTGCCTCCTATACTATGAAATAAAAGAACGAATATAGTTCTTTTTTAACAGACTTTATTTTTTAGATCATTTTTAGGTTCATAGCAAAATTGAGCAGAATGTACAGAGATGTCTCATATACTCCATATATCCCACAAACATATAGCCTCCCCCATTATCAAAATCCCCCACCAGAATGATCCAGTCGTTACAATTGATGGATTTACCTTGACACTTCATTATCATCCAAAGCCTGTAGTTTACATTAGGGTTGACTTGATGTTGTACATTCTATAGTTTGAACAATTATATGACATGCTTTGTTGTTGTTAGTGCTATAGAGTCGATTTCAACTCCTAGTGACCCTGTGTACAGTAGAGCAGAACCCTGCCCAGTCTTCTTGCGCCATCCTCTCACCTTCTGGTGCTGTATCAGACAATGCTCCACTGCTATTCATAGGGTTTTCATGGCCAGTTTTTTCAGAAGTAGGTGGCCAGTTCCTTCTTCCTAGTCTGTCTCAGTCTGGAAACTCTCCTGAAACCTGCCTACCATGGGTGACCCTGCTGGTATTTGAAACACTAGTGGCATAGCTTTCAGCATCACAACGACACACAATTGCCATAGTATGACAACCAACAGTCGGGTAACATGGTTCCCTGAGTCCAGAAATGAACTTGGACCACGATGCTGAACCTTAACCACTAGACCACCAGGGCTGGCTATAATGACATGTATGCAGCATTCTAGTATCATACAGAGTAGTTACACTGCCCTAAAAATCCTTTGTGCTCCACCTATTCTGATACACATTTTTTCCACAGGAATTTATGTGAGGCCTAGAGAATTATGAATGTCCAATATTACTTCTTTTTTTCCATACTATTAAAAGACTTTTTGGTGGTGCTAGATGCTAAAAAATTTCATGGAGCACATTGAGCCCCCACGCTTCATCTCCAAAGCCATTCGAAAATGAAATGCTTTCTCAGGAAGCAAATTAGCAAGTAAAGCATTTGAAACACACATCATGTGCTAAAACTCAATGGGATCTGAAACAGCTATCACATTAAAAGCCCAACGCGGACTAACATGAAAGTCTAACAAAGCATGCTAAAGCTTGTAAAATCAATACATAAACCTGATAAAACCAAGGGAAAATAGACTTCCAATTTGAGATTACTCAATATTTTTACAAGAACACAAATTGGCATCTGGTCATCTGGGAAATAATAATTGCTTTGACTTACATAGTGTTTTAAACATAATGGTGTCAGATTAATATGTTTTAGTGTACTTACATGTAAATTAATTTAAGATACGCACCTGACTATGGCCTTCATGGATACATCTGTGTAACTAAAATGAATCCCTGTTTAATCCATGCATTTATGGGTAAATTTATAGCAAAATAACTGACTCATCTTCTTCCCATGTACCACTGAGCCTATTTCTGATGTGTATCTCCCATTTCATCATAAGAAAAATCTCCTGCAAATAATGCCCCAACTTCTCACTTGAGAAGTTCAGTTGCTTTTTCGGTACTTTGTTTCAGGACATTCAAAACGAGTTTCAGAAATAGAAGCCACAAGGAGTGTGCTTGCAATGGATTTGTGACTTCTGTGACAAGTCTGCATATCGGTGTAAGTCAGTGGATCTCAATGTCTACAGACACTTGTGGTTGTCACCTGGCTGAGGTGGAGGGAGGGGAAGGGAAATCTAGTTGGTAGAGGGCAGGGATACTGATAAACATCCTACGATGCACAGGATAGGCCCCCCAAAAAGAATTATCCAACCCTAAATGTCAATAATGCCCAGGCTCAAGAATCCTGGTGTAAGTTCTCAAAGACCCCCCTGGATTGTTTCCATAGAGAGCAGCCAGTGCTCCACAAAGCAAGAAGCACAATGCACTTCTCTGCCCCATCGAATGGGCTTGCCTACTATTGCACAAATGTGTTGGAGTGGGTGTTTTTCCTGTTCTAAGTTTGAGCTAAAAGATAATTCACATTAAAGATACTGCAGCCTCATCCAATAAAAGTTCCCTTAATGAAAGTCTTAAAGCAGAGCTTCCTATTTTGCTACATTTTTTACAGCTTACTGAAGAGAAATCCATATATGAGTATGTTTTATAAAAACCCAAGAGGTTTCATTTCTAGTAGCAAGACAAATGATGCCTTGTTTTCAGAATCTGTACCATTTCTTAGTTATGATGACCAGTGTGAAGTTCTCCATGTTCATTGACAGGGAGGTCCATCTTTCTAAAGGGAAAATTTTCTTGAGATAATAATTTCAATTGGTGTTTTTGCTTTAAAATAGACTGCCTATTTTATTTTGAATGACCATCATAATATAGACAATATTACAAAAGTGTAGATGAGAATCATTGTCATTTCTTTTCCTATCTTCCTAATTCTCACTTGTCATTATGTGATGGTTTAGAATCAGCCTTGAGAATATAAAACACTGAGGGGATAAATTCCTCTCTGGCACCCTCTAGCTTTGCCACTTGCCATTGGCCAAGATACTTCTGAAACTCAGTTTCTCATAGGTAAAATGGGAATAATAACGATAGTACCTACCTCATGAGTGACTACATGTTGCAATGAGATAATGCACATAAAAGTCTTAGTATAATGCTCTTGATGAAAAAATAATAAATATCAACTGATACTGCTATGACTGCTATTATTTTTATCATCATCATTGCTATGTTGTAACAGGAATCAGAGTTTAAGGTTGAATAGACATCTAAGGACTTGCTATTTGTAGCTATGCCCATATGGGCCACGAGGATCCTTGAAGTCCAGGATTATTGCTTTTATCTCAACTTCCAGCAAAATTCCTGGCACACAGCCACATCTCTCCAAATTAAAATGAATATTCAAATGACCAGCTAAAGAAGCACCTACAAGCTAGGATCAAGAAAACTTAAGAATGGAGCTGGCATGGTGGTATAGTGGTTAAGTTCTCATGCTCTGCTTCAGAGGTGGCCTAGGGTTTGCAGGCTCGTATCCCAGGTGAAAACCTACACACTGCTTATCAAGCCATGCTGGGACAGCATCCCACATACAAAATAGGGGAAGATTGGCACAGATGTTAGCTCAGAGCCGATCTTCCTCACAAAAAAAAAAAAACTTAAGAAAGATGCAACTTATTCTACAAGAAACATTTTAAGATTTCTGTTCATTATTAGCATAACAAGATATTTTAATAAAATCTTATTTCTAGAAAATGTCTGGGAAATAGAAAATGTTAAGATAATTGGATGTTTCATGAATAGTGGACTCTTGAGACATTCTATCTATAACATGTATGTTGTTTGTGTGTGTACACATATAGAATCCATATAATATACACCCGTATAATAATTTCTGATATTTAAAATTCACTTAAGATTCTTATTCTAGGTGCTCTGAGAAGTCATTTTACTGTTTCATGCAGAGGAATGACATGATAAGCATCAGTTTTACAAAGGTCCCTTTAGCTACACTGTGGAGGATGTACCATGGCAACAAGAACAGAAGCAGAAAGACCAGACAGGAGGCAATTTTTGTTACTCCAAGAAAAAGATGATGGTGGCTAAGACCTGTGTATTTTGTTCAGATAGAGTGATAGATCAAAAAGACAAGAGATAACAAATGCTGGTGTGGGTCTGGAAAACGGGGAACCTTTGTGCACAGTTATTGGGACTGTAAATTGGTGCAGCCACTCTGGAAAACAGTATGGAGCTTCCTCAAAAAATTAAAAAAGGAAATACCTATGATCCAGCAATTTCATATCTGGAAATATGTGCAAAGAAAACAAAAACACTAACATGAAAAGATATCTGCACCCGTATGCACATAGCAGCATTGTTTATGCTAGCCAAGACATGGCAACAAGCTACACGTACGTCAATGAATGAATGCATTCAGCAGTTGTGGTAAGTATATAAATGGAATATTATTTAGCCATAAAAAATTAGGAGATCGTACCACTTGTGACAACATGGATGGACCTTGAAGGCATTATGCTAAGTGAAATAAGTCAGACAGAGAAAGACAAATACTGTATGATCTCACTTATATGTGGAATCTAAAATAAACAAAACAAAAAAACACCAAACTCAGAGAAAAAGAGATCAGGATTGTGGTTACCAGAGACAGGGGGTGAGGTAAGGAGAATTGAAGGAAGGTGGTCCCAAGGTACAAACTACCAGTTATAAGATAAATAAGTACTAGGGATGTAATGTACAACATGAGGACTGTAGCTAACGTTCCCTGTATGATATACAGGAAAGTTGTTAAGAGAGTAGATCCTAAGAGTTCTCATCAAAAGGAAAATTTTTTTTCTTTTCTTTTTACTGTATCTGTATGAGATGATGGATGTTAACTAAACCTATTGTGACAATCATTTCACCACATATGTAAATCAAACCATCATGCTGCCCATGTTAAACTTATACAGTGTTGTATGTCAATTATTCCTCAATAAAACTGGAAAAAAACTAAATAAAGAGATGGGACATACTTTGAAAGTTGATAGACGCAAATGACCAGCAGTAGGTATGGTAAATGGAGTTGGAGGGTAGGAGTGGTTGGGAGAAGTGAAGGAAAGAGAAAAACCAAGGGAGATGTCGGAGTTTGGGCCAAGCAATAGTGTGGATGGTGGTATGATATCCTGCAGAGCACTGGGGTACAGAGGGAGAATCAGGACTCCCGTTACACTGGTTGATCACTAATGATCCCCTCAAGACCAAAAACTCTTGATTCTAATTTTTTGCCCCAAGGAGAAAAGCTGTCTGCTGGATACTGTTTGTTTCTTTCACTTGGTAAAAGCATTTTTGTTGTTGTTGTTTTTGTTTTATTCCCTCTTGTCTCCTCTGCTCCTAGTTAGTGAGCTAAAGGTTTAGAAGGATATAAAAAAAGAGATGTAGATTTCCCATAAATACCTCTCTCTCAGAAAAAGGTCATTGAGCCCAAGAAGAAGAAGGAACAAACTGCCTTATAAAACTCATCATTAAACTCAGTTTACTTAGTCCCACTGCGCTATTTATGACAAGTCACTAAAATGCCAGCCTATTCCTCAGTGAAATGAGTCATTCTGGTTTACAGTTAAGCTTTTCCTTACAATGTTTTTGTGAGTAATGTATACAAGATACATAACAGCTTTATTTTCTCAGTACCCCAAGCATTTATAAAAACCTTGGATTATGCAAATAGCAGGTAAACAAGGATACTTTTTAAACAATCTCTCATGACTTGATTTTAAAAGGCTTCTCCATAAAGGCAATAGGCAGAAAGCACTGAGTTCGTCTCTTGAGCGGTTACTCTAGGGTGCCCATTATTGGATGATGGGAATGCTGAGTTAATGAGCCTTAGAATCACCTCTTGAAACAGACTAGCTAACTTAACCAGACGCTTTCTCAGCATCACTTCTAAAAACTACGTTCACAGCAAACATCAATAATCATGTCAAGAAATGATAATAGAAATGTCTTATAATAAATTGTTGAAGACACATTTGGTAAGCCAATGATCTCAGCTAACCTATGCTAAAAAAATAAATAAAATGAAACAGAACAAACCAAAATTAAAACAAAGAAAAGCCTCAGTGGTACATCTCTAATTTACTTAAATATTTAAGAAACGCTGAAGTATTCCTCCAGCACTCTTGTTTCTTTGGCCAGTGTAGCAGAAGTCTTAGGCACCAGATACTTAGATAAGTTATGACACCTGAGATGCTAAACAGCTGAAGTCCCCAGCCCAGGAAACTGCTCTAGGGTGAGACAGATGACAGCACAGAGTGGATAATAAAAAAGCTAAAATCACTTTCCCATTTTCCAGCTGATGGGAGCAGCAGTGTAAGTCGAGGCTCGTTGTAACACACGCAGTTGAGACTTGATCAGTTACCCCGATGGAACCATGGATTGAATCCTGTTATTACATCAGCTCCCTGGTGAAGACGTGCCAATTTTCATCTTACCTGAAAGATACGGTTTTCATGCCACTGGGGAACTCATTATAGGGCAAACCTTTTGCAGTTAAAGTTGCTGAATTAATTATAGGCACAAATCCTAACTCCCGGGAAAAAGATAAGTTTGGGAATCAGATAACATGATGACACTACTTTTTCAAACCCAAACCTATAAATCATTCAAATTATTAAAACAGTGGAGGCTTTGTGAGTGTGAAAGCATAAAATAGTGCCACAGCAACTAAGCCTTGGAATAGCTGAATCAAGTTTCAGAGGGTAGGGGAAGCACTTCTCTTGTGAATCTCCATTTCCCCGAGAATGAAAGATTTATGATTCTTTCACTCCAAAACCTAAATAAAACTCTGCTTAAGAGAAAAATCAGGATAGCAAATAAGTGTGCCAGTAGAGTGATTTGTTTTCTAACTTTCTATCTACTGGTTCATATTAACTTGATGGTCTTTTGTAGATGATTTCTTTACTCCCCATCAAAACATTTAAGTCACAACATTGCCCTACTACATATTATTAAAATTCAAGATGAGATACAAGAAGGGCCCTTAGTCAATGTTTTATCCTTTTTCCTTGCAAATCTCTTATTTCTCTATAGCACTTTTTAGTAAAATGTTACGATATCTTATTCTAGTTCAGGAATCCCTTGGATAGCCTCACTCTTGTTCAACTCTATCTTTTCTATTTCAGTGTCCTGAGACTTAACCCGGACATGCCAACTTTGGAGACAGTCCAAAGGTGAGTAATAAACGTGATTAAGTGCTTGGGAAATAGGATGTAGAAAGAAAGATAAAAGGCAATATTTCAGATAAAAGAGAAAGCTGCTATCAGAATATATTCAGTAGCAGTCTTCAAGAGAGATGTCTTGAATTTCAATGACACTTACTTAAGTATAGTTCAAAAAGAAAATGAAAGCAAACATTTTAAAAGCCAATCCTCCAAAATTCCCTTGCCTGCTTTTTCAGCTCTGCTCACAGTCTTCATCGCATCTCCTGTCTTACCTTCTTCTGGTTTCCTATCACATATGGGGAATGCTGGATGCTTTCGTTTTCTATGTTGCAGTCCAGGAAACTTTTATGTGGTAGAGAATTTATACTCTAGAACAACTGTTCTCAGTCAGAGGTGATTTTGCCGTGACTGGAGATAATTTTAGTTGTCACAGCTAGGGGTGGAGATGCTAGGGGCATCTGGTGAATAGAGGCCAGGGATGCTGCTAAACATCTGACAAAGTACAGAATAGTCCCCAACAACAAAGGGTTGTCCAGTCCAAAATGTCAGTAGTGCTCTGTTCCACAAGAATTGGCAGGAAATATAAGGACTAGCTATGCTCTATGTCACCAAGCAAGCTACAGCTCTTGAGGTAGGAACTTTACACAGCTCCTGATGATGCTAAAAATAGGAATACTTAGATGGAGGCTTATCAGTTATGGTTTAACTGTCCACCCAGGCTCTTCTTGCAGGCTGTTCTCATACCCTTCCCTCCACCACAGCTTCTCTCCACACAGGGTGGGAACACTTTGTGAATGACCACAAGCCTAGTTTTATTGTCTGCAATGCAGCGTAAGCACACGTGTGTGTGTGTGTGTGCATATTCTCAATCCACAAAGCTCAGATGTATGAATCTGCAATTTCATTTTTTATAACTAAGTGTAGATTCTATCTCAAGCTGCCATTATAGCCAGTTGCAGCGAGCTTTACTGTGTTAATTCAGGGAAAATTCAGTCAATTTAAGAGTATTGTAGTTAATTCTACGGAAATACATACATGGTTCATCCCTATACCTCTTTTCTCTAAGCCTACATAGTAGCGTGCTGGCATCAGGGGAGGCATCTGGCCCTTGGTCAGCCTCTACCCTTACTGGTGTCCACTGATGCATCCTCCCTCCCAGCTGAATCTGATCATATAGTCCATTCCTCTTCGCCTGCTATCCCCACTCATTCCATTGGCTACATCTCAGGTCTACTTGCATGCTCTTTCCCTCTCCCTCTCTCTCTTTCTCTCTCTGTTCCTTCTCTCTCCCTCTCTCTCTTGCTTTCTTACTCTCTTTCTCACCTTACTTCCATGCCTTTCTCAAGGGCTCACAGAGGTTCAGCTGTTCAGCTGTGGAAATTCTGGTGAAGGTGTCTCAAGACCAGTCTTGCCCTGAAATCCCTCTCAGTCATCCTGGGTTCACTGCTAACAGACAATGGAAGCAGAGACCCACCCAGGATACCAGACTGCAAACAGGCATAGTGCTTCCCTACTCACAGACTTCCTAACACATCTGGGCCTCCAGGGGGCCCAGATCCTGATCCCCAGGTGCAAGGTCCCTTTACAGGGACTCTCATTGGCTAGGAACACACTTACGTCCTCTCCAACTTTTTTCCTACCGCCTCAACAGTACTTTTTGAAGAGTATTGTTTAGGCCAGGTCCTTGGTAAACAAAGATGTGTTAGGGACCAGAACACTTTGTTGATACTTTATAATGTCATCTTGCTAATGATAATATATAATATATATTTATAATACATAATTAAGTTATTATTCTATTATAGCTCTTTTCAACTTATAAAGTATTTTCTCGCATATTATTTGATTTATTTTATCACAGATTTAGAGGAAAATTTAAACCATAATTTCTCTCATATACTTAAAATCATTGATTTTTCCACCATTGAAAATAACATTAGTAAATATTTCTCCGAGTTCTGTGGGCTACTCAGTAAATTAATCAAATGTGAGGAAGGAGCTGTGGGAAACTCCAATTTATAGCAAATCAGCCAGAAGCACAGGTGACAACCTGGACCTGTGATTGGAGGCCAAAGTAGCGACAGTCCTATAACTGAGTCCCTAACCTGTGGGATCTGAGGCTATCTCCAGGGGGATAGAGCTAGAACTGAATTACATTTGTAGAACACTCAGTCAGAGTCCTCTAAGAATTGGGGAATTGCTTGGTAGTGTTGGAAGAGAACATACATTAGAATTATACACTCACCGCTTGACTAAAAGCTCCCCAATAGCAGGCTGCTTTACTTCCTAGCACCTCCTGCAGCACTTCCCAAGCACTCACTAAACTTTTGCCAATTCCGGAAACCCTGTAGATCCAGGATAGGTGTGGTGTGGAGAGGAAGCAGTCCTGGGCCAGAGCCCACCCGCACCTGAACAGGGCCTCTGACCTCCCCCTTCTGTAGTCAGGACATAAGGCGCTGTCTTAAGTGTTTATGAGCTACATCTGTTGAGTGAGTTTCATCTCTTCCTATATGAAACCCTTCACCAGAAAATACTATAAAAAATATTTGAGTTTATCTACTAAACAGAATAGATTTCATACACTTTATTTTGTTATGCTAGGAACAGAACCCACTTTCTTGGAACAATAAATACTGTAGATTTCTCTTCCACCCATTTAAGTTGGACATAGAATAAAAATTTCACATTTGAGGTACTACTGCCTTCCTCCAGTCAAAGGTTGTGAATTTAACACAAATTCTTTCACTAACTGTGTTCCGCGTATTCCCTTATTTTCTTTCTAGGCCCTGTAAGCTTAGAACAGAGCACTTTTGTCTTTGCTAGTTCAAACAGGTGACTGGTATTTATATCCTTTGTTTTTGTGTGAGAATCTCTACTGATTGTTGAATATGTGGGCTCCCCTCTGGTGTCTTTCCTAAGGGACAAGCACTTATATCAGCAAGAAGGCAAACAACAGTGGCAGCTTCTTGGGCACGGCAGCAGCAGACAGCAGGTGGGAAAATATGGCTTGATTTGGATTGAACAGCACAGCAAAACTTTTGTGCCAAAAGCAGAGCCTGCAGTCACTGAAATACACTTTTCATAGAAATAGATATAAAACTTTAAATAAAAAGTGCTGTAAAGATTCTTTGTATGACAATGACATCATATTCTAGCTATAAAATCTGAGAACATAAACACTTGAATTGACTTACTTGATTTAAAAAAAGAAAAAACTGTTTCCCTCCAGGGGATTCCTCTACTATCATTATCGGTTTTGTACACCCCGCAGAGAGCCAAGCTTTAGTCGGGACAAAAAGATGTTGGCCTCTAGAATAGAGAAAGTGGAGCTTCCAAAGGAACCCTACCAGGAGTCAGAACATTCTGGCACACGATGTTGCAATCTTTTTGAAGGCTTAGTTCTCTTTGGCTGTGTCATTCCCAAAAGGTCACTTTGCCCTCTTTAGTATTATATTTATCATTTCCATACCAACTCTATCCACATAAACTGTTTTCTGGAAGGAAGGCTGCTACAGACTGAATGTTTGTGTCCTCCTAAAATTCATATGTTGAAATCTAATCCCCAAATGTGATGGTATTTGGAGGTGGGGCTTACATGGGATATTTAGGTTTTTAAGGCTGCTTATCCTGGTACTTCATCACCTTAGGCCACTTTATCATTGGTGTTATGCAGCTTCTATAGTCTTTTCCTTTACTCACAGCCATTGCTGTTCTGCAGTTCAGTTCTAATACCCGTATCTCTATGAGTTCCATGCCTTTTTCAGTCTTCCTAGTGGACAGCTGTGGTAGCACCCAGGTAGGAAAGCTAATCAAGTGGGGAGAGTGAGAGAGAGGGAGAGGATAATATCTGACGTGTTTCAAAGGTGGAGTTCTGGAACAGAGAAGCAGAGCCAGTGAATAACATATAATTTCTTAATCATCATTTGGAAGATAAAATGTGCCTAATTAGAGAAGGAAAAAAATGAGCAGCAAATTTGATGGCAGAAGAAATGAGAGTCAGTGTGAATTATGGGTTAGTTTTCAGGGATGCCAAACCCCAGAAGTCTATCCCATTGGACTACCTCCCTGCCCCTTAAACACCCACACCCAGGTATTTTCAGAAGCTACAGTGCTTTCAACTCGATAACAAAACACTGCTTAGTAGAAAAGGGCACACACATCATTAGCAACTACAGCACGCCTTCATAGGCCAATACAAATCATTATATATGTGTCTACACTGGATCTGACCAGGAATTCCTGAGCAATCCAAAGTAAGAAGAGACCAGTTGCTTTAATTCTCGTTGGTCAGCCTCCCTCCATGGGAGAAGTCTCTACTGTCTGTCTCAGGCCTAGGCCCCAGAAATTTCCTTAAATGCTCTTCGGACTCTAACTTATGCCAGTTGACTAACTTTCCTTCTGCTTTGTCTGTTTATCTTACATTGACTCCTATTTATGAGGCCATCTGCCTCCGTCCTGATGGAAATATCACCCAGTTCTGACCTCTGTGAGTTGATTACATGCTATCTGACTTTGCCTTCTTCTCAAGACTGATGATCCCAATCCACTTTTCCTACTTAGGACACACCCTGTTTTAGTCGACAGATGGGAGCTTCTTACCTCTACTATAAATTGATGTACATTGGCTAAGTCTGGAGATACCATTTTCCTTACTGTTCAGAGCACATCTTCATTTGCTTCCAGGATCAGAGTTAGAAGTCTGACTAGGATAAGAATTTTATCTTTGTTGATGGTAGGATCAATAACATGCATCAACTGATTATCACTGTTTCTACAGGGTATGCCACACTGTGTTCTGCACTGTCATTACATGATCTTAAACCAGCCACAAACATTTCCCATTCCAACTTTTCCTACCCTGGAGTGAAGGAGGGGAAGAAATACGATTTCATTAGAACACGTTTCTTGGTATTTGTATTTGTCTTTGATTTTTCTAATGGGACTCATGTTTCAGCAAGTGCTGAGGCATTCTCTGAATGAAGATGACTATAAAAGTGTATATAGTTGGAACTAAAAGTTGTAATTTTTACCAAAAAATGACAATAAAATTTTTTTAAAAAACTGTTAATTTAAGACCAAATTAATAAAATTATAAAAATCCATGTATTGTGCAAAAATACTGAAATATGGCTTGAAGGAAAAAGGTCATCTTTGCCTTTGAGGTCAGTGAGAGAAAACCTAATAGAAGCAGCATGTCTTCGCAGATCTCTGAAGAAAAGCAGAGGTACTGGTGGATGTCAATACAAGAAAGAAGCATCGATCCTCCTCCCTCTCCTGTCCTTCAAATACCTTCCAAAATGGTAGTTGTCAAGTATTCTTTAATTGTTCTCCAGGGACTTATCAGAAAATGTTGTTTTGTCATATATTAGTAAGTCAGTTTTTAAAATATCCTGATATTTTAAAATCAAATACTAAAGAAACCTAAATAAATAAAATCAAATACTAAGATGAAATCCTTTGCTAGGCCATGTGATGGTATAATTTTGAAAATAGTCAGCAGCCTAAATATTACAAAATTTTTAAAACCTACTTAAATATACCTCTTTTTGTTTTGGTTTTTTTTTTCCTGTGGAACAAGTGTCTCTTCTGCTGAGTTTTGAAACTGAATCAGGACTCTTAGGCAAAACTGGGCATCAGGCTACGGCAAGCTCTGTGTGGATTTTGCTGCCTCTCTTGATATTATAATGCCCTCACCAGCTTTCTCATCGTGTTTCATGGTTTTACATGTAGCTTGTGTTAAATTTATCTTAATTTTTATTAATAGATTTTTATCTTTGTCAAGCTGATATTTTGTTTTGAAAGCTCACAAAAATGGCACCTATTCAGGAAGAAATGTTCTTAAATTGATCATGTGTCTGAAGATGGCTGTGGTGAGGTCACTGTGGCTCAAAAGACGTTAAGGCAGATTTGATAGAGCTTATCCAAGGATTTAAGGAATTTTAAATTTTCCAAAACTCTGTGAAACACATATCACAGATATTGATGTTTGAGGATGACTATGTTGTCGATAGACAAAGGTCGTGTCAAAAGATACAACTGTGGTCAGCAGAATTTAGCTTGATCTACTCAGTGCTAGAGGTTTTACACATTGATGGTACAAGGGGCTTACATGTAGCTAGATCATTGTGGGTGTTGACCTTTTCCTGGTGGAGTATGTCTGAAATTGTCCCTTATTCTCTTATTTTGTCTTTCACAGGGACTCAACTTTCCTACTTTCTTCTTTCCATTTATTTTCCTTTTTACTCCCATTCCTGGGCTGTTGAGGACATATATTGGCTTTTCTTATGTTACATAGAAGGAAATTGTACCTTAATACATTTCCTAAAGTTACTATGTAAGGCCTTGTAAGCCCCATAATACTACAAACAAGTGTGTTCTGTTTTAAAAGTGATATCTCAAAGGCATTTTAAGAGCTTCCCAAGGGAAATAAACAGGTCAAAAGTAAGCTTTGTGCTTCATTCTCCATAGTCCCTGAAACATGCAGAAACTCAATACTGAATTTTGCTTGAGTGAACAATAATTAATTAATGCTAGATAAGCTAGGTGTTAAACATAATAAATAATTCTTGCTTCAAGTGTCTACACAAAAGCATCAGTACTATACTCATTAAAAATCTTATCTATTTGAACGTTTCTAAATATTACTTTTTCAAAGAGGTATAATCACTTTAAAAGAAGGCTACCTTTATCCAGTGCAGAATAATCTTGTATGCGCTATTTGTAAAGGAAGCTATTTAAATAAATGGAAGAGGGAAATTTCAAGCATATTAATAAGACAGCTATAAAGGTCCTTTGTGTGTTTTTAAAGTAAGTCAGTGTATCATACAACACTGTATTTTTTTTCCTCTGTTTGCTGAACCATGACAAGAAAGAATACAAAGGCAGAAAGAACTGGGAGGATCAAACGGACACATTCCTCTGAAATGTAGTAAGTAGTCGTTACTTTCTTGCAAAGTGGTGACTAATAAAATTGAAACCTCACACTGGAAGAAAAGCACAATGAAGAGATGAATTGAAGAAGAGAAAGACCACTGTCAAGGCTGGGATTTGTGTCCTGAAAGGTGAAGTAATGTCTCAAGGGGGATGGTGAAAAGGGAGATGCCAGTCAAAAGGTACAGAGGTTCAGTTATATGGAATGAGTAAGTTTTGGGGTTGTAATGTTCAGCATGGTGACTCTGGTTAACAATATTGTATTATATCCTTGAAACCTGCTGAAGGAATTGATCTTGTGTTCTCACTACACACAAAAAAATGGTAACCATGTGAAGTGATGAAATGTTAATTAGCTTGATTGTGGTAATCATTTCACAATGTATATGTATATCAAATCATCACATTCTATACCATAAATATATACAATTTTTATTTGTCAATTATGCCTCAATAAAACTGAAAAAGTAAACAAAAACAGACACCAATTAAAAAACCAGGAAAAACACAAAGGAATAGAAACCCTGAGATTCAGGAGAACTAACATACAGATAATAGGAGGTCCAGTCTGTTTCTGATTTCACCCCTCCACCTCCTACACCCACACATTTCCCACCTCATTTAAGGGCAATTCTCTCCTTCCTGTTACTCAGACAAAATGTTAGAATCTTACCTGACTCTTTCTCATTCCCCACGTGGAAATCCTCAGCAAATCCTACCCTATCTATCTTCGAATGTATTTAACTTCAGAACCTGACCCCCTGTCGGGAGCTCTACTCCTGTCACCCTTATCTACCCACCGTTATCTCTTGCCTTGGTATCCATGATACCTGCTAACTGTCTCCTTTCTCCCTTGCCAACTTGCAGTCTATTCTCAACCCACCAGCCAGCATTATCTTTTTTAAATTAGTTCATCTCACTCTGCCATTCAAAACCCTATATCACACAAAGTAAAAACCTAAGATGTTACAATGACCCGCAAGGCCATAAACAATCTGGCAGCTGTTGTTTCTCTGACCTTGTCTCCTATCACTCTCTGCACTGCACCCTATTCATGTTCCATGACCAGTGGCCCCCTAGGTATTCTGTTATGGATTGAATTGTGTCCCTAAAATTCATATGTTGCAGTCCTAACTTCTGGTACCTTAGATTTCAACCTTATTTAGAAATAAGGTCAATGCAGATGTAATTAGTTAAGATGAGGTCATACCGGGGGTAGGGTGGGCCCCTAGTCTAATATGACTAGTGTCACTAAAAAAGGGGGAAACAAAAAAAATTTACACAAAAACATGCACACATGTGAAAAACATGCACAAGAATGTGATGTGAACATAAAGGTAGAGATTGGGGTGATGCATCTCCAAGCCAAGAAATGCCAAAGATTGGTAGCAAATCACCTGAAGCTAGGAGAGAGGCCTGGAATAGATTTGTGGGTCCACAGGTGAGGCAGCTCCACTATGTAGATCTAGAGGACAGAGAGCTGTAGGACTTGAGTTGTGTTTAAGTATTTATTTAAAACAAAACAAACACATCTCCCATCTGTACTTAAGCACTATCTTCTTTTGCACAGCCAAGTATTTGCAGTTATGTTCTATGTTAGGCATTCTGCTACAAAACAATAAAAACAAGACACGGAGAGATTTTAAAAAGTCTCACAGCCTCTAAAGGAACCAACCTGCCAACACCTCAATCTCGGGCATCCAGCCTCCAAACTGCGGCACAATAAGCTGTTGTTTAAACCACTCAGTTTGTGGTCTTAGGGCAGCCTTGAGAAACCAATGTGTACTCTTCAAACACTCTACGCACACTCCCAGCTTTGGGGCCGATGCCCAGGTTGTTCCTCCTGGCCAAACTCTCCTGAGAGGCCAGAATGTAGAAAGAACTCCTGAGAATCAGAGGTCTGACCTTGCAACTACCAGAATCTTTAATCCATGCAGATGCTCTCATAGACGGCTGAGGTTTCCTGCAGCTTCATGGAGGCCAAGGAACCCCCCTCCCCTCCACGAGAGGCCTGCCACACGGCCTCATACATATCTAAATGTCTTGTAAGCTTCAGCATTATGTGTCATCAAAAGAACCTTATATCCTTGAACTGCATTGGTAAATCTGTCAGACACATCACTGTCCTGCTAGGACACATTTACGTTACTTAAGTCAAAGATCTTTTTCATTTCCTTAGAGTTACACACAATCATCACACGTTACAGACATGATCAAAGTCAAGACACAAATATTTAAAGGCATAATCTCCAAAGACAAGGGGAGAAAGAAAATCACGAAGAAAGATGATGTGGGTCTGGCCCCGTGGCCCACTGGTTAAGTTCAGTGCACTCTGCTTTGGAGGCCCGGGTTCACAGGGTCGGATCCCAGGCATGGACCTACACCACTTGTCAGCCATACTTTGGTGGCGACCCTCATATAAAGTACAGGAAGATTGGCACAGATGTTAGCTCAGGGCTAATCTTCCTCAGCAAAAAAACAGAAAAGAAAAAGAAAAGATGAGCAACGAGTTAAGTTCCAAAATATAAAACTATATATATATATATTTGAAACTTTGAAATAATGGCACTTTGTAATCATTTTATTAATATGTTAATTAAAAATTTTAGACATATATTAACATTTGAGTCAATATTTTGGAAAATTACATTACCTACTTGGCTATTTTGAAAGGGAGTGGGTGGATGCGTCTTCTAAGACCTTTTTTAATGCCAGAGAATCTTCAAAGTATCTGAAACGTCCTAAATCTTTTGACCTTCTCACTTTATATTTTTGAAAAGGTTACAGCTGAATTGCATATTACAATTTACAAAGGACTTTCCTACATATTAAACCAGTTAAGAATATTGCCCAGCCATAGGAGAGCCATATCTTATACAACACACATTAAAATTGCTTTAACATTATATTACATTATTTTAAAAATAAATGTAAACTATTTGGTATAATATTAATAAGGCTGTAATATGGATAGTTAATTCCAATATAATGTGCTATTTTTAAGAATAAAGTTCTGTAACACTTTTATTATTTAAATAATCACCCTTGGCTCTTTTAATTATGTATATTCCTTATTTATTTTTAATACAATTGAGAGAGTCTGGCAATTAAGAGTATGTCAAATTCCCCTAAAACATAATGCTCATTCAGTTTAACCATGAAAAATATTTTCATTGAATATAAACCGCCATATGTTCTTTTACATTTCTTTCAAATAGGAGCAGTCATTTTTATCTGCTCCAAATCACTGAGTTGAAATAATGGATTAGATAAACAGGCTGATGTTTTCCAACAATTTTCATCATTAAATGTCCCAGGTACAGTGCATACACCGTGGGCCAAGTACCACTTCTTTTATATCTCCTCCAACTTGTTTATATATCCTTGTCAGCACTTGACAGGTTCACAAACTGAGTTTGGAACAGCATTTTTTTCTGGATGCCTGCAAGCCACATCATCATCACCCATGTACCATCTAATATTGCTGACCTGCTGATTAACTAATGCAAAAAATTCAGCATATAAGGATGTTTGCATTTCCTCTCTCCTTCCTTTAAGCAGCTCTTATGCAAAATTTGCCTGGAAAATGTAAACCAGAAGTTAACAACATGCCTCCTAATGTGGACACGTGTAATGAGAATGTCTAATCATCTTACTGAGTTTTGTTTCTTGAATTTATGCAGTTCAAAGTCATCTGTGCCATGGTGGTGTGCCGATTTACCTAAGACAGCCTGGGGCTATCTGTCCTGGGGATCTTTTCTACTGGAGGTACAACTGGTTTTGCAATTATAGATTTTTGTCTGTTTGGTTTAGTTCATGGATGATAAGGCACTACAGTGAACTGGAAAGGAAGACGATGGTACCTGTGACAGCTCTCGTTTGTATCCATACTTGAGTCATAAACATCCATAAATCACCAAAATACCATACCCACCAAGCTGATGAATTTAACCTTAAAGCAGCAATCTCCCCATAGCTGACTGTAGATGATTAACTAGTAAGAATATGTCATCTATGAAAGGGAAGAAAAATAGAGAACAAATGGAGATTTGCTAACATTTAGAAAAGAAAAGAAAGTAAGAACATAAGATAGAGAAGGAGGCAAAATATGAAAGTTCTATTTTCCTATAATTTAGAAAATATTATTAAAGGCCACATAATCTTTAGAATAAATTACTTTTGAAAACTTCTAATCTTTATAACAAAATGATATAAATGAATTGCACCTGACAGCTTACAAAGGGCTTTGCACATTCTACGTCACTTAACATTTTGTGGTACACTAAGAATATTTTATAACATGAAAGAAAACTATAGTAAATGTCAGCAAATTTAGAGATAAGTTTAAAATTATTTTAGTAAAATGTTAATGAGGCTACCATGTAGATGTAACTATTTTTAAAAGGTTTTTCTTATTCTTATATAAGGTAATTAGAATTATTTCACAAATTATTTGACATTTACTATTTAAACATGCAGATGGAAACATGGGAGAGCATCAACGTCTATGGGAAAAGGAAATATATGAAGTCTGAAAATATGTAAACGTATTTAAATTTTAAAGTGCCTAAAATTAAAATTTTTAAATGCTTACAAATTCTACATACCAAAATTAGACAGATTTACCCAGTGAGTCACGGGCAGCACCAAACAACCACAAGCCTGGTCACAACACATGAGGAGAAAACGAGGACGTATTTCCAGTGAACAGCTATCACCCAAAAAGGGAGGAGAGATGAGCTGAGCCAAACATGCTCAGGTCCTATTTCCAAAACTACTCATCAGAATTCCTTCCTTCACCTCTAGGTAGGAAGGAGTAGGAGCAGAGCCCAGGAGTGTGAAACTAGCGAATAACCTTTCCCTTGGAAAGAAATCTCAGAAGTCTATTGAAAGAGTTTCCCCCCACCCAAATGAGATTTTATTGGAAAACAGTGTTAGGCAGACTGGGTAGCTTGAATATCAGGGCTTCATCATGTAAAACTGGAGGGTCATTATTTTGAGTATAGAGTGTGTTATTCTTACATCGGTTCATTTGATCTTGGATCATGTACATTTATGATGTACTTTACCATGTTTTTGAAATACCAAGTTGAAAATACATGGCTCTTATCCTTAAGGAGCTCACAGATTAGTGTAGGAAATGGATCAAAATAAATATCTTGCCACATGGGAAACACCATCCAGGTTTCATGGGTATAAACTATAGTAGTAGTATACACGTAGTACAAAATATGTTTATAAACCTTACCCACATCAACAGGACTCCAGTATTAGGAGTAGGGTAGGATATGGGATGCAGTAACCAAATATGCTTGGAAAGATCAGGAGGTGGAGGTAAGCTAAAGGATGAATATGATATCATTAGCTGAACAAAGCAAGGAAACACATTTCATGGAAAATGAATAACATAGATATAGACACAAATTAAGTCTAACAGACTGGTGTAGCCAGCGAACAGTAGGAGGAAGATGTGGATGCAGGCAGGAACACCAACAAGAAGCAATTAAGACAGTTCAAGCCTGGAGGTGTAAGGGTTTGCCTTAGGATGTAGGAGTATGATTGTGACAATGAATGAGGAATATATTATGAAGAAAGAGTTAACAAATGCATTCCAGGAAGGCAAGAGTTTAAGAAGCAAGAGTGAAAATAACAGATGTCCAGCCTGGATGATGAGGGGAAACATCCTCTGTTTAGAGACTAGGTAGACTTTCTAGACAAAATTTACTTACTTAGTTAGTTAGTTAGTTATTAATTTATTTCCGAGGGAGATTAGCCATGTGCTAACATCTGCCATCAATCCTCCTCTTTTTTGCTGAGGAACACCAGCCCTGAGCTAACATCCATGCTCATCTTCCTCTACTTTATATATGGGGCGCCTGCCACAGTATGGCTCGACAAGCAGTGCATAGGTCCACATCCGGGATCCAAACCAGTGACTCCCTGGCCGCTGAAGCAGAACATGCAAACTTAACCGCTGCACCACGAGGCTGGCCCCAGGACAAAATTTATTGTGAAATGGCTTTTATATGCATGGCTGGAGGGAAATGGATTGAAAATAAAAAGTAACAATTTGTTCTTTTGCATAAAGACTAGCAAAGATTAGACAGATGAAAACTAAGGTTCAGACAGTTAAATAGCATGTCAGTACCTAGAATACACAAATCGGTTTCAATAGTTGCTTACACATAATGGAAATTCAATAGCAAGTCATTCTCATGAATCCACATAGGTTCTCCTATATTACTAGGCCAAAAGTCCTCTAGTTTGGGAGGCTGGGTCTGGCAGGAGAGGTCACCCCACTGTCATCCTTGATGAGTCTCAGGATTAATATCCCTGCTCTCAGCCATGCGAATAAAGTACGAAGACATTTTAATCCATGCTTTCTCCATTTCTGTCACTTTCCATGCTCTGGAAACTGCTGTCTAGCCATAGTCAGTTCAATATCAGTATAATCCAAAGAGACTTTAAAATACATGTCATATACTCTTGAGGTAAACCCTAAATACATTCTTATATCTGCTGAGCAGATGTACAAAGTCTTTACCATTTCCCTTCGTTCTCCTCCCCATTATTATGTCATTCTGATACAGACTCTGGCACTCAAAGTATCTTTTTCTTCCTGATCTATTTATGCTACATCTTCAGCCTATCTGTTGATATTATTCTCCCTTTTTGTCACACAGAAGTCTTTTGACTTCTGGATGTAACTTTTGTCTCTAGAATCATCCCTCCCCCCGCCCCCATAACTAAGCTAACGGCCTAATGCTATCTTCTAGAAATGCTCTTTCCTCTGTTATATTTTGTCTTTATCATAGGTCTTATCCAGGGCTGTCAGTTTTAATCCCTGAGATCTGGACGTGTAAAACTGGGCTTTCCCTAACCTGAGTTTCTTTGCCTTTCGTCACAGTGCCTCCTAAAGACTTATAGTCCTTATATCCTAAAGACTAACCTCAATATTTTGGGTCAGAATATCAAGGATTCTTCTATCTGGAATAATACATAAGATACTGGAAACAGCAGTTACCCCTGGGAAGAGAAGTAGGGAACAGTGAAAATAGTTGGAAGTAGACTTACCTCTTTACTGAATATAATTTGTCTTATTTCTTTTTTCATGTTTTTACCATATGCACAAATAAGCTAGTAAGTCAATTATTTAAATCTAAAAAAACAAAATAGAGTCTTTATATCTATTTCTGCTACCCTCTGCCATTTTTTTCCCAGAATAAAATTTTTTCTAATTAAAAAACAGTTTTTATGTTTACCAAATACAATTTCCAAATCTTGCCATGGCAAAGAAGAAATTGACATTGGTTGATCCAGTATGATGTTCTGGACACTCTATGACCTCATTAATCATAACAGAAATCCAAAATTCACAACCCTCTAAGGGAGGTATCATTATTTACACTTTATAGTGAAGGAAGCAAGGCTCAGAGAGGTTTAATCACTTCCCTGAGGTAACACAGATAAGAAGAATTGGAGGTGGGAATGGAACCCTGTCATGTGTGGTTTCTAAGTTCCTGTTTTGTTTTGTTATTCCTACTCATAATAATATCCACAGGGTTCAGGTTCCCTTCAGATAAGCATCTTTTTGTAATATTCTTTTCGAGAAATTTATAATGTATTCTTAAATGTTAACAATTCTCATCTTGCTCCAGCAGTTTAAATACTTAAAAGCCAATAGTTACATATTGCAATGTACTCTTTTTCTCACTATAATCTCTTCCAAAGAGGGACATTTTGCCACAAACATCAACATTTTTTTCCTCTGTGCGGGGCTTCTCCTAGTGGCAGCACCATTCTCTTCCTTCCTCTAAACCAGGGTTTCTCTAGCTCATTACTATTGACATTTGGGGCTGGATACATCTTTGTTGGGAAAGAGAGAGAGCGATCCTGTGCAATGCAGAACGTGTAGCAGGATCCCTGCCCACTAGAGGCCAGTAGCACAGCTACACGCTCATCTCAACTTGTAAGAACCCAAAATGGTTCCAGGCATTGCCGGTGGTACCCTCCAGAGCAAAGTCACCCCCAACTGAGGACCTCTCCTCTAAACAAATATTGAACATAAAAGTTAGTCCTCTTAGTTGGTGATCCTCGATGAAAAAGAACAAAACCTGTGGCCACCAGAATAACATGCTCACCTCCATCAGACAAAAGGTTCCCAAGATAGTATTATCCTAACAGCTGAGGAAAGTGTGGTCTAGAGAAGATAAGTATCTTGCTAGACCTCCAAAATTATTACGTACTGGAATGGAATTCTAACTCAGATTTAACTGCAAATCCCAAGCTTGTCCTGCTAATTATAAAATGAGGCAGTAGTGCTCTCTAACGAAAGCTTCTTACCCTCATTATAAAGAAAAAGCATTTTAGCAGCAACGTGGCCAGACAAAATGTTGAAAGAGACTGTCATATGACAGACATATCAATCAATGTAGAATGAAAATACTTGTGTCAGAAATTTCTCTCTATTCTTTGTTTTCTGAACTTTTATTTTATAATTTCTGAAATATTTTAAATAAGTTCTAGAGTTTTAATACAGAAGCTTTATTTTTTATTTGATCTTTTCCTTCTGGATTGCATTATCACCAGAAATCTGAGAGCTGGTTAATAACTCCAGGTGCCTCTGGGAAGACCAGCATCCATCCATATTTCTTGAAAAGAAATTATTAACTCTTCTCAGTATGTAATAAAAGACAAGAAATTAATAAAAGATAAGTGTTAGGTTGGCAATTGCAAAGCGTAGTCCACCACATTTTCCCTTAAATGACTCAGGCTGAGTTGGCAGAGGCTGGGAGATACCATTGAAAAATGAGTCCTCTCCAACTTGACACTTAATATGCTTATCCCAGGAGAAGACACTGAGGCAATGAGTCTGGAGGCAGATCCCAGAGCATGCTCTCCCTGGAGGCTAGTTGTTCCCATCAGCTGCTCCCCATGATAGCAGTTGCCCCGGGGGTCTCTTCCCAGCTGCTGGAGACAGTTGTCACTGGGTCTCTAGTGCCTCATGCCATTCAGAGAACTTCTTCTCTGTGACTGGAGACTGAAGAGGCTCTCACACCCTCACTAAAAGACAATACCTAAAGACCTCTGCTGGAACCTCCAGGGACCACTGTGGTATATTAAGAAAAATGATTTAAAAGCCCTCTGTGTTGCACAGGGCAGCTGGTGTTTGTAACACACATAAATGCCCCGTCAGCTCCCTTCAGCTCTGCACAGATTTCACTGAGTCCAGTGAAAGTTCTCAAGCACGCCCTTTACTGCTCATCGGCTCTCCGAGCTCCAGCTCTAACCTCAGGGATTTAACAGACTTACCAATAACCCCCGATTTTTCTTTATATATCTTCTCATAGAGCCCACATGCAAATCAAGCCACAAGAACGTCCCTGGATAACTCACACTTTATCAAGGAATAATATCCAGCTCAAATTTACAAGGAAGAATCACAGGTTTGTGGCAACTAACTCCCAACTTTTCAGTCTGAAACCCTCGCTGGGATAAAGCTAACTCTCCCCACCTGAGGGCAGCTGAACACAATAGAGAAGCTCTGGCAGGATCTCAAGGAACTGAAGCACCACCTTGCAATAAGTCAGTAAAGCCAAATTCTAGCACATAGCTCTAAGACAAGATACAATCTCTAATTATTCTAATCATTTGTTTTTGCAGAACACATAAGAGTGAGCTGAAGAAATGAGAATATCTTGAAGACTCCGAGACGAAACACAAAGCCAAACCCAAGTATCTGTAGCAAGTTGACTCAAATCCTTCTTGAAAGCAGATGTAAGATAAATTTTAAAATAAACCAAATGCAATCACTTTGGAAAAATAGTTTGGCAATTCCTCAAAATGCTAAACAGAGAGTTAACATTTGACTCAAAAACTCCATTCCTAAGTATACATCCAAGAGAAATGAAAACATATATCCACACAAAAAGTCATATGTGGATGTTTACAGGAGCATAATTCATAATAGCCAAAAAGTGGAAACCACCCAAATATCCATCAATGGATAAACAGAAAGGGGTATAGCCATATAATGGAATACTATTCAGCCATAAAAAGGAGCAAAGTACTGATACAGTTGTCTCTCAGTATTCAAAAGAGATTGATTCTAGGAACCCTGCAGATACCAAAATCCATGGATGCTCAAGTCCCTTATATAAAACAGCATAGTATTTGCACGTAACCTATGCACATCCTCCCGTATACTGCAAATCATCTCTGGATTACTTATAACACCTAACGCAATGTAAATGCTATGTAAATAGTTGTTATACTGTATTGTTCAGGTAATAATTACAAGAGAAAAAGTCTGTATGTGTTCAGTACAGACACAACCATCGTCCGCCTTTCAATCTGCAGTTGGTTGAATCTGCAGACGCAGAACTTGTGGATAGGGAGGGCCGACTGTACGTGCTACAAAATGGATGAACTATGAAAACATTATGCTAAGTTAAAGAAGCAAGTCACAAAAGATTACATGTTGTATGATCACATTTATATGAAATATCCAGAATAGAAAAATCTATAGAGATAGAAAGTTAACTAGTGGTTGCCTAGGACTGGGGAGTGGGTGAGGGTTGGGGGAAGAGGGGAGTGACTGCTAATGGATACTGGGTTTCTTTTGAAGGGTGATGAAAATACTCTAAAATTGATTGTGGTGATGGTTGCACAACTCTCTGAATATGCTAAAAAAATCAAATTATGTAACTTAAATTGGTGAATTGAGTGGTATATGAATCATATCGCAATAAAGCTATTAAAAAATAAACAAAAGCAAAGCAAATGAATAGACAGGCACATCACTTTCATTGAGTCCAGAGGCAAAAAAGACAGTAAACTCTGAAACTTAGTACGACATTAGTTCCATTGGCCATTTTGGAGTAAATGTCAAGAGCAATTTGGGCAGATAAAGGAACAATAGCTATGCATTCCTTTATCTTTGTGTTTTACAGTTTTTGAAAGTACAAAAAGAAAAAAGAGGAGTTTGATTATGATCTCAGTAGTATTTTTGCCACACTAGAAGGAAAACATATTTGATCTCAACAAGCTATAAGTGATGTTCCCATGTTTGAAATTAACAAAATGTTTATTTTTATCTAAATTCCTTCCCAATAACTATACCAATAACATTTAGCATACATGCTCACAAAGTCTGCAGTAGTTAAAATAAAAAAGTTCATGTCTCTTACATTTTTCAGAAAATCATGCAATGTTGAGGATAGAATGGAAATGTTCTTTTTAATGTACCCTTGGAAAGAACAGGAATATTATGAAATCAGTAGCGTGTCCATTATTTGTGCAGTCTAAAAGATAATATGAACTTATAACGCATAATCTCAGAGTCTCTCATTCTGAAGTACATTGTTAAAAATGAAAATCCTGCCATTTAAGCCTACGGATCTATTATTGTAATCAATTTTAAATAACCCCATCTATAATCAATTCCCTGTAATACATGCAAATATAAAAGAGATATTTCCAATGAACATAGTAAATTTCTATAAAGAATCCACTTGTCCATATATAACAGGCATAATTATAAGTTTGCAAATATTCCCTTCTAGAACACATAAGAGAACATCTTTGCAATCTTAGACTATATATTAAAGTAATAGCCATAAAATAAAAAGTTGACAAATTGGACTTCATAGAAAATAAAAATTCAAGGGACATCATTAATAACATGAATGCAAGCCACAGACTAGGAGAAAACATTCATAATATACTTATCTCAAAAAGAACTTGAATCCAGCATACAGGAGGAATTCCCACAACTGGAAAATAAGAAAAACAAACAACCTAATTTTCTACAAATGAACAAAAGACTAGGACACTTCACAAAAGAAGACACCTGGAGGCCAAAATAACATGAAGTATTGTTCAATATCATCACTTATCAGAGAAATACAAATTAAAATCACCATGAGATACCAATTCGCACACGCTAAAATTAAAAGGACTAACAATACCAAATGTTAAAACAAGGATGTGGAGCAACTGGAATTCACACATTGCTGATGAGTGTAAAATGATGCAACCTCCTGGGAAAATTTTTGACATTTCTTATAAACATCAACCTATCCTGTAATCTAGCAATTCTACTCCTAGGTATCTACTCAAGAGAAATAAACACATATGTCTGCAAAAAGACTTCTACAAAAAGTTTAAGGCAAATTCATTCATAATAGCCAAAAACCAAAAACAACCTAAACATTCATTCCTATGGTACGAATGTTTGCATTGCCCCAAAATTCATATGTTGAAACCTAACCCCCAAGGTGATGGTTTTAGGAGGTATAATCACATTTGGGAGGTGATTAAGTCATGAGGGTTTGCCTCATGTGCAATGAGATTAACGCCCTTCAAAAAGCGAGCCCAGAGAGCTCCCTTGCCCCTTCTGCCATATGATACAAGAAGAAGCTGGCCATCTGCAACCCAGAAGGGAGCTCTCACCAGAACCTGACTATGCTGGCACCCTTATCTTGGACTTCCAGCCTCCAGAACTGTGAGCAGTAAATTTCTGCTGTTTATAAGCCACTCAGTCTAGGATGTTTTGTGATAGCAGCCCAAACAAACCAAGACATCCATCAGTAGGAGAGCGGATAAACAAACTATTTCATACCTTATCATTGCTTGCCACTATGTGGTACAAATTCCTTAGTATCATCTTTCAATTCACTAATGTTCTGTCTGACTGGATCCCACTATCAGGTTATCCAGTTTAGAAAATCTGTTTTACATCAGTGTGTCTATTATTTATTTCTAAAGTTTCTAACTTCTTCTGTTACATATACTTCTCTTCTTATTTTAGTTCTGCTCCTTATTTCATAATTTCTTGTTCTTCTGTGGATGTCACTCCTTTATTTTTTATGATCCAAGACACTTTTTAAGGTCATTATCAAGTTTATCTCTTTTTTAATTTTTATCTCTTTAGCGTTGATTTTGTTGGCCATCTCCCTTAATGTTAGCTTTTCTGGTATATTTTAGTAATTAGGTACACAGACTCACTTGAGAAAGCACTTCTCTTTACCCATCTCTTCCTCCTCCCTCTTCTACATGCTTCCTTAGCTAAAGGTTTGTAATTATCTTTACTAGGTCTCTCCCCAAAGCCCCCAGTCCAGGACTATGCCTTGTATTTGCAGTGCAGGGCTCCTATTCCATGGAATATGGTAGATACTGCAGAGTCAGTTGACAGTTTAGATTTGGTGGGCAGGCTGTCTCTAATCCCTTCTTTCTCCCTTTGTAGGTGTGCAGTTTTATATAATCCATAGACCGAAAAAGGTGCTGCAATTTTTTTTCAGTTTCCACTTCTGAGAAGGGAAACCTCACCTCAGCCCCCTGTTGTAAGAAGAGATCAGTACTAACTGTACACTTCAAAGGGGTCATTTTAATCCTGAGGGGGTCTAGATCTTAGCAGCCCTTAGCCCTACTTACTGCTTTGTTTTCTTGTTCCTTTTATGGTCTATAAATATGTATACCTTGTTTAAATACACATATATTTTTTAACTTTCTTCTTTTTATTTTATCTATCAATTCTCTGTGTTTGGAGAAGGGTCAGTATCAAAATCTATTGGGTTTGTACATTAAGAGGTCATTATCGGCCTTAACTATTACAGCTTAAGTAGATAACACACTTGGCAATCTGTCAACAGAGGAATCCTTTCTTATTAAGCTTCCTGTCCCTAGTGCCTAGTAGAGTGTCTGGAGTAAACTAACGTTTATTAAATATTTCATGAAAGAATGAATAAATGAGCAAATTAAGAAGCTGTTATGGTTAGAGCAGAGTTTTGAGATGAAATGGTAGACCTTTGAGCCAGTTTGAGAAAGAATTACTACCGTCAAGGAAATCAGGCACATATTGGAACTACAAAATTAATATGGGTCCTTGTTTACTTATTATAGGAAAATCCAAACTTGCTATAACATGTAAGATCCATCATATTAAAGCTCTATTTCTCTCCAGCATCATCTTTCCCCAACCCATCTATATTCTTCAATTCCAACATTGAGTCCTTCAATCCTCTATGCCTCTATAAAAGTGATTTCCTCTGCCTGGAGGATCATTCCCTTGTCCACTTGGGAAATACTTCAACATCCTTCATCAAAGAATCTCTCACTATCCTCTCCATTTCAATCTGCAAGCCCAAGTACCATTTAACACACTCTCCTCTACACACCCATAGTGCTGTATGTGGTTTTCCATCATAGTTCACTCTATAATGGTTTACATGTGCCTTTTCCCTATTGGTCAGAGAGCTGTTGAGTTCTAAGATCATATGTCACTTATCTTCGTGGTTGTAGAAACTGCCAAGGGGGTTGAACTTTAATAGATGTATAATAAATATATGATGACTGCTCAATGAACAAAGCAAAAGTACTTTGAGATATCTGGTGTTTGAGTAGATGCTTAAAGCATTTATAATTTTTTTGAAATTTGAAGCAAAAGATAGAATTCCTGCTTTGCAATTCATTGAACTGGTGAAACTTGATTCTTTGGGAAAGCTCTTTATTCTGCTATTTGGCAAATGCTTATTGAATAACAGCCAATGCCAAACTTTGTGTCTGGTAAGGAAGAGAATATCATGGAAGATCTTCCCTTGAGTTTTCAAGTCATTGTGTAACTATAAATCCTTGATGACAAATGATGTTGCAATAGTAGCTATTTGTCACTCTAATAGATTTCTTATCTGGGAACAAAGAATTGCAGACAGCGTAGAGGCCAGTATGTATGAAGAAATCATTAAATGCTGACTATCTAGCTTTATGCAGATCTTATACTTTGCATTTATATGGAATTTAATAGTTTAAATTCTGTAACACATGATGATGTGGTCTCATTAGCTACAGTATTTTCTTGGGCTATGGTAAGTACCACTTGGATTCAATTAAAAGATGCTGCTGGTGGACTTCATTGGATGAAATCTAAAAATATGTCAAACAGAAGAATGACTGAAGCACAAGCAGAAGCATGACTGTTGAATTAACTTCTATTATTTTACATCCTCGATCAGTGAATAATGACACTAGATACAAAAACACCTTCAAAAATTTAATTAATTCATCAAATCCTCATACTAGATGAAGCAGTAACATTGTAAGATCTTACAGGATAAATTTCAGCTGCCTAAAGGCAGTCAAGAACATACCCTGGGAGCTTCAAAACATGTTGAAGTCCCCTCTCACTGTGAATTCCAGGCATCAACCTAATTGTCATCAAACTTGCCATTGAACCACCCGTAAGGCAGCATGCAAAAGGAGGCCATATGCAATTGCTTCTCAAGTGCTCTTGAGAGTGGGTTTACACAGTCTAAACTCATCTGGTTCCCTTTTTAACAAAATTAAGCCCTCATTTTAAAGATGATTTGCTGGAGAGCAGTAAAAAGGGTCCAGCTTATCAGGTGGTCTTCAATGAGAGGATTCTTAATTGCCATTAAAATATGACTGTGCTAAATCTAAATCCAAATTAACCATATCATCAATGAAAATTCAAACTCAAGCCACTGAGTCTCTGAGGTTTCAAAAATATTCATAGTTGCCTTTGAAAAATATTTTGATTCTTGTTCAATGGTTCAAATGGAAACTACAAAATATTTTGGAATGATAGTTGGATTCCATTTTTTAAATATGCCTGGTTTATGTATATTCTGATAACGATATTTCTTTCTCCTTCAAAGTGAGTAAAGCCAAGATGAATAGAAATTGAAGGTGTGCCAAATAAATTTGGTTCTCTTAGATTCTAAAGGGATTAATTCAATGAGCATAAATAAAATTTCTGCTTCAAGAATTCTAAAATTTATATAGAACCACAAAAGACCCTGAATAACCAAAGCAATCCTGAGAAAAAAGAGCAAGGCTGGGGCCAGCCCCATGGCAAAGTGGTTAGGTTCACTGCTCTCCTTCAGCGGCCCAAGGTTTCTCTGGGCGTAGACATGGCACCACTCATCAGGCCATGCTGAGGCAGCGTCCCACATAGCACAACTAGAAGAACCTACAACTAGAGTATACAACTATGTACTAGGGGGCTTTGGGGAGAAGAAGAAGAAGAAAAAAAAGAAGATTGGCAAAAGATGTTAGCTCAGGTGCCAATCTTAAAAAAACAAAAGAAGAACAAAGTTGAAGGTATCGCACTCCCCGAATTCAAAATATACCACAAAACTATAGCAATCAAAACAGCATGGTACTGGCAGAAAAACAGTCACATAGATCAACGGAACAAAATTGAAACCCCAGAAATAAAACCACATGTCTATGGAGAGCTAATCTTCCCCAAAGGAGCCAAAACATACAATGGAGAAGCGTGCTAGGAAAACTGAACAGCCATACGCAAAAGAATGAAAGTAGACCATTATTTTACACCATATACGCAAATTAACTCAAAATAGATTAAAGACTTGAATGTAAGACCTGAAACCATAAAACTCCTAGAAGAAAACATAGGCAGTATGCTCTTTGACATCAGTCTTAGCAGTATCTTTTTGAATACCATGTCTCCTCAGGCATGGGAAACAAAAGAAAAAACAAACAAAAAGGACTACATCAGACTAAAAACTTTCTTCACAGCAAAGGAAATCATCAAAAAAGTGAAAATACAACCTAACAATTGGGAGAAGATATTCACACATCTGATAAGGGGTTAATATCCAAAATATATAAAAAACTCATAGAACTCAAAAACAACAACAAAATGAACAACCTGATCAAAACATGGGCAAAGGATATGAACGGACATTTTTACCAAAGAAGATGTATAGATGGCCAAGACTCACATGAAAAGATATTCAACATCACTAATTATTAGGGAAATGCAAATCAAAACTACAATGAGATATCACCTCACACCTGTCAGAATGGCTATTATTAAAAAGTCAAGAAAGAACAAGTGTTAGAGAGTATATGGAGAAAAGGGAACTCTCATATACCGCTGTTGAGAATGCAAACTGGTTCAGCTATTATTGAAAACAATATGGAGATTTCTCAAAAAAATAGAAATACCATATGATCCAGCTATTCCTCTTCTGGGTACTTATCCAAAGAAAATGAAAACACTAATTCAAAAAGATACATAAACCCCTATTGCAGTTGATTGCAGCATTATTCACAATAGCCTAGACTCAGAAGCAACCCAGTGCCTACAACGGATGAATGGATAAAGAAGATGTAGCATATATATACAATGGAATACTATTCAACCATTAAAAAGGCAAAAATGTGCCACTTGTGACAACATGTATGGACCTTGAGGATACTACACTAAGCGAAATAAGTCAGACAGAGAAAGACAAATACTGTATGATTTCACTCATTCATGGAAGATAAACAAACACATAGATAAGGAGAACACACTGGTGGTCACCAGAGGGGAAGGGGCTGGGGGGAGGGCAAAAGGGGTAAAGGGGCACACATGTATGGTGATGGATAAAAACTAGACCATTGGTGGTGAACACAATGCAGTCTGTACGGAAGCTGACATATAAGAATGTACACCTGAAATTTACACAATGTTATAAACCAATGTGATCCCAATAATTTTTTTTAAATGTCTGTTTCTACAGTTATATGATATTGATCTTTCATATAAGGACATTTTCATATTCAACAAATTTTATTCAAAATATACATTTTTCAAGACCATGATCAGTAATAAGTTTTTCACCTTTTATTATGAAACAGGAAGACTCAAATAGGTGTGTTTCAATAAACTTATGATATCAAGTTATGTCAGAAATTACTTATGATAATAAGCTTAATAATATAGTAGGAAGTAATGCGTCTTCTTTAATTGCTGACAGTTATCAGCATAATGATAATAAACAAATAAACGTGCTTGAATAGAATTATTCTAATACAAAGATGACCACACAGCAAACTAAATGTCCTATCTTTGTGGCAGCTTGTGCTGGTGTGACGCCTGTGAATTTGACTGTCTCTCATTATTCGTTTAAACTTCAACCCAGTGAGCTCTCCCATTCCGCTGCAAGAGGTGTGAATTAAGATTTAAACAGCAGTCTGTTTCAACATCCATCGCAATGCAGTCACACAAGAGATCAAACACACACAACTTCTTCATACTCTTTTAAGTGAAGGAAATAGACAAGGCTGTCCCCTTGGGAAAATGTATACGAGATCTAAAACTCAGGAGAAAAAAAAGTTCAGAGGAGGAAAAATAAAATACTGCAAAAAGAAAAATTAGGAAAATGTGGACACCTGTCATTCAAGTCTCCTTGCTAAACGGGAGATCAAAACCTGGATTTTCCTCATTCAGTTTTATTCCATTCACTTGCATGTAATCCAGAGAACACACAGAGCAATTGAATCCTGGGGCACTGCAGCCACAAAGGTTCTGGATGGCCTGACACTGGAAGCATCAGAAAGAAATGACTTCTGCACAGTGGGTAGATTTTTCTCAGGTATTACTTAGTCTGGAAACTGCCCCTTTCCTGCCAAAAAGCCAAGGCTATGTATAACAACCTTTTACTGCCGGTTCAAGAGAGAAGAGACACGAAGCTAAGAGAGGATTTTTAAGAGACAGCAGAGCCATATCTGTTAACTGGCGGTGGGGATGGCATTTTCAGAGTCTGCACTGAAGGAGAACAACCCTTTGATAACAAATTCGGAACAGAGGTAGTTAAAGCTATAAAACGTGGTGGATAAAGTCTTCATAATAATTAACAGCAGGGTATTGCATACAGGGAGAATAAAAATACTCTTCTGTCAGGATAAATGTCCTAATAGAAAAATGTAGGACACAGAAGAGGAAATAATATCAGATTTTTTTGCCGGACTCTGCACACCAGGGCCCTGCCAGGCACAACTGTAGTGAGACCGTCCACCTTAAGAATTTTTGTGGACAGACATGATGAAGTGACAATTAGAGAGGCCTCCTCCCATTTTCCAATAAACCCATAACTTCTAAGAGAGAACATGCACTATGAATGGCTCACATCAAATTTCTCACTAATTTGAAGCTGCCAGGAAGGGGGAATTTGGATACTTAGCTGTGTTTACAGAAAAACAAATACAATCATGTGCCACATAAGGACTTTTCAGTCAATGATGGACCGCATATACGAAGGTGGTCCGATAAGATTAGTACCATATAGTCTGGGTGTATAGTAGGAGATACCATCTAGGTTTGTGTAAGGACACTCTATGATGTTCACACAATGATAAAATCGCCTAACAATGCATTTCTCAGAATGCACCCTCATTGTTAAGCTATGCAAGACTGTATATACAACCGTGCTTTTTTGCCCAATTAAGTTTGTAAAGTACAATTCATAGCAAATGTGTATGTAGCTTATTGTTTAGTAAACTAGACTATCTACAATACTTTCCTGCTAGTATGAGTTTAACCTTTTATAAATGCTTCATAAATGTTAAAACCTCCTTCAAATTAGTTTCAGAAGAGTAACTGAACCAGGAGGCCAACCCAACAGACACCTTCAGAACAGATAAACACAGCATCCTTAAGAAAGATGCCAAGTCAGCACCACTCCTGTATGATTCATACCATAGGAGGGACCCAAAGCAGGTCGTTGGTGTCTCTGTTTTCCACCTGAACTTGGCCCAGTACACACCACCACACTGACTTCCTTCAATCCATACCCCTAAGACCTGAAATAATTTAGACAATTTATATTTGCCCTATGCTTTAAAATCATATACTACAACCAGGATCTTAAAATGAAGTTATTTACTGTTGCCGTAAAAAAAAATCCACATAATGTTTGCTACATATCTAGTTTAACATGGGCTTTTCATAACTTCTTTAAAACAACAAGGAATGGACTCAGTATGAACTCACGCCTATAACAGGAATCCAAGTTCTGTTGCCATTTCTATGAATCCCAAGTATCTGTACTCACAATAGTAGATAATAATAAAAACCTGCTGCCTACCTTTTTTTTTTTTTCATCTAAACCACAAAAATATTATATTGCTGCAATTAGATGGTACTTCAGGTTATGGCTAAATTTCTCTATGTGTTTCTAGCACTGCATAAAAATAAGTTAAGCAGACTCAGAGGATTTGAGTGACTGTTAGTTACTTCTTTGTGTTTCTTCTTGCTTTGGTTCTCATTCTAGAACACCTGCCCTGGTTTGCCTCTCCTGTAGTTTTCAGATATGTCTGCTCAGGCTCTTTTGCCTTAGATGTCCTGGCCAGATACTTGTAATTAACTAAATGAAAGGGGCCTAGTAAATATTTGTCATATGTGGGATTAGACTAAGATGGCATATAGGGTTGATGGTTGTGGCGAGTGAAGACAAAATTTCAATAAAATCCCTCGCTAACAGCATTGAGGATAGGACTAATACTTATTTATGGGCCAAACTTTTTTTTAATTGAGGTAACATTGGTTTATAACATTATATAAATTTCAGCTGTACACATTATATTTCAAATTCCATGCAGACAACATCATGTTTACCACCCAAAGACTAATTACCGTCCGTCACTGTACGCACGTTTCCTTTCACTCCTTTCGCCCTCCCCCATCCCCTTTCCCTCTGGCAACCACCAATCTAATCTCTGTCTCCACGTGTTTGTTTGTTGTTATTTTTATCTTCCACTTATGAGTGAAATCATATAGTATTTGGCTTTCTCCATCGGACTTATTTCAGTTGGCACAATACCCTCAAGTTCCATCCACGCTGTCGCAAACAGCAAGATATCAATTTTTTTATGACTGAGTAGTATTCCATTGTGTATATATACCACATCTTCTTTATCCATTCACCATTTATGGATACTTAGCTTGTTTCCAAGTCTTAGCTATTGTGAATAATGCTGTGATGAGCATAGAGGTGAATATATCTTTTCTACTTAGTGTTTTGGTGTTCTTTGGATAAATACCCAGCAGCAGAATAGCTGGATCATATTGTAGTTCTATTCTTAATTTTTTGAGGAATCTCCATACTGTTTTCCAAAGTGTCTGCACCAGTTTACATTCCTACCAGCCAAACAATTTATATCAGGAAAATGAAAGTAATTATTTGTTTATGTTTTAAATGTCATGATTTCACTTAAGGTATATCAAACTTCATTTGTAATGCTCTTTGCTACAATGATAAGATTAAATCAATAATTGTCAAAGAGCTTATGAAACAGACATGGCTTACTTATGTTAATGAGGTTACAGACTATGAAAATTCCTAATCAATTTTCATATCCATTTTTCTCTGACAAAATACCTTATTTTTGTCACCTTTGACATTTATCCAACAGTTGCTAGGCACTAAGTACTGTTCCAAGCACTTTATACACAATGCCTCATTTAATTCTCACAACTCCTTAAATAGACTCTGACATTATCTCTGTGCTGTTGGTAGAAAATTGAGGCATGGGAAAGGTTAGTGCTTTGTCAAGGTCACCCAGCCTGACATTAGAGAGCTGGGCATCCAACCTAGGCAGTCCAGCCCCAGAATTCACACCGTTAACACTCTACTTACACACACCCTTTCTATACTGTCTCTTTAAGCGACTGTTAAATGAGGAGTAACTCTCAAAACAAGGTGGCCTTTTGTTACTTCATTTCCTGTTGTGAGAAAATCCTGCTTCTCTTCATAGGAAACAGAAAACCATGAGAAAAATTTGTGAGCACAAAAGACATCCCAAGACAGGCTGAAAAGACACTTCAGAAGCCACCTTATCTTAGCTCAAGCCGTTAAAGTTATGTGGACTGTAATTCCCGAAGCTTGGTGTCTCTCTCCCTAGCCTTGCATAAGACCAGGATTTATGACAGTGACTTAGAGCTGTGGTTCTCAACCAGGGGCAGTTTTTGTTCCCCCTACACCCTGGGAACATTCGGCAATGTCCAGAAACTTTTTAATTGTCACAACTGGATAGATCCACTGGATAGAGGTCAGGGATGCTGCTAAACATCTGCAATGCATGGTATAGTTCTCCAAAACTAAGCATCCAATCCAAAATGTTAATAGTGCCAGTGACTTAGAGTCTTCCATCCCCACAAACATTCATGGCAGTGGGGCTGTCTGTCTCTGGTGTTGTGGCTCCTTTGGATTGGATGTAGTACGTTGTACTAATGAAGTATGCCTCATCTCTCCCTCATTCACCCAGTCACTTCACATACCTTTATGTGGCCATGGTGAGTGACACGACTTTGGAGTCTAAAAACCTTTCGAAACTCCTTAGAAAAAAAAAATATCTGCTATAATTGTCACATAATTATTGAATTATCTAAGAAGAAATGCTTTGACAAGGAGATATTGTCAAATTAACAGGAAAACAAATTCCATTTACCCCTTGTCAGAAAAAAAAGCATAGAGATTTAGCAGCTGTCAAAGATGTACAAATGTTACTTCCACCTAGCAGTTTCTAAGCAAAAAAAAGAGTTATAGGAAATGCGTTTGACTCCCACTGTGATGCTGAACAGTTACTGACAGGGAAGGTATGAAAGCCAAACATATCCATCAACTCGGGGAAGGTTACAAAAAGACTTTGCCTCTGCAGAAACAGACTGCTGTGTAAAAAATCCTTGCTGTAGAATACACTGGGTAGAAATGTCCTTGATGACAGAAACATTTCTTGGGGATTTCCCATTTTTTGTACTATTTTCAAGTACAAAACGAGTCAGAAAAATGGAAATAAATCAAAATAGTTTCTTTGAAATGCTATACTACATATACAAAAGGTGCTACTAAAACAGCAGTACGATGAGCCATTTGCATCATTTTTCTAGACTGAAACAAATTAACATTTAATATGCCACTAACTCACATTTTTGTACAGAGGTATGACTTCTCTAGAGCTAGAGTTTCAAATGAAAAATCCTGACACCCACAGGAGAAGCCACATTTATTTCCTCCTTACTTTTATGTTCTAAGCAACGGTGCTATCAGCACCATCCTCAAAACATAGCTCTAAATTTCACCCTCCAGGTAACGTGCTAACTTCACAAAGAACAAGGTAGACACTGGACGAGTGGGTTGAGGGTCAATGTGACACTGAAAAACTATATACAAAAATGTGTTTGGCGATAGCTGATTACCTGTAGTATAGGTACAGTATAGTCTATACTATCCTCAGTCTAGAATATATACCTTACAGAAGCAACAGTGCTGCCCAGAAATCCTAACCAACATGTCACATGGTTGTTTTTCAGACTTCAGAGATAGAAAAGAATACAGGAAAATGAGCAAAACAGACCATATTGAAGATATGGCTCTAAAATATATAAAGTCTTTTTCCTACACAAGAATAAGAAAGACTATAATCTTCTACAAAAAGGGATGTGTGAAATTAGCATATATAAAATGTTGAGGAAAGTTATCTTCAAAAGACAAATGTTTTCAAAGCTTGAAGAGCAATTCTAGAAAGCCAAAAATCTACAGAATGAGAAACATAACTGCAATGGTTAATATTATGTGTCAATTTGGCTAGGCCATGGTACCCAGATGTTTGGTTAGACACCAGTCTGGATGTTGCTGTGAAGGTATTTTTTAGTTGAGATTAACGTTTAAATCAGTAGACTTTGAATAAAGCAGATAATCCTCCATAATGTGGGTGGGCCTCATACAATCAGTTGAAGGCCTTAACAGGAAAAAGATTGAGGTCCCTCAAGGGAAAAGAAATTCTGCCTGCAGTCTGCCTTTGAATTTGAGCTGCAACATCAGCTCTTCCCTGGGTCTCCAGTTTGACAGACTACCCTGTAGATTTTGGACTTGGCAGCCTCCACAATCACATGAGACACTTTCTTAAAATCTCTTTCTCTCTCTCTATATATATACATATATATATACATATATCTATAATTAAGAAAATCAAAGCATTTATGGATTATCTATTTGGTTCTTTTTCAAATCTGTTAGGTCTTTTTTACATCTCCCTGTTCCCTGAAGATGTTTTCAATCTTGTCTGTTATTTCTTTAAACATAGCTGTCAAAAGTTTCTCTTTTTCTTTAATAATCCTCAATTTCTAATAATCTAATCAATTTAAAAAATTTGTTCCTGGGGCTGGCCCGGCAGTGCAGTGGTTGAATTCGTAGGTTCTGCTTCTTGGTGGCCCAGGGTTAGCCAGTTCAGATCCCGGGTGTGGACATGGCACCGCTTGGCATGCCATGCTGTGTAGGCATCCCACATATAAAGTAGAGGAAGATGGGCAGAGATGTTAGCTCAGGGCCCGTCTTCCTCAGCAAAAAGAGGAGGGTTGGCAGCAGTTAGCTCAGGGCTAATCTTCCTCAAACAAACAAAAAAATTTGTTCCTGCTTTTTTTCCTGTTGGGTCTCACAGATAGTGTGCTTTGTTACTTGTATGCTTAGCGATCGTCTACAGTGAGCTACTCATTTTCCATGAAAAATTATTTGTGAGAATTCTTTGAGACTAGGGTGAATTTCTGTTAGTTCGGAGAAAAGTTTTTTAGCTTTTGGCAAGAAATTTTAAACTCCAATATTTCATTGAATATAAGATGTTGTTGATAGTAGGATGCATTTTGATTTTACAGATGTTTAAATGTGAAAAAAGTAATTACATCGTCGAATCAATGAAATTCAATAAATTTATGGCTTGAAGTTTTACAGACAATGTAAAATATATGAGTTTGGCCTCCAAATCCATGCTGGCTTGAGGTTACAACTTCCCAATGGAATTTCCCATCCCCCACCCTACCCCGCCCCCTCTCAAAACCAAGGCTAAATTCCTGCAGTCCTGGGGATTGTGTAGGGATTTTCTCCTTTTCCATCCTCATAAAGAGGGTGTATGGGGCCAGCCCAGTGACGCAGCTGTTAAGTGTGCACGTTCCACTTCCATGGCCAGGGGTTCACTGGTTCGGATCCTGGTGCGGACATGGCACTGCTTGGCAAGACATGCTGTAGTAGGCGTTCCACATATAAAGCAGAGGAAGATGGGCATGGATGTTAGCCCAGGGCCAGTCTTCCTCGGAAAAAAGAGGAAGATTGGCAGCAGTTAACTCAGGGCTAATCTTCCTCAAAAAACAAAAAAGAGAGGGTATATAACATTCCGGGCCCAGTTTGGTAGGGATCTCCCATCAGACTCTCCAACTTCGGAGAACTTTTACCTAGCAGACAACTGAGCTGTAATTCAAGATTGGAATTGCCTCCCGACTTCCTGAAAAAAAATGCTAAAAATAAATAAATAAATCATGACAGTAGAGAGAACAAAAGGAGCACGAGCAGACCAGTGGTTTTAAAACATTTTTGGAAGATGGAGAATAAAAGCAAGGGTATTTACTGATTTAAAAAAACAAAAACACAAAACATGCCCATCACCCCGCCGGCCTCCGAGCACGCACCTGACAGCTCCTGCCCCGCCGGCACTTGGCGTCGCCAGGCCCCATGGCCCCCGACCTGGTGACTGCCGAGACCCCAGCCCAGGGACCGAGCCCGCACTACTTCGCCTGGGACCGGGGGGCGCAGCTCTCCAGTGCGGAGGGCTGGTGATGGAGCGGAAGGTCTGCAAAATGAGTGAGTTCAGCCGCAGGACCAGGGGGTCTCCCTGGTCATCAGCCATTACACAGGGCGGGATGCCACGGATCCCTCTGCGGCCTTCCACACCTCAACAAGGGCCTTGTGAGGAAGTATATGAGCTGTCTCCTGAGTGAAGAGCTGTCTCCGGAACAGCCCAGCTTTGAGCCCACTAAGAGTAAAAAGCTGACCGCTGATGTCCTGCAGCTGCGGACCGCGATAGAGCGTGAGGGGGCTCTTGAAGGCCAACCACTTCTTCTTCCTGCTGTACTTGCTGCACCCCCTGCGGGTGGATATTGCTACCTGGCTCATTCTTTGGGTCTTTGGGATGTCCTTCATGTCCTTCCTTCTCTATAAGGTATTGCTCAGTGCAGTCAGGTCCAGTCGGTCAGCTGTCCTTCTTCAGCACCTCTACGTGGAACCACCTGCTACTTCATTTCCTCATTGGCCACCTGAAGGGGCCCCTGCCTGTTAGTGGGACCACATGCACTTCCACCACCATGCCAAGCCCAGTTGCTTCCACTAGAAGGCAGACATCAACATGAACCCCTTCTTTGCCTTGGGGAAGATCCTCTCTGTGGAGCTTGGGAAACAAAAGAAAAAGCACATGCCATACAAACACCAGGACAAATGCTTCTTCCTGCTTGGGCCTCCAGCCTTGCTGCCTCTCTGCTTCCAGTGGGATATTTTCTATTTTGTTTTCAGTGGACGAAGCGGATGGACTTGACCTGGATGATCACCTTCTACACCTGCATCTTCCTTGCTTATGTGTCATTATTGGGACTGAAAGCCTTCCTGGACCTTTTCTTCATGGTCAGATTCCTAGAAAGCAATTGATTTGTGTGGGTGACACAAATGAACCACGTCCCCATGTACATTGATCACAACCGGAACATGGAGTGGGTCTCCACCCAGCTCCAGGCAACACGCAACATCCACAAGTCTGCTTTCAGTGACTGGTTCACTAGATATCTCAACTTCCAGACTGAGTACTGTCTGGAATGCCTCACCACAGTTACCACAAAGCGATTCCCCTGGTGCAGTCCCTGTGTGCCAAGCATGGCAGAGACTACTAGTCCAAGCCCCTGCTCTCAGCCTTTGCCGACACTGTCCACTCAGTGAAGGAGTCTGGGCAGCCTTGGCTAGATGCTTATCTTCATCAGTAACAAAAGTCCCTCCTCTGAAAGGGGAGCCTATGAGCAAAGCAGAGTGGAGCTTGAGGGCCAATGCCACTACAATTCTAATATTGAGAGGGGGTGGGTTTGGGGAGAAAAAGGCCCTCAGACCCCTCAGTTTATCTTCTAGGCACAGATCTAACTCCCAAAGAGGGGTGGAGGAACATATAAGCCCTGGTAGGAAGGATGGAACTATTGGGAAAAGGATGTGAGTGTTTTGTTGTTTCCTTTTTCTCATTTGGCAGATGCAGATGACTGGTGAGCAAAGGAGGGAGCCAGGAGGTTGTCAGAAGAATAAGGAGGATCTACTGGGGTGAGCTCGTCTCACTGGTTCACTTCCCAGTGCATTTTCCACCCTGCTTGCAAACCTCAGGGGTTTGCAGACTAGAGGGAGATAAAGCACCTGACCCTTTTGAGCAAGATTTAGAAAGGAAGCGTTAGTACTTGGAATTCTACAGCCTGGTACAACACAGTGCCTGGGAGCTCAGCTCACTCTCTAGGCTTAGGTGTGACCTATGTCTGCCTCAGGCTCCTGGGAGAAGTCATTCTTCCACTTTCAGAAGCAGGCAGGGCAAAGGCCAGGACCTTGGTATTGGAGACATCTGGCCCTGAACGATCCCAACACTATTGATTTTGGTCTCGTGTTCCATCCAGGGTACCAAGGGAGGTCCTAGGTCTTGCCAAAACAGCTGGTAGAGAGGGTTGCTAACCATGAAAAATCCTTTCAGCGTTTGATTCACCTCTTCTAACCACCACCCAAGGAATAAAACACTCCCAGGACAAGAGAGTCCACTGCTTGCTCCACAAGCAAGTGAGAAGATGAGCACAAGTGACTAAGTTGGGAGACCAGTCATGAGGAAAACACGAGTTTCAGTGATAAGGAATATAAGGGCTGTAAAAAATTTTCTCTAACCTAAATTAGACCTTTCTCTGCTGGAAACCAGGTAGGAATTTAGGATAACCTCTTATAAAGCTTATCAGTCTAATACTGAAATATCATTTTTTTAGTCTCCTGGTTTTTAAAAGATAAAAACAGTTTAACCCATCTCTAGAGAGTGAACATAGAAATGTGCCCCAGGAGTCTGGCCTTAACTCCCAGGGCTGGTCATCAGCATTCACATCTTCTTGCCTCCCCACAACCACAGCCTTTCAGTCCAAGTGAGTGGATCATTTCCTCTCTAAGCATATTGACCATTTTGGACACTGGGAGGAGAGAATCTCAAACTAGAAGGAAACAGCAGAGCCCTAGGAGAGTTCACATTTAGTTTTAGGCATAAAATCAGGGAGATGAGGTTCTCAGGCATGTTGAGATGGGCTCGAGGCACTACCTATGCAAAGCCTGTCATAATTATTTAAATATTTGTCAAAACAAAGACAGAAAGATTTTTTAAAAGCAGATGTGGAAGAACAAGTTGCACAAGAGTTCGAGTCTTTTCCATATGGGCAGAACTTAGCTTAAAACAAATAATCAGGGTAGAAAAATTAGAAGCAGAGGTGAAGAGTTCTACTTTCATTGGCTTGCCCACTCCAGAATAGGTGCAGATGGTTCCCCATCCCTCTATTCCTGCCTCCTAAGGTTTGGGTGTGGTGTCACCAGCCTGTCAAGCATCTGATGTTGGGCCCAGGCTGCCCAATCTGAGCAAACCCAGTGAGATTTATTGAGCCAAGTCCAGGTCCTCAAAGCATCTCAACCACTATGGCCTTTTCTCCACTGCCTAGACCAGTGTGATCTCACATGGCCACAAAGGGACACACCAGTGACAAAAGGCTCAGAATGTTACAATAGTAACACAAATAATCTCAAATCCAAACACTGACAGAGGAGAAAATAGGCTTAGAAAGGAAAACTCACCTCCAGTCACTCAGATTGTGACAGAACTAACATTTGAACTAACTTTTGAAAAACTCCAACTTCTATGTTTATCTTTCCTGCTTTCATCTTCCTACCGCCTGGCTAGAGGCAGTTTCTTTAATTAGGCTCAATATCAGTATCTTTTTTGTGTGCGCCAATTTTATTACCACATCCCAGTGAAGTAAAGCTAAAAAATAAAGTTAATTTTGACCAGAAAAACACAAAAAAACAATAAAAGAGATCTGAAGGCCAAGAATCGAAATACATGTGAGAAGATCAAAGCAAACTACTTGGAGTCCTACAACTTCCTAGCTGGCTTCCCACCTGCTCAGCCTAAAATAAGTCCCATCAGTTAACGAGCCCTAACCCTTTACTCAGAGCTGTTGGGCAGGCTCCCTATTCAGGGGAGAGACAATGCCATAAAATTGAAAAATTATTGAATTTGACACTGAAAGTGGATAAATTTTATGATGTATAAATTATACCTCAATTAAAGCTGTTTTAAAAGGTCAATAGACTGATTAAAAACAAGTGTCAAAGCAAAAATTGTACCAAAGTTAAACAGGCGAGGAAGACTTGAAGGTGGTTGCAGTTGGAGAGGCCAGAGCTCATTCTGAACTCAACTCCGCTAAAGTAAAGAACAAAAAAGATTTTGAGAGCTTTTAAGAGCTGGGAGGATCATAAGCCATCTGTGTTTGCTAATTGGGCTTATCAAAAGAAAAGTAAGCTTTCTCCTCTATTCAGGATCTCTTGTTTTTTGAACTAAGAAATGCAATGAAAAAATAAATTACTTTAGGCTAAAAGGTAATCACAAAATAATCGGGAATTTCTACTATAAAAACCCTTAGTATCCTTGCTGCTATTAGAAATCTGAGTATTTCTCTTATATTATGGAAGTAGAGGCCAGAGATTATGAACTAGTTTACAACGTGAACATATATCATGTCAGCCTTGAAAATTTGATCAACAATAACGCCGAAGGTGACGGTTATCAGAAAACTTGTTTCCCTAGTGGATCGGCCTTACGTGGCCAAGAGATACCAGGACCGTGAATCTAGTTAATAGATGAATGTTGAAGTTCTTAAAAATATTAAGAGTCTGGATGGGATGTTAGATACGACAGAGAAAGAAATGAATGATAGAAGTGATACTGGCTCAACACAAGGTTGATATAAGGGAAGCCGTATTGTAGAAAAGAAACTATATTGTAACTTTGAATGACGTCTGATTAACTAAGCTATAACTGTAGACTTTATGGCCCCTTCCAGCTGCTATAAGTTGACGAATTTTTTGTTTTGAGTTTCTTAAGAATGTGATGACCCCTGAGCATAGAATCTATGCTGATAGCCATCATCAATGACAACTGAAAGATCAGGGTATAGGGCTTTACTCCAGTCTCTGATGCACATCCAGTAAAACAAAAGACTATCAGGAACTAAGACCAGATGTCTGCCCTGACCTGGAGATCAGATGGATACCCCCACCCACCCCCCGACAAGGTGCCTCCCGCAGTGGGAGACTGGCCCCATGTATAACTGGCCTGTAGTCTTTGTTCTATAATATGATTCTTTCTGACATTAGTCAGCCATCTTGCCCCTTGCTAGCAAGCTGTAATAAAAAGTCCTTTCTCTCCTACCACCTTGCCTCTTGACTATTGGCATGTCTTGTGGTGGGCAGATGACCTGACCCGCCTTGGGCGCTAACAGGAGTTCATTGGGGTAGCGGAATCCAGGGTATATCAGGACTATGAATCTAGTTTAAAAGGTCAGAAATGGGGATAAGGGAGGAATTCTTACAGATATCCAAAGTCCATGAGAATAACTGAAGCAGAAAAGCAAGAATGGATTTCCAATTAGTCTCAGGGTTCTGGGACCCAGAGGAGTATAAAAGCATGAATCAAGGCATGGGGTTCTGTCATTCAGGAACTGCCATTAAAACCCAGATGAAAATCTGGGCACCTGATGAAAGGGACCAAGGCAAAAAGGAGCACAGTTATGTTCTGAGGCAAAGGCTTTTTTTTTTTTTGAGGAAGATTAGCCCTGAGCTAATACCTGCTGCCAATCCTCCTCTTTTTGCTGAGGAAGACTGGCCCTGAGCTAACATCTGTGCCCATCTTCCTCTACTTCATATGTGGGATGCCTGCCACAGCATGGCTTTTGCCAAGCCGTGACATGCCCGCACCCGGGATTGGAACTGGAGAACCCCGGGCGGTCAAAGCAGAACGTGCGCACTTAACCGCTGTGCCACCGGGTGGCCCTCAAAGGCTCTTTTTTGCCACCTCGGGCAGCAGGAAGGCCAGACTCTGGGCAGACTGAGTTCATAGATAGGGAGGGATAGGTCTCCCTCACTAGGTAGATAAGCATGCAGCAACAAAAGCAAGAAAATTCCATCAGCCTATATTTCCCATGTGTTTACATGAGGCATTCATTCAAGATGAAAATCAGAATAAAATTCCATATTTCACAAACTGACATATGCGTTAGTAGAGGTTAAAACAATATACGTATTTTAACATCTCAGGAAAACAAATAACCTGAGATAACAGAATATTAAAGATAGAAAGACAAATTCAAACATTCCTTATTCTGGTGATTTTGTAGATTAAATGGATATGCTGAGCTATAAAACTGCTGGAATGGAGCTCCTTAATACTTTTATCAAGAAATGTAGCTTCACTTCTTTCAGCTGAAATGTTTTAAACAAGATTTAGCCTAAGTTAAAGTAATGACCAACTGACTTCACTATATTAAATTTTTTTTAAATCAATCCTTGCCTAGAAAAATGATCTCACACTAACCTCTGATTTGCGGGAATTTCTTTTTAATGAACATACCTAGGCTAATAAGTAAGATCCAACAACACGATTTTTATCATCTTATGTTCAGTGGATTTCTTTGCCGATGTTCTACCTGTGCTATTTGCTAACAACTTCTTCTAAGACTTAGCCTGCAAGTGGGAATCAGGCAGAAGCATCGACTACAGCTCTTTTCATAATTACTGAAACAATGACACAGAAAAGAAGAAAAAGTGGGCCATATTTCCTGTCTGCTTTGTCATTAGATTTGAGGGAACCAAAGATATTGATTAACCTGTATTTTAATCCTGGCTGCACACTGGAATCACGTCCCTCATCCAAATTCAGTTAATAATTTCAAGGTGTGTTACCTGGACGAGGGAATTTTCCTAAAGTATCCCAGGTGATTCCCCTGTGAAGCCAGGATTGACCACTGGGTTAGGAACCCATTCTTAGGATTCAGAGTTTTGGATTCAAATCTGTGTTCATCCTCCTAAAATTGCTTTGACTTTAAGAAAGTCATTTCATCTAAGTCTGTTTTCTCACCTATAAAAGACATCTACCTCTCAGGGTTGATATAGGGGTTAAATGAGGTCATCTATTTAGGTTTTAGAGCCTAGAGGACTGTAAACTCTCAATAAATGACAGTTGGGTTCTGTTTTTAGGTGGAACCTAAAAAAATATTAGTAATAATATTATTAGTTCACTTTTTGATGATACTGAGTGGGAGTATACAGTGGGAGCTTTCATGAAAGCAACATTGACGTACATCCCCCTGTAGGGGAGGAAAAATATGTTTTTCCTCTATCCTAAGTTCTTGACTGGGACTCCTGCAACCAAAGACAGATTAACAGGAGAAAAGCATACAAATTTATTTAATATGTTTTAGGTGACACAAGAGCCTTTATAAGGAAATGAAGACCCAAAGAAACAGTTAAACTTGGGTGTTTTTGTGCTAGGTTTGATGAAGACTGGAAAGTTGTGGGAAGATAGGATAGGACAAAGAGTATGAGCTAAGTGTAGTAAACTGGGGGAGACTTAGCAAGCCCTGTTCCTTCTGATTCCTCTCTGTGTCCCTTTATCTTCAGAGATAAGGATGCTCCTTTCTTTCAGATATAGGGAGGGTGCCTCTCATGTGAAGATCTTATGATCCACTTCAGGGGAAGGTCAGAAAGTCCTTCCCTCCCATGTCATTTCTCAAGTTCCTTCAGTTTACAATAATCAGTATGCCAAGGCACCATATTTGGGATAGTGTGTCCTGAACCCCATCACCCCTAAATAAATTAATATTCTCATTTCAATTGATCTTTTTGGTAAGGATAACTTTACACGCTAAGGAAATGGGCAGGAGGTGTCTGAAGAGAAGACAGGAATATTACAATGTATACGTTCATGTATACTGGAATTTCACTATTTATCAAAAGAAAAAAAAATAAATAAAACTAAAGAGACCTAAAGAAGTATTCAATACCTGCCTCCAGAGAAAGAGTATTTGTCACACCAGAAAACATGTTTTCACTTGTCTTTTTTAGTGAAATTTTATCGTTGATCTGGTTATAGTGGATAACTTTAAATATCTTAGAATCCAATATGATTATTAATACTCTTTCAGATAATTTTGACAAGATCATCAATAAATAAGATGGGAAGAACTGAGACTTCAATTGGCATATCAGAAGGCAAAGTAAAAATTCTACACAGAGACAATAGGCAGCAGATTCCCTTATGCATTGTTAATGCTCCGAGGATTTTTCTTCATTTTGGCTATCTAGAGAGATTACTACTGTGCCCTGCAAGGCTGAGGTGGAAAAGCAGGTTACAGATGAATTAATGTTCAAATCCCCTAAAAGAACTCTGCAATTTGTATTATCTATGTCAACAAAATACAACAAAGAAACATTCTCTGTAAAGTCTGTGTCTGGACACAAGTCATTAAATATCTCCCATGCTCAGCCATGGCAGATAATGCACATCATTTGTGTATAGGGCTCTTCTTACACAGCAACGTCATTGCATTGTCTCACTTAATCTCAAAACAAGACCATCATATAGGACAAGAAAATGTTACCCATTTTGTCCCTCTGACAGTTGTGACATTGAAAAAGTCAAGCTAATAACACTTAAACTTGGAATTCTCCTGACTCCCCAGTTTAGCAGTCTTGCCATTGCAGAAACAAGAGTCTGCCATTGAAGAGTTAATAATCTAGGAATAAATCCCAGATTTACCCTCGTTCAGGAAGAATTACCCACCATCACCAAGGTGACTCCATTTTAAACTTGAAAGGGTCTACATTCCCGTGGAACAGACAATTATTTTTCTGTGAACTGTTGGAGAAGTTTCCCGTGTATTCCACAGGAGATCGTTATTATGCAAACAGTTTGAAAAATACAAACCAAAGCCTTAACGGAAACTTATTACCAGCCCAATTAATACAATAAACTCTATTCCAAAGAATTTTTTTCTTGCTTATGCCTTCTTATTCCATGACTCTGGCAATTTCTGAACCAAAACAGTTATCCTCAGTTTCTTCTTGTAAAAGTCCTTTTAACATACATGGGCAAAGTTAGCAGTTACCAGGGTTAATTTTAAAAGTTAGTTTAAAAAAGAAATAAAAAAACTGACATACTTTGATTTCTTTATTTTATCTAAAAACATCTGCATTTGCCAATATGTTGATATAGAACCAAGGCCTTTTCTTTAAGTTTGAGTCTGCTGAGTGAAATTCTAAAATATTTTTGTAGTAACCCATGTGTCCCAGTATGCATTTTATTGAAATAGGGTAAAAACCTAAAGACTCCTACAATAATCAGAGTACAACACCTTTTGGAAATTTAAGACCTTCTCCAATCTTTTGTAGTTGTCTTGCCCATACATAATTCAACAGGATTCTTTTTTATTTCCTTTCAAATAGTTCCTTCACAGAAACAATACTCTATTTTTATCTATATTCCATGTCATTAGTTTGTATAATATTTACTTATAATATATAATTACAAAAATATATACAACTGCCATAAATAGATTTGAGAACCAATAACTCATTCTTGGCAAGAAAATGACCCAACTGGAATAGGAAAAAGCATACAGGCTTGATAAAGTATAATCTACTAGGTGTGAGCGTTCAGCATATCCTGGCTATAAATTAGGATATGTCTCCAAAGGGATGGAGAACCTAGGGGATTTCAGTAAGTCAGTGTAACGGGGTGAATTCAAAGAATAGCAATTCCATTTTATGAATATCTTAACGTCAATTAAATGATCACCTGCCTCTCTTAATTATAAACTCCATGAGGACTGAGCTCCCTAAGAAACTGACACTCGGTTATACACCTCACGAACCAAGCTGAAAGATCTGCACTAATTTTAGTAAAATGTATTTAACAAGTGAAATCGTCAGTAAATCATTCAGGCAGTGAGTCTACATGACTGCAAGGCTGCAGGTTCCCATTTTCAAAATCATTTTACATCTCTGTTTTTAAACCACAAATGATGTCATGTTTAAATATGCTTTAAAATTTATGTAATAATAAGTTCGGACTGTAAGGGAAAGCAGATTGACGCAGATGCAGGTTTGTAAATGATCTGGAAACCTTTTAGGACCATTGCTAAGGAAACCAGCAGTGTGGTGTTTAATGAGTAAGCCGTATCTTTATTTTTAAACTAGTGATAACACACTAACTAAGGAAAAAGAACATTGAAATGAAACTGCAGGGAAGCTGGTGATTGTGGTGATAAAAATCATAAGAGGATTCACACAGAAGAACAAGCTAGTCAACTGTTTCTTCCTCTTTCTATTGTATCAAATGAAAAAGAGTTCTCAGGAAGACAGCAGAAACCTTCCAACAGCTGATCAGGAACGCTGAAACACCTGAGGAGGCCCTGCCTCTGTCAGCTTATGGCCTGGAAGAGTGACTAAGCCATTTGTGGCTGTAAATAGGCAGCAGCTACTAGCTATGCGCCCCAGAAAGATAGGGCTTGAAATCGCGATGCTTTCAGAATGAGTTTGCTTTACTCAAGTCTGGATAGAAGTAGCGTGAGACAAATAAGAGAGACATAACAGGTAGAATTTGATGTTTTCTCAGGATTCTTCAACTACTATTCACATTTCTTTAAATCTTACATTTTATTCTATATCATTTTTTTAAAGTTTATGTTAGTATCAATCATTGATTATTTTAATTAACTGTCCTATTTTCATGGCAAAAATCTGAATGGAAATGTGGGCTCTTCTCTGGATCACAGTTGAAGCTGGGAGCCTGACTTTTCAAAATCGTAGTTGAGCCATGACCATTTTCCAGTCAAAAGATTATCCTAATTCCAGACAAAATTATGAAAGTGAACAGCTTCTGGAGTTGCACATCAAGACAAAAACACGGAAGAAGCATCATGCAGATCTTTTAATGATTTGCTAAAATTTTTACTTTCTATCCACATATTTGGAATTATTTGACTAGTCATATATCAGTTGCAGCTATAATCACAAAGGTTAAATGAGGCAATTAAACAAAAGACGAATGGAACTTGTAATTGCATAACTAATAATAAAAAATGTGAGACAATTTAAGCAACTTTGACATAAGACATACAGTCAACACCTCTATTAATAAAAGAGTCATTGTTAAAACAAGCTGTCACAATCAGCTTTCTTATAGAGGCACAGAGAAGCATCTGACAAAAGAGGTTAAGCATCAAAAATAATACTGAGGGGCCAGCCTGGTGGCATAGTGGTTAAGTTTGTGCACTTTGCTTCAGGGGCCCAGGGTTCATGGGTTTGGATCCCAGGCATGGACCTACACATCACTTATCAAGCCATGCTTTGGCAGTGTCCCACATACAAAGTAGAGGAAGGTTGGCATTGATGTTAGCTTAGCAACAATCTACCTCAAGCAAAAAGAGGAAGATTGGCAACAGATGTTAACTCAGGGCCAATCTTCCTCACCAAAAAAAGAAAAAACCCATTGTATTCTTACTAAAAGAATATCAGCTTTAGCTGGAAATGTAAAATAGGTATCATGAAGAGATTTACAGATGCCTCCATCATGAGGAACTGCATTCCATCCTAAGACATGTCTTCAAAAAGTTCTTCTAGTTTTATTAAACGAAATAGTTTCTCATTTAGAACACACTCTTTGATCCTAATTCTGCTTCTTGAATCTAAATGGAATATGCAGACCTTCCAAAACACCCATTTCACATTCACCTCCCTAACCACACAGACACACATACACACACACACACACTTCATCAAATTAAATGCCTCCAATGTCCCCTGAAGTTCTTCTATGGCATGGTACTATCTCCTTCCCAGTCACTCCCTTTAAATATCCTCAACTTATCATGTTTCTCCTAACCTGTGGCACTCAGGCTAAAAGCAGTCAGGAAGCGGTGACCTGACACCCAAAAAAAGAGAAGGGCATGCTGCCCTCTTTTTCTGAACTACATTTCTATTATTTTAGCCAAACTTCCAAACTTGTACTAGCTTCTATGACAACCACATCAGACAGATGATTCATATCAAACCTATTGTCAACTAAAATCTCAGTTCTTTGCAAAAGCAAGTTCTGTGCCATGACTCCACCTCTTAGGGTTTGAGGCTATAAGTGCAGGATCTTATTTCCATCTTCAACAAAGTAATCTTATTAGATCTAACACAATATTACAATCTGATAATTTTTAAATGGATCCTGATGCCACTATGCGCAATAGGCTCACTTTTCTTCCAGGCTACACATTATTTTTTTTAAAGTTTAGAGTATTTATAAATATGCATTAAATACATTAATTTAAAAAAATATATTGTAAAAGAACAAAGACACAGCCACACCTTACAAAAAGAGATTTTTTTTCTTCTTGTTGACAAGAATTTATTAATAGGCATGATACAAATACAGACATTTTATTATTAATCTATCTAGAGATACTGGCATCTAGCTTATATTTCTATAACTAATCCACACATATATCAGAGGTAAGTTGCACAACGTCTTGATAAAGTCAAGATCTTAAGTGTACATGTTTTGTTCTGATCTATTAGTGTAGTTGTCATGTCAAAGAAAATAATGAGGTAAGTGCGTTAATTGGTATTCATGAACCCGCAAGTAATTGCCGTTTTCTCTCCGGGGGAGTTTGGATTACGATTAGTGGGATACTGAATACCTGAAATGAAATAGGGAGGGGGTACTTAGGAATGAAAAGAAAGAAGAGAAAAAGTAAATAGGAGTAACGAAAGGTAATCTCATCTACTTTGCCATTTCACTACGATTAGCTCCATTTTCCTACCCACGTCCATAGGGACAAACAGAATCCTATGCATAAAAGGTGTTCTGTCTTGAAATGCTAACTTCATCTAAAGTTTAGTAAGAATATTAAAATTCTTCATGAATCAATCATTTGTATGAATTGTGAAGATAATTTTTAACAAGGATAATGTCAACAAGTTTTGTTAGCTTCACCAGAATGCATGCACACATACACACATATTCAGGTAGTTCTGTTATCTCTAAATGCAAATAACAAAAAAGTTGAGCTAATCTTTTGAGACCTTTAATCAAACATGATATATTTTTAATGACAGAGCAATATTCACGTGGTAAAAGTAATAAAGCCTTCAGTTTGAGAGTTTATCTTTCTCTTTTTAAAACCTAAGCCAATAAAAATGAAATAATAAAGAAACAAACTTTTAATGGCCTGTAGATAATGACACCCCCGCTAAGAGACCAGTTTAGTATCCCGCAGTTATAACAGCTGCCATTTGTCAGATAATTGCTTATGTTATTTCCCATCTTTGCATTAAAGGAGAACACTTTATTTGCATTTTTGACCCACTTTGTTTTCATAAGCAAAGTTGGCCTATAAGAATCTTTGAAATACCCCATCCAATTATCTTCAGTAGTTGGAGGAAGGAAAAGAAGTCCAAAGAAAACTCAACAACATAAAAAGAGATTTGTTGCATATATAACAATTTTCCATCTTACCCCTGGAAAAAAATAACTCATCTCCTTCAATGTGCAGGGAAATAATCACCTGCATGCTCTATTCTCTTCTCAAGATTCCACATTCACTTTCAGTTCGCAAATCATTCTGCCCCAAATAATTTGGCTCCAAGTAGCTTTGATCTTTACACCTTTTTAAAGATCTTTTGGCCTAGACTTCAGCCCAGTGAAAAATGTGTCAAAGATTCACTCAGTGCATGCAGAACTCAAAGAGAGAGAAGATGCTTTCTGCCTAAGTTTTCAAAATCTCCAATCACGAACACAAATACATGGCACCGTGGCCTATTTCACCTAATACTGGACCCTCCGTTGGCTATAGTTCTATTTGGCCATCTTTTGATGTGATTCTAAGCCAATCCTATGTCAAAGAATAAGTTCAATGGACAATTTAAACAAGTAAGGGAGATTTTATTCAAAACTATTGCAATAGAGATCGAGACTATTGCAATAGGGAAGAGAGATTGAAGTCAGCTCCACAGAAACCAAAGGTGGGAGAGTTTTCAAGCCTGAGTTGAGCTGGTGGAAAAGTACTGGAGGATATGGAGAAGGGGAGAGGGAAGGTTGATCAACGTGATTAGACTGTCCGGGTTTGCTAATTGACACTTATTGAAGTTAGGCTTCTATCCTCCCACAGAGCCTGGAGATAGGTGCTAGGAGCCTTCTCTTTCCTGATGATTATATTTCAAAAGAATGACTTCCAGGTCCTTAAGAAAGGCATTCCTGGTTTGTAAAACTGGCAAGAGGCTTTTAAAAATATTTACATCTTAAAAGGACAGAGAAAGAATTTACGGTTGTGAGTTTTCTGAAGTAAATGCTCTAAGAAAAGAGAAATCAGAGGTCCAGAGTTAGGAAGAAACTCAAAGTTTAGGTTTCTAAAGTCTAAAGTTTAGTCAAGCTGAGTGGAAAACTAGGCCATCTTGCTCACCTATCACAATTAGATGTGCAGAGCTGATCTGCTCTGGAGGCAATCTAAAAGTCAGGAAGTAATGGGCATTTGGGCAATAAGACGACCAAGAGCAGAAAGCTACAATCCATTCTCAATCATCTTCCTCACATCCCTGGCCATCTTTATAGAATCCCCACTAAGATCACCTCTTCCTGGAAATCATAGATTTTTTTCTTACCACTTTTTTATTTAATGATTATTATATATTCATTAAATAATGAGAAATGACACCATATTATCGAGGACATCATTTCTCTCACACCTACTAAAATCGCATCCTCGCCAAAGGCAGAAAAATATGACTAAAAAGTTCCCTTTCCCCTGCATTTACTATAGTCTTATAAAGCTCATGCAAAAAGCAAACAGACCAATATCTAGCTTTTCCAGAAGGACACAGAAAGGGCTACTAAGAGCTGCCATCTGGGTGTCTGATGCTACTCTAAAGACACATCATGACCCATAAAGCCACAAGCCACATACCAGAGAAAGCTATATAAACAGGTAATATTCAGCAGGGTAGTTCTCAGTACTGCCTTCAACTCACTCATATATCAAGCTCACCTCTAATTACCCTATTCCAACCTTTGTTTTATGGCCTGCCCTTCCAGCTAGTGTAGGGGTTCAGAACAAGCCTCCCCAAGATGTGCCACTCTGATAAGTGGATTATATTGAGCTGAAGACAATCAAGCCCCAAAAGGCCCAGGAGGAAACATTGAACTTCCGCCTTACTGCCTAAAAGAATTTAAAGAGAAGAGACCCGTTCCAGGAAGAACTATTACCATAGACAGCTAAAGTAAAATATGAACTGGATGTGATAGACAGGAAGGAACCTAGCAAGGTCCACTTGATCAAAGTCCCCTCTGTGGCCTAGTGTCTCAGCATGGCCCAACAAACATTTATTTACTAAACATTAGCTCTTTTCATCTTCCTGTGAATTATCTTCCCTTCCTTTGAAGTCTCATACTTCTACCTCCTTCTCCTTAGTTTAGGATGATATATGTATATATATCTCATTTTACCTGACTGTGCTTGGAATTTTTCAAGCTTATGTGAATTTCCCATGCACATGTATGAAATTTGACTTTCTCCTGTTAACCTGCCTTATGTCATTTTAATTGTTCAACCAAGCAGGGTTGAATCATAAGAACCAAGAGGGGAAGGGGGGAATTTTCCCCTCCCCATCAGTTTTGATGTGGTCAGCAGGATACACACTGGCTGGCAGGATGCTCTCTTGCTAGAATAACTGTTTTCTCCCCCAGGACTTCTGGAAATGAAGAGATCCTGTGTCACCTGCTGAAAGCCAGCAAGAGGTAAGATTTCTTGCCGCATTAGCTTTTCAGAATCTCTATATGTAGGGTCCAGTAGAAGCAAATGGTAAGAATTTTTTTCTCTCTCTCTTTCTAAATTTAGATTAGCAGGAGAAAATATTTGTCAAGTTAGTTTCTCGGGCGTTATGACTGGTAAATTTGGGAGTGCACTCTTGGCTTTATTGATCCATTTCCTCCCAGGGACGGTCACTGTTTTTCTTTGTCTCTGTCCTTTGTGTCATTTTTCATAAGGAGGAAAATCCATAGGGCAGGACACAGGTATAGACCCTATAAGCCTGCCGTCTGAGCTGGCTCCACAGACTGCTGAGGTCATGGTTCTCATCAGGTTGGCATCTGTTTGACAAACTTTGCTGTGGGTTAATGTGCACATGCAGTAAAAACTGTCCCTAAGGGACATCTTGAAAGCCAAAGCCAGAAAGTTGATGGGTACAGGTTGAGCATTTAAGAGCCATTAGGGAGCTCACCAACTCAAGAAAGCTCCCATGATAGGGTAAGTTGGTCACAGAACAGATTAGATTGATACTAGGTCACCCATCAACCTCAAGAAAACTTCCATGCAACAAGGTACACTGTGAAAACAACACACAATCCCCAACCCTGTGGCATATACCTCCTAGGTATTAGTTTGGCTCCAAGAGACCCAAAGCTTAGCTAAAGCTGTTAATATGCATATTAAAAAAATAAAAAGAAAAAGAGGATAAGGTTTTCCCTTTCATCTTGTTCTATGTCCTGAGAGCTTGGCTTTATGACTAGTTATTTCCAGTCTCCACCGTTCTGAAGGTACATTTACCAGGAACACCTTGGTGGTCAGTCAAATAGACTGGAATTCTGAGGCACAAAATCGCAAACAGCACACTTTGTCCAGCTGTATGAGCTGTTAAGGGAATTTGTCATAAGGAATCCCAGTCCATAAGGGGCCTTTGTCATCTCAGCCTTCGTCACTTAGTGCTAGAAGAAGTCCCATTCCAGTAGCACCTGCCCAGTGTCACACATTAGCGGGTCTGTGACTGGAGGCGTCCCATGCTCTCGTGGAAGACCGGAGCTGCCATTTTCACTACACTATCTTTCCCACCTGTGTAATAAAGGTCTTTGCTTTCTCTGACTATTTTTGGAAATGATTATTTTGGATCTTGGGTTTCATTATCTGTGCCCTCTCCAAGGATGTCTCTCCCATCCACGGTAAAGATTTGTTCTAAGCCTGGAAAGTTACCTCTGAGTCTTTCCATAAAAAGGCTTACTGGGGTCCTGCCCAGTGGTGCAGCACTTAGGTTCGCATGCTCCACTTCAGCAGCTGGGGTTTGCCGGTTCAGATCCTGGGTGCAGACCTACACACTGCTTATCAAGCCATGCTGTGGCAGGTGTCCCACATATAAAATAGAGGAAGATGGGCACAGATGTTAACTCTGGGCTAATCCTCCCCGGGGTGGGGGAGAAAGGCTTATTGAGGGCTCCCTGGTGGCTTAGTGGTTAAGTTCTCATGCTCCGCTTCAGCAGCCCAGGGCTTGCAGGTTCAGATCCCAGGAGCAGACTTAGCACTGCTTGTCAAACCACACTGTGGTGGCATCCCACATAAAATAGAGGAAGACTGGCAGAGATCTTAGCTCAGTGACAATCTTCCTCAAGTGAAAAGCACAAGACTGGCAACAGGTGTTAGCTCAGGGACAATCTTCCTTACCAAAAAAATATATATATATTTAGTGGATTGAGTCACCATTGGAATAAATATACAAATGGCAATCCTACTCATCAATGGCCAGACTACGGATCTTTTGAATTGGAAAAACTCCATATTTAAAAAATATTTTAGAGAACTGTCATCACAAGTAGATGCCTTATTGGTATCTAAAGGAGGTTCAAATTGAAAAAAAAAAACAGAAAAGTATAATGGCTAGCCTCAGGGAATCCCTTAATAAAATGAAAGAATAGAAGTCAGACTTAGAACAAACATTAAAAATCAAAACTCAGAAAAATTCCTCTTCCCCTCCGTCAGATACCCCCCTATATCCACAATTCCCTGTCCCCCCAGAAGACCTTTTGGGTCTCTAGGTCCCCTGTCTAAACTGCCCCCTCTCAAAACTCAGCTCCTCCTCTGGTTCCTCAGCCAGTTCCCTTAGATCCTAAAACCCTAAAATCTCCAGAAAACGTCCAGCTGAGTATTTTAACTTTCCTTTCTTTAAAAGACTTGCAGAGGACACTCAAGATTGACCTCCAAGCTGGGGACTTACAGGTCACTCGTGTAAACGCTGAGAGCCAGGGAGTAAATTTAGCAGAAGCAGCCAAGGAAAGGCAGAAAGGCTCGCTTTGCTGTCGCTTATGACTCCTACTTTCCAGGGCTCTGTAAGCCGGCTCTGCCAGCTTCAGGTGTTTCTATGCAGTGTCCATTGCAGATGTACCCTGGACCCCCCACCGCAGAGAATTCATGTCCCTGGACAGCAGCCGATCTTTTAAATTATAAAACCCTCCTGCCTCCATTGTCAGAAGATGCTACAAAATTTAGAGAAGAGTTAGAAAGGTTAGTGCTATTCGTAACCCCCCTCACAGAGACTTTGTCTACTAAAAGGTGTTCTTCCAGCCCACGATTATACTGTAGTTATCAGACAGACCAGACAGCCCCCAGGAGAAAATCCCCCTCACAGGGAAAATCGATGGCCAGACTCTCTCCCAGGCCCTCCTGCAAATGACCAGGAGAGGACTCTGCTGGAGGCTGATATTCAAGGTTTAATAGGAGCAACTCTAGAGCTGTTTCCTTTTAAAGTTAATTGGTCAAAAATTGAATTATGCGCTCAGAAAGAAGGAGGACATCCAAAAGCCTTTGTTGAAGGTTTTATAGAAACTTTTCAAAGGCACAGTGCATTCAACCCGGAAGCCCCAGAGCACAGAAACCTCTTAATATCTGCTCTAATGGGAAACCTTCACCCCAATATTAAAAAACACATTCAAAGTAGTGTGGTTGGTTGGTTGGGGCCACCACCAAGAGTAATAGTGGAGGCTGTGACATAATTCTATGAAAATAGTCTGCAGGAAAGCAGAAGAAAAGAAATTAAAAGTAACCATTCTTGCTTTGCAACTTGAATCTCTAGAGAAGCAAAAATATGACTCTGAGAGCAAAGTAAAGCCCACTCAGAGGCCATCGTATTTTCCTCCAGACAATTGCAGGTATTGCCAGAGACCTGGACATTGGAAAAGAAATCGTCCTACGCTTAAGAAAAAGGAAAGTTTAAGAAGCAGTGCCCCCAAGCCCCACCCTCAGAAGGTTCACTTTGCTTCCCTGAGGGACAATTCCCCCAAAATGATGGGGTCAGTCAATTCTCAGTCCCACCCTTGAAGATACCATTAAACTTACAATAAAAGATTGGGAACTGGATTTCTTAATTGACACTGGTGTGACTTTCTCTACTATCCGTTCAAAGGATTTATCTCTACCTGTCATCTCTGATTCTATTCAAGCTGTCAGTCTCTGGGCAACCAATTTCATCGCCCATGTCTCAGCCCCCCTAATATCTGTAGATCCCCTTAACACTCATCATGCCTTTCTAGTTTTGACTGCTCACCAGCAAGCCTTCTTGGCAGAGATTTGTTATGTAAATTTAATGCCACTATAAGGTGTAATGAAAAAGGCATTTTTATTTCCCTGCCCTCAGACCAAACCCCAAATCTCCTACTTTCCTTACTAGAAACTCATCCTGATTTAAATTCCTCTGAAGAGGATGAATCTTTAAAAGATGCTCCAATTTGTCTCTGAGCTACACATGCAAATGAAGTTGGATTGTTACTGAGAGCAGAAACTGTACACATCACTTGGAAAAAAAATAAACCATTTCCATCAGTAGCCCAATACTAATCTCCAGAGATGCAAAATGAGGAATTGAATCTATAATAGACTCCCTTTTGCAACAGAATGTACTAGTTTTTACTTCCTCATCCTGTAATACTGCAATCTTGCCAGTGGAGAAAAAGGAAAATTTAACTCAGGTGAGAATCAAATCAATAGATTTGTACAAGACCTGAGAGCCATAAGCTCTTTTGTAATTCCTCACCACCCTGGCGTCCCTAATCCAGCTTTTATCCTGACCTCAATTCCTGTTGATGCAGCCTGATTAATTGACCTCTGCTCAGCCTTCTTTTCAATCTCATTGCACCCCAACTTGAAATTTCTTTTTGCATTAAGAAGACAATTAACATTAACTCATATACCTCAGGGATACTGTGAGTCTCCCTCGGTATTTTCCCAAATCCTTAAGGCACACTTGGAGTCTACAGCCTTTAGCCAAGGCTCCATACTTGTTCAATATGTTGGCAACCTTTTACGCTGAAACCAGACTAAGCAGGAAGCCCTTACAGACTCACTCATTCTCCTGAAGGCACTAGCTGAACAGACCATAAAGCCTCCAGATCTAAACTTCAGTGGGTACAAATGACCATTACCTACTCAGGACACAAGATATCACAAGGCATCCAAAAGCTCACCCCAAAATACCTTGAATCAATTTTGTCCATCCCTCTCCCCCAAAAGAAAATACAGTTACATAAATTTTTAGAGGCAGGTGGCTACTGCTGCCAATAGATTCCTAGTTTTATAGCCCTTGCTACACGTCTATGTGCTCTCCTCCTGACATCACTCCAGAGCCTATGCCCTGGCCTTCAGAGGCATTAACCTCCTTTGAAGCCTTAAAACTTGCTTTGCCTATACCCCTAGCTCTTGGCTTACCTAATTTTGATAAACCTTTTCACCCATCCTGTTATGAAAATAATGGGATTGCTGCAGGCATTCTAGGGCAACCTTTTTCCTCTCAAATATGTCCTATAACCTATTTCTTATGTCAACTAGACCCATCAGGTATGCCTCCATGCCTGCATGCAGTGGCTGCAGTTGCCACCTTGATTGACAAAGCCAGTACTCTTACATTAGGCTCCCCCATTCATCTCTCTCTTCCCCATGCTGTGTCTGCTATTTACAAATTCATAGGACACAGCACCTCTCTACAAGGCAAAGACCACTTATGAACAGGCTCTTTTAACTAACCCTTCCATCATCTTATATCACTGTAACACTTGAAATCCAGCTACTTTATTACCCCTCCCAGAAGATGGAGAGCCCCACTCCATTCCACGTGATTGTTTTGCAACTATAAAAATGGTTTTAAAGCCACAAGAGGATCTCTCAGATATCCCTTTAGATGACCTAGACTTACTTCTATTTTGTGATGGCTCTTGTAAACGAAATTTCCAAGGAAACATAATAACTGGCTATGCCATACTGTAGTCTTCCCACATGAAATGCTTGAAGCTTATTCTTTGCCTACTATAAAATTAGTCCAAGCTGCTGAACTCATAGCTCTTGCTAGAGCTTGCACATTAGCGAAAGAAAACACTGCCACTATTTACACAGACTCTAAATATGCTTTTGGAGTCTGCCGTGCTGTTGGCACAATTTAAAAATCCCATAGATTCTTAATTTCTGTGGGTTCTCCTATCGCTAGTGGACATATAATTGCTGCCCTATCACAAGACATTCACCACCCTTCTAAAATTGCCATTGTTCACTGTTCAGCCCATACTAAGGAGACAGATACTACATTTTTAGAAATGATAGAGCTGATGGGGATGCTAAATATGCAGCTCAAAATGGACCCCCTTAAATCCTTTCTCTATCCAATTTTTAAACCTGCCTTTAGCCCTGACTGATATTATTAACCATCAGGCAAATGCCCAACAATCTGAAAAAGACAAACAGATACACAAGCATCCCAAAGAATGATCAGATGAATTATACATTGGACCAAATGGACTTCCTGTAGCTCCTTTTCTTTTGACCTTTTGGCTCGCATTTATCTCCCACCAATGGGATATATGTGCAAATGAGGGATAGTTAAGTAAAAGACAGTTCTACCTTGGCATCCACAAAATTTCTGAGCTGGTTATTTGCCAGTGCACTACTTGTAAATCTCGCCAAATTTCTGGGAGAAATCAATATACCCCAGGAAGTCCTTCCAGGCACACATTGACCTTTGCAGCTCTCCAAATGGACTTTTATAGATTTGCCCCCAGCCTTAGGCTATTCTCGCTGTCTGGTTATCGTCTGCATGTTTAGTGGATGGACTGAATGCTACTTGTGCAAACGCTACAACAGTTGTAAAGAAATTAATAACTGAGATTATTCCTCATTTGGCATTCTTTTATGGATTGAATCAGACCAAGGAACTCATTTTACACCAGAGATAAACCACTTGCCTGAAAAGACTCTGGGGTACTCATTAAAATTTCATACGCCATATCGTCCTCAATCATCAGGGCAAGTAGAACATAAAAATCTAGACATAAAAAGGACTTTAGGAAAGATCTGTCAAGAAATTGGACTTAAATGGCCAGCAGCTTTGCCCTTGGCCCTTATAAAGATCCAGAATACTCCAAATAGGAGACATGAATTGATTCCTTTTGAAATAGTTTTTGGACACCTGAGGCTTACTGGCATCTCTAAACCTTCCATTCCTGAAATAAGTGAATATTAGGGGAATTTAAGTGAACAATTTGATGCTATGACTAGCTATATACAAGACTAACTAGTAGATTTGAAGCATATCACCAACAGCTAAAACACTGACAAGCCTCACCATCCCTTTCAACCAGGAGACCGAGTGTACATCAAGAAGAAAACGTGCTATCACCTCACTGGGAAGGACCTTATGAAGTACTGTTGACCACATACACTACCATCAAAAAAGGAAAAGTCTTCCTGGATCCATGCAAGCCATGCCAAAATAGATCCAGAACACCGTTCTCAGGACAACTTGGAGACACTCCCCACAGGTGAGGTGAAACCAAGGATTTTCAGGGCCAATTTCCAGGCCCTGGAAGCAGCCAGCATCACGAAGTAGAAAAAGATTATGGATCAAGAAACCTCACTTCCACCTATTCCCCCACCCTCCACTTTTAAAACTCCCTGTATACACACTTAAAAAGAAAAAAAACCATTTCTTATTAATGAATATTTTTTCTCTCCACATTTCTTAATCATTTATTAGAAAGCTGATTGGAGAGTGCTGGTCTTTATCTACCCTGCTTCCTCTAAGTCTCCACGATGGACTCTTTCAACCTGTGTCTTGCTCTACTAACCCTCTCTTTTTCAACAGGTTAGGAGCAGACCAAACACCCCCTTATGCCAATTTGCCAAACCCTGGCCACGCCAACTAATCAATCTGACTGTTGGTTATGTCCATATCTAGATAGTGCAAAAGAACCTGAACTAGTCTTTATTACTGCCATTGTGAACTAAGTACAGAAGATGGATGAGCGATGGTATGGTATCCAGGACAAGGAGAACATCACTCTGCTCCTTCTTCTGGTGAGTCATTTGGGCCCCGGAAATCCTCTATAGAATGTCAAGGACTATCCTTTGCCCAGATAAAAATAATAGGTGAAAACTTTTCCCTTTGCATTGAACACAAACATGATATTGGACTTTTCCTGGGTGACACACCAAGACAATGTTGCAGTCAAACTCTGTGGTTTGAATCCACAGATGGCATCTTCACACCTCTTAAGGAAGTTGTGACTCTAGCGCCATGCTCTTCAGCATGAACATCTGCCAAGTCACCAAATGTTCTGGATGCCTCACAAGCCATCCTTGTATAATTTGGAATATTGCAGCTGCCCCCATAGTTAAGCTACCCAATACGACAAACTATATGAGTGGATCAAAAATCTGGACTTACTTGGTCAAGTGACAGAACCAACCTTACAGCTGTCAAAACCAGCCTGCAGGTCTCCAATAACAGGTATTTTGCAATCTGTTCTGCTCTTATGAAGTACTGTTGACCACATACACTGCCATCAAAATAAAGGAAAAGTATTCCTGGATCCATGCAAGCCATGCCAAAATAGACCCAGAACATCGTTCTCAAGACCATGGAGCACATGGAAAATTGAGGTGCTGGGACACTAACAGTACCAATGGCAACGGTCATGGAATACTCCAGACCTGAGAATTACAGGTTCAATTCTAACCTTGTCTGTAAACCACACTGGTCTTTTTATTTTATGTGGCAACAAAGTATATAAAGGATTCCCAGCTAAATGATCAGAACAATGTGAACTCCAATACCTGGCTCCTTCTATCACCAAATACTCCACCCTAAATGCCAGCCAAATTACAGACCTGGGATCCTTTGTTCATAAAGTTGTGCCATATAAACGTGCCACTCAAGAAATTGTAGAGAATCTACTTGTGTGTCACAATTCCAAGTTCTTTTCAATGTTGAGAGTCTTATTCCCCAGCTTGGGAAATTATGAATTTGAAAAGGCGATGTTAAATCTCTCCATAGTAATGGAACAAGAGTTCAACGCCACTATGCAAACTTTGAAAATACTCCAGTCAGAGGTTACCAGCCTACCCACTATGGTACTCCAAAAACAACATGCTCTGGACACACTGACTGCCCAGCAAGGAGGAGCTTGTGCAATCATTAGTGAAAAAATATTGCTTTTATGTGAATCAAACAGGGCAAGGAGTATCTAACTTACATCTATTAAAAGAGAAGACTAATACTTTCCAACAGATAAATGAAGCAAAAACATTTTATTGGATTGACCAATTCCCAGGATGAGGGATTGACCTATTCCTAGGTTTAATAGGGAGTGGAGAAATGTGCTCTGATTTGTTCTTTTCTGATTGTTCATTCTCATTCTAATCTATGGTATTTTCTCCCTTTGCAGATTTCTCACCACTCAGTTGCTAACCCACTTTTCTTTCCCCATAGTCGCTGGCTCAGCTTTTTGTATGTGAAATTTCCAGGGATGTTTCAGAAGAGGAAACTGTAGAGGTTCAGAATGAGTCTCCCCAAGAAGTGCCATTCTGGCATGTGGATTATTTTGAGCCACAATCAAGGCCCAGAAGGCTCAGGAAGAAATTTTGAACTTCCCCCTTACTTTCTAAAAGAACCTAAAGAGAGGGGACCTGTTGCAGGAAGAACAATCACCATAGATAGCTAAAGTAAAATATGAACTGAGTGTGATAATCAGGGAGAAATCTAGCAAGGCCCACTTCATCAAAGTCCCCTCTGTGGCCCAGCATCTCAGCATGGCCCAGCAAATATTTGTTTACTAAACATTAACTCTTTTCATTTTCCTGTGAATTGTCTTCTCTCCTGTTGATGTTCCAGACCTCTACCTCCTTCTCCTTAGTTTAGTATGGTATATATACCTCATTTTACCCGACTGTCTTGGGAATTTTTCATGCTTATGTGAATTCCCCATGTGTACATATTAAATCTGATTTTCTCCTGTTAACCTGTCTTACGTTATTTTATTTGTTCGACCAGCCATGAGAACCAAGAGAGGAAGGAAGGAATTTTCCCTTCCCCCACACTTGGCAACTCATTTTATGGAACGCTCCACTCTCCACTCATCTTCTTCACTCTCCACTTGATGAGGCCCCCCTTTTCTTGGGGCACCAGTTCTCTGGAGGCGTCAGGCTATTTGATAACTCTGAGCCACTCCACTGCTGGAATCCTTTCATCCCTCTTCATCTGGCCAACGTGAACTCGCACACTCAAACATCTGTTGAATTAATTGAAAACGTATTTTAAACACCTCCACATTCAAGGCTTCATGAACAGCCCTAACCAGGTACAAGTGAATACCCTGGCCCTATCTCCTTCCTGGCTCCAGATGTAGTGGGTTAGACCAGTTTTTAGAGCTTATTATACTTTTCTCTTTTCAAGAGGGTGTATGGTTAATACCCTCTTAAACATAAAAAAGGAGAAAACAGTACTTGGTTAATATGTTCTAGTTAATATGTTCTGTAGGACTAACAAATCCTGCATCGTTTAAACTCATCTTTCCTTTCAGCACAAATATTTACAAATACACATTTTTAGACAATTCAGATGTAACTAATAACCATTACAACAAACTAAAAATGCAGAAAATTAGCAAGATATCAAACACAATATTATTTATTTTTTATGAAAAATCAACCTGGGTCTTTTCCTTTCTCAATTTGCTTTTGGCATTTGAAGCTACCATTTATTCTGTTTGAAGCATTATAGACTTCATCTACTCAAGAACTGTTTCCAAATACACTCTACTATTCATTCCAAGATATCTTTTTTCCTACTCTGTTTGGTCTGTTATGGAAAAATGAAAGAACAAAAGAATAGTGAGATATTTCTCCATGTTTTGTAGTAAAGCACACTTTATAGAATCTAAAAATTAGAAATCTTATCGGATAACTTATCTGAGTGTAGCCCATCCAGTCCCCTGAGAGATGATCATCCAGGCCCTGTTTGAAGATATCCAGTAATGTGTGTACCTTCCCTCAGGAGGCCCAGCTGCCTGGTGCTACACAGCTCTCATGATTCGAAAGTCACCAATATCGAAGTGAAGTCGGCCTGCATTGGCTTCCCGGTTGAACTGATTATGTGAACTCATCTAGCATATTCCACTTTGGTCCTCTTTTTACAACCCAATTTCCTACATGACATGGATTCCAGATGCATCTCCATTTAGTCGGTCTCTTCATGGATAGCCCCATCTTTGTTTTTTGGCTTGGTTGGATGAAATTTATTTTTAATCTGGTTCCAAGAACCAAACCCTTTCTTACACAACTATCAATCAAATTCAAAGCTTTTGAATCTCCACTTACAATTTACAGAAAGATTTTTGGAATAAGAGGGAGAAAATCAATAGACAGGGATGTTTAGTTTAGTTCAGGGATTAAAATTTAAAAATGAGTAACTCAAGACACATGTGATTTCTACCTTAGGTTATATTTCTTTGCTTTTTCTCTACTATAACTCATTGCAGCTTGTTCTCAATTTTCAAAAAAATCTTAGTTTCAGAATGAAATTAGCCCATTGGTCAATAGTAAGCTACTTATTTTGTGAGGCACAGAGGAATCTGCTCCACGAGCCTCCTTTTAGAAACTTGTCAACCCTATTGAGCTTAAGTTTCTCTTTTTCTCCTTTCCTTTTCTTTCTTTCCTTCCTTCTTTCTTTCCTTTTTTTTCCTTTTCTTAGTTTTCTTAAATAATTAAAACAATTAAGTTTTGAGCATGTTTCTTACCACTAGACATCTTCTGATTATTAGCAAGGAGGTACACAGTTTCGCCTCTGAAACTTAACAGCCCCAAGTGACAGTTCTTTCATTCCACAAGCATCTATTGACTATGCCCTGAGGACAAGAAAACCAATCTTTGCAAATCTTTTCATTTATAAAGTGCTCTGCTAGATTTGACCAGGGCATCATGGATATATGGAGCAGGGGCCTCAGAATTAACCAGGTAATCTAGAAGTTCCTGGAGCAGGTCGATACTGATGCACAGTTTTGAAGAAGAAATGAGAGAGATAAAGACATGGGAAAGGGGTGTTCCAGGCTGAGCAAAGCTCTCTTATGGTCCACCTCCCTGAGGAAGGGGCCTGGCCTTCAGTTTAAGCAAATCGCCTTCTGTTGTTACATTTCCCAAATCGAAACAATGACACTACCCACTATCTATCAGGATTTTAAAGCGCAGGAATTTATCAGTCCTTCTTCACCATAGCAGAGGATTTTGACACTCATCAGAGAAATCAACCATAATATCCACAACATTGATGAATAAATAGCCTCTAAGATAACTGGCATTTTAAAAATAGATTCTACTGAATGTGTTTACTATTTATTGTCTTGGATATCATATGCCTATGCCTTATGTTGCTAAATCAACAGAAAGAAATATACCTAGACTTTAATATCTTCTCTTCCTGTAGCATAACGTCAAGCAAGTTAAGATTTAATGGGGTGCCCTCACTTTTATAGAGGATCTAATAAGGAAAATGTAAATTTGAACAATATACCTTTAAAACATGATCATTAAAGACTTGCCTACTACACAATTCATTGGCTCCCACAAGAACATATATTCCAAAAAGGTAAACCTCCACACACAAGTCTAGGTATTTTATGTTATTAGGTAAACTAAGAATTATGCCACCCATTATGTTTCTCTTTCCCATAGCTATCAAAGCTGACTGCAGTACCCAACTGCAGGAAGGTGCAGGATAAAATTAATATTTCACTCATTTTAATACATTTGGTGCTCCTTTTGTATTCGTTATTACATGTTTTTAGTGTGGAAAGAACTCTTAACATGAGATCTACTCTCTTAACAAAATTTTAAGGGTATAATATGTTATTGTCGACTATAGGTACAATGTGTCAGTGTCACAATCCAATGTACACATCAGGATAGATGCGGAGAGAGCTGATGGCCACTCTGAGTTTATTATAACCAGCATTTCAATATATACATAGCTTACATCTGTTAAACATACACAGGTGCTCTGGATGAAGTAATTAGCAAATGCCAAGAATTCTTAGCAATTTCTCAAGGAGCCCTCCCTCGGCCTCTGTTTTGATATTATCATGTTATTGCTGTGCTCATATATTTTTATCTCAGAGCAGGCAAGGTTTCCTAGGCAACAGCCCCTCCTGCTCCCGATATCTATATCGTGTCTCCATCTGTGCCCCCAGGTGACCATGCCTGTCTTAGGTTGCCCCGCCCTGGAGGTCTTACCTGTCATTGGCTGACGGGCCTTCTCACCTCTGGGTCACAGTTTGTTGGCAAGCTTTTTCCAGTGATTATTAACCCTTCCTGCATCAGGCACGGCTACACAATGTTGTAAGCAGATCTCTAAAGCTTATTCATCTTGCTTGACTGAAATTTTATGCCCATTGATTAGTAACTCCCCATTCCACCCTCTCCCCAATGCCTAGCAACTACCTTTCCATGCTTTGATTCTATGAATTTAACTATTTTAGATATCTCATGTAAGTGGAATCATGAAGTATTTGTCTTTGTACCATTGGCTTATTTTACTTAGCATAATATCCTCAAGGTTCACCCATTTTGTTGCATATTGCAGAGTAAGTTTTATATAAACTTTTAATTGAAGTATATCACACATTTTAAAAATCACACAAATCATTGATATAGAGCCTTGATGAATTATACAAAGTGATCACAAAGTGAATAAAGTAACAACCACATAGATCAAGAAGTGGAATCTGACTAGCAACTCAGAAACCCCCCGTATTTTCCCTCCATCTCAATCACTATCATTTATTACAATAAAGGTAAGTACAATAAAAATAATTAAAATATAGTATCCCTTTCTTCCTTTTCTTCACCCGCTTCCCAAAGGTCATTTGCTGTAGTAAAATCCTGGGGTGCTTTAATATGGAGGTTGACTTCAAATTGGAATTTCAATGCTTTGAGGAAGTTGTTTAAGATCTCATTTGAATTCTTTAATTACTTTGTACAATTTTATTCTTTAACCTTAAATGTTGTGTCTGGGTTTCTTTTCTTCGTTTAATTTTTGTATTTATTTTGGCTCTTTTTTTGGAAGATATACAGAGAGGTTGAAAACCACAGCAACATAAAAGTAAATGTGAGATTGAAGAAAAGGTAACAAATACACTTTTAAGTGTGAAATATACTCCGTGTCCTTCAACAATGGAAACTTTTCATGGAACAGGTTAATTGGACATCCTGTGGTGCTGGGGTGCTGCAGTTCAGAAGAACTTGTTCATCCTGAAAAGGATACAACTTGTTTCCTTGATATTTTTTATCTGCCCTCATCATGCATTTCTGTGCGACTTTTCAACAATAAATGTTGTGTTCGTTACATAGAAAATAATACATACACATACACGTCAGTGAAGGGACCAACATAGCTGCTTTTGTTTTTTCTTTGCACAGCAAATATTATGGATTTAAATCTTCAAAGAATAAAATGATACGTATATTACAATATAGGTTAGTACAAGAACAAAAATAATTGGCACAGATTTTAATAAAGTGTTATGCTTGATTAAAGAACTTAATGCTCGCATACTCTATTTTGCTTTGTTTTGTTTTCTTTTAATGTAGAAAAGAGCACTTACTATGTACCAGGTACTGATCTGAGTACTTGAGAAGCATTGTTTTATTTCTTACAACTGCACGAGATACATATCATTACCCTCATGTCTTTACATTATCACTGAAGGTTCGCCTACTATACAATTCATTGGATCACACAAGAACTTATATTCCAAAAATATAAACATCCACACACAAATTTTGGTATATTATTTTGCAGATTATGAGAAGTATACAGCCATTATGTTTCCTTTTCCCACGGGTATCACAAGCTAACTCCTGGAAGGCGCAGTTTTCACAGAGGCAGAGAGAGGTCCGATAACTTACCCAAGGTCACATGCTAGGAAGTAGAGTAACCAAGATTTAACTGAGACTCCAGAACCTTTGGTCTTAACTGCTAAGCTATAAAATCTTAGGGGAGCTTTTACTAATTAGCATATACCCACCAATAATTTCTTAAAACACTTCCTCATGTGTATGTATCTATGTTTATAACATTATATGTATATGTATGTTTTATATCTCCAAACATATTAACAGTTTTGCAGATATTTATAGACCCAGATTTTAATTCTGAAGTTTCAGACATGCCAGTTAGACAAGTTCCAGAAATGCGAACTGTGTACTGTGAGGAGTGGCGGGATAGTCTCAGGATATCCCCTAGGAGTCTGCCACACTGCGTGGAATTTTGTTATTGGAGACCAATTCTTGTGGATGAGTGACTAATTTTTTAACATGCAAATATCTCCAGAAGGCTTAATGCATGATCCATCCTTTCAACAAATATTTATCAAGTGTTTATGTGCTAGCTACAGTACTAGGCACTTGGGACCCATCAATGAATAAAATCCACCCTCATGCAGACTTCAGAGAGAGAAAATAAGAAAAATATGGTAAATAATATGGAATTTGAGAAGACGATATATGCTTTGTGGAAAAGGGTAGAGCAGGATAAGGAGGATTTGGCGTAGTGGAGCTGGGTAGGGTGGGGACAGATCACAATCTTCAATACCACGGTCAAGGTAGACCTCTTGAGAGGTGATATTTGAACAAAGATTTGATGCAGGAGGTGAGGGAGTTAATCAAGAGGATGTTGGGGGAGAAGGGGTGTGGACCAGGATTCATGCAGAGATGCCAGACAGAGTGAAGGACCTGAGCACAGAGGATGCCTAGTAGCTCAGTGTGTTACAGAAGAAACAAGTATCTCACTGGAAATTGTGAGGGAGGAGAAAAACCGTGGGATATCTGATCAGATAGAAAGGGGATAAGACTCTGATCATATAGGGCCTCGCCAGGCATGGTATGGATGTTGGCTTTTACTCTAAGCGAAGCAGGGAACCCCTACAGGGTTTTGAGTTATGTGAACCAATATTTTAAAATGATCATTCTGACATCTTTGCTGGGAATAGTCATAGATGGATGAAAGTTGAAGCAAGAGACCCTGTTGGGATATTTATTGCCTAATCCAATAATCCAGGCAAGAAATGATTTAAAAAATTTGACAGGATGGTAACTTAGAAGTAGTAAGAAAGAATCAGATCCTGGATATATTTTGAAGTTTTATACAATAAGACTGTGTGATGATTGGAAATAGCGAGAGAGAAAGAGGTGTTAGAGAGGTACTCCAAGGTTTTTGAACAGAGTTATTAGTAGAATAGAATTCCTATCAAATGAGTTCGTAAATGGCTGCTTGTGGAATAGGTTTGGATGGGAGGGGAGACCAGAACTTAAGTTTGAACATGTTGTTCTTGAGGTAACTATACATTCCAGTAAAGATTTCAGTAGAAACATGGTTATATGAGGCTAGAGTTTGGCAGAGAAGTCCAGGTTGGAAATATACATTTGTTGTTAAATATTGATCATTTCTACACATGTAAAGGCAGAATAATCAGAACAGGAAGTATTTCCCCAATAGGTGTCTGAGTAAGGTTGGCAATTTCAATGAGTTTTGGGTGTAGGAGGACGGGAAGTTAAGAAAGGGGGTGTAATTTTAGCATATTAAAAGACCTCTGAAGCCCATCCAAAGGCAAAGTCCTTTCATGTGCCTTTATCTCAACCCTAAAAGTCCAATATTGTTACCTTATTGCCATTCTATGGGGAAGGTCAAGAAGTGTAAAGAGGTGAGATGGCCTGGCTAAAGTTGCACAGTAAGAAATTTAGCCAAGACTCGCAACTGGCTATTCACACTTCTCTCCAGTTTGACTTTTTGTCTCCATTCGAGCACCAGGAAACTAGAAGGCAAGATACAGAGGTTCTAGAGAAACAAACAAAAGGGAGATGAAAGGATGCCTTGGCCAAATGTACGTATCTCATTAACTTACCCAGCATCAATTTCTATGCACTAGGAGATATCGCTGAATTAGACTGGGAAGGCTCCTTTCTCTGTGGATTTACGTGAAAGACATGCACCTAAATCAGTTTAGGCCAATACTAAATAAAGGTGGGAACAACGTCTAGATAATTTATAGAAGTCGTTTCTCATCTATAATCAATGAAAACTTACTGGGTAGTTTCCTCAATTTATATTTCTAACGAGAAAACTGCCAAGTTTTTAAATTCTTTTACGTAAGCATTTTTTTTTAACAAAGAAAGTAATGCCAGTGATAAAATTATTTTCCTTGGATAAGGTATGACCTATGAATTTCAATGGTCAATATACTGTAGATTTCTTTCATATTCCTATATATTTTCATACAAAGCCAGCTCAAGTTTAGATTAAGAATGAAATATATTTTATGAATAATGTTACATATCATATTTCTGGGAATCAATTTTTACTTAACATCATTTTTTTGTATATTATACCCTTTCAGCTTTCATTTATATTTTCCAAAATAGCAAGAGGAAAACAGAAAGACTTTTTTTCATTTTGAGGAAAAAGTAGCAAGTTAAGGTTTGCTACAGAGCACTCTGATTATGTGTATTTAATATGATTGATGGGAAACAATATTGAAAACAAGAAAAAATTTTGTTAAATTATGAAATTGTCTTATTTATGTTTCCATTGTCAAGTCTAATTACTTGTTTGTAAATATTCTGACAAAACTAAGGCCATTAGTATCTGGGAACTTATTATGTTTAACTTCACCACTAGATTTGATTTAAATATATTTTTCACGTTGAAGGCAGAGGACTCATTCCATACCTTCAAGTGTCAAGTTATGCAAACCAAGTATAAATGAACAAATCACTCTTCTCCCCATAGAAATATAAACTGAACACTGAGCTATTATTTCTGTTTTTCATTACCAGGGTATCAGCTGGTATTCAAACAATAACATATGTCACAAGAGACTTATTATTGAAAGCAATTGCTGAACTGAAAATAAACTAGAAAAACTGTAGATAGGACACAGGAAAGAAAATAATTTTTGCAAATTGGTTTACAAAAGAAGTGAGGTCCGCATAACCACCATATGGATGTTACCATACACTGGAAACTGGCCCCAAGGCTTCCTAAAACTCACATTTAGACCTTTGCTTTTGGTTTGGCAAAGCAATGGAGATGATAATGGGGGAGGAGAAAACTTTAAAAAATAGAAAAAGCATCAGATAAATAGGGAAATTAGCAATCCAGACAAGGAGATTGCTATTCCAGAGAATTCAATATAAAGTCATAGAACCAGAAGGAGTTTTGGTGGTTCCCTCTGACAGGTAAAGGACTATACCTTCACCAATACTCATAATTCAGAATCTCGTAATTCAAACTCCAGGGAGTTTCTCTAGCCGTCCCTACTAGAGCTTAAATGTCTTCCTTTTAGTTAAATCCAATACTTTCTTAGAGAATCTTTGAAGAAAAGTGGACCCAAATAAACTACTAATCTTCTTCCATGACCTTCAGTATATACCAACACAGAGTCTACAAATGGCAGGTAGTCAACAAATGTTTGTTGAATGGCTAAGTAAATTAATTCATTTGTGCCAATAATAAACAAAATGGTATCAATTTTGGAGGAGGAGATATATTAAAAGACACAGGTTTACTAAGTGAAAGAATTTACTAGATACTATTACAACTCTAGAATAGGAAATTATAAAGACAAACATACAAAAATTTAGCATTTTTGACCTAGAGATGTTAGCAGTAGTTAAATTGTATTCAATTTTTTATTTATATATTAATACATAATTTCATAAATCAAGTAAGTGATAATTTCTGTTTTCTAAATTTTAAGACAATAATTAATATTGTCAGTCTAACTTTTGTATTACTTTGGTTTTATTTTGTTATCTTTGAGTAAAAAAATGTTATAAAAACAGTATCTCTTCTAATCCCATATAAAACTATAATCATTGCAAAATAGGTATCCTGTGTTTAATACTATGAGTCTTTATACAGGTACGTGTGTAAGAAATTTCTAAATGAAGCTATGTACATTAAGAGAATTTCTGAAAACATAAAAAACTTCATTAAAAAGACATTCCAATTTTCAAAGAAACATTTACCCTCAAAAATAAGTGCGGTGCATTTTATTCAATAAGTGCATGTTGAGCATTCACTATGAATCAGATCTATCCAAGGCACAGAGGATGCAGTCAGAGCCAAGGTCAGAGGTTTCCAAACTTTCTGAGTTCATGGTAGCCTTAGCATCTTCATCATTTCTTTTTCATGGTGCCAAAAGGAATCTAACAGTTCCCTTCATCAAGTAGTTAGATCCAAACAACCTAAAAAAAATCATGTTTAACAAGAGAGTCTCAGTTTTAAAAATTAATATATATAGATTGAAAGATCATAACATTTTTATTTCACTTTTAAATAAGCCCAATTATTTACTAATAGGGCCTTCATTACTTCTCAAGTTTTTTTCAAACTTCTCAAACAACTTCTCGAGCCTTAGAATCAAACCTTGGACACCACCACCCAAATTTCATGTTCCATGTTGATTTTCACATGGTCCTGGTTTCTATCGCTGCAATGGCAGAAAACCCAGCTTCACAAAGATATGACGTCATCAGAAGGACTGTAGTGTGATCGAATATTGAAACTGTGAACCGTCTTTGAGCTAATAGTTCACACAGTGTCTGAGAAACATCACTGTGTTTCCCTCAAAAATTTAAAATATCCCAGAGTGCTCCTGTGAGTTCACTGTGGTGCCACAGTTAGGGAACCACGGGTTCGGGTTAATAAGTAGTTTAGTGTTAAGGAACAAGATGAAACACAAGACAAACAACTTCAAACCAGGGGCTGGCCCTGTGGCCGAGTGGTTAAGTTCGCGCGCTCTGCTGCAGGCGGCCCAGTGTTTCGTTAGTTCGAATCCTGGGCGCGGACATGGCACTGCTCATCAAACCACGCTGAGGCAGCGTCCCACATGCCACAACTAGAAGGACCCACAACGAAGAATATACAACTGTGTACCCGGGGGCTTTGGGGAGAAAAAGGAAAAAAATAAATTCTTTATAAAAAAAAAAAAAATTTTAAACCAATCGGAGAAGTGAAGCATTATAAGAAGACAGTAATAAGAGCAATGTGGAAAGCTGGACCAGACTTTATAAAATATTAGGTTAATATTAAGGCCTTCTGTCTTTTCTTTAGTTTATCAGTTCAAGAGATTTTTAGGCAAAGGGAATAGATGGAAAATCAATTGGAGGTAAGGAAGAAATGGGTTTCTAAAATGAGGGCAAATATATGAACAATCATTTAGTCATTCAACTATATCTAAGCATGCCCTGTATGGCCAGTAGACACTAGATGCCACAGCAGGATAAAAGAGCAGCATTCAACTGTAAATGTCCTCCATCTCTTACCATCTCCCACTCGTCCCTTGGATACAGCAATTCTGTGGTGGCACTGCAGTCAGAATGGTGCCTGGCATGCAGTACATGCTTAATAAATGCTTGTATGTTAATTAGAAGAGATAGAACATATGAGAATAATTTAAGAAGTCATATGTGCAAGATATCAGTAAGTACATATGCATTTATTTATTATTTATGTTCAGCATGCTTCCAAAAAAGGAAGCATACATTAAGATGCGTCACATATCCAATTGATGGCAGAAGATCAAAAATTTTGCAGCTGGAAGAAATAAAACAAATTTATTGAATAAAAACTTAGCACAAATATCTTGAACAGAAGTTGAGAATGTGAATTCTGTGAGTTTTTTTTTTAAGCACGGTAAAGTACTTAGATCAGAATTTTATCTACATTGACAAAGTGGGGAACAACTTCATATGCCAAGTCACAGAGCAGCCTATAGTGAGGTGAATGTGTATCTGAAAGAAGGGGACATTACTTTCCTTGGCAAACCCAGCCTGAATTTAATTATGCAGCAGTGGGCATATGTGGTAGTAATTTTCCAAGTTGTACCTCTCCACCCATTCATACCACCCATTCATACTGACTTAGTGATGGTTCTGTCTGGAGGAAAAACTCTACTCTCTTAGGTTCAGTGACAGGGGGAGGGGCCTTGGAATTAAACTGACAAAAGACAGATTCGCAAGAGAAAAGATAAATTTAATCATGTACATGGGAGTTCACAGAAAAATGTAACTCACAGGGGCAGTAAGAATTTAGGGCTTATGTACAATCTTAATAGAGGGAGGGGAAATGAGAGGGCACTTGTGGGAAAACAAACGACTTTCTTGGAAAGATAAATGGGCCCTTAGGAGAACAGATGGGAAGTATGACAAGAGTCTGATCACTTAGGTTCATTTATGAATCTTCTTCTTAGCCTATGAATCTGAACCCTGAAACTACATCAACTCAAAAGTGAAACACCATCCCCCAAAACACACACACACACACAGTATTTGTATGCGTAGCCAACTTTAATGAAGGTCAGAGAGATAAAGAGTGAACACCAGAGAAATGCAAACAATTATTAAACCTCTCTAGTGAACAAGTGCTTCTGACACCCTCCCCACTGGAGACTGTCCATCTGTTAAGGCACCTCCCAGTGCTGATTTTCTCTATGTCTTGCCACCCTTCCTAACTCCACCCATCTCCACCCTCCCAGAATACCCCTGGAATTACTATTCTTTTTCTTGTTTATAACATAGATTAATCCAACGTCTCCAGGCCCTACTCTCAAACTTAGATCCAAGCTCAGGTTTGCCAACAACAAAATCCATCAGCGTACTCAACTGAACCAAAAGTGACATTTATATAATCAGTAACACAAGACTGGCAAAGGGCCCCCCTCCATTTTTTCTTTTTTCTTCTTTGAAAGATTGGTACCTGAGCTAACATCTGTTGCCAATCTTTTTTTCTTCTTCTTCTTCTCCCCAAAAAACGTCAAGGACATAGTTGTATTTTCTAGTTGTATGTCCTTCTAGCGCTGCCATATGGGATGCTGGCTCAGCATGGCCTGATGAGCAGTGCTAGGTAGGCAACCAGTATCTGAACAAGTGAAACCCTGGGTCACTGAAGCGGAGCATGCGAACTTAACCACTGAAGCTCCAGACCAGCCCAGCAAAGGCCCCTTTTAAAGAGAGTTCATATTTTAACATCCATCTCAACCATCTTCCCCTTCCCCCCGTCATCTATATACTAAAGTATACCTGAAGTCCTGATCAGTCAAACGTTAGTATCCTTCTATCCTGGTCTGTGGGCCCTTTTCTACACTGCCCTGTTTCTCAGCCCCTCCTCAACCCCAATGCCCCGCCTCCCTCAAGAAAGTAAACTCAATGCTCGGCCTTTCTCAGCCCCATCACTCTTCAAATTCTACCCCTGCTTACATAGAGGGGCAAAAAAGTGAAGTACAATTAGGAAAAGAAAATATTCATTCATTGTTAAAAACACTAACTTGCAATCTACTTCCTTTTTCAAGAGAGGAGAAAGTGTCAGGTTGTCTGAGTGAAAAGAATCAAAAATGCAATCTGAGAGATTCCGTGTGAGCATATGAAATTATCCTAAAATCCATTTTAATGAGAAGCTCTCAGTCTCTGAAATATATGCAGTTTAATCGCCTGCTTAGTTTGCTTTTAATAGGAATGCACAAACAATTCCCTCTACTCTTATACTTCTAAATTAATAAAGATGCTTTTTCATCTGCTGTAAATGTCCCACAAGACAAGGTAAGTATTAAACGTGTGTGAGCTGATACCTGCGAACCCGACAGAAGAAAGCCGAGCCTTTTAAGAAATGAGAAAGGAGATTGTCATGCAGTCCTGGAAAGAAAATCCTCCTTTGCAGATAGGTGAGTTAATGGTCACTTTTGCTCTCAGCTGGAACCAGCTAGTACTTGCAATTCATTATGCAGGCAATTACCAGTAATAAGAAGTTTCGCCAGAAACACAGCCACTGCTTTTCAAGACTATTTTAAATTATAACAGCAATAGTTACCTGTCAGCAAATTACTAACAGATGAGTGGCAACAAGAATATATTAACATGCAGAGTTTAAAGATAAGGGAATTTTATAAAGTTCTTTCTTTGTTACATTCTTGGGAAAAATCAATACACCGTGCAAAGAGAGACAAATGGATCAACAGCAGTGATTATGGTGCATACTGTTCTGACTTACGTGTTACTAATCCATAGATTTATTAGTGTGATTTGAAGTACCACCCACTCCCCTTGCAGGAAATGGTTTAAAGCCAGAGCGCCGGAAATACTTCCACGTTCTTACATTTTCCTTCCAATACAATGCTGCCCTCCTATGGAAACAGACACAAGCCCCCTAGCCTTGCATCCTGAATTTCTTATTACCAGATGTTTCAGGAAAATAGAAGAATTTTAGAAAGTTGTAAGAAACAAATACAATGTACTACAATACCATCCCTGAAATCTACCTTACCTTCAAACTTAGTAGAGAATGCCGTTAACATTTATAAAAAATGTGTGGTCACAAGAATTCTGAAACACGCCAAGACTATTACTGCTATTGAGTAAATCTCTATAACTAGGCTATCATCAACATAAAAAGGCTTTTCAGTATGCCTCTGATGCTTATATTGCAATGAGGTGGTTTGAAATATTATGCTATTCCTACCAGATCAATTTCAAAGAATGTGAAGTAGAAAGCCCATCCCAGTAGACTTCCAAAACAGCAATATTTGGAGTTTGAAATATATAAGATTGCAGGCAAGTAGTCAAGTGTGTACATCATGTACAGTTTATGTGGATAAAAAATCATAACAAAAATAGAGTGAGATGAGTGCGTTATAGGACATATCTGTTTTAGTTCTTGTTGTATGATATATGCACTTATTATCATAAGCCATAAGATGCAATGAACACATCAATCACCTAAGTAGCTTAGATATCACACACAAAATGCTGCTCGTGCTATAAAACAAAATAAAGCTATTAATTTCTTTGCCTTCAGCCAATGAGCCAAAACCATGAAAATGAATTGTCATTGTAAAGACTTGCTAATATCACTCCTCTAATATTTATTAAAATATGTGAGAATGACAAGTCTAAACATATGAACTCTTGATTTTCTCTACACAGCAGTTGGCCTCAGTTGATTCCCCTTCACTGAGCTTTTTTCTATGTCATAAATTCTAACATGAGAAATTTAACTCCAGGAAAAAAAAAACAGCCAAAGTCCAGGATCAGTATTTATGATGTATATAAATCTGAGTCACTTCAGCATCACTTGTTCATGTAAGATGAAGAACAAGTTCTTTGGATTCCCACAAGTCTAACCTAGTGCTATTTCCCTTAGGATCTAATAAGACCCAGGCATTTTCCTGCATTATAATGACTCCGTCTCCTCAATAGCAGTGCATTCTTTGCTGTATCTCTGAAGTCTACTAAAGTTTATGGCTCTTTTACTAATACTGTGATAAATATTTGGTACAGCATAATAAAACAGCCTATAAATTATCATTTTACCTTCTGCTCTGCATAACTAAATAATCAGAATTGCAATTGAATTACTTCCTTTAGGAATACAGGCTAGCCTTTTGTCAATTTACTACTCCTTATTATTTTCAAATGAAGCAATAAACAGTTTGAGATGAAGGACTTTGAGTGAAGAGTTTTTAAATCACCAATGTGAAGAGGCTAAAAATAGCAGCAGTAGCAGCAGCACTTGCAATATAGAGAAATACAGATGGATACTCAGATATCTGTGGTTAGGGTACATTTTAAGAAAGTAAACTAAGAGTATGCTCACGTATAGATTTATATCAAATGGTTTTATCAAAAATTTATTTCAGGGCTTCAAGTTCAAGAACAACAGTAAGAGTAGCTAATAGCTATCAAGTTGGTCTGTTTCAGGGTCTCTATTAGGAACTTGATAACACTACCATATTTAATCCTCAAACAGCCCCATGAGGCAAATGTCATTACTGTCCCCAAGTTCTAGGTAAGGAAAATAAAACTTAACAAGTTTGTTTGAGAACAATAGATTGTTATTATAAGGGAGACGCAATTATAATTATCATTCATATGGTCTTCCTGTTCAGCTTCCGTGGATTCATGTCTATTTCTTAGAAAGAGGGAACCATGTAAAGGAGTAGAAGCGAGCATTCAAAATATCCATAAGACACCAAAATCATGTGGCCATATTTCTTTGAAGCCTCTAAAAGAGGATCATAGTCCAGTATGATTGGGGGGCACTATTGGAGCATGAAAACGAAAGAGTTGGACTGTACTCCAGAAATCCTACATCTAAAATGGAGGAGAGGATGGGAAAACACGGGCATACATGAGCACCTCTCAGATGCACCCATCAACTACGTCAACCCCAACCAGCTCTGCAGAGTCAGAATAAGAGAGGAAAAAAATTGCGGCCACCTGTCCATCAGGACAACTGATACGCCCCCTTGGGAGTGTGATACAATTTTAGAAGGACTCTCAGAATTCAGGGGAAGAAATTGAGGAAGCAGAATTTCTCACGGAACAGGTGGACATAAAGCTAAACAATATGAATGTTGTTTCTTTTATTGTGACCTCTTCCAGTCTCTACTGCTGAAAAACAAATCACCCCAACCTTTTGACCAGAACTTCCATCTCCCAGTAATTCACCAAAATGACAACAAAAAGAAAAGAGAAGATGCACCAGCTACATACTCTCTAGGCCTTTTGGAAAACATGGAATTTTTCCCTTGGCTACTCACAAGTGCATCTACAAGAATCGTAATATTGTAGACATCAAGAGAATGGGAACTGTTCACAAAAGGAATGCCCCACAATTGTCACCGTGGCAAAACTGGAAGAGTCTACAATGTTACTTAGGATGCTGTTGGCATTGTTTTTAAACCAACAAGTTAAGGGCAAGAATCTTGCCAAGAGTATTAATGTACGTATTGAAAATATTACACACTGAGAGCTGAGATAACTTTCTGAAATGTGTGAAGGAAAATGACCAGAAAAAGAAGGAAGCCTAAGAGAAAGGTGCCCGGTTCAACTGAAGAGTCAGGCCCCTCCACACAAAGAGCCACACCTTGTGAGAACCAGTGGAAAGGAACTTGAGTTGCTGGAACCTATGCCCTAGAATTCATAGCATAATAGGTATAAAAGAATTTAAAAATTCTGGATTGTAAAAAAAACCAAAATCACACCAGAATCTATTGGCTTAAAGCAATAACAATCATTTTATCTTTTATGATTTCCATGAGTCAGGAATTTGGGAGTGGCTAGACTGGATGGTTCTGGCTTTGGGTCCATTTTGCAGGTGCAGTAAGACTGTAGCTAGAACCGGAACAGAGAGGCTGGAGCTGGAACAACTGGAGACTAGCTGGCCATCTCTATCTCTTCATGTAATCTTAGGCCTTTTCCATGTGGACTAACTTGGATTTCCTCATAGCATGGCAGCCTTAGGGCAGACAGATTGTTTACATGGCAGGTGAAGACTTCAAGAGCGAATTTTCCAGGAAGAAAGGTGGAAGCTGCTTCTCTTTTTATGACCTCGCCTCAGAAGTCATGCAATGATAGTTTCTGTCATATTCTATTGGTATAAGCCAGTTGCCAGGCCAACAAGATTCAAGAGAAGGGAATTTAGACTCCTTCTTGGTGGGAGAGTGGTGAGGTTCTAGAAGAGCCCGAAGAATGGGAGCTATTGTTGCTATCATCTTTGGAAAATACAATATGCCAAAGGACACTATTATTACCATCAAAATTATGGTGGCCAAAGATATATGAGTCACGAATTAATGAATAAGGGGACCGTGGAATACATTCCTATGATTTTCTCAATAATTCCCCTTCTCCCTGTTACCTCCCCCTTTTCTTCCACCATATTGTATAGCTGCTGCTATGCAGGACACAGCTGATAAATTATTCTGATTCGTCTTTTATCCAACTTCTATGGCTTCTCTTCTTCCCCCAGTACTCTAAGTGTTGGAGTACCCTCAAATCCCAAATTTTGTCCTTGTTCTCTCCACTCCCTACTCCATACTGTATCCCTGGAAACTTCATCTGCATTTTCTCTCACATGGTCTTAAATATCATTTTTATATAGCTGACACTGAAATATATATTACTAGCTCTAACCTTTCTCTTAAGCCCAAGGTACATATTTCAATCTCAATACTGAATATTTCTAACTGAATGTTCCAGCAATATTTAACATTCAAGATATCCCCCCATAAGATTTTTCTTCTGTCTTTCCCTCCTTATTGATGTTAATATCACTGTAATAATTCAGAAATACGTACTCTAGAAAGTTATATAAGACATTTCCTCTATTTCACTACCAAAACCTCGTTTAGTCAATTTCCAAGCCCTGGCATTTCTGCCTCTGCAACTACTCATAGATTTATCCTCCACCGGTCATTTCTATGGCTACCAGAATAGATAATTTCCTCCTTTCCAATACCTGATTAATTGTAATTTGTGTTTCGATGATTTGCTACTACTAGGCTCTCCCCATCCAATCCATCCTACTTACTGCCATCAGTTTAAAACATTCAAAAACACTGTATTCATTGAGTGACATTACACCTCAAAATTCTTCTACCTTGTCTCAGCCATAAACTCTTTAGCATAACCATCGTCCTATAGTTCAACCTTTATCCTTCACTTCTCCCTTCATACCATCTATGTTCAAAAAAGTAATAATTTTATGTTCCCTGGACTTGTTCTAAATTCTCCAACCACAATACCTATCCTTAAATCATTTCTACCACATTTTATTGCTACTTCAAAACTTCTGTGGAAATCCAACCAATGCTGCCACTTACATTTCACCACCTTCTCTGTGACTCCTTCCCTCAAATAGTTAACTAGAAATATTTTTTTAAAGTTCATTCTCTTTACTTATTTGTTTAATTTTATTTTATTATTATTTTGTGTGTGTGTGAGGAAGATTGACCCTGAGCTAACGTCTGTTACACATCTTCCTCTTTGGAAGATTGTCACTGAGCTAACATCTGGGCCAATCTTCCTCTATTTTACATAGGATGCTGTCACAGTGTGGCTTGATGAGCAGTGCTGGGTCCAAGGCCAGGATCCGAACCTGTGAACACTGGTCCACCGAAGCAGAGCACGCAAATTTAACCACTGCGCCACCTGGCCAGCCCCTAAAAATAATATTTTGAACTAACTCATTATTCATTCATTCATGTATATATTCAAGAAATATTAGTTGAGGGCCTATTCTGTGCCAAGCTTTATTCTAGCACTGGGAATAAGCCTAGAAAAAGAGTCAACGTTTTGCTTTCGTGGAGCTGACATTCTATTTTGGGACTGGCAGAAGAAAGAAACAGATCACAAACAAATAAACGAATTAATAAAGAACATAATTCCCAACAAGGAAGGCTATAATGAAGAGAACAGGGTGATGTGACAGTGTCTGAGGCTGGTGGAAGAACTACTTTAAACAGGGAGATGAGGGAAGACCTCTCAGCCGAGACTATATTTGTAGAGACAAGAAGAAGCCAGCTGATTAAAGATTATGGTGCCAATGATTCTAGGCAGAGAGAAAAACAAATGTGATGATGGCTCTTAGTCTGGACTAAGTTTACTATGCTGGATGGAGAAAACAAATGACAACATAAACGGAGAGTAATGGTTAAGGAGGAGAGGGTTATAATGAGAAGTTAGGGTCACAGGAAAGTGAGTTAGCTTGCTAGAGCTGCCATAACAAAGTACCACACGCTAGGTGCCTTAAACAACAGAAATTTATTTTCTCTTAGTTCTGGAGGCAAGAAGTCTGAGATCAAGGTGTCAGCAGGGTTGTTTCTTCAGAGGTCTCCCTCCGTGACTTGTCAACGGCTGTCTTCTCCGTGTCTTCACATGATCTTCCTTCTGTGCATTTCTGTGTCCTAATGTCCTCTTCTTATAAGGACACCAGTCACATTGAATTAGGGCTTGCTCCAATGACCTCATGTTAACTAAACTACCTTTATAAGGACACTGTCTCCAAATACAGTCATATTCTGAAGTACTGGGGGTTGAGACTTCAACGTATGAACTTGGGGCGGCAGGTGGTGATGGACACAATTCGGCCTATGACAGCATGGCACACGGACTTGTAGGCCTCTGGAAGGAGTGTGGATTGTATTCTAAATGAAAGGAAATCACATGATGTGATTTACTTTTTTTTTAAGGAAGACTCTGGCCTCTATGTAGGAGTTAGATTCTAAAGAGACGAGTAATAATACAGTGAGACCAGTTAGTAGTCTATTGCAGACATCTACATGCGAGCTGATACAGGCCTGTTTGCCTCAATCCTTACCTTTGCCAGCACAATCACATAGCACTGGTAAAAATACCAGAGAGAAACCAAGTAACATTTCTTTACAAAGGTTTTCTTCTTGACTATTTTCAGAAAGTTGCTATTTTGTCAAATAGGTAAGAACAAATTTCAAGATTATGTAAACAATTGGTACTTTAATAAGCATATAACTTCATAGCTTCTCTGAGCACCATGTTTCTACATCTTTAAAAGAGAAGTTTAAATTAAATGATCTAAAATGTTCCCTGCAGTTCTAAAACTGTAGATTTAAACCAGTAAAAAAAAAAAAAGATAATTCTCTGAATGTCAAATCCAAAAGTATTTGAGAGGTAGGATATGAATATTTTAATCAGTTCCATATCAAATCTAGAAGTATTGGGCCAGAATTTCAAAGATAAGCTTGAATTCAAATGAACACCTTTCAAGAAATCTGTAGAGAATCATTATAAACCATTGTTTCAGTCTCTCAGAAAAGAGGCTTTTTACAGCTTTTTAGTTATCATTATTCAGCCACTGAATCTAAAATGGGTCCATCAACCTCATCTCTCAACACATCAAAGGCTGTGCCTGTTTTTAGACTTATTTCTTGTCCAGACCATTAAAATTATATTCACAATCATAGGCCTGAAATCGTGACTAGTCACACATTTTTTAAAACCTTCTCATAAAGGCAAATTGCATTCTTCTTCCAAACTTGTCCCTCTGTCTACTAATGGTGCTGTGTTCTGAGGAAGCCTCCCCATTCTCAGATGACTCAACTCATCCTTACCTTTATGCCTTCTCCATTTCTGATTTCATCAGCCGACAAAATTGAAAGTTTTGTAAGAGTCTGATTAAATACAATTAATTCTAGTAAAAGCTGAAATTTTCAAGTCATTAATTTCATTGGCCTAAAGAAACCTTCACACCCAGTAAGTAGTTCTAAGCTGAGGAAAAAGCAAAGAACTATCAACTGCCCCCTCCCATTGGCATCAGCCATTCTGCAAAGCCAGAGTACAAGAACACTAATCATATCGGTGCACAGATGTGTCCTGGGGTAGTTACCTCTCTCATATATTCATCCCACCTCTGTGTAAAGAAGATTTGGCTGGTTAGGCAACCCCTCTCCACCAGAAAAAAATACTAGTGGTCATTTATTCCTCAACCCATTTATCTTACTATTAGGTATACTGACAATGTAAGGCTGTAAGTTAACATCAGCTTTTTTCTGTTGTTGATGCAACTGTATGCACGGGATTCCTCATTGCTGCCCCACACCATCAGTCATCGTTATGTTTCTTGGAGGACTACAGCCCAGAAAATGCTTCTACCACACGCATAACTTGATTCCTAGTCTGAATTCCTGTCTTGCCTTCTCTTCTCATCTGGTCAATCGTACTAGTCTCCGTAGGGGAACTTCCTAAATCCAAGAGTAAGTTCTAAGCATCCAGCACCCTGCTTATTGTCCTCTGAGCCCTAATCTTTGTTTGTAGCTCTGTAGTGTGAGAAATATCTCTCAAAAGGAAAAAGAGCCCTCAAAAATCCAGTGAAAGAGTGATAAAGAGGGGAACCCTCAGCCGAACTTCTCCATAACACCCACAGTGTCCTCATCCCATGCCTCCCAACCTTCCTAACCCCTCACTTTTACCAGAGATTCATCCTCACTCTCATGATATTGACATTTTAAATGGGAAAAGTAGAAGGGAAAGATTTCAGCTCCCTCTTCCATCACGTACACACATAAGGACAGGGCACGTTTTACCCTTTCCCTGAATTTTCCCATTTCTATTATGATAGACATATTCACAATTCTTCATCCTGTAAATATTTAGCCTTATTGGCTTCTTAACACTTTCCTGGTACCTTATTGACTAAAAGTCTTCAATGTCTATCAAGTCTTCTCCCTGAACAGGTTGAAATGTATATAGTGAACATAGGACCGAGAGTCATCAAGCCCTTTAAAACTCTGTGTCTAGAAAACTCAAGAGCCATAAATTCTACCCATTATAAAACTACTGGTTAATTCAACGGAAAGGGAAAGATATCCATTTAACCAGCTATTTAGCACAATGAAATAGAGGGATGGGAATATGATAAAGACAAGGACACTATCATTTACTAAGTACTTATCATATGCTGGAAGCTGGGATCAGTTTTTATCACATTATCTTATTTCATCTTCAAACAATACTAAAGCAGGGATTCCTTCATCCTCATTTTACAAATGAGGAGAATAAGGTTTAGAGAAACTAAGGAGCTTGCTCAAGTTTGCATAACTAATTAGGAGCAGAGATGAGTAATTAAACTCAGGTATCTTGGTTGCGAATTTGTACCCCAAATACTAGCAAATAAAGGGGCACTTATATTAATATTTTAGAAGTACCCAAGGAGAGCTTTCCGACTGCATTTTCTTGTCTCAGTCTTCTATCTGCCTGCCAGTGTTGGTGCACATCCTTAATAAGCCCCATTCTGAAGGAGCTAAGATTAACTAAACCCAGCCTCTTCCAGACAAGAAAAAAGCTGCCTAAATATAGGACATCACTGAGATAAGAAGAGTAATTACTGAGTTCTTTCCTAGATGTAAGTTTGCTGAATACATGGATGAGTGAACTGAATGAAACTGATTGAGATTCTCTGAAACAGTTAACGTACATAATGAAAAATATGCTTTGAATCAAAGAAAAATATTATCTTTCTCAAAGCTATCCTTCCTTGCATAGCTTCTTCTCCTTTTCCCAAAATAGCTCAGGAAGCTTTCTCTTGCCCTCCAAGTCAGGGAGAAAGAGCAGCGAATTCTGCTTTCTCAACATTCCTGTTACCTTCTTTGAGGTTTAAGGGTCTTACCCATTCGTGCTCTAGACATGACTCTCCAAGTCAAGTACAGAGGACAATGTGTGCCATGAAGGAATGTCTTGCTGTTGGAGTGCAAAGAAAAGTTGTAAATAATGGTGTAACATGATCCCTTTTGCATTTTAGAAAGACATGCCTGGCCAGAAGAAGGGCAATGATTTGGAGATGAAAAAGGGTGAAAACAGAAAGGCCATACCTGACCTTCAGAGATCAGGACTTGTGTACAGATAGTTTATTTTGGGAAGTGATCCCAGGAAACAGTAATAGGGCCACTAGAAAAAGAGAAATAGGATAAGAGAAAAGGCCAATCTAAGTATGCGTTATTGAGTAGATTACCACTATGTGCTACTGTGACTCAGTTCTACTGGTTGTCCTCTGAGGTATAGGGTAGCTTCCCCAGAGGAATGTTAATTCCTTTGTACCTCCATGTATGTTCATGAACCAGCATGGTTGACCAGACTCCTGCAGGAATTCCAAACAGCAGCAAGGAAGTCTCAAGGTAGAAAACAAAAGACATGTGGTACAGTTAGGTGAGGAGATATCAGACTACACTTGCATGCAGCTAGTTGCCTCGGTAAGAAGAGGAGCAAACACAGTGGGCAGAGTGGATGTAAAATGAGCTTTAAAAAAATGGTCAACACGATCTGCCCCTTGCACTTCTTAGATCTTCTTGTGCCCTATCTTAAGTTCAGTTCTTCACAGAGCCTTCAAGTTGGTATGCCCAAAATCTTTACAAAAGATTCTACAGGGCTTAGTGGAACAATCTCTGATACTTCAACATAGAACCAGTTGTATGCTATTCATTTCAAATTTACCCTCAGCCAGCACTTTAATCTTCAAGGAGCTGACCATAATTACTTTACCCTTCACAATAGTAGCTGCAACTGGCCATATGCAATTATCACTGTTCTTGTGGGCACAAAAGGACACCCCTGTGAATCCCCTAGTTGTTAAGGAAAATCCTTTTTGCTCCCATTGTGTAGCAGCCAACCCTAAATCCTCATGGTAATCAGTATCAACTTTTTCTGTCTTTCTCTGAAAAACCCAGCTGATAGGTACAAATTCAGATTCTGCAGAACCCTTATCACTACCCTAAAATGGGTAAATGGCAATTATACTTCAGATTCAGTGAAACTGCCACCTCCGCCTGTAATTGGGACTTTCCATACAGCAGAGTTTAAGATTATAGGGACCCAAAGGATAAATTCTGAAAGTTTGTCATTGGAAGTGATGGTTGAGAAGCCAAAACCTACTTCAGCCCCCTGGTTCCTGGACAAAGCACCATATATCAGCAATATAACACAATAGAAAATTGTTTTTCCATACCATATAGAGTTGTTTTTGACCTGGCACCTTAATTAAGCCTTTAATGCACCATTCCATCATTTTATTAGGCCAGCTGCTCTAAGTGATGTCATATGTGGTTGGATCATTGACTCTCATGATATGTACCCATTGTTGTACCTCTTTCAGCACAAAAGAGGTCTGAAGCGATATTATATGGGATCCCATATCAGTAAATCAGGCATTCTGTAAGCCCTTGGATGGTATTGCTTACAGAGACACTTCAGGCAAGGAAGATAAAACCAGATACAGAATAAGCATAAATTCCAGTGAAAACAAAGTGCTAACTTCTCCAGTGGCTAAACGGTCAACTTCAAGGGAAGGTGCAGATAGAAGGCTCAGTGTCAGTGACAGCTGTGGCATATTGGGCATTCAATAATGGCATAGTTCAGATACTGTTGGATACATTCGTGGCCTCCACCAGTGCACCCTTCTATTCATGGGACCATTGCCCAAGTACTGGGAAGGCTGAGGATAGAGGCTGACTGATATTCACAGAACAAATGATCCTATCGTCTTACGTATCTGATTATTGAGCACCTCCTCTGTAGTAGTTGCTCTCAAACAGACATTAATGTGAGACGCACAAATCTGTTAGTTGATCATAAGGAAACCTGCATGAGTCCATAGGTGACAGCTGCAGAATAGGCATTGGTGCAACAGAGGAAAGTTACAGGGAGTCTGGGCCACCTGTCATGCACCTTCTTGTGTCCTCAGAATCTTCTTGTACTCATTCCTGAATGTACCTTTTGTATTATACAACATGCTACTGTTACATATGATCTTATGATGCAATGGATTTGGAATTACCTAGGTAATGATGGGCAACACCAATTTCATACTCATTTGATGTCCCATGGTCAGGTGGTCAGTATACTAGGACCTAGCAGGATGTCAAGAGATGCTTTTTAAATACCAAGCAGTAGTTCTTTACTGCAGAAGTATGGTCTTCTCCAAAACCTTAGCAGACTATGCTGTGACTCATCACACCATATCCTTATCCATTATGAGTACCTCTAGCACTGCCTTTTCTGTTGAGTTATACAATCTGGTTGGCTGGGCAGCTTTCTTCACAACCTGGACTTTCTGCAGAGCCTTCTCTCGCTCTGGGCCACACTCAAAACTGGTGGCTTTTGAGTGACTCAATAAAAGGGTAAGAATATTATTCTCAAGTGCAGGATATGCTACCATCAGAATTCAAATAAGCCCACCAAACATTATGCCTCTGGTAGGAAGTACAAGATCCAACAACTTGTCATTTAGAGGCAATGTCTAGGCATGCCAAAGACAGCTAGACATCTTAAAATACCACTGCTCTGGCTGGATCCTGAATGCTCATAGGATTTATCTCTTAGACTCTGGCACATATGGATATTACTAAGGTACCCTCAGAACTTTTCACTTCTTGCTTACCAAATCCAATTAGCATGTTGTCATCAACATAGCAAAGTAACATGATATTCTGCAAAATTTTAAGATGTTCAAGCTTCCTGAGGAGTATACTGCTATGGAATCTTGGGACAAGTTGGTGAATGTGTATTACTGTCCTTCATATGTAAACACAAACTGCTTTTGACCCTCTTAATTATGAGGACTGAGAAAAATGTATTTGTCAGACAAGCTGATACACATCAAGTTCCAGAGTCTGTACTGACTTGTTACTGTAAATACTGTTCCACATTTGGCACAATAGTTGTGGTTGGCACTACTAATGGGTTATATTTATAGTAAGCCATTGTCATCTGCGACAATCCATTTGGTTTTTGCACAGATCAACAAATAAATGGAGTGTGGACACAAGAGCAACCTTCTGAGAAGGTTGTAATACGTGCTTTAGAATAGTCCACCCAAATCAGGAAGAGGGTAGTGATTATCACCAACACCCATCTGGATTGGTCAAGTGTTGCACAAAGGGTGTTAACCGCTTCATACTTCCAGGTCTTCTCATTCATCAGAATGGATGAGTGTGTTCTCACAGGCCTCTCAAAGAACAATGGCAGAGAGGATCTAGGGTAGATTCGAGGTACAACTGAGATGATATGGATGCTTGCAACTGAGGGTCACAACGATAGTTGGAGCACAAATGTTGTTCAAGAAAATATGAGAAAGTGCCTAAAAAATGTCATAAGCAGTCAGTTGGCAGACTGTTGTAATATTCTAGGCATGACTCCATAAAAGTCTAAACTGAGGTAATGATGGCAGATAGGACAAAGGGGGATAGTTTCAGTAGATAATTATGAGAAAGCTGTCAGAGAGGCAAAATAAAAATTGACTAATATATCATTTCCTACATATTTGCCTTCAGACTTCAAGGTGCCCTGTCATGAAATAATTCCTCGGAAAACTAAAAGTTGAGACATGCTGGTTTGTACTTAAGTGGTCTTCCTTCCTCTAAGATTTTCATTCTAAAATTCAAATTCCTAGATCTAGATATTATCTATGCTACTGATCCCCAGGTACCAGAGAGAAAAGTCCATACCTCAGTGTTTGGAACTAAGCCAATTTAATTTGGACAATTCTGATATTTTTCTTTTTGTTACATTATAATAAAATGCTGATTAGTTAAAATAGAGCTCAAATCAATGAGTAAACACCACTTTCAATATAAAAAGAAATGAATCTAACTTCTGGCAGACTACAAGTAGATGAGAGCTAGCACCATGGTGGGCTCCTAATTCATGAGAAAGTTTCACAGGTGGTGTTGACGTCTGGGATCCTTTGGACTTGTGGTCTTTTAAAATCTTTCTTCTCTCTTTAAATATGTGTATCTATCTACGTTTATTGCCCAAGAATAATTTGTGAACTGAAAATCTATCCCTCAGATTTCTTTTGGAGGGCCCAAAAGGATTCCCGAGTACATGTCAGCTGCATAATAGCAGAATAAATTAATGATGGATGGACACCATTCTTTGTCCTAGAAAAAGAGTGAAAGAAAAATCTCAAAATGTTAAAACTGGGTCATAAACAACATTGGAGTAAAAAACTTGAGTTGTGCAGTTGTGAAAACTAGAAGTTGTTTTTTGTATATAGTAGGGAAGAATTGAGCCAAGGGGTGGAGTAGCTTGTTTTAACAATGTTCCAGGAGAGTTCACTCTACTCCCTCGTCAACTGTGAACCTACTTCTTGTAAGAGGGTAGAAAACAAACTTTTTGAATAATCTTGATGTGTTCTTACCAATTTCCTTCAAATTCAACAAATTTAAATCACTGGAGATAGTAACAGAAAGAGACTCAAAAGTCTTAGACAGTTCTCTGAGAAACTATAGAAATCATAAGTAATCAGAATCTGGTCTTTTTCCCTAAGCCTCTGGTGATTTATTACAGTTTTATCAAGCTTTCTATATTAAAGCTAGCCATTATTTAAACTTCCAAAGAATATTGCTGCAACACACCAATAATAGCATTTTAGTACTTTTCAGAACACAATTTGACCTTCCACAGAGTTGTGATGAAGAAGGCAGGATGGCATGTTAGCACATGGTTTCTGTATCCTACTTCATGTCAAGTGCCAATTACTTTTAATTATAAAAAGGCATAAAGAAAGCAAATACTTGTCCTACGTACATGTTTTCTTCTACTAGCTTTCCTAATGATCACTAAGGAAGAGACCCAATACTGATTAGGTAAAACACCATGAAAATTATTAGCTATTATATTTATAATAATCCCAAAACACATTTAATAGCCTCTTAATTTTCCTCTCAAATATTCATCACATAGATTCAAAATTTTTATACAATTTCTATAACCAAGATAAAGGATACAACTTATAAAATTGCAAAATGCCAAAATGAATGCCTTGGAATTTAAAACATAAGGATGTTATTATGTCACCTCATAGATGACAAGCTAATTCCTGCATAAACTAATTACTCCTAGGTACCATGCATACAGTTAAGCTACCAAGTAAGACTGCCTGATATCTTACATACTGGCCAATTGGCCAGGTTGTTCTTAGATAGCTCAATCTTAGGACATCAGCACATAGTTCATTCAAGGATGCCCTTTGTAAAAGAAAAACAAGGTTTGTTTGTTTAATTAAACACTAATGTTTAATATGAAGCTAAGTGAATTTAAGAAACTATATTATTGTAGGAATGAAAAGATAAAAGCAACGTCTTTCTGTTCACTCAGAGTTTCAGCTGAGGTCCCCAAAACTCATAAAAATGAATAAGTACCTTTATGTTGTAAAGAGAGCTACCAAACCTGTAGCTGTAAGACTTACCAAAATATAGCAAAACTGTAGCTTTGTTTGAGTTCCTCCAAAAGGAGAGTCTGAGAAAAGGACTTGTACTGAGGAACGACAAGAAATCAGGAGTGAAGCAGCAGGGAAATTGAGACAGGGAATGTGGGAAAGCCAACTCATGGCACATTATTGAGATTGCTGCCATGGTGACAGGGACTCCATTCTGCAGGAACTTGAGGAACACATAGAACGCCTTCCAGGATGATCCACCCAAAAGAAGGGAGTCGTAGGCATTTATCTACTTGCTTACCCATTGGTTGAGTGTTGCTTGCAGGGCTAACTGCACCACATTTTGGGAACCTACCAGTGGTCCAAGCCGACTCTGTTTTAGAGAAGGTCCTGAGACAGAAATTGAGAGATCCATAATAGATGATTGGAGTGGGATGACATCCATATTCTTAGTACTGTCCACCAGAGCCAAGACTGAAATAAAAAATGAACAAGGGGATGAGAGGCAGTGCACCCAAAGCATCTGCTACATTGGTTCACCCCACCCCGAGCCTTCTGAAAAGATTCAAAGTTTTAGGGGAACTGATCACAGGGAACAATTCCTTAAAGCAAAGGAACTCAAAGTACTGTGACATTTCCCTTTCTATTCCCATAGGGGAAGGTATAGGGTAACTTTTCATCCCCCAAGGTCAAGGAGGAAGCTTAAAAAGAACTCCTCTAAACGCCTGGGGGATGTTTGCAAGAGGGGAGTCTTGCATCTCACTGTCATCAGGCATCTTTCTCCTCATCTGAAAGAAGTGTTTAGGCCCACCTCTGCTGCTAACAGAATAGAGAACCAAAGAGTTTCTAGATCTTAACATATGTTCCCTTAAATTTACCTTCCTCTCACCTGGAAATTCTGAAGTCAGGAAGTTAGCTGGCGTAGTCCACATGTTGCAGAGAGAGAAGAGAATGCAGTTATTAGATCAAAGTGCCCTTCTACCATTTGATGCAGCAAGATTGTATGAGTTTCCACTGGCCAAGTAGACACTTTGTGTAATAGGCTAGGATGGTCTTGAAAGGATGTTGCACAAGATAGCTGCCTGCAGGATAAGGAACCACAGCAGCAAGGGGGTGTGTGGGATGTACCACCGGAGGGCAGCAGCTAAAGGAAGGCCAAAAGAGGCTGTCTAAAGAGTGCATTTTCTGGCTTGATATGGCAGACTGCTAGTTGTCTTCACAAATTTCCTGTCCCTCTTGCTGGACATATGGCTGCCAAGCTACAGATTATATTTCCCTGCTTCCTTCCACTAAAAGTAACCACATGAGTAAGTTATCATCAGTGCAACGGCAGCAGAAGTAATGGGCACAGCTTTGCCTCACTTGCTAAAATGAAACCATTTGCCCTAGATTTGTTTCTTTCCTCTTTCCCTCTCTGAAATCAACGTGTTCATGACAGCTGTTTGATCACGCAGATAACAGTGACACCCTAGATGATGGTGGAACAATAAGATGGAAGGAACATGGGTCCATAAATGATCTTATGAAGCAGAACTGAACTGTTCAGTGAGAGAATAATAAATCTCTATTTTGTTTGTCAATATTTCTCAACATTTTTTCATTAATGCCCCCTTAAGGAGAAAAAATAAATTTGTTTAACTAAGTAATTAAATTTTTAATTTTAAATCAATTTCTTTCTAGCAAGAGAGATTAAATACCAAGAAATAAGATTTTGTTGAGCTTTGGAAGACACAAATCTCTGTAATAGCTAAGACTTTTTTCATTCCGCCTTTCCCCAAGAACCAATTTTCACTACTATTGAGAATGCATGATTTAAACTACTGTATATTTGGTCTCTTTGTTACAGCAGCTTAACCTTTGCCCTCACTAATAAAGTGAGAGAACTGAGTAGGGGGGAAGTCCCTTCCGGGTTCCCCTCAAAAACCACTATTTATAGCCTATGAAAGAAGATTTGCCATGACAAAGGTCACTAGAGAATCAAGAGAGATTTATAAACAGCAGATAAAACACCAGGTAAGTAAGTTGGGTATTGTGAACCAAAGGTTTATATCTCCCTGAAATTCCTATGTTGAAGCCCTAACCCTCAATGTTACTGTATTTGGAGCTAGGGCCTGTGAGAAGGTGATAAAGGTTAAATGAGGTCATAAGAATGAGGTCATAAGGATAAGGTCATGCCCTTATAAGAAGAGCAAGAGACATCAGAACTCTCTCCCCCCACCGTTTGATGACACAGTAAGAAGGCAGCCGTGTGCAAGCCAGGAAAAGAGGTCTCTCATGAGGAATCGAATCAGGCAGCACCTTGATCTTGGACTGCCCAGACTCCAGAACTGTGAGAAAATAAATTTTTGTTGTTTAAACCACCCAGTCTGTGGTATTTTATTAAGGCAGTCAAGCAGTCTAATATAGTGGGCTTAACCGCATTTTCTCTCATCTTTCCTTTCCCCCAACCCCACTTGGAGGAGCCAGAAGCAAGAGACAGGGGAGTGAAACCAGGAGTTTATCAAGACAGTCTCTACTCCCCTTAAGTGAGAGAGCGGACTGGAAAAGCTTTCAACTGAGAAGAAAACAAGGTTTTGATTTAGACTGGACCGGACATTTGAAAATTTAAAAAGGAGTGAAAAGCTATGGGTTTCATACAAGATGTCTCCCAGAGGTGACAGTGGGATATCTACAAAGCCAATAGAGGCAGAAAAATAAATATGCTTCCTACCTGTACTCTACCAAATTTAGTTCACCCAATAAACTTAATTATCCAATATCCAATTAGAAAAGCATAGAGTCTGCAAATATGTAAGAACAAATGAAACAACTTCTCCCCCTAATCTTTGAATGTTATCAACTCTAGCTTGTGTATGTGTGATTGTCCTTACCTCATTTCAAGTACAACTTTTACTTCCTTGTAGATGCCTACTAGGATTCTAAAGTCTTTTCGTGAAGCTAAATTACTTACTATACCAATTATCACTTTGCAACTACTAAAAAATTTAGAATCCTTTGCCACAGGGGCTGGTCACATTCTCCTAGCCATAGATTGTCACATAATAATTAACTAATGAGATTTTCTATAAATAATAGAGAATGGTTAGCATCTGTTCTTCTTTATGTATTGAAGTCTGAGTACCTCAAGATGATAGAATTATGGGCAGCATTCTTTACAATAATATCTATATTTTCAAATGCAGGTATTTAAAATATTGGTAAAATTTTTTCTTATAAAGTTTCAACTCAAAAACTGTTGTGATATATTTCCTAATTACAGAGGGAGAGTTGCTGGGTTTTTGGGGGTTTTTTTTGGTGAGGAAGATTGTCCCTGAGCTAACATCTGTTGCCAATCTTCCTCTTTTTCTTGAGGAAGATTGTCCCTGAGCTAACATCTGTACCAATCTTCCATTTTGTATATGGGACTCTGCCACAACATTGCTTGATGAACAGTGTATAACACCTGGGATACGAACCCATGAACCCAGGGCCACCAAAGCAGAGTGCACAAACTCAACCCCTACGCCACTGGGCCAGCGTCTGAGTGTTGCTTTTTAAAATGTATTTTTAAAGAACATTTTTTTTTGCATTACATAGTGATTTCTTGCAAACTGCCATTAGTCACAGAATTGGACATGTTTTCCTCCACTTATTTATTTCCCACTAAAATTTAGTAATATTATTCTTCCTCTGGAAAGTACAGGTGGTAAAGGAGTAAGTAGAATGAAATAATTAAAGGAATTCTCTGCTTCTTTTTCCTTAGGCCCCATCCCAGTTCTTACAAACCTAAAGGCCTCTCTAAGCATAAGATGTCTCTAGTTTTAAATGAGAGAGAGCAAGGAAGTGATAGAGAGCAAGGAAGGACCATTTTTTAATAAAGGTCTTAAAAAAGCCAAAAACATCCAACTCAAAAATGCCATCTAAGAAAACATTTAGATCTCAAAAGCTCACAAGCCCAAAGAGATAATTAATAACAAGAGAAAAATAATGACCCATCTACTACGATTCACCTAGGGTTTGCATCCTCCACAGTCCTCATATCAAAACCTCCCACACCCTGAATGTTGTTTTCTCCGTCCCAAAAAGAGGTGAATATCCTCCTATCTTCTCTGTCTTTCCTGTCCTGTGTTATGAAATCCTGTTTCCCGTCTCCATAGTCACTCATTCATCTGCTCTCCATAGCTTTCCCTAGCTTGGTTGCCCTCGATGTTTTCTCCTAGGACTCAACTGTCAGAAGGCTGAGGTGAAGGAGTGGCGAATACAAGGCAAACAGCCTAAGGAAGGCAGTAGCCTATGGGCTCCTCAAAGCTGAACAAAGTCTTATTTGACCCTGTTCCATAGCCCTATCAGGCAAGTACTAATTGGAGTAGTTTAGATTCACTGTGTTTTGTTTTTGCTTTAATTGAGTCACTGATGAAGATAAGGAAAAGAAAATTTATCTTCCCCCAGTGATAGATCACTATCACAGCATGGGTCCTAAATGTTCACTGTCAGGTAGTCAGATTCCTGGTGGGGAGATTAAAACTCAAACTCTTTTCTTGTTCCCACCTCACCCCAAGCCTGGCTAGTTACCAAGGTTGCTCCACACTCTAGCCTTGTGGTTGACTTCAGGGGCTGCTGAGAAGGGCAGAGGCTGAACAGTCCCAAACCACCTACCTGCTCCTTGCTCAGTAGCCTCCCCGCATGGCTAGGTGCCACCAAGAAGCTATCTTGGGTCACTAGATAGACCTGCCATTTCCAAACTAACAGCCTTCCGAAAAGCTCTCATTTAGATGAATGAAGTAATTTATAAGCAAGATAAGAACGACAGAAAGAAAGATGGGATAAAGAGTGCTGTTTCAGCCCTTTCACTGAGGTCCAGTCTATACAGCAATAGCCTGCCTTGTCAAGTGCTCACTACATTTACTCGGATAAGATGTTACCCTGCACTGGAAAGTACTGGAAGTTTTTTTGGCCCATCGCCATTCATTACCAGGAAGAAAAATCACCTTCTTATTTGAGGTTCTTTTTTTCATCATGGCCCATTGGCTATGACTGATGTTGCTTTAAGCAAAGTAGTTAAAACTGCTTAACCTCAAATTCTCATACATAGAAAGTGCTAGCTACAGTGAAGATAAAATCCAGAGGAGGCAGAATCTTGACAGGACAATGGGTGCCTTCTTCAAACTTCCCCTTACTGTCTTTCTAGTATCTACAGATGTAAGACCCTACTCTCAAGATAGTTTTTTATAACTCTCATTACAAAAATGTCCAGGAAATAAGAATACTACACTCATATGCCTTGAATATTGCTAAAGACCATTGACATCAATTCACCTTTTACATTAAGATCATACTAAAGAACAAAGATATAGAACTTATTTCCATTATAAGTAATAGATATTTTATATTTCACTTGTCAGATCTCTCATTAAACATATGTCTTTAAAAATCTAACAGTATCATTTGATACTTCAATTCTTTTTTCAATACTGTTCCAATTATTCTTAAAATAATTAGAATATGGTTCACTCATCTCCTCAGCAACTATATTTTTCAATCAATTTTTTATACAAAGTATTCTGCGATTTTTCTTGAGTAAGATAATAGCTTCCATTACAGCAAAGTCGCTATTTCTCTCAACACGCTTGAACTTCATATGAAGGTGGAACCAATGAGAGTAGGATGCTCTCTGCAGTTTATTAACATTTAGCAAGTTAGACATCATTTATAAGATGGCCCCCCCGGCATCTTCCATTAGTCCTGTTACCACAATTGCAAAGGCTCGTGGCACATACAAGGGGAAAAAAACTTAAAGGGGGATTTACTTAAAAATTAGCCCAAGATGCATGAAGTAAACAATTTTAAAAACCCATAAATAGACAGCTAGCTAATAGTTATTACATTCAATAATTTAGCATGATATGCATGACGGTTTTGACCTCCAAAATAATTTAGCGCCTTGAGCCGAGATTAAATGCAGAACATTAATTTTTCCCTCTGGTTGTCAAGCCAACCAAGAGACCCGTCAAATCCATTTAAATAAAGCCTGCATCATGTAATAATATTAAAGGGAATAAAATATTAATATGGGCTGTGGTAGAACATTGGCCAAAAGAGCTGCAGTGAGGTGCCTTTAATTTATTACCCTGACAATCTGTCTTTGTACTGAAACTAGGAGTTAAAACACCATCTAAGAATTATTTTTCATGCTAGAAGATGGGCCCATTTAAGAAAGGTTACAAGTCCTCCAAATGCTGAGAATTTTTAGCATCTCCGAGAAAAGAAACTCATGGGTTTCATTTTAGTGGTATTAATTGGAAGAGATAACAAAGTACAAAAGCCAGGAATCCGTTGTAATGAAAACGAAATTTTAAAAGAAAAAGGAAGAACCTAATCCATTAAGTGAGGCTTGGTGAGCTTTCCCCCATAATAAAAATGTATCTAAATCAATGTCTTATTTGCATGCCACATACACCAAGATTACTCAATGCCTCTTCTATCAAACACATTCTGATTTTTATCTCTGAAGATTATGTGTTTCTGGATCATTTTCTAATGAATTGCTCTCTGAAGGGTGGAGGTTTTAAGTACATATGCTGGAATACTATATTCCCATTCTGAAGATGATATCCCGGTAAGAACCACACTTATTCCTTTTCAAGATTTTGGACTTATGAGTATGAACGTTAGAGATAAACAGTGTGAGAACATATCTACCTGATTTATCGTATTCAAGTAGTTGCTTTATCAATGTGAATACTCAGCCATTCATTTTCCTAAATGAGAAATTTGCGCAAATTTTTTTCAAAATAAGTTTTGTTTAAAATTTATTTTAAACACATCAAACATATTCTTTCCTGCTAATCACATTGGTTTTCCAGTTAGGTCACAAACAAAACGAAAACCGGAGGCTGTATTCTTGCTTCCCCATTGTCCGCCCCACAGGGCAGTGCTTCCCCCTTTAAGTCGAGCTTCCCCTGACTTCAAAGCTTCCTCTGCGTGAGGGGACCAGACATAAGACATAGGGAGAAACAGAAATCTGGCCACAGGAAAAGAACCTTTTAAAATTCTAATCAAAGCATTGAATTCTCCAAACAAGGCAATTGCTCAGTAACAATCAGATCAGATGTGAAATCACAAACGTTAGAACAGAAGTCAGACAGCTTACTTTCATGTGGAAAGGAAAAAAAAAAAAACACAGCTATGACACAAAATCTCACAGCAATGACAGGATCAGACTCTAAGACAACCACACATGTCTCAGGCCGACATAGAGTCACTTGATAAAATGCAGTGGACACCACTCCGACGTCTGAAAGTGTCGTTGGAATCTTCTAGGCATAGAAAGCCACTTGTATCCAAAGAGTCAAGGGCCAGCTGAGTTCCTCATCTCTGAACTGACTACGTTTATTCATATTTTAATTTTTACAAAATCAGCTCCCTGAATTAACTAATTTAATCTACATCTATAATATAGCAGTGAGTTTGTGAAATAAACACAATTTGAAGGAAACCCAATTTTCCCTTCACATTCATCTCTGGTATGTGCCTGGGACTCAGGAGGCGTCCTTATTGCACCACTTCTAGGGCCCTGTCCCCCTTCTGCCACAGGATCCCAGCAACAATCATCTCTGTGAGGCGCTACTTGTCTTTTTCAAAGCGCCGTGAGAGAGGCCACAATTAACCCAAGAGAAAAGACAAAGACAGATGGATCAAGTTTAAATTATTCGCCAAGATGAAAGCAGAAAATCATAGGACAATTCAAAAAGTAGCTCTGTCTCTAATGGGTCATTAATTCATGTCCTGGAGCAAAGATAGGCACAGAGAGGTTTATGTATGACTGTCTTCTTGGGCTGGCATTCTATAGAATTATCAAGCTGAGTGTATGCTCTTCCTAGTATAGCTTCCCTTACAAACTTCCAGACAGTGCTCATTGATAAATAGCTCAGAACATCTTTTCTAGGCTCAGAAAGTCCTAATGAAAATTATAGTTGAAATATTTGATTGTTTGGGGTGCTTTCCAGGAGACTTCTCCATCAATCAATAAATATTTATTAAGAACCTAACACTGCTCTTCCCAATATAAGGATACAGGTGTAGCATGCACAACCACTGAATTCAGAGACCTCATAATCTGAAGCGGTGGAAGGGGTAGGCTTCACACAGAAAATACAGAATGCCTGGTTAAATTTGAATTTCAAATAAACAATGAGTCATTTCTTAGTATAAATATGTCCCAAATATTTCATGGGACAGATGTAGAGTAAAAATTATTTGCTGTTTATCTGAAATTCAAAGTTAACTGGGGATCTTGTATTTTTATTTGCTTAATCTGGTAATCCTAGGAGGGGACAGTGATAGGAAAGGGAAAAGATGGGAAAAAGGTACTGGCTTATAGCAGCTAAACAGGAATAATGCCATTTATGGGATGCCTGCCTGTGCCAAGAACTAAACTTAAACTTAGAAAAGAGGGTGTGTATGGGCAAATGTGTTTAACCAAGACTTAATATGTTCCAAAATAAATTATTTTAAAAGAATAAAGCAGTACTATGTGTGAATTATATGTGACTTTATTAAGTAATTAAGTTGTCATTTATCTAACAGTAGTATGTGTAACAGACATCATATTGCTTAATCATTAAAAATTCCTCTTCGCGACTATACCAGTAAACACTTTTCACCAGAGAGCTAGAGTACCTTTAAAAAGAGCATCAACCCATATATAGAGAGATGATGATAGAGAATTTCTAGAAGTGCTCACAAGAAACAGGTAATAGAGGAGGACCTGAGGAGGGAGTATGGAGATTTGGAGGATGGAATGTAGGGGTGAGGGGGTTAGGGGAGGGCCTGGAATGGGAGGATTCAAGGCCAGCTTCATGGGCATGTGACTTGTGCAGTCACACAGGACCCAGAGTTTAGAAGGTCCTGCACTTGGTTTGAGGCTCTGCTGCCATCATCTTGGAATTCTTAATAATTTTTCAACAAAGGTTCCCACCTTTGCATTTTGCACTAGGTCCCATAAATTATGCGGCTGGTCCTGGGAGGGAGTTTCTAGGTTCTCTAGAAAACATAGCCTGAGGCAAAAGCATGTGTGCTATCACCATCTTGAGAAGTATACTCTAGAGAAACAGCAGTGAGTGCAAAAGGGGAATTACGTGGGGAAAAAGGAAGAACATATGGAGAACTGTCACAGAGCTGGCCTCTATGGCAGCAAGTGTAGCCAATGCCTTAATTTCTCAGGATGTCTTCTGAGAGGCCATATAAGTACTATATCTCACACATATGTGTGTATTGATGGTTAGAAGAGAAAAGAATTTATCCTTGGCTTCTCTGTCTTCAGTCAAAATCCACCATGATGAGCTGTAAAATCTTCTCACTTAAAGCTGAGTCAGGGGTTTCTATATGCAGCAACCAGGAAAGCTGAAGCCCCATAGGACAAGTCTGACCAAGTCATAGCTACAGCGTCCCTCTCACCCATCAGTAAAGCACAGAGGGCTTCTCATCTGTAGCAGCACCTGGGAACAGTGCCAGCATTGCTGGGGCACCCCAGCTAGAAAGCAAGCCCAAGCCACAAGTTTGGAATAGTCCAGAAATGGAGTCCCACGCAAACACAAACCCATATCTATCAACTGTAGAACAGATACATTGTGAGGTATTCGTACAACAGATTAGTATTAAGCAATGAAAACAAGTACCACAGCTGCTCACAACAACATGGGTGTAGCTCACAAATAATGTTGAATAAAAGAAGTCTGACACAAAATATTACCTTTTGCATGACCCACTCCTAAAAGTTCAAAAAAAAAGGTAAAGTTCAAGTATAATTTTTAGGAATCCATAGTGAGATGGAAAAGCTATGAAGTGATTACCATGAAAGTTGGCATGGTGGCTCATTTGAAGAGAAGGGAAATGACAATGATTGGGAGAGGGTACTGGGGGCACATCTGGGGTTAGTGATGTTCTCCTCGTGGTGTCCTAGAGCCAAAGCAAAGACAACAAAACAGAGGGTCAACTGTTTCAAATAATACTGATAAGTAAAGTAAGATATACTTTACTTAAAACCATTAGATATGACAGTATGGCGGTCAGTGGTGATCTTGGGTTACTTGGAGTGAAGTCAATAGAGAAAGAGAGTGGAGAAGAAATAGGAGACATCTAGTATAGAAAACTCTCTTAAGAGGCTTAGTTGTAAAGGAAAGGATAGATATGGCCCTGTTAACTGGACCTGAGAAGGGTTTTGTTTATTTTTTTAAGGTGTGAGGTGAGAAGTATGAGTCTGCTTGTATACTCACGGGAATTACCTAGTAGACAAGGGGAAACTGACAGAGCAGAGAGAGGGAAGGATTGCTAGGACAATGTCTTTGAGTAAGCTGGAGATGATGGAATCCTGTGCTTAAGCAAGGGGGTAGGAGGAATGTGGACAATTCCTGTCTGGTTGCAGAAGAGATGGCAGAGTGTAAGTGCCCAGATGAAGGTAGCAGGTAGGTGTTGCTGGGAGCTGTCAGCCTACAGGTTAAGCCTCTGCCTTGTGACACGGTCCAGGAGAGAGATGAGGGGACGCACGGCGACCCTCAAGGGAATATACCAGGCTGCCCCTGCAACAAATCTCCCTGGTACTTCTGACTTTCCTGCTTCTGCTTACTCTGTTCTGCACCTGGGGTTATTTCAGGGGAAGTCAGCCCGGCCCTGGGAATGAGAATGAAACAATGCAATATTCTAGGGAAAGTTCTGGGGAAAAACATCTTCTAGGGAAAGAACATTCTGACCCGTCCTTTGGTCGGGTGAAGCGATGGGAGTGGAGAGGGAACAAAGAAATCTGTAGCCCCCACAGATCTCTCTAGGAGGATGGTGGTTGCCACGGCCCATTGAGTCAGGAGGCCACTGGGGGTGGCCTCCTTGAAGTAAAGAATTACAGAAGCTTGACTCCCCCCAGGCCTACACACAATCAATTGCTCTTAGGACTATTGTCTACCTTGCAATCAATTACTCTTAGGACTATTGTCTACCTTGCAAAAACCCGCTTACGCGAGCCAAAAATATGTACTGGGACTGTTTCATGAAATCATCCTTGCATACCCTGAGCCCTATATAAATCATACATACACAAAATAAAGTTAGACTTGGACACCAAACTCCTTGTCTCACTGCCTCCTCCTTCGCCGACACCATCCATCCCTCAGGAGACCCTGTATGGCTGGGGCTGGACCCCGGCAAGCTGTGGTCATGGGGTAGTGTAGAAATTCTTTCCTATTATAAAAATAAAAGTTGAAGATGGGAATGAGAATGGGGGGAAAATGTTGAGAGTTTTGAAAATAGAGAATGTATGAAATAGTCATCTCAGAGAAAGCAGAAGAATTAAAATACTAGGGAAAAATGGTATGATTGCCAACAGCACTGAGGACCCACTTGAGATTCTGGACCAGGATGTAAATTAAACACAGACAGCATGGCTGTGTACGTTTCTCCAGCAATTAGCAGATGCAAGCATAAGCTTGTGGAAAGTGAAGGAGGAAGGACAGATGACTGCTAAAAAGGTAGAAAATTGCATAGCACTAGAGCCTCCTTTCCTGAGCATTCTCAAATTAGGAACGGAATTTTGGACTCAATAGTAGCAATTAAATATAAAAACAAGAAATCAAATCATCACCTAAACTAATATAAACTAGACCAATAAAAAGCCACACCTTGACACTAATAATTTTTATAAGGTAATATAATTTAATGACATTCAGATATTATTGCAGAGTAGTTGCTAATAGGAGCTAAGAGTTCCAGGAAAAATTCTGGGATCTAAGAGTACAGCACATCGGTTCTCTCACTGATTTAATTCATGATTCCCAGCATCTAAGGAAAGGATTTTGTTCCCATCTATGGAACAGAAGACTCGTAAATTTGTTCTTATTTAGGTAATTAAGTAAGCAAACAAAGAAATATTTAGCAGTTTTCTATTGCCTGGAATATTATTACAAGGGCTGTATTTAATTTAACAAAAGAACACACATTATAAATAATAGTAGTGCACGTTTGATTATGGTAAATATTTTAGTAAATGTAAGTAACTGCCACACCTACTAAAGGTAGTAAATTCTTTAAATGCTGGCAGTCTTACTCTTTCTGCATAGAAAAATAACCACCAGTTTTTCAAGCTGATCTTATGCTATATAACGTTTTCAAATATCTCAGTGTAGTTGCTCTCCTGCTTGTACATGAAAACTACCACATCCAACATGAGAGAAGAGTGCATACTCCTGAAGAGAAAATGCAATCTGGATCAAATTATTTTTTGAAAAATTACTGGATATGTTTAATTTCATTGAAAATGTTTAGATTTCAACGAAAAATGAAGACTTTTCCTTGGACTTACAATACACTATTTTTAATGAAATATATTCTTTACTTTTTTTTAGTATAGAAACACTGAAACAATGAAGATTTTCTTTAAAACATCTTATAAGATAGTTCTATCATTAGAAGAAGGAATATAAAATACTTCATTCCAGCAATCATTTTAGTAATCCTGATTCAGGTATTGCGAATCTGTTTTTAGAAGCCTAGTTAGAGATTTGTTAAAATCTCAAGCTGAATTCCTTGTATTAAAGTTTCCAGTATCCAATGTCAAACATTTTGCTATATCACTCTGGTAATCTGAAAAAACAACTGTCTTGTTGTGTATCTGTGTGTGTCTATGTGTGTGTGTGTCTATGGGTTCTTTAGAGGAGGATAAAGCACAGCTACTGGCTGAAATATAGATGATTGTGTAATTTACCATCAGGGAAAGGACAAAACTAGTATAACTATACATATTTGCAATAAGGGTTGCAGGACTGGGTCATTTTGCTGAGGAGCATTTTTATAAAAAGAAAAATATTATTTCAAAAGGGTGTATATATATAAAATATAGCATCATTAAACAACACATGAATTCTTTCAAAATAATTTTCCATTTTAAGACTGGTTAGATAATAAATGCTGAGAAAAGAAAGATAATTGGTATCTAGAGCACTATTATATTTTTAAATTAAAATATGATAGAATTAATGTTCCTGGTAAATAATGGCCAGATAGTCAAAAATGAACTTTCATTAAATGAATACATCTGATTTTATGCAATTCCCTATTCTGAATAGGTTTTTTTTTTTTTTTTTTTTTTTTTTTTGCCTTGTAATATAAAGCATAACATGAAGTCATAGCCCAGTATTTTGGGTTAAGACAATTTTAAAAAGGAGTAATGAAAAAGAAAACAGTCTCAAATTCACAGCAGCAAGAAGACAAAGGAAGGAGAGAAGTTTTGCACTATAAATGTTGGGCAACAGAAGCATAGAAAGCAAAAGAAAGCAGAAATTCAGAGTTTTTTTGAATTTTAAAAATATTTGCATAAACCGTGTATTGTATTACACCTGAGGTGTTTAGGGCAGTGCCACATAATCAAATACATTAACAAGTCCACAGCAAAAGCTGTGACTATACACTATATGTATGGTAAGTGAAGACCATAAATAGCCTGCAGTATAAGACTTCATGTGATCCTCATTCTCCAAAAATATTGCTAAGGAAAGAAAGTGGGTTGAAAAAATCCTAAGAATGGTACTAATATCCTCCAATTTGGAGAGACGCAAACTGAAGAGGTGAGAAGGCAACTCTGGAAAAGAGAAGGGAAGACTTTGCATAGTATCAGCCCCTACACAATCCTGGGGGATCCCAGAGAGACAAGAACAGACACTGCGGCCAATCATCTTCAGTAGGAAAACATAATGACAGTTAACAGAAGCAGGCCCTAGTAGAAGACATTTGTAGCATTTCATGGAGAAAGCCAAATCCACGTTTTCCAGAACAAGGGTTGCATATCTCCTTCCCCTACCCGTGAGCCCCCGGGCTCCAGAAAGAACGATAGAACAGACAACCAGCCCTCAAAATGTAGCACCTAAGTTAACAAATCAATCAGCTCTCCAAATGAAGGGAAATATGGCAAAGAGAATTTACCTATACTATGTAATAACAAACTTTGACAGAGCACTCTGTCAAAAATGAGCTGGATGAAAATATACGTCATGAAAGTAACGCCAAAAGACTACAGCAAAAAAAAACTCAGTCTTAGCATGTGAATAACAGATGAAAACATAAAGAAAATATTACTCAAAGAACAAAATTGATTCCCCAGAAGTGCTTCACACTGTAAAAGAATATAAGTTCAATAAAATAAGAGCTCAAGGACAAAATGATAAAACAGAAAAAGGGAAGTTGAAGAGCTAAAGGGAAAAAAATCAGAACAAAAAAATCTTCAGCATTTTATTAATAAATAAATTAGAAACAGGAAGAAAAAAATAAAAATTGAAATAATAGCATGGAGAATGTATTGGAACACCTATAAATGAGGAGAGATCAGAAAGGCAAAAGGCTTAAAGCAAATTGAAAGAAATTGGTAAACGCAAAGAGCAGATAAATGACATCCTTCATTTAAATAAAATAGAAAAAAGTACACAGAGAAATAATACAGAAGCATTTCTCTAAATTTAGAACAAAACTGAAATCAAAATTTTAAAATATACCTTCTAGTATTAAAAAAGGTTGCAGAATAATCAAGACTGATATATTTTCATTAAGTTATTAAATTTCGAACATAAAGTGGAAAAAATGCATGGCCTAATATTATAACAACAACCCGCTAGTTACTCAAAGAGAAAATAAATTGGCAGACAGTCTCAAGCATGTGGGATCACTGGACTTTCTCGAATAAATGATGGTCAAACTGATGAACAAAGGAAGAACCAAATATGAAATTTGAGAGTGAAGAAGCTGCCTTAAAAGATTAAGAATCAGCATTGAATATAAAATAGACATTGAAACAGAATGCCCAGGAGACGATGGTTTTAAAATATAATACAAATGTTCTAAAAATTCCTAACAAAGTGAAAATAATGTAAGTCAAAATCAGGAGGTTCAAGAGCAGGAGATGGGACAAAGAATCACGCTGTTAATCACTTTAAGCTTCAAAACAGAGTCAGTCTATACGATCAATTTAAAAAACCATGTTATATAATGCAGTAAAAAGCAATTCAAACTTCTTAATGGATTTCATAATTTTCTTTAATTAACATTAGAATAATGTTGGGAGCTAGTATCTCTTCTGGTGAAGAAATTTTATCCTATATCTGAAATCTGTTGACTCTAGCAATTTTGCTCCAATTTCTTTTTTCAGTTAGGTACAATTAAATACATTTTACTTTAAAAAGAGCATGATTCCAGTGTTATTAAAGTATTCTATGTCTCCTATGTGAAATACATATAATACCTACCTTTATGAGACATATGGAGAGAGAAAAAGATGCACTTTTCAGTCTGCATATATTTAGTAAGATGTCTAAAATAATTATTACTAATGTTAACATTGCAATTTTATATTCTCTTTTTTCTTTTCTTATTTGAGGAAGATTAGCCCTGAGCTAACATCTGCTGCCAATCCTCCTCCTTTTTGCTGAGGAAGGCTGGCCCTGAGCTAACATCTGTGCCCATCTTCCTCTACTTTATATGTGGGATGCCTGCCACAGTGTGCCTTGACAAGCTGTGCGTAGGTCCGCACAGGGATCCGAACCCAGGATCCAAATTGGTGAACCCTTGACCACTGAAGCAGAACATGCGAACTTAACCACTGTGCCACTGGACCAGCCCCCGCAATTATTTTAAGTTGTGGAATTTAAGGATTTCTTTCTGCTTTTCTTCGAACTTGTCCACTTTGCTTAAATGTCTTAAAATGATCTGGTATCACTTTTATAGTATCAATAGAAATATTTGCTTCAAAAATTTTTTAACTATAGTGAACTAAGCTGGGACTTCAGCCAATATTCTGAACAATACAAGAAGAAAAATACTCACGAGTCATCTAAGAGGTCATTTTATATCCAGTAGTTATAATGAATCTGGGCTGAGTTTTCTTAAATCTTTTATCATGCTTCTTATAAGCAATATTATAAATTGGTTAATTTGATGACCAAAGATAAGGCACAAAGTCTTTGTATTAGAATAAGATTTTTCTCCTCAAAAATCCAATGAGAATTCCCTTATTAAAATAAGGGAATTGAAACCACATTCTCATTCTGACTAGTATGTTGACCAATGCAGCCACTATTCGTTGAGCATCTGTCTTGTGTTTGGCTGCACAATATGTGATTGATCTGGATGTTTCATATCCTTCATCATTAATCCTTACCAAACCACTAAAACTGAAGTATTAGCATTCCCAAATTTAAAAATGAGTAAAACTGGACTTAGAAAAACCTGAGGTCACAAAGATAAGAAATGCTGAAACCAAAATTCAAAACCAAGATCTGTTTGCCATCATCAGCATCCTCAGCTGGAATCTTGACAACTTCATGCTTACTCTGCTCTATAGTGTAATCAGTGAGTTTACCAAATACCATCTCTGAGCATTATTAATTCTGCAGACCATACTCCATGCTGGTGGTGACATCTATTTTCAGAATGAATTCTGTTGTAGTCTCTGAATCTTCAAGTGACTAAAGTCTGATTCAAAACATGGTTTACTGAGTCTGATTAGCAAAGCATAAGTCATGTGCCCATATCCTCCTCCATAAAGAATTGTATGGCCCTCATTTTCAGCTTCTCTGTTGGGTGTGAAATCTACCTCTTAAAGTGTCTAAGTCTATAATTGCTGGAAGAGGCTCAAGTTTAGCCAGCCAAAAATGATAACTGCCCAATATAGTCCTCTCCTTTGGCTTCTCATAATTACATTTTTTACTGGTATGGTTCAAAAGTGGTACTGCAGAGTATTTGGGAAAGGACAATTCTTTTAATAAATGGTGCTGGGTTAATTAGATATACATATACAAAAAAAATGAACTTGTCCCCTGCATCATGCCTCACACACACACAAATTATTCCAGGTGGATTGTAAGTTGAAATTTGGAAGCTAGATAATAAATTTACAGGAGATAAGATAGAATAATATCTTCATGTTCCTGGAGTAGGCAGATACTTTTAAACAGTACCCAAAAATCACTAGTCATAGAGTAAAGGACAATAAAGTAGACCATTTAAAAATTTTGGTTGATCAAAAGACATTACAAAGCCACAGAGCATAAGATGATTTTTGCCATAAATATATGCAAGAAAGGGTTCATATCCAAAGTATATAATGAATTCCTAAAACTCAACAAGTAAAGGAAAAACATGCAAATAGTAAAATGGGCAAGAGACCTGAATAGGCACTTCACAAACACAGATATCCTAATGACCCGTGAGCAAAAAGTGTTCACTCAGGAGCCTGGCCCGGTTGCATAGCAGTTAAGTTCACGTGCTCTGCTTCAGCGCCTAGGTTTGCCAGTTCTGATCCCGGGAGCAGACCTACATACCCCTTATCAAACCACGCTGTGGCAGGCATCCCACATATAAAGTCGAGGAAGACGGGCATGGATGTAGGGTCAATGTTCCTCAGCAAAAAGAAGAGGATTGGTGGTGGACGTTAACTCAGGGCTAATCTTCTCCCCTCCTCCAAAAAATAAAAAGCGCTCAATCACATTAGTCATGAGGGAAATACAGTATTTTTTAAAAACAAGACCACCACACACCCAGGAAAATGGTTAAAATTAAAACAACTGATGATGTCAAGTATTGATATGAATGTGGAGCAACTGGAATTCTCAGACATTGCTGATGACGATGCAAATTTGTAAAATCTCTTTGGAAAACTAGTCAATAGTATTTACTAAAGCTGAACACATACATATCCTATTTCCCAACAATCCTCCTCCAGTACATACAAAAAGAAGTATGTAAGTGTGTGTGTGTGTGTGTGTTCACCAAAAGAAAGACAAAAGAATGTGCATAGCAGCATTATTTATAACAATCAAACCTAGGAACAACCCGAAAGTCCATTGATGGACTTAAGCTGTGATATATTCATCCAATACAATATTATTCAGCAAAAGTATGACTATATACAACCCCATCATGGATGAATCTTACAAACATAATGTCAAGCAAAAGAAGTCAAACACAGAAAAGCATATCTTGCATGATTCCATTTATATATTGTTCAAAGCAGGCAAAACTAATCGGTGGTGTCAGAAGACAGAATAGTGAGTACTTTTAGGCAAGGTAGACAGGAGTGGACAAAGGGATATTTCTTGGGTATGAGTAGTGGTCTACATCTTAATCTGGGTGCCAGCTATACAGAATTTTTTATTTTATTAAAATTCATCCAGCTGTACTTTTGTGATTTATGCACATTTCTATAATAAGTATGCTATATTTCAACAAAGTTTACTTTTTTAAAAGACTATAAATACCATGTATGATAAAGCTTTGAAGCAACTAGAACCCTCATAGACTCTTGATGGCAACGGAAATGGGTGAAATTACTTTGGAGAACCGTCCAGCAGTAACCGCTAAAGTTGACCATACACGTACTCTAACTCAACAATTCCACTCCTATGTATATGCTCAATAGAAATATTACATTTTTGTACAAAAATACATGTACAAGAATGTTCATAGTGACATTATAATTAAGGGCTAAGAAAACCAACATGTATATGAAAAGGGGCTCAACAAATCAATACCACAATGAAATATAACCTCACACCTGTTAGAATAGTTATTATCAAAAAGAAAAAACACAAGTATTGGCAGGGATGTGAAGAAAAGGAAACCCTTGTGCACTGTTGGTGGTATTGTACATTGGTGCAACCACTATGGAAAATAGTATGGAAGTTCCTCGAAAAATTAAAAATAGATCTGCCATATGATTCAGTAACTCCACTTCTGAGTATTTATCTGGAAGAAACAAAATCACTAATTCAAAAAGATATATGCACCCCCATGTTCATAGCAGCATTATTTACAATAGCCAAGATATAGAAACAACCTAAGTGTCTATAGACAGATTAATGAATAAAGATGTGATGTATATATATAATTGGAATATTATTCAGCTGTAGAAAGAAGGAAATGCTGTCATTTGCAACAAGATGGATGGACCTTTAGGGTATTATGCCAAACAAAATAAGTCAGACAGAGAAAGACAAACACTGTGTGATCTTACCTATATATGGAATCTTAAAAAACCCAAACTTATAGATACAGAGAATAGATTGGTAGTTTCCAGAGGTGGGGGGTAGGGAGTGGAAGAACAGGTGAAGGTGGTCAAAAAGCACAAACTTCCAGTTATAAAAGAAATTTGTCCCGGGCATGTAATGTACAGAGTGGTGACTATAGCTAACAATACTGTATTGTATATTTCAAAGTGGCTAAGAAAGTAGGTCTTAAAAGTTCTCATCACAAGAAAAAACAATTTTATAACTGTGTGGTGATGCATGTTAACTATACTTATTGTGGCAATCATTTCTCAATATATACCTATATCAAATCACTGTTGAACACATAAAACTAATACAGTGTTATATGTCAATGATATCTCAATTTAAAAAGAAAAGAAAGGAAGGGAGGGAGGGAGGAAATACGTATAGTAATAGATCCTAAAAGAAATAGAACAAGAAGGATGGAATAAATAATTTTGCATTTAGCTAAATTTATTGATATGAGTGCACTTACGAGTTTCTGGATTAATATTTGAGGGAATTACATAGATATTGTTTGCTTGGCTGATTGACTGAAACCTAGACTCAGCAGTGGCTGCTGCAAATGCTCACCAAGTGCTCCTCTGATGATCTCCTGGATCAGTAGGTAGCAAGATGAACCACCTTGAGGCTGTCAGACAACCTGTTTCCTCTGCCAGCCCACGGCTTATTCAATGGGCTCCTGGAAAACATAACTAACTCCGCCAGAGTCAGAGTCTGTTGCTTGAAACTAAGAACTCTAATAGAACATGTATCTTTAATTTTAAAAAGTTAAACAACAGGTGTATTAGAGTGTTCCAGACAAACAGAATCATTAGAATATGTATATACAAAGAAAGATATTTATTTTAAGGAATTGGCTCATGCAATTATGGAGGCTGGCAAGTCCAAATCTGCAGGGTGGGCTGACAGATTACAGACACAGGAAGAGCCACTGTTACAGTTCAAGTCCCCACATCCCCACCAAAAAAAGAGCTACAAGAAAATCCAACTGTCTATTAACCATATAATGGAATATTCTATAGCAAAGAAAAATGTACACTCATTAAAATTCTATACACTATTCAGAAATGAAAATGAATACATTACTGTTATATATGACAAATCTCACAAACATAAGGTTGAGCAAAGGAAGCTAGAAAAAATAATTAAAACAGTAGGATTCTACTAATATAGAGTTCAAAAACAAGCAAACATCTACGCTTTTAGAAGACAAGGTAGTGGTTAAATTTGGAAAGAGTGATAGTGTTGCCGATTGGGAGAATTTACGAGGAAGTTCCTGAGCTAGTGGTAATGTTGTACTTTTTGAGTTGGGCAGTGTTTTCTCAAGAGTGATAATTCATCAAGATTTGCACATTTAGTTTGTCTGTTTTTCTGTGTGTATATTGAATCTTCATTTAAAGAATTTACTAAAACAAAACATTTTTAAAAATCTTTCTTCCTAGCACTAAGCATCCATTTCCTTAATAGACAAAAACATGTTTTCCCTTTCCCCAAAGGGAAGCAACCCAAGGCCTCAGTTAGGCATCCAGATCTAAATCCAGTATCTCTGGGTTTGTCTACTCCTCCAGTAGATATTTTACAAGCCTTTCTCTATATTCTGCAATTTACAATCTAACTTGTAACATTAACTGTACCATATAAAGTAGTATGGAAAAGAGAGGGAAAAGGAAAACAAATTATATTTAAATTATGTTTATAATAACTTCTAAGTTATAAATATACACACTAAATATCAAAGAAAGTATGGCAAGGTGCTACAGTTCTTATTTCAGCAACTGTTCAGGAAGTCAAATTGATATTTATGACTTTCTTTCCGCACAATCCATTACATATCCCCTCTGCTTTCAGCTAGCACCCAGCTTGTCAGGGTTCTCTACCCAGCTGATTGACCCAAATCTTCATTTCTGAGGGATCTGAGCCCATGGAAACTAGGTGTGTAAAGTCTCCTATCAAATTTTATCCCTGGACATAGCAGTACTAGGAGGCATCCCAGTGGGTACCCCTGATTCCATCCATATCCTGCCTGCCCCCATTGTGTGAAAGAAATCCGATTTCCCCTTGGCAGTCAGAATTCATTATCCAACTCTACACCATATTTCTTTTTATATCTGCTCACCCAGCGACATGAGAAGCCCAAAATGACCAGGTGCTACTAGAAGCTTCTAATTGAAGGGGTCTTTCTTATGTTCCCCTGTGGAAACAAGTCTCCCTTGAGCTCTAAGAGCTCTAAACCAGAAGAATTCAAAGTCATGGAAATAGGAAGCAAAATTTTTGTAACTGGGCTATTTATTGTAAGACTGAGAGGTCTCATTCATATTTAACACCCTTTATCCCCGTATCCATGTGTTCTGACTAAGGGAGGAAACCCACTATGATTGGTCATTGGCTGAGAGCAGCAAGCATATCCTCTAGGGAGCAGCCCAATTTCTTAAGACTTTCTTTCTTAACTTGTGCTTTAATAGGCTTACCATCACCTTTGAATCCCAGGAGCCTCATTCCCTTGCCCTACTTCTTTTGGTGTAAAGTGAGTTCCTCAGTCAGAGAACTGTTGTTTGAAATAACTTAATGCATAGTCCATGTGAGTTATGATGCTTTCAGCTGCAGTTAACAGAAGACCCAACAAAAACAGTGGTGCAAACAGAAAGCACATTTATTGTATCATTTGACAACAAGTTATGTGGTAACTTTGTTTCAAAATTGGTTAATTCCATATCTTACAAAGCTCTTAAAGGTCTTTCTTTGTTTTTCAGTTCCCCCTATAGCAAAAAACCACGTTCACATTCTGAAAAGAAAAACCTCATAAGGTTAAATGAATTAAAACACGCAAAGCACTTAGATTGATGCCAAGCATGTAGTAAGTACAGAGTAAGTGTTCACCAATATTTTTATCATCATCATCATCATCTTTACTATTATTCCTAAACCACTCCCTGCCAAGGAAAATGGAAACATCGTGATTATTACAGAGCTCTAACCTAGCACCAGGTAGAGGTCCAGATTTTTCTGAGAAACATGGCTGCCTGATTCCTGCACAAATCTTGGTGCCAGCAGTAAGGAAGAAAGTCATATTGGGCACAGTCCTCTTATTATTTGCATGGCCACAAAACTGCTTATATTCATTATTTGGTTATATAATGTAATAAGTTAATTTCTCTCCAATGTTAGAAGAAGATGAGAGTTAACAAAGCTTTAGTACAAAATGCCTGATAAACAACCACACAGCTTATAACATAATACCACACACTCAAGGGATGTGAGCTAAATAATCATAATATTGATCAAGTAAGAAACTCTGACTTCATTTCATTTTCTCCACAAAGAAATCACTGACAGCTGTTTTTGGAGTAGTATAATGTTTTGGAATAGCACAGATTTCAAGTCTGAGTAAAACAGATTTCTAACACACTATGAACCTACACATCTCTTATTCGAAAATGTCTCTCCAGTTTCATCTGACCCGTTAAGAAGTATACTACTCATTGTCTCACAGTAGTTTCGGGACAACTATTGATAAAACAAATATCTATACTGCCTGAGGTCACGTGTTTGCGATCAATAACAACAGGCTAATAAATGCTCTGATGTTTTGATCATTTTAAAGATGCGGTTGGATCATTGGGAAAAGTGATATTAATGATTATGCAGATTTCACACAAAGCAGACGTCAATCAAAAATTCAACTCACTGATCACATGGAACAAGAGCCTAACACCACGTGAGCCTGCTTCTGTGTTCTGTTCCTTGCTTCTTTATAGAAGATATGATTTATCTCCTAATTGCTTAGTTGAAACAAAATATTAATAAAAAATAATAGTGAATGTCAATAACAATGCGTTAACACTTAATAAGTTCTTGTTATGCATCATTCTGCTTTAATTACTTTATATCACCTCACTTTAATCCAGTCAACAAACTATGAAGTAGATATTATAACTGGCTTATTTTGCAGATATGTCAGAGCAAAGTTCAATGCCTTGCTCAAAATCACTCAGCAGGTCAGAGTTGAGAACCCAGGCAGAGCCTCCTCTCTCAATCATGTCCCCAGAAATGAGGACAGCTACAGAGGTGTAAATTGGACTTCTTTACACTACTGTCTAGTCCTAACCCCAAGCTGAAGACATATGGTTTTGAGGCCTTAATGTTATTAAATTGACAGTAAAGTTCTACCAGGATGGATTTTACACACACTGGTCTACAAAATTCTGAGACGGAAAGTTGTAATATTATTAATGAAATAATCACTTTCAAACAGTTTTCTATAGCTTATGTAATAGATAAAACCTGAATCGTTTCTATGATAACAGCTATTTGAAATCCCTTGTTAAAAGTTATTTTGTCCATTTGTTTCGCTAGGTTGAAATGTTTTCTACACAGCATTTGCAACTCGAAAGGGATATCCTATTCCTGCAAATCTAACTTAAGATCACCTTTTATATCATCACACTTCTGACAGTGACCTCAAATCTGCTTGTGCTTTACAAATGTTTTTCCATTATTTGTCTCAAAACATGTAACAATGAATATAGAGTGTTTACTAATTAAATGTCAACAAATATCTGTTGAGAGCCTATTTTATGCTAAACACTGTGCCAGACACTGAAGAAAGAGTGAGTAGAAAAGTCCTTGTCCTCATGGAGCTTACATTCTAACAGGAAAAGCAGACTAATAAAAGAAGGAAACTAATAAATGAATTAATTAGATGTTGTAAGTGCTATAAAATTGGTTGCAGGAGGGCAAAGAACCTAGGTTACATGGTCAAAGACCACTGTGACAAAAATAATATTAAAAAATGAGAACACACTGGCCATGTGAAGAGCAAGAGAAAAAGAGTTCTAGGTGGAAGAAAGAGCATGTACCAGGATCAAGAAGCAGGAGAGAGATGCTTATTTTTAAAGATGTCCCGTTTGTTTGGAATGTGTCAAGAGAGCACGTGAAAGAGAATTATTCGGTTACTATAGCAACAGATATAACTACTCTAACTAGGCTTGGCTCTTCGCATTATTCTATTTGTCTGTATTCTGTAGTCCTGAACTGCTGATATGAGTAAGTCACTATGCTCCAGTTCCCTGACCAGGAGCTAAGTTATGAATATTACTCTTCATCAGACATATGGTGTCAATTTCACCATATGCAAGGCAATGTGTTAGGCACTCAGGATGCAAGATGACTGTAATTTTGCACCAGGCTTTGTGAAGGCCAAATGGCATCCGCCAACAAAAAAAGTCAATAAACACAGGCTTGGGTGACAAGTGCTCCGGGTGTACATGATGGCTCAGAGTAAGGCCATAAAATTATGGAGCACTGACTGGGGAGAGTCATCTTCCTTTCTAAGCAATGCATCAAGGGGATTTTCAATGTCTTCCCTTCTGATGCATTATAACCTAACTTAGGTGCACTGGTTGGCTCAGCCTGCAAGTTCCAACTCATTCCTCAAGGAGCAATCCGTCAGCATGCACACCATTTGCTTTTAGTGTGATCTCTAATAGGGTTTAGAATCTTCTAAACAAATTTTGGCATCTCTTGCTCTCATAGCTTTAGCAAGTTAATTACTCTTCCATAAGATGTGATTTCCTGGGATTCAGTGGGCTGACATTGCTTCCTGTTAATTTATTCAAGGCTAAACAGTTACGTTGATTAGACAACTCCACAGCACCAGGTCTCAATGCTTCTGGAGTTGCTGTCTTTGAATTTCAATGTAGTTAATGACTGAGGAGTGAGGCTAGTATGCCTTCTGCTATCTATCACCTCTGTGGAAAGTCCAATAGACTTTTTTAAGGTCTTGATAAGAATAGGTATTGTCTTTGCATAGTACTCTGAGGAGGACTTTCTGAACAAGTTTCAGTAGTACCAAAGCTTAGGTGGAACAAGCTTTTCATGTGGTGCAACTTATGACCTTTCATGATAAGGGTTCTGTGTATAATGAAGAGTATTCCATTAAAACTGGCACTTTGAAGAATGATGGTAGCGCGGTGTGCACCTAGCAACTGATATAGGAGAAGTGCTGAGTTGAGTTACTGACATTTCTGCGTGAGCTGCACAGTGATGTACTATATGGAGGCAAAAACTACAGAATAGGACAAAACACAGAAGAGCTAAAGAAGAAGGTAAGGCTGTTGACTGGTAAACAGCTCACCCTGCCACGTTGTTTAAGTGTTCTAGAATGCTGACTTCCTTTCTTAAATCTTTACTTCTTTTATCTCGGATCTTACCCCAAAACAGTTTTGGTCATTTTTAAATAAACTTTAGAATAGCACAGAGAGCCTTAAAACATCATTCCAGAGAAAATCCACTAGGATTTTTGGCTTAGGGGGCTCTTGATAGAACAAAAAAGATGTCTAAGTAGCTACCTAGAGAAGCAATGACTTTTTAGGACTCTAATATCTAATGTTCTATTTCCAGTAGTTGCTTACAGTAATTTTTGCTGTTATTCCCCTCCATTACCTCAAACCTCCTTTAAGAATCTGCTGTTCTCATCGACCTTTGTTAGTGATGCATTCGAGGAATAAAGGAAGTAGGAAATTGGTGTCCAGTGTACAGAAAAAGGGAAAGCAGTTAGCAAAAGGAGAAACAAAATTCAGTGGAAGAAATAAAGGTGAGCAATGCCCAGAAAATGTAATTCCCAAGCATACTCAGAGACATTAAGGTTGGCTAAATTTTCTGCAATACAAGGGGTGGAGATCTGAGCTATTCTATCAAGATATTAAAGGAACAGAGACTAGAGGAAGTTGCAGCACTTGGGATCACTCAGTTTATAGACAATTGATTTATATAAGTGCATTGTGTACAAATTCCAGTCCATCTATTCAAGTGTGCAATTATTTTTTCTTATAACTGAACTTAGTTTCTATTGCGAGATTTTGCACTGTGGTATAGTTAATCATAACTGCTTGAAAGGAATTGTGCATGAATTCCAGGTGAATATAGAATAACCATGAGAGAGAGAAACCACCTGTTCTTGTTCATCCTCTTTTCATGCTGGCTGCAAATGATGAAGCCCTTAATCTCTCCTGGCATCTTTCATGAAGGGAACTCAATCCTTTTGCAGTTGCTCTTCAGTGTGGTCCATCTGAGTTGATAAATTTAGTCCCCTCTGGAAATACGCTACTACTTCCTTCCCCACAGTGGAACATGCAGGACCTCTGTGATGCCAGACACATAATGCAGTTGTATGTATTCTGTGACTCTGTGACATCATGGAAGACAAGGGTCCTTCCTTTCCCTAACCCTGGGAATGGAGAAGAGGATGTGGACAGGAAGACTTACCCATTTTTTTTTATTGTGGTAACATTGGCTAATAGCGTTATATAAATTTCAGGTGTACATCAGTGTATTTTGATTCCTGTGTAGATTACACCATGTTTGCCACCCAAAGACTAATTAAAATCTATTACCACACACATGTGCCTAATCACCCCTTTCACCTTCCTCCCTTCCCCATTCCCCTCTGATAACCACCAATCCAATCTCTGTCTCTATGTGATTGTTTGTTGTTGTTTTTACCTTCTACTTATGAATGAAATCATACAGTATTTGGCTTTCTCCCTCTGACTTATTTCACTTAGCATAATACCCTCAAGGTCCATCCATGTTGTCACAAATGGCTGGATTCATTTTTATGGCGGAGTAGTATTTCATTGTGTATATATACAACATTTTCTTTATCCATTCTTCCCTTGATGGGTACCTAGCTTGCTTCCAAGTCTTGGCTATTGTGAATAATGCTGCAATGAACATAGGGGTGCCTGTATCTTTATGCATTTGTGTTTTCATGCTCATTGGATAGATACCCAGCAGTGGAATAGCTGGGTCACATGGTAGTTCTATTCTTAATTTTTTGAGGTGTCTCCATACTGTTTTCCATAGTGGCTGCACCAGTTTGCACTCCCACCAGCAGTTTATGAGGGTTCCCTTCTCTCCACATCCTCTCCAACATTTGTTTCTTGTCTTGTCAATTATAGCCATTCTGACTGGAGTGAGGTGATATCACATTGTAGTTTTGATTTGCATTTCCCTGGTAGGTAATGATGTTGAACATCTTTTCATGTGATTGTTGGCCATCTGTATAACTTCCTAGAGGAAATGTCTGTTCAGATCTTTTGCCCATTTTTTAATTGGGTTGTTAATTTTGTTGTTGTTGAGATGTATGAGTTCTTTATATATTTTGGATATTAACCCCTTATCAGATATATGCTTTGCGAATATCTTCTCCCAATTGTTAGGTTGTCTTTAGATTTTGTTGATGGTTTGCTTTGCTGTGCAGAAGCTTTTTAGTTTGATGTAGCCCCATTTGCTTATTTTTTCTATTGTTTCCCTTGCCTGTTCGGGCGTGGTACTTGAAAATATGCTGCTAAAACCCATCTCAAAGAGCATACTGCCTATGTTTTCTTCTAGAAGTTTCACCGATTCAGACCTTACATTCTAGCCTTTAATCCATTTTGAGTTAATTTTTGTGTATAGTGTAAGATAATGGTTTACTTTCATTCTTTTGCATGTGGCTGTCCAGTTCTCCCAACACCACTTATTGAAGATACTTTCCTACCTGCATTGTATCTTCTTAGCTCCCTTGTTGAAAATTAGCTGTCCATAAATGTGTGGGTTTATTTCTGGGCTCTTGATTCTCTTCCGTTTATCTGTGAGTCTATTTTTGTTCCAGTACCATGCTGTTTTGGTTACTATAGCTTTGTAGTATATTTTGAAATCAGGGAGTGTGAGCTCTCCAGCTGTGTTCTTTTTTCTCAGGATTCCTTGGCTATTCGGGGTCTTTTGTTGTTCCATATGAATTTTAGGATTTTTTATTCTATTTCTGTGAAAAATGTTGCTGGAACTTTGATAGGAATTGCACTGACTCTATAGATTGCTTTGGGAAGTATGGACAGTTTATGTTAATTCTTCCAAACCAAGAGCAGGGAATATCTTTCCATTTCTTTGTGTCTTCTTCCATTTCTTTCAACAATGCTTTATAGTTTTCAGTGTACAGATCTTTCACCTATTGGTTAAGTTTATTCATAGGTATTTTATTATTTTTGTTGCAATTGTAAATGGGATTGTATTCTTAATTTATCTTTCTGGTACTTCGTTGTTAGTGTGTAGAAACACAACTGATTTTTGTATGTTGGTTTTGTATCCTGCAACTTGACCATGTTCATTTATTATTTCTAAAAGTTTTTTAGTGGGTTCTTTAGGGTTTTCTATATGTAAAATCATGTCATCTGCAAACAGTGACAGTTTCAGTTCTTCCATTCTGATTTGGACCTCTTTTATTTCTTTTTCTTGCCTGATTGCTCTGGCTATAACTTCCAATACTATGTTAAACAAGAGTGGTGACAGTGGGCATCCTTGTCTGGTTCCTGTCCTTTGAGGGACAGCTTTCAGTTTTTCTTCATTGAGAATGATATTAGCTGTGGGTTTGTCATATATGGCCTTTATTATGTTGAGGTACTTTCCTTCTATACCCATTTTATTCAGAGCTTTTGTCATAAATGGATGCTGTGTCTTGTCAAATGCTTTCTCTCCTTCTATTGAGATGATCATGTGATTTTCATTCTTCATTTTGTTAATGTGGTGTACCACATTGATTGATTTGCAGATGTGGAACCATCAGTGCCTCTCTGGAATAAATCCCACTTGATCATGGTGTATGATCTTTTTAATATATTGTTGTATTTGAGTTGCTAGTATTTTGTTGAAGATTTTTGCATTGATGTTCATCAGTGATATCAGCCTGTAATTTTCTTTTTTGTGTGTTCCCCTTGTCTGGTTTTGGTATTAAGGTAATGTTAGCTTCATAGAATGAGTTAGGAAGCTACCCTTCCTCTTCAAATTTTTGGAATAGTTGGAGAGTGGTAGGTATTAAGCTTTCTTTGAATGTTTGGTAGAACTCACCAGGGAAGCTCTCTGGTCCTGGACTTCTATTTTTTGTGAGGTTTTTAATTACCTTTTCAATCTCCTTACTGGTGATTTGTCTGTTAAATTCTCTATTTCTTCTTGATTCCATTTTGGAAGGTTGTATGAGTCCATTTCTTCTAGATTATCCAATTTGTTGGCATATAGCTTTTCATACTATTCTCTTATAATCTTTTGTATTTCTGAAGAGTCCATTGTAATTTCTCCTTTTTCATTTTTGATTTTAATTATTTGAGCCTTCTCTCTTTTTTTCTTGGTGAGTCTAGCTAAAGGTTTGTCAACTTTGTTTATCTTTCCAAAGAACCAGCTCTTGGTTTTATTGATTTTTTTCTATGTTTTTTTAGTCTCTATTTCATTTATTTCTGCTCTGGTTTTTATTATTTCCTTCCTTCTACTGATTTGGGGCTTTGTTTGTTCTTCTTTTTCCTCTTCCTTTAGGTGCATGGTTAGATTGTTTATTGGAGATTTTTCTTGTTCATTGAGGTAAGCATGTCTTGCTATGAACTTCCCTCTTAGAATCACTTTTGCTGTATCCCACAAATTTTGGGTGTCATATTTTCGTTTGTCTCCAGGTATTTTTTAATTTCTACTTTGATTCTTTCACTGACCCAATCATTGTTCAGTAGCATTTTGTTTAATTTTCACATATTTGTGGCTCTTCTGATTTTCTTTCTGTAGTTTATTTCTAGTTTCATACCGTTGTAGTCAGAAAAGATGCTTGGTATTATTTCAATCTTCTTAAATTTATTGAGACTTGTGTTGTGGCCTAATATGTGATCAATCCTGGAGAATATTCCACGTGCATTTGAAAAGAATGTGTATTCTACAGTTTTTGGATGCAATGTTCTGTGTACATATATATACTAAGTCCATCTGGTCTAATGTGTTGTTTAAGGCCAATGTTTCCTTATTGATCTGTTTGGATGATCAATCCATTGGTGTAAATGGAATGTTAAAGTCCCTTACTATTATTGTGATACTGTCTATTTCTCCTTTTATGTCTGTTAATAACTGCTTTATACATTTAGGTGATCCTATGTTGGGTGTATAGATATTTACAAGTATTATATCCTCTTGTGGTTTATCATTATTAATGTACCCTTCTGTGTCTCTTGTTACAGTTTTTGTTTTAAAATCTATTTTGTCTGATATAAATACTTCTACTCCAGCTTTCTTTTCTTTGTCATTCGCACAGAGTATCTTCTTCCATCGCTTCACTTTCAATTTGTGAGTGTCTTTAGGTCTGAAGTGTGTCTCTTGTATGCAGCATATATATGGGTCTTGTTTTTTTAATCAAATCAGCCACCCTATGCCTTTTGATTCAAGCATTTAGTCCATTGACATTTAAAATAACTATTGATAAGTATGTACTTATTGCCATTTTGTTACTTTTTTTCTGGGTCTTTTAGTAGTTCTTCTCTGTTCCTTTCTTCTTCTCTTGCTCTCTTCCCTTGTGATGTGTTGGCTTTTTTTAGTATTATGTTTGGGTTCCTTTCTCTTAATTTTTTGTGCATTTATTATGGGTTTCTGATTTGTGATTACCATGAGGTTCATATATAATAACCTACATATATAGCAACCTATATTAACTCGATAGTCTCTTTAGTATGACCTCTTTCTGAAAGCTCTACTCTTACTCTCCTCCTCTCAAATTTTATGTTTTTGATATATACCTAACTTCTTTTCATGTGTGTGTGTATCCATTACCCTCTTATCATTGAAACAGATAATTTTAGTACTTTCATCTTTTGACCTTCGTATTATCTGCATAGGTGGTTGATCTGCTACCCTTACTGTATTTTTGCCTTTACCAGTGATTTTATTGCTTTTTTCTTTTTGGATAGTTTTCTTATTCCTATTTGTGGTCTTCTCTTTCTCACTTAAGTAAGTCCGTTTAGCATTTCTTGTAAAACTGGTTTCTTGATGGTACCTCCTTTAATTTTTGCTTATCCAGGAAATTCCATAGCACTCCTTCCATTCTGAATGACACCCTTCTTGGGCAGAGTATTCTTGGCTGTAGGTTTTTTCCTTTCAGCAGTTTAAATATATTGTGCCACTCCCTTCTAGCCTGTAAGGTTTCTGCTGAGAAGTCAGCTGATAGCCTTATAGGGTTTCCTTTGAATGTTACTTGTTGCCTTTCTCTTGCAGCTTTTAAGATTCTTTCTTTATATTTAATGTTGACATTTAAATTATAATGTGGTCTCTTTGGGTTTATCCTGTTTGGTGCTCTCTGTGCTTCCTGTATCTGGATGCCTGTTTCCTTCCTTAGGTTAGGAATGTTTTCAGCTATTATTTCTTCAAAGATTCTCTTCCCTTTTGTCTCTCTCTTCTCCCTCTGGGACACCTATAATATGAATGTTAGTGCACTTGATGTTGTCCCAGAGGTCTCTTAGACTGTTCTCATTCTTTTTTAATTCTTCTTTCTTTTATCTGTTCAGCTTGAGTGATTTCCTCTAATCTTTCATCCAGCTCACTGATCCATTCTTCTGTATCATCTACTCTGCTATTGAGTCCCTCTAGTGAATTTTTCATTTCCAGTATTGTATTCTTCATTTCTGATTGGTTCTTTTTCATATTTTCCAATTCTTTGTTGAATTTCTCATTGATGTCATCCATTCTTCTCCTAAGATCAGTAAGCATCCTTATGACTTTTTGTTTTAACTCCTTGTCAGGTAGATTATTTCTGTTTCATTTAGGTTTTCTTCTGGGGTTTTGTCCTGTTCCCTTACATGGAACATATTCCTTTGCCTCCTCATTTTGATTCTTTGTCTGTGATTATATCTTTGTATTAGTGGGTCAGCTACATTATCTGATCTTGAAGAGGTGGCCTTATGTAAGAGATGCCTTATGAGGCCCAGCAGTGTGCTGCCCTCTCATCACCAGTTTCAAATGTTCCAAGAGTGTCCCCTGTGTGGGCTACATATGTCCTTCTGTTGTGGCAGGGTTGTTCTTGCTGTGGGTTCCCAGGGTGGCTAGGCTGTTCCCCTGGCCTGATGGTTGTAATTCTCAGCTGTGTGTGGCTGCTATGGACTGTTCAGTAACTTTATCAGGTGTGGGGAGCCCCAGCACAGTTGGCTGCAAGGTCTAATAGCACATTCATGTTGAAGTTTTTCTGTTAAGTGAGTAGGCCCCCAGCATGGCTGGTTGATAGCCTTGGGGGCTTACAATTGATGTAGATCTCTGGGTGGCAAGGTTGTTGTCAGCTCTCTCAGGTTTGCAGCTGAGTGCAGCTGGTCCCAGGCATGGGAGCACCCAATTGTTTCAGGCTTTGGAAGGTGGGGATGATCCCCTCTGTGCCTGTTTGAGAATCACAAGTCTGCACCTGACAAGTCCCACTGCCAACAGGGCCATACACACTGTCAACACAGTCCTGCCCCATGTGTGCATCCTAACCCCCTGAAGTGGACCCAGTCACCCCACTGCAGAGGCCCCACACACTCCACCTGCTCCTCACACACGTCCTGCCCCACAGAGGCAGACTCACATGCCCAGCTGCAGAGGATCCAGGCACCCAGCCTATGCAGTTCCATAAATTGCCTGAGGGCTTGCTTTTCACTGGGGACAGTCCCTAGGCTAGATTGTCTGTCCTGGCTGAGCTGGATTAAATTGGGGATCTAGTGGGTTTAGGGAACCTGGGCTAAAAGGCCAGGGGAAGAATTCCAATGGCATCTACCAGTGTCTGTGTCAGCATGCCTGCACTAGGTCACAATAATGGCTGTTGACAATGTCTTAGTCCCTGGAGAGGTCTCACCTCTCACCGAGATGTACCCAGAGCCTATCAGGTGAGTCTCTTTTCACAAAAGGATGGTGCACATTTCTTTCTTGGGATTTTACGTTGCTTTCCAACTTGGATGCATTTATGTTTGGGGCCTTTAAGTGCCAGCTTTTTTTCCCTTATGTTTGATAGCTTTTCTAGGGGTATTTAGCATTTTTGTTAGTAGCTAGCAAAGCCAGATATTATGAGACTCATCTCAGTAGTGCTGAGATCAAAGGATGCTTATATTGATAACACTCCCCTACTCAGGTCCCCTACTCCTCCAGGGAAGGCTGCATACCTTACAATTGCTCCCAGCCAGCCATGAAGTGCTGTGGCTTGTCAAGGTGGCTTTTTTCCTCTCCAGAAAGGAATTTCTGCCTTTTCCACCTCAGTCAGGACTATCCCTTGTTGTGGGGGTTCTTTCTATCCAGTTTTCAGTTCTCTCTCAGGGGTAATTGTCCCCAGAGTAGTTGTTAATTGGTTGTGTCTGTGGGAGGAAGTGAGTTCAGAGTCTGTCTACATTGCTATTTTGACACTTCTCTCAGGAACACATAGTCTTATATCATCAATGTTTCCCTAGGCTTTTGCAACACAAAATCCAATATTTTGGAAACCCAAAAGCCTTTCTTTGCTTTTCTGGAGCATCATGACTATTCTGAGACAAAGATTGATACCTGACTGAAAAGACAGAAGGACAGGAGAGAAGAAACACAAGAAGACATTTAACATAAAAAAAAATAGTATCCCTTGAGTGATGTCACCAAAATGGTGACATAGGTCATTCCTGACTTTGCTCCCCTTCACAAGAAGAACAACTAACAACTATTCATAGACAAGACACCACTAGGAAAATCCTAGAACATGGATGTGATGCTGAAGCACCCTCCACCACAGACACCAAGATAAACCACATTAGAAGGGTAAGAGGAATGGCTACACACTGACTACATTACCCCTCCCCAAGGCCAGCACAGCACCACTCTGAGAGATCTCCACTGAACCTACGTTTCCCCCAGTGGGAAAAGAGAACCCAGAGTGGACATCCAGCTCCCTCAGCATTGTGAGTCACTTCTTGGGACTCCCTACTCTGGTCTTGCCTCACAGGGAACCCTGGAGGAATCTGAAGGGCTTGATCTCTAGAAATCTGATTGTGAAGAGAAGGGGCCAGGGCTTGCAACAACTAGTACTTAGATCTTGGCAGACTGGGTTCCAATCTGCAGTGCCCAAGTAGTACTTCCAACCAGTGGCTTTGCTGATCTGCAAAGTCAAGACAGTGACGCAATCTGACCAGGGAGCTGGGTGAGTCACATGTCAGCCAGATTCAGGTCCTCAAGTAAAGAGGCCTGCCAGCCATGAAGCCTGGTCTGACTGCCCCTGCCCTCAAGGCAGCGGAGCTGAATCATAGCGCAGCCCATTTGCAAGTATAGCTCCTGGCTCTGCCTCACAAGAAAGCCTGGCCAGAACACTTGGAATCTGCTTAGCTCAGTAACACTGGAGGAGAGGGTATGATAGGCAGAGCTGATCATCCACAGAGCAAAGCCAGTGTTGCTGTTTGGCCGGGGAACTTGGAGCACAGGTTGGCTTCAGTCAAGGCCACAAAGAGCCTTGTGGGGCATGGAGCTATTTCCCAGCTCCACTCAGGTGGGGAGCCAATTCATAACCGCACTCACTGCTGAGTGTAGATCCCAGCCTCGCCTGATCAGAAAGCCTGACCAGGAACACCTGAGAGATTGCTTAGAGCTGGCTTTTCTGCTTCACCTGGGCAGGGGAGCTAATTATTATCCACACACGTGCTGAGTGTAGCTCCTGGCCATGTCAGATAGAAAGCCTGGCTGGAACACCTGGAAAGCCAGGTTGCCTAGCAACACTAAAGTGTCAGGTCCACCTGGCAGAGCTGATCATGCACAGAGCAAAGGCAGTGGCACCATTCAATCAAGGAACTTGGAGCAAAGGTCAGTTTGAGTCAAGAACACAAAGAGCTTTTCTGTCCTTGGAGCTGGTTCTCCTGCTCTGCCCAGGCAAGAAAAATGATTCATAGCCCTGCCCATTGCTGAACACAGCCTTCAGCCTGCCCAGTAAGAGAATCTAACCAGAGCTCACAAGAAGCTGCATAGCCCTTCCAATACCCCTGCTTACAGTGGCACTTTAACAAACAGCACAACCTGTGACTTGCCCAGTCTGAAGAGCAAAACCAGTGGTCCCATATAGCCAGGGAATTCAGTGCACAGTCTTGTCTGATTTGGGTCCCCAAACAATGGGCTATGCAGGCCTTGAGGCACATTCTGCTGCCTTGCCATGACAGGGAAGCTAATTCAGAGCATCCCTACCTCTAAGTATAGTACCCAGTCCTGATCATCTAGGAAGCCTGACTAGAGAACCCAGAAAACCATGGGACTTCCCAAGCATCTCTTGGGGAGGGAGCAAGCCCAAAGTCCTATCCAACTGTTCTCAAGCCATGACACTCCCTCCCTCAGAGTTCAGGCACTAGCTTTGTCCCAAATAGACCCTGATGCAAGCCCCACCTGCCAAAGGACATTACCAGTGGACACGTCCAGAACACCAAGCTGATCTCTTTGACCCTAAAGAAATAGAGATCTATTAACTCTCAGAAAAAGAATTCCAAACTTGAAGAAGTTTAGTGAACTACAAGAACAGACAGACAGGCAACTACCAAAATTAGGAAAACAATGCATACACAAAATAAGAAGTTTAAAAAGGAATAGAAACCATCAAAAAAAAACCCCCAGAAATCCAGTAGTTGAAAACTACACTGACTGAATTGAAAAATTCAATAGAGAGCTTCAAAAATAGACTCAACCAAGAAGAAGAAAGAATCGTTGACCTAGAAGACAGGGCATTTGAAATTATCCAGTCAAGGGAGAGAAAAAGAGTGAAGAAAGCCTGTGAAACTGATGGGACACAATGAAAATAAACAATATTCACATCATGGGAATTCCAAAAGGAGACAGGAAAGAGAAAGGGACAGCAAGTATATTTAATGCAATAATTGCTAAAAACTTCCCAAACCTGGAGAAAGAAATGGACATCCAGATCCTGAAGGCCCAAAGGACCCCAAATAGGTTGAACCCTAATAAGGTTACACCAAGACACATTATAATTAAATTATGAAAATCAAAGACAAACAAAGAATTTTGAAAGTAGAAAGAGAGAAGAGATAAGTTACATACAAGGGAACCCCCATAAGACCATTGGCAGATTTCTCAATAGAAACGTGTTAGGCCAGGAAAAAGTGGGATGATATATTCAAAATATTGAAAGAAAAAACTGTCAACCAAGAATCCCATAACCAGCAAAGCTGTCCTTCATAAATTAAGAAGAAATACTTTCCAGAACAAACAAAAACTGAGGAAGTTCACCACCTCTAGACCTGCCTTACAGGAAATGCTAAAGGTAGCTCTTTGAGGGAAGAAAAAGATGCAAATTAACATCATAAAAACATAAAAATGTAGCATAAAACTCACTGGGAATGGTAAATATATAGTCAAAGTTAGATTCTGTAATATGGTAATGGTCTATAATTCACTTACCACTCTTGTTTAAAAGTTTAAAAATACATGTAGTAAAAATGACCATAACAACAATAATCTGTTATTGGATAAATATTATGAAAAATATGTAAACTGTAATATCAACAACCTAAAATGTGAGGTGGAGGAGAAGTAAAAGTGTAAAGTTTAGAAATGCTGTTGAAGTTAAGTTGTTATCAGTTTAAAATAGAGTGCTATAATTTTAAGATATTTTATGTAAGCCTTATGGTAACCACAAGGGGAAAACCTGCAGTAATTGCCCAAACGGAAGATTAAGAAGTCAAAGCAGGGGCTGGCCTGGTGGTCTAGCGGTTAAGCTTAGCACACTCTGCTTCATCAGCCTGTGTTCAGTTCCTGGGTGCAGACCTACACCACTTGTTGGCAGCCATGCTGTGGCAGCGACCCACATACAAAATAGGGGAAGATTGGCACAGATGTTAGCTCAGGGCCAATCTTCCTCAAGCAAAAAAGGGAGGATTGGCAACAGATGTTAGGTCAGAGTCAATCTTCCTCAGCAAAAAAAAAAAAAGAGAACAGAAAACTTATAGGACAGAACAGAAGCAAGTCTAAGAGGAAAGTTCATAGCAATAAACACCTACCTTAAGAAATAAGAAAGATCTCAAATCAACAACCTAACTCTGCACCTCCAAACACTAGAAAAAAAGAACAAACTAAGCCCAAAGATAGCAGAAGGAAGAAAATAGTGAAGATTAGAGCAGAAATAAGTGAAATAGAGAATAGGAAAACAATACAAAAGATTAACAAAACCAATTAGTGTGTTCTTTGAAAACATAAACAAAATTCACAAACTTTTAGCTAGACTAATCAGGGAAAAAAGAGAGAGGACATAAATCAACAAAATTACAAATGAAAAAGAAGACATTACAATTAATACTACAGAAATACAAAGGATCATGAGAAGCTACTATGAACAACTATATGCCAACAACCTATGCAACCTAGAAGAAAAGGGAAAACTCTCAGAAACATACGTCCTACCAACACCAAATCATGAAGAAATATAAAATCTGAACAGACCAACTATTAATAATGAGATCTAATAAGTAATAAAAAATCTCCCAATGAAGAAAATTCCAAGACCAGATGGCTTCACTGGGGAATTTTACCAAAGATTTTTAAAAAATGAATGCCAATCCTTCTCAAACTATTCCAAAAAACTAAGGAAGAGGGAACACTCCAAAACTCACTAGGAAGCCATCATTACTCTGAGACTAATGCCAGAAAAGGACACTAAAAGAAAAGTGAACTACAAGCCGATACACCTGATGAATATAAGCATAAACATTCTCAACAAAATGCTAGCAAACTTAATTCAGCAGCACATTAAAGGATGATTCACCCTGCTCAAGTAAAATTTTCCCTGGGATGCAAGGATGGTTCAACATACTATCAATAAACATGATACATCACACTAATAGCATGAAAGAAAAAAAATCATATGATAATCTCAACAGATGCATAAAAAGCATTTGATAAAATTCCACATTCTTAGGGCCAGCCCTGGTGGTCTAGTGCTTAAGTTAAGCACACTCTGCTTTAGTGGCCTGGGTTCAGTTCCTGGGCATGGACCTACACCACTCTGTTAGCAGCCATGCTGGGCTGGTGGTTCATATACTAAAATATAGAGGAAGATTGGCATGGATGTTAGCTCAGGATGACTCTTCCTCAGAAAAAAAAAATAACATTCTTTCACAATAAAAACTCTTAACAAATTAGGTATAGAATGAACGTACTTCAACATAATAAAGGCCATATATGACAAGGACAAGCCTAACATCATACTCAACAGTGAAATGTTGAAAGCTTTTCCTCTAAGATCAGGAATAAGACAAGGGTGCCCACTCTCACCACTCCTATTCAACATAGTACTGGAAGTCCTAGCCAGAGTTATCAAGCAAGAAAAACAAATAAAAGTCATCAGAATTGGAAAGAATGAAATAAAACTGACTGTATTTGCAGATGCTACAATTTTATAAATATTTTATGTATATGATTTTGTGTATAGAAAATCCTCCTCTGAAAACTATTAAATCTAAACAACAAATTAAGCAAAGTTGCAGGGTACAAAATTAACATACAAAAATCAGTAGTGTTTCTATACACTAACAACAGATTATCTGAAAAAGAAATCAAGGAAATGCTCCCACTTAAACAGCACCAAAAACAATAAAATATTTAGGATAAATTAAACCAAGGAGATGAAAGATCTCTACACTGAAAACTACAAGGCATTGATGAAATAAATCAAAGAAGACACAAATAAGTGGAAAGGTATCCCATGTTCACGGATTGAAGGAATTAATCTTGTTTAAATGTCCATACTACCTACTCAAAGCCATCTATTAATTCAATGCAATCCCTGTCAAGATTCCAATGGTATTTTTTACATAAGTAGAAGAAAAACTCCTAAAATTTATGTGGAACCACAGAAGACTCTGACTAGCCAAAGCAATCCTGAGAAAGAAGAACAAAGCAGGAGTCATCATATTTCCTGATTTCGAAGTATATTATAAAGCTATAATAAGAAAATTGTATGGTACTGGCAGACAGACACATAGACAAATGGAACAGAATAAAGAGAAATAAACCCACAGAAATAAACACATGCATATGCAGTCAAACTAACATTTGACAAAGGAGCCAAGAATACTCAATGGAGAATAGACAGTCTCCTCAATAAATGGAGCTGGGAAAATGGGATATTCACATGTAAAAGACTGAAACTAGATCCCTGTCTTACACTACTCACAAAAATTAGCTCAAAATGTATTAAAGACTTAAACGTAAAACCAGAAACCATAAAGCCCTAAGGAGAAAATATAGGACAAAAGCTCCTTGACATGGGTGTTGGTAATGATTTTTTTAATATGACACCTAAAGCAAAAGCAACAAAATTGAAAATAAAGTGGGACTACATCAAACTAAGAAGGTTTTCCAAGAAAAGAAACAATCAACAAGATGAAAAGACAACCCAAGGAATGAGAAAAAATATTTGTAAACCATGTATCTGATAAGGAGTTAAAATCCAAAATATATAAAGAACTCATACAATTCAAGAGCAAAAAACACAAATAATCCAATTAAAAAATAGGCAAAGGACCTGAATAGATATCTTTCCAAAGAAGATATACAAATGGCCAAGTACATGAAAAGGTGCTAAATATCGCTAATCATTAGGGAAATGCAAATTAAAACCCCAGTGAAATATCACCTAACATCTGTTAGAATGGCTATCAACAAAAACAAGAGATACCAAATGCTGGTGGGGATGTGGAGAAAAGGGAACCCTTGTGCACTGTTAATGGTACTGTAAATTGGTACAGACATTATGGGAAACAGTATGGCATTGCCTCAAAAAGTTAAAAACAGAACTACTATATGATCCAGCAACTCCACTTCTGAGAGTATATCCAAAGAAAATGATGACACTATATCAAAGAGATATCCGTACCCACAAGTTCATTGCAGGATTATTTATATTAGGAAAGACATGGAAACAATATATGTGTCCACTGTTGGATGAATGGATAAAGATGTTGTAGTACATATATAAATGGAGTAAATTTTTTTTGTTAATGCTCTTGAGTCAATTCTGACTCCTAGTGACCCTGTGGACAGCAGAGCAGAACCCTGTCTGGTCTTTTTGCGCCATCAGCTCACCTTCCAGTGTTACGCTAGACAATGTTCCATTGCTACTCATAGGATTTTCATGGCCAAATTTTTTCGAAGTGGCTGTCCAGATCCTTCTTCCTAGTCTGTCTTAGTCTGGAAACTCTGCTGAAACCTGTCCACCATTGTTGGCGCTGCTAGTATTTGAAATGCCTGTGGCACAGCTTTCACCATCACAGCAACACACACCCGCCACAGTATGACAACCAACCAAAAAGTGGTGTGGTTCCCTGATCAGGAAGTAAACCCAGGCCATGGCAGTGAGAGTGCTGAATCTTAACTACCAGACCATCAGGGGCGGCAGTTGGAATATTATTCAGCCATAAAAAAGAAGGAAATCCTGCCATATGTCACAACATGGATGGACCATCAAGGCATTATGCTAAGTGAAATAAGTCAGACAGAGAAAGACAAATACTATACGATCGCACTTTTATGTGAAATATATATATATATTAAAAACCCAAAGTCATAGAAAAAAGGAGTAGCTTTGTAGTTACCAGAGGCAGGGGCTGGGGAATAGGGAATTGATTGGATAAAGGTGGACAAAAGGTACAGACTTCCAGTTATGAGATAAATAATTACTGGGGATGTAATGTACAGCATATTGACTACAGTTAATACTGCTGTATGGTATGTGTTATCAAGAGAGTAGATCCTAAGAGTTCTCATTGCAAGGAAAAGAACATTTTTTTCCTTTTTTTTTGTATCTATATGAGATGATGGATGTTAACTAAACTTACTGTGGTAATTGTTTCACACATATATACGTCAAGTCATTATGCTCTATACCTTAAACTCACACAGTGCTGTATGTCAATTATATCTTAACAAAGCTGGAGAAAAATATTTTTTAAAAAACAGCATCCCTTTATATAAGGGAAGTATTTTTTTGTTATTCATTAAATGGTTAGTTTGCCTCACAATGCCGAAGGGATCCCATCATCCCCTGGAAGTCTTCTGCTTCTTCCATGCATGCTATAGAAACTATACCAATAGTCAATAGTTTGTTAATTTGATCATGTCTGAATTCCAGGCCACTCTCTGAGTCCGTGAAATTTACCATCCTGGAGCATTCTGTCTTCCAAGTACTTAATAAGATGCTTTAAATATTATAATTCCTGAATAAGTATTTGCTAAAAATGAAATTATTTTGCTAGTTTAGTATTCATTTATTCACTCAACTACTTATTGAGCACCTACTCTTTGCAACGTTTGAAGTGCTGAGGAAACAGTAGTGAACAAAACAAAGCTCTTGTTCATAACGAGGATACGTTACAGTGAAAGAAACAGAAAATAAACAAAGGAACAAGTAAATACATAGGGCATCAGGTGGTGATGCCTGCTATGGAGAAAAGCAGAGAACGTAAAGGTATATGCAGGCCCAGGAGAGTGTAGAGAGAAGAGGGTTGCTCTTTTATTTAGGGTGGTTAGGAAAGGCCTCACTGAGAAGGGAACGTTCAAAGACATGGCGATTGATCCAGCAGGAAATCCAAGCAGGAGCAAAGGATCTGAAGCACTCAGAAGATCAGCTGTTGATACAAACCATCTGGGCGTGTGGTTTCATGGATACATAATTGCACCTTCTCCCCACACAGATCACTTCCTTACTGACCATAGCTAAGCTTTTTCTTTTCTTATTGAGGTAACATTAGTTTATAACATTGTCTAGGTTTCAGGTGTGCAACATCTTTTTATGGCTGAGTAGTATTTTATTGATGAATGGATAAAGACGAATGTTATATTTATACAATGGAACAGAACTCAGCTAAGCGCTTAATCCACTAGGGGAATTTTCAGTTAGAGTCTGCTACATTTGAAGCAAGCTGACTTTAACTAATAAGAACAACCTTCACAGATGCTCCTGACAGCAACATGCCAAACATTTCCTCACCTCCTTTTCCATCTTCACCTTCTGCAATCTAATTGCTTCTCACCTTACATAGAGGCCTTGGGATGGCATTGCAGGAATTACTCAGAGCATTCTCCAAAAGAGAATATCTGTCCCAAAAATTATATGGCTGTCTTTCTAAAAAAGGTAAAACTTGCAACTGACTCCTAATTCTTTTTGGTAATAAAATTCCTGATCTATGCAATGCCTTTTTCCCATTTCTCAAAACTACATGTTAACAAAAGGTCACAAGCTGGCTCTGGTTCCCTGTGTACTTTGCAAGGTAATATAGTTCTGAAAAGAAAAGCTTAACGTAAAGGTCAAGATACAAAATCTATTTTTCCTGACTATAAAATATTGAACATTTCCTTAGATTCATGGACCATATCTTAGTAACCTGGATAGTTACCATGGAAATCAACATTCTTTTGGTTATCAATATCCCTTTAAACTAAGGAGAATTTTTAAGTATCAAAAAATTGGAGAGAAAAAGAAAGAGCAAAATACACCAGGAGCAATGAGCCCATAGCAACTCAAAAGTCTTTAAAGCTAACTTTCATCCATCATTCCATTTCATAGAAACACTCATGCGTCGAACCAAACACAATTTACATGGCTTTGCTTAATAATACCAACATCTTTAAGATTTTCAAAGTTGACCCTAAATTTGGATAAACTGAATTCTAGTATCAAAAATGAATTGCATTTTAAAATCAGAGTATATTCCCCTTAGAAAAAAACAATCCCCAGGGAGACTGAGATGAAAGTTTTAACAAGAGTGAAGTAAGATGACACGGCCATCTGACAGTCTCTCAACATCGCAGCCAGAGCTTTGATAGACCAGGTCTGCTCCCTAGGCTTCAGGTTACTCTCTGGATGGGGGATCCCTCAGCTACTGATGTAAACCTAAAAACTGTATCATTGCCTGGAAATTCCCTGGCTCCCCTTCCTAGTTTCTATTCTATTCTGCTCTTTATCAGGCTATTTCAGTAGCTCATAGAGCAGCCACAGCAACACATCTCTTCAATATTTTCCTATGCACCACTCAGAAAATACTTTCCTTCCCTTGTTAATCCTCTAAGTTAAAAATTAAGGATATTTCTTTTGCTTCACGTGTTAATCATTCAAAGACACGGCAATAAGCATCCTAAGGGATGGAAGGTTTAGTCTTCTTTCTTAAGCTTTACCACTTTGGGGGGAAATCGTGACAAAGAAGGCAGAAGGGGGAGTGTGATTCATGGAAACATGAAACAAGGCAATAAAACTACTTTGGATGTAATGGCACTTTCTCCCTAGGGAAACAGAGCCCTCTTGTGTGTAAGTACCTCGCTTACTAATGTAATGTCACTCGTTGTTTGGTTGTTGTTTTGTTTTGTTTTTACAAATATTGGAAATTGTAAGACTCCCTATTCCTCAGTTCTCAAAACCTTTAAATAATGCTGAAAAGCTAATAACGTTTTTAAATAGCTCTCCTTGCTTAGTTTTATCTCTGTAGAGTGAATAAAATGAATATAGTGAAACTTCTCTTTAAATTATGTATTTTACATATAAAGATACATATCAGCTATGTAAAAAATAACCATTTATCATAGAACCTAGAAAAATAAAAAATAATTCTTCAAACATTATTTTTCTATCAGTCTAATTGAAAATAGTAAAATAAATTAAATACCTATTTTTTATTTCCTATTGAAAAATTAGCTCTTTCCCAAGCCATTAGAAAAGGAATTCCTTGGCAATTTGATACCTATGTATTAGAAAAATCAAATAGATATTGAAACTGATGGCCTCAATTATGATACCAAATCTAGAACTCTTTGTCACATCTAGGGAGACAAGAATTTATTCACTTATTTATCCCCAGAATAAAAAAAAAAAATTGCCTAGCACTTATTAGAGCCCAATAAATATTGGTTTAATGAACAAACTTATACTCTGAATTCAGATAGTTTTTTTCTTTGGCAAGACTTGCCCAAAAGAGAACTCAGGGTGGTCAAGGATTGACCACCCCTGCTACCAACTTGAACCTTTGTAACCAAGTCCCAGCACTGTAAATACTTTTAAGGCTTATCTAAATTGCACGATATTTTACACCAGTTTGCTACAGTTTAGGTTAAAAAAATAAACAACAGAGAAACAAGTTCTTTCTGGATTATTAATTATGTTAGGAATCCAGAATTTAAACTTGAACTTGGCCATGGTAGAGGGATAAGAGATCAATAGAGCTTAATGAATAATTGGCCCAAATAAATGCATCCTTTTTTGTTGATCATACAAATATAGACACGTATTATCCCAGGAGAATTAAAAACAAACAAAAAAGTAAACAGTAGCCAAACTAGAAATACAGATTGGAAGATCCTGTTTACTCTGTCTATATGAAAGTTACAAAAAAAAATAACAAACTAACCCAGAGGCTTTTACTTTCAAGAAAGGAGGGAAGAAAAATTGAAAGGCAGGCAGGAACAAACGCTATTCATTGTTTTCTCAATTTTTCATCATTGCTATGACCGATAATTGTATTTGGTGATAGCTGTGACACTATGTGAGCCTAGTGGTCAGGTCCACCCACAGTAGATGTTATAAAAATATTGTTTTGCCTGGTTAATACATAGGGTCATTAAGCTTCTAAGAACTCAAAAAAATCCATGAAAGAGCAGTACACTGAAACAATTCTAACTTATGGAAGTAAAAAGCTTAAGAATTCACTGATAAATCAGTCTAGGTACTTTTATGAGGCAGACATGAAGCCCACATGGTTTTAAATTTCCCTTAATAATGAAATTTATCTTTCTAACAGGTAAATTTTTTCCAGGAAGTATGTATTTCATGAACAGATTTGAAAAATAACAATTATTATTTTTATAAAACACAAATTTAACTATGGAAGTTTTCATTCTAATATTTCACAAACCTATTGTTACTTAAATTACCTTATCCAGAAAATAGCTGTCTTAGAAACTATTTCAGCTGTAATCTGATGATGGTTAAATGTGCTTCACTGCACAATTTAGATAGCTGCCTCCTATGCGCTTTGAAATTCTTCTAAGAGAAAAGCGGAGCAATGTAGCAATAAAAGAACTTAGATGGGCCAGCCCCATGGCCGAGTGGTTAAGTTCACGCACTGCACTTTGGCGGCCCAGGGTTTCTCCAGTTCGGATCCTGGGCGCGGACATGGCGCCCCCTGTCAGGCCATGCTGAAGCAGTGTCCCACACAGCACAACCAGAAGGACCTTGTGACTAGAATATACAACTATGAACTGGGGAGCTTTGGGGAGAAGAAGAAAAAGAAAAAAAGAAGATTGACAATGGATGTTAGCTCAGGTGCCAATCTCTAAAAAAACTTAGAGACCAAAGTAAGCATTGCTTTCAAAAAGCTAAGAAAAAGACAGTTGATAATGAAAAGAAGACAACGTCATGTCAGAAAAACAAAGACTAGCTACTGTTTATTGCTTCTTTGAAAGGAACAGTCTAAAAAAATGAATGAGTCGGGGGATATGTATTTAAAAATCAGTAAATCAATCACTTCATTTTTACTGTGAAGGTGTATACTTATTGTATAATAAAGGCTTAACTCTTGATGTAACTATACATAATATCAATAAAATTTCAATATATAAAGAAAATAAACACACTCTAGGCAAGGTGCATTGTTATGTACCATATGGAGAGTATGAATTGAAGATATATTCAACCACTATTTTTAGGAGGGGAGGTCAGTTTCTGTTTTAAGCATTTTACATATGTCATGTCTTGTGATTACAATAGCATCATGAAATAGACAATGTTATCACCATGTTAAAATAAGGATATTTTTGATGTTATGCTTTGTAAATAGCATGGTAATTAGAACATACCTAAAAGGCAGTTTTCTAAGACTACAAAAAAGGGCAAATCACAGAGGATTACTAATTTGTTTAATTTGTTAACTCCTACCCCTTCTCAAAAATAATTTGAAACAACATATAAAATACAGGTTAAAAAGGTTAATAAATTGCAATAGTATTTCAGAACCACGAAAATAAAATGTAAGCAAGTAAATCATAGTAATTTACCTGAATCAGAAAGAAAGAAGTTTAGCAATGAGTTCCTGAGGGGAGACAAGTTTTCTTACCTGGAACCAAATTCTAAAAGAATGTCTCATCTGAGGATTTATATAGAGCACATTAAATATTGTAATAGACAGTGTCAGAGTAAATGAGGGAGCAAATTTCATATGGCTCTTTCTTGTTGTGACCTCCATAAAAACTGAGAATATCCCATTATGCCACAACACAGGGAGGGCGTCTGGAGAGGGCAAAGCTGATCACCAAGCGCATTGCTTTTCAGATGTAGAATCCAACTCAAGGACACAACTTAAAGCCTGCTGAGGAGTCGATGTCAATTATTTCCCTGAGATGGTCTTTTCTAATAGATGCTTCTTTCAAAGGAGCATTTTTAAAAAGCTGGAATAGGGCCATTTTGGACTTATATTCTTGGATGACAGCCTAGTAAGACCCTCTATTTGGTTTTAAGGGTAGATTTGCATGCCACAAGAAGTTTAACCAGTATTTTAACCCTGAGAGGACTGACGCCACCCTGCATGGGACAATGAGCACAGGTGAACCGGCTGGAAAGATAAGACGTTCCTCACGTGGTCGCTTTTAATTCACTCCTGGAGAGATTATACTTAGTGCAAGAATAGAAACCAATGCTCATAAGAACTAGCAACACAACTTTAGCTCAACCAAATGCTTCATTCTCAGGATTTCTTTGTATTCAGAAATACACAGCTTAATAAAAATGTTTATAGTAACACAATTAAGAATTGATCTTTTCCTAAAGACAATTTGGAGGATTATGATAAGGGTTAGGTTTAGCAAAAGAATTAGGATTGCTTCCAAGGGTAGGATAGAGATTAGGGTTATTTAAAAGTCATATTCCAGTTTACTTTTATTCTTATTTTTATGTCTGAATTTTTTTATCCTATTTTGAATAAGCCATGTCATTTCCAACTAGATTTAAGGGTTCACCAGCATGAAGAAGTTTATAAATTCAGGCAAAAGGAATTGAGATTTAAATAATTTAGACTGATGACATCACCCTGAGATTTCATTTTCTACTTTCCTGAGTAGAAAACATGTATTTCAACTCAACTGCATGAATTTTACAGGCTGGGGAAAGATGAAGACAGTAAAACAGTAGACACTTTCAAATCCCCAAAGCAGGAAAAGACTCTCATCAGAGGCTTAGCTACTGCCTGAGCCAAGCCTCACGGGAGGTGAGAGGCACTTTCTGAAAACTACAGACAGGTGACTGAGGGCGTGGCAGCAGCCCCAGTGCCAATGAAGAAGCTTTGTTTCTGCAGCAAGACTCAATTTTGTACTATCTGATACTTCTAAAACTACACACAACTGCATTTACTTACTTTAGTGAAATCTTTCACATACTCAGAAAGTCCTTTTTTCTGCTCATCTTTAAAGTAAGTAGAGTCAAGAAAAGCTGGTTCTACATACTATGTGTTACTTGATTTTTTTTTTACTAAGCTGAACATTCAAGACCATTTGGCTCAATCAGAAAACAACTTTATTCTTTGCCCTACTGACCTTTAAACTCATTCTGAGCCTAGTTATTTTCCTATCCCTGCATGAGATCTCTGATAAAGTCCATAACTTCTTTAATCACTATGAGGTAATAAAAAGATCTCCATTCACTTTCAAGCGTAAGAACAGTAATAAATATGTCCAGCCTAGTGCAATTTTCTAAAGCCTGAATTTTATTTTTTAACGTTAAAGTGTCTTGCCTCTCCTAGGTTCGAGAAGCTCAGGAGGCTTCTCAATTTCCCTACCTTACTGCTTCTCCCCCCAACTCAGTTTCTAACTCTGATTTAGGCAGGTTTGGAGCAATAAGAAAGGTAAATGGCAGAAAAAGAATAATCCGGTGCTGGTTTCTTCCAGCAGTTGCGGAAGTCAGTTCTCTCTCACTGGGAGGCATGGCTACTGCTGACTCCTTTCTTTGGATGGCACGTGTGGCTCAGTCTAGTCTGAGAACAACTGACTCCACTTATAGAGACAGCAGCAATAACATTTCCTCCAGCAGCCATGTTTGGTCCTTCTGTCCCTGTAAATCCAGGAGTCTATCCCCTGTGGCAGTATCCTCTCAAACAGGATTTAAAGTGGCTCCGGAACAGCTTTCTCTCCTTGGGGACTCACGTCTGGTCCACAAGAAACATCCTCATGCATGCTTTCCCCCACCACCGGCACCCGGTTCATCTGGTCTGCTCTTTGCTCTGCCCTGCCATAGAAGGATGAGAGCCAGGGCCTCATGAGAGTCCTCCAACATGGCTTCTCCTATTTCCCTCACCCACACCAGCACTTCAGGAATACTGGTTAGTGTTCTTTCTCCGACCCTCCAGCACCCTCTTCTAGATCTTCACATACCCCAAAATCTTTGCAATTGTGTAAGACACCCTAATTCAGAGCACTCACAGTGCTTCTGCTTTCCTGACTGAATCCTCACTGGGTGGGTGGTGATGAACAGAGATATGTCTGTCATGTCCTGGAATTTGTCCCTGAAGTGAGCTGCAAACAAAGTGAGGTTCGCTATAGTATACCCCTTATCCATCCAAAAGTAGGCATGGACAGACATCTAAGGTTTCTGCCGACATCAAAATTAAGGGAAAATTCCAGTGGCATCTCTCCTAGCATACTAGAAGTATGTAACTGGAATGCCACGTGCTAGCTCCCTCAGCTCTTCTGTTCAAGGGGAAATATCCTCCATTTCTTTTTTAGAGTTCAGTAAACCTATCAGGTTAGCAGTCTTGCTGGGGAGCAGCTCCAGTTACCTCTACAAAGACTAGGTGAACCTCTTCCTAAAGCAGCTGGTTCTCGTTGAAAGATCTCCTTCAGGGTGTGCGACAACTTAGTGCTTTCTATTAACCCAGGGCATAAGCTTGTGCATGATGGGTGAAGTTATTCAACACTACAAATATATTTCCTGGATTCCATCTTTGAGTTCCAATTATTTCCAACAACTCCAGAGCTGGATGACTGTGTATGGTCTCTAGATAAGCTGGTCATTCCAATAGATTTAGGATGCACATGGCCCACATTTGTAATGGCATCTTCTGCTGTCTTGGGCCAAAAGAAGAGTTACTATTTATCACCTAGGGAAACAAGGTTCAATATTCTGTGCAGTGTGCTCAGAGGCCACCTGCTTCAGAATTGTCTGCAGTGCTTGTTAAATATGAAGATTTCCATGTCCACCCAAAAGATACAGAACAAGAATTTCTAGGGCTTGAATATTAGGAAACTATATATTGAAGAAATACTCCAGCTAATTCTTATACACACACAGCAAAGTTTGAAAGCCCCGAGGTAGACAATCGAAGAAGTAAAAGCCAGAGAAAATACACTGTTTGAAAAAATCATATTTTCTTTAAAACTTCGTTCCTGACTTCATCTGATGGTCTCCTCCTCTCCCCTTTTATATCTCAGTTTGACCCTAACAATTAAAATGCAAAAGAACTGATGAAAGAGGTAGAAGGGGAAAGAAGAGGTAAAAATAAGGATAACAAAGGTAATAGTCCCATTTATAAGTTAGAGTGTTAAAAGATGCCATTTATAGAAGTTGAAACAACAAATAAAAGCATAAGCATATTATTCAAGTGACAAAGGTTATCTTAAAGATCTAAAAGTAGTGAACAAAAGTGTATATTGGCAGGCGCACCAACAATGTTAAGCAAGCTAAATCTACAGTGTGATTTTTCTAACCATAGATATGTATTATTTTATAAAAGTACTTAAATATACTTTTTGAAATCAATTTTACTAACCATACAGATATGCAATAAAATCTAACATTTATATGGCTGATACAGAATCGTCCTCCCTCAGGGCCTAAGGGATTGGTTCCAGGCCAGTCAGAAGCCTCTTCTGAACATTCCAAGGCCTTCTTTTCCTTTTAGGTCTGAGACACTTTGAAATGTCTGCTTCTGAGCTCTTATGATTAGCCACTTCATTGGTGAAATCAGCATTCTTCTGCAGTCAAAAAGAGAAGAGAGGAAGAAAGTTAAACTTTTTTTCTTTTTAGAAAGTAGATGAAAAGGAACTCCCTGTCCCCACAGAGCGATGACACTCCCCATGTCACACCATTAAGCATCCCCTGTTAAGAGTAGCACAGAACATAACAGTTAAATCATTTCATGCCCAATATAGCAGGAGTTGTATGTCCCTGGAGCACCGATAGGGTGAAGGCAAGCCCTGACCATTCATCACAAGCTTTTATTTCCACTGGATTCTTTCCAGTGTTGCCAATGACACATATGTTAAGGGAGCTCTATTCCTGAGAGGCCGTGTGTGAAAGATGGACAATTGCCTTAATTTTAATGTAAAATGGAAAGAATGTAGGAGAGGAAACATTCATTGAGTCCTGACAGTATACTCAATATTGTAAATTACTTTATCTCATTTAATTTTCACCCTGTGAAGTAGATATTATTAATTTCACTAATTTATTAGATTGGGGCGACTGGTATTCAGGGAAGTTAAGCAGTATGACCAAGATCCATTTAGAAAGCAGTGAAGTAAGACTCAGCCCTGAGTCTGTCTAAAATCTATTGGATTGTTTCGAGGATTAAGTATTACATAATGAATGTAAAAGCTACTAATCAAAATTCGGTAAATGTTAGTTCCTTTCTCTTTTAAAAACAAGAACCCCCATCCAGCAGAGTCTCACAGGGTTAAGCAAATTGAAATTGTCTATTTACATCCCCAACCTCAATTCAGACTCCTTGAGGGCAGAAAATCTTGTATTCATCATGGTATCCATATAATGGTAGAGATATACTTAGAACAGTACACATGGTAGGTGTTCACTATTTATCTGCTGAATATTAAATGATAAAACAACAAGATTAAAGAAAATAGTGTTAAATATTTGGCCTCATCCAAAAGGCCAAAGAAATTACTGGAAAGTCTGAAAAAGAGCAAAAGAAACAAAGCTGAACATTTTGGTATACCCAGCTTGAGGCACTCATGTTGACACTGCATAGTCAAAGAGCCAAATCAAAATGAAAATCATTGCTTTCTTCTTTTTTTTAACCAGGTTATGTATGACACAGAACTCTCTTGCCTCTTTCTCCTCTTTTTTCTGGGACCTAATCACAGATACGTTACTTCCCAACCTCTGGTCCCCCATCCATGCATCTGGCATCATGTCTAAAACCTACAGGGCAGCTTACAGTGTGAGTGTGAAATAGGCAGGGCACTTGTACATAATGGTGTATTCCCAAGAGTCCTTGTATCTAACGAAGTTGCAGCAACCTGGTTATCAATAGTGATTATGAATGACAAAGGATGTTTGGGCTTTGAGTTCTGAACGTTTCAATGAGGATTTGGCCTGGGGTATATATACATATATAGCTCTGTGCTTAGCTCCATGGGCTTCACCAAGGACTCTTGTAGATAACTGTAAAAACCCTCCAGACTGATCAACATGTCCTTCATATATCCAATAGCCCAGGTTTACTCGAATTCACATTCATGAATCCATATTTTCTCTACACACATACACAAATGCATATACACAACTACATATGAGTGTGGCTGGTCAGTGAGGGAGGAAAGAAATATCAAAACATATTAACTCTAAGATTACAAGCAAAAAATCACTTATTCGGAATGGAATATTCACACTGTGGTGAATATTACTTCTGCCCTTCAGTCTTTAATCAAATAAGACATTTTTCCCCTCAGTTTTCTAAAAGTTTCAGTCAGCTATTTCTGATGCATTTTTTACACTGAAAATTAATCCAAAGTCTCTGTTATGACCAACAACTTCCATTACAACCCCAGCAGCAGCAAGCTATTGATTTATTATCTACTCCCACTTGCCATAATATATCTTGGGTCCTTTCTAAAAACCTCATGAGATTCACCTTGGTCCCACCTGGCTAAGTAATAGAATCAAATCCACTGTGCTCACAGCAGAATCCAGGTGCAATTTTACTTGTCATCTTGAAAAAGCTCAGACCTTGCTTCCAGATTCAACTTTCTCTTGAACTTATCTGTTTTGCCTGCTTTGCTCTTTAGCGGGTTATCATTTCTCTTGCTTTAATGCAAACCTTGCAAAATGCCAACATAGCTGGACTTTTTACTGACTACATTTGAACAGAGGTCTGTTTTACTACCCTCTCGACTAGCTCAATTTGTCTTCATGACAGCAAGTTAAATAAGAGCACTATTTTTATACAGAGAAGAGGGTTTTTTAATGAAAAATGAGTAATGTTAAATCGACAAAGAATTCTAGGAAATGAGTCTATTTTGTTTCTCTCAATTTAAAACACTAGGCACTTCACTCTTTATATCAGTGGACACCTACCTAAGTGTTTGGAGAGCACTCACGCACTCTGCAAGGCAGATTGTACAATTAAAGTTGTAGAAGATCTGTTGGACCATACAATCCACTCCCTGATAGGACAAGATTTCTTAAAGTAACAAATGTTGGATTGGTTTCTGGTATCAGGATGTTTGTGCTAAAACAGATTCTATAACTTCCTTTGAGGAAATCATAATATAAACACCTTACCATCATTTTCCCCTTAGTTTCCATATGATGTATTACAAATATCATCACACAAATGATCTGGTCTAAATATCTGCCTACCCTCCGTTCTCTGCCTCCCCTTTAATTTCTTTCTTATGCATTGAATGTGATTTTCTCGTTATCAAAGCATAGGCAAAAAATTACCTGTCTCCCTAAGAGAAGAAACACTTTGGTTATTACCTGTCTCCCTAAGAGAAGAAACACTGGTTAAGGAAAAAAATGGAAGGCAAATAGAGAGGAAGAGAACTCTGACCCCTTAACCACATCCATTCAAAGCCCTACCCTACGGGGCTTGCGGGACATTGTAAGACAGATCTGTCATGTGCTCCATGTGTTTTGTGTATTTTAATGTGATCTATTTTCATAAATAAGACAATCCTTCCCCTCAAAATGAGAGTAAAAAGGAGGAAGACAAAGAGCCTCATCCTGCATAACCACTCATTGCTCCATTTTCACTCTAGTGCTTCTTAACCTGGGACCTCTGGATAGACGTCAGAGAGTCCATGAACTTGGATTGGAAAAAAAATACATCTCTACTGTTGTAAATGCCTTTAGGTGAAATTTAGCATTACAATCAATTATAAACGTAGGAAAGAAGTATTAGTGGTATCTGTCATTTTGTCACAAATAGCATAGATATTTTCGTATCACACTATGGTCATCACAGGTATCTCAAAATATTATTTATGCTCATACTTAACTTGAAGTCATGGTAGTTGTTAAATCCACTTCCTGACTGCACCCCACTTTCTTGTCTAAAGATGCTTGTGCAGCACAGCTGGCCAACTATTGGATAATTCCTCATGTCATAGTTACTCGGTTAATAGTGATATCACTTACTTGCATATTCATGCCCAGACAATGACTTTGTTTTCCAGTGTTCCACATCTACAATTGTTTGTTGACCAAACTTAGAAGAAGACAAAAACTTAAATGTTAAAGTTTTACAAATCTAGATGGTTCAAATTTCAATTCTTAATCCTCTGTAGAACAGTAGAACTTGTGAAACATGAATTGGCCACAGGCCACAAGTGGTTAGCCTTCACAGTGATAAATATTTAAAAGATAAACATTGAACTTTAACTTGTCTATACTTTACATGGTTTATCTTGTCAATTAATACATGAATACAGAAGCACATATATTATGATGTCAAAACTTGTTTAATCCTGTGGTAAAAGTATTTTAATATAATTGATTTCCTTTCAAATTCTATGTATTTTATTGTATGCATTTTAAAATATTACTCTGAGAAGAGATTCATAGTTTTCACCAGACTGCCCAAAGGTGTCTATATTAGTTCCCTGTTGCTTCTGTAACAAATTACCGCAAATTTAGAAGCTTAAAACAACACACGTTTATTATTTTACAGATCTGGGGGTCAGAAGTCCCAAATGCGTGCTAAAAACATGAAGCTAAAAGCCAGGTGTCAACAGGGCTGTGACCCCTTCCAAGAGCTGCAGGAGAGAATCTCTTTACAGCTCTAGCGATGACCACATTTCCTGGTTCCTGCCTCCCTCCCAGTCAGCAAGTGCATCACTCCAATATCTGCTTCCACCATTGTATTTCCTTGTCTGACCATCCAGCCTCCTTCTTTCCTTTATAAGGAAACTTGTCACTACCTTGGGATCACCTAGAAAATCCAAGATAATCTTAATCACATATGCAAAGCCCCCTTTGCCATATAAGGTAATATATGGACAGTTTCCTGAGATTTGGACATGGATACCTTTGGAGGCCTATTGTTCTGCTTACTAAAGTGTCCATAACATGCGCGTGAGCACACACACACACACACACAAGTTAAGTTTTGGTCTATTTCTTATCTCTCTTTCTGATATTGTAAAAGTAGCAATGACACCCTCCACAACTCAAAACAAAGTGTCATGTTCTTTAACTTTGTTCAAAATCGTATTTAGGCAATAATTACTCTTGAGATTCACAGTCATGTTCTAGAGAATATGTTAACATTGTAATCACAAAATCTGTGACATAACAAATCCAAAAACTCAGTGGAAAATGATTATATACACACATCTAAGAAACTGAAAAGTCTAGAATTTATACAAAATTGGTACAAAATTTTGAACAAAGCAAAATGATTTCAAGGAGAGCATCTATCTTATATCCCTTTGAGGTATTAATGTAAAAGCTTCAGTGAACAAATTCGGAAGACTTTTTTTCCCCAAGAAGGGGACACATAGACGATCTGTCCTTAAATAAAGGTCAAAGTTGATTGATAATAGGAGCATTACAAAAAGTAGTTAGAGGAGTTAAATTTTATTTCTTTTTAATTTTATTAAATCTTTCTCAACTTGCCATCGGTAGCCACCCCTGACACAGGAAGGGTTAATAGTCACTGGAAAAGGCTTGCCAACAAACTGCGACCTGGAGGTGAGAAGGCCAGTCAGCCAATGACGGGTAAGACCTCCAGGGGGAGACAACCTAAGCCAGGCACGGTTGCCCGGGGGCACAGATGGAGACACGATATCAGGAGCAGGAGGGGCTGTTGCCTAGGAGGCCTTGCCTGCTCCGAGATAAAAATACAGGAGCACAGCAAAAACATGATAATATCAAAACAGAGGCTGAGGGAGGGCTCCTTGAGAAATCACTAAGAATTCTTGGCATCCACTAATTACATTGTCCAGAACACCTGTGTATGTTTAATAGATGTAAGCTATGTATATATTGAAATGCTGGTTATAATAAACTCTGAGTGGCCATCAGCCCTCTCCGCATCTATCCTGGTGTGTACATTGGATCGCGACACCGACACCATCCAGTGTTGGAAAATTTATACAATGGTCCTTCTCCTGCATGCACGTTCCCACTCTCCCTCTCTTTCTTCTTTGCCAAACAAATATTGATAATCTCATTTGATATTCTTAGAGGTTTAAAAATCTAAAAGAAAATGTACAAGTACAGTATCAAGTGTTTGTAACTGTTCTGATCAGTTTAAGCTATATCTTGGTCTCTTCTCGCGCAGCTACTCTCTTGTGCCTACCTGAGAAAAGAGATTAGGGTATCAGTGATCTAAAACTCTGCCTGATTTGATGGCATGAAATAGTTCTTCCTACTCCTTCAATGTTGAATGAATGGTCTCTGTTGTGATCTTTCATAATATCTGATTCACAATGTGTTTAAAGCAGTAAGACACCTCACACCCTCCTAGAGATTAGAAGTGACTACCTTCAATAATAAGCATTAACATGAATTATTTTAACCATGTAATTTGCTTAAATGATTTTAAAGCTCTAAAATATCTTATTTAAGTGAAGCAGATCATAATTTTTCTCTTTTATAGTAATAATAATTTTTATTTTTATTATTACATGTGCATGTATACACACACATATATGTATACATCATATCAAAAAGTCAGATTTAAAAAAGAGCAAATTGGCAGAAATGTCTCTACTCCCTGATATTATGTGATTTATATGATTTATTATATGATTTATATACATTTATATGCTCATAAAGCCATAGCTCAGGCAGGCAAAGTTTTCAGACACTTTTCACATTGTTGCTTTTTTATTACAAAGCTGCTGCAGAATCCATTTTACTCTAGATTAAGAATCACATTATTATTCTCAAAATAAAATGATTTAGTAGAAAAAATTCTCCAGATATTCTTAAACATTTTTGTAGCCTCTTGGTTTCTTAATCAAACTTGAAGCTTTCTAGAATCCAACGGACTTTAATAGCCAATTTTTGTTCTTTCCCTCATTTACATACAAATTCTTTTCTCCTACTTAAATGCCATCAAGTTATCTTAAATTAGTGATGAGCTGGGAAAATAGGAAAAGTGGAATATTCTAGGAGATAAAATAATTACCGCCTTTGCAGTTCACTGCAGCTAATTGTCTTTGATGCTGTGCTACTTAATGAAGGAGGCTCAGACGGGCGCTCTCCCTACCTGTCTGTATGCACAGCAGTGCTCTTGCCTTCTCAAGTCATTCATTTGTAACTCTCTCCTGAACAACTTTCTGCAGTTAGCGTCACATCATGATTATTATTTCGGACAATTTTACTCCACTAGTTTAAATTTGTGAAATTTAGAGTTTGTTTATCTGTTCATTTATTTGCTTTCATCATTCTTTACTGGGAGAAAAGTTAAAAGAAATGTGTGGAGCTACGTGGCATAAGGTGGGGGGGGCGGGGGCGGTGTCAGGAAACCTGAGTCCTGGGCTCAGGTGAGCAACTACACTACTAATGAGTTGTGGGACCTTGAGTGAACCATTACCTCTCAGGCCCTTGATAACCTCTTTAGACCCCTGCCATCCTCCACCTTCCACCCTGTCCCATGCTCCATAGTTCTTGGAAACCATAACAGGCAAGTTTCATTTTTTGACTTCAGGTATCAGATATATTGTTTCTCAAATATTTTAACAAATGTTAAAACAAAAATTAGAGGAAAGAAACTGGTATAGTGAGACAATGCATTTTGTTTAAAGGTCATAAAAAATGCATAGTAAGATGGGAAATGCAATTCTATTAACAGCTGGAACCAGATTTCCTCATGGGAGGTAAATATGCCCTGAGAATTCTGGTAAGACTCCAAGAGACATCGTTTTAGGTAAAACTGAGCTTTGTTAGATAGGGAGAGAAATCTGCCAGACACTGCAGACAGGGAGAGGGTCAGGTAGAAAGAAAAAAAGAAATAATGGGGTGTGGAGCAAAGAAAAAAGTAAAAAAGCATGACTGAGGGATGACCTCTCCGCAAATCATGCGTAATTACTAAAATTTATTAGAGCTTGGGAGGAGTGATCCTCTTGTGGGAATACTGAAAGGCTGGTCTTTGCCTCTAGACCAGAGACCAGCAAACTTTCTTCTAAAAGGGCCAAATAGCAAATATTTTAGACTTTGCAAGTCATTTGCTTTGTGGCACAACAGCTCAACTCCGCCATTGTATCATGCCATAAATAATATGTAAATGTATGGCTCATGTCTGTTCTAATAAAACTTTGTTTTTGGACACTGAAACCTGAATTTCATATAATTTTCATGTTTCACAAAATATTGTTCTTCTTTCAACTTTCTTCAACCATATAAAACATAACACCCCGTCTCAGTTCCCAGGCCATAAAAAGACAGGCAGCAGGCCAGATTCAGTCCGCAAGTCATGCTCACAGCTTGCCAGCTCTTGCTCTAGACCAGAGCGAGAGGCAGAAGAAACAGAGCAGCATTTATCTAGGTGGGGAGAAAGTGACCCCAGACATTCAGCAGTTGTAGGGAGACTTCCAGACTGTCACTGGCTGGGCAAGTGAGGCTTGAGTTTAATAAGATATCTAAGAAGGAACGGGGCCCCAAGGGACTCTTAGATTACAGGTTGAACAGATGAGAAGTGTAGGGCAGGTGTAGTAATTGAAACTCTGCAAATAATTCAAAATAACTTTGACCAATGTGAGAATAAAAAATAGGGAGGTAGAATTAGTATAAGGACACAAGTGTGTCTCAAAGAAGAAAAGTATAAGACAGTATGAAGTAAATCTCTACATTTGCAGAAGAGAACATAAGTCCTTTGGAGTTAAGATAACAAAAGCCTGGAAGGATAAGTCAATTTGGAAGTCATAAGGAGAAGGATTCCAGGAAAGAGAGAAACAGCTTGCATGAAGGCACAGAGGTAAGAATAAGTTAGCTGTGCTGTGAATTACTGCAGAGAAATTAGGCTATATGAAGGGATATAAAGTTGTGGCCACCCCATCCCCTAGTCTGTTCATGCAGAACGAGTGCTCTGAACCTGCACCCCAGCTTCAAGGCAGGATCACATCTGAGGCCAGAGTGTAGGAGCAGAAGGCAGATGTGCCCAGGAGTACCTCAGCTGCTCCCAGGGAATGCTGAGACACAGACCCGCCCAGGAACCAAGAGCCCAGGGAAAGGCCTGAGGTCCCATCAGCTGAAGTCATGGAACTCCACAAGATGGAGGAGGCCGGGTCCATGTCAGAGTCTGGTCTATGCAGCAAAAAGAGAAAACACTGAAATACATAGTATTGACTGGAATGAGTGATTTCTAGGAGCAGTCAATGCTTTTCCTTCTCTACCTGCTCATCTCACCCACCTCCAAGGAGGAAGAGAAGTCTAATAGCAGGCAAAGTGAAAAAGCAGCTCCAAGGACCTAATTAGGGCACTGCACAAAGGGGTGGATTATCTTAAAATCCAGATAAAATAAATAGGAAATTCTGAGGTAATCTTTCGCCTCCGGCCCCTCTGTACCCTTTCAGATGGCTTCTCCCTCTGGGCTTCTCCCAAAGATCAGCCCAGAGCTGCTCTTGGCAGGGGAGGCATTACCGGCTGGGAAAACCTAAAAGGGTTTTTCATGGGTTTCTCTCTTCGTGCCTTTTTTGCATCTTCAGAGTGATAGGACCATGCAGTGTCAGGATCAGAGGCCCTAGGCCTCTTAGAAGTGGAGCCTTAGATGAGAGAGCAAGAGGAACCCTGCCAGCTCCTGCAGGGTTCGCTCACCAGGGCAAGAGAGGTATATAGCCAAATTCCTGACTCATGGGCAAGACGCATCCTTCTCTGGAGTGTCCTTGCGGCACTTTCTCTCCTTTAGGGACCTATGGGGAGTGGCTGAGCTACAGTTGGATGACTGATGGAGAATTCAGGGATTCAGCATCTGAATCAAATTTATTTCAATCAGAAACAAAGTAGGAGTTCATGCTGGTGGTCAGGCTGGCATTCTGAGGCCTGAGCCAGGCAGAGGGTGTGGGCAGGGGGCTGGCACACAAGTACGGCAGTGGGTCCAGGGGCACAGCAGTGAAGGAAGGCATGGTAGGAATATTAACTTGAAGGGAGGACATGGGTTAGGCAAATGGACTTCACTCCGTTCAAAAGAGGATATTTCTCTTTTAAAAGATCCAACAGGTAAACTTGGCATCATACCCTAAGGTCTGGAGAAGAAAGAAAAACTTCCCAAACTGATTCTCAGAAAATAGTCCAAGTCTGTTTCCATGGTGTGCCTTAGGGAGAGACCTCTCTAGACACCCTCCAGAATGAAAACAGCCTCTGTGCTGTCACCCACAAGGATAAAAATAACCAGGACTATCAATCCTTCTTCCTTAGATCATAAACTAATCATTAGCTGCAGAGAGGGAGCAGTTTTTGCTCACCTGGGATTACACAATTAGACATAGTCTGGGAGGTTTTATGCTCTTCTCCCAGGCAGCCATAGGGCTGAAGAGCAGAGAAATGAGAAAGACCGACAAGGGACAGCGCTCTGCTGGCGTCGTCTGCCACTCTCGTGCTCCGAAACGTTTAAAATGCAAAGAGTCACTGGGCCTCATTGAATATGACTCCCATGAGCAGGCCACTTTCCTTCCTCATGTAGAGATGTATTCTGAGATGGTCAGAGCCGCCGGGGGATGTGACAGCCCTAACTAGGATTCCTGAAGAAAAAAAAAATACTGAGTCAGCTTCTGTTCAATGAGAGAGACTGTCAATGCTGATTTTCCTACTACATTGTGTGATATTTGACTTGGAATAGAAAAGAAGCTGCAAAAGGAAAGTTATCGAGTCTTCTGAATGTCTGATTCACCCAGTAGAGGCAAAAAAGAACAGTTCCTAGGCATTCTCTACCTTTCGTCTGCCAGTTCGGATATGCCATAGGTCATTCTCAGACTGAATTGATCAGAAACGAGCTTTACCGATGGCATCCTTCTGAACAACTCTGAAAGTCACTGGTTTAAGAGCTATAGCAAAGAATAATGATGTTTCCTGAAACTGGTTTAATGTAGTTTTTGTCTCTGAAAATATGCTGGATACAATCACTATTCAATAACCACTCATTTTTTCTCGTCCACATGTGGCGTGTATACATTACATAAATATCCTCTGTTGGACAGAAACTCTGTAACAGACACGTACACATAAATACACACACAGAGACTCAGTTTCGTCCTTCAAGGAGTTTACAAGTGGTTGGTGATTATTACTGTCGATATATTATAATCATTCAGTATCATGTGAAGTCAGACACCATTTCCAAAGTTATTTTTTCAGTCAAACCTCTTAAAAGCTAATTTTAGAGAGAAAAATTCCCCCTCAGGAAAAAAAAAATATCATCAGGAATTTATAAAACCACATAAAGATAATCTACAAATAACACAAGGGAGTGAAGAAGCAACGAAGGTTCTCAGACCTTTACTACGTCCCTCTTGTCACCACCTTCGAAACGGTCAGCTTGGGAGACACAACAATAGACTAAAACCATGGTGAAGCCAAACTTTCCCACCAAATCATTTTCATTATCAAAAGAAAATCATCATCCCAAAAACATTTAACTACTCTACTAACAAAGAACCAGTTCTGGTTGTAACCTATCATTACTATCTTAACCATCTTCTCTGTTTTAGAAGCACTACATGTTTTGTTGAAAACCAACCTTTTTCCTAATATTATGTAACTGAATATTTCTTTTTTTTTCAATGTATTGCTATGGCATTCAACAAAACAATAAAATTAATTTTAGTTCAAGGACTTGTGATAAACTCTGAGCCTTTGCAGAAGTGGTTAATCATAATGTGAAGGAAAACAAAAGCCAGCTTGAGAAAAACTGAAAATTAGCCATCTAGAATACTTAACCATTGTACTGGAAATATTAGCCAATCCGTTCTTTCCTCAGTATGCAAATTTATCATCCAAATTAAGGATAGAAAAATAATGATCGAATATTTAAGGTTAATATTTCTTTTCTTTGAAGTAATTGGTAAAGAACTGGAAGAAGAAATATGAAGGGAGAATGGTAAAAATGACACAACATTTCACTCAACATTTATTCAGTGTAATCTTTGTGCCAATCACTGTGCTGGAGGCTGGGAACACAGGAGTGAGCAAAACCTGGACCTGCCTTCTGAGGAGCCACCATTTCCTCAGGTTGGAGAAAGCATTTCCTAGTAAGGAGATGACTGTCTCCTCTATATCTTTCATCCCTGGCCACATCCCCAACATCTACCTGCTAGCTGGACATTAACTAATAGAAAAATGACTCAATAATCTCCAAACTTAACATCCAAACCTCAACCATTTTCCCTAACAAAGCCAAACTCCTCATGTGCTCACACCTCACTCAACAGAATCATCATTCCTCCTCCCACAAGCTGGAAGACTGTGGGTCAGCTTCAGCTCTTCACATTTTCTCTTACCTCCATTAGTGTCAGCCCTGCCTATGCTACCACAGAAATGGCTCCTAAGTTCATCTCCTCATCCATCTTACTGCACTTTCCCTAATTTAAATCCTCATAAACCTGGTAGTGAACTAATGAAAATATTCAGTACCTCTTCCAATCTCCTCCCTCACCCATAAATCCTTTGCACTAACACAAGACTTACCTTCCTAAAATACATGAAGATATGGTCATGTCTCATTATCCTACTTGAAAATCTCGGCTGATACGTTCAAGCTCTTTTGAGTGGCGTTCAAGCCCCCTCCAATCTGGAGCAGCTTAACTGTTAGAATCCACTGAACTATATGCGTCCGCACACCTCATGCTATGCTGAACTACATCCTATCCTTCCAAAAGCTATCTAGATGTTCATCTTTCTCTCACTGGTCCTTGTGCAGAGAATGCTCCCTTGCTTACCACCACATCTCCAGACTACACAGGTCTGAAATCTCTGGTTGGAAGCCAGAAAGAGTAGGGGCTTGTGGAAAACTAGTCCTCGAAGTAAAAGCAGGTGGGTGAACATGATTTGGTCAGATACTGGCAAAGTTTAAAACTACACGACAAATCTGAATGTACAAGGGTCTTAAAATGGGAAGGGGGCAAATCCAAGTGCAAAGCTGGCAAAATTTAATAAGGAAAAAGGCAAACTTCCAATAGACGTATTTAATCTATCTGTAAAGTGGTCACGGACAGTGATTCTTGGCTTGGTGCTTCTTTGGAGGACCCAGGACTCCATTCTCATGGGTGTTCTCCTAAGCATAGACCTCTAGAAGGCAAGAGTCCAACAAAATGTAGCATTATAGCGCATTCCTAGAAGGTGACTGTTAGGAAATGTCACTTACATAGAAAATAAGAAACTATTTCCTTTAGGTTGATTAACGGGTTGGTTTCAAATGTTTTTTGGTAGCATTTGTTTCATAATGTTTTCTCTTTGGCATACTTCCTAACTTTAAGATTTTTTTAATGAAAAAAAAAGTTACAGCCATGCAAGGGAGAGCTAAAAACAGCATATGCAATTTTATATAACCAGGCTTATCCTAGCATGTCAGGTCACCTTAATCCCTCAGTGAATAAGCAGTAGTTGAACTACTGAGATATTTCCACTCATTATAGTCTCATTTCTTGAATGTCCAAGGCATCTATAAGCAAGAGCCAATTACCATTTTAGGCCATTAATCATCAGTCTTGTTTAATGCCAAGAACTGGAGTGAAGCTGCCTACACTGTTTTACTTAAGTTTCTCTACAGGATGCACATACATGGATAGCTGGTCCTACAAGGGGAGACCAATCTTCTTTAGGCTCTGAATAAACTGCACAGTAAGCCTCATAAAAAGCTTCCTCCAACAAAATGTGATATTTAATGTAGTTTATTTGTAACTTTTCTAAATTTGAGCAATAAGGCATAAATTCAAGTATCATAAATATTTTTATTTTCATGAAATACATATTGAACTATAAAAATTATTCAAAGTTTTCACTGTACCAAGAGATTAGTTATGGAAGCGTTTCTAAAAAGCTGATGTGTCTCGAAAACTGTAGGCTGTAGGGGCAGGACCTGTGGCGTAGTGGTTGAGTTCGGCACGCTCCAGTTCGGTGGCCCAGGTTCCTGGGTTTGGACCCCAGGTGCAGACCCACACCACTCATCAGCCATGCTGTGATGGTGACCTACATACAAAATAGAGGAAGACTGGTACAGATGTTAGCTCAGGGAGAATCTTCCTCAGCAAAAACAAAAAACACACCCTGCAGCCTGTAATGTGACCAATGAGCTTACGTTTGAAGCCTAATCAATATAAAGCATATTTTTTCCAAAATAAATGTGACCTCCCATACGGAAGAATATTTTTATTTATAAGGAAACTATGTTTAGGGGCCAGCCTGGTGGAGCAGCGGTTAAGTTCGCACGTTCTGCTTCTCGGAGGCCCGGGGTTCGCCTGTTCAGATCCCAGGTGCAGACATGGCACTGCTTGGCAAAAGCCATGAGGTGGTAGGCGCCCCACGTATAAACTAGAGGAAGATGGGCATGGATGTTAGCTCTGGGCCAGTCTTCCTCAGCAAAAAAGGAGGATTGGCAGCAGTTAGCTCAGGGCTAATCTTCCTCAAGAAAAAAAACTATGTTTAGTCAAGGATATCTAGACTTTTAATACTGTCATAGAACCCTAGAAGACAGAGTGACACTGGAAAAGAGATGCTATTTGTTCTAAACAGACCTCACAGATTAGGAAAACTCATTTTATCCACAAGTAGGTAAGAATTATATGAGATGGATTTGGGCCCAATAATAAAAGAATGTCTTGATAGTCAGATGTCCTAAAAAAGAATTAAGTACCCTGGCAAAGAGAAAAAAAATAGGACCAAGGAAATTTAGGGAGGCTGGTGCTTGAGTAGATGAAACCATCTTAAGTTTCCAGTGCAGAAATTAATGACTTTTAAGAGAGCAGATGCCTAAAATTTAAATTTAAGTGTTACCCTGTAATTTAATTTTAGGTCTTGTCATCCCCTCCACTATTCCAAATCTTTAACAAAGAGTTATTCACAGAACTTTGGGGAGTGAAGGATCTGAATGGCGCCCAACAGGGCAACAGGATACAGAGAAAGGGACAGCACATGGGGAAAGCAGAAGGCAGGATGGAAATGGAGAATTCAGAGGAAATAGCAATTCAGAGCCAGTGGAAACTAAAAAGAAATGTAAGCTTCCCAGAACTCACAACAGATATTAAGAGCTAAACACAAAATGGAAGATTTAAGCCAATTTTTCTTTGGATTTCAGAAGACAATATGAGCCCAGAATATATCTGGGTTACCATTTATTTACCCAAAATTTATTGAGCACCTACAATGTGCCAGCCACTCTTCTAGGCTTTGGAGATAAGGTAAAGCAAGTGGACCAGATGGCTGGAGTAGAGTGAGTGCAGGAAAATGGTAGGAGATGAGGCAGGAGAGCTAACGGACAGATTATAGGGCCTGGTCGCCACTGAAAGGGCTTGGTGAGGGGGTGGTGAGATGGGAGTCTCTGGGTGAGATGGGAAGCCACCAGAAAGAGGAATAACACGACCTGACTTACTTTTTACCATACTTCTGTGCAAGGAGTTTAAAGTAGCCTCAGGGGAACGAGGGAGGGAACAGGAAGACCAGTTGGGAGGCTGGTGGCGTCCTCCAGGTGAGAGAAAGCGGCAGGATGGATGTTTACGGAGGAGGTGGTGAGAGACAGCGGAGTGTGGGTATATTTTGAAGGTAAAGAAGACAGAATTCGCTGACACATCGGCAGTAGGATGCAAAGGGAAAGAAAATTCAAGGGAGTCTCCAAGGGTTTCAGGCTGAGCAGCTGCAAAAGTGGAAATTAATTCTGATTTCCAAAGCAGGGACTTTTTACCCTGCCTTTAAGCTCTGCGGAAAGACAGAAGGGAAAATGTACAAGTGGCAACATTAGAATATGCAAAGATTTTTCAGCCACATTAAGCCTGCTTCCTTCTCCATTCTCCTCCTGAAACATAAAAGAAAGGCAAAGTTTCTCCATTTTTAGACTGCTGTGAGTTAAGGCTCCACAGTTTTGTGGTGTTTTTTTTTTTTTGAGGAAGATCAGCCCTGAGCTAATACTGCCAGTCCTCCTCTTCTTTCCTGAGGAAGCCTGGCCCTGAGTTCCCATCCGTGCCCATCTTCCTCTATTTTACATGTGGGACGCCTACCACAGCATAGTGTGCCAAGTGGTGCCATGTCCGCACCCGGGATCCGAACCTCGGGTTGCTGAGAGGCCGAACGTGAGCACTTAACCACTGCGCCACCGGGCCGGCCCCAAGACTCGACAGTTTTAATAGTACTTGAATTGCGAATGATAACACTTCATGAGTGTTTTCAGTAAATTTTATTTTGATTTTAAATAACTTTTGAGCAGATTTTATTTGCAGTGTTCTCATTTGGAGGAAAACTGCCTTTACTTGTGAACAATCTGCAAATTTACGAGTTTCTTTTACAATGATTAAGGTGGCTCTGAAAACATGGCCACAGTTTGACCCTGCGTTAATTCTGGAGTAACGAGAGAAAAAGGGAGAGGAGAGAGTTGGAGACAAGTTTTTAGAGCTAGTTTTGGCCATTTGAGGCTACCCAAGACATGCTAATCTCTGGGCCTTTTTTCCAATTTGTAAGCTTAAAGTGAAAAAGGTATCACAGGATTGATGTGAGGAAATGTCTTACTTTTCCAATAAAAGTATTTAATGAAAGTACTTCAATATTAGCAATGTTTGTGGATCTAATAAAAGTGAAATGTAGTCGGAGAGGAAAAAAAGTGCAACTCCTTGCTGGCTTCAATCTCATAAGCACTAAGGCTTGCTTCCTTTTCAAGAAGTATGGGTATTTTTAGCCACAACTAAATCCAACAGCTCCAAGAGGGTTGTTCCCAGAATCAAGCGGCTGTGACCACTCCGTCCCTCATGAGGATGGGTGAGGGCTCCTGCGCATGCAGACTTCAGCCCGTCTGTCCTACCACCTCCAACCTCACCCCGACGCACTGGAGAAAGACAGGACCCAGCAGTTCCAACCTCACTGTCATCGTTCTGTTGTTTCTATTATTTTATTTTAATTACTGTATTCCTCTCTCCACTGTTGCCCAAAATGCTTCTATTTCCTTTCAATGGCTTTTAACCTCTCTTGGCTCATAGACCTGTCCAGAGCCTGGGGAAGTCTATAGGCCTTTCTCAAATCATATTTTTAAATTCCTTAACATAAAATGCCCAAGATCACAGAGGAAATTGATTACACTGGAAAGCAGTTCTAGCCTCACTCCCCTTGGTGGTGCAAGGACAAAGTAATGGTTCACAATGATTTCTTTTTAGTAATCTTGGAAACCCAATTCAAATTACTTACATTTTAGCTCTCAGTTTTTATGTCAAAAAAATCTTCCACTTTTTGCTTGAGGAAGATTGTCACTGAGCTAACATCTGTGCCCCAAAAAATGTTGCCCAAAGTAAGATTATTCATCAGAGGCTTTAAATAAATTGAGAATTAACGTAGACTTTGACAATTTAGGCCATGACAAGGGAGCAAATTGTCTGATGTCCCCCAAACAACCCTAAACCACATGCAGTTCCCATCTATAGCCCCCATCCTAGCATTTCATAATCCACACACCCAACACACCTTGCATGAGGTTAGTACAAGATACACTCGTGCCTGCATCCAGGCGGTCATTCTGGACTGAAGTTTCTAACTACACATTCATGCATGAATAGTGATGTAACTCGGAACAGCAAAAGTACAGCCAGAGGAAGGAGAGGAGCTTCTGGACCGTCTTTACTATTCACTAGGGCCTAGCACCCCTGAGACTTTTACAGGTTTGAACGTAGAAGAGCATGGAACATAGAAGTGGTGTAATAATTATTTTTCGAACGATGAAGGATGTAGAGGTTCATGCATTTTACTTTAACATTATGCCCTCTATCAAACAAATTCAAACAGTTTTGTTTCAGGTGCTGGTACTGAAAAAAATATATACATATTTTATATATATAAAATTACCTGATTATCTAATTTATATATGTATATAGTAATTGCCTGAGTTGTGTTCCGTTTCTCACTAATTTTTTTTTTAGAGAACATGACAGAAAGTCTCTGTCTGTAGCTTTCAAGATAAAGACAAGAAAATTCACATTCCTGGTTGATACCATAGGGTCTAACAAAATGTAAAAAGATATTGGTTTGTTCAGAAATTTTATACTTCTCTTAGTTTGTCATCTGTCAGATATATGCAGAACAAAGAGAAGAGAAAGATCTCCAGTAACGGAAGGAAAATATAACAAAAATTAGGCTTCTCTGCTTCGGGGAATGTTATCTGTGTAATTAAGAGAGGGAGAGGCCGGCCTGGTGGCGCAGTGGTTAAGTTCGCACATTCTGCTTCTTGGCGGCCCCGGGTTCACTGGTTCAGATCCCAGGTGCGGACATGGCACCACTTGGTAAAAGCCATGCTGTGGTAGGGATCCCACGTATAAAGTAGAGGAAGATGAGCACAGATGTTAGCTCAGGGCCAGGCTTCCTCAGCAAAAAGAGGAGGACTGGCAGTAGTTAGCTCAGGACTAATCTCCCTCAAAAATAAATAAATAAATAAATAAATAAATAAATAAATAAAAGAGGGAATAAGATCTACTTTCTTTCATGTAAACTATTAAAATAAAGGATCAGATATTTTCCATGGCTTACCCAGACTAAATCTATCCTCCTGCATCCATAATTATTAACCCCCTCCCGCACTTAGTGTACTTCATGAACCTAACCTAGAATTATCTGGAAATTTTGTTATTTCATAGTTCACTTTTGAAAGATTCTAAAACCCCAGTTGTATCTCTTGAGATGGTTTGTTTTTGTTTTTTGTCTTTGTGAGGAAGATTGGCCCTGAACTAACATCTATTGCCAATCTTCCTCTTTTTGCTTGAGGAAGATTATCACTGAGCTAACATCTGTGCCAATCTTCCTCTATTTTATGTGGGATGCTGCCACAGCATGGCTTAACAAGCGGTGCTAGGTCCGTGCCCAGGATTCAAAGCTGCAAACCCTGGGCTGCTGAAGTAGAGCACACGAACTTAACCACTACCCACCAGACGGGCCCCTCTTGAGATGATTTTAATGTGCCTTTTAATTAGAAGCAGGAAGATGATCTAAATTTTAGATTCTAAAATAACTACTAAATTCCCTTCCAGTATATGATTATATGACCTTCCACTTTGTTTTAAAATAAAATATAACTAATCACCATCAGCTAAATTTTATTAGACATTCCCTGAAAGAAAAGATATTTTTAAATTTTTTTAATTTCTCAAATCCTAAAAAAAAAGTATCATAGAATTACAGTCAGAATTAAGTTGGGGACTATTTTCTACTAATTCAATGAAAAGGGTTTATTAAATATCAATTTACCCCTTTCAAAATACACTGATTAATACATATTAATAACAGTCTACTTGAGTTGGATACTTTTGGCTACAAAAAATAGGAAGTCTGACTCAGAGTGGCTTAAACATACAATATTTATGTTTATTAACACAAGGCTGAACGAGGCAGTCCCATGGTTGTTCCCTGATGACATCGGGACCCACACTCCACCACTGAGCTTGCATCCTCAGTCTTGGTTCTTCATACTCAGTTTTGCCACAGCCAGTTGGCTGCTGCAGCACATAACGAAGCCCAACACCAGAGAGAACGTTTCCTCTCAGCCCTCTGTCTGTCGGACAGTCTCTCCTAGAAGCCCATGAGTCTTCCCTTACATGTCATTGGCTAGAACTGGATTTCAAGTCCCCAAACCAATCATGGTGATAGAAAATGAGATTGCCATGATGCCTTTAAAACAATCATGACTAATCCCCTGGCCTGGGCATGCTGTCACTCAAATAGCCTCAGGATTCTTTTGGCAAAGAAAGAGTAAAGATGGGGCCGGCTCCGTGGCTGAGTGGTTAAGTTCATGTGCTCCATCCGCTTCAGTAGCCCAGGGCTTCACTGGTTTGGATCCAGGGCACGGACATGGCACTGCTCATCAAGCCACGCTGAGGCAGCGTCCCACATAGAACAACCAGAGACACTCACAACTAGAATATACAACTATGTACTGTGGGGGCTTTGAGGAGAAGAAGAAAGAATTAAAAAAAGAAGATTGGCAACAGAGGTTAGCTCAGGTGCCAATCTTAAAAAAAAAGAGTAAAGAAACTCAATAGTGTTTGCCACACATAGCATGTGCTGTATATATACTAGAGACATATTTTTTAAATCTTTAAAAGAAAACCATAGTGCGTATGCTTATAATTCATAAATGAAGAAACTGAAGCTTCAAGACATCCAATGATTTGCCAAAGTCACACTGCTCACAGGCAGGCAAGTCTGAACTGAGGTCTGACTGGTTCCAAAGCCTCTCTAGAAACCAGGCAGTTGCTGGTACAGCCACACCATGAAGAAAACAATGGGCCAGGTCACTGTAGCTTGAAAGCCAGTGATGTCAGGCTGTTTGCAAAAATATGATTAGAGCTTCAGACTGTTTCTCGAGAAAAGATGCTCATATGTATCGTCAGTATATCCTCCAAACACTAATATGTTTTGGTTCTTCCAAAGAAAAACTCTCTCTGAAGTTGAGATGACAGGGACCATCAGTTCTAGAGAAGAGAAAATACGACTCCTTCTAGATTCTCCATAAAATGATGCCATACGCCTTGAGATCAGAACAGGTCATATGTCATAGGTGGCATCTTTTTGATGATTTGAGAGCCTCATAATTGTTTATTGACTCATGCCCAGCTTCACTTCACTTCTGCTTTAAGAGAAACTATTTTCCTATAATTTAGTGGTAAATGATTTTTGAATAATGAGAACTTGGAGGGAGGAAAGAGGAAGTTATATGAAGCAAGGCAAATAATTGAAGATGTTCATAACGCAAGTCATTTTCTCCAGAAATAGCACCTGCTGAATTCTTCATCTTTTTTCCTTGGGTGGGGGAAAAAATAACAAAAAGCAAGCTCTGTGTTGTCTTACGATATTGATGCTTGAGTATTAAGTGGCAGAGCAGCTACTATTCATAAAATTAGGCAGTAGCAAAATTTAACGTTCTCAACAAAATGCTAGTTATATTTTTCTGTTGATATAGTCTTACTAAAACTTTCTATTATTTGCCTTACCTTCTGTCTGCAATCTTCCATCACAGAAAAGTATATAGCCATCTTTCTAAGTTTTTAACATAATGTTTTAGGGCAAATGTTTACAAATACCGTTAATAACAAATGCTGATGAAACTATAATTATATTAATAGTGAGTGGAGGGGAAAAGAAATGGTACTGTGGGACCATGTTCCCAGCATTGCTTTGAACTTGCTAATTGATGTTGTGTAGTGGTAGCTCTTTATTTCATATTCCCTTTTGCTTAAAATAAAGCTCACAAAAACTGTTGTAAGAAAACAGTTTCTTTTGGTATTGGTGACACAAGAGGTTAGCAGAGGAAACGAGCTACATATATTTTCTTTAAAATAGCCACACAATTGACCTGTCTCAAATGCCTTCACATCTACTTTTGCCGGCAAAAGCACAAAAACAGTGCCGAGAGGTGGAGTTAGGCCTGTGGTGGACTTCCAGCTTTTTGTGGGAGAGGAAAGAAAAGAACTGCAATCTGAAATCATGCAAAATATAAATTCAGTTTTTCTGTAATTTCTGCATTCCATGCTTTTTCCAATATATGCCAAGGAAATCTTTTTCATGTTTGTTGTGGTAATATCCAAGGGAATTTGTCAGTTCTTCCCAATTTTATATTTTTATTGGTGCCTATTAGCTTAGAAACGTGTTTTTAAGTCCTTTACATAGCACTGGTCATCAATCATAGGTCAATATGGAAACAAAATATATATCAGTGCTCTGAGCACTTTAAATATCCCTTTGAACATTTACAATGAGAACACAGCTCTATTTGGTCTACACAAATGCCTTACCTTTTGGAGCTTGACAGTTTACAAAGTACAGTGTGACGCATATTATCTCATTTGTTCTCACATAAACTCCCACCCTTGAAGCAGTAGGTGGGTAATTACTCCTATTCTACAGATGAAGGTGGGGTCCAAGGTACAGAGCAGGTCCCATGGATTGTGGTGGAGCCTGGACCAGGACACGGGTCTTGGCATTCCTGTGATTATACGTGGTATAACGTAAGAAAAAATGGCTGGCAAAATGCCTTACTAGAAATACAAATAAAAAATGTAATAGCTTCATTCTGGTTTGTTTACACATGGGCTTCAAATCCAGACAAATGCTTTCTTCAGTATATGCATGATACTGACACCTATGTCCCACTGAAGTCAGCGTTTGGAGAACTGAGCATTAAAACCAATCCTTCTCTTTAATGGCAGTCTTCACTCTTGTTGATTTTTTGTTTTCATTTTTTAATTTTTTTCTGAGGAAGATTGGCCCTGAGCTAACATCTGTTGCCAATCTTCTTTTTGCTTGAGGAAGATTGTTGCTGAGCTAACATCTGTGCCAATCTTCCTCTATTTTATGTGGGATGCTGCCACAGGATGGCTTGATTGCTGTGGCTTGACAAGCAGTGCTAGGTCTGCACCCAGGATCCAAACCTGTGAACCCCAGGCCACCAAAGTGGAGCACGTGAAATTAACCACCACACATAAGGTTGGCTCCTGTTTTCACTTTTCTAAATATCTTAACAACTTTATCAAAAACCTGTTGCCATTTTCTACATCTTGAAATGCAAAATGAGAGAGTTAACAACATTAACTTGGCCACATTTGTATAACTGCAAATCAAAAGCCTGTTGTGTGTTAGCTGGTTTAAACAAAGACCATGCAAATTATCGCGATGTAGAAAGCACGATTTTTGCTTTATATAGTTGTATTTTTAGCTATGAGAAATATCTTGTGCCTTTTCATAATTTTAAATATGTATTAATATATGCAGACTTGGGAATATGTAGTAATACATATTTTTTTAATTGGCTAAAAGTTGTCCTGGTTCGTGGTAGTTGTTAACATAACATTTTGACTTTGTTTTAAGAACAAACTAGTAGAAAACAGTTTGGTAATTCTTCAAAATATTAAATACACAGTTACCATATGACCCAACAATTTCACTCTTAGGCATATAATCATGAGAAATAAAAATATATGCGCATACAAAAACTTGCCCACCATGTTCACAGCAGCATTATTAATAATAGCCAAAAAGTGGGAACAACCTAAATGGCCACCAACTGACAAATAGATAAACAAATATGGAATGTCCATACAAAGAAATATTATCTGTCAATAAAAAAGTATGAAATACTGATACATATTACAACATGGCTGAACCATGAACCCTTATCCCAAATGAAAGAAGCCAGTCACAAAAGACCCACATATTGTATATAGTCCACATACCCAGAATAGGCAAATCCATAAAACCACAAAGTAGATTAATGGTTGCTTATGGCTGGGGAGTGGGGGCAGTTGGGGGTAAATGCCAAGCAACTGCCAATGGGGACAGATTCTCTTTTTGTGGTATTAAAATGTCCTAGAATGTGGTGATGATTGCACTCAATATATTAAAAACCACAAAACTGTACACTTCAAATGCATGAATTTTATGGTGTATGAAATATATCTCAATAAAACTGTAAAAAATAATCCCCAATATCTTAGTCTGCTTGGGCTCCTATAACAAACTACCCTAGGCTGGGTGACTTAGACAACATACATTTTTCTCTCACAGTCCAAGATCAAGGCACAGGCAGACCCAGTGACTGGTGAGAACCCAATTTCCAGTTCATCATTGGCCCATCTTCGCTCTGTGTCCTCATGTCACAGAAGGGGCAGGAGAGCTTGCTGAAGTCTCTTTTGTAACAGCACTAATCCCATGCATGAGGGCTCCACCCTCATGACCTAATCAGCTCCCAAAGGCCCCACCTCCCAATACTATCACAGTGGGGATCAGCCTTCAATATATGAAAATTGGGGAGCACACAAACATTCAGTCTAGAATACCTAGTATACTCAGGGCAAGTTTTCTGATTTCATATTTTAAGATCAATTTAGTCAAAAGACCTGGGTTCAGATGCCGACTTTGCTACTAAGCAGTGTGTGATCCAGGCAATCACTTAATCTCTCTGCTGCTGCGCTCCCTCCTTTTAAGCAAAGTAAGGTTTCACTAGCAATTCCAAATCAAGTCTAACTTTACAAACTAGGATTATGCTGGTTTTTACTTTCATAAAGCCAGAATAAGCAAAATGCTTTGCAGTGTCAACAGACCAGGATGGCACACTTTATGCCTCTCTGCTGTCTCTCACTGGGACACTCAGACACCGTGAGAGAATGGCATGCCACTGCTGGGGCAGGTGTCCAGCTAAGGGAAGCTTGAGACACATAAGTCACATGGCTGGAACAGGGCCAAGATGTGTGCGCACCAGCTGGCTTGCAAGACATTCAAAACTTCATTTTTTAAAAATCGCCTCTTCTATATGCCCGACACTCCTTACTGTGATATCATCAGACTTTGTAAGATCTGTAGACTTATGGAAATCAAATTGGAAATATTTCATCCTATTTTACCTTGATGTCTTCCCCAGACTATGGAGCCGGTAGTGTTTTGTTTTGTTTTGCTTTTTGATATTTGCAAGACCATAAAACTCACTGTTAAGTAGGTAAACTAATATTTCATTTGAGATGCCAGTTGTTCACGCTGATCATTTAAGAAGTGACTGGAAAATATTTCTTCTGGCTGCGCAACTTGCCTGTTAGCTTGCTATAAATTAGTAATTTCCCTCGCCCATCCCATCCCCACCTCTATCCTCTTCCCCCAAAACAAAAAAGTCTAGAAACCAAACAAAAACAGAAAGGGTTTGTTATTTGATTATCTCTCTAATCACTACCACCACAACACACACATAATTAAAGTGAGAAAGAGTAGATGAGTAGCAATCTAAAAGATACACAGATATATTAATGACACATATTTTAAATGTTCATAGCAAACATTTATCTTAACACATATGAGGCCCCACTCCACAGGTGGAAGAGTCAGATAAGACAATGGTATGCATACTTTCTCTAATCCCTCAAAAGGAATCAATTCCTTCACTCTTGAGAGAGGATGACAGGACCGACAGGAAAAGAACCTACTTTTTGATGCTTTGAAATCACATCTTGCATCTCTCCTCCAAGTCTTCAGTCTCCAGGTGCCCATATCCTGAAGCACAGAGCACACACGCAGGGAGCCCTCGAGATGCGGTCCTGTACTACGCACCTCCCCTGCAAGAGAGGCAGCTCAGGCTAGTAAGGCTCAAGTCCCAAGGATGCAACCATTTCGATACACAAAATTAAAAAAAAAAAGGCAGGGTAACACAGTGATTCCAAGAGCGTGGTTTGATTTTCATCCCTTCTAGTAAGCACGCTCTAACTCATTGCTACGAGAAGAGGTCATACCTCAAAGTGGCAAAGTGATGACTGAGGATTTCCTATATTTAAAACTTCACTGTCAAGAAAAGGCACAGGTGTACCTGCTGTAAATCCTGGAACAAGACTGAAAATGAACATGGCACACCCTTTCTGCCACACACGATAAAGATTCCTTTCCTCAAACTGCAGGAATCATTGTTTGCAAAGCTCTTCAAGGCAAGCCGGGAAGCATGTTTGGAAAACAAAGGACTTTTTAATTGCTGCTGACATGAATGAACTCTCTGAAACAACAGCTGTGTCTTGAGATTACATTACAAGACATGTGAGCAGGATGCAAACATCCTCATAAAAAGACAAAGCCAAAGAAGCCTTTTATTGTTTCTGAAAAAAAGTCCCCAAGCCTGGGATGCCTAATTTCAATTCCTGCGGGATGCAGAAATCATATGTTTACAGAATGAAACTGAGAAACCGCCTTTGTGTTTACTGTGGTTGACAAAAAATAAAATCCAAGTAGACAGCTTGGCTAGGAGTAGGAAAATCAGTTGTCAAGGTTATCCTTGTGCACAGCCTAAAAGTTGGTTAGTGGCAATGACATCTGGCTATTAAAATATTGTCCCAGGAGATTATTTCCTTTCTGTCTTTCTAGTCACAGAATGTCTGCTGCTGGGTATAAATTATGGACAAAAGAACTCATTTGGAGAAATATTGACCCAGTCATACTTCATAGGTTTATTACTACCCTGAGAGAAATGAACCTTGTGAAATTATAACTGCTGAACTACAACCAAGATCCTTTCAAAGACAAGCCTCAAGGGGAATGGAAGAGAAGGTTAAGGGTGGGGAAGAAGAAAATCAAGAGTGCTTAAAGAGGAAAGAAAAGGGTCAAGGATGTAGGGATTTAGCGAACAGACCAATGGATCTGACATCGAGGTAATGATTCTAATACTATTTTTATAATTCCATTCATCAAGCAGCTTAATTTTACACATTCAAGTCTTCAGCCTGAGTGTTTCCACCAAAACTGCATACAAATGTGGTGAGAGTGCATTTTCCCATAACCTTCATCAGATTCTCAGAAGACTCCAGAAGCTAAAAAAGTTAAGAACAACTGCATGGAGGATGAAATAAAGCTGCAAATCTTTGATGCTCCTTACATGGAGAAGTGGCTTCCACTCCCCTCCCCTTAAATCTAAACTGGACTGTGGCTGCTGTCATGGATAGGGAGCATCAGGGACCATGTGACTCTAGCTCCAGGCTCAGCCTGGGCAAACAGCTTCTGCACCGGGCTTCTGGAGTCCTGAGCTGCTATCCTGAGACCACTGAAGTAAGCAGCTCAGGTCACAGGCAGAAGGCCCTGGAAACACTGTCTGGACAGAAGGAGAGGCCAAGGAGCACCAAGACACCAATATGTGAGTGGCGATACCATCTTTGTGCTGGATCCCACCACCCCAGCTGTTGCCAAATTGATCAGAGATGAATCACCAAGCCTGGCCCTTCCAGAATTCCTGACCCACAAAACCATGGACAAAATGAAATGGTTGTTTTAAATCATGGAATTCAGGGATAAGTTGTTTTAGAGCAAGAGATAAGCATAATACAATTTGAAAGAGACTTAAAATGTTGCATACAACTCAAAACTTTTAGACAGTCTGTGAAATTATAAACTAAAATATAATTCTAAGCCAAAACTTTTCATAATGTGTTCCTACACAATTTCTGCCCTTTATGTTGCTTACCAATGAAGCACTTAACAACGCTTTGTGATATTAAAAAAAAAAAAACTTGCCAAAAGAAAAACATTAACAAAAAAATCTGAACTCTTCGTTTTCAAACTACCTGTCTTCAGTGCAAATGATAATCCGTTTTATTCAGTTTTCTTCGCTTTGGATCAGGCGTAATGTCCTTCCAGTCCTCTGTCGAACTTCCCTGAGTGTTGTGCTCGCTGTTGTTCTTTGTCGCCCTTGCCGTTTACGAACTCATCACATTAATTAGTTCAGAGCCACACAAAATGTTTTGATTCTCCGAGGACTTACGGATGAAGCTCTTTCCTGAATAATCTGTAGATGTTCTACTGCCTAATAGATAGTTCTCATTTTGTTTTTGCTAAAGATTGTTCTAGGTAATTTACTCAACACAAGGGATAGAAAATCCTGATGTTTTTACCTGTTTAAGTTTAGATCCTATTACTTCTCTATAAATTCATATAACATCTTCTTTTCCCATCCTTCGAGACAAAAGGAAATAAGTATATAAGTCTCAACCTGGTTAAAGCGAATATGTTTTCCTATAATTTCCTATCCTCCTACTTACCTGGAATGAAAACTTAGGAAGTCCCACAACTTTTGGATCAATCTTAAGTAAGTACAGTCCTACATCCAATGTAAACCCCAATCATGACTTCAATTGAAAACTAGATTGTCTAATTCCGCATAACAATCAAAACTTCACATTTATTTTTACATTAATTTTCCATTTATTTAGTTAGAGCTTGCTGCAAGCAAAAAGCCTACAGGGGGCAGCCCCCCAGGATAGTGGTTAAGTTCAGCACGCTCTGCTTCAGTGGCCTGGGTTCACAGGTTCAGATCTTGGGCATGGGCCTACACCAGTGGTCAGCCATGCTGTGGCACAACCCACATATAAAGTGGAGTAAGATTGGCACAGATGTTAGATCAGGGCTAATCTTCATCAAGCGACAAAAGAGGAAGATTGGCAACAGATGTTAGCTCAGGGTTAATCTTCCTCAGCAAAAAAAAAAAAGCCTACAGACATCTTTCTGGTATCTGCTTTGTTTCCCACCAATGTTTACCTTAGCCTGCTAACTTTGGCATCTGCATCTTCTAATTATTTTGGGGGGAGGGGAGTAGTGAAGAGAGAGAGGTAGTGAAGGAGAGATCTCACCTGACTGATTTTGTTGACAGTTTGCTTCATGCTTTCTGGACCTGGCAGGTTTTTACAGCCCACTCTTTCTTTTTCAGAGTTCCTCAGAAATTCCTCCATTTCTGCAGTTCCCTTGAAGTGTATCATGCATTCTCTTCTTGTTCATATTTCTGTAGCTCCCTAAAAATCCAAGAGTCCACCTCCAGCTAATTCTGCTGGGCTCCCATCTCCCCTCCCGGCATCACACTAGATAAGATCTAGGACAGCTCCATGAGCACCTCTCAGGAGCACGAGACAGAGATAGAGATTTTTTTTAAGGTATATTGCCATTTTTAACTCACCATAGCTAAATTTCTTCTTTTACCTGACCATGATGATTTGAACATCTGAGTAGATATTAACACAGGGCAATTCCATTCCAAAATGTGCACAATTGTGCTTGCATAATCCAACTGCCTGCACTTTTTTCTTTCTCACATAATACTTACTATGATATAAGGTTAACATTCTACAATCTGTATTAGGTGGTGTTGTGGGTCCTAGAGTTCACGTCAATTCAAAACTACTCAAAGTTGAATATAAATGGCCCTTCAATCATGGTTTTGGTATTTTCAAATCTTTAAATTTAGTACATAGTTTCAACGATATGAAGGTATAATGAAAAATATCTGCTAATCTCACCTTTCTTGGAACCAGTGCCTTATACAAAGATCTTACCACCAGCTCTACAGAGAAAGTTCTGGAAAAAAACTTCTGTCTTTTCATTCTCTCATGATAGCACCCAAAGGAGACAAGTATCAAAAACTATGTTCTATGCCTCTTACTCAAGCTTAGTTTTTTGCTTTTTTTTTATTGAGGTCATATTGGTTTATAACGTTATATAAACTTCCGGTGTGCGTCGTTATATTTCAATTTCTGTGTAGACTATGTCGTGTTCACCACCCAAAGACTAATTTCCATCCGTTAGTGTATACATGTGCCCTGTCACCCCTATCGCCCTCCTCCCTCCCACCTTCCCCTCTGGTAACCCCTTTATTTTTTAAATTGTAAAAACAAAAATAAACATTATGTTCATTTGCAATCACTTGGTGTTTCTCTTCTCAATACTAAAGATGGCAATTTATTTTCATGACCTGAAACATGACACCTGAAATTAGCAGTTTGGAATTGCTTGTTTGCCTTTTTCATTTTTCAAAGAACTTCTAATCAAACCTAGAACATTCCCCAAAGGAAAACACTCATTGTTATTTAATTTCTTCTTCAAACTTTGTATTACTTTTCTTCATAAAGAAACTTGCTAGAAACTTCTTCAGTATGAAATAACTATCTTTGTCAAAATGCTCAGCATTTGAGGTTTTTCATATCTTAATCCTTAATCTGATTTGAGACTTTCACACCACTACCTTAAATTCTAAAAATATAAGAACTTCACTCCCTTGATGAAAGAAAATATTATTACCTGTATGTTCAAATCAAAGAGCCTGATGTTTGAAATCTTTCTCCCAAACTCAATCAAAATTCAATTTATTTTCTTTTCAATATAACATGGCAGTGGAAGTGTCCACATATATTTACATGGTTTGGTAAAATATGATACCTTAACATGATGGATTACACACTAAATTCTCTGTGGAATCTAGAAAATGTTGATGGTAAGTTACAAAGCAGACTACAAACTAGTATATGCATAACTATCAAAATAGTTTAAATATGGAAAAGTATTTCAAAGTGATATATAAAAATAAAAAACAATTATGTCAATTGATTTTTTACAACATTGCCAAGACAACTCAATGGGGAAGGAATAGTCTTTCTGACAAATTGTACTGAGACAACTGGACATCCACATGTAAATGAAGGAAAATGGCTTCCTACCTCTCATACACAAAAATGAACTCAAAATGGATCATAGGTATAAATGCAAGAGCCAAATCTATAAAACTCTTAGAAGAAAATATAGGAGTAAATCATTGTGACCTTGACTTGGACAATGGTTTCTTAGGCAAAACACAAGTGACAAGAGAAAAAATAGATTTAAACTTCATCAAAATTTAAGACTTTTGTGCTACAAAGAATGCCATCAAGAAAGTAAAAAGATAACCCACAGAATTGGGGAGAACATTTGTGAAACATATAGCTGTTAAGGAACTTATGTCCAGAAAATATAAAGAACACTTACAACTCAATAACAAAAAGATAAATAACCCAATTTAAAAATGGGCAAAGAATCTGAATGGATCTTTTCCCAAATGGCCAATAAGCACATTAAAATAATGCTCAACATCACTAGTCATTGGGGGGGGGGGTGCCAATGAAAACCACAATGAGATTCTACTTCACACCCACCAGAAGGGCTATAGTCAAAAAGACAAACAATAACAAGAGTACACAAGGATTAGGAGAAATTGGAGCCCTCATACATTGCTGATGGATTGTAAAATGGTGCAGGCACTTTGGAAAACAGTTTGACAGTTTCCCCACATTAAACACAGCTGCTATCAGACCCAATGATCCCACACCTACACTTAAAACCAAGAGAAGTGAAAACATTCGTCCAGAGAAAAAACATCACACCTGAATATTCACAGCGGCATTGTTCATTATAGCTAAAAAGTGAAAACAACCTAAATTCCCATCAGCTGGTGAACGGATAAATAAAATGTGATGCATCTGTACAATGAACTATTATTTGGCAATAATGGGATGAAATAACCAATACATGTTACAATATGATAAACCTTTAAATCATTCTGCTAAATGAAAGAAGCCAGTCATAAAAGATCACATATTGTATGACTCCATTCACGTATAATGTCTAGAATATGAAAATCTATAGAGACAGAAAGTAGATTAGCAGTTACCAAGGTCTGGGGCATTGGGAGAAATCAGGAGTGACTGCTAGTGACTACGTGGTTCCTTTTGGAATTAATAAAATGCTCTAAAATTAGATTGTGATGAGAATTGCCCAGTGTGAATATAGTCTGATATATACTATGAATGTTAATATGCTATACTGTGAAAATACTAAAAACCATTGAATTATACACTTTAAATGGTGAATTTTATGGTATATGAAATAAATCTCAATAAAGCTGTTTTTAAAAAAGATGATGGATAGTTGCTTTTTGGAGACGTTCTTTACAATTTGTTTGTGGAATCATATGTTTTAATATACATACTTATTTGTGGAAATAAAAACACTGGTCGCTAATATGCTTGAATTCTATTGACTTTTTTAACTGGATAATAATGATGAGAAAATTTTCCAGCAATTTAAATTCATGAAAACAAAAATGTAAGAGAAATCTAAGCCAGGTTTTCAAAATGTGTGTCAAAATTGAAGGAATATTAATGACAATAAAAATACAGACTCAGAAAATTGGTCACTATTAAGATTCTTCTAAGACCATTTAATTTATGCAAAACTAGAATAGGCCCATGGAGAGCTGCAGTAGAAAAAATGTAATGGCATTAAAGTGGCTGTCACAGCATCACATTTCCAGAGCTACATGAGATAAATCTGCTTTTGTCTTCATGACCCCACAACTGAGTATTGTTTTCTTCCCTCCCGTTAGTCTTGCCTCCTTCAGTTTAAATATCCTCTCTGTAATAATTTTTGATAAGCAATAATTTTCTGACTGTTCAACATTCTGATTTCCCATCTCTGTTTTATCAATGACATTAGAAGATACAGTGTCTAGATGCAGTCTGACCAGCACAGAGCACAGGGAGACTATTACCTCTTTTGATCTAGATTACAAGCTGGCAAATGTGTGGCTCACGTGTCACTACTCTCCTGTCTCACACCTGAGTCTGCAATATTCCTTCCAGAGGAAGCCTTCTAACCTGTTATTGCTGGCAAGGGGAAAGCAACTAATTTTTGCCTGTTCATTGGTATCTGGGTGTTTTACTAACAGTCAGCTGGCCAGGGTACAGGCCTGAGTTCACCCTAGGGCATGAGATCCAGGGAAAAAGGGGAGCTCTGAGCACCAGAAACCTGGTCACAGACTGAGTCCCTCTCTTATGTTGACAGTGTTGATGGTTTTGTGAGACCTCTCATGTTATTACTCTTGAGCCCACATGTATAACACTGCAGTTATCTAGAGTGGAGAGCAATCCCCTAGCATCCCCTCCAGGTGAGTTCCCATACATGGGAGGAGTGGATGGGGCAACAGAATTGACTAGATGGTCACTAGAGGAAGGTGGGATGCATTGACCCAGGCAGGGAGTATGAGATGTTGTGGAAAGAATGATGGTATTTCTAAAGAACACGATCTACATGAAACTAAGGCCACTGGCAATTTCATATACAAACTTAATTAGCTCTGAACTTGCTCTTTGGATGATTGATCATAAACACGTCTGTTTCAGTGTAATGAAGTAATCCATCTGAAAAGGGTGGTCACATGACAAAGTCTGCATTTAATCCCTAGACCATAATTTTGCGTGATCCCTTGAGCCAGCAGCAGACTCTATCATTGTTAACCTATTGGAGCTTTGGTCATTTTCTTTGTTTTTCCCTTTAGTTCTATGGTGTCTTGTTTATATATCTGGCCTTCCTTCCCTATAGCTTTTTCTTTGTTGCATCATGGCGTGCTGCAGGGCCAGACAGCTCAGCACAGAAGCAAAGTAAATAAAATCTCAGATCCTGAGGATTCCCAATGTCTAACAACTGACAAAAGACGGAGATGAGGGTCAGGGGTGGGAAGGGAATTTTATCATTTCAAGAATGGTGAGCCATACCCTGTTCTAACAGAAATGTCTCTGGGCCAGAGGTACATGACCAGAGGCCGTGGTCTCCATTCTCAGGCTAACAAAATAGGACCTTAGAGGTCAACTTTTCTAAATCCCACATTTTATAGATGAAGAAACTGAAGTTTAGGTAAACTTAAAAGCTAGTTACATAGCTAGTTAGCAGCTAGAGTCTACTCTTTGCTTAACACACAGTTATGGATTGAATTGTGTCTCCCCAAAAAGAGATATGTTGAAGTTCCAACTCCCCAGTACCTCAAAATACTACCTTATTTGGAAATAGAGTGATTATAGATGTAGTTAGTTGAGGTCAGACTGGAATAGGGTGGGTTCCCAATCCAATGTAACTGTGTCTTTAAAAGAAGACAGACATGTGAAGACACAGAGACACAAAGGGAGACGGTCATGTGAAGATGGAGGTTATGCAGCTGCAAGCCAGGGAATGCCAAAGCTTGCTGGCAAACACTAGGAAGTTTTTCCAGGAGCTGGAAAGAAGCAAGGAAGCACTCTCTTACAGGTTTCAGAGGGAGCATGGTCCTGCCAACACTTTGATTTTGGACTTCTAGCCTCCAGAACTATGAGACAATAAATTTCTGTTGTTTTAAGGCGTCAGGTTTACGGTACTTTCTTAGGGCAGTCCTGGGACACTAATACAGACAACCTCAGAAAATGTCTATTCCTACCCCCTCACTCATACTGCGTCCTGGGGATGATCGAGAAACTTACTAAGAGGCTGTTTCTGAGTGGAATAATCTTGTCTTTATGATAACAGAAATTGCAGAAATACTACTCCACGTCCTCAATTTCATACACCAAAGTTCACAAGCATACAAGTGGAAAAGGCCATTTTTTTCTTTTTCCTTTGTGCTATATTTTAAGTCACATCAGGACCAGAAGAATAGAAGTCACTACGGCACTTGATTTAGGGGATAAGGAAAATATTCTTGATGCCAAAACGTCCCTCTTACTGTTCCATGATAGAGTGTCATCAGACAATAAGCCCTTTAGGTTAAGCATTGCGCTCTCCAGGGTCTTCCCAAATACAAATCCACCTGGGAAAGACCATACATGTCATCTCTGTGTGAATGAGTCCATCTGAGGTTCTCAGATAGAAGACACAGACACAGCAGGGCAGCTCTGAGTAAGGTGCAGCACGGTGTGGTGGGAGAGCTTAAGCCTTGGAGTTACAGAAATTCCAATTGGAATCATAGTTCTACTGTGTGCCCCTCGGAAAGCCATTTTTTACTTCTCTGAGTTTGATTACCTATAAACAAAGATATTAACACCCACCTGCTTGGGTTCACGTAATGAGTATAGACAAAGTATTTAAAACATGTATCCCATTTAGATATACAACAAATTCAATAATGTGATTTTGTTGATATTTTCATTATTATCTTATTAAATCTCAGTCCTGGATAAAGATCTTGGTGGAAAATCTAATTACGTCTTCTCAGTTCTTCTCCATCCTATACTGGAAGCATGAAACAAAAATCAGGGGTCCTCATTTGACTTCATATTTATCTGTCCTAGTAGACTGAATATTCATGACGCCATCGAGACAGGGACCAATGCTTGTCTAAATCCCCGGCCCTTAGCACAATGTTTGGTACATAGTAAGCAGTCAAAACATATTTGTTGCATGTTGAATATGTGCTACATGATCAATCTTCCTCAGGATTCACAATCAGTCACGTAAAACGGGCAAGTGAAAAATTCTTGCCCTAAAACACTGATTACTTTTGCTATTAAGGGGGACCGAGTACAAACTTCATCTAAGTTTACATGGACTCAATCCTAAAATAAGTAGCGTTACACTAGAGCTTTCCAAAGCCAATGTTGTCTTAATGACACTTTGCCTTAAATCATATTTTAAAATAAGTCACAGTCTTTTGGATGTAAGAGACTAGGGATGGAATAGTCACACTTCTTGGATTTTCTCTTGCCTCAAATTTGTATCCATAAGTTTCCAAATACTCATTCTCCTTCACACAAGCTCAACTTGCCTCAGTTTTTAAATGCGAAACCTTCAAAGAGGGCACAATGAGCAAAAAATGTGATACTTGGCAACATAAGATGGGATCAAACTTTAGTCCACGGTTTTGTTTCCCTTGAATCCCTATAGACTTGTCATAACCCTTTCCTTCTTGTCTCCATGTAGAGCCTTAAGATGTGCCTCATTCGCTGTATCCAGCCTATTGTGTCTCAGTTATGTCAGTTTCCTGAGGCTAACGCTCTCGTCACCATTACTTGAGGACTGTGACAAACAAAAAACCCTGCCGCAGAAGCACTAGAGCATTCTTAACGTGGCTTTCGACAAGAACAGTTTCGAAAACTCTGTGACTTGACTGCCATCTAGAGAAGACGAAAGATGCTGAAATTAACCACGCTAATCTAGTATCTTGATGGGTTTACTTTTCTCTAACCCTTTGGCAAAAAACCATAAGGAAAAGCATTTTAAACAAGAAACGTAGAAAATATTTAAATGTTGTATTGTGGCTTAGGATGGTGCCATTAATCTGTTTTTTTACAAAACAATAGCAGCAATTGTAATGTTTCTAAGGAGAAATGGTGCTATTAGTGATAGCAATCTGCTTGCCTTTGAATTTAGTTTATGGATTCCTCGTGGAAAAAATACAACAAGGTAATGTAATTATTATATCTGCACATTTGTAATGTTGTAATTAAAACTGGGTGGTTGTTCTCATTAAATTCTCCACATTGTTTGTGGTTTATTTCCTCCTGCCATATGAGTTTTCATCTTAAAACAGATTTCAGGACCTCTCTTTGGTGTTCTTGCTATATTAATACTGACATTACTAGACAAGAAAGTTCTCCAGCTTTGTAAAATGTCCTTTGAGCAATTGTATCATGAAGTGGCTTCAATAAAACTTAAAGACATGGGGAATACAAAAACAATTTCTCCCAGAAAATCACCCCAAAGTTTTTTTTTTGTTTATACAACAAAAATGTTGGTTTTCCTGCTGGCTTCTACTACCTAGAAATTGAAAAGAATTGGTGGTGTTCATTGTCTTCTATATTACCCTAGGAATTATCTGTTACTCAAGTGCCAAGAAGTCAAAACTTCAGCTTATTGAAATTTTCAATCATTTTCACAACAGGATTTTTATTTGTCACATTTTGCAAATAATGGTGATGAGAGTGTTAAATTCAGGAAATTGGCAAAACTAAAATATATTAGGATGAATTACAGTGAATGATGCACATCTTAAGGCTATGCATTGAAACAAGAAGGAAAGGGACATGACTCCACAGAGAATTAACTTAGAAAACACTGGCTAAATTCTGATCCCATCTTATGTTGCCAGGTATCACATTTTTTGTGCATTGTACCCTCTGAAGATTTCAGATTTAACAACTGAAGCCAGTTGAGCTTATGTGAAGAACAAGTATTTGGAAATCTATGGATACAAATTTGGGGCAAGAGAAAATCCAAAAAGTGTGAACACTCCATTCCTAGTTTTCTACATCCAAAGGACTTTGACTTGTCTTAAAATATGATTAATACAACATTGCTTTTGGAAAGCTCTAGCGCAACATAACGTATTTTAGGATTAGTCCAGGTAAATTGAGATGAAGTCTGGATGCTCCAAATAGGGGCCAGCAAAGTTTCTCTTGAGGTTCAGGTGGTGAAAATCCAGACCATACAATCACAACTAGTCAAGCGCCATCGTAGCACGAGAGCAGCCACAGACAATATGTCGATAAATGGGTGTGGCCATGTTCCAATAAAACTTTGCTTACAAAAAGAGGCAGCCCTAGTTTGCCAACTATTACGTTAGAGCAAGAATCTCTAATTCGCCCAGTATAAACGACTGTCAGATTGTGAAGCCTAGGAATTATCAATTACTCAAGTGTACAAGGAGTCAAAACATAACGTGGGATACTAAGCACAGTTTACACCAGCTCCAACCTACCGGAAACTAGTCCCATTCTTTTTTTCATGAAGCTGGTACATCTTCTAACAATATCAAACCTAAAATACTCTCAGGAAAAACAACTTTTCTCAGATAGTGAAAAATTCAACACACACACTCAGACAGACACACAAATATTCTTCTCAGGTTAGTAATGGAAGCAGAAGGTGTGAGACAAGTAAATTTGGGGTGAACAAATATTTATGTATTTTATGTGTATCCCCACGTCTATTTTAGATTACCATTATTATCCTATGACTGGATTCTGTGTGAGCTATCAGATGCATTTTCATTTTAAAACTTAGCTTCTATTTCATGATTGGTATTCTCCCATAAGTCATGCCTATAAAAAAGACCTCAGGAAAGAATCTTTCCCATGAAAATCTGAACACTGAAGTCACTTGCTGCACTAGGACTTTCCATCTAACGACTTGTCCTTGCACCTCAAGAGCTGTTGACATCAGATGGAGCTATGAAGGGTCAGAGTCTGAAAAGCTCTGCTTTCATCACATATAAAAGTTTTCCAGATTTTTTTAGTCTGTTTTACCATCTCAAGGATGATAAGAGAAAGTTTGATCTCCAGTTTAATAATCAGTTTCATCTTTATTTTTGTGTGTACTCTTTTCATAATTGCTTCTTCCTTCACTAAGGCACACTACTATGACCTCCCATAATCATTTACTTTCGTGCCACTTTTTCTTTTCTGCCTGTCAGTGGCCACTGTAATGTATGGACAGAGCACAGACTGTAAGGAGGACAGACTTGAGTTGAAAACTCTGCTGCTATTCATACCGGCCCTGGGACGATGGGGGTGCTACCGCACTGCTCTGAGACTCAGTTTTCTCTATGTAAATTAAAGGTAATACTAGGTATATCACAATATTGTTGTTATAGTTAAATGAGATTTGTGAAATCTCGCACATTGTTCAATAAATGTTAGTTTACCTCTTCTCTCTCCCCTAAAATGTAGACTACTGATGTTGGGAACTTGTTTATCATATCCTCACCTCCCTGCAGTGTCTGCCACTAGACTAGACACAGTTAGTGCTTCATAAACGTTTCTCCATTAAGCAGTGGGGTCTCATATTTCCCTTTGTTATTGAAGATCTTACCATTTTAAAATGCTATGAAGATGGGCCAAAAAGTATTCTCTGAGTCTTGAAAAGGAAATATGTTTCATAATTCAAAAACAAAAGAATGCACTCATAACATTGATATGCTATACATAGAGTACACATAAATATTTGCTGAATAATGATGATGCATAAGTGTGTGGACTGCATTAAAGGGATACGGTCATGATATTTCACTCTACTCTTCAGGGAGATTATTTGACTCACAATATTATCAAAACTGTGAAATAACAAGGTGCTTTATCACAAGGTTTTATTATCTGTTATTAACTTCTATAATTCTCATCATGATTCATTGCTCAAATTTATATACTGCTCAGCATTGCCTGGGGAAGAATCTTTATGTTTATCTTTCCTGTCAAAACTGGCCTCACAATTTAATTTTTTTTAACCATACAGAGTACTACCTGCTGAAAAGTTTGTGGAAATGTCATTCAGGGAACCATCAAGATTAGATGTGACTAATTTGGAGTCATCCAGGCAAAGGAGTTTTGATCAGAAGAGGAAATTAAAGTAAAGAATCATCTGTGGGAGATACAAGTGGAAAGAGAATAAGACCCAGAAGTTATTTAAGGGCAAGAGGAAAAGAAACAGAGCCAGAGTTATTGAGAATGTTACAAAAAAAAAAAAAAAAAAAAGATCACTAGCTGTGGGGCACATGAACAGAAGAGCTAGATGTCAATAAAAGTAAAATGGGATTTGTGAAATACCAAAAGGGTATATAAAAAGAAACCAATTAAATAGGAAATTCTCTTTTGTTTTTCTGTATCTATTCTGGCTCTAAGGGATAGGAGCTACAAATTTGTTTCCTTCTCTTTGTTTTTCTAGTTCTATAAAAGATAGAAGTAGTTATGCTGACTCAGAATTAAATTTTTATTAGTCAATTTTTAAACTTCAATTTTTCTCATGAAACGTGACTACTACCTATTCTGGCTAGCATGGCATATACGATTTTCTAAACTATCAGATGACAATAAAGCAAGTTGTCACACAAGCATTCTGATTATATTAATAGACTCACAGAACTTGTACAGTCCACGCTGCACAACATCCCTGCTGAGTTACCAGTCTGGCCATAAAAGTCAGGGGAGATTGGCAAAAGTTATTTTATTTATCAATAATTAAATATCATTGGATCAGCTTTAAAAGATTAATATGGGGGCCGGCCCAGTGGCACAGCAGTTAAGTGCACATGTTCCGCTTTGGCAGCCTTGGGTTCACCGGTTCAGACCCCAGGTGCGGACATGGCACCCCTTGGCAAGCCATGCTGTGGTAGGTGTCCCACATATAAAGTAGAGGAAGATGGGCACGGATGTTAGCTCAGGGCCAGGCTTCCTCAGCAAAAAGAGGAGGATTGGCAGCAGATGTTAGCTCAGGGCTAATCCTCCTCCTCAAAAAAAAAAAAAAAAAAGATTAATATGTTCTTAGGGATATTTATTCAGAAAAAAAAAACCCCACAATCTCCATTCTAGCCTGGCAAGAGTCCTAACTATTCACACATCTCCCTACCTATCTATAAGTACAGGTTATAGCAGAATGACTCTGTGAAACCCTGTCCTCTTCCATCATTTTAAAACTAACTATACATTGCTTCTTTAACAAATTCCTCCCAGATTGGACAACAATTAGATACCAAAAAGGAAGTGAGGATATAGGAAAGGGAAAATTGCAGCTTAACCACTGACAACTTTGCTTAGGAGTGGTGGTTTTCCCAGAGAAACAAAATTCCATATATGCAGAAGACAAGCCATCCAATATTTGTTAATGGTACTAGCATCTTCAGAACAACTCTGATACAACCTCATCGGTTTTCATCTAAAATGATAAGAGTTAACCCATATGGAATGTGTACTATGTGGCAGGTACTGTTTTAAACACTTTGCATAGCATTAAGTCACCCAATCCTCGTGACAATCTCATTAAATAGGTTATTATTACTTTTCTCATTTTGCAGATGTGGAAACTGAGGCAAAACAGCTAAGGAGCTTACCCAAGGGCACACAACTGGTAAGAGAGCCAGATTCTAACCCAGGCAATCCAGCTCCAAAGTTCACGCCCTTAACGCTATGCCCCCAGGCAGACTGTCAGGGTATCCAATATCTTAGAAGTGTAGAAGCCAGTTTAGTAAAACCTACTAATTATTCTTAAAAAAAAAAAAAAAAAATTGCAAGTTAGCCAGATGGAACATCTTTCTAACACGGTCCAGTAAAGAAGGAACTGTGAGTGAGTGGGAAAGGGAAAGCCTTTACTATTAAAACTCTGATAACGTATACACAAATTTCTTCTAAAGCCTGTGAGTGTTTTGCCCTAGAGAAACATCATCAAACTTCTGTGCTTCTTGAAGATAATCCATGGTTCAGCACAACAGGAAATATACCACAACTCAGTGTTCTGAAAACATAAGAAATAAGCCATAAACACAAAAAGAAGAAAACTCTAGGGAAACTATTTTTCCCTGCTGAAGCAATACAAGCAACATTTTAACTAAGAGGACTACAGTTAACCAAAGGCATTAACTCACATTGGTTAATCAGCAAATGTAATGTTTTTTTAAATGAAGAGTCATCAGAGTAAAAGGGTAAATAATGGAGAATGAGCTATCTGCCCTTTCTCAGTCAGGCATTTAACCAGTGTTACATAAATTTGTATCCACAAGTTCACCAAGGGTTTAAAGAAAGAATTCAGGCAGGCTGATAAAATTTATTTCCAAACTTGATCATTCTTGAAGAGCTACATCTTACCCATAGGTTCTTTTTTTTCATTTATGCCTTCTTCTTGTAACTGGGGTAATATCTTTTTATAAAACAATTGCAAGCAATTTTCCAACAATAACGATCTTGAACGATCTTGAAACTCTAAATTATAGTTTTGGTCTTGTTCATAGACATCTTCCAAGTGAACCATTCTGCATTGTTAAGAAAGAACAGCTGCCCCACAGAAGCCAAATAAGTCCATGATGGACCAGATTTGGGATTGCTGTCAGATTAAACTCAATAGTAGCTCAAAGAAAATAGATCCTTCGAGCAAAAAAACTCTGCTGGATTCCCAGCTCCTGGAAAATGAAGTCAAACTGCCTATCCCAGTCTTCATGGAACACCATGATTCCTCTTTCAAGTTTAATTCTCATCACTCTCTTCCTTGTTCCCTTCATGCCGATCAAAGGAAACTCCATAATTTTCTATACACACTCTGCTTTTTCTCATTTCCATCCTTATTTTCATGGTGTGCCTTCCATTTCAAATATTCTTCCTCAACTCTTTCTTCAAAGCTCAGCTCAAATACAATTTCTTACACACACACACAGATTTCTATCAGTTATTTGTATGCGTGATGGTTAATTTTATACTTTAACTTGAGTAGGCCATTGGTGCCCAGTTTTGGGTCAAACACCAGTGTAGATATTGCTGTGAAGATTTTTTTAGATGAGATTAACATTTAAATCAGTAGACTTTGAGTAAAGCAGATTATTCTTCAGAATGTAGGGGGGCCTCATCCAATCATGTGAGACCTTAAAGGAAAAGACTGAGGTTTCCCAACCCAAGAGGGCAGCATCAGGTCTTCCCTGGGTCTCCAGCTTGCTGGCTTGCCCTGCAGATTTCAGATTTGCAAGTCCCCAAAATCATGTGAGCCAATTCCTTAAAATAAATCTCTCTCTATTGATAGATAGATGATGGATAGATAGATAGATAGACACACAGATAGATAGATAGATAGATAGATAGATAGACAGACAGATAGATAGATAGATAGATAGATAGACACATAGATAGATAGATAGATAGATAGATAGACAGATAGATAGATAGATAGATAGATAGATAGATGTATAAACACATCATAAGAAATAGACCATAAACACAAATATATATACATTCCATTTCTATTGGTTCTGTTTCTCTGGAGAACCCTAACTAATACAGTATGATGTCTGATGTCCCTGCTGTACCATAAGCTCATCAAAAGAAATTATCCTCCTATTCCTCAAAGAACAATCTTTAAAGATAGAGTGTGTTTGGGGCTGGCCCAGTGGCACAGTGGTTAAGTGTGCACATTCCACTTCTCAGCAGTCCGGGGTTTGTTGGTGCGGACATGGCACCGCCTGGCAAAAGCTATGCTGTGGTAGGCGTCCCACATATAAAGTAGAGGAAGATGGGCATGGATGTTAGCTCAAGGCCAGTCTTCCTCAGCAAAAAGAGGAGGATTGGCAGTAGTTAGCTCAGGGCTAATCTTCCTCAAAAGAAAAAAAAAGATAGAGTGTGTTTAATAAATATCAAATGAATGATTGAATGGTCAATGAATAAATAAATATTTGGTCAATTCCATCTGCAAAATAGCTCAACTTAATTTTTTGTTCTCTCTTTCATTGGGCAGTCCTCTAGTTCACATGCTTATCCTCTTTACCTACACTGTTTGAGATTCCTACCAGGTGTCTCTGCTTCCAGACTCTTCTGACTCCTGCCCAAGCGAATCCTTCACATTGCCATTAAGGTTTCTCTCAAACACACAAGCACACACACTTCAGAGTCCTACAGTAAAATACGTAATGGCTCTCCATTACCTACACCCCCTTTACAGCTCTCATCCAAATCCGCTTTGCCGTCATGGCATGTATTATCTTACTAATCTCTCCAACGAAAATGCTCTTAATAGGTTGTTTGGTTAAAAACAAGTTTTCTGTGTGTATTATTTATCTTATAACTATCAAAGGTAACTAAAGAAAAAGTGACTTAAAAGTTTTAAGCTATTTACCCTTTACATAGATGACCCTTATTATACAGTCCCAAGAGGCTGGGCATTTGAGCTGTGTGCTCTGCCATCTTGGGACCTCTGTCTGCCTGACAATCGCTTACTTATCTCTGAAGTTCAGAGGTGACCTCGTCTGTGAAAGCTCCCTTTCCTTCCTCAATCAGTTAGTTGTTCTTCCATCTCCCATACATATTTTCCACATATTTTTGGTGTGTTCGTCTGCTTTACTAGAACATGAGTTTCTCCCAGAATGTATTTTTGTGGTATTTATTTTGTATACCCAAACATCTAGCCCGTTGCCTGAGATAACCCCTCAACCCCTCCCTAAAGTACTTATGCTTTATGGGCATGCAGAAATGTGTTGAAGTCAGCAGCAAAGCATAAATCATTGACTTTTCTGTGGAAATTCTTTCCTAAAACCAGAAAAAAAAAAAAAATTAGGCAATATGAAGAAGCACGTGATGCTATGCAGAGATTAACAACTGTCTTTTTCCTTTTCATCTGGCATTTTGACATGTTATAGACCCAGCTGGTAATTCTGAAATTATAACCTCTGGGTTTCTCATGTTTATTCCTGCAGTAATCCACGTATTATCCGTTTTGCGTCTAAAAAGACTAACTGCTATTAGTCCCATACAAAGTTTAAACTGTGGTTTGTGATGTCATCCAGCCAGTAGCCATGAGTTTGACGGGTTAAATAGTTAATATCGCCATTTATTAGAAGTGCTGCTATTGAATTCTTGTAAAGGTCTAACTTTTAAGATGGCTGAGCACAAAGCTGAAATTTGTTGATAAATGTCGAGTTGCCATTAGAATGCTGTTCATAGATTTTAGGGTACGGTCGATGTCATCATTCTCACCAAAGAAGCAATTGCTTCCTCTCGATACCTTGCCAGATCTGCATGAGTCCATAGATTATCACTGTCCTCAGAACTCTTTATCATGTTTAAAATCTGTTGAAGCATGAAAAAAAATCAAGTATGCTTCACAAAACAGGATCGTAAAATGAACTAGGCTAGAGCTATCTTTGATGGAAGATTCTGAATCATCCCCTAAACAAATCACAAAAAAGACTGGCAAGTCAGCTGAGACATCAGGGCAGAAATGCTAAATCCAGCAGTGTATTCAGTGCAAGAGCCATGACTGCTCAGCTAAGGACAGATGAAACCCTGACACAAAACAAAGCTAATTTTTGAGAAAATAGCTGTCCAATAATGCCTGTATAAATTAATCCATGTTCGAGCACTCACACACCTTAGAGGAATAGTATATACATTAAAGATAAATGATTACATACTTATTTGAATTCCACATACAAAAAGAGCTCTCTTAACTGCCTTCTACTTTACCTACTTACTGAAATGTCTGAAGCTTTATTTTCCTCAATAAAACACACTGATGCCCATGTCACACGGATGCTCCTCATTTGTGTTCTCCTACACTTTTCCTTCCGTTCACAACTGCTCACAGATTTTATTTGTTCACACAACTGCTTGTGTCACTAGACCTTGTTAAAACTGGCATGTTATTCAATGCTCGGTAAACTGATACAACAAAAATGTAAAAGGGAAGGAGCTGCTCTTTCCATTTTTCTTAAAGCCAAGAAAAATCAATGGAATCACTAAAAGAATGGAATTATTTGATGCCTGGTTGAGACCACTGTAGCAGCAAAAAAATAAAATTCAGCGGTTACATGGCTTCAAAAGAAAAAGACCAAACAAAACAAACAGTGCTGTCAAGCTGCAGAAAGGGTAGGCATGTGCTTCTAGAACTTTCTTTGTGCCTTCACAGTCCAGGTGCTGCAATGCTACAGTATTAAGTCTGCTCCAGTGCCCCAGCCTTTCTGTCCTATTCCAGGCTTGTTGAGCTGTTCACAACTAATACTAATGAGAGACATGCCCTTTTGTATGTTACCTCAAAAATATGCAAAAACGGCTCTGATGTGCTCTCCAGTCTCGCCTAATTTCCCATCAAAGAAATAGAACTCCAGCTACTTGACTAGCTTTTCATATTGAATCTCGAAAAATGAGAGATGCTTCATGCATCTGCAAACACTCAAGGAAATAAAATAGCTCGCACTTGGTCATATTTGATGTCTGGCTTCACAGTCCTTTCATTTTTAACATAATTCATTACTTTGCTTTCTATTTTATTTCCTCTGGTCTTGATTCAGAGACCAGGATTTATATCTTTTTAACCTCAAAAATTTACCAACTAACAATTCCAAATATATCAAAGTGTAAAATTAACGCCAACTTTGTTCACTGGGGTGTGTGTGTCTGTGTGCATGTGTGTGTATCTGTGTGTGTTTGTGTATTATGTTTTGGTTTGGTTCAAATTTGAATTTTAGTGGGTGTTGTTTTGAAAATTTTGGAATTTACGAGATTTTTTCAATGAAATTATTTCTGTGTAATTATGCTTATGAAAAACAAAAAACTTTAAACACCTCAGATTAACAATAAGATATCCTGTTATTTCTGAAATGAAAGAAACTTGCTATCCTTATATTTGGAAAATGAAGACTAAAGGGCTGCAGGACAACAGAGAGGCCCATTCAGGCACAGCCGTGAGAGCAGGTTCAATTGTTCTCCCAGCTGGCGAGGAATGTTTCTCCAAACTTCTCATTTAGAGATGAGTCTATGGACTGAATTGTGACCCCCTAAAATGCCGAAGCCCAACCTCCAATGCGATTGTATTTGGAGATGGGGCCTTTGGGAGTAAATTAGGGTTAGATGAGACCGTGAGGGTGGGGTCTTTGTGATAAGATTAGTGCCCGTATGAGAAGAGAAACCAGAGAACTTGCTCACTTACTCTCATCCCACCATATGAGGACACAACAAGAAGGCAGCTGTCTACAAGCCAAAAGGAGAGCTCTCACCAGAAACCGACCCCTCTGGCACCTTGATCTTGGACTTTTAGCCAACAGAACTGTGAGAAAATAAATTTCCATTGTTTAAGCCATCCAGTCTGTGGTATTTCGTTATGGCAGCCCAAGCTGGCTAAGACAGTGAACATTCTTTAAAAACTAGAAACAGGAGCTGGCCCGGTGGTGCAGTGGTTAAGTGTGCACATTCTGTTTCAGCGGCCCAGGGTTCGCTGGTTTGGATCCCAGGTGCGGACATGGCACCGCTTGGCATGCCATGCTGTGGCAGGCATCCCACATATAAACTAGAGGAAGATGGGCATGGATGTTAGCTCAGGACCAATCCTCCTCAGCAAAAAAAAGATGAGGATTGGCAGCAGTTAGTTCAGGGCTAATCTTCCTCAAAAAAAAAAAAACAAAACAAAACTAGAAACAAAAACATGAGAAGGAATTGGAAAAAAATATTCTGAAGGATAAACAGAAATCATTATCAATCGGATAGGCAAGTAAAGGAATATGATCTAGTAAATAAAGGAGAAACTCTGTATTATAGGAAAGAGTTTCAGTCTCCATAATAGAAACCATTTCATATGCCCCAGACGTCTAAGAAGGTTCAAGTAGAGAAGGACTTCGTGTTAGTTGGTTACTTCCCACTGAGAAGCATGAGCCTGCCCCAAATAGAATACTGGAGAAAATCGGAAGTCATGCTATCTTCCCAGAGGGAGGAAGCAAGAAGCAGGCCCACCACAGCCAAGGCTACCATGCTGCGCACTCCCGGAAGACAGCCTCTGGGCTCATGCAGGCACAATCTGCCCAAGCCTTGGCCACAGCTCACCAGACTCACCAGTCATTGCCTACCCACACCTGCTGATGTGGAGGTGAAGGAAATCTAGAAAACTAGCAAGCATCTCTAGGTACTTTGAAGCTCAGACCAGGACAGCAGGACTCATAAGCACAACTAGTAGTTTTATCAGTTCTGTCACTTGAGGACTGTGATTATAAGAAAGAAGAAACATGGCAGGAAGGGAATAATGGTCCATATACATGATATTAAAAGGAAAGAATGTGGCTTCCTGAAATTTGGTCTATAAAACAATAACACATCCCTGATAAAAGACTCGGTATGTCTTATATAAATTGAAAGGTTATATTTGTCCAGAGACTCAATGATCTGATCAAGGAACTCAAAATAGATTTTAATGTGAGGAAGGAGAAACAAAGACTGGGTCAGAAAAGCAGCTAGGATTGGTACTCAGACAATTCAGCTCCAGGGTCAGCACTCCTAACTCCTACACTAATCTGTAGACAAATACAGGGCCTAGTAAGCAACAAACTGAGACCATAAGGGCGATTTCAGAGAAGCCATAGTTCAAAGAGAAAAGGTGTCAAGAGTAAGGCCAGGGATCCATACAGGCTTCTCTTTTCAGAGATATTACCACAGCCTATACCCCATGCATGGTGACTGCAGAGTACTTATCTGAGGCTGGGCATATAAAGTAGCTGAAATCAGGCAGAACTGCCATGTCATGGCTGGAGAAGGATGTTCAAAACCATAAATCCTTATTCCAAAATCTGGAGCGTTTTCAAATAAGTCCTCAAGAATGTCTGAATGCTACCTCAAGGTTGTACAAATCTCCTCTGACATCAACAGAGACTATATAGCAAGGCAATTTCCTAGTCAGAATCTGCTGCTAAGGAGCAATTCCAGTAGACATTACACTATTAAAAGGCAAAAGGTAGAAATGGAGAGGCTCAGAAACCTAACTGCTTTCTTTTCCAAACTCGTGGGGAAAAGTGAGAATTCACTGCCTGGGAGTCATAACTGTACACGTATATATTTTATTCCCAGCCTGCTTTGCTTCATTTATTTTCCTTTAGCATCCTTGGCAAATTCTCTATGGTCTACAACACTCTCCCACTAACATTCATTTAGATCCTTATCTCTGGGAATTTTCTCATGGCACCCCCTCATATAAACTGCTCCCCACCTACATTTGTCTATCCGATCCTACCCAGCCCTCAAATATAGTTTCAAATTCGACCCTATCTTGAAGTCTTCTATGACAATTCTGGGAATGATGTCTCCCTCCTATGGACTTAATCAAATTAGTATTTGAGCACATCTGAATCTACAGTTCACTTTTGACATTAGTTATGTCTCTCACAGGGTAGTTGTAAAAATTAAATTTGATAGTTTAATTAATGTAAAGTGTTTAGCACAGTTTGTGGCATATGGTATGTGTTCAGTAGTTAGCTGTTATTATGATTATTTCTGATTTTTTATCATTATTACATTATTTTATGATATTACTATTTAATTTCATTATATGCATCTTTTGTCTTTGCAACAGGGATAAACGCAATATTATACCTAGCTTTCCAAAAATTCCCAAAACTCCTAATATTGTACTGAATACAAAATGTATTGCCAGTAAATACTTAGACGGTTAAAAACAGGACACTAAAATTGTTGACGAATACTACTTTTTTACACTCTGTAATTTCTGAACTATGTTCAGGTAGTAAAACAGGTGGAACCTTTCTTTCCAAAGATTTACAGTACAAAAAGTTGTTAAATTTTTTGTCAAGGCAATAAACTGTCATTCCAAGAAATAACTAGGTGGTCTTGACCCCAAGATCTTACGTGAGCTATAAATTCTAGGGAGAAGATGGTTTACAGCCAACCATCAATCTGCAGACATGTTTCCACATACATTTCAGAAGGCTTGTGTTGGTTCACAAATTTCCTCGTCAGCTGTAGCCCACAAGAGTCTAAAACCCTAAGTAGGCAGACACATTCAACAATATACATATTTGTCTTTTAGAAATATCACTCTGCAAGCAACTTGGAAGAAATGACTGTCATGTGGAGAGATGAAAACAACAAAAGCATTTGAGGCTACTTCTAGGGCCCAGATGAGATACACTGAAGACTTGATCTGAAGCAAGCAAATGAAGACCCAGAGGTCTGAAATGCCCTTTCTCTTGTGCCTTTCCAAATGCTGCTTTCTCTATGCTCAAGTCCCCCTCCTTTATGATGCATTCCAGTCATAGGAATCTGTGAGTGGAGTGAGTTCTACCACTGTAGAGGCCCCGTGTCTCCTAGCACAGATCTCATCATTTTTCTTACAGCTTACAAATTAATTTATCATCCTTAGAATTCGTTGATATTACTCAAAGCACAATTTAGCGCTCTGAGAATTTCCATTTGATCTTCTCTTTTTACATTTTCATTTCAGATTTCTCTTTACCTTTCATTTATTCTTTCCCAAAAGACAAGATGAAATTAATTAACAAACAAACATATGAGGAAAATATTCCATTCTACTAGTAATGAAACAATTTGAGGTATCACTATTTAGCTGTTTAGCAAAAAGATAATTATTTTCCAAATGACAGTCAACGTTTCCAAAGGTAAGCTGGTAAGCTCATATCTGCTGAAAGCAGTGCAAATGGATATAAACATTTTGGAAAACAAGTCAGAAAAAGTGATTAGGAGCCTCCTTTCCCCCGCAAAATAACTGTGTCATGCCCTTTAATCTTGTAACCCCATCTGTAGGAAATCATCCTCAAGAAATAATCAAAATGGATGAAAAAATGCTCTCAGAATGTGTTCCTTGCAACATCGTTTAAAATAGGCAAAAATTGGGAGCGATTTTAACGATTAGTTGAACTACCAGTTTTGTGATAACTTCGTATTGTGTTTTTTCTTTCTTAGCAACTAATACTTCTCTAACTTAGTACCTATTTTTTAAGTAAATGGGATCAAGACAAAACAAAGCAAAAGCAGACAGGAAGTTAGTGTACAAACACATGTGAACCCAAGTGCAATTGCTATTGCTGAAGATGACATTGTACAAAGATAAAATAATAGGAAGTGGTAGAACCCAGACACAGGCCCAGAGACTGAATGTTTAACCGCTTCTTTCTACTGCCCCCCATTATTTGCCCTTCAGATTGGTCACCATTTAAACATGATAGCTCAATGAGATTCTAGATACCAACAGAAATGCCCATATACTGCTGTAGAAGTACAAGTTTTAAAGCTTTTCTAAAAAGTAATATTCACCAAGAGTCGTATTGTTCCAGAAGTGAACATTGATTTTTAAAAATCTACTCTGTAAAAGAAGTACGCCATATTGAGGAATTAAGGTTAATTTTTTAAATGTGATCTGGTGGAGTTTCTATAATTTTTAAAGAGGCCTTATTTTTTAGAGGTACATATTAACATGTTAATGATGTGTGGGATTTGCTTAAAAACAACCTGGGGCACAGAGTGTGTAGATTAAACAGGATTGGCCATGAATTTTTCATTGTTGAAGCTGGGTGATGGGTAGATGGGGGTTCATTTTACATATTTAGGTGCTCCTATGTTGGGTGCATAGAAATTTACAAGCGTTATATTTTCTTGTTGGATTGTTCCCTTTATCATTATGTAGTGCCCGTCTTTGTCTCTTATTACAGTTTTCAATTTAGTCTATTTTGTCTGATATAAGTATTGCTACCCTGGCTTTCTTTTCTTTGCCATTTGCATGGAATATCTTTTTCCATCCTTTCCCTTTCAGTTTGTGAGTGTCTGTAGGTCTGAAGTGTGTCTCTTGTATGCAGCATATACATGGATTCATTTTACTATTCTCCCCTCCATTGCATCTATTTGACATTTTGCATGATAAACATGTTAAAACTCATCGTCTCTGTGCAGGATGAGCACTGCAGGGCTATGCAAAATAGTCACTGTTGATAATAACTGAAATATCCAACAGTGGGAAAACGATCAGATAAATTATAGCATAACTATATGTTCAAGAATTATGTAGCCATTAAGAATTCCTGCATTCAAGGGCTAGTTAATGATATTACAAAATGTTCACGATACAATATTAAGTAGGAAAATTTTGTATAAATGGTAAAAACCAGGTATAATATAATTTTGGGGGGAAGACCCCCCAAATTGGGGGAAGGACCTTTTTCCATAGAAAAAAGTTGGAAAGAAACATAAAATATTAACAATTCTTCTCTCTGTGTTTTCATAGGTGATTTCTGATTTTGTTCTTTAAATTTTTCTGCATTTTCCAATATTTCTACCATGACAGTGAATTATTTTTATATTCAGCAAAAAAATCAGTGTTATTAAGGAATTTAGAGAGCAAAAAGAAACCTAACTCTGTGCAGGGAGTAAAAGACTCTCAAACACTGTTTGGGTCCCTCTTCAACCATTAGAGTTCTTGCTGTGGAGGGATGAGGCACAGTCCCATTATCTCTCTGACTGACTGGGCTGGCAGCCATTCCCCAGCTGGCATGCTGGAAGCAGGAGCTCAGGGGCCCAAATGAGACCCGCTCTACACATACCTCATGAAACTCCCTCAGTCCACACGCTTTGCCTATGTGGAAAGACATGGACAGTAGAGTGACTATAAAAAGAAGAACTATAAAAATAAATAAACGACTGAGCAACGTCATGAAAAATGGAGGTATATTATACGTTATGTACAGAGGGAATTGTTACTGTTTCTAGGTGTCTCTAGGTGAAAACAGAACAATTTGAAATGCACAAAAAAAGACAACTTAGGTAGAAGACTTAGTAATTGTCAAAAGATAACTTTGTTGTGAATTTTCCATTAGTTTAAAAATTCTCGAAACAAATGAAATTGACGAAGTCTCAAATAAATAGAAAGATATTCTGTGTTCATGGATTGAGAGAATTAATATCATTAAAATATCCATACTACCCAAAGCCACCTCGAGATTCATGCAATCCCTATCAAGATTCTAATTTCATTTTTCACAGAAATAGAAAAAAGAATCCTAAAATTCATATGGAACCACAAAAGACTGCAAATAGCCAAAGCAATTGTGAGAAAGAAGAACAAAGCAGAAGCATCACACTTGCTGACTTCAAATCATATTACAAAGCTATAATATTCAAAACTGTATGGTACTAGCATAAATATAGACAAATAGACCAATGGAACAGAACAGAGATCTCAGAAATTAACCCTCACATATACAGTCAACTGATATTTACAAGGGAGCCAAGAATACTCAATGCGGAAAAATCAGTCTCTTCAAAACATGGTGCTGGGAAAACTGGATAATCACATGCAGAAGAATGAAGTTGGACCCCCATTTTATACCACTCACAAAAACGAACTCATAGAGGATTAAGGACTTATACATAAGACCTGAAACCATAAAACTCCTAGAAGAAAACATAAGGAAAAAACTCCTTGACATTGGTCTTGGCAACAATTTTTTGGATATGACACCAAAAGCACAAGCAACAAAACAAAAAATCAACAAATTAAACTACATCAACTAAAAGGCTTCTACACGCAAAAGAAACAATCAACAAAGTGAAAAGGCAACCTACAAAATAGGAGAAAATATTTGTAAACCATGTATATAATGAGTTAATATCTAATATTGATTTTTTTAAAAACTCATCCTGGGGCTGGCCCAGTGGTGCAGCAGTTAAGTGCACACATTCTGCTTTGCAGCCCAGGGTTCACCGGTTCGGGTGCGGACATGGCACCACTTGGCAAGCCATGCTGTGGTAGGCACCTCACATAAAGTAGAGGAAGATGGGCATGGATATTAGCTCAGGGCCAGGCTTCCTCAGCAAAAAGAGCAGGATTGGCAGCAGTTAGCTCAGGGCTAATCTTCAAAAAAAAAAAAAAAAAATGAGCAGAGGAACTGAACAGACATTTTTCCAAAACAGACATACAAATGACCAATAGGTACATGAAAAGATGCTCACCATCACTGATCATCTGGGAAATGAAAATCAAAACCACAACGCAATATCACCTCATACCTCTTAGAGGGCTATGTCAGTGGGAATGTAAATTGGTTCAGCCTCTATGGAAAACAGTATGAAGGTTCCTCAAAAAATTAAAAATAGAACCACCATATGATCCAGCAATCCCATATCTGGGTACGTATCCAAAGGAAATGAAATCAGGATCTGGAAGGGATATCTGCAATCTTATATTCATTGCAGCATTATTCACAATAGCCAAGACATGAAACAACCTAAGTGTCTGTCAGTGGATGAATGGATAAAGAAGAGTGGTGTGTGTGTGTGTGTGTGTGTGTGTGTGTGTGTGTGTGTGTGTTTGTGTGTGTGTGTGTGTGTGTATAGGGAATATTATCCAGCCATGAGAAAGAAGGAAATCCTGCCATTTGTGACAACATGGGTAGTTCTTGAGGGCATTATGCTAAGTGAAACAAGTCAAGTAGAGAAAGACAAATACTATATGATCTCAGTTATATGTGGAATATAAAAAAGCAGAACTCATAGAAACAGAGAGTAAATTGGTGGTTGCCAGGGGTTGTGGGTGGAGGAAACAGGGAGATGCTAGTCAAAGGGTACAAACTTCCAGTTAGAAGATAAATAAGTTCTGAGGGTCTGATGTAAAGCATAGTTACTATAGTTAACAGTACTGTATTATATACCTGAAAGCTGCTAAGACAATAAATCCTAACAGTTCCAAACACAAAAAAAGAAATAACAATTATGTGAGCTGACGGAGGTGTTAACTAACCCTCCGGTGGTAATAATCTTGCAATATATAAGTGTATCAAATCATCATGTTGTACACCTTAAACCTGCACAATGTTATATGTCAATTATATCTCAATAAAGCTGGAAAATAAGTAAATGAAGACGTCTCTCAAACTGGGGTAGAAAAGACAACTTGGGTTGAAGACTTAGTAACTGACAAAAGAACAATGTCAATTTCGCACTAGTTTGAAGATTCCCAGTCCCAAATCTCTGTCCTTCGCCTTCATTTATATTCATAACAATGCCAAATGGAAGCTCCTTGCCAAGATCTGGGTGACTGCGCAGATCTGATTGTCTATTACCAGAGAAAATATCACACAAGAGTTGTTCAGCATGTGTGCTTGCTTAGGCATTAACTTTCAAACAATCTGAATATTTTCTAAATGCTGGAACCATCCTTGGACTTAAAGTGAATGAAAAAGTCCTTTCCCAAACGATTATCTGGGCTTTGAACATGTGAACTCAGCCAATTTTTTTTAGTCTAATCTCGAACGAATAGCTTCAGTAAGAATGTGGACTTCACATCCCCTGTCTTGCTGGGTGTTAAAAATCTTCACACCCTGTCTCCAACAAATTGAAAGGACTTCTCCTTGTATTACAGTGCCTCGGCTCATTAGAACATGTTCAAGTTACATCCCAAAACCATTAGAGATGTATGGAAAAACTATTCTTATTTTTGTTGATAGCTCAATTTATAATCTTGATTTCTTTGGCCTGGGAATTGGTCAAAACTCTATAATATCCATATGCATTTTTCTCACCTGTTTTATTGTTACATAAATTCGAATCTTCAAGGAAAATTCCCATTTCTCTTTATCCTTCTCAGGGAACTATATCCAGCAGTGCACATTGCAATACAACTGAGCACACTTCTGAAGAATGAAGCTTTAATTCACCTGACGGCCGCTGTCCATCAAAACTCTTTTATGCATTTATAATGCATTTATATCAAATATAGCACAAAAATATATTTATTTTGCCAAAAGTCTTCAGGTTGAATAATCTCATTTTTGTGGGTGGTGTTTTCAAATCCTATCCTGAAGTGTTTCTACAAGAAGGAAAATAAAGGAAAAGAAAAATCACCTAATTATGGTTAATCTTTTAAGTAAAAATGAGAATTCTAGAATTCTAAAATAAACATCCTTCTTAGTCACCGTGCGTGAGTTACAGGCAAAAGGAAAGAAACAGATATCTGAATCAGTAAATTAGTCAGAAATGTTCAGAAATATACTTCATAATGCCCAGCACCTTTAGAAATCTTGTAGTGAACGCCTGTCCCAATGAAGAATTTAGATTAAAGTTCATGCTGCAACTAGTTTCCCTATAATGTCAGTTTCAAATGACAACCTGAGTTTTTTTGCAACAGTATTTGTCAGAAGAAGTCATTTCATTTCTTATTATTAATTTCATTTATGCTATAGTGTATTAGCTGGATACTCTATTGATCGTTGCTCCAACTAATTTTGGCTCTCATAACAGACAAAAATTCGGTTTGAAAGATAAGTCAATATTGTAATCTACTCACTAATAACAGTGATGACATTCACAAAATTATGGCTGGGTAGACTGCAGTATTGAGGTGAGTTGAAAAGGATTCCTGTTTCAGAATAAAAATGTTGTCTTTTGTCTATACTCACATCTCTTTATGCATGTGTTAGTAGATAATGAGGAGATTACATAAACTGCTCCACAAATTAGGATAAATATATGGCCAAAACTTTATTTTTCTAATTAATTAACAGCTTGAGCACCACTTGTCATATTAGCAGGAAATCCGGTATTCATTTATTCAACAAATATTTATTGAGTGACTAACCATGTGCCAGTTATTGTTCTATGCCTGGAACACACTAATATACAAAACACACAAGAATCCCTGCCTTCAGTTAGCTTACGTTCTACTAGATCTCTCTTTGGAGGCAACATTCCCCCTAAATTACCCAAAATGAACGGTTTTCTTGGACCAAATGTGAGAAGATCAGTCCAACTCTACACCCAAGCAAAGAGAATCTATATTCTTCTGACAATTTCTTTACTGCCATTGTTTCTTGCTGGCACATGGTGGCTGATACCACTGGTCCCAGTTCAATAGATGATTCTGATGCTGATTCTGATTTTGATGCTGGTCAGCTGGGCTTCATTTGGTTTCCACATAGACCCCAAGTGGATCTTAAAGAGAGGACAACCCAAGTCCCTCCAAATCAGAACAACCCATAACAAGGCTCTCTGTTGCCTCAACTCCTTTAGTGTCTGGTCCTCAGTGTGCCCCAAGGAGTCAAGTCCAGGAGCCCTCTACTTAGGCATTATCCCTTTGTAGACTTTGAGCCATTATACCCCTTCCCTTCTAAGAAACCCACTTTCTCAGATATCAGGCAGGCATTCCCTTTCCATCTGGGAAACCCAAAGAGTCTGATTAAGCCACTCTTCTTAGAAAATCTCCAGAAGGCATTACACTATTCATTCCTTGACCCATTCATTTACTTACCAGATACTTGTTGACCACCTCTGTGACAGGCACTGCTCTCAGCCCCAGTTGCCTCCAGAAAGACCCTTTGTGGAGGACGCTGCCTTCATACCAACAAAGACTGACTTTCTGACAGTTCTCTCCCTAGAATAAAGGGGGGAAAAAAAACAACGCTAGAGATGGGACCTCCAGTTAGGCACCCGGCTACATATGTGAGTGTATTATAAATAACAACAAAAAAAACTCTAAAATGTTAAAATGCCCAGGTGATAATGAACACAGAGATGATGGAAATTATCAATTGCTTTACAAAAAACATTTTCATTAAAATTATTTTAGAAAGGAAAGATACTTAAACTCTGAAACAAGCCAGCTTTACAGCTGGCTTTTTTTTTTTTCCCAAAATTCTGTGTAAATTATTTTCTACCAGGCTGAAGAAACAAAGAAGAACAAAACGATCTAATCAGATATTCATTTCTTAAGACAACTTTCGGCTTAGGACAAATCATTGACTTGGAAGGTTATAAGAGTCCAATCCACTTTCAGCCCCTGAATACCCCTGACCACGTTTTTTTGTAAGTGGCCATTGACCAATGCTTGATGCCTCCAAGTTCAGACCTCTCTTCCCCCTAAGTCACTCTCATCCGTGTTTTAATAGTGTTTCTGCATCATACTATCTGTCTCCCTGTAGCTTCAAACCAGTCATACTAACTATTATATTTTTGAGTCATACAATTCCTCTTCTCTTTGCGACAGGCCCTGAAATATGTGAAGAAGCTTTGGATTCTCATTTTTTCTTTTGCAACTATTTTCAATTATTCTCCTGCAACTATTCTCAAATGACATCGTTTCTAGCCCCTTCATAAAATAAGTCACTCTCTTCTGAACATACTTCATTTGTCCATGTACCTCTTAAAGAATGATACCAATACTCTTTTTATCCAGAATTTACACATCTAAGAATTTTCTCTAAGGAAATAATCAGGTATGAACAAATATTTATCTGTCTATCATAATGTTCATCACAGTATTACTTATAGTATTTAAAAATAATAGTATGGTATAGTATATCTATATGATAACATTAAAAAGTATGCTGAAGACGTAACTGAATAGCATTTAAATGTTTACCATGCCATCAAGTTGGAGAAAAAGATTACCAAAAAAAGTATAATAAGATCACTTGTGTGTATATATCTCTGTGTGTGCATAAACCTAGAGGAATATATAACAAAATGTTAACAGTGGTTCTGTCCAACCACTGGGATTCTAGATGATTTTTACTTGTATTTTCTGTACTTTCCTGATTTACTGCAGTTGAAATACATTACTTTGTAATAAAAGCAAATAATAAATATTATTTCTAAAAGAAACTTGTATTGCTAAAAACTGAAAGCAAAAAGCTGAAAAGTGTATCCCGATCAACTCACAGGAAGTGGATTGCCACTCCCTCACTCTAATCCACTTCCACTAATACTGCATAACACGCTGGTGGGTTTGCAGCCTCATTACACTGTTGATTCATTTTGAGAATGTTCTTCTTTACAGCCTCTAAGACATTTTTACAAATATTACTACTAGCTCTCCTCGCTCACCTTCTTCTTGAACATTAGTTGGGTTTTTTGTTTCCTTTTGTTGTAATTCATAAAATTTTTATTCTTAAATTAAGTTACTTCCATTACCACTGCCTTGAGCCGCACCAGCCTCTCCCAGACTCTACCATGTCCAACATGATACGGTTCAGCGGCAGCTCACCCCAGGACCTCTTCCAGCAATTGCTGAAGAGGTGGGCCTGGGTCTGAGCAAGGTGGTTCAGCAATCAGGACACCAGAGTAGAGACTAGTGAAAGTATAAGAGACGAAGCCGTCTATATCATACAGAGTGACTGTCAAGAAATTAAGGATAACTCACTGGAACCTCTCACCATGATCAACACTTGCAAAACTGCATTGTCATCCAGGGAGGTGTTTCCATATGTTCAACAAGATTAAAAGAAAAATGAGCCATGCTTCAATTCCTGAAAAACTTGTAACCAATATAATTTCAGTAACTAGGGCAGACACACACTTCTCTGACACAGAGATATTTTAAAATATTCCTGTGGATAGTTTATATGCAGAACTTACAGTCTGCAGTGGATTCAAGAAACTATTGCAAAGTGGAGGAACTATATCATTGCTTTCCCTCATGCAAGTGGTTCCAAAAGTGTGGACAGATAGATTCAATGCTAAATTTACTTTGATTCTCAAAGAGAGAAAGTCAATGAGATGGATAGGGTGGTTTTGTTTGGTGATGTGAAAAAGTGTGTGACAGGAGCTGGCCTGGTGGTATAGTGGTTGAGTTAGCACACTCCACTCTGGCAGTTCATGCATTCGGATCCCAGGCATGGACCTACACACTGCTCATCAAGCCATGCTGTGGCGGTGTCCCACATACAAAATAAAGGAAGACTGGCACAGATGTTAGCTCAGGGACAATCTTCCTCAAGCAAAAGAGGAGGGCTGGCAACTGATATTAGCTCAAGGGCAATCTTCCTCACCAAAAAATAAAGTCTGTGACAATTCTCACAAATGACAAGACAGACATGTATAGCCTATACCCCATGCTGTAGACAAGCTACTCTTGGTTGGAATCATGAAAGTTTAAGATATTCTTACTCATGGCATTTTCTTTGGCCAGCTCTTTCCAGAACAAATAGGGCTGACTTTGGGGCTGCCATTGTCAAAAGTTCCCAAAGAAGACAAAATGAACCAGTGCTCCAAGATTCATGCTGTTGCTATGTTAATGATCTTGGTGAAGCGATCTAGAACACCCAAAGGTGAATCTGTGTCATACCTATTTAGCCATGTCCCACTGTAAAATATTGTGTTTTGAACTATTATACAAATATAACAATATAATTATATGTTTTAATAGTATAATTATATGTGCTTATAAATAAATGTGTTTTAAACTATTATACCCTGAGATGTTTTTGCTTGTTTTTGTTTTATGCTTCTAATATTAAGAGTCAACCATACTAAACCAAAAAAAATTATATAGTGCTTGGTATCAAACTTCTTTCAAAGTTTGGTTCATCTCTCCATCATGTTAAGACCTCTTTCATCTGATTCTGTCATTTAGTTTCTTTATTAAGTCTCTTAAGTCTGCATCACTCACAAATTCGATGAGTGTGTCCTCCATATCTTTATCCAAGTCCCTGATGAACGTATCAAACAGAATATGGACCAGGACAAGGTCTTGATACTTACCAGGAAAGCGATCATCAGATTAACACCTTCTGGATACAGGTGTTCAACCAGAAACTCATCAAGCTAACAATATTATGATTCATCCCATAATTCTCCCTCTGTGTGACTATCATATGATATCAACAAAGACTTTAAAGAGGATATTTTGACTTTTTCAAGAAATTAAAGTGACCTTTTTGTTTCATACATATACCAATGAACTGAGAGAGGTCAAAAATTTATTAAAACAGAGTTGAGCCCTATCTTAAGGGTGAAGGAAACTACAAAATCTTGGTTGCGGGGCCAGCCCTGTGGCCGAGTGGTTAAGTTTGCACGCTCCGCTGCAGGTGGCCCAGTGTTTCGTCGGTTCGAATCCTGGGCGCGGACATGGCACTGCTCATCGAGCCACGCTGAGACGGCATCCCACATGCCACAACTAGAAGGACCCACAACTAAGAACCTACAACTATGTACTGGGGGACGTTGGGGAGAAAAAGGAAAAAAATAAAATCTTAAAAAAAAAAATCTTGGTTGCAATTACTGGCTTAAGTAGGCAAATGCTTCACCCTGCATTCACTTCCTGACCTGACATTTCACCATGGACCCACAGTATTTCTTCTACCCTGTACATAGGAATCAGACAGAGGGACCAAATCTTATTCATCTCCATTAATTCTGCAATGACTAGCACACAGCTTCGTACATGATATTGTGGAGTCTACTTCCTGCCTTTCTCAGGTCAGGATGGTCCTGCTAAAATAGAAGCTCCTATCACTGCCCACCACTAGAAGTCCAGGAGTCACTCGAGCTTACTATCTTCCATGGCACTGCAGAGAGAAGCATTTGTATAGGTTAGCCAAAATATGTGTCATGCTCAAGGCCTGAGGCATAACACTGATTCCCCCCAAAACAGATGATGAGGTAATTGGCTAAAAATATCTCTAGATATAGGCAAAGAGATGTTGCCACTAATATGCAGTCAACTTCTTAGTTGTTGATATTAGCTGTAGAGGACTTTGAATGAAGCACAATAATGGCTCCATTTAATAACAATAATGACCCCTTATCTGAGACAGATGGCCCATCTAGGTCACCCCAGAATCACAGGGCTTGGATATACAAATGGTATGTCCACTCCAGGTAATCGATCACAATCAGACCACTAGGCGGTTTGGATCCAGGCCCTGCCTTGCTACACCCATCCTTTTGCCTTCTTCCCCTTCCCTTCAGTGGTCTCTTCCTGCTCTGCCCAAACACTCATTTTCCCTCCCACATAAAAGTTCTCATTCTGCTTCTTTTTTTTGCACAGTAGAACTCCACGTGTTCCTGCTCCCAAAAGCATTAGCAACACAGAACATATTTATCCTTTTCTAAGGTAGAAAATGCATATATTTTAGAAAAAAATGTCCAGTCTACACACTCTGGTGGATAAAGAGATCCTTTATTATGTTTTGGGAATTTCCATTTTCCCCAAAGATTCATCTAAATGCACCAGGAACAAACCTGTGTTTGCACATCAAAACATCAGATGAGCCTGTGCTGTGCACAAACTCAATAAATCTTTACTCAGTTAATGAATCAGTGACTCAGTATACTTTATATAAGGTATTTTGGATCAAGTGAATTAAAAGAACTATGGATAGAAGTCTAGGCATGTTATACTGCAGGACACTTCTTAGAAAAGAAGAGCAAAAATGTTGGGACCTTGAAAGCAGTGAAATGGAGAGAATCAAGGAGTTTTCTCCTTCAATAGCTCAGGGAGTTGAGATAGGAGAATGAGGTTTAAGCAGAGCTCCTGAATTAGCAGGAGACTGACACAAACATCAGAGAAGAATTTTAAGTGCAGGGGAAAGATTCAGAAGAATTATAAATCAAGGGCTAAATCCAAAACCCTAAAATAGCCTGGCTGAATCCTGTGGCTGAAAACAAGTGTGGGAGAGCCACCTAGTGCTCCAGCACGTCAGTGCAGCTCCGTGTCAATGCTTCCTTTTCTCCTCCAGCCCAGCTGCCATGATGTCTGCACCCTCCATACGCAGAGAATCAGAATTGCTGTTTCATTACCAAACGTTTCTGGGAGAGTTACCACGGTGCTTTCACACACACCTCCATAAACTGGGGCTAGTGGATACGTTCCTCCACAGCAACACTAAATATGAGTAGCAATAAAAAGATGAGAAATTCTGAAGGAAAAGGCTCTAGTGCAAGCAGATTGTATTCGGAACAACTACAACAGTATCTACCAATTATTGAGACACTTGTATGTCCTAAACAAATATGTCCTACACTATATTGAAAACTGTGATAAATATTACATCAAGTCCTTACAGAAGCCCTGAAATTCAGACATTATTCTACATAAATTCTACATGAGGAAACTGAAACTCAGAGAACGTGAGTCATTTACCCAGACATATATCTAAATGGCAGATTTAAACCTGGGTCTGTCTCCCAAAATTCAGGTGCTTCCCAGGATGCCTTGCTGCCTCTCTGGACCTATGTCAGCATGGGAAAATTGATATAAAAGAAACATTTCACCATGAACATTTCGTTATCTCTCTATGAGAGCCTCAAGTTTCTCTTAGAGCGATTCTACTTATTTCTTATCCTCCAAATCAGTATATATAAAACATCACTTTAACAGCAATTATAAATTTATTAGCAATTATTTTTACACTCATTTTCAAGTCAAGTATTTAATATTTTCTCTCAAGTAAGCCTCCCTAATTTTCCAAAGAAGATTTAATTAATTTACCTCACCTAAAGTCACAAAGCCTATTAGTCGCACAACCAAGAGAAAAATACATATTTACTCCATACTTCTCTGCCCACTTCTTCCCATTTACCATGACTTTGACGTGATTTTTCTATCTAGCCTCTAATTTTCTCTGTGATATGGTTCTATCCTACCTATGTAAGTCAATCGCCAAATACAGTATAAAATAAAGTATTCCTTTATTCTAGAAGTTATCTATTGATTACCTCAGACATTTCAGGCACTAAGAAAGCAGTTCGTTCTGGAAACAAGAGGAAAGATATAAGAAAGAGTAGCTGCCCTCAAGGAGTTTACCAGTTAGGGAGAGGGACAGACCTATGTGCAATGTTATAGGCACTGTGATCACTCTGCAAAGGGTAATGGTAGGAAGTGCTGAATTCAATCCAGGAGGAACACTCACAATAAGACTCAAAGAGGTAGGCGAACTTTGAGATAATTTATTACACATGTGTCCTTTGCTCCAGTCATCTTTCTGAGTCAGCTCTCCACACGTACTTCTTTTCCACCTCCTTACACAATCGTCTCCCCCACTTCCTCCTACCCATTCATGTGCAAGAAATTGCCTCAGTTACACTCCATATCCTTTTAAGATATTCCCTACCAGTTCTGATCTCAGTTTTCAACACCACACTATTTAAGGTGGACAGCTTCGGTGAGTAACGGCTGTAATATTCCATGCTTTTCTAAAAGACAGACTACAGAATCCATAAAGCTCAAACTGGAAATCTCATCCATCTCAGGACAAGTTCTAAGCAGACCGCCCTGTAAGGTGGACACTGTTGATCATAGCAGCTCCATGCATTACTGGTACATCACAGGTAGGATCCAGCCTCCTTTGGAAAGGCTCCATATGCTTTTCTGAATAAAAGCAGACAGATACTAGACACTCTCTCTTCACAACACAGCTGCCATAGCGACCAGCAAGGAGCAGCTAGAAAGGAAAAGAACACCCAAATGCCCTGCCAGCTAAGTCCACCAAGTCAAACCTGGAAATCAATGTAACATGTTGATGAAGCTATTCCCACCAGGACCCACACATCCAACAGCAACAGCCACAACAAAACCCTAGAATCTGTCAAGTGAGAATGTTTTCCTATTGTTCAATAAATCCCGTTGTTATCTAGATGCAAGCTGTTCACATGAATTAATGCCGTGCTTGCATCGCCAGTTTTAATTTTCACTATTGCCTACATGGGAACTCACTGAGAAGACTTGAACAACATACAAATACATCATTGGGTGTTTTTCAAATTTTGTAGTAATAAAACTCACCATAAGCATTCTGTCCTTCTCCCAGATGTTGTTAAAGCGTCCACTTTTTTTAAACATATTATCCCAGGTTTTGGCATTTTCTCGCCACATTAGCTAAGTAAGTTGTTTCTCAGAGTCGAATCTGAAACTCCAGTCGAACACCATGAACCCATAGTACTAAGTCTGATATCTTGTAAAACAATGGCACCTTAAATTGTTGACTCAAATGTTGGCCAATATACTCCTAATCACCATTTAGCATTTTCTTCTGCTAAAAAAATTGCATGATCATAAATATCTTTTGCATACATAATTCTACTTTTTCCCAGATTTACTAAGGTAAAATTGACATATAGCACTATGTAAGTTTAAGGTCTACAACGTGATGATTTTATATACAGTCGGCCCTCCATATCTGCGGGTTTTGCATCATGGATTTCTTAATCTACAGATGCAAAACCCGCAGATATGGAAGGCCAATTGTATTTATTGTACTACACCACTTTATTTTTTTATTATTTTTTCCTCTTCAATGAGCTACATAATTTTTTTATTGAGGTAACATTTGTTTATAACATTATATAAATTTCAGGGGTATATGATTATATTCAATTTCTGTGTAGACCACATCATGTTAACCACCCAAAGACTAATGACCATCTGTCACCATACACACGTGCCCTATCATCCATTTTGCCCTCCTCCTTCCTTCCTTCCCCTCTGGTAACCACCAATTTAATCTCTTTGTCTATGTGTTTGTTTGTTGTTGTTGTTGTTGTTTTTATCTTGTACTTATGAGTGAGATCATAAGATATTTGACTTTCTCCATGTGACTTATTTCACCTTCATAATACCCTCAAGGTCCATCCCTATTGTTGCAAATGGCAAGATTTCATCTTTTTTGATAGCTGAGTGGTATTCTATTGTGTATATATCACATCTTCTATCCATTCATCCATTGATGGGCACCTAGATTGTTTCCCACAGGGGTGCATGTATCTTTACACATTCGTGTTTTCATGTTCTTTGGATAAATATCCAGAAATGGAATCGATGGATCATATGGTAGTTCTATTCTTAATTTTTTGAGGAATCTGCATACTCTTTTCCATAGTGGCTGCACCAGTTTATATTACCACCAGCAGTGCATGAGAGTTTCCTTTCCTCCACGTGCTCTCCAACACTCATTTTTTGTCTTGTTAATTATAGCTATTCTGATCAGTGTGAGGTGATACATCTCATTGTAGTTTCGATTTGCATTTCCTAATAATTAGTGATGTTGAACATCTCTTCATCTGTATATCTTCTTTGGAAAAAGGATTTTTCAGATGTTTTGTCCATTTTTCAACCGGGTTGTTTGTTTCTTTATTGTTGAGATGCACACCATTTTATATAAGAGACTTGAGCATCCACAGATTTTGGTATCTGCAGGGATTCCTGGAACCAATTCTCGTCGCGGATACTGAGGGACGACTGTGCATATGTATTTCTAAATGACTACCACAATAAAGTTAGTTAGCATATCCATTATCTCACAGTTACCTTTTGTTATTTGTGATGAAAACTTTAAAGATCTACCCTTTTAGCAACTTTCAAGTTTACAATACAGTATTGTTAGCTATAGTCAACATGTTGTACATTACATCCCCAGAACTTATGCATCTGATAACTAGAAGTTTGTGCCTTTTGACCCCCTTCACTCATTTCCCCCAATCTTAGCCTTGGCAACCGCCAATCTAATTCCTGTTTCTATGAGTTCAATGTTTTTAGATTCCACATATAAGTAGATCATACAGCATTTATCTTTCTGTATCTGACATTTCACTTAGCACAATGGCCTCAAGGTTCATCCATATTGTCATAAATGGCAGGATTTCCTTCATTTTATGGCTGAATAATATCCCACTGTACATATATACACCATATTTTCTTTATCCATTCATACGTTGATGGACACTGAGTTTGTTTCCATGTGTTGGTTATTGTAAACAATGCTGCAATGAACATGGAAGTGCAGATATCTTTCTGAAATAGTGATTTCATTTCCTTCAGGTATATACCAAGAAGTGGGATTGCTGGATCATTTGGTAGTTCTATTTTTAATTTTTCTGAGGAAGCTCCATACTGTTTTCCATAAAGGCTATACCAATACATTACATTCCCCACAACAATGCACAAGGGTTCTCTTTTCTCCATATCTTCACCAGCACTTGTTATCTCTTGTCTTTTTGTTAATAGCCATTCTAACACGTGTGAAGTAATAACCCACTTTGGTTTTGATTTTCATTTCCCTGATGACTAGTGACGTTGAGCACATTTTCATGTACCTGTTGGCAATTTGAATGTCTTCTTTGGAAAAATGTCTATTCACGTCCTTTGCACATTTTTAATTGGCTCGTTTTTTTGCTATTGAGTTGTGTGAGTTCCTTATATACTTTGGATATCAACTCCCTATCAGATATGTGCTTTGCAAATTTTTTCTCCCATTGTGTATGCTGCCTTTTCACTTTGTTGATGGTTTCTTTTGCTGTGAAGAAGCTTTTGCTGTCCCACTTGTTGATTTTTGGTTTTGTTATTTGTGCTTTTGTGGTCATATCCAAAAAATTGTCAAGGAGTGTTTTCTATGTTTTCTTCTAGACATGTTACAGTTTCAGATCTTACATTTAATTCTCTAATCTATTTTGAGTTAGTTTTTGTGAGTGGTGTAAGACAGGATCCTGCTTCATTCTCCTGCATGGGATTATCCAGTGTCTCCAGCTCCATTTAGTTATAAGACTACTCTTTCCGTATGGAGAAGTCTTGGCTCCCTTGTCAAATATTAGGTGACTGTATATGTGGTGGTTTATTTCTCGGTTCTTAATTCTGTTCCAATGGTCTATGTGTCCATTTTTATGCCAGTACCATACTGTTTTAATTACTATAGCTTTGGAATACAATTTGTTATCAGGAAGTGTGATGCCTCCAGCTTTGTTCTTCTTTCTCAACATTCCTTTGGCTATTCAGGGATTTTTGTGGTTCCACAGAAATTTTACGGGTTTTTTTTCTTGTATGAAAAATGCCATTGGAATTTTGATAGGAATTATATTGAATCTATAGATGGTTTTGGGTAGTATGGACATTTTAACAATATTAGTTCTTACAATCCATAAACATGGTGTATCTTATTTGTGACTTCTTCAATTTCTTTCATGAAAGTCTTATCGTTTTCAGTGTGGAAATCTTTCACCTCCTTGGTTAAATTTATTCCTAAGTATTTTATTTTTTGATGCTATTGTGAATGAGATTGTTTTCTTTATTTCTTTGTCAGATATTTCATTGTTAACACAATTGATTTATGTCTGTTGATTTTGTGTCATGCAAATTTATTAAATCTGTTTATTAGGTCTAAAAGTTTTTTGGTGGAGCCTTTAGGGTTTTCTGTAAGAAATCATGTCATCTGCAAACAGAGACAGTTCTACTTCTTCCTTTCCAATGTAGATGCCTTTTATTTCTTTTTCTTGCCTGATTGTTATGGTTAGGAATTCCAGTACTATGTTGAATAGGAATGGTGAGAGTTGTCTCACTTATCTTGTTCCTGATATTAAAGAAAAGCCTTTCAACCTTTCACCATTAGTTACGATGTTAGCTGTGGGCTTGTCATATATGGCCTTTATTATGTTGAGGTGCATTCCCTCCATATCCAATTTGTCATGAGGTTTTCATGAAAAGACGTTGAATTTTGTCAAATGTTTTATCTGCATCTATTTAGATGATCATATGATTTCTCTTTCTTTCTTTTGATGTAAAGCATCACACTTATTGATTTGTGGATGTTTAACCATTCTTGCATCCCAGGGATAAATCCCACTTGATCATAATGTAAGATCCTTTTAACGTGCTGTTGAGTTCGGTTTGCTAGTATTTTGTTAAGAATTTTTGCACCTGTATTCATCAGAGATACTGGCCTGTACTTTTCTTTTCTTGTAATGTCCTTATCTGTCTTTAGTATTAGGGTATTGCTGACCTCATAAAATAAATTTTGGAATGTTCCCTCCCCTTCAATTTTGGAAAAGTTTTGAGAAGTTTTGACATTAATTCTTCTTTAAATGTCTGGTAGAATTCACCTGGGAAACCATCTGATTATGGACTTTTCTTTTTTCTTTCCTTTGCAAATCCCCTGTACATAGTTGTATATCCTAGTTGTAAGTCCTTCCAGCTCTTCCACCTGAGCAGCTGCCACAGGATGGAAACTGACAGATAGGTGGTGTGGTTCTGTGACTGGGAAACGAATCTGGGCCACTGAAGTGGTGAGAGTGCTGAACTTTAACCATTAGGCCATCAGGGCTGGCTCTGTGGGCTTTTCTTTGTTGGGAGGTTTTTGATTACTGGTTCAATCTCGTTACTCTTTACTGGCCTGTTCAGATTTTCTGTTTCTTCATGATTCAGTCTTGGTAGGTTGAATGTTTCTAAGAATTTACCCATTTCTTCTAGGTTGTCCAATTTGGGGGCATATAATTGTTCACAGAAGTCACTTATTATTCTTTGCATTTCAGTTGTGTCTGTTGTAAAGTCTCCTCTTTCATTTCTGATTTTATTTATGTGAGTCCCTCTCTTTTTTTCGTGTTTAGTCAAGCTAAAGATTTGTCAATTTTGTTTATCTTTTCAAAGAATCAACTTTTAGCTTTATCTTTTTTACTGTTTTCTTATTTTCTGTATCATTTATCTCTGCTATAATCTTTATTATTTCCTTCCTTCTGCTAACTTTGGGCTTACTTTGTTCTGCTTTTTCTAGTTCTTTGAAGTGTAATGTTAGGTTGTTTATTTGAGATTTTTCTTTTTTCTTGAGATATGCATTTATAGCTATAAACCTTCCTCTTAGAACCACTTTTGCTGCATCCTGTAAGTTTTGATATATTGTTTCCATTTTCATTTGTCTCAAGACATATTTTTATATCCCTTTTCATTTATCCTTTGACTCATGGGTTGTTCAGTTGTGAATTATTTAATTTCCACATATTTGTGAATTTTACTGCTATCCTCCGGTTATTGATTTCCAGTTTCATTTTATTGTGGGTAGAAAAGATACTTGATATAATTTTTATCTTCTTGAATTTGTCATGACTTATTTTTGGCATAAAATATTGTCTATCCTAGAAAAAGCTTCACGTGTGCCTGAGAGGAATGTGTATTCTGTTGCCATTAGATAAAATGTTCTGTGTACGTCTGCTAGGTTCATTTTGGTCCTTAGTTTTGTTCATATTGATATTTCTTTATTGATGCTCTATCTGGATGATTTATCCATTATTAAGAGTGGAATATTAAAGTCCCCAACACTTATTGTATTGCTGTTTTTTTCTCCTTTTAGTTCTGCTAATATTTGATTTGATTTAGATGTTCTGATGTTGGGTGTATAAATATTTACAATTGTTATATCTTCTTGGATTGACTCCTTTTTCATTATACCTTCATTGTTTCTTGTGACCATTTTTTGCTTAAAGTCTCTTTTTTCTGATATATGTATATTTACCCATGGCTTCTTTTGTTTACCATTTGCTTAGAATATCTTTTTTCATTCCTTCACTCTCCGCCTAAGTGTGTCCTTAAAGTTGAAGTTAGTCTCTTATAGACAGTATATCATTGGATCTCGTTTCTTTTATACATTCAGCCACTCTATGTCTTTTTATTGAAGAAAATAATCCATTTAGGTTTAAAGTAATTATTGATAGGTACAGACTTACTAGTTCCATATTTTTCATTGTTTTCAGACTCTTTATAGATCCTTTGTTCCTGCTTCCTATCTTGCTGTCTTCCTTTGTGATTTGATGACTTTGTGTGGCAGCATGCTTTGACTCCTTTATCATAATGTTTTTTGTGTCTACTACAGGTTTTTCCTTTGTAGTTACCATCAGGCTTACATAAAAGCTAGATCGGGCCTGATGGCAGCAACTCAGATTGATATCTTTGTGAAAGTTTACATATTGGAAAGTTTGCATTTGCCTAGAGAAACACTGCAAATAATATGACAAGAGATAGACCACCAGGGTGGTTAACCCCATGCGATTTGGGATCAGACTGTCTGAGTTCAAATCTCAGCTCTGTTATATACTACTATATGAACTTCTATGTCTCAATTTCCTAATTTATAAAATGAGGCTAACAATAAGACCTACCTCACAGAATTGAGCCTTGAACTCTGATTTTTAACCAACTGGATCTCAATTTTTCCACACATACAAGTTCTTACCCTAAAAATAAAATTCCCAAATAAAAGGAGAAGAAGATTAGATACACGTGCACAAAAGCATATTTTACAGTGACAGATTCCAAGAAACATTACTCTGATTCTCACTTTTTGGGCTTTAATCCATGACTTGCAAAGTTACTTGTGGGATCTTCTTATCTTGCTTAAACTGCTTCTTCCTTAGATTGAAATGAAAAAGTCAATTTCTGAATTTGAAGCTTCTATTAATTCCAGTATCCCAGTGAAGTCAATTTATGTTTCTACAATTTTTTCTGACCTAACACAGCCATATTATCTGTGTTTTACTAGGAATAATTATCACTAGCCACCTCACCCCAACCTTTTATTTTAACTTGTTTGTAGCATCACCGTGCCTCTGTCTCTATTTGCCCACACTTTTTTTACTCTTTAGTAATGATCTTCTAGTCATAAGGGGTAATGAGCATGGGAAAACAAATGTCATTGCTGTTGAAAGCTATGGGTACATGATTCTCTACCAAGTGCTATAAGCTTTCATTCTCTCTGTGTTCTTGGCAGAGCTCACTTGATCAGTACTTCTCTGCTCACATAGTCTTGTTTTGCACAAGCCCCAGTTTGGGCTGCATTTGTTTTGTCTGAGCATTGATTCCTCTAGTAAATGTTTCACCCTTTGTGGAGTGTCTTCTCCTCCCTTGAGGGCAGTGAATATAGACCCATATGTCACAGTTTATGATCAAAGCTATACCAATCAGACTCAATCCTGGGGCTTTGCATTTTTATTGGAGTGATGCAAGAACAACAACAGGCAGAATTCATTTATTCCACTGGTGACTCCTGGACAAAGCCATTGAATAGTTCTGCCCCTGAAGCTACTTGGTTCTAAACCTTTCTCAGACATTCTTCAGCGCTTCTCAATATACATCTGATAAATTCCTTTGTTTTTGTTTTTGTTTGTTTTACCTTTAGCCAGTGTTAATATCTGTACCTTGCAATCAAAGGATAGAATTTGTGTCTGTTCATGACCCCACAGTTAAAAATAAAAAACCCTCTTGATTGTGTGAGTTGGTTCTTCCACTTAAGGGTTTACCAAAATGAAAGTAACAATCCCAATTATGCTCTGCTTACAAGAGATTTACTGCTTTTCATTAAAAATGTATTTTATATGACAAGATTATGATAGGAATCTGTAAATGTGCTGCTTATTTTCCATTTGCCCTTCCAGATCTGCTCTCCTCTTGCTTCTCCAAATCTGCCTGAGGCCACAGAGGCTCATCTGTTTGGACTCATCTACAGCCTCCCTTGCATCGTGGCTTCCAGCTGGTCTCAGTCAATGGAGAGCCCTCAGAGAAAAATCAAGAGAAGAGAGTGAGATCAGTGTGTTAGGCATTGGGCTCTCTCCCTGCACATTGGCCGTGGGCGGGTAGCCTTTACCACCTGTCATAGCCCCTGCCAAACAGCCCTGCCACACAATCCCTCTCTCCTCACCTCTATAGGCCTACAGTTGGTGTAGCCTCAGAGTACTGAACTGTAAGAACATCCCTTTGCTGCCATTGCTACACAACTGTCAATATCCTATGACTACATCCAAGAAAGGAAAAACAAAGACCAGTGATCTGATTGAGAGGTGACCAGGCAGTTGCTATAGTTTCCTTATTTGGGTCAGTTTTCAAGTCTCTGCAGGACTGAGGCCCACGATAGGCACTGGTCACTTTTTAACTACTCATTCCAAGTTTGTGATAGAATTCTCTTCTTATTGCTGCAAGGGGTATGAATGTGGAATAGTAAAGTCGGCTCTTGGCTAGACTTTAGGCAGCAGGGAAAGTCTAGCATTGGCTACTTCCATTTGCATCACTGAGTCATATTACAAACAGACATGATAGACAGGTAGTTGACATTATAAATACAAAAACAGTTTGTGGAACAGTCCATTCCAGTTGTTTATCTCATGCTCATATATTTCCCTGACATCTCTTTAGGCCAAGCACCTGAGCCATTTCCCCCACTACAAAGGCAGAGTGGATGTGCCAACTTAGTCACTAAGGGCAGCTGCCAAGTTCTTGGGATGTGTGTAGGTATGTGCCAAGCACTGGGAAGAGGATACACTGGTCATTTGCATTTAGTTGTAGGTATGTGATTTTGTTCCCACATGTACTTAGATGTCATGCTCTCCCAGAAGTTATCAGAAAGCAAAATAAGTGAAGCTGCAGCCCAAATAGTAAAGATGCAATTTCTTTAGAGACCGAAGCAGATCTATGGTGAACCACGGCCAGACTTTCTATAGCACAGAGTTAGTGTCTGTGGCAGGGTGAGAAATTGCACCACAGGGTGATAGGGTGAACTCTTTCTGGAGGGATGACGTAGCGCTACGTCAACGCTGTACTTCTAGGCCCCTCTGCATGGTCTACACTGACCTTTGACTTCTGAGGGCCTCCTTGTATGTTATATGATATATGTTCTCTGTACTGTTTGCTATTTTTATACTAAATCAGTGAGAATAACCTTGCACTGAGTAAGTCATTTGTCCAGTTTTCAAATCCAGACCAGATTTTTGGCCTACTCTAACTCAGTAACTAAAGTCTGAACTAAGTATGAAGGTATCAGCTTCTCATATGAAATAGATTTAGATTCTAATCCTAGCTCTGTTATTTACATGCTATGTGTTTCAGGTCAAAATATTTCACTTCGCTAAGCCTCAGTTTCCTCAACTATGAGAATAAAATGTATTTCAAGCATTGAGCACAGCTCCTGGAATACTGTAAGCACTCCAAAAATATCAGCAATTATTGTTATTACATTATTATAATACCCAGCAAGAACTGTAAACCCAAAAATCAGGCCTAAAGGAGTGATTTTCACATTATGGATGCAGTGAACAAGAAGTGCCTTGAAGGAATTCTTTTATGCTTTAAACCCATCTCAGAATAAGTGAGGATCATGAGATCAATTTTATATAGATTCTACCATAAAATTCTCTAGTAAGGCAGCAAAGTTCATCTTATGCACTAGAATTGAATATTTGTGCTGATTACATTGGACAAGTCAGATAATGGATTTCATAAAATAACGGGAAGAGCCAGAACCCAAAGAAATAGTCCTTAGCAGAGAATTTTATTTTAACCCTTAGGTGGAAATAATAAAACATTAAACATGCACCATCTGTAAGAGTATGAATAACTTGGGTAAAAGGGATTTAAATATGCTTGTTAGACTTTCCTCAGCCTCACATGGGTAATTCATGGTGTTAGTTTGACAGGATACTTTTAAAAAAAGAAAAGCAGTGTAGCAGATTATATTTCCCAAAGTTTGCCTCAACTATATTCCCCATCCTAAATGCTCTTCTGCTATGTGACTTTGCACTCCTCCATCAAGAGGTGTTTATTTCTCCATCTTGTCGGATCTAAGTGTGTCCTGTGACTGCTTTGACTAATTGAAATTGGGAGAAATAATTCTGTGCCAATTTCAGATGTAACTATTAATTGGCCTGGCAGTTGCCATACACAGAAAGCCTAAGCCACGTGGAGAGGTCCTCCTTTCCACAGCCCCAGCGGGACTCCCAGCCTACAGTCAGCATCCACTGCCAGCCACATTAGAGAGCTATTTTTGATGTCCAGCCCAGTGAAACCTTCAGATGACTCCATTCCAAGCCTCCATCAGACTACAACCCAGGAGAACCCAAGGAAGACCTGCCCTCTAAGACCAGCAATCCCAAAGGACCATGAGAGATAATAATAAACTGCATTTTAAGCCACTAGGTTTTGAGTTTGTTTGTTTGTTAAATAGCAATAGATAATGAGAGCAAGTTCCCATATTCCATTTCAGTACCAGGTTTTGCTTTCCTCTTCATGACTCCATCTTCCATTCTGATAGGCAATAAATGATAACATGGTAATAGGGTGAACCCTTTTGTGACTCCTAGATACCTGTTTCAAAGTATGGCTACTTCTTTAAAAGTCCCAAATACTAGAATGTCTTTTAGTCAATAATGTCTGCATGAACTAACGTATCAGTAACTTGAAGAAAAAAAAACAATTTGATTTGATTAAAATTTTCCAACATTAATTAACTGAATGAACTAAGTGATCAATAATAGCAGACTAAACAAATACTCCACTAGCTGTATCAGCATGAGTAGAAACCCAAGCAAATCAAAACTGAAGATTTATTTCCCATGAAAATTATTACTACACCTAGAAATTCTTAGGAATATTAGAAATATTTCCTCTCATGATAAGGTCTAGTCATAAAATATAAGCAAATATGACATCATTTTAGTAATGTATAATTCCTTCTGAGATATTTGAATAATGTATTTTAGAGTAAGTACTAATTCACAGAAAGGCAAGTAAATGGCAGGGTTTTTTTCTTGTCTATGAGAAGCAAAGATTTCTGTCAAATCTTCAATTCAAATATTAAAATGCAAATTTAGGTGGATAAACACATTATAAAAATATCTTTTGAACTACTTGCCATAAGGCCAAAGACAAAGGCAAAATAATTGTGGCAGTATAAAGATTAAAAATCCATTTAAGAATGATCAATAAAAATGTCAAATTTAAAATATTATATGAATTGTTTTAAAAATTATTCTGTGTTTACACAGAAAAAATGGGAATTATAACTTTTCACAATGCAAATAATAAGAAAAAATTCAAAGCATTGATTTTCAGAACTGCAGTTCTGTAAAAAGGAATTTTGCTAGAAACACTTTGAGTACAAACTGGTAATTTCACTGAAGGCACCTAGTTGATTCCACAGTTTCGATTATCATATGGGTTAATTCATGGTCTACCTTCCTTGTTTTCATATAGTAACATCATGATGCTCTCTCAATATCACAATAAGCTAGTAACATTATACGTTGATGTTAAAGAGGTATTTAAAGAGAAATGCAAATTAGAACTATAAAGAGATAGCATTTCTTACATATTAGATTGGTAAATTTCCAAAAGTTTGACAATATACTTCACTGACAAGGCTGCAAGAAAACAGGCACTTTCATACTTTGTTGTTAATAATACAAACTAGTATAACCTCTGTGGAGGAGAATTTAGCAATGTCTAGCAGAATTACAAAGGTATTTATCTTTTGACCAACACTCTCATTTCCATCAACCTATCCAGGAGATAAATTGGCCAAATTATGAAATGTTTAAGCACAAAGCTAATCAAGATAGTATGACTTGTGTTAGCAAAATATTGGAAATAACCTAATTGTCTATCAATAGGAGGACTGATTGAATAAACCATAAGACATCCACACAAATGAAGCTGTGCAGCTATAAAATGGAATGAGGAAAAGCTATATATAATGTCATAGAATGGTCCTTATTACATATTTTAATGAAAAAAGCAAGATGTTGAAGAGTATGTATAAGATAATGCATTTTTTGTAATAAAGGTAAAAATATGAATATAAATACAAGGTTGCTCTATTTGCAAAATTAAATACTGAATCATAAACCAATATAAATGATCACTTACAGAGACAAAGAGGAGTTGGGAGGAGGAGACAGAGATGGATATAAGGCTTCTCTGAATGTTCCATGTTTATAGTTTGGACTTTAAAGTCATACAGATGTTTTATATACTAAAAACACAGAATAAAAACATAAAGAGAATCCCTAAAATTTGAAAACAGAAATGAATATACCCTAACTCATACCAAGTTGGTGACATAACTTTCAGTATTTTGATTATACAACCTTAGTAGAATATTCTAAGGGCAAATAAAACAGCAAAACTGCAAAAATACCTTAAACTACATCCAATAGCCTTCATGGAATCAATAGCATACAGCAAATGAGTAATTTTGCTAATACTACTAGGAACCAAAATTTTCCATGTAAAAAGAAAAGAATTACAAGTATAAAATCAAAGAATTTAAGTAAAAGACAGATAGTGGTAAATTAAACATAGAAATACCAGTATGAACTCATTTTTTTTCAAAATACCTGTTTCCAGTTATCAAATATTATCGATTTTTTTAAATTCTTGATGCTTATCTGTATTGTCCAAATTACTCTCAAAGAGCATATATATTTAATAATAAACTACAAAGAATATTATTTGCTGAAAAAAATTTCAACTATGTACCCTGTACTCTGAATAAGCCTGGAAGCAATGACAACACAGTGTTGATAAGCACCACTAGTCCCCAAATTCTAGTCTCCTAACACTATTTGCCATTAAAAGCAACCAGAGTTCTTAGAGAAATTACTCATTTTGGTTCTGGGGCAGGAAATATTCAAGATGAGTCTTGGCCCTTCTGTGGTACCAGAAAGCACAGATGCTCTCAAAATGAGGCCATGTTAAAAAGGGCACAGAAGCCATCTAGAAATGTTTCCCACTGGACAAAGAAAGGTCAGTGAAAGCAACAAGAAAAATAATGACTGCAACTGATTAAAAGTATTGCATATGTAAAAACTGTATTCATTTCCTATTACTACTGTATTACCACAAATCACCACAAACTTCGTGGCCTAAAATAACACAAATTTATTATCTTGCGGTTATGGAGATCAGAAGTCCTAAAACTAAAGTGTCACAGTGCTATGTTCCTTCTGCAGGCTCTAGGGGATAATCCATTCTCTTGCCTTTTCCAGCTTCTAGAGGAGGCCTGCACTCTGGCTCATGGTCCCTTCCTCAAAGGATGCTCAAAGAGATCTGCAAAGCCAAGCGCGTAGCATCTCCAAATTTCACTCTGTCTCTGACCTCTGCTTCCATCATCACATCTCCTTCTCTGCCTCTAACAGCCCTACTTCCTAAGTGGTACCACCTGCTGCCAACAGTACTTTAAACGACTTAGATCTTGCCCCCTCAGAATTCCTTGCTTATTTCCTACTTTGGGTCCACTGCTTTAAAATATAGCTTTTATTATTATTCATGTATGGTGAGGCCAACAGATCAGGAGACAACTGCCAGGGAAAGACAGTTTGTTATACTCACAGATTCCAAGAGAAGGGGGCTTGCCATGCACATGGGTCCACATGGGGAAGCACCAGGGTCAGTCAGGAGGCAGAGGGAGAGGAGAAAAAACTATGGCAAGAGCCTTTGTTGTGGTTTCTGAGGGAAGGAACAGGCAAAGCAGAGTAAGCAGGCTGAAGATTAGCTAGCCTGAATAATTTCAATGGACTCTGGGCATAGGGGCTGTCCCTAGCTATCTGGTACCTGGCCCTGGGGTGATTATTGCCCAGAGTCTGAAAGCCCAATAAAGGAGGTGGTCCCAATAAAGGAGTGTGGGCTCTAGACTGGCTGGTTTGCACTTGAAAGGCACACTCATGGACTAGTTGTTTACTATCTTTAGGAATTGGCTAATGCTGGGAGGGGAAGTCCCTCCAGGGTCAGCAAGGCTCCAAGATGTCAAAATATCAGAATGCAGACAACAAAAGCTGTGGTTAATACACCCACAACAGCAGCAATGTTGACCTCCTCACTAATCTCCATTGCTCCTTTAGGACGGCACCTTTTCAGACTCATACATTCAAGTTAGGCTTTGGTACCCAATCCACAATGTCATTTCCATCCCCTGGTGGGATGGGGCTCAGATTCAATCAGAATGATTTGGAGGCAGTGGTCACCTGCAGCCGTCTGTAATTCTAGGTCTAGTGAAATCCAAACCTCCTCTATCTCTGTCACCTTTTCCAACTGGAGCCCAAGTAGTCCCAGGAGAACAGAAGCTGGTGGGCAGCCTTCCCTGTGCCAATTCTAGTGGGACTCAGGGGGAGCTTTTGTCCTGGGACACTTTGTTGTTTCCCAGATTTGTTCCACTGCCCCAGGCATTTAAGATGCTAGGCATACATTCACTTCCTTATCAAAGTCCCACAGTACATACTCTGAATCATGGCAGGGTAATAAAGGTAAATTCCCCTCTTTATAGGGTTCTAACATTCCATCACCTGATCACTGGCTCGGGCTATCAACAGAATATCCCCACTCTGCTTTCCAGTGACTTGTCTCTGTTAACACCTTTAGGAGTTTGGAGAGCTCCTCTTCCGGCTCCCGGGACCTTGGCCAGCACCAAAATCAAGTCTTTCTTCAAAAAGTGCATCACTGGCCCACAAGGCTGACTTTTACTTCCTCTTCTTTCCTTTGCCTGACCAACTTCAATAACAAGAATTACCTTAAATCATAGATAAGTATAGATGAAGAATTTCCTGGCCCTTACTTGGTCTGAGTATGACTGACACATGTTTCCTTAGTCTAGAGTCTCCTAGCCAAGTACCTCTGCACCAAAATCTCTAGCCTCAGTGCAAATCTTTTAACCCATCTTCTTGTTGCAGACTCAAGAAGTTGATCTGCACTACGCCAGCTCTACTTACCCTGATCACAGACACATATGCATTTTGTCATCTCTACTTAAGGGTTGTGCACTTTGAGAACAGGAGTGACCACAAAAGCTCGACATCCTGACATCCCAACAACCTCTGATGTTTCTCACACTCTGATGCCTGCCATTCCAGAAACATCTTCATTATACTTGCTAACTGGAGTCCAAAGGCAACATTTCATTATGCCGGAGAATAATTTCCAGAAAAGAGCCTTAGCTTTCAACAATCATTTCCTTCTGAGGAAATGTCTACCATGGCAGTCAGCTTCTTTTTACAGTGAAAAAGGCACTCCACCAATCCTCACTCATTCCACAAATGGCTGGCCCCAGAAAACCCTCTGCCCCTAACATTGAACAGTCTTTCCTCTTTTGAAATGTCCTAAAATTGCTCCTTTGTCCCCTTGCAGCCAGCCAAGACTTCCAAATGTACCCAAAGATTTACAATTACAATTAGAAAGTCTTCTCCAGTTCCAAAACCTTACCTCAGAAGACTTGCCAATCAAACATTCTCTCAAAATTTCCTCTTTTTACAGTGCAAAAATTACTCTCCTTTCTAACACCTTTGAACTCTTGCTGAAACAAAAGCGGAATCAGATGGGTTCCCTTGACATAAGTTTATGAATAAACAGCCTTTATTAGTTTTGTTTTGGACTTAGTTTTATCTTTGACACTTCATTTATCAGGGGCATAATTTTCTCAAAAGTGTGTCATCGGCTTGGAACTTCCCCAAGATGACACCGTAACTGCTCAAAGATGTCTCCTAGAGACAATTTGAGGATCCTAATGTAAATTTAAATTTGATGCTCAATTTATTAACACTTTGTAGTAGTTGACACAGAGGGTGCTTCACAGGATGGTATCTGAGATTTATTGTTCTCTGAACGCAAGTTCCAACATCTCCAGTTAAACTCTCAGCTATTTGACTCTTAATCCACTGCCAAACAAGATGGGGTCAGTTCCACCTAGATTCTAAAATGCTCGTCCTTCACATCCTTCTTCTTTCATCTTTCAATGGAAGAATGTTGGAAAGTTGTGGGAATAAATTACACAGTCACCTTGATTTGTCAGAGAAAAAGAACAGAATTAGGGAATTATAGTCCTTCAACATATCCCCATAATAAATAACTGCAAAACATTATGTAGAACCACCTCATGAGGATTCCCATGATAGTATCTTGCTGTTGAAAGCCACTTTTGGAGCAAGTCAGAGGAGATTTCTCACAGTGAGGAACTAAATAAATTCAGTGAATAGACTTGCTCATTTAGACAAGGTATAGCCTTCTTCCTCCAAGAGAAAAGCTATTGTTTTCAAGATCGTTGCATAGAAGGGATCAGAACTTTTCATCCCTTTCTAAGCTCTCCTATATAATTTAAGGAGAAGTTTAATCTTCAGTAATAACATCTTTAAGAAGGAAAAAAAGACAATAGATATTCATCTTTCTCTCATGTAATAGTTCAGCCAGTCTAGGCGGGTGGTGTAGCTCTGCTCCATAGATCCTTCAGGGACATGACTTCTTCCATATTGTTTTTCTGACACACTCCAAGAATTGTCTTCATCTGTAGGGCTGACACTGGTTCGCAGGCACCTCCATTCCTAAATCAGAGGAAAGAGAAAAGAAAGAAATCTAGGGCCAGCAATTTCCTTTTAAGAAAGTACAGCAAAGTTTTATGCATCTTTATTCACATTTCATTGGTGAGAATTTAGTCACCAAGCCACATCTAGCTGCAAAGAAAGTTGGGTAATAAAGTTTGTAATGGGCTGCCATGTGTCCATCATAAAGGAAAGAAAAGAACAGGGTAAAAGTCAGAAGCTTGTCACTGTCTATTTCTCTGGCCATCTAAATTCTGTCAGTGCCCTTGTTCCACACAGAATATCTCCCCTAAGGACACAATCCAGGATCCCAGCTGGACCTCCAGCTCAAAGTCCAGAATATCCAAGTGATGTACAGTCCAGAGACCTACAAACCAAAAGAAAAGTTATTGTCCCTCCACATACTCATAAATGGTGGAGCAGGATCAGAAACACAAAAAAAATAAAACTTCCATTCAAAAAACGAAAGATTGGGAAACACACAAGAGTCACAGTTCCATAGTGTCAGGAAAATCTGTGAAAAACTTGGAAATGGGCAAAAGAGATTACTGGGTGTCCTTTCAATGGGAGTGGTCTAGCGGACCCTCCTGCAATTAATTTCATATAATTTTCATGTGTCATGAAATAGTACTCTTTCTTTCTCAGTTTTTTCCACCATTTAAAACATAAAAATAGTTCAAAAACAGATCAAGGGCCAGTTTGGCCCATGGTGTGCAGTTTGTGGACCCTTGTGTGACAGGGTTGTCCTCATCTACATGGTTGAAATTGAGTCACAGGTATGTCTATTACCCAACTCATGTGATGGGAAAAAAGGCAGTCCAGAGTAAGCAACTTTGTTTTAAGCACATCTCTTTTTGTTCACCTTCCATTGGTAAGAACTTGGTCACATGACCACACTTAGTCACAAAGGAAGCTGAAAAACAGAGTCAAAGCTGGGTGGCCATATGCTCCAGAAGAAGGGGACATCGTGACAAATAGTTGTCAGTTACATACCCCTAAGATGAGTTCTTAGGAGCCTCATTAGGGTCAGTAGCCTGATATACTTCACGCAGAGTTGCCTGAGAGCCACTACTTCAATTCTACAGCTCCCTGGGTCTACATTTGCCTTAATAATGTCTCTTCCATTTTCTCAGTTAAGAGATCACAGCTGTGTGAATGAAATGTTCTCCATCACCATGTGCCATTCTTCTAACAATCTATATCCATGTAGAGAGAAACTAGAGAAATACTCCTTGCTATAGTCTAAGAGTATACTATACACAGGAAGCAATGTTAGTACAGTCATGGGTCTCTTAACGACAGGGGTATGTTCTGAGAAATGCACGATTAGGCAATTTTGTTGTTGTGTGAACATCACAGAGTGTACTTACACAAAACTAGATGGTATAGCCTACTACACAGCCAGAATATATGGTACTAATCTTATGGGACCACTGTCATATATGTGGTCTGTTATTGACCAAAACATTGTCAATGTGGCACACAACTGTACTACGAAGACACAAACTTTTAGTGTCCTAGATGAGCTCACATATAATAGTTATATTATAACTACATAGCAGTTACATAATAGTGACCTATATGTGTTCCGGTCCAGTAAACTCTGCCTTAGCACCCCAAGTACAGCTGGATTTTTTTCCTAGCCACCACTGACTAGGAGTCCCTCCCCCCTCACCAAGCTTTGGTCTTACAAATATCCTGGGGCATTATAAAGGATAGGTTTCCACACACAACCACAGAGAGATGTCTCTCTTACTGGTCCATTAATAGCTGAGATATTGGTGCAAAAAGAGCAAACTCCTCTAGAGCTCCAACCAAAATATTCATTGCTGGTGCCCTAAGTTCAGTAATGGGAGGTTGCCAGAAGTCACAAAAATCACCTTCCACCAGGCAAGAGCCAGCACAAGTCAACTGGATTGACATCAGTCTATCAATTCTAGAAACTGGATAGAATGTAAAAGGTTAGGATTTGATTTTCTGGAAAGGTCATAAATCAGATGAAATCTTTCAAGTGGCCACAGAACCACTGGTCAAACCTTAATTGGGGAGGGGAGAGACCTTGAAGGAACGAAATTATAGCAAGTTTATTGAAGGAGCTAAACCTGATGAGATTACATTTAGGAAGCAGATTTGCTTTTCTCCTCTACTGCCTTCAAACAGATTCTGTGTGATACCCCTCCTCTGCCTCATGATAATATCTGGGGCAGATCCCAAAGCTTTTTGGGCATTTTGGCTTTAAGGATAGTACCATTTTCAGCTATTAAATGTTCAGTCCAGTATAACTAAAAACCCCAGTTTTGTCCAATCCATGGTCATTTAATATCAGGACTGACTCATTGTACTCTCTGGCTCACCACTGGTGACTACCCTACTCCACTCCACCACCCAGTGGTCCAAGCATCCTCTCTTGAATTATGTGCCCACTATTCTCCAGAGTCTTGGCATTCTTACAGCACTTGTAAAAGGAAGCTTAGAAAATATAGATTCCCTAGCATCTTCTCGTCACACCACCAACTCCCCCAACCCTTCTCACCCCGCTAATCCTGTCATATTCTAATTTAGTTGGTAAGTGGCAGAGCCCAGGAATCTGGATTTTCAATCAGCCCCTAAGTGATTCTGATGCAAGTGGCCTATGGACCATGCTCTGAGAAGCACTGCTTCAGGGGATATCTAAGTACTAACCACCAAGACACACATCACTGTTTTCCTTGATTCCTATCCAAAATTAAAATATTTTGGTTATTTACTCTCTCCAACACTCTCATCACTGAAACACTCTATATGACTTCTTCAGACAACCCATCTTCCCCTTTCCCGAGACTCTGGGATGACTGGGTCATCATTAACTCCCTTAGATCTTTAAACTCTGCTCCATACTTCCTGGCTTTACCAAACTCTGGCTTTACTGAAACCTGGCTACCCACTGAAGAATGAGTTTCTGTGTAGCTCTCTCAAGTAAAAACTGATAATCTTCCTACATTCCACTTACCTCACAATTGGAAAATGAGGTTGTATCTTCCTTCTCCCAAAACCACATCCACACCATTACTCCTACACCTTCTTACAACAGCTCCCACTCCCTTGAGACTCACACAATCTGGTATGTATTCTATCTCCATGCATACTGTACCTCCACCTTTCCTGCCTCTGTCATATACCAACCTCCTTCATTGACAATGGCATCCAGCTCAAAGTATTCCTTCCATGCCAAGTCCTGCTATCATCCTGGATGACTTTACTATCCATGTGGACAAACGATTTCTCATGTTCCCTGACTTGTCATATTCTTGACTTCGTCTCTTCCATCACTTCAACCACCACTCTACAGACACTCTCTGAACCTTGTCATCACCTGGAAGCACTCTATCTCTGATATCACTAATTCAGACATCTCATTCTCTGCCCACAATCTCTCATTTTTCCAGCACACTAACATGACTCTTAGCACATGGGTTCTTCAACTTCCAGGGCACCTCCAGTCCATAGAACTTTCTACTTTCTCTTCATCGATCACCTGCTTCATTTCAATGCTTCCCCCTTTACGCTTCTCAGGTACAATCTCAACTCTGTTCTTTCTAATGTTCTAAACTCTCTTGCTGTACAGGTCTCTCATTGCATCCACATGCAAAAACTCAAGTCCTGAATGGATTTCTCTATCATTCTTTTGTCTGCAGCCTCAGTGCTAAATGTTGATAAAAACAAACTTCATTAACAGTGTAGATTGATCTCCACCTATAGTTCCCAGCTTCAAATGGGCCTGTAACACTGACCAGCAATGCTACAATGTTTCTCTAGTCTCTATAACGAGTATTTAAATATTCTTCCTTCTCATCAAACCCCAATCCTTCCACTTCTTCCTTCTCTCTCAGCATAGGACTTCCTACTTCTCTAGAAAAATCAACAGATAAACCCTCCTATATCTGAATCAATATTTTCCTCCTAATTCCACACCCATTTACAAAAGAAAAAGTGTTTCAGTGTTCACTGGGTGTCCAGGCTGAGCAATGAAGTTTAAAAGGCAGATAAGTGCCACCTAAAGAAGAGATCAGTCTGTGATTCAAGGTCACTGAGAACAGACAACATGCACACCAGGCTCAAGTGGTACAGCATTGACTTACAGTGGGAGGAGAGAGAGAGTGCGCAAGATCCAGTCCCTTGCAACACGTTGGTCCCTGGTAGCCAGCGCATCCAATTGGCAGCCCAAAAGGGGGAGTGACTGCACAGACCCCGCTTCATGCTGCAGTGAAAGGTGTCCTCCCCCATAGGGTCTGAAACACAGAACGCTGGGGGCATGCTGGAGGGCCATTGAAGCTTAAGCAAAACAAAGGAGTATACATTAAGCTCGGAACAGGGAAACATTCTCCCTCACAAGGTGATAAGCCCAGCCCAGGCTCAGAGAGCTATTAATCTCTTTGCAGGGAAATGTTCTAAGGCCAAGGCCACGCTTATGGCCATGTAAGGGGTGAGAAGCTGTGCATAATTGCCTTTCCCAACAAAAATCATCCTACCTTCCATCTAAGGCCATCTTGCTCTGAACTAAAAACCTCTTTCTACCCCCAAATCAACCTATAGTTATTGCTCAATCTCTCTCTTCCTCCTTAATTAATCTCCTTGAAAGAGCTACTGTCTCATTTGCTAATACCCTACTTATTTTCAACCTACTCCAATCTTGCTTCTGCACCAAATGCTCCACAAAATTATCCAGGTCAAGTTCAGCAATGACTTCTCATCATTAAAAAGACTTCTCTGTTTTATCTTGATTGACCACTCTGCGCATTTGACATCTTGACCACTACTCTCTCCCTCCTCTAAGTTCTTTCTCCCTTTACTATCTGGGCTACCACATTGTCTTGATGTTTTTCCTCCTCACTGGCAATATCTGCTTCCTTTGCTAACTTTTTCTACTGTACATGACCCTTACATTTTAGAGCACCTGAAGGCTCTGTCTTTTTCTCCCTGGTGGAGCTCAACCAATTCTATTACTTCTAGTATCTTCTGATTCATTCATTAATTGACTCAGTCATTCCAAAAAATATTTAATGAGCATTCCTTATGAGACAGGCACTATGCAAGTGGGCAAAATCACTCTATCGCATGACTCCAGAAGGCTCCATTCACCTAGAACGTTGTGCAAATTAGTAGCACTTTTCAATGGTTAGCAAAATAAACATGATACCTACTCTCATGGGCTTTACTGCTTTGCAGAAGAAATATAAATATAACACATAATTTCAATGGTAATTACTAAATTCTAGTTGGGAATAGCACTCCAAAGGAAAAGTTAGAAAGTTCAGCAAAGAGTGGAGTTTCCAGGAGAGAAAACAGCATGTGCAAAGTGATGATGGAGGAAGAAGCTTGATGTATTGGAAGATCTGTTAGAAGGCCAGTGTATTAGAGCAAGAGAGTGGGAGAGAAAGTAGCGAGAGAAGAACCTGGAGGGGTCAACAGTAGCTAGATCATGTAGAAGCTCAAAGGCCGTTTTAAACATTTTACTGTTGATCTTAAGATTTTACTCTGGATTCCTAATGAAGTCATGAAAGACTTTAAGTGAAAAGAAATAGAATCAAATTTGCATTTCAAAAAGTTTACTTTGGCTGCTGTGTGATTATAGTAGATATGGGGAAGCTGGTATAGAGGCTACGAGAGACAGATATGAGAGTGACTTGTAGGCTGTCAACGGCAGCTAGAGAGAAGCAGACACTTTCAAGATATAATTTCAGGAGGGTTCTTGTTAGAATGTTCTGGCTTGATCAACTGGCTACATAATGGTACGATTTCCTAAGATGAGAAACACTGGGAGAAAGGTTTGGGGAAAGCAGCATGGTTCATGTTTGGACATGTTGAAATTGAGAGACCTGGAAAGCATCCTGGGGTGACATTCAGTGGCAATTAGCTATATGACCTGGAGTTCTGAGGTTAGAGATGTAAGTTTGTCCGCTCAGTAACATTCAGTCCTTCTCAAAACAATCTCTTCCTCTGTCATCTTTCTCACTGTAAACCTATTTTTGTCCCTTATCTCTCAAACTATAATATTTTAAGCTCCTTTAGTCACTGACCATAGTGGGTTGAACAGTATCCCCCAAAATTCATGTCTATGCAGAACCTGTGAATGTGATCTTATTTGTAGTTAGGGCCTTCGCAGATGTAATCAAGTTAAGATGAGGTCATACTGAATTAGAGTGGGCTCTAAATTCAATGATTGGTGTCCATATAGGGGGAAACACAGGGACACACAGAGGAAAGAAGGCCACGTGAAGACAGAGACAGAAATCATAGTACTACAGCTCCAAGCTAAGGAAGGACAAGGAATGCCAGCAACCACCAGAAGCTGGAAAGAGCAAGAAGGATTCTCCCCAAAGCCGTTAGAGGGTACACGGCTCTGCTGAATCTTGATTTTGGACCTCTAGCTTCCAGAACTGTGAGAGAATAAATTTCTCTTGTTTTAAGCCACTCAGTTTCTGATAATTTGTTATGGCAGTCATAGGAAATTAATACGCTTACTTATCCTTGGCTTCTCCCTCTCCACGTCAATCTATCATAAAACTTTATTCTATCCATTGAGTGTCTCTCAAATCCATTTGTTGCCTCCATTCCCCCTCCCACCGTCTCATACAAGCCTCTGTCATCTCTCATCTCATTACTATAAAAAACACCTAACTGGCTACACGTGCTTATTTTTGCGCTTCTCCAATCCATCTCCTACTCAGTAGCCAGAGTGATTCTAAAAACACAAGTATGAACATGCCACTCTTGAATAAAACACATCTATTGTAATTAGGATAAAGTCCATATCTTCAACATGGATAACAAACCCTTCTGTCATCTAGCCAGCCTGCCTCCCCAAAGCCAACGCTCAGCACCTTCTTCATTACTCTCTCAACTCCAGTCATACAAACATCGTTAGGCTCCTCAACTTTCTCACCTCTTCTTTTTCACCTTCTACTTCTCAACATACTTTTAGTTCTATGTTTAACATGTAAACTCCACAAAAGCATGGACTGTCTCTGTCATGTTCACTAGTATATCCCCAGGGCCCAACATGTACCTAGAAAATATAAAGTGCTTACTAAACACCTTTTGAAATAATGACACAGAATGCAATCAAATTTCCTCAGGTTACACTATATCAAACCTGATCAGATATATTTCCCACAAATCCAAGTTTCAACTCAGAATATATTTTAATTGAATTACAAAATTCAATCACTATTTATAACATTGGTTCTAGAGGGACAAAATATTAAGTTTCATACAATCAGCCAAAAACCTAACTTTTGCCCACCATCCCTTTGAAAATTAGGAACTCTCTCTACTCAAAGTGTGCTCATTTAATCATCACCACCTTACCTTATCACTCAAGCCAAGTCTTCAGGCTAAACATGCACAGATATATGCTTTGGGAATTCCAAGTGGAGCCACAGGTCTTAACCCCTTCTGAGAGAGGGTACCACTACCCTAGAGAGTTTGAAGACAGAATAGAAAGACAGGGAAATGAAGTGAATATTTTCTCAGCCTGACTGGAGATCACATTACTCCATTTCCCCTTCCATTCAGTCAAGTGCTCCCCACAAACACTGATGTCGGCTGGTAGCTTAGTTCATCTCTGAAAATAAATATGGTCATGTTTCTTCTTTTCTCCTTTATTGCCACCATTCTATTACTTGCCCAAACCAGCAAGAAATACTAATGCAAATCCTGTTCTACATTCTCACCGAATCCACTCAATACATTTGTGATTACAATGTCCACCATTCTTTACCCTGGTATTCTGATATTTGGAAAAATAATAGGAGCATTGTAATTCCTTCTAAACTCACAGTAGAACCACCCAAATCTAACCTCTTCCTGTAATCCCTAACACAGTAAATAATTCCCCTGTCCACTTAGCTCGGCCAAACAGGAACCTAGAAATCATTTTTGTCACTTCCTTCTCCCTTGAATCCTTTCCCAATCCACCAAGTACTGTCAATTTTACTTTCTAATCTGTCCAATTCTCTCAATTTCCACCATCATAACCAATTCTCCGTCAAAATAAAGTCAACTTCCATCTGGAATATTACAATAATCTCCTAATTGATCTCCCTTCATCTATTTTTGTCTTCTCTAATCCATCCTGTATGTTGAAGACGAAAGGCACTTATCATATTGCCCCCTCCAACCCTCTGTACCTCCTACACCACCTCTGTCCCTACCTCTATCCTCCAACTTAAACTCTCAAATGTTTTCCCTTACTCTTGGGATAAGGGCTAAAACCTTGACCACAGCTTACAAGGACCAGTACGATGTGACCTCTGGCCATCTCCCTAGTTTCGTCTCTTACGTCTCAACTCTTCAATTTCTAGCCTCCTTTCACTTCCTTCAATATACCATGCTTCCTTCATCCAGGAAACCTTTGCAAATTCTGTTCCTGCTGCTGGGAGTGCTCCCTCCCCTCATCTCCTCTATCTTTGCCTACTACCACTCAGCCTTTAGATCTCAGTGGAAACATCACCTCCTTACAGGACTATCTTCCTTGGACCCCCAAAACCACATTACTATGCCAGTATATATTATCAGACACATTGTGCCTTTCTTCTCAGCCCTTACCAGTGCCTGTTAAAGTAGTGGTGCACAGAAAATGCCAAACAAATATTTGTCAAATCTGTCTTTGCCCTGGGGGCCTCAACTTGCCAAAAAGAACAATACCTTACAATCTGTTTGAACCTTGTTTCAGCTGCCACCTGCATACTTCTTTTTGCCCAAAAAAAGTCAACAGGACAACAATTCCTACTTCTTTTCTGAGTTTATGTCTATATGGTAGATCTAAAAGCTGGGTAGGTAAGATAAAAATATGCATCTCTCTTTACTACAGAATTTAAACTCAGAACGCTTACCAGTAAACTTGGTCGTATAAAACTTACATCTCTTTCAGATCATGGGTAAAGTCCGTGGTAAATGTGTTGAGTGAGGGACGAATGTCTCCTTTAAAATTAATTACTCTCATCTCTGTGCTTTATATATGCACTGTGCTCCGACGCTTTATACTTTTCACATTGTTCTATCATTATTTGTTGACTTTTAGGACCCACCAAATATACCCACATATATACTTGCTCACCCAAAATAGGAACATATGTTATTTCTCTTAGTAAACTCAGCCCACAGTTTGCACTTGGTAAGCATTTAATAAGTCTTTCTTTTATCAATTATTTTGTTGAGGTCATAAAAGTTTATAACATTGTGCAACTTCAAAGGTACATTATTATTTATCAGTTTCTGTATAGACTACCTCATGCTCACCATCAATAGTCTAGTTTTTATCCATCACCATACATATGTGCCCCTTTACCCCTCTCACCCACCCACCCCCAGGTCGCTTCCCCTCTGGTAACCACTAATCTGTTCTCTTTATCCATGTTTTTGTTTATCTTCCACATATGAGTGAAATCAATATTTAATAATTCTTTTTAATATAGTAAATTTAATCCCCTTGAGCTTGAGAGAAATTCTTGAGATAAAGTCTTCTTAAGTAGGATTTCTCAGAATATTCTAATTGCCCCTTTTATCATTATTAATATTGTTGATAATAAGAATGAAAGCAGCTGACATTTATTAGACATTCATTATGTTAGACACTGAAAAGCAAACTATATGCATTTAATTTTCAAAATAATCCTGTGAGATAGGTAACATCTTTTTATCCTATTTTACAGGCTGGGGACTTAGATATAAAGAGGTTAAGTAATTTGTCCAAGGACACACAGAGTGGAGGTGGTAAGGCTAAGATCTGAAACCAGGGGGTCTGATTCCAAAGCTATAATCACCCACTACACTACACTACTTCCCAACCATTTAAAAAGTCCACAGCAATAGGTTTCTGCTTCGGATATAACCAGGTATGCTCTTCCTGGACCCAAATCTTCTGCAGATAACAAATAACAGTTCTGCACAAAATATAAAATGGAAGAGAAGGAGGGAGGGAAGAAGAAAGAGAGGGAAAGAGGAAGGAAAAGATAAAAAGAAAAACTGAAGTCTCTGGAGAGTGAACAAAAGCCCCCAGAATCTGGAGGGAATCTATACTTGGAAGAAGAGATTCCATTTTTACAGCTTCCAGCACAAGAACAGGCCAAAATCCATACTTCATGGGGGCAGTTAACTCTAATGGAAAATCTGTAGTCTCTCTGGTCTAAAGAATGAAAGGATAGAGTTTAAGGCAAGCGCAGGCACTGAAAAGTGAAGGGCAAAACCCAATAAAGAATAAAGGCTGAGAGGGGACATCCTAAATTCTATGTATAAACTCACTCAAATCTTTTGCTGATCTTTGAACCGTGCATGAACAGAGAACACTCAAAGCACCCCAGCCAAAGATAAAAGAGCTGAACTGAGATTTGAACTGCTGCCCAAGAGGTAGAAATTACACTTTGATTCCAACAAAGCTGATTGCCTACTAAAACAAAAACCTCAACACACTTTGGAGGAATATAACAGAATTCAGGGTCTCTACAGCATACATAATGCTGAGGCAAATTCAGAATTACTCAACATATAAAGGACCAGGAAAATATGACTTAGTCTCAGTAAAAAAAGACAAAGGAAATTAACTCTGAGATGACCCAAATGTTTGAAGTAGCAGATAAGGATTCGAAAGCAACTATTACAATTATGCTAAACCAACTATTATAACTAGCACAAAAGCTATCCTTTAGTGTTTTCCTTGGCCTAGAATGTTCCAGGAAAACATGCTCACAATGAATGAAGATAGTTAATCTCAACAGAAAAAAACAGAAACTTTATAAAGAACCAAATGACAATTATAGAACTGAAAAATACAATATTGGAAATTAAAAAGTCAGCCTTGCTGGTACAACTTTCTCCCTCAGAAGAATTGTTTCTCTTTTCATACATAATCACCTCTTTTGTTTAGTTTCCCTGATAATAACCTTAGCTATCAAACTATTCGATTCCTCCTTTCTTGGGTGTTCAGTGCCTAACTCTAGTATTTATGACAGGTAAGATCTCTATGATTTGATTACTGCCTTAATCTTATTACACTACCCTCAACAATATTTCTAATTTGACCTAACCCTGCTTCCCTTCTATGGGTTTTAAAATATTTCCAAATTATGTGACATTCCTTCCTTCAAAAGGTAGAGCCTGATTCCCCTCCCATTGTGAGTGGACTGGAGTTAAAAAGTCACTTCTAATGAATAGAATATGGCAGAGTGGCAGTGTGATTTCTGTCACAAAAGGCATCAAGACCTTATCCTTTCTCTCTTGGGTCACTCAACCTGAGGGAAGACAGCTGTCCATGTCATAAGGACATTCAAGCAACTCTACAGAGAGGTACATGTGGAAGGGAACTGGATCTCCTACCAATAACCAGCAAGAGGTCTTCTGCCCATAGTCACGTGTTATGGGCTAAATTGTGTCTCCTCAAAAAAAGATACGCTAGTCTTAACCCCAAGTACTTAATAATGTGTGTGACCTTATCTGAAGATGGAGTCTTTACAGACGTAATCAAGTTAAAATGAGATCCTTAAGGTAAGCCCCAGTCCAATAATGACTAGTATCTTTATGAAAATGGGAAGTTCAGACAGAGACATGCACACAGGGAGAACTCCCTGTGAAGACAAAGGCAGAGGTCAGGGTGATGTAACTACAAGCTAAGACATGTCAAAGATTGGCAGAAGACCACCAAAATCTAGGAGAAAGGCATGGAATAGATCTTGCCTCAGAGCTCTCAGAAAAAACCAATCCTGCTAACACCTTGATCTTGTTCTTCTAGCCTCCAGAACTGTGAGACAATAAATTTCTGTTGTTCTAAGCCAGCCAGTTTTTGATACTTCTTTACAGCCGCTCTAGGAAACTAATACATCATGTGAATGAACCACTTTGGAAGCAGACCGTCCAGTTTCACGCAAGCTTTGAGATCATTGCAGCCCTGACCATTACCTTGACCGCCACTTCTTGAGACAACCTGAGCCAGAACCACCAGCTAAGATGCTCCTGAATTCCCGACCCACAGAAATTATGAGATAAATGTTTGATGTTTTAACTGCTGTTATGGACCAAATTGTGTCTCCCCCAAAATTCTTATGTTGAAGCCCTTACCCCCGATGTGACTTATTTAGAGATAGAGCCTTTAAAGAGGTCATTAAAGTTAGATGAGGCTGTTAGGATGGGGCCCTAATTCAGTATGACTCGTGTCATTATAAGCAAAGGAGAAACACCAGGGATTCACACACACAGAGAAAAGGCCACGTGAGGGCACAGTGAGAAGGCAGCCATCTGCAAGCCAAGCAGAGAGGCCTCAGGAGAAACCAACCCTGCCAACACCTTAACCTAGGACTTCCAGAACCGTGAGAAAATAAATTCCTGTTGTTTAAGCCGCTCAGTCTGTAGTTTTGTGTTATGGCTGCCCCAGTGGACTAACACAGCCGCTAAGTTTTAGGATAACTTGTCACACAACAAGAGATAATAACATACTTTCTCACCCACTCCCCAATAAATACACACATTTTCCTTCTCCATTTTCCACTCAAAACTGGCTCAACAGTCTAGCCCCAAAGTATGAAAATTAGGAACATTGGCAAAATTTCTTTGAACAAATTTGGTGTTCTGAAGCTTGATTCCCTCACAGATTATGGAAAAGGCTCTGTGATAAATCTGTCAAGTGAGGAAAACGTATTCCTACTGTGACCTCTAAGTTTTAAGTGAAAGTAGTAGAGAACAACAATTAGCCTGTGTGTGTGACGGTTTGATTTCAGACTGTGAGCATGGCCACCATGATAAGAGGAAGATGAGAGGACAAGAAGCTTATGTTTCTAACCCAAGTGAGAACTCTGTCCGTGGGACACAATCAGCACCTTCTCTCTGCTTTCCTAAGCAGCTTGTACCTCCTGCTCTGGATGCTGAATTACATGAAATTGTTAACCCCTCAAGAGACAAACACTTGCTCTTCCAGAGCAGTGACTTGCCTTAGTTATCTTTTTAAATTTATTACAGTTCGTCGCGCAGAGTAAGTATTCTACGAATGTTCAGGAATGATTAAATCCAGAAAATCTGGTGTCTTTAATTCTATCCTCTGGCAGTCCTCAGCCAAGCCTTTAAAAAGGCAGCACTGAGCTGTGACCCTTGCTCATTCATCTTACTCCCTCAGCAGAATTCCTTCTCCTGACAAATTCAAAGTCCAGTCTGTCTGATTTCTCTGGCAATCAGTTTTATCTTTACTTTTCAGCTTCTGATTGTGAGCTAAGCTCTCCCCAACTAAACCCTTGCCTGTCTCTTTCCCACTACAATGGCCATTTTCTGCCTTGCATTTTCTAGCCACAACCCTCACGTCCCCCGCGTTCCATTAGTCTGCCCTGATGGGCCACTTCTCTGCCTCTCTACCTGGCCTAAATCATCATGTACCTTATAATCAGTCAGCACCCTCGACCATCTCACCTACCCAACTACAGGGCAGGCCAAATAGAAAATTCAGCGCTGTCCCACATCCTATGCTTTGATGGTTTTAAGTCTCGTTAGTTTTGGTTCCTTGATTTTTCGTTACCACGGATGGGAAAGGGAGCAAAAATTAGTTCAGCATTTTTTTAATATCTGAATATAATAAATATTATAAGAATCACAGACCTGTATACGAATGTGGTTGCAAAGCCTCATCTTCAGTGTTTTCCTTGGCCCAGAACTCAAACTCCTTTCACAAAATAAGTTCCTACCACCAAAGGAAATAAGTGTAAGTCTGTGTTAAGTATCTGAGGGAATTGCATAAACCAAAGTCAAAAAAGAAGCTGAAGTCACCAGTAACATTCAGATTTCTGGTTACATTTCATAATCAACCTGGTCTATACCTCATTTAAATGTATTCAGAGCTTATTGAGCTAATTTCAAGAAACTTTCAGGAGTAACCCTTTTTAAAACAGACAATCTCAGAAAGATCCTTAGTTGCATATATGAATTAACTAAGGACACAATTTGCCTTAAAAGTTGCCAAATAGTTTCTCTAGCCAAAAATATTTGGAGGCTGAGTCCTTAAGGTTTGCTGAAAGCATTCTTACTACTCATAATAATGGCTAACACTCACGGAGGGCTTTCACAATGTGCAGGCCACTGTGCTGAGGAGCTTATCAGAGATTCTCTTGTCTAATCCTGCCAACAGCCCTGTGAGAAAACTGATGCACAGAAAGATTAAGTAATTCCTCCAAAGACACCCAGCTGGTAAATCATCAAATGGGATTTAAACAACTTGAAGTCTCTGAACACAGAATTCTATTGCCTCTTGGGTTTCCAGAGCTGCTGGTAAAAAGATATCACTGGGTTATCTCATCCTTTTGTTGCCAGGACTTTGATAAGAGCAGAAGTGTCTCCTTGACCAATCTATTTCTGTCTAGAGAGCCATTTGGCAGTGTGTCACTACTCATCCAGGAAATACTCAAGAAATGTTCAGAATGAATCCAGTTTGGAATTTGTTTAAGGTAAATGACACATTTATGCCCATTTAAGAATAAAAAAAGATATCTCAAAATCTTCTCATTAAGTGCTCACATGGAACCCCCTGTGCATTCCATTTTGGTGATTCAGAAAGGAGAAATCACAGAGAAAAATGGAGGTGACGGGAGGAATTATTCTGTAAGAAAAGATGAGTCTCTTTGGAGATACATTTCCAACCTAAGTCCCTAATGAATGGTCAGAAAATCCACGGGGAGGGGAGACGCTAAAATTTGAAGAGACCCTCAGAGTGATTCTTCAAAAATTTGTATCAATACTCTGCCCTCTAAAATGCTCAGATCTTGGAGAAAGCGATGTTAGAAGTCATGTGGGTCGCCTTGGTGACTTCCAAGATAGTGCCTATAGTTATATTTACGAAAGGACAGTATTTAACACCGCAGTGGTGGGGGAGGAGAGCGCGCTGTCTGTTTGGCTAGAAGAGGCCAGGTAAACACCAGCGCGGGAGGCCTAGCGAGCCGGCTGCAATGGACCAGAGCCGCCGCCAGATGGTACCCACGGATTGGCATCGCGGGGTCCTTCCGGGCCCCTTCACCAGCCCTGGGCAAGAGCCCAGGCCAGCGCTCAGGCCAACCGTGACGCTTTCTTGCTGCGACTCCCCGCTGCGAGGTCCAGAGTCCTCGCTTTTATCTGAGCCCGGCCCTGCAGGGGGGCCAGGGCCTCCCCGCCCCCGCGAGGCACGGGCACTGACCCGGGCCGGGATGGGCGGATAGGCTGCGGGGCGGGGCGGGACGCGGGCTGGGGAGAGCAGGCAAACCCTGCCTCCGAGGGTGGACTTTGCAAGTCTTGCCACCGCCCAGGCCCTTTCAGGGTCCAGAGCCCGAGCGCCGGAGGCTCAGCTGCACTCCCCCGGCACCGCGCCGGAGCACCCAGACGCAGCGAGGGGACAACGCAGGTGGCTTTTCTAGAGTTCGGAGGCAGTACTAGACGCAGCCATTTAGTTTTTCTAATTTTCAACTACTGAAGACGGTGCTTGGTGCCTGGGTATCCGAGACATGAATTACTCACGGTTCCTCACGGCACAGAGTGCAGCAAGAAAGCCTTCTGCCATCCGACTCCTGAGTGAGTCCCGGGGCCGGCGCCTCCCTCCCAGGTGCGGGTGTCCTCCCAGAGCCGCTGAGTACGGTGCCGACTCCTGCCGCCTGGCTGCAGTCGTTCATTCACCTGTGAGAGCACCCTGGGATGCAGGCTCTGCAAGCAGACATAAAAGAGCCCCGAGTCCTTGTTCGCACAGCACTCGGGCTGGAACGGAAGGCGGGGAATTGGGTCTCTCTGCTCAGGGTAGTAGGAGTAGCAATAGAGAGAGACACAGGCTGTTGTATCCTTGGAAGAGAGAGGGCGTGCTGTCTAGAAAGGCTCTTCCTGGGAAGATGAGTGGGGGTTCGGCACAGTGTGCAAATGAGAGAGAAAAGGGCGAGCCATCAAGCTTGACAAGCAGGTAGGGGCTAAATGAAGGAGGGGTTCTGTTATGGTCCCTTGCTTATCTTCCTGATCACTCTGCCTACCTAGTTGGACGTCTGTGCTCCTCATTCCTCCACCAGTGAGGTAGGTCCAGAAAAAGTTATTTTATGTTTATTTTAGACTAGCAGTCTATCACTAGAAATTGTTAAACTCTACGGTGTTATGGACTATAATACAACATACTGAACCATCTCTGTTTATGAAAGTCTTCAATGAAAGTATTTCTTCTTCTCTTACATATTTATTGCAGCTGAGCTATTGGGAAAGATACCGAAATCCACCATCTCTTTGGCTCCTGGAGCACCAAATCCAAACGTGTTCCCTTTTAAGACTGCTGCTGTCACCCTAGAAGATGGAAAGACCATCGAATTTGATGAAGAGATGATGAAGAAAGCACTTCAGTATTCTCCAAGTTCTGGGTAGTTATCAACAGATCATTTTGTTAGTTCATTTTCATAAGCAATATTCTAAGGCCCATTGATAAAGTGACAAAGTGACTTGTGTCTCTTTTAACTGCATATACAACAGGTAGGAAGGTTTGGGGAAGAGTTTTCAAAGAATAATTGAGAGCAACAGGGATATTAAATATGTAACACTCCTCAGTAACTGCTTGTAGATCTTAAACTACTGGGCTAGTCAGAGAAAGCTTCTAGAAGGAAGTACCATTGGAGCTGAGACTGGAAGAAATGAGACAGCTAGGTAAAGAAGCAGCTTAGTAGAGAGGAGGAAACAGATGATCCAGGAAGCAGCAATTTTAAGTCCCAGGGCAATTGTCTAATAATTGTGTTCCCCTAATAGTTGCAGGCAGCTATTTGGCCTCAGTGCAGATGCCTTTAATTTCTTAAAAGCAAGCTGGAACACATACCTTAAGACTTTCCTTAGCTGGTCTTCTTCCAATGATAAAGGACAATTTATGGAGTGTCTGTAAATTATTAAAGGCTTCTTGGTTCTGTGATTGAAAAGTATATTGAAATATAATACATGTTATACATATATGAATTATATGTAATACATACATAGGCTTTTCTTTCCATGATAGAAAGAACTTATTGAACCTGAACTTCTAGGTGGCCTATGGAAATTTTCCTAAGGAGAACTAAGAATCGATTATGCAGTAAATGTTCTGGTGGAAAAGAAAGAGTGTAGGCTTTGGAATAAGAAAGATACAGAGTCCAGTCTCAGCTTATTTAATCACTGGCTGATTGACTTTATGTGAATTTCTTTTTTTTTTCTTTTTTTTTTTTTCAGGAAGTTTGGCCCTGAGCTAACATTGGTTGCCAATCTTCCTCTTTTTTTTTTTCTCCCCAAAGTGCCAGTACATAGTTGTATATCCTATTTGTAAGTCCTTCTAGTTCTTTTATGTGGGATGCTCACTACAGCATGGCTTGATGAGCAGTGTATAGGTCCACACCCAGGATCCAAACGAGCTAATCCTGGGCCGCCGAAGCACATGAACTTAACCGCTACACCACCGGGCCAGCCCCTATGTGAATTTCTTAATCTCTAAGTCTGTTTCCTTCTTTTTTAAATAGCAATATTAATATTGTCAAAAAGCATTTGAGGATCTTTAAATTGAATTATAAAGTTTCTTGTATAAAGCTACCATTTAATTCCTGTCTACTATTATGATTTTTTACTACTATAAATTTGAAAATACATTTTATGCTTTAGAATCCCAGAGCTGTTGTCCTGGCTGAAACAGTTACAAATAAGATTGCATAATCCTCCCACCATCCATTATCCATCCAGCCAAGGACAAATGGAGATATGTGTCACATCTGGCAGCCAAGACGGTCTTTGTAAGGTAAGACTGAGAAGAAAGGGTACCCCCACCTTAAGAATCAAATAGGTTCACAAAAACAGTCATCTCTCACTTAGCTACAAGAGGATCGTGTTTTGTGAGTTCCTGGTAGTCTGTCTTGTCTTTACTTAGAATTATAAATAGGGAACTTAAAGACATTCACCCACCTGACTTTTCTTAAACATAGATCATGTTGTCAATGACCTGGAGATGTGAATCATTAAAACAAGATTCGAGTACTCCACTCCCACCAGATGCTTAGTGAGCACTGCTTAATTTCATCTGGCTCAAAGATTCAGGTTACATTTTGATTTATGCCTATAGTTATGACATTTCAATATGATTTTGAAATTCTTTAAAGGGCAGATCCTGATACTCCTGAGAAGAAATGTTAGACTTTTGCATGTCTGCTTATGTAATCATCTGTGCTCGCCACTGATTATACCTTGTCTCGCTCTTGGCTCTGCTTCCCTATATCTATGTATATGTCACTGTCTCTGACTTCTCTCTAGGTTCTCGTGTTCTCTCTCTCCCTCCCTCTCCCCCTCTCCCAATTATTCCATCTGCCTCTCACCTAGGTTCCAGGAACTCCACAGATGTAACCACAACTCAGGGGTTCCCAAAATAAAGAGACTTCACCTATGGTTCTCAGTTTTATCTGTTTTTTTCCTTTTCTTTTTCATTAATAATTAGTCCTGGATGAAGATTCTCTATATCCAGTCTTCACATCTAGATTAAAATATTACTCTTACTTATCTTAAACCAGAGTAGCTTTGTTTTTCTTTTTTATGTAAATGTGAAAGCTGTAATCTGGTTAGCTTTAATGAATTTTACTTACATTATTACTACAGAATAATGTATTGAAGTAATAAGAATCTTTGTAATTTTTCTTCCTCTTTTTGTATTCAATTAGGAAAAATAAAAGGGTTAGCTACCATTCAAGAGTTTGCTTGAAGAGAAACATTTGTGATTCCATAGACTAATATGAAAAAAGTTTTGTCAATGAAATTCTTTTCTTAGGAAGGTATACTATGAACTTTTTTCCCAGAAAGATGCTCAAGACAGTTTCTTCTTTATCTGTCACAACATCAGTTATATCAAAGAATGGAGATAGCATAGATGGCCAAATAAATCAATAACTCATTATAGAATGCTTATTACAGAGGCATTAGTGGGAATCTGGTTTAATATTTCTTCCATTTTGTTCTCCAGGATGGCTATTTTAGGCACCTGTGTTTCTATCTACATCTATTAAACAGTGCTACCAGATATTAAACACCCCTCCCTTTTCATTTAGGCTATTTGACATTCTCATGTCCCCTAATTGACATGGAAAATGTGCGTAATTAGGTTTTTATTTGGTCTATTGATAAGGCACACGCCACCCAAGTAATTTGTTTGGTGCTAGGAGGTCCTATAAAGCCCAAATCAATTATAAACTTTTTAGGGGAGGACACTCTTCGTCGTAAAATACCAAAAGCTCATAAGGAAAAGGTAAATGGAACATCCTATGCCAAATCAGGAAACAAAAGTCAAATCTTCCATCTCAATTGATAATGGCCATACTGTTTGCCATAAGATGTAGGTTGTTAAAATGCTAGGAAGGAGAGGCTTGAACTGAGGATTGTGAACCATCACAGGTAAGAAAGGATTATTCTGTGACTTACGTAAGATTTAGTCATAATAGACCCCTTTGATTTAGGCTGGAAAAATCTATTGTCCAGCTCTTTTGATGTCAGTGGGAGTAATATTGTCTGCAAAATTTCCTGGGATTTGTCAAGCCTTGTCTCACCTGACTTCTAAATATCCTTTAACACTGTTGGCCTTCCTATTCTTTTGGAAACACTCTCCTCCTCTGGCTCTCTCTCACCACTTTGGGCAGCTCCCCTCCGGCCCACCTGCCCTGCTTCCTTCACAGTGTCCTCCTCTACACCGCCTTTATTTATTGGAGTTTATCAAGGCTCAGTCCTTAAACTTCTTCTCCCCTTAATCTATATACTCCCTGGGTAGCTCCATTCACAACCATGTGCTCAATCATATACTAGTAACTTCCAAGCTCCTTCCAAAATCATTTGTCCATCTGTCCACCTGACACCATCACAGGATGTTTCAAAGGCACCTCAAACCAAAACATACTCATCATCTTCTCCCTCAGAAATGGACAACTTTTGGATTCTATTTTTCAGTGAACGGCACCACTCCCACCATCTGTCTACTTCCATAGCCAGAAATCTAGGAATCATTCTTGACACCTCTCCTTCCTCACTCCCCTGTAGTCCAAAATTATGTTCTGTTGGTTTTGATTTCCTAAATGCCACTCAGTTCTCCCTCCTATTTCACCATCATCACCATGACCAGACTACCCTCATCTGTCCCCAGGACTGCAGCAAAAACTTCCAAAATAATCCTAAAAATTTCCCAAACTTTCCATATGGAGTCTCACTCCTCTTTTATACTTTCATATTGCAGCCAGAAGGATTTTCTCAAAATGCTTGTCAAATAATGTGACTCCCTTTCCCACCCTGTACTTAAAATTCTTATTGGCCTCCCTTGACCCAAATGCCTACATGGTATGGTCTCTGCCCACTTCTGATCTCACCCTGCTCACTTCTTGATACTCTGCTTCAAGCCACAGAATTCCTTCAGTTTCTCAAAATGTACCTATTGTTACCCCCAAACCAATTCATCACTTCCTCAAGGAAGCTTTCCCTGAATGCCTTGAATTCCCTGAATGCCCAAGTCCTCCTACAATGAGCTCTTATAACATTGTGCATCTATACTTAATGGCACTAATCATTGTTTTTAAATATACATTTATTTGAGTAATTATTTGATTAGCATCTAGCTTTCCCAGTGAAGTAGTAGCTCCATGAAGGTAACAACCATGTCATAATCTCATCATTTTATCTCCACATCTTACACAGGCCTGGCTTATAGTATATACTTAATAAATTTTCAAAGAAGGAATAAATAAATTTTAGGAGCCAAACCAGTTATGTTATTTTTCATCTTACTCTAGAATAGAGGTTGGCAAACTATGGCTTGAGAATGAAATCCAGCCTCATCTGATTTTGTAAATAGAGTTTTATTGGAACTCAGCCACACCCATTGGTTTACATATTGTCTATAGCTGCTTTCTCACTGTAGAGGGAGAGATGAGTACAGTAATGAGCCACAGAACTACATCTCAGTCAGTGACAGACCACATATTCGACAGTGGTCCCATAAGATTAGTACCACATGGCCTAGGTGTGTAGTAGGCTATACTTTCTGGGGTTGTGTAAGTGCACTCTGTTGTGTTCACACAAGGATGAAATTGCCTAATGACACATTTCTCAGAATGTATCTCCATCATTAAGCAATGCAACAGCCACACTATGGCCCACAAAATAGGTACCATCTGGCACTTTACAGAAAATTTGCTAACTCCTTCTCTAGAATCTTAGTGAGCTCAAACTTAAAAAGAGGGAGTTCTAATAATGGAAACAATGCTATCCAAGCTAACCTATGCTTCTTTTGTTAGGCATTTGAAATGATCATTAATCCTGGAGATAATATCCTCATAAATGAACCTGTTTACCCAGGAACACTTCAAGCTGTGAGTATACATTTTTACAAAAAGCAACTCTGTCTCTTATAACTAATAAGAAGAAACCAATGTACCTTTAGAATTATCTGTGCACTGAAAAATAAAATAGCATCTTTCATCTGTAAACAGGAGAATCCTAAATGATCTATGCAAAATATGTTAAATATACCCTCTGCTTTATACATTTCTTTTTACAAAATCTAAGTGTACAGGTGCTAAAATTAAGTTGTGCAAAATCATGTCCAGTTTTCTTATTATTTCACTTAAAATGTGACAATTTACAGAAACTTATTTTTTCATTACCATCTTTTATTACCATATGCCTAAGTATAATCATGTTATATGTCAATTTAATATAACTGTAAACCAATGTAGTATAATTAGGACTTTCCACTCCAGTGTTAAATTAACATGACTATAATATCCAGAATGAGGAAGCTGATCCCCTGGCTCTGCTGTGCACTGCTCAGAACACAGTGCTGAAAATTAGGCTGCTTTAGGTCACAATACTTTAGGATAGATATATACATAAACTGGAGCACACTTAGACAAGAATAATCAGAGTGAATAGGGAATGGGAAACCACATCATATGATGAATGGTTATGGAAACTGCTATTTTCGCCAAAAAGAGAAGACTCAACAGAGACATGAGAATTGTCTTCAAACATATAAAAGTTATCCATGGGACAGAGGAATTGGATTTATTTGCACATGCCCTTATGTGGACAGAATTAGAACAAAAGAGTGAAAACTACAGGGAAACAATTTCAACTCAATGTGAGGACTTTCTAACCATCAGCCTTACCTGACTCCTACGGAGGTAAAGCATTGCCCATTATTGCAGGTGCTCAAAGTTACTCTCAACTGCCACCAAACACAAATGTTGTGAAAGTAATTCTAGCTTAGAGTAGAGGAATTGAATCAGATGACCTTTATGTTCTATTGATTCTAGCCTCATGGATTCTTTTTTTTTAATTTAATAGTATCTTTGTAAGAATTAACATATAAAGCAATTAGCTAGTCTTAATGAAAGGCATATTTTCTCAACACTCCTAAGTAGGGATAAAATTGATATTATAGAAATTTCTTTTTCCAATGAACAATCTTAAAAGGAAATTAAGAAAACAATTCCATTTACAACAGCATCCAAAAGAATAAAATATCTAGGAATAAATCTAACAAAGGAAATGAAAGAGTTGTCTATTAAAAACTACAAAACATTGCTGAAATACATTAAAGAAGACCCAAATAAGTGGAATGACATCACCTGTCCATGGAACCTATTCATGGATTGGAAGGCTTAATATTGTTAACATGTCAATACTCTCAAAGCCATTTACAGATTCAACACAATCCCTATCAAAATTCCAATAGCCTTTTTGCAGAAATAGACAAGCCAATCCTCAAGTCTACATGGGATTGGAAGGGGCCCAAATAGCCAAAACAATCTTGAAAAAGAAGAACAAAGTTTGAGGACTCCAACTTCCCAATTTCAAAACTGACTTCAAAGCTACAGTAATCAAAACAGTGGGGTACTAGTATAAGGATAAACATATAGACTAACGGAATAGAATTAAAAGTCCAGAAACAAACCCATACATCTGTGGCCAACTGACTTCGAAAAGGGTACCAAAACTATTCAGTAGGGAAAGAATATAGTCTCTTCAACAAATGGTGCTAGGAAAATTGGATTTCCACATGCAAAAGAAAGAAACTGGGCCCTCACCTCACATCATATAAAAATTTAACTCAAAATGGATCAAAAACATAAGTGTAAGAGCTAAAACTATAAACTCTTAGAAGACAACATAATGGCAAATCTTCATGGCCTTTGCCACTAATTTAAAATTAGAATTTGCCACTAAATTCTTAGATATGACACCAAAAACACAAACAACAACAAAATAAAATAGATAAATTGGACTTCATCAAAAATTAAAAACTAGGGGCTGGTCCAGTGGTGTAGTGGTTAAGTTTGGGTGCTCTGCTTCAGCCACCCAGGGTTCATGGGTTTGGATCCCAGGCACAGACCTACACACCGCTCATCAAGCCATGCTGTGGCAGCATCCCACATACAAAATAGAGGAAGACTGGCACAGATGTTAGCTCAGTGACAATCTTCCTCAAGCAAAAAGAGAAAGATTGACACCAGATGTTAACTCATGGCCAATCTTCCCCACCAAAAGAAAAAAAATTAAAACTAGTGCATCAAAGGACATTATTAAGAAAGTGAAAAAGCCTACAGAATGGGAGAAAATATTTGCAAATCATATAGCTAGTAAGGGCTTAATATCTGTATTTTATAAAGACCTACAACTCAACAACAAAAACACAAACAACCTGGACAAAGGACTTGAATAAACATTTCTCCAAAGAAGATATACAAATGGGCAATAAGCACATGAAAAGATGCTCCACATTATTAGTCATTACAGAACTGCAAATTAAAAACGTAGTGTGATAATACTTCACACCTACTGGGATGGCTATTATTAAGAAAATGGAAAATAGCAAGTATTGGTGAATATGTGGAGAAATTGGAACACTTGTACTTTGCTGGTAGAAATGTAAAATTGTATAGCTGCTGTAGAAAACAGTTTGTCACTTTCTTAAAAAATTAAACATAGAATCACCATGTGACTTGTTAATTCCACTCCTACTATATACCCAAAAAGAATTGAAAACTGGAGATCAAACAGATACTTGTACACAAGTGTTCATTGCAGCACTTTTCACAATGGCAAAAGGCAGAAGCAAGCCAAGTGTACATTAATGGATGAATGGATAAACAAAATGTGATATTTACATGCAACAGAATATTATTCAGCATTAAAAGAGACAAAGTTCTAATACATGCTACAACATGGATGAACCTTTAAAACATGCCAACTGAAAAAAGCCAGTCACAAAAGGACAAATATTTTATTAATCCACTTATATGAAGTATCTAGAATAGGCAAATTCCTAGAGACAGAAAGTAGATTAGAGGTTCGGGTCTGGGGTAGAGGAGAATGGGGAGTTACTACTTAATGGGTACAGAGTTTCTCTCTGGCGTGATGAAAAAGTTTTGGAAATCAATAGTGAGGATGAATACACACATAGCGAATGTAATTAATGCCACTGAATTGTACACTTAAAAATCGCTAAAATGGCAAATTTTTTGTTATACATCTATTTACCACAGTAAAAAAACTAAAGTAAAATAATTGCTTTTTCTTAATGATTGGATACTAATTATTAACTATTTTCCTAAACTCCTAAGGCTTAAGATTACATAATGCCTGTAAATAGAAAACCAGAGACTACATAAACAGCATGCATGCACACACGCACAAATGTTTTCACATCCCCAAAAAGAAACTGTGTGCCAAGCTATGAGGAAAGATGCTAATAAGCAATATGTGTTTATTTCATGGCCCAATATTGATTTGTTTTATTCATGATAGATGTGCTTTTTAAGTCTACGAACTTTTAAATATGTCATAAGTAGGGTCTGGATTATTCCCACTTAGTGCTTAAGTCTATTTGACTGATAGAAAGCTTGCTTATCCTTTGAAATTTTTTCCTGAGAACTTCACGCAATTATTCTTATTTCTTAAGTTCAGATTTTTTTTCTTTATGTTCATCCACAAATGAGATTCCACAAGGTTTTTATTAAACTATGTCTATAAGCAAGGCCACTACTTGCCAGTTCAACCTTATCAATTGGTTAAGTATTGAAATACTTTCCACATTGCTTGGTGAGCTGCTGCCCTGATCCTCCTCAGCTGCCCCATCACTACCCTGGCTTCCTTGGGCCCTCTGTTAGGACCACCCTGAACCTGCCATGATGCAGAGTTAATACTATATCATGGCAGGGGGCCTCCAGGCCCCCATTCCAGCCCTTGGCTATATCTGATGTGCCCATGCTATGCCTCTTGTTAAATATTTCGAATATCACCTCTGCTTGCAACTGTTTTATGTATTAGCATAACAGATGCTTTACATGATTAATTTACTTTGTCAAAAAGGATTCATTAATAAACACCTACCCTATAAACCAGTTCTAATTATAACTATAAAGATAATTCAGTCAGAAGAGGCTAGGTTATGCTGCATAACAAATGACCCCAGTATCTCAGTGGCTTATGGCTACAGAGACCTATTTCTCTTTCCCACTACATGTTCACCACAAAGCAAGTGCAGCTCTGTTGCATGTGATCTTTATCCTAAGCCCCAAGTTGACAGAAGCAGCCTCTATCTGAAACCTTGCCAGTCTTAAAGCAGAGGGAAAAGAAAAATAGAGAAAACGAGCTGGATTTTAAAGCTTCTGCTTGGAAGAAACACATATCATTTCTCACAATTTATTGACCAGAGCAAGACACATGGCCAAGCCTGACATATATGAGCAACGAAGTTTAATCCTTCCTCTGGGATTTGACAGAGGATATTTTTGAACAATAATGAAATCTACCCCAGGGCAACAATAGAATTAGAATACATAACCTCAACCCTCTGGAGCATAGAGCTGAGTGCAGGTTTGTATGTTTAAGGGTATAACAATAACATTCTTAGTATAAGAAGAGCCAACGGCACTGATATTTTGTAATCATATCTGAATCTTGGGCTTTCTTTTCTCTGTGTGCTCAACAGCTGCAACCACTGGGCTGCAACATTATTAATGTTTCCAGTGATGAATATGGGATTATACCAGACTCCCTTAGAGAAATACTTTCCAAATGGAAACCAGAAGATTCAAAGGACCCCAAGAAAAACACTCCCAAATTTCTTTATACTATCCCAAATGGCAGTAATCCTACTGGAGACTCATTCACAGCGAACCGCAAAAAGGAAATCTATGAGGTATTCTAAAAGAATGTGTTATGTGACTATGCTCTTGTTTCTTTTTGACTTTTTAGAAGTGTACTGTCCAAGTTCCCTTTCTTAGTAGCCTGTTGCTTTCAAGGAAGATAGTTTTTAATAAAAAGAAGTCATCTATGCCACGGGTCCTAAGAATGTAAACATAAGGAATTACTACATGCTTTGTTAACTAGGAGATTTTTCTTTCCCTTTAATTGATATTTTCATAAAAAGAAATAGCATTCTTGGCCTGATGTTAAATTTTATGAGGTTATTTAATATTTGACCCCAGGTTTGATTTTCGTTATTTTATTTTTGTATTTTCAACTTGTCTCTTCTCTTTCTTACTCATTGTCATTTCAGGTTACAAAGAAATTCTTTAAAAATAAGAGGCATGTTCCTTTTGTAAAGTCTCTTTTACATACCTGACTGCAGTGCCTAAGCTTCTCACCACAAACATTTTTTAAAAGTATCAACACATATTGAGCTATACAGAAATTTTGACAAATAAGAGAAATGTGCCTTTTTGTAAAGTCTCTTTTATGTCCCTGTGTCCCCTAGCCTTCACTATAAATAGCTTTTTAAAATAAGTACCAAACCCATGTTAATCCATATAGAATTTAATCCTGTGTATTGGAATCATAAGAAAGATTTCAAACAGTTCCTGAATATATACATGTTCAAAATATTGTCTTATTCTTAATTTTTCACACATCCTGAGTTCTGCCCCGAGTTCTTTTCTTATTTACACACTCCCCTTAGACAGCCTCATCCAGTTCTATGTCTGTAAGTTCCATTCTGTGATGGAAATGCCTCCCCTCTGAACTTCGGACTTCTGTATCCAACTTCTCTATCCAACTTCTGCATCCAACAGCCAACTTAAATGTCTAATAGTCATTTCAGACTTAACATGGCCAAATAGAACCCTTGATTTTATCTAGCCACACCTCAAACCTCCAATCCACAGCCCCTCAGATTCTCCATCTCCATAAATAGTACCACCATGAACATTACCTTCTAGTCCTCTCTTTCGTTTCTCTTCCCCACCAACCCCCTACATCCCGTCTATTCTGTGGACTCTACCCACAAATTTACCCAAATCCATTTGTTTCTCTCTACTGCCATTACTATTACGGTCTTCTCAGACACCGCCATCCCTCCCTGGTCTGCTACTACGGTTTCCTCAATGGACCCTTCCTGCACTCCATTCTTGATCTCTAACCATTCATTCTTCTCACAGCATCCACTCATGTCCTTCCCCGGGGGAAATGTAAGTGTAAAGCCAGTCTCATGATCCTCCTGTTTATAATCCTCCAGTGGCTTCCCCTTTGGAATTAAAGTAAAATCCAAATTCCTTTATCTGCCTTGCAAAGCTAGGCAACCCGGTCATCTATTCTCAAGCCTTGTCATCTCTTATCATGGCTGCAGCCCCCTTGCTGCAGCCCCACTGGCCTACTTTTTACCCTGAAACATATCAAGTTTTTTTTTCTCACCCAAGGGCCTTTGCTCTTGCTTATCCCTCAGTCTGGAATCTTCTTCCTGATATTTGGACAACTGGCTCCTTCCTGTTCCTCTGAGCCCTCTTGTTACTTTGTCAGGAAGAGCTTCCCAGTGATTCAACCTGAAATAGCTACCCTGTCTCTCTCTCTCTCTTTTCTCTTTCTCTCTCTCTCTCAAACATCACCCTGTTTAATGTTCTGGCTCGCCCTTAAAATGCCATCTAATATTTCTGTTCATTATCCATTGGCTGATGTATGTTCTGTCTTTCCCACTAGAATGTAAGTTCATGAGGACAAGAGCCTTTAGTGCCTTGTTTATCTCTTTGTCTTCATTGTCTAGACAATAGGCACTTCAACTCAGTAGCTTCTTGAATGAATGAGGACAAAGAATTATGATTCCAAATGATTTTAATTTTAAATAGCTCTTAAGAAATAAATATACTACTTTAACCTTTTTTTAGCTTGCAAGAAAATATGATTTCCTCATAATAGAAGATGATCCTTACTATTTTCTCCAGTTCAACAAGGTAAGTGACAATGCGAACTTATTTCACAATTAGAAGATAAGGTATTGCTCTGCATTTGATTTTAGCCTGGCTGCTAATCCACTTTTACATTGAAATTGAATAAATGATTGTTAAATTGCCACTGCTTCAACTTTTAGTCTGTCAGTTTTATCATGGAAATAGTACTTTTCACTTCTGGTATTGCTGCTTTTTCCAGAAATTATTTGCCTTTAAAATAGTAGCTGGCTCTCTGTACCATGCATTTGGGCAAACAGAGTAAGTCAGGACTAATAGTCTTCTTGAGCTCCAAACCCTAGTCCATGGCTCCTTAAACATCATACCAAGATGAACTGGGTTTCCTCTTGGGTGTCAACTTCAGTCTCTTGGTAGTGGCTGACTGGAATGATGTCTGAGAAGGATTTGGAATCTGTGTTCAAGCTGAAAGAGAAAGAGGGCTCAATTAGTGATGTCCATTATGGACATAGGAAAAGGTGTTACTAGTAGCATGCCACCTATTTGCCATCCCTGTCATTTAGGTCCTGGATCTTACCTGCAGAATAATGGGTTTTTAGCTTCCTCCTCACTATATACACCACTTTTCATGATCACTGTTTCCTAAGAGACAATAGTAGTGGTACAGACTCCCAATGCCTGATTCCTCAAAGTCAAATGCTATCTTTATTTGCTCTCAAGACTGCAGAGAATATATCCTTGGATTTGGTTCCCGCTTTAAACCTACTGAAAAGAAACAAAAACTCTTGATTTTTCTATATGGTTTGCCCAAATATCATGTCTGCCTACCTACACCCGACCCTCAACGTGAACATGGCCTGCTTTCTTGTATGCATCTATTATTGAAGTCAATATTACATATTGAATAAATTTCTTATCTTCATTCTCATTTTTTTAAATCTTTCTAGTTATTCTAAGGATCAGTATTCTGTCTCTAAACAATCCTGAATGCCACTGGCCCTCTTCGTTTTGATCTTATCCAAATTAGGTTTTCTTGAATCCTTCCTCTAAATCTGTTAATCCTGGATTTCTATCCTTGGGGCAAGGAGGACCTGGTTAAGGTTTTCCTAAATTCATAATAATGGCATCTTGAACAAATGAGTAAATCTTTGTATGTGTTTTTGGCAGACAAGCCACGAAGACAGGCAGGTACTAATAAAAAGAACATGAATCTCTGTCTCTTATTCCATTTTAAAGAGTTGAGATAAAGGTAACAGAAAAGCTGGTTGTGCTACTGTGATTCAAATCTGTGCCCTCTCTATTCTCTACATGAAGTGGTTACACAGTCACTAACAGACTTCTCAAAGCAACAGTAATTTTTTTTCCATTTCAAGTCCTGGGTACCATCATTTCTTTCCATGGACGTTGATGGGCGTGTCATCAGAGCTGACTCTTTTTCAAAAGTCCTGTCCTCTGGGTAAGGCCCTGTTTCTCTACCTTCGACTAGATGTAAGAGAGATAGAGACTGTACCTCAGTATCTTCTAGTCCAAACAATTCTTTTCATTTAAGATGCTTGTATTCCACTTGTCTTAAAATGCCAGTTTAATTATGAATATGAATATTGACCTTTTCTCTCTATTGATCTCCAGTAGTCACAGGAACTTGGCCATTAATGTAAAGTTGTAGATGGACAGGTCAGGTTTTGGTTTCATACATGAAAGAGCACATTTAGAAATACTTGGTCAGACTTGGGTTACATTTTAAATGTACAGTTAAATTTAAATTTGTATTTTAAAGAAGTAGTAGTTAGTTTTATCGGAATGTTTTAATTGTCTAGGTCCATTTGCCCCCAGGTTACAACTCTCTTCCTAATGAATTCAGGAAAGTGACATGTATTAATTGTTAATAAAAGATTGGTGTTGTTCCTTTTCTCTTTTGTGTAGGTTGAGAATAGGGTTTATAACTGGTCCAAAATTCTTGATAGAGAGAATTGTTTTACACACACAAGTTTCATCGTTGCATCCTAACACTTTTGCACAGGTAAGGACAATTTAGGAAATAGGATTTTTTTTTAATCAGGTAAGATAGAAAATAGATGTTGGCAAGTAAGATTGAGTTAAGGTAGCAGGGAGGGAAAGCAGTGATATTGAATCTCTAGTTTCCAACACAGACTGAATTAAAAAACTCGACACTGCAGAGGTTTACTCTAAGACAAATGAGAATTGAATTAACCTGGTGTTATTCTCCGACATAGACAAAACTCCTTGAGAATCGGGCTATCTTATTCATCTTGTGTCCATAGCATCTAGCCCAGGAACTCCATAAAAACTATTGAACTGAGCAAAATGGAACTGGGTTTGGTGAAGTGATACAACTTGAGCTTCATTGTCTTGGGATCTATAACCGGAACAAGAATTCCAAACCAGTCCAGTGACTTACTGTGCTTTCATTGCACATGTGCTAACCTCCCCTAAAAGCATTAGTTGGATTGTATTTTAATTAAAATAAAGTAAAATTAATTCTGGAGAATGTAAAAATTCCTCACAAGCTTTGAGACATTAATGGATCCATCCCAAATGCAGTCTTGAGAATCAAGAGAGAGAATAGAATTGCTTCCTAACAACGCAAAATGCATAGAAAAACTTATGTAGAACAGCACATTTGTTTGATATGGTACATTCTATAAAGTGCAGAAGTCCCTGTCTTTTATCAAGTTGGGGACTTTTCCATATTTCTTGTATCTGTTATCAACAAAACTTCACTATCCATTGGTAAAATTTAGAACTTCCATTTTAGATAGAATAATCTCCAAATACATTACATAACTTTATACATCTACTATATATTTTTTATATTTAGAGAGGCAGTACAGTATGGTAATTAATGGCATGGATCTGGAGCTGGATATTCTGACTTGAAATCTAGGCTCTGTGACTAGTTGTGCGACCTCAAGAAAGTTAAATTAACCCTTGTGCCTTGGTTTCCTCATCGGTAAAATAGAAATAGTAACCTGCCTAATCAGGTTATTATGAAGATTAAATTAGCTAAAATATATTAACATGTTATAATAGTTTCTGGCACATAGCAAGTACTATATAAATATTTGTTGTCTTTTTCATTCTTGTCATTGTTATTAACATTTATTATAAATCACTGACTGTATAAAGCTTGGTTCAGCTTATTATATTTCCTTATGGTAGTTTATACATAACCAAGAGTGACTCGCTTTTACACTTGGCAAAAAACACATTTTAGAGGATGAACCATGACACTTGTTATTGTCATCTTTTTTAGTTTTTGATATCACATCTTCTACGCCAATGGGGAGAAGAGGGCTTCCTGGCTCATGTTGAGAGGTATTGTATTTTAGGTTCCATATTTTACAGAGAAGTAGACTTGACTTTACTAATTTTCATTTTTTAATTGTTCCACAATGAAAGAAAGAACACAGTGGTAACAAGTATACCATCAGACAGGTCAAATAAATATGCTCTATCCCCTTATCAAGCATTCAACATTTGAGTCAAGACAGAAAACAGATTTTTAAAGACTGGACTCTAGAGCCTTTTAGTTTCTGCAATCAATAAAGTAAATACATCCTTTTCGTTGTTTTCTTCTTCTAGGGTTGCTCAATTCTACAGAAACCAGAAGGATGCCTTGTTGGCAGCTGCAGACAAGTGGTTAAGTGGTGAGCAGAATCTACATCCCATCCTGGGATGAGCAGTAGCACCTACACGAGTGGGTGATAAACAGTCGAAAGGATTGTTAATAATCCTGGGGGGAAAGAAACAAGGATCCGGGAGTATTCTTGTCAAGAAAAATGTTACCCTGTAAATCATCTCAGAAGTAGCAGTCTGCAAACCCTGACACAATTCTACCTATCTCTACTGTCTGCTGCAAAGAATTTGTGGTTACAAAAAGAAAAACTAGTCTAAAAATCAACCAGCGAGAACTTACTTAAAGCTATATAACATCTATACTCAAAAGGTTTTAGTTATTTCAAAGTTTTGCCCCAAATAAAAGAGGAATTGTCAAACAAACAACATACTCCTTTTCTAACTAGACTGTATAAAGACAAATAGTACAATCTAAGGCAGGTTTCTCACTACAGATTATTTGCCTTCTAATCATTAACTTCATATATGTGTCTAATATTATCTATTGCTAATTTGATTGCCGGATCATTTAGATTTAATTTTTCTATTAAGGAAGAATGTCAAATGGATTACATGGCTTTCATTATATCATTAAAAGTTTCTTTGGTATGAATAATAGTAAATAAAAAATATCAGTTCCTTATTTCTTTCATATCTTATTCCCTATAAAGTCTTGGTAAAAACATAATATTATCTTTTTTTATAAGACTGCTATTCTACCACTTTGTATAGTGGAGTTGAAGAAAAGATTTTAATCAACAGCAAGTTTTTTTAAAAAAGACAACTAAAATCAAAATAATTATCCTTCCTTCTTGATTTCTCTATCCTGATACTCAATGAAATATAAAGCCTACAACTGCACCTGGAGTTCTTGAATTTTAAGTACTTCTTTTCATAATTAATTACATTCTGGTAAAAACTCTAATCCATTGGCCTTCTAAACTATGACATAAATGATAGCATTTATTGAAACACTGGAAGAATCTAGAAAGAGTTGAAGAATCCGCTTCTAAAACTGAAAGAGCCGTATTTGTCCTAAGCCTGGTTCTAACTAAGGAAGGTAGACATCAGCGCTTGATTTCTTGCAGTCCCGAGACTGACTGAAATTATAAACATACACACGAGTCTCCCTCCCTCCCTCACACCCTCTCACTCACTCGCTTTTTGAAATAAAACTCACAACATCTATTTTAAGGGCTCTTAAAATTATATTTTTAAAAAAGCGTATCACTGAAGAAACTTTTTTGGAAATCCTAGTTTCGATTAACTGCAATTATGTCATTAAGTGATATATTCGATATCATCAAAAACACCTTTGGAAGATATTTATTCTCTTCTTTTGTTTGTAGGTTTGGCGGAATGGCATGTTCCTACTGGTGGAATATTTTTATGGATTAAGATTAAGGGCATTAATGATGTAACACATCTGATTGAAGAAAAAGCCCTTAAGAATGAGGTAAAACAGGAGGAAAAGTTATACTTTTTCTTTAATTTCTTACTTAAATAAAAACGGCAAGAAATGTTTATCGTGGCCCACCACCCCAACTCATAATGTTTTAATGTCAGATATGTTATCTCATTATTAAAATCACAATAGATTTGGGGGTTACATAATTATTCTTCTGGTCTAAATTAATGGAAATAGAGTCAGTCTTCTCAGCTACTGATTGGCTTAGAGTCTAAGAGAACAGCGTCTGCGCCACAAGTCCTTGGGTTTGAATCCTAGCTTTACCTCCTACTGGATGCATGGCTTTGAGTAAGTTATCCTCTCTGAGTTTTGTCTGTAAAATAGAGATAATAAGAATCCCTCCCTCATAGTGTTGCTATGATGAGTTAATATGCAATGAGTTAATATGTATAAAGCACTTAGACTAATACCTGGCACATAGTAACTGCTCAATAAATAGTAGTCATTAGTATTTAGAATAGAAGGACTTTCTTTTCCTGATTATGAAAATAAAGCATACTCATGGCAGCAAACTTGGAAAACGCATAAAAGTATAATGAAAAATTTTTAAATAGCCCATAATTTCACCACCCAGATTTTGTGACCATTTGTGTTATATTTTCTTGAAGAGCTTGTAGATACCTGGTATTTGGGCTATGCAATTATTTTGCATGGTTAAAACTACACAGATAAGTTCGTACCCTGCTTCTTTCACTTAAAATTAGCCCAAGAGGATTTCTTCTGGGTTATTTTTTTCTTCTTTTGTACTTAAATCGTAATTCTTAGATTTCTTTCAAGGGCATTGATTAAGCTAAGAAATCTAAATATTTTTCTGTGTAGCTTTCCAATTTACCAAATAAATTATCCTTTCTCCATTAATTAATACCTTTATCATGTTTGTCTGTCTCTGTAAGCACTAAGATCTGTTTCTAGGATCACTTTTGTCTTGAAGCAATAAGTACAAAGGAGGAGATTGTGTTGATGTTGGCAAGGCATGATGCTTATCCATAAGAGACAAGGTGGTCTCGAGGTTAAACCTGGGAACCGACTGACTGGACCTCTGTGCTAGCTCCGCTTCCCTGGGAAAGTCACTCATCTTCTCTAATCTTCTCACCTGAAGACAGGACTCATGCTCTATTAATTGTTCTAATCCTACTAACAGCACATAGTAGGTACTTAATAAATACGTAACTGACATTTCAAAGAAATACATTTTAGTCTAATAAATCAATCATTTAATATTTTCTTTGCTTTTCTATCAATGCCATTATCACCAAAAACATTTCATAAGTGGCTATTTGTGTATATCTCTGAGGTGGGTGCTAAGGATATAGACTTCAGATTTTATTGGAGTTCTTTCAGCCTCTTCATTTATTCCAAACATCCTGTTGCATATACCTTTACTTTTTCTAACCTCCAACTTTGTCACCACTGCCTTGGCCCAGATTTTGGTCATCTTGCAAAGAGATGTAATAACCACTCTTGCAAAGAGTGGTAATAACCACTCCCTTCTCTTATAGCAACTTGCTTCTAGCACATCCCCAAACTTTCCCACTATATTGGGAGAAATGATGATTTTCATTTGATTGTTAATCAGGACACAGAAACCCATCTTCTGCCTTGAAATCTTCTCCCCAGAGTATCCCAAATCATTTCACTGCAACTCACCTTATCTTAGCAGACAGTACCCAGATTTATACTATGAATCAACAAGCAGTTACTTAATGCTTTTAAATATCACAATTGTACTAGATAGTAGTCTCAAAGACTAACATAATCAGTTTATTTCTGACTTACATAAAATTTTCAAAGATGTGATCTGCAGGCAACTCTACTCCAAGCAGTCATTCAGAGACCCTGGTTCCTTCCATCTTCTTGCTCTTCAACCTTAACACAGATTCCAGGATGGTTACAAAATGGAAAGAGCATGGTGGATCACACATGGGAAGATTTTTATGGGCCAGGCCTAGAAGTTCGCACACATGACTTCACATCTGTTGGCTAGCATTCAGTCACGTGGTCACATATAACTAGAAAGAGACTGGGGAATAGAATATATTTGTATGCCAGGAAGCAGAGGAAATGTCCTTTGTAACAGTGAGCTGTCTGCCACAGTGGTCATCACGAATAGCAGTCATTCCCACTCCGTCTTGACACATTTACTTAACATTGTCTTTCCTTCAGTTTATGTATTAAATTTTTTACTTTCTTTCAGTTCTTTGATGGGACCAATTTTCTTCCCATCGCAGGGCCTTTACACTCAGTATCTTCCTCTCTAAAATACTCTTCCTCTACTTTCTTCTTGGCTAACACCTACTTATCTTTCAGGTCCCAGCTTAAAAATCACTTCCAAATTTGATAACTTAAAAATGGTGTCTCATTGTTTGAACTTACGTGACTTTTCTAGTTAGATTAAACATTTATTCATGTTTATTATCATTTCTATTTCTTTTGTAAGCTCCTCTTTGCCCATTAAAGTTAGAATTTTAGTGAGGTTTTTTCCTAAGTTTCTGTGCATTCTTTATATATGGAGAAGAGGTAGCCATATTTATTGTAAACATTTTCGAGTTTCTATGTTTTCTTTATTGTATGACATACACAATTTTTATATAAACTGATTTTGCCCTTGTTATTTCTTTAATTGCTTTTAAACTTAAAAAGTCCTCCCCCACTCTGAGATTAGATTTACCTTTTTTTTTTCAGTTTTTCTTTAATGGTAATTCACTTTTTTCCATAAACTCTCTTAGGTATTAGTAACTCCTGGAAATGTTTTCTTCATTGATAGTTCAGCTCCTTGCCCTTACTTTAGAGTGTCCTACTCGCTGGCTTCTCCTGAAGAGATGGATGTGGTGAGTACAATATTTTCTTCAGAGTAACACTAGATATCAATTCTATTTTTTGGTGCATGTGTTCATTTTGTAAGTTACAACATTAATTAATGTCTTCTTGGGTTTCTGAAAAATAAATATTTGTTAAAAAGTCACAAATTACCACTAAAAGATACATTTTAATGGTAGCAAATAGACAAATGCATGAGACCAAGTTGGAGTTAAATTTTATTGTCTTCATGAATAGTTTTCAGACCTACTGAAGGGTGTTAGGTAGATTACCAACATGTTATGAAGAAAACCTCTTTCCTTCCTTCATGGAATTAATAGGAGCCAAAAGTACAAATTCATGATAGCCATTAGTCTCTTTCTCTGAAGAAAAAAATATCAGCAAGGGTCAAATAGAATAATATTCTTAAAATAATCACATAGTCTAGGTTTAACCAAAAATAAGAAGCAAAAACAAAAAAGTTCCTAAGGACTGTGAGCCTGAGAATCCAAATAGAAAAGCCATACATGGAACAATGCCATCGAGGAGAGTCTATACTTATCCTGGCAGATGGATTGGTTCTTGGTATGTTCTTTATTTACTGCTTTCTCATGTCATTCAACATGCTTTTCATAAGCTCTCTCTGCTTTTACACATGAGTAGAATTGGGCAATTATATAGAATACATATGCAGGTGAGAAATTATTTGAAAAATAAAATAATTTGTGTGGTGGGGAAAACAGAAAATGATGATCTTGAGGGCTATAAGAATAAAAACAAAATCCTAGGAATCTGACATGCTTATATCTGCATATGCTACTAATGGATATTGATAGCATCCTCCCCAGATAAAGCCAATGTTAAACATGACTTCTAATTGCTTTATTTCAACCTAAGATGGATACTTTTTATTTGAATTTTTAAAGTTATGACAGACTTTTCCTGAGTAACATCCTAATTTCATTCATTCTTATCTCTTTTCTATTTTAGGCTTTGCAGAGATTAGCCCAAGTTATAAGAGAATCTTTATGAAGAAATCAAACTCATCATAGTATTCATAGATTTTTCAGATAAATTATTTTTACATTTTAACAGGAAGAAATGATTATTGGTGTTAGACTTTCAGAATAAATTTCATCCAACGTGCCATATCTGTAGTAATTTAACTAGATAACTTTTAAAGTGTCCTTAATCCATCAGATTGCCAAAATATACTTGTAATCCACTTATACCTTTTGATAAATTTTTAACCTAAAAAAGATTATTTTCATCCTGGATTTTATTGTAAAGAACTCTATAATTACTTAATAATTTCCCATAAATTTTTTGAAACTAACATTTTACAGTAAATTATCTTGAAAATGTAAGAAAACCAAGTTCAAAATGGTATAAAATGTGAAGTTTTTCTATTTTCAGGAAAATTCAATGAGAGCTTGTTGCAAAAATTGTTAGAATTTGGCGGTTATAAATGATTTCAGTAAGAGCACCGCAGACATTATGTTATACCATAGAAATCCCTTTAAAATAAAATTCTGAAATTAAATATACCTAGAGGCACCAGATCTATTAATTCTATGTAAGTAGGAGAATTAAAAGACTTAGAAAAATTTGCTACATTGTATTTTCATACTACTACACAACTTACAAAAACATTCTTATTAGTTATGTAGTCTAAATCCAAACCCCTTTGAGGTACTTAGGATATACTTTTTTAATGACTTTTCTCTCCCACCTTTTCAGATCTTTATTTTTCCCATCAGATTATTGAAGTAATATATGCTCATTTTAAAATTTTCAAACAACCCTGAAAGCGTAAGGAATAAAGTCAAAATCACTCTCTATCTGACCCCCCAGTGATAACTGCTGTCAGCATTTATCATCCAACCTTTAGATGTTTTTCTGTGCGTATACATGTTATATGTAGAAGAACAGGATCTCGTTATGACAGCGTTGTCATAAATACCCTGTATTAGTTTCCTATGGCTGTGTAACAAATTACCACAGTGTTCCAAGATCCAGTAATTATAAAGTTATAAATTCCTTTAAGGAATTAGGAAGTTTATGTCATTGTCATTTAGGTCATCCTTTTGGTGTATATAAACATCTCCATCATAGTTATTATCTTCCTGGCATCTGGATGAGATGCCACATTTTCCAGCAGTTCAAATTCTTGAGCAAAAATCTCACCTCATAGCTCAACTCAAATCAGCCAGCACCAAACCCAAATCCCTATTTCTAAGGCAACCAGTGGTAGTTCTTAAGGAGAGATTGGAGAGACGCAGGGCCTGGAGGAAGGATGAGATGAGGAACTTGACAATTCCATCAATCGTGAGAAGAGGAAAGTGTAAATTGGAGAGATTTATAAAAGCAAAAGTAAAATAAGCCTTCCACTTACTTTATTCAGTAGTTCTCAATGATAACCAGAATTGCTTAGCCAGCACTGTATAAATGAGTGCCTTGTTTTTAAGTGACCAACATAGAGTAAGTTGATTTATAATCCCCATCTTTCAAGAGTGGATTACCCCTAACCACAATCCATAGAAATCTGTTTCTACCAAGAAAAACAGAGCGAGAGAACACTCAAGATGATTAGGCTGTCCTTTATTACTCGATGTTCATCTCATCCAAGTAAGATTACCTTCACCTCGTACTGCAAAGCATAGAAAACTGGAGCCTCACTTGTTGCTGTTGCCATTGTGAATTTTTTCAACCTTTTGGGAAAGCAATTTGGCAGTGTGTATCAAGAAGTATTAAAATGTTTACACCCTTTAACACAATGTGTTAGACACTGTGGATTGGCTCACTCAGCACAAATTCGAATTTCCTTCTAGTGTCTCTGAGCACTGTAGAAATGAAATGCTACATTTCCAGATGCTCTTGCAGCTACAGTTCCAGGTACGATTTAAGTTCTGTCATTCAGATACCTGCATTCAGAACTGAGTTAAGAGGGGAGCAAGGCAAGATGCCAGGCACTGTGCTTTTATACTAAGCAGCTTCTTGGTTTGGGAGTTTCTGATTCTGGCAGAAGCAGTGAACTGCTGGATAGAAATTGTTCCTGGAAGCTCCATCTCCTTTTTCAGCCATTCCAACAATTTTGGAAATCACAGAGTACATAATAATCACACTTTTTGCTTAAGCCAGCTAGAGTAGTTTCCACTATCTGCAACTGAATGCCAACAGGCCAGGTGTGTCAGGGTCTCTAAGACCACCCTCTGGCTTGAGGATTTGCTAAAACGACTCAGAGGACCCAGAAGCTGTATTCACAGTTGCAGTTTATTACAGCAAAAGGACAGAGTCAAATTTCAAAAGGAAAAGGTGCATGGGGCAAAGTCTGGAGGAAACCAGGCTCAAGCTTCCAAGAGTCCCCTCCCAGCAATCACACAGGATGCCCTCAATTCCTTCAGCCATGATATGTGACAACACATGCAAAGTGTTGTCAACCAGTGCCTGGCTGTCCAGGGCTTTTACTGGGCATCAGGCACAGACACCTACAGTGTCTGCAGGGCTGACCTCAGTTACTGAAGCTCCACACCCACAAAGGGAAAGCAGGTGTTCACCGTGAATCACATTTTTAGTAGAAACTATCTGGAAAAACTCTCATAGCATGGCTGAAGACCCCAGGGAAGCAGAACTCTCTTAGTCAGAATATTCCAAGAGCTCAATTCCCAGTAGCCAGGCAAGGGCCAGTCATGAAAAAAGCCCTGTTTGGGGCAAGTGCATGGTCTGAGTGACCGAGATCTGCTGAGTCATCCTTTCCCACCCACCAGGAATCTGACTTCTAGACATTTATAGTAAACAGTTACCCAAAATAGGGAAGGAACTAAAAAGTATGAAGATAGTCATTGTAATTTAAAACAGCAAAAAGCTGGGCGTGAGGGTTGGGTAGAGGTTTTGTGACTAAAGTTCTCACAATAGGAAAATAGTTATGTCATTACGGTTCATCCACTTAAAGCTAAGTTTTAGGCCACCACTAAATCACCATTATGAAGCAGTATCATTCATTTTATGAAGCATTACGTTAAAGTGATTATAATATGGAATGAAAAATCAGGGTATAAAAGTATACATATACTCTAATTACAACTATGTACAAAAGTAAGACGATATCTACCAAAAAGACTACAATTGGGTAATGTTTTCTTACTTTCAAAATATTCTATAACATGGCTCTTTACGTTCATAATTTAAAAATACATTTTTTTTTTAATACCTTACACAAACTAGTCACACTTTTTTCAGTTGGATAAGCAGAGGTTCCTAAAAAGAAATTAAAATATCTAGGGACAGCAAGGGAGCAACTACCGTGTAATGGAAACTCAAACTAAGTCGTATCCGCACAACCATAGTCAACTTGGATCTGGTCAATTACATAGGTTTAATTTTCCTCCTGTTAGTTTACATAGCTTCTGTGTGGCAGCCATGGTGTCACCATTCATGGCACACAGTGAGCTGAAGCAGCCAGAGCATTTGGTCCTGGTATTCAATATGGTTATTTCAAGTTGGCCTAAAATGGAACAGTTGTCACTTGGCATAGTTTTCTTTGGATTAAATTTGAATATTTATTTGTCTCCTTTAGGAATCTCCTCCACTGCATGTAAGAAAGTCTTTAATGCTTCCCCTACAATACTCATATAGCAAGGTATATCCTCATATTCCTTTTCAAATGCTAATTAAATCTTCAGTGGGTGACCATTATTAACTGTATCAAAAGTAGGTTTAATTAAAATCTTTGGAGATTCAAGCCTAATGAAAATCAAATATCAACTAAACATCTAATTTTAAACTGGTGATGTGTGTTTATTAAGATTTTAAGTTCCCTGAAGTCAAGAACCATAACTCCTTTCTCTGGAACCCACTGGTAACCTGAAGAATGTCATTTTTAAAACGTATGTATCAATTAGCATGCCTTTACAGGTACCCTACTTTTAAGCTTCAGGATTTAAAATTCCACTTACTCATTTTATTCATTCAGGCAGGCAATATTTATTGAGTGCCTATTTTAGGCACTTAACATATAGCAGTAAACAAAACAGGGAAATTCTTGACCTCACAGAGCTTACGTTTGGGGCAAGGACTGGTGAGGGAAGACAGACAATAAAGAAATTACTTAATTAAAGTGTTTTACATAGTGTTAAGTGCTACAAATAAAATACACAGCAAAAATTTAAGAAAGAAGAGAAGGAAAAGAGGAAAGGAGGGTGGACCTGCATACATTTGGACCTGGCAATTTTAGTTCCAAGAATTTATCTTAATGAAACAATTTAAGGACCTTCATGACAGCACATATTAGTGAAAGAATGAAACAACCCAGATGTCCAGGCACAGCCACCTTCCTTCCAGTGTCCCAACGTGGTCCTACTTCCTATACATCCTGTAGGGCTCAGTTTAAATTTCACTTTCTGAGGGAACCCTGCCCGGGGCCCCAAGACCAGGTAAGGCCTTCTGTTAGTTACTTCCATAGCACCCTAGCTCTTTTCCTTTGTAGCACTTACCACAATAATAAGTAATTATTTGTACAATTATTAGTTAATGTTTACCTGTCTCCTTCTCCCCCAAACCATAATCCCCATCACGACAGGAACTGTGTCCGTTTTCTCCACAGCTGTATCCTTGGAGGCTATGACAGTGTTTGACAGACATCAGGCTCTCAATACGTGTTGCTATTGGATTGTACACTTTAAATGAGTGAATTTTATGGTATGTGAATTACATCTCAATAAAGCTGTTAAAAAAAGATATTACCATTAAAACGTAAACAGATTACTTAATTAATCAAGTAATTAAACATTAAACTAATGAAAATTACCATACAGTGGCATACAACGTGGTTTAAAAAAATATCTGAGTTGTATGTCTATTGACATGGGAAAATATTCAAGAAATATTAGACAAAAGAGTTTTTATAAATCTGTTTATGCAATATGATGTCAAAATTTTTTGCCTAACAAAAACATATATCCATATATTTAAGCAATATTTATTGAAAGCCTACATTTCCAGGCACAGTGCTAAGTGTTTGTGATACATCAGTGAATAAAGATCCTTATTCTTTATTTTGGAGCTTACATTCAAGCACAGGAGACTGACCATAAGTAAGAAACATAATAAGTAAGAACATTATATAGTATGCTAGAAGGTAAAAAAGGCGATGGAGGGTAGGCGGAGAGGGATTGGCAGAAAAGGGTTTGGAAGTGCTGAGGAGCATGTTGCAGTTCTAAAAAGGGAGGTTGGCCTAGTCCTCTGGGATGGTGAGCAAAGACTCAAGCGAGGGAGTTAGCCGAGCAAGCATCTGGGAGGAGCAAGGCCCCAAGGGAGTTTTGAGCTTCTCCTCTTCAAGAAATAGCCAAGACCAATATGGCTGCAGGAGAGCCAACAAGAGGGAGTGCATTAGGAGAGGAGAGTGGTACAGCTAGAGAGCCTCTTGTTGCCATTGTAAGGACTTTGGCTTTCACTCTATGAGGGGTGGGCAGCCCTCGTGGGATTCTGACTGTCAGTGTTGCAATCCAATGTACACATCAGGATAGATGCGGAGAGGGCTGATGGCCACTCTGAGTTTATTGTAACCAGCGTTTCAATATATACATAGCTTACATCTGTTAGACATACACAGGTGTTCTGGATGAAATAATTAGTGAATGCCAAGAATTCTTAGTGATTTCTCAAGGAGCCCTCCCTTGGCGTCTGTTTTGATGTTATCATGTTATTGCTGTGCTCGTATATTTTTATCTCGGAGCGGGCAAGGTCTCTTAGGCAACGGCCCCTCCTGCTCCCAATATCGATATCGTTTCTCCATCTGTGCCCCCGGGTGGCCGCCACCTGTCTTAGGTCGCCCCCCAACCCCGTCCCCGAGGTCTTACCCGTCGTTGGCTAACCGGCCTTCTCACCTCCGGGTCACATTTTGTTGGCAAGCTTTTTCCAGTGATTATTAACCCTTCCTGTGTCAGAGGCGGCTACACTGACCAGGAGAGAGATGATCTCCTGTTTGAGAGGATGGCACTGGCTGCTGAACTGAGGGCAACAGGAGGAGAAGCAAGGAGGCCTGTTCAAAGGTTAATCCAGGCAAGAGAGGATGGCAGCTGAGACCCAAGAACAAGCGGTTAGGAGAGGGTGGTGTTCAGATTTTAAAAAATAGAGCCAATAGGATTTCCTAATAGGTTGAATATGAGGTGTGAAAGAAAGGGAAGAATTGAAAACCAAGGTTTTTGGTCAAAGCAACTAGGGGATGGAGTTGACCATAACAAAGATGAAGGCAGAGGATGAAGTCAGTTTAGAAAGAGAGAACTGGACGGGCCAGCCTGGTAGCATAGTGGTTGAGTTCAGGGGCTCCCCTTTGGTGACCTGGGTTCCCAGCCTGGATCCCAGGCGCAGACCCAGTTCTGCTCATCAAGCCATGCTGTGATGGCGTCCCACATAGAGGAAGATTGGCACAGATGTTAGCTCAGCAACAATCTTCCTCAAAGAGGAAGATTGGCAACAGATGTTACCTCAGGGTCAATTTTCCTGAAAAAAAAAAGCAAAAACAAAAAAGAACTGGACTATAGTTTTGGATGTGTTAACCAGCTGTCTGAGCTAGATTGTTTTCAATTCACTATCAGTGGCACCCCCTTGTAAAAGATCTGCTGAGAAGAGGCAGGGAACTACATTTCCCAGAATTCCCTTCTGCATCAGGGTCAGCCAATGAAAGATCTGAGATTTGAGGCCCTTAATCTCTGGAAGTAGTTGTAGCCAAAGTGAGGTTGGAAGGAGCTTCTGAGTGAGCTTTGTGAAAACTGCCCACGTCTGGGATAGTTAGTGGCGGGTGGTGGGTGCTTGTTATTCACAGCATCTTCAGGACTTTACTACTGTAGCCTAAGAGAGTTGGTGGGAAGAACCTGAAATCTGCGGTGGCTTCCAGATGCATGCTTGCTGCAGCTGAAACAGAAGAGACAACTTGTTAAACTGCCCCTCCCCCAGGCCTTCTCAGCATTGTTTAAACTTCCAATTTCCTTTATTCAAACACTTCGTACTCAGAATGCATAGAATGTCTTCTGTCGTCTGGATAAAACATCTAAATGGAGATGAGGAGTAGGCAGTTGGAAACATCCATCTGCAGTTTAGGAGAGAGGTCAGGGCTGGCAGTGAGACTGGAGGGGAGTCATCAGCAAACAACAGCATTTAAACCTTGAGCTTGAATGACCACCAAACATGGAGAGAGAAAAGTTCAAGAACTGAGCCTGGAGCAAACCAACATGCACAGGCTGCAGGAAAGAAGAGACCAAGTGGGTTGAAGAGGAACCAACGAGGCAGAAAAAGCCAGGCCGGTGTAGCTCTCTGGAAGCCAGAGAAGAAAGGGCACCAACTAGGGGAGAATGACCAGGTAGGCCGGATGCTGCTGATCAGTCGATTAACCGAGGGCTGAGAACTGACCCACCGGATTACACAAAGCACAGGTCATTGGTGACCTGCACAAAAGCAGTTTTGTGCAGCAGAGGGGGTTTGAAAAGCTGATTGGAATGAGTTTAAGAGAAAATGGGAGGAAAAGACTTGCACGCAGCTGTGTTCATTGTAAAAAGCCTGGTGACATACATGAAAATGTGAACAGGCAATACCTCTGTGTCATGATATTACAGGTGAGGGTTTGTCCCCTGTATCTTTTTACTGATTAGCTGAAAAGAACGTGCATTCCTTCTATAAGTAAAAATAGTTATCAGCATCCCTCTCTAATGATTCAGCCACCGACATGGCCCGGCCCGAGGCTCACTCTGAGTTCCAAGGGGCTCAGATGTAAGAAATAGAAAGTTCTTAGGTATCAGCCTCAGTCCCCAGACATTGCTCCACCTTCTCCTATTCCCAAGAATACCAAACGATGCACATCCTGTCTACTGTTCCCAAATTGCAATTACTATTTTGAAATTAAACGATACCCTGACAACTTAAAAATTATCTTCAGTAATTAGGGAACACTTTTCACGTAGCAAGCACTTGCTAAATAACACGTTTAAAAAGATGACTGTGATTGCCAAATGCTTAATTTACACTGTGAACGCTGTTTATCCAGGATAGCCAAGGGCCCATCCAGCAGACATACCTGTCAACTCTACTGAGGAGAGAAGGTGAACATGAGAAATTTCAAGCACTTGAAGCTTAAAAGACCTAAAAAGGTAAAAAAGAAACCTTGGGAAATCCAAATGTGCTTTATATAATAGCCAGGGAAATTACTTTGTTCCTTGTCATTGGGATTAAAGCAGTTAAGAGATTTTGGGGAACTGCTTCTGGCCAGGACCGTTTTCCTGATCTTGTATTCCCAGCACCTCTCCCAGTAGCTGTATATGGTTAACACTTAATTAACATTTATTGAACTAATTACCTCACTTGCTCTTCTTTACTGAAATAGTCATAATGATTATCCCCTCTTTCTAGCAAATACCAAGTTAGGTTTAATGAGTGCAGAATAATTAACCAGTGAAGCTGGAGAAGCTTCAAATGTTCGCAGGACCCACAGGGGCATTTCTGTCCAGCCTCCAGATGATTGCTGCCCTGTTAATGGTGATGGGCTAAATTCCCAGTCTCTGTGATTGCAAAGTCTGTCTGCCAGTGAAGGGAGACTTCGAGGTACAAAAGGGAAGAAAACAAGGATTACAAATGGATTTGGCAATACAGCTGAGGGAAAAGTCACATTGTTATACCTCAGCGAATATTCTAACTACTGATGACAGACACAGATAGTAGAATCTTAGAAGGCTAATGAATAACAATAATGAAGCTAAGTGCTTTTCATGCATTACCTAATTTAATGCTCAAAACAACTGGAGGCAGGATTATGAGGTCCTGGCATGACCTGAGTAATGGATGACCCCAGGGCTAGGTTGAGGGCCAGCGAGAGGAGTGGGAGGCGGCCGCAGGCGGGGGTTTCAGAAGCGGGCACAGCAGCATTACCGGCGTGTTTGTGAAATAGTGGTCAGGAAAAGAAAAGGCAGAGGAGCACAGTTCTGCAGCAGGCCCAGCAGCACTCAGGGACCTCTCGCCTTTAAATGTAACCACCTGCCTTCTAGGAGCAGTTCAACTGGCCCCATCTTATCAACAGAGTAACTGAGAGTTGTTTTTCAGGAACTGAGAGTCGACTGCTTGTCGAGTTCAGGCTGGTTGAGAGCACCAACCCATCAACTGGGCCAGCTACACATGCCAAATAAGTGGCCCTTTTGATGTCAAGGGGCCAAAAACTCCACCCTCAGGTCATGTTACCCCCACCATTTTGTGAACATGAAGCCCATGAAGAGCCACGAAGCTTGACTACGCTTGAGCAGCTCATCAATTACCTCACTTCTCCTCACCTCCAAGTATCTCTCTCCACACTTCAGACAGCCCAGCCCTTTGTCTCATAAATTTTGCCCCAAGCCCTAGATTGGGGAGACAGATTGAGAGCTTTTACCTCCTGTCTCCTTGAGGATTGACCTCTCAATGAAGCTTTCTTCTTTTCTCAAAAGCTGATGCCGTAATATTTGGCTGTTTTTGTGCTTTGGGCAGAGAACCCCATCTTTGTGTAGTAACACAGACAGATTCTTGGTTCACAATCGCTCAAGAGAAAGAACCCTGAACCGAACCCAGGCTCTGTATCAAAGACTCAGAAATATACAGCCGTAGATTTGTTAACTGATGGTCATCAACAGGGAAGAATAAACATGAAAGGCTTGTGGGAATTCCAATTGTTAGAATGTTCAAGTTTCAATAATTTGTGACAACTGAGGAAGTCTTAAAAAGTCTGTATGTAGGATTGCTTCAAATTGTGTTCCATTCCTATGCTGTAATGAAAAATGCCAAGCTTTTTGAAACGTAAAGGGAAGTAACACATCTTGACCAGCAGGTGGCAGGCTTACCTCATAATGATTTATTTAAAGGCTTGCAGAATGAATTACAGTAAAATTTTGATTCTGAGGGATATTATTACAAAATCCAAATATATCTCATACTTAGCAAGAATTGTGAAGACAATATTATTTAATCATTCCATAACCTAGAATTTCACAACTAATGTTGACTAAAACTATTCATTCAACTATAAGAATACAAGATAATACATGTAGGTATTAAGTGAATTCATCACCAAGACATATTTCTGCATACTAGATATAAAGTATAATATATAGACCATTCTAAGTCATAATGGGGGAAAGTAATATATCTAAATTTTGATTTTCCCATGAAGACACGTAATATATTTTGCCTTCTTATGGGAGATCCATATAATTTTACATTGTATAGTCCTGTAAGTCTCACTTAATTTCTTAAAAATGTTTAAGTTTCCATTCATTCTAGAGAAATATTACATTTACTTTCAAGTTTTTAGAAAAGTTCATCTGTGGTTGCAATTTTTATAATATTCAAAATATTTCATATACTAGTCAAAATTAAAATGGCAAACTCCATCGGATAATGATGGAAAATTTATGTTTACTCTCAAAATATTTGCTAAGTCTATTATGCTAAGATAACATATTTTTCTTTATTCACTTTACTTACATTCAGACAATCTCTGGCTTCACTTCCTACTGTAACAAATTAACAAGCATGCCTTGCCCCACAGCAGGTTGGGCACTAAGAAGGAAAGAGAGGGTTCCTGCCTTTTGGGAGCACATGACCTTGTTACAGAGAAGCGAGAAAGACTCTTATGTCTTTAGAAACTTCCTAAAATTTCTGAATACATAATTGCACATACATTCCCAACAGAAGGCTTACATTATCAAAGGGGAAAATGGCAGCTAGTTTGATTTTGGGGTAACTAGTGGTCAGCGAGGCACTCAATAACTCAGTTACTCATTACCACCTCACTCCATAGCCCAACCTCCACATGCACACATCCACTCTCCAAGATTCAGATGAATAAAACCTGTATCTCAGAAAAGTTTCATGTGCCTAAGTATCAGAGATCCTTTTAATAACAGAACCAGAAAATTTTTAATCTCCAAGTGCCAGGAGTCTAGTAAATGCATGGCATGATAAATAACAAAAGATGGTGTATACATTTCAAATGTCACTTAGAAAAAATCAGGAGACAGAATGGACCAAGTTCCTAAAGGTTGGTGGTGCAGATTACAGGTGCAGAGTTGGGCAAGGTCTCTGCCAGGGAGAACAGCTAAGGAAGATCTCCTAACGGTGATGAAGGTGAGCTGGAGCTGGGATGATGAGGGGGATTCGGAGAGAGAAAGAAGACAGGGGCCATTTCAGGTGGGAGAGAGAGAGAAGAAAACGTAAAGGAGCTTTAATTATTATGGAACATTTGGAGGAAGCTTTACCTAATTTAATTTTTAAAATAATACATTTTTACTGTCCACTGAGCTCATATGCAAAATAATAAGGTTGCACCCAAAGATCTTCCAAGACCCTACTGGTGCTAACCCTCCATAACTTGATTTTCTTCATGCCAATTACACTGATATAGGCTGAATTGTGTTACCCCCAAATTCATATGTTTAAGTGACCTCATGTGGAAATAGGGTTATTGCACGTGTAATTAGTTAAGATGAGGTTACACTGGAGTATGGTCCTAGGGCCACTAACCCAATATGGCTAATGTCCTTATAAAAAGAGGAAATTTAGATACAGACCCGCACACAGGGAGAATGCCACATGAAGCCTGGAGTTATGCTGTCACAAGCCAGGGAACTACCAGAGGCCAGGAGAGAAGCCTGGATCGGATGCTTCCCTAGTGCCTTCAGAGGGAGAATGGCCCTGCCGACACTTTGATGTTGGACTTCTAGCCTCCAGAACTACGAGATAAGTTTCTGTTTAAGCCACTCAGTTTGTGTGACGGCAACCCTAGCAAACTTAACATCCATCAACCAAAATTCACTACCTTCATCTCAATATTCTGTATGTATAAACACATACACTGAAATCCAACATAAGTATTCAGATGTAGTCAGTCCATTAGAATTGCAGATGAGGAGGAAAAAACCTGTTTCATGCAGAGGCTGTATAAATTCAAGGACCCTGGGTAAATCCTCTTTTGCCAATTTAAAATGAAGTGTGGCTGCTGGTAGAGGCCCGTGAAACAGCAAAAGGGGCCAGATGAAGCTCCTCTCCAGGTTCCACCTCACGTGGAGGGCTCGTTGCACCACTGCTCTGTCAGTCATCAGCTGATCTGGAACATCAGCCCGACTCTAGGTATTCACACTGTCTTCCTTGAGTCTCTTCTTGTTCTTAGCCAAACAGTGCATCAGTTGGCATACGGACCACCTTGTGTGACAGAACTGGGCTTTCAGCTCTGACCGCCAACCTGAAAGATGATCCAGAATGTTCCTGACCCTGATCCTCACAACCACGACTCTCCATCTTCAGTGACAGTACTATGCTGATCTGAAAAACCATCCATATCTCTTTGTTTATTTGGTAACTTACTTACTTGACACCCCTATTTCCAAAAAGGACTTGAGGTGACAAAACAAAACGACCTGGCCAACATGTATATTACAAACTGTGTGGACAGTTGCACCTTCCATAAAGTCTACTTTCATGGAATTGTAAGGTCTCAGATGCGTGGTGGAAATGCTGCTTGCTTGTGCTTGAACGACATGTGCTTTCAAACTGAAACGCTTCATCTGCCACAACATCACCCTTTACATATGGCAGATCATCAAAGGTAAACTGATCAGTGTAAACGGCAGAGAAAAGGAGGGGAAAAGTTCTCATTTGTCACTCATTATCTGCTGACCACTTGTCCCTGAGGCAGGCGCCCTGACAATATAACTCCCTCTGCAGGAAAACTCACTTGGTGGAAAACATTTTTTTCTTTTCTGTGTTTCTATCTTGTGCTTGTGTAATCTCTAAAGGTGACAGAACTTCTGAAAAAATAAAAGAGACAGAAAAAACTATGATAAGAGCCAAACATATGACAGGAAAACAAGGGGTACCAAAAATAAGAGAAATAAAAATCAATTGAGTAAATAAATTTTTCTAGAGAAATTCAAGCACAAAACTCCTTACAAGTTTTTTACACAGAGAAATGCAGTACAAGAAAAGAAGCAGGAACAGGGAAGGACTCACAAAATTTAAAATTTTTAACAAATTCATTTCTGTTGTTGTTGTTTGGGTTTTTTTTTTTTTTGAGGAAGATTAGCCCTGAGCTAACTACTGCCAGTCTTCCTCTTTTTGCTGAAGAATACGTGGGACGCCTACCACAGCATGGCTTTTGCCAAGCGGTGCCATGTCTTCACCCAGGATCCGAACCAGTGAACCCCGGGCCGCTGAGAAGTGGAACGTGCAAACTTAACCACTGTGCCACCGGGCCAACCCCAACAAATTCATTTTTAAGAAAATTTTAAAAGAAAAAAATCAGAATCTAAGAAGTTTAGTGAGAAAAAATAAACACAGGCCTTTTCTGTAAGAGATTTTCTGAATTATCCTACAGTATCCCCAAACAAACAGGAAAAACCAGAACCATTTCTTCAAAAGACATACACATGCTATGGTTACTGTCGAACCACAACTGCATATATACCCTGTACAAACTACTCCATGGCAACACACCATGCTCTGTTCTGAAAGCTTCATTGAACTGCATCCTTACGAAAGGAAAAGTTCCCAGTCCCTCATCACGGCAGCACATCCCACTAACGTGACACCAACGTCGGCCCCTTCTTAAATTGTTAATCAGTTCTCCTGCTGTAAACCGATTCCTCTCTACTAGGAGACATGAGTCAGGTAAGACTATTACCCTGAAGAATAACACCATGTTCTAGCCAAATGCTTTCTGGAAGCATACTGCCTCAGTCAGCTTGGGCTGCTATAACCAAATACAATAAACTGAGTGGTTTAAACAACACACATTTATCACTTACAGTTCTATAGGCTGGGAAGTCAAAGATCAGGGTGCCAGCATGGCTGGGTTCTGGTGAGAGCTCTCTTCCTGGCTTGCAGGAGGCTGCCTTCTGGCTGTATCCTCACCTGGTGGGGAGAGAGAGAGATCTTCTCATGTCTCTTAGTGTAAGGGCACTACTTCCCCTATGAGGGCTCTACCTTCAAGACCTAATTAATTCCCACTCCACACCTCCTAATACCACCACTTTGGGGGTCAGGCCTTCAACATGAATTTTGGGAGGACGCAACTCAGTCCATAGCACAACACTGGATTTATCCAGTTTTGCCCATCTTTCAAGGTCCTCTCCCATATAAATTACTCACAAGTGTACAGTTGGCACACAAACCCAACAGGACTCAAACCAATCGGTTTTGAATCTGCACCTCGGGCTAAGATGGTGCTGCCCACATCACCTCAAAAGTGATGGTATGTTGTGTGCATTTGTGTACAGAGCTTTACCATGAACACTCATACACCAGTCAGCACTTTCATACACAAGACCAATAGCACCGAGGGAAGAACCAATCAATCAGCCCATTTTGTAATGAAGAGCAACTCACATGGTAGGAATACACTGGTGGGAGGAGAGAAGCATGCACAGCAGGCCGGCCAGAGGATGCTGGCAGGACAAGCAGTATGTAGAAGACTCTTACCCCTGAGTAAGTCAGCATGTGGAGGTCCAGCTACACGGGCCCCCATGGAACACCAGGCCTGTTGGAAAGGGGCTTGTTATACTCCACTCTAGGTTGGAAATATTAAGTGTAATTAAATGAGAAGAGCACAAAAATTCCTGGAGCTCATGGAACGCACGCTCTCCATCCATCAGTTTTTACTCAACAATATGGCAAGTATCAGCGCTCTTGCGACCCCCAGAAAACCACTCTGTAGCTGAAGCTCTCTACCGTATCATCAGGAATAAATCTCGTTGCTAAGAGAAGCCATCATGGCCACGGATGTTTGGAGGCTAAAGTTAAGTCAGCGCTCCTGGCATCTAAACCGCCAAGTTGTTTCAGGATAAATCTGGCATCGGCTTTGATCATCCAGGTTCCTTAAGCAGGTTACAAACAGGGCCTTGGATGGCACTTAAATTAGTAAGGATATCATTAAAGGAAAGGCTGAGAAATGTACAATGCACTCACACAAATGGAACAGAATACTGTCCAAAAACATTACTAATGATGAACTTCAGACATAGAATCAACTTTGGACTGCCCACCCGATTTTACATTTTTGCTAATAATGGTGACAGGTTGCATTACTCCTCTATGCCTTATGCAATTTCCCTAGTGACCATCTTAAAACAGGTGGATAGTCTTCCCAAAACCAGAACAAAGTGAGATTAAATTCCAAACATAAATGGTATCTTGGTTTACTGTCACGCTGCAGTGTATTGTGATCTGAAAACAGTAACCAACTAGACAGGCCTGCATCAAATGGGTGAAGCTGGATCAAAACCCACTCTGTACTGGGGCCAGTCTGGTGGCACAGTGGTTAAGTTCACACATTCCAATTCGGTGGCCCAGGATTCGCTGGTTCGGATCCTGGGCGCGGACCTATGTGCTGTTTATCAAGCCATGCTGTGGCAGGCGTACCATATATAAAGTAGAGGAAGATGGGTATGGATGTCAGCTCAGGGCCAATCTTCCTCAGCAAAAAGAGGTAGATTGGTGACAGATGTTAGCTAGGAGCTAATCTTCCTCAAAAAAATAAAAATAAGAAAAACCCACTCTGCACCAACCCCACTCCAGATGGCTACAGCACGGAGCTACAGCAACTCTCCAATAATTTAACTGAATCAAAGAATTGCTGTGGACTTCCAATTTCTCCTCACACCACAAAAAACCTTATTTATAAGACAAAAGCCACTTGAGTCTCTGACTTCAGATCTGACCTTTCCCTATATAAGATTCAGAAAATGTGACCCCTTATTATGTTTAATCCTCATAGTAATATGTATTAAAGTAATAAAGATTACATATTAAGACAGGATGGAGGAAATCCTGTGGGCAAGCAGAAACCCTTGGATCTCTCCATTCATCTGGGAATTTCACAGATATCTTCAAGACAGATGGATCTGACTGCCCAGACATTTGCCTGGAGAATTTCCTTTCATTCCTCTCTTTGGAAATAGATTATATACTCAAACAAGTATATTAAATTTTATGGTCAATATAAAGGATTTTCTAGATTAATTTTTACTGTATACTAATTTTAAGAACCTAACGCTACATGAGAAGCCACTTTCCCAAATACCAACTTGTTTCTAACCAAATCATCTTTCTTTTTTTTTTAGGTAAATAACAATTCAAAATGAAGTCATTGCCATTCTTTCACATACCTTCTTTCCTAATATAGACTAATTTATTTGAAAACTGTATAAATTAAGTTCATATTTTATTCAAAAGACATTTAGCAAGTACCTACTATAGGAAGGATAAGATCCTCATGCACAAGCTGCAAGACCATGAGACGGGGCCTCCATCCTCTGGAGTTTTACCTAGTTTGGGAAGATAGGAAATGTATGTTAAATGTAGTTTTCAGAATAAAACAATTTTAATGTTGTACCAGATAAAAATAAAATCACTTAATTTGCTGTTTAGTAAAATTCTTTAGACTGATTTAAAAAGTAAAATTCATTATATTTTTATTGTTGCTGATATTTATTCTTGCTGCAATCCTGTCACTGAAAATTCATTTATCATGCTTAATGTTTTTATTAATCTTCCACCATAAATAACTCATGGGGTAAGAGTCACTCTCCAATTTGCTTTATAGCTTGAAAGAAAAAGGCATCTTAGTTCTTTTGTAAATGAACTGTCACTATAAATTATGCAATGTTCCTAAATTGTTAGACAAATCTGGCATATTTGTTTTATAATAAATTAAAACATATGCATTAGACTTGATTTTCCCACTTATTTGCAATATTAGTTTCACTGGTCCAAAATATTGCATCTAATCCATTCTCAAACTTATGAATTATATGGCTAATTTCTTGCGATGACAGTGAGAACAAATCGTACTCAAGCTCATACGACACTGTCCAATTTCCCACTTCCTTTTAGGCACCGCTGATGAGCTAGAGTCATCTGAATGTTTAGGATGATCCACCCTGACAGTTAATGCAACAAATGAAAAATATTCTCACCCCAAAACCATTAATATGCATTTATTGATATTAAAGGTATTGATGCCATTAAAAAGTTACACTCTTAGAGAAAAGATCTTAAAAGTTTTCATCACAAGAAAAAACAATTTTAACTATGTTTGGTGATGGATATTACTTAGACATTTGTGGTGATCATTTTGAAATATATACATATATAGAATCATTATGTTGTACACATGAAACTAATATATGTCAATTATATCTCAATTTTTAAAAAGTTACATTCAGTGGACAAGAGTATGAAGTGAAGAAATATATACCCCCTTCTTAAATTCCTGTCCCCTGCCACTCCATGGTCCCATCTCTAGGCTGCTCTCGAGGAACTTATAGCTCTAACCACAACTCCAGATAGAAATGCATCTCTGAGAGGCCCACTGGCTTTTGAGGGGCCTAAGGAAATCCCCAAGAGTTATCCACAGACACAGGTATCTTTTTTTTTCCCCAAGGAGCTACTGTTTATTAAGAGTGTATATATACAAGCAATCATTATTAAGGTAGAATCTACTAATTATAAACATCCACACTGGTGGTGTTTGGCTCATCCAACACATTTTTTTCTAACAGGAAATAGTCCTACACCAGGCATCTTTAATAGGACTAGGCCAAGTGTAACAGTGCCTCAGCACTAGAAACTAGTGGGTCATCAGCCCTTGCTTGGTGAAGCAGGGACAATAAGAGGATGGTGGAAGAGTCATTTCAGCCCCAACACCAGGCTCCAACCTTGTGCTGCCTTAAAGGGTTGGGAGGTTGGGGGGTAGTTAAGGGCAGTGGCGAATGACCACTACATTCTTCCATCACCCTCAACCCTGATGACAGAAGACAAGGACCGGGAAACAGCTAGAGTATGAAGCAGGACAGGACACTCCTGATCCAGGGTAACCTTGAGCACCCTGAAGGTCCCCATCGTCCTGTGCTTTCAGCTTTCGGTCTCCTGGCCCCCAGGAACTGCCTGCAGAGAGGTCCACTTAGACCATGGTCTTCTCCAAGAGGAAGTGAGACCCCGGTGGAGGAACGGGCTGGGGACCTGGGGAACGCTGGGGAGACGAACAAGGGAAGCTTAAGAAGGAATCTGATGATACAGCAGCCTCTTTGAAGCTGGTAGTACTGCATTCTCAACGTGATTTCTTAACCATTAAATGAATTTGTAAGTAGATGTCACAATACCAAAAAAGTCTATTTAATGTGGGTCAAAAGTTGGCAATGCTTGAATTATGTAACCTCTATGTTCCTGACTTGCCTGTCATATCACATTTTTAATACTTTAAGTTAGATAACAACTACTATTTAAAGGAAACGTGTGCCTAAGCCAGAATCTTATAAGAAATAAATCAGTTCAACCATTTAAGCATGTGTCTTTGGGAACTGTCTTTGAAGAATGCTGTCAGAGGGCCACGGCCTGGCTTGCATCTGAGAAGTCTCTCGGATTCTTCCAGTAATGAGTCTGGTTCCTCATTTCCCCATTAGTCTTCTCATAACATTATGAAAGGAAAGCAAATTATACTCTCAAGAAAAATAAACAGCGTTAGAGTATATATGAGCCAAAATAAGAGACAGAGAAAACCAGATGAAGACCATTAGAATCAAAAGCACCAAGTATGGGAAAGAGTACATAGGAACTTCCAAATGCCAACAACTCCGAGTTGTCAAACGAGGGAGAGTGATGGTCCCATGAATGACTATTTTGGTGTCCTTTTGTAATACTAACACCTCCAGAATTGTCTTTGGTTCTCCTCCTTTTCTGGTGCCCCCAGGAATGGGGTCCAGCGCTAGGCAAGTTAGGTTGGTAAACAGCTAAAAGATGACAGGCAGTTCTCCTCCGAGGGAATTCATACCTACTGCCTCCTATGGGCAATAAGCAATAGTGGACTTTTAAAGTAATTAAATGTAATATTCATGTAACAGTCAAAGATTCTTGAAGATGGGCTGGGGATTTCCTCTTCAAGCTTAGCCCATTTTCAGTAATTAGTCCTACAGGCCAAAGCACACACACAGAATTATAAATCACTTGAAATCAATCACATCAAGACAGATCTGCGAAGTCCTTTTATATTCACGCTGTTTTCTCCTGGTCACTGCTGGCCTATGTCATTATGCTTATTAGCAATTCTTAGCTGCACTTCTGAGCCACCTTACCCTACATTCCATAATTGGGAGCAGCAAATCCTAATTTCTATTCAGTTTAAGGAAACAGGCCCATTTAGTTCATAAATACAATTACAACGCTTCTCAAGTTTTAGGGATGATTAATTTCAAGTTACCTTTAAAATTCCTATGAAAGCAAAAGAGAAGACTCATTGAAATTAACAGCGGAAATGCCTACTTATTACAACAGAGACCTCATGAACCATGATCCTGAAAAAATAGCCACTAACTATTCCTTAGTATCTTCTCCTTCAAAATTTTTCATGCATTCGGCCATACATTCATCCACGATTTTTTAGCAGCTTTGCCATTTGACCCAAATCAGGAAGAAACGCACTTGCAGCAGATCTGAAACATTTCATCTGAAAGAAAAGCGGAATCAATATCATACCGACTGAGGCCAAAGTCCGAATGGTGTTTCAGACCAACCAAGTGGCTGATGCTTTTTGTATTTTAAAATGCCTGCCTCCAAGATATTCCAATATGTCGTTCTAACACCAATTTCCAGCATGTAATACAACAAAATTGACTGGCATCTAATATGCGCCAGAAGACATACTAGATTAAATTGAAAACACTACTAAAGAGAAGCTGCAGAGTTTATATATGCCTGAAAAGCAGGTGTGGTCCAAACGAAGCAACCTATTCCCTCAGCTGGATAACTGCAGTTCTATCATAGCCATAGCATGGTCCACATGTGAGAAAAACTACTCATAAGCACACTCATCCATGATGGAGAACAAACCAAACACAACTGTTCCTGTAATTACGGGTAGAAACTATTCATCACTCGGGAGATGGAAGGCGGGGATCACACCGAAGGTTAGCACATTTGGACTGTGTCTATATTGACGGGGAAGAAGTGTTTCACTTTGTCAGAAAACTTCATTCCCAGGGTTGGCTCAAGCCACAATTGTAACAGAATCAAAAGTAAATTTTAGTCCCCACTTCAGTCCTTTCCCATGGTAACAATTCACTTGTGGATGTCCAGGGCCTCCATGCTCCCTACAATGCAGCCCATCAGGGAAGCCCATCAGAGAAGGGCCTAGGCTTCCGACAGCAGGCTTCCTGCTCTATCCAAACCTCACTTAGCAGAGGGAAAGGACCAAGAAGTGCAGCCAGATACCCACCTAACACAGGCCTTCTTAGCTTCCCAGTGTCCTTCAAATCCTACCAAATGAAAACCAGCTCCTTCCCCCTTCTGCCAGGCCAGCATCGTATTCTCCCAATTCTTGCCACTGTAAGTCCCCTGAACCGCTGAAAGGACTTGTACTCCCGTCATCCACCTTGGCCTCTGCCCTCCCTGCCTCTGCCACCCCTCAGGGCTTCTTCCCAGCCTTCCCCTGGCAAGAGCCTTGTGTCCATACCAAGACTTTTAGTGTCACATTTATCCACAACATAAAAAGATAAAATGCAGAATTTCCTTTCCTTCCTTCTTAATTCTAGTAAACAACTACTCAAAAAAGAGAGATGCACGAAAATCACCAGCACAGAAAATGACAATCCGACTTTCGGAGTTCACTCTGGACCTCTCCCTGTGCAGGTTTCTCAGGTAATTCCTGCTGAGGTCACCGTGAAGCTGCAGAAGCTCACCTGGGCCTGAGAGCCCCTGGTTCCGAGCAGCTTTCCACAGTGGGTGTCGAGCATCCCTGCCAAGGGTTGGGGCAAGGGATTGTCCTTGGGGCCACATTCCTGGAGAACATCCTGGCTTCTCTGGGGGTTTGTTTTCCCACTTGTCAACCGTGATTTGTTTGTTAGTTTGATTACCTGGGTCACCCAACTTCCACCTCCTCCAGCCTATGGTGGGAAAACGGATGTTTGGCCTTCCCTCCTTCCCGAGGAAAATATAAACTAAAAGAACAAAACTTCAAGCCGTGTACAAGACAGAACTTTTCCAGAATCCAAGGGAAAAGCACCCGAGAAGTCAAGTTTTACAGAGGGGTCCCCTCTAGGCCTCACCTCATCTCCCCAGTCAGCCTCTCGGGGGCTCTTCTCAAACCTCCCTCACCAGAGGTTCCCTCTTCTAACCTTCCCATGCATACATCCACCCACCTTTCAAAAAGCCCCTACACACTGGAGGTGATTCTTGGATTCATCCCTTCTCCTGTCAATAATTCACATCCCTAAATCTGAGTCATTGTCTGGAATGAAACCCCGGGGAGCGACAGGCTCAGCTGCGATGGGCATTAATGTTGAAGGCCGGCAAACTGTCCAGGAGGGCGGGGCTCTGATGTGGTCTCAAAGGGAGGTCCAGAAAGGGTGCGACCCTTCAAGCTGGGTCATCTGCCCCAAGTGAGTGGCAGGCATGCCATCTGCTCTCCTGATTTTGGCAGCTGGCTAACTGGTTAGACCACACTCGTACACATATACCTCCAAAGGACCAACATCGATGCTCAGTCTAAACCCATAATGAGGAAGGGAATATTTTCCTAATGCTGACTCAGACTTTTCGAGAAGCTTCGTACTCGGTGGCCAGCAAGTTGCAAGATGTGGAAGTATTTGCTCCCTTTCATTTCCACCCCCCCAAATCCCCCTTTCTAATTGTGCCCTTTTAGACACCCAGAACAAGGAAAAAGCCTAATGTAGGGTTACACACCACTTATTGTCCTCTTCCAGGAAGGGGTAAGGTCAGAACTTCCACTGTCCCACTCACCCTCTGTCAGAGGAGGCTGGATTTAGGAAAGAGGTGCTGGAGAATGACACCTGGCCTGAATGGGTCACCAGCAAAACGCCGTGTGGTTCAACACGTAGAAAAACAAGCGGCTACTTTACTACATATTCCGCCACATTCTCCAGACTCTCTAACATGAGTCAAGGCTATTCAATAAGCACAAACAAGGATGACACTTTCAAAAATGGATGGATTCCCTTCCCATCCACTTACATCTCTCTGCCAGAGAAAACCGATTTGGGACTACTTGAAGTTTTGGACTAACAGCTATCATTTTCCCTTTTATGTATATGACTTAGAACTGCGTTTCTCAAATACAGTATGCAAAATCCTGTGGAGGGCTTGTTAAAATCGCTTCCCCCTGGACCACTCTATCCAGGAGGTCTGGAATGGGTTCATCATTCCCCCAGGGGATTCTGAAGCAGGCAGTCTGTGCCTCCATAGTTAGCTCTAGGGCTCTCAGCAGACAATGGAGCTGGTAGAACTGTAAAAATTATGTTCATTCCTAAATGGTTAATCTGCCCTCCCAGGGTGCCACACCTTCAACAGAAAAACTAAAATCTATTCTAAGGAGTAACCATATAATTAGAAGGTTACACCTACCCTGTGGAAGGAAACACAATGATAGAGAACAATAGAATCTGTGGATTAATTAGCAACACAGTGCTGGGCTTTGTGCAGTTACAGACTGATAAAACAAGTACATCAGACGGGCTCAAAAACACTTCCTGATTTCTGAAGCTGAAGAAAATTCACTGGGTTTAAGGCCAACTCTGAAATCTCGCTTCTGTCAAAAGAGCATAACCATGCAGCAGGCTGTATAGAGGTGACTTTGTTCTGGTATTTTTTCTTTGCACTCTATTTACAATTCTCAAGAGGAATTTTAAAAATTAATGAACTTTAAATATTATATGGGCACATATGTCTATCATTCATTTATTAAGTAAAATTTTATTGAGCACTGAGAACAAAGATACAAAGACGGTTGAGACAAGCCCTTGTTGTCATGTCGCCTACAATGTAGTGGAGGAGACGCAGGAAAATAAATCAAGGTTAGGTGTCAAAATGGAGAAAAGGTGTATGGTACAGGTGAAGTATTCAGGAGGAAGTCACCTTGGGGAGGTCAGAGGAGACCCAGCCTGAACTGGGTCTTGAAGAGGTAACAGTTCCCCAAGGCGTGGGCAAGGGGAGAGGAGAGACAAAGAACCAAGGGAACATGGAGGCGTGAATTCACATGATAAGTAATTCGGATTGGCTAGGATATGGGAAGCTAGGAGGCACTAGCTGGAGGCTAATGTGGAGAGGGAAACAGCCAGTTCAAGCCTGAAACTGAGACTTTATCCTGTAGGCACTCTGAAGCATTTAAGGATGTGTTGAAATATAATTTGCGTAAAAAGAAAAGTCTGAGGAGGCATAGAGGCTAGATTGGAGGGAACGCAGAAAGAAGATCCTTCCGGGAAAGATGATGGGGCCTGAAGAGGGCAGTGCAGGTAAAGGGTCCATATTGAGAGATATCTAAGGGCAGGGTGGACAGTGTCAGTCACCAGCTGGATGGTAGGGGAAAGGCAGATGGACAAAGCTGGGATAACATCCATATTTGTGGTGTGCAGAGAAGATGGGGGCACCAGTAACCAAGCTAGCATGTACAGGCAGAAGAATAACTACGGCTCGTGAGTTCTGTTTGGGACATACTGGGCTCAAGTTTCCTGAGGGTCACAGCACTTATTTGGTAGATTACATATAAGGGTCTGAACTCAGGGAGATATTTAGAACTTGTAGTTTGAGGCAAAGATAATATTCCAAATACTAACAAGTGGTATGAACAAATGGTTAGGCATAGATACCAATCAGAATAGGTGCCTGATCCACCAGAAAAGATCACAGCAATAAACAACTAGTGTAACCCATGTGCACACGCCAACTGAACACCGCCTTGGTACTGACAAGCACTGGAGTGGCTGAGAGTCCAGCGGGAGATGAGAAGGGAAGAGGCCACAGGACCGAACACCCACAATGGAGTGGTGCCAAGGAAAAGAACCTGGAGAAGGAAGATGAGAAGGAATAGTCAGAGAGGTCAGAGAACTAAGAAAGGTTCATATCACGAAAGACTGGGGAGCAGAAAGCATCAGATGGGGAGGAGTGGCAGAATGGACTATTGAAGAGATGTCTTACCCATCCTCTCCCAGGCTGGACTATTTGTGGTGTGGGTGTCTACCAGGACCAGGGCAAGTTTAAGAGCAATGCCCAGGTGGTACCAGTAACAATGGAGTTTCAAAGCTCAGAAAAGGGATAAGAGTGACTCCAGCACAAGTTAGGATTCTAGGAGGAAGTACTTAAGTAAATTTATTCTTCCCAGGAGTGATACCTAAAGACGGTGTCTCCCACTGTCCTGAAGCTGAAGGTGGGGGGAGCCTGGGTTTGAAATGAAGCCAACCTCCCTGAGGGTATTTCCCACTATCAACCAAGCCTCACAGGGCAGCTGAACTGCCTGCCCATCTTCCTCCTCTTTATACAGAAAACAGACAACCATCCCACTCACTTGCCTGGGCTCAATGAAAAGCTCTCTCTGGGTTCTTAAGTTTATCCATCTTGAGACTGTAAAATCTCTTTCCTGTAATATTTCTCCATTTCAGTCTTCTCTTCTGTAACAGAATATTAAAAGCAATTCCCCACACCTGCCTGAAGTGGATCGAAGATGGCATGAGAGCATTCTGCAGGTTCTCTGAGAACTGGAAAAGGGAGGCAGAAGGAAAGAGAGCAGAACGAATGCAGAATTGCCTTAAGAAAAAAGAGAATATAACTGCAGAATTATTTCAGAGTGAACATAAAGATTTAATCTTTGATAAAACAGGTGAAAATTTAACGTTCTAGTGCAATTGCAAAGAACGCTTATTAAGTACTTGAAAAGAAAGAAGATTTAGGTTTCCTGAAAGAACGACGGGCTGAAAAGTTCTTAGAGCCAAAATTCGAGATGCCATAAAACTACTGTTAAAATATGATTTCTAATTTCAATCTTTCAGGGCAAAATCAAGCTTTGATTCACTTGTAAGCCAGATCCCACGCACTCCTCCTCCCAAGGAGGGCCTAGGCAGCGGCAACCTGTCCACGTGTCGAGGCTATCCTGCACCACCAGAGCCCGTCTCCTGACCTTCGATGTCGTGATGAGCGAGCGCAGCTCCATCAACCTTGGGCAACGAGATGCAGCCGCGTGCTGCAGCCTGGCACTGCCCCGAGCATGCTCAGTCCTGTCCTGACCCACTTCTGCAGGTCTGCACTCCGGGCAGGAGGTCGCAAGCGCTACTTTGTTTTGTTTGCCAGGGATAGAGAGAAGGAGAAGAGAAACTGGGAGTCGTTGAAAGCCTCCTCTCTCCTTGACAGCAATCCCTGACCCGGCGGCGGAACATGCCCAGTCTGGCTGCACGAGCCACCAGGAGCGTTCGTGTGTAAGGTCCACCTTTCCGGGTTTTGCAGCAACCGAAGGAGAAGGGGAGGTACCGGAGTAAAAGGGTCGAAGTGGGCGTGGCCAAGGGGCGGGACGAGAGGAGCCAGGGAGGAGGAGACCGGTCTCGGTCCCCGAAATTGACTGTCTCTCGCAAGTCTTAAAAAAGAAAAAAAAGGCTGCTTACATTGCAGGGTAGTGCTGCCAAACTTCTGTTCTGCAGGCGTTCTTTATAAATTTAGAATAACCTATCTTTCTTATTAAAAAAGCATCCTGTTGTTCATTAGAGAAAACTTAGAAACTACAAATAATCAAAAAAGAAGACAACTTAAGAATCCCTGGAAACCTCCCAGTCAGAAGCCACCAGTGAACGTCCTGCCGTGTTTTCTTCCAGTCTCTTGTGTGTGGGCTTTAGACTAGACAGCAGAGACACCCAGGGAGGCCTGCGAAGCTTTTGATTGCAACGCGGCTTGACAGACGGCCTTGGAGACGGGGTAGGTTCGGAGGTCGGTTGGTTGGTTCTCCCTCGTGTCCCAGGATGGGATCCGGAGAAGCCTGTTCCTGGGTGTCTCTGAACACTCATGGGACGCGACGCTCAGAAAAGTTGCCGTGGAAGCCCCGGGAGCGCCCCGCCCCCGACAATTATCAGTCACGCTGCCCAAGCGCGACCGCGTCGGAAGTAGGCGCCCTGCGCTCCAGTAACAGCCGCGGCGTGCCGCAGCGGAGCCCGGGGGCCCGCGGAGTTCCGCCCAGAGGCTGCGCGGACTGCCCGGAGGGCATCCCGGCACGCTCGGCCCGCCCCTCTCCTCCGCGGGCGGAGCCGCCGCGCCCACGGGTTCGCCCGCGCCGCCGCTCCGCCCCCCGCCCGTGGCTGCCGCGAAAACCCGGCGGCGACACACCGCCCGGCCCCAGCCTGCGCGCCGCCCGGCGCGCCGCACTGGGCATGCTCGGCACCGGCCGGCTCCGGCTCCAGTAGGTGGGATGCTCCGCACTCCCGGCTTCCCGCGGCGCAGCCCGCATCGCTGCGAGGCGCGGGCGAAGGCGGCTCGCCCGCAGTAGGCGCTGCCGCGCGTCGGGTGTGGAGCGCGGCGCAGCGGCAGCTCGCAGGCTGGCCATGGCGAGGGGCGCACGGCGGCCACCTGAGTGGCGAGGCGGCGTCAGGTTGGCGGGGGCGCCGGCGAGCTGGGGCGGAGGGGCGCAGGTGGCAGGGAGCCCCGCACGGGGTGGGCGGCCGAGTGGCTGCCGCCGCCGGGGCCGCGGAACTTTCGGGCGCTTGGGCTGGCGGAGGCTGCGCCGCGAGGTCCCAGCAGCGGGCTCCTGGGGGTCGTAGGATGCTTCGAGATGCTTGCGGGGCGGGACTTGGGGATCGGCGTGTTGGGGCTAGCGCGTCTCAGCCTTGTGCCATAACCTTCCTACGGCGAGGAGCGCAGTGTCTACCGCGCGCTGCCGAGGAGATTCCCGGGTCTCCGGGAGGAAGGGGAGCCAAGGAGCGGCGGGGGCCTTCGCAGACTCCAGATCGTTCGAGTCACCGTGACTCAGTTTCCCCGGGACGGAGGGGAGGGTGTGCTGTCCCGGGCCCCGAAAGCCCTGAGTGCGGGTTCCGCGTCAGGAGCCGGGAGAACACGCGTCCTGATGCTGCAGGAGTGCGGGAAGCTGTGGGCGCCGCGAGCCGCCGCCTCGCGACTGGAGCTCGCAGAGTTTGTCGCATTTGACTCCAAAGGAAGTTGACATCGAATTGCTTCATGGCGTGAAATGGGGAAACGTGCTTCACGGCTTAAAAAACAAAATAATTGCAGAGCTGGTTTATTTTGAGCTCGACCGTTAACCTGCCTTCGCCTCCAAAAACTTGAGCTTGCAAGTTGAAAGATTTATTAAGCAAGCTAGCAAAAAATGAAGAATGTTTGCAGCTCCATTATCTGCTCACTCTGTAGAAAATAATCATTACGGTTGAATTGTCTTTGTTTTTAAGGATACTTGTTAACAGAAAAGTTTGGTTACTGTGGCAATCTTTATTTTGCGTTATCTTAGCTTTCTATTAGGAACTTGGAAACCGAACGTTGTAGAAGCGCAATGTTTCTGGTAAAGTGTTCTCACATTTGTTTCTAGATGAAACACATTTTTTTTCAGTTGCTACTATGCTGAACATAGTAAAATTTTTCAGGATGAAATGCAAGATGGAAGGAAATTCATTTTCAGGAGAGAGTAAGTTAGAACAATGTGGTTCTACTGGTATTTTACTTGTACAGAAAATGCAACTTGTAGGTCCCACTGCGATTTCCAGTGTTGGTTTTCCTAAAACATTGCTACCATTCCCACTCGTAGGATTATTGGATCTCATAGGAGCAAGGGAAACAATCCTTTTTTTAGTGGGAGTGAGTTCCACCTCTAAGTAAAGCTAAATTTTCAAGCCTATTTTCATAAGCACCACTTAGTGGGTTCAGTCACTTTTTTTATTAAGCTTATTACGAATCTTCTTGTTTGGGTTCTTGGTAGAGCTTAGTAGACTTTTGAGGTGCACTGACTTTTCACTGGGTTATGAATAACCTTTAATGTTTGTTCTTGCCTGAGGTAGCTCCAGCTCTGATCCCAGATACTCTGGGTACCCAGGTGGTCTCTGTACTATGCCTGTACATAACAGAGATTTAATAGCAGGAAAGGCTTGAAATGTCAAGACAACAACAGCAATAGCAACAACATGCTTACTCTTTCTACAGTTTAGACCTACAGTCCTCCATTTTAACCAAATAGTTTGGTTGGTGGTGTTCATTGCTCCTAAATGTATTTGTAAATACGTTTCTAGAAAAGTTTAGAAACTTGAGAAATCCCAACACAAATATTAAGAAGTTGTGCTTCCCTTTTCTATAAAAACACATCACGTTTAAAATCTGCCATGAAGTACTGCATGTATGCCAACTTATCTGTGCAGCAGCTCTCGTGTTCTCAGGCTGCATTCCCAAGTGGAAGTCAGTACGCTCTCCCCTCAGCCTCGGGTTTTTCCTGACCTAGAGGGAGCAGCAAGGCCTTAGTTTCCCCTTTGTGAATGGTGAGGTTTAATACAGATAAAAGGGCCCTCTTTTGCATCTAAAAATCCTAACTATTTTTTCAGTGTTAGGAAAGAATGAAATTTAACAAAAGGCATTTTTAAACACCGCTCATAGCTTCAAGACTTCCACGAGAGAAGGGAGTCTGCTAACCAGAAACTAACAAAACCAACAGGATTTAGGTTGAAGAGGGGTTTTATTATTCCTGATGAAGAAAAAAATAGCAAAGTTGACTTTGTATTCGAATTAGGAAATAGGTGATGATTTCTGCTTTTTTGTACCTAACTGTTGGGTTCTTGCAATTCAACTGCTGGGCCCATAATTTTTAGTTTGATTTCCATGTCTTTAGATTCTATACTGTATGATGGTGTTAGTGACATTAGATATTTATAGGAAACTGTTGCCTTTAAAAATAGATCTTGCCCCTCCCCCGTTCACCTGACCTTAATTTATTCAACTCCTTGTTTGGCTTGCAATTTAAATACTTGAGGCTATTTAAAATTTGTTTAATTTGAACTTTTGGGTCTATTTTTTCAATGCAAGAACTTCCAGATACTGAAATACCCAGTAAGTATTGTGGTAAAGTTGCTTTCAACCTCCAACATGGTACAGTTCAGATTTGTTACATGAGTGTCATTTTTTTGGAATTCAGAATCATGCGGATAATATCACTTCCCTAACTTGACATCTAACCAAGCACTTGGGGTGTGGCTTGCCCTTTTCTAGCCAAGCCCAAGAGGACACTTAAAACTTTGACATTTTGTGATCCATGGCAAATGGCATTAAAGTTAGAAATAGCCTTAGATGCAAACAGTTTTATTTTTGGTGTTTTAATTTTTAATTTTGGTGTTGTAGGGGAGGAAGAAATAGTCCTCTGTCCTCTAGGTGTTTCTGGCTGGTCTAAGAATTAATTGACATGAGACAGAATAACAGGAGAAAATCAAACAAATTTAATAACCTGAGTACATGGGGGAAACCCAGGAAAACTGAGAAACTCATTAAAATGCCTGAAGCCACCACTTATATACCTTCTTTGGCTAAAGACAAAGGAGGATGTGGTTTTGGAATTCAAAGGAGCAAAAGGTAATTCACATGGAGATGGAAAAGCAAATGTTTGGTACACAAATGTTTGCCAAACCTTGCAAAGACAATGGGACCTGGGGAAGACTTTGACCAAATGGGCCTTGCTTGGTTCCTCCCTATCTACCATTATAGTTATCTGTGGTGATAACTCCTTCCTGAAACAGGCCTTCTATCTTAAATTCTTTTAGGCAGTTAGAGAGAAGGTCAAAGTTTCTTTCTGATTCTTTAGTTCTTAAAAATAGTGAAGCGGAAGAAACACATTTGGGGATGGTAAATTCTGATCCCCCATACTATTATACCTCCCTGGAATGGTTAAAGGATTGGGGGGCTGGCTGATTATGTGATAACCAGTTAAGAGCTGTCACAGCTAGTTTCTAAGTTATACTCAAAACAGAAGTCCTGTGAATTCATTGGTTGTGCCTATGCCTACACCTGAGGTCTTTACTCATTAAGTATCACGTTCATTTTTCTTCCCCAATCTTTTCTGGTTAGGCCCTTGAGGCGGCAAAAACAAATAAAACTGGTGACTCATAATCTAGTCAGAGACATGCTTGAGGACAAATAAACTACGGTACAAAATAAGTGCTCCAGGAGAGGTGTATGTACACGACTAAGGAGACATAGGAATGAGCTTCTTGAGTTGGAGGAGGAGGGGGCCTCATGAACACAGTGATATTAACATAGAATCTTAAGGAATGCCTAAGGAATTGGTTAGGAGTCTTTTAAGCATAGAAGTGGACTCTCCAGGCAGAAGAAACACCATTATGGTAATTAGAATAATGCCCCCCAAAAATAATATCCCCTCTGCGACTTTGCAGATGCGATTAAGTTGAGGATCTTGAAATAGATTATTCTGAATTATCCAGTGGACCCATGAGATGTAATCATGAGAGTCTTTATAAATGAAAGAGGGAGGCAGAGGTCAGTGTCACAGTGTTGTCATGTGAGAAAGACTTGTCTGGCCATTGCTGACTTTGGGGAAGGAAGGGGGCCACAAACCAAGGAGTGTGGGCAGCCGATAGAAGCTGGCAAAGGCTTGGAAACAGATGTTCCCCTAGAGCTTACAGAAGGAACCAGCCCTGCCAACTCCTTGATTAGCCCATCATGACCCATGTTGAACTTTTAACCCACAGAACTGAAAGCTCATAAGCAAATTTGTAAGTCACTAAGTTTGTGACTTGGTGCCATAGAAAAGAGCCGTAGGAAGCTAATACGACCATATGCAAAGAAAGATTTTGTATTATGGAAAGATGGACAGGGGCAGGAGAAGGGGAATGAAGTAGTCCTTTCGTTGTGATGAACTCGATATTATGCAAGGACTTTATCCTGTTATGGATCAACTCTGGGAAACCAGCTAAGGATTTTTAAACAGGAATATGTAATGAACAGACTGCTGCCAGATTGATTTGTCTTCCTAAGAAAGCCGTGTAGAGCTGAACCCCAAGTTTCACAGGGCAGTTTGAGAAAGGGTGTCTCACCAGAGGTGGTCAGTGATGGATAGAGATCTGGAACCAGCATGTTATATAATTCAGTTCTCTGAATTGATCTGAAATAACATTTGAGTGCATGTGTGAAATAATAGCATAAGAAAATTTTTATTTACAGTTTAAGAACGTCATAGAAAGTAAAACACAAGGGCCAAGTCACATTTTGACTTTTTTTCTGCTCGTTGTCCTCTTAGCCGGCAGCTGCTCTGCTGCACATGCAGACGTTAGCAGAGAGCTGTGAAAGCTCAAATTTAACATAGTTAACTTGAGAATGATGCGATGTCACCTAGGCCAACTCTGACCAGTTGGTTGTAATATTGTGGGCTTGTACAGGCTCCACTAGGAAATGGTCACAATCCAGTAGCAGTGTTTGCCATGAGCTCCATATTTGGCGGGGACGGGTGCCAGCCCCTTATTCAGTCTCTTTTATGTACAAAGGCTTAATGTCTATCCTGTAAAAACTTATAGTCTGGATGAGTTGACATTTCTGTATGTCTGGAAAATCTAAACTGAAGAAATCTTCTTGGGGCCGGCCCCGTGGCCGAGTGGTTAAGTTTGTGCGCTCCGCTTCGGTGGCCCAGAGTTTCGCTGTTTCGGATCCTGGGCGCGGACATGGCACTGCTCATCAGGCCACGTTGAGGAGGCATCCTACATGGAACAACTAGAAGTACTCACAACTGAAAATACACAACTATGTGCCGTGGGGAATTTGGGGAGATAAAAGCAGAAAAAAAAAAAAAGATTGGCAACAGTTGTTAGCTCAGGTGCCAGTCCTTAAAAAAGAAAGACATCTTCTACCTTAGTGATACAGGAGTGGCTCTGAATTGAAACTAAACTATATGTGAGAAAAAAATTAGGAGGAGGAAAATACATTTTTCAGACGACATGGTAAATGAAGCCCTGGGCTGGCAAAGTCTGATACTGGAAACAACAGTAAGACTTGATTAAGATTTATCTTAATAAAAACAAAACAGTGTACCTATATTGTGTAGCTCTATTTGCATAACTAAGATTTTTACCCAAACTTCCATATATAATCATGTAATAACTGTTGTTTTCCACTGTAAGGGACCGGCTTAGTGTAAACCATTCCCTTTTTCTTGCATCTTGATCTCTGGGATACATGCCCCTAGTTCTCTCCCGGCTTGCTTTTTTTTCCCCCTCTGTCTTTGAGGGTTTTCACTCTCTTTTTTCTGGGTTCTAACCTTAGTCTTCTCGTCTTGTGGCCTACTGCGTTCCTTCTGGGTGAGTTTTTTTTCCTGACTGCATCAATAGCCCATACACCAATGTCTCCAAATCTGTGTCTTCAGATAAGTCTCTATCAGCCATTCATTAATTCATCAATTAATTCAACAAATATTGATAACCTGCAAGCTTATAATCTATTGGAGGGATAGATGTGCCAAAAATCAGTTACAGTGAAAATATGAAGTTACGGGTAAAGGTCAGTGAGAAAAGGAGTGTCTGGGGCTACCTGGGGAATCTTAGAGAGCTTTTAAACCAAGACTTGCTAACCGCTAAGTAGGGGTTTGCCAGATGTGCAAGGTTAAGAATGGCAGGATGGCCAGCTGGAGGCACAAAGGTGTTGTGGGGGCTACAGGGAGCTCAGGAAAGGGTACTTGATGGGGGTGGGGGGAAGCTCCAGAGATGAGGTTAAAGAGGTGGATGGGAGTCAGACCATGAAGCATCATATATGTGCGGCCAAGGACTTTAGTTTTATGCTAGTGACAAAATGAAGACATGGAATTTGTTTTAAATCAGATCTTTTAGAGTCAGCTAACGTCAGCAACAACATGGTATGTGGATTAGAGGCAGGCAAGACTAGAGGCAGGTCAGTGAGGAAGGAGTCTGTTAGAGTGATGCTGGTCAGCGATGATGAGCACGTAAACCAGGGACAGACCAGGGACGTGGTAGACATGTGGGCACGGAAGGCAAGGGGGCGTCTTAAACAACTCCCATGTAATTGGATTATCTCTCTCAGGTCCGCAGAAGGGTGGAAGGCACACCCTATCAAAAGAATCACAACCTTAGAGCAGCTCTCGAGGGCTCTCCTACCGAGCACAAGGCTTTGCAGTACCAGAGACACTAACTTCCTCTGCTTGTGCTTAACCAGAGGGAGCTAAAGCAGCAGAGGAGGAGGAAAGCCCAAATGCAGAGCTGTGTGTGAGGGAAGAAGTCAGAAGTTCATCGTCACAGGGCACGTACCTTGTAAAGGAGGCATCAAAGAAAAAAAGAAGAATTAATTCCCTGATGGTTCTCCAGCTTCTGAACAGAGGTGTTCAGGGCTTGTTAGTGAGACTGAAATGATATTGGTGTCGGGTGGACTTCCCTAATTCCAGATTAGAAGGTAACTCGTGTAGAAGCTGGGCTGAAGTTGACTCTTTGTGATCAGTGGAAAAGAAGCTTGCTGAGCAGATGCTTAAATATAGTCCCACTCTTTCCGTCCATTGAGGGGAAAAAAAAAGTGTAAGGGAAGGTTTTTCTCCTTAAGGAAGTAAATGGGTTGGGATGAAGTGCTCCAGAATTACCCATCGATAGGGCCCACCCAGTTCAGACAGGGTGGAGGGCCCAGGCTGGGGCTAATTCACATCATTCTCATCAGTTCATGCAGTACCTCCCCTAGACGAGATGGGATGCATCTATTCCCAAGTCTGTACTTTCTGTCCCCTCTAGCGAGAGCTCTTTAATATCTGTGGCATTGGGAACCGTCCCAAGTTGACCAGCTAACTCCTTTCTTCCCAGAGGCCTGGCTCACCTGTAAAGAAGAAGGTAGATGCACAGTGACTGTGCTCTCTTGAAGATGCAAACCCACGTTCCCTGGTCCTCAGCAGGGGAAGGTCATGAGTGAAGACTGCATTAGTGCTTGGTTCCAAGCTTCACCCAGGACTTCCTTCTAGGTCTTTACACGTGGCGGGGGGGAGGGGGGGGGGGGCCTTAAACATCTAGAAACCATTGAACTTTCTTGCTTCTCAGCTGCTCTTGTTAATTTCACTTTGTCAATTTCTGCCTCCTTGCTAAAGCGGGCCCTGGGCTACATTGCCTCCTTACTGGCCATGGCTGCACTTCTGCTCTTGCCCTCTCCCAGCACACCTTTTTGTCCTTCCTATTGACAGTCCCAAGTTGGAGACAAGGTTTTTTCCTTCAACATTAGGACAACATTAGATTACTTGGTCTCTGAGTGAGTCTAGTCCTTGTTAGACGTCCCAAAGGTAACATGTTTTTCTCCATTTTAAAACACTGTCGAGGAACTTGAAATTAATTTCCAGAAAACGTTTGAGTATTACCAGTCCTTTGCTTTACTGAGGGCTGAGCATTTCTCCTTGAGTATCAGAACCCAGGACCTACAGTGGACTTTTGATTCCCTCCTTTCTTTGTAGGGCGTGTCATCTCTACCTCCAGGTTATGCCTGTCTCCCTTCTTTCACTGGGGTGTTAGTTTTTACTTCCTAAGTAATGGATCATCTGTCCCAGAGTCCTCTTTATCATTTCTCCTAAAAAGCCCTAGGGGCCTTCTTATTAAATAGAATTTCTGGAGGAGTGTCCTACTATCCCAGACTTCTTGAGATGGGCATGCCCAGCGGATCCACTGCATAAGTCTTGCTAAAACACACTGTCACAGAGATTTTTGTTTTTAATTGGCATGCCGTGTTTATTTCCACCTCTGCTTGTCTAAACGAAGCCTTTACTCCTGCTGGGGAAACTGTCCTTTCTCCTTTATTCATCCTTCAAGACTTGGCCAACCCCAGGGAACATTCTGTGACCTTTCCAGCTGGGCCTCTTCTGAATTTTTGTGGTATTTACCCAGTTTAGTGCTTAATTATGTTTTGCTTTGTATGCAGGTATCATCAAGATTCTAAGCACCTGTAGGGGAAAGATCTGATCTTAAATTTTTTTTTAATCCCCGCGGCAATTGGTACTAAACTGATAATAGTAGCCTCAGAAATACTTTGAGTTCTGCTTAATTGATATGACTGGCTCCTAACTGTTTTTATCACTTATATGAATCTGACTGCCCAGCTGAGAAATCATTGAGAACACCTAGAGAGTATGCTCAGCCTAGCAGGGCTTTCTCCCATCAAAGCCAAAAGAAAAGCAAAGCTTCCTTCAAAAATTCTGTATGGAGGGGCTGGCCCGGTGGTACAGCGGTTAAGCACACACGTTCCACTTCTCGGCAGCCCGGGGTTCACTGGTTCGGATCCCAGGCACGGACATGGCACCGCTTGGCAAAAGCCATGCTGTGGTAGGCGTCCCACGTATAAAGTAGAGGAAGATGGGCATGGGTGTTAGCTCAGGGCCAGTCTTCCTCAACAAAAAGAGGAGGATTGGCAGTTAGCTCAGGACTAATCTTCCTCAAAAAAAAAAAAAATTCTGTGTGGAAAGCATTGAACCCATATTTTCAACTTCCTTCTGGTGTTTTGTTAAGATAATTTATTGAAAACGATTTAACTTTAGGGGAAGATTAATCTTGGGATATGCACTAAAGCCACCCAGAAGATTGTCCAGATCCAACCAAATTTTGAAAAGTATTGCTCTTATGTACAAAATTTTTAAATAATAACAATATTTTTAAATTATTGCTTTAAAATGATAAGTGTGACACTTTGGACATCCATGGCATCTAGACACTTCGCCTAAGCTGTGGTATTCACTCATTGATCGCTGTGTACAGGTTACAAGAGCCCTGGAGTGAGAGTCAGAGGACGTGGCTCTCGAGGGGCTTCTCGTGGGTCTCTGGCTTGGCCTTAGCTTCTTTCACTGTCCATGTGGACAGAACCGCACAGGCCTGCCCATGTCAGAGGATGACTTTGGGGCTCAGATGGGATAACATCTGTGAGAGTGTTTTCTAAACCATAAATGCTAGGTGAGCCTAAGAGACATCGTTGTCATGCTCTTAATAAGAAGTAAACCAAGTAGAGTTTGAATTGCAGGATCTCTTCTGACCTGTTTTTCACTAAGATCCGGTCCTTAGTGAGAGTCTATTAAAAACACTTGGCATGTGTGATTCAGAGAACTGTTCGTTATGCAATTCCACTTTGTGATAATGGGCTGGTAAAGGAGGAAGGAGGAGAAGCTTTTTAAACTACCCTCTCCAGTTATTGAGCATATTTTTTCAAATAGATGAAATCTTATTCTGGTGAAAGAAGGCGGCCCAGGCGATCCCATTCCTATGCTGTGAATCTGAATGGCCTCAATCAAACAACCAGAGAGATGAAGACTGCGGGATGATTTCGACATTTTGAAGTATTAGTTAAGTAGGCAGTTGCTTTTCATTTCAACAATAATAAGAATGTATATTTCAGGCATAGAAAATAGTCCCCATAAACTTTACTCATTTCCACCAACAGCCCCGAGTCCTCTGACAGACCAGATTTCCAAAGCCTCTTCTCCCAGGGCCATATTCGGAGCCTCTCAGGGCTCACTGTATGGAAAGGATGCGTTTCTTTTTTTTTTTTTTAATAAAGATGGGCACCTGAGCTAACATCCATTGCCAATCTTCTCTTTTTTTTCTTCTTCTTTTCCCCAAAGCCCCCCAGTACATAGTTGTATATTCTAGTTGTGAGTGCCTCTGGTTGTGCTATGTGGGACACCACCTCAGCATGGCCTGACGAGTGGTGCCATGGCTGCGCCCAGGATCCAAACCGCAGAAACCCTGGGCCGCCAGAGCAGAGCACATGAACTCAACCGCTCAGCCACGGGGCCGGCCTCAGGATGCATTTCTAAAGACTCACTCTCAAAGAAATCTTGTTTAATATTTTAAAGTTAGTTTTGGTAAAGAATAGACATATTTACCTAGGACTTCTAAGAAATGGGTGGAATTTGCAAATGCCCAGTGAATTAGAAACCTGTCTAAATTAAAGGATGTAGAAGTAGTATAAATTTACCTGGCAGATATCCAAGTGCTTGCTCTGAGTGAAGCATGTTTCCAGACATGGGGGATATGGCAATGAACAATGTCTACAGAGGCCCAGCCCTCCAGGAGCTCACAGCTTGATAGGGGCAGACACGTGTATAGACATGGTAGTTAATGCTGTGAAGGAAAAGGCAGGGTAAAGATGGACAGAGAGTGATGGGCCGTGGGACACATATTTTATGTAAGATGACTAGAGAGGGCCTTGCTGATGCAGTGACATTTGAGCAGAGGCCTGAGAGAAAGGAAGCGTGGGAGTGAGCCTTGCAGGTATCCAGGAACTCGTACCAGACAGATGGAATTGTAAGTGCAAGGGTTCCAGTGTACCTGGCACCTTCCAGGATTAGCGGAGCCCAGGGTGTCTGGTGGGGAGTGGGCAAGGGGTTGAGAGGTCAGAAATGAAGACTGCGACGCAGCCAGGGGCCGGAAATCATAGAGGCCATGGGAAGGCATTCTCCGGCTTTTACCCCTGAATGAGGAACCCCTGGAAGTATACATTGTAATAACTGAAGAGCGTAATTGCTTTATTTTAATTTCCTTTGAGGCTTCCCCATGCACAGATTGTTACTAGTCATTTAAAACAATAAGTAATGAATGCCTGGTGCCTAGACAGTCAACAGATATTTGAGCACCAAGCACATTTTTGTATAGTGGAAATTTGTTAATGATAAAAATTATACCCTCAAATTGCAAGAGCAGACCAATCTGTAATGAATAATCAAGTGAAATGAAGATTTTAACAGGGGTGATGGTGCGCCTTGGTCAGCCTGTCAGTGGTACAGCAAAGCTTTACCCAGCCAGTGGTGCTTGTTCTGAAGAGGAAAGATTGGGTCAGTGGTGTGGCCACAGGCACTAAGGTAATCACCTGCTCTTAGTCCAGGTAGCAAGGTGAGAGCAGTGAGGCTCTGTCCTTGCTCTGAGCTGCCCCTGGAGCAGGGTTGAGGAGAGGGGAGAAGCCTGCAGCTGTAGCCCTGAGGAGCATCCCTGCCTGGCAGCCTCCCCGCTGACCCATCCTGCCCAGCTCTACAGGAGCCCTACAGGAATCTGAGCTGACTCACCTCTGCGCTGCAGTGAGGGTATCTGGAGGGTTTGGATGGGGGTGTCCAAAGGCTTTGGTAGCATGAGTCAATTTTCTCCTTCATAGTGTTGTCCAGGATGGAAGGAACACAAAAGAGGTTGCATTCCCTATGGAGAACAAGTTACCATGTGCTTTATGGTGCATAAGCCAGTTCCTGGACCATCTGCCATATCACAAATGGCTTGGCGATCGCAGTGCTTTACCCTGGTTGAATTTCCTGCAATGAGATCTTTATGTGTACATGAAAAACTTCCTTGCTCTTTCTCTCTTCTCTCTACCCCTCACCGTTTCTTCCGTTCGTCTGCCCCATCACACCCCAGGTTGTTGTGGTCATAGCATGCCAGATTTGGAAGGGTCTGCAGCTCAGAGGGATCAGCTGACTCCCAGAGGTCACCTACTAGTAAATGGCAAAACTGAGGAAAGGAGCTAGTATCCTCACTCCCAGTTTGTGGGACTTAATGCTAAAATGCTAAACGGGTCTCCTCTTCACACTCCACCCCAAAATTTTTGTTCTTGACCTTAACCTCAGGGCCCATGCCATTTCTTATCCCAGGAACCTTTGCTGTAATAGGATCTCTGCTCCCTGGCTACAAGGAGACCTGTAGCAAGTTCCTCTTCACACTGGCTGTCACTTGGAATACTGGATGTATTCCTCTTAGATGTTCCTCTGTGTCTTGCTTGAGTACCATTAATGCTGTCCTTCACACTCATAATGAAGTAGTTTTATCGTGGACTGTCTGACCACAAAATAATCGATCAACCTTTATAAGATTGTTTCTGTGGAAAATTGCCCTCCAGTTCCAGACAGGGGCATTATACATGGCCAGTTGGGAACCCATCTGAGTACGATCAGATGGGGGAATTGAGAAAGGTCCTTTCACTATCAAGGCCGTAAGAGTTGACGAAGTATGCCAGAAACAGCAAGAAAATGTAAATTCACAATTGCTTCCAGCCATGAATCTTATTTAGGAAATTAAGAATATTGCCCTCTGACTTATTGACCAGTGTGTTCTGCAGGCTGCACAGGGCACATGTGTTTGCCTCCTCCATCCAGGCAGAGTGCCGGCCGACCTGGACTTGCAGGCAGGCAGCTAGGGGTCAGCACCTCACAAAACACCTCCCCGATACATGGGATCCTCTGGCCAGAGGAGAGTTCTGACTCACTGATGTGTCCAGGCTTCCACATATCCATCTGCTCCTGCCTGGCTTCACTCTGAGTATAGGAGCTTGTATACTAAATACATCAGGAACTTCTCTGGAAATGGGTTTGAGATGAAATTAAAATAAGGCACATTGAAAATTGGCAGAAGTAGTGCTGTAGATTAGCAGGTAACATAAATTAATTGGACTAGAATGAAAATTTAATCTCACTATATACACCCTGTAAATGAGTAGGGAGAATGTTTTGAAAGGACATAATTTTTTAAAGGAGAGATGCTGGAAAAAATATCTAGTGGTGGAGACAGGCAGAGAAAGACAGAAACAGCTTCTGAACCAGCCTTAGGTTCAATATGGAATCTGATAATGATGGTGTCAAAGATGAAAGAAAAATGCCAAGACAGCATCCTAACCCTTTTGTCTGCATCATGGTGTGTTTTGGGGATTGGCGTGGTATCATGAAGGCACCATCCACCAGAGCATCTACCTCATTGGTATTCAGTTACCAGATTTTGATTATTCCCTAGATCATCAGATTTCTGAGGAAATGTCTCTCTGATCAATTAAGGTTTTACATTAATTGGGCCCAAAACTATTTTAGACTGTTCGTTTAGAATGAGAATTTGAAGAAATTAAATACACACGAAAACATCAATAAACTCTTCTAAAAGATAGACCTGCACTTAGAATAACCCTTTTTGCATGTCTCAGACTACTGGAACAACTTAAAAATTGCCTTTATGGAACCAAGAGATTTTCATATAATGTCAGGCCCGATCTGGGCGTTGAGCTTTTTATCCTGGTTCTGAGCCACTAAATTGTATGACTGGGCAATCACTTACCTTCTGTGGGCCTCCCTTTCTCATGTTATATGAAGAAAAAACTTTGTGGAAAGACATCCAAGTTTTTCCAGATCTGATATTCTAGTTCTGTGAACCAATATGTGTGGTAGATCTGTTTTTATCTTGCCTAATTAGATAATCATTATATCTATACAGGAAAGCCTTTAATATAATTCTTTTTCTCTTCCTCCTTTATGAATCATTATATTTCTGAGAGCTTTATTTTGTATCATTCTTAGTTTTAATCAGAAAAACGTACCATATGGAAAAAATGTAATGAAGATCCAAGAATGGTTTCTTAATGTTATACACCATCAAAAATAAAGTATTACAAAGATGGCATCTCTGGGCCTATAGTTCATTTTTAGGTTTGAAAAACAGTGATTTTAAACAGATCAGTTTTTGAAAAGTATGTGCCTTTTGTGGATCAAAAAAGTAACAGAGCATAAAATTTTGTAGAGGCCTCGGCATTAGTGTAGTTGATAGAGTAGGAATGAGACTTTTTGTTCTAGTTCCTTCTAAATTGTTCAGTGAGCTGAAAGAGCTCATCTGGTAATCATTCACAGCAGTCCAGCAAGTCAGGATATGTATTTCGTTCTACCCCTTAAGTAGCTGGAAATTATCCTAATACCACATAGTTAATAAACAAACGATGTACCAAGAATGCCATGAGGTCACCTTCCCTTGGTCTCTTTATCCTTCTAGGGGCCGACTGCTTTCATAAGACAGGCCTAATTCTTTCCATGACATGCTGCCATAGAGCTCTCAACTTGTGACAATTCATAAATTTAAGTGGCACTGCTCCTGCTTGTCATCACAACTCCTTCCATCAGCCAGGAGTTGCAGAGAGGAGAGAGCGAAGCTAGAAGAGGTGAGGGGACCAGGCAGGGGCCACCATGGATTCTGCTCTGCCACTGCCAGCAGACAGGCCTTTATTCAAGTGCAGCAGCAAGAAGGCAGTGCTGCCCAAGGGAGTTGTTAGTTGAAATTCCTAATTCATGTATTCATGTGTATTCCACTCACAGTGCCAGGTGCTGGTTCTCGGCGAATGAGACACTCCTCTCCTCAGAGAACTGTCGCTATAACCCGAGGCACCACTGCTCAGGTCTGGTGTTACTTTAGCCTGCTGTATGGTCAATCATTAAATCCTCTACATTCTAATTCCTGTACCTCTTTTGGATCTGCCCACTTCTTGCCTTCCCCACTGCTTTTAGTTCAGGCCCCTGTTCTTTCTTTCCCTCCTGGATATTGTAGTAGGCTCCTAGCCACCTCTCCACCATCAGTCACACTGTGAGCAAGGTGATCTTTCTAAACACAAAACTGGAAGTATCACTTCCCACTTCCAGAGCCTGTGGGTGTACCCCATCCTCAATATTCCATACCATTCCCTTCATTATCTGGACCAGCCTACTTCCTCCTCCTTTCTTCTACACACCACCCAGTGGTGCCTAATTACATACATTTCCCCAATTTTGGTAGGTTCTCTCTAATCGCCATGTCTTTGAATATGCTCTTCCTCTTTTGGAGTCAGCGTCTCTCCCCTGGTCTACCTGGTGAACTCCTTTATAATTAAACTAAGGGTCGCTTCTTCTAGAAAGTTCTTCCTGGCCCTTCCAGACTGCTTGGGTCTCCTATCCTGTATCACAGAGGATCCTTGACACCTTTCTGATGGGGCAATTACACACTGTCTTTAATTGTTGATTTACTTTTCTCTCTCTCCCTGCTAGATGCTTGGATGAGAGAGACTGTGTCTTACCTTTGTACTCCTCACCCTTGGCACTCCTCTGTGCTTGGCACAGAGATATTTCTCCGTTAATGTGTATTGACTTGAATTGATATGTCTGGATGCTTCTAAAAGTAACCTAAAAGCGATGCTCTTCCATAATTTCATGTAATGATCCCATTTGCCATCTGAGTCAGGAATTACTTTTGTGTGATTAGAGGCATCAAGAATCCCAGACAATTGATACATGAATTCCCAGAACATGTATTGGGAAGAAAGAAGGACAGCATAAATCTCTTTCTGTATTATGACTGGACATCGAGATAACACTTAGCTGATTTAGCACTTAAATGATTTGATTCTAGACAGCAGTAATTGCTATGGGAAATTCTTGTTCCACAGATTTCTGGGCCTTTGACTTTGGATTCCCATAGTCCATATTTAGGCCTTACCTTGACTCCCTAAAAACCAGTGTACGTTGATTTTGAAAGAAGTTAGGGGAGAAAGAATGGGCTAGTGAGAATTTTGTTCTTATACTTTTTCTTGAAAATTGCAAAGGAAAATCATTTTAAAATACTGTTTTAAAAAAGAGACTAGTATGGATATTTTTCATTAATTATGACATATGGGAGAGGAAGTTGCAGAAATATATCCATAACTAAAATGGCCACAGCAGGCCACCAGTTTGGAGAAGTTAGCCTTTATGATGTAATGAGTGTTTCAGTGCCTGTCTCCATTTTACGTGAAGTGAAGATTTCCCCTCCTTGCTTCCTGAGTAGAAACCTATCAAGAATGTGGCTTATACTGAAAGGCAGCCTTTGTGCCTGTGGCATCATTTATGCACAAATGAAAATAGTAGTAGCTGTCAGCAGATGTTGTTATAAAATCCAGTTGTGTAACTCTAAAATTATTCATCATAGTTGATGGGAAAATGCCAGCGTGAACACTGCCAAGAAACAACAATAATGTATATTCATTTAGTTCAAAATGCCCTTAAACAGGAGGCTCTTTTCCTCCCATCTCCAGAAATACGTGGTCCATAGTCATGTCTTATTATAGATGGAGAAACAAAAGATAACACTCAACAAGGCATTTTATTAAACATTTAATGCAGTTGTTGGGAGTTAGGGAAGGGATCAAGTTAAAGAAAGGACAGCTGATGTTTGCTAAATATTTTCCCTTTCTTTATAGAAAAAAAAGTATTCTATGACCGTTTTCCCGAAGGCCGTGAGCAAACACATGAAGCTTAACAATTTGTCCATTGTAGCTTTTGTTAAACCCTGGTTTGGGAATCTGTGGCCTTTGTTCTTCTGTTTTGAAGGACTGCATTTTAAGCTGCTGGATTATAGTACTCGCGGTTTATTCTTTAGGGGCTAAAATGTCTTTCACAATGTTATAGTGTTATTAACTGAACTTTTCATGATGCTCTCGGTAAAATCTGACAAGCTGAGCAAAGTAGATTGGTAGAATTTTTCCCTAATGACTAAAGTGACACGACGTCTTTATGTTCTTCCGGCAGCTCACTGTGAGTTTATTCTTAAACGATTGCCATTGGAGTCCACGTGAGGACGGCTCCTAACAGCAAGTGTGTAAGCATTGCTGTGGGGGCCCAGCATTAAGGAAATTCTACGGAACTGTATGCCAGAGTTCCTGCATCATGGAGCTCTCTTTGTAGTTGAGAAGTTTTCTCAACACAAAACTGAGAAAAATGCAAGATCATAGGCCAGGGAGGAGTGTCAGAAATTTAGTGGGCCGCCGCGGTGGCGCAGCGGTTAAGTGCGCATGTTCCGCTTCGGCAGCCGGGGGTTCACCGGTCCCGATCCCAGGTGCAGATATGGCACCGCTTGGCAAGCCATGCTGTGGTAGGTGTCCCACATATAAAGTAGAGGAAGATGGGCACGGATGTTAGCTCAGGACTAATCATTCTCAAAAAAAAAAAGTTTGGTAAAAGCTGCAAGTGCTGTGGGAAGTTTAGAAGGACTGGAGTCTCTGAGCTCTGGGACTCGTGGGAAGCCAAAGGTGGAATTGGGAATGGATGCTGGATAGGCAATCAACAAACATCTCCTAGTGTCACCCAGACCGGCTGGTTCTCCTTCTATCTACCGAACCCTAAGCTCATAGCACCTGCAGAACATATGGAAATTAGCCGTCTCTCTCTTCCCTACTAGATTATAAATGGATTTTGTGGCATTCCCAGTCTACCCCAAACCCCTGGCAGTGCACCCAGCACATAATAAATACTTTTTTAAAAAATCTGAACTGAAAGGGCATGATATGAGATGTGGTGAATTCTTACTAAAAGCTATTAATTGATTAATGTTAATCAGTTCAATGATTCATTTTCAAAAATAAATGTTCACGGTGTTTTAGAGTGAAAACGCTTTGATTGAAGCAACCTATAAATTACACCTTATGTTTTCTGTACCTTAGTAACTTTTCGAAATGGGAAAGGATGGGAGTGAGAATGGGGGAAGGGAAGAATGGGTTTGCTAACTGCCAGTCCTGCATTAAAATGAAAATCTCTGCCTCTGTACATCTTAAGGTCTCTAAGGGAACTAGATACAGTTTCAGAACAGTTGCTAAGTTTCTAGCTCAAAGCGCCTACTGACATTGTTAGAATATAAGACAACAGCAGTATCCCCTCCCTCCTCTTTATTCTTGCTAACACAATGTGTTTGAAAGTGGGAAACCAGTTTGGCTCGCCTTTGTTAGAAAACAGCTCTCGAGTTATGCATTTTAAAACTCAGTTGTATCTTCTATTTGCTTCAGTCTCTCTAATTGTGAAAAAAAAGTTACAGTATATTTATTACACATATTTATTAGAACCTGTGTCCCACTTTGTCTTGTCTCTGATTCTCTCCCAACCATTTCGTCAGGTGTCTGCTCTGCTGTAGGCATCAGGGAGTCAGATGAGACACCCCAGCCCCTGAGCCCAGTGTCTGCCTGGAGGAGCAGCTCGTGTATTTTCAGACCTGAGTCCCTGCAAAAGGACCCAGTCTGAAAATCATTTGTAATTATTTCTGGTGATGGGATGGCAATCAATAATGTCTTAAAACCAAAAACAAGGTATGGCTTTTAAATGATCTAAGTTAAAATCAACCAGAGAAGCATGATTTCAGTAAAAGGTACTTTATATCTTATGTTAATAATTCTTATACATCACACTGAGCAGTGTGTAAATACGTTATGTATATTTGATCGCGAATCCTTATACTTGTCCTGTACTTGGTAAGTACTTGGCCAGAAACACACAGTGATAAAGGTGGTGAGATCCAGGATCCTGGCCCAGTCTGTCTAAAACCCGGGGCTGTGCTCTTAACAACCATTCTCTATTGAAGAGATCAGCTTTACAACTTCTCTGTTAAAAGAAACCACAAGTTTAGCCGAGTAAGGAGAAACATTTACAAAGTCATAGCACGGTGTCTGTCATGTGGTTGCAGCCTATGCTATCTCCCTTAGCCAGTGATTCCTGTTGGTGGAGTAACGTGTTGGCCTCCCTGGGCAGGAAAGCAGTCAAGTCCAGGGGGCAGTTTGAAAGTCTATGGCACTAAGAAAACTGTCGTCTTTGCCACTGAGGAAATATATAGTCTACAACTAAGTTATTACCCCAGGGTAGCTCTTCAGTTTCATTGTCTAAAGAATTGGAATACAAATGTCTGCCTTTGGAGAGAGATTCCTTCAGCAATTCATTGAGTATCTAAAGGGTTAGGGACAAGTTTAGACACGGCAAATACAAAGATAAATGAGGCAGACAGTATGGTCAGTATGGTGCTGGCATAAGGATAGACATAAAGATCAGTGGAACAGAATAAAAAGTTTAGAAATAGACTCATATAGTTCATTGTATTTGACAAGAAGGCAAGATAATCCATTGGGGAAAGGACAGTGTTTTCTACAAACAGTGCTGAAACAACTGGATATCCATATGGGAAAAAATGCACCGCAGTCCTTACCTCTTGCTGTACACAAAAGGAACTGGAGTGAATCAGTGTAAAAGCTACTAATGGGAAGGGGCACAAGGGAACTTTTGGTGGTGATGGAAACATTCCATATCTTGTTTATTGTGGTGGTTCCAGGGGTGTAGAAATTTGTCAAAACCCATGAAAATATATACCACCTAAAATGGGCACATCTTATTGTTTGTAAGTTATACCACAGTAAAGTTGATTTTAAAAAAGAAATCATATCCTATCACTCCCTGGCTTAAACTTTTCCAGTGAACGTTAGATACAGTCCAGATTCCTTACCCTGTCCTACAAAGCCCCATGTGATCTGGGCCTCCTCCTCAGTAGACTCCTCCCTGATTGCCTAACTCAGCACTCAAGCACATCATGGTGTGTTTTTCAAAGCATGCATCGTTAGCTGAAATTCTTATTTACATGGTATTTACTTACTGTCTGCTTTTCCCCTTGAGAATATAATCTCCAAATAAGAGGAAAGATCTGTCTTGTTTACTCTTCTATCTCTAGGACCTAGAATAATGTCTTCCTAATAATAGATGTTCAATAATTATTTTTTAAGTGAATAAAAAGGGTAAAGAATTCAGATTCTGGAATGTAGACAATGCAGAAACATTGAAGGCTGCTAAGTAAAGAAATGGCACCATATAATTTGTGTTGTAAATGATTATAGGGATTGGACTGGGAACTGGGGAAAGATGGAAGGCAGGCAGATCATGGAGAAGGGTACCACACCACTTCCGGTAAGAAGAGAGGGAGGCCTTAACTGAGGCTCACTCAGAGGAGATGGAAAGGATGGAACGATCCAAGCAACATTGAAGAGGTGGAATCAACAACATATAGGTACTGATGTTCTGAGGGGATGAGGGCAATAGTCAAACTGAGAATTATACCCATGCATATCTGCATAGATGGTGCTACCCTGAACTGGAGTAAGGGATCCAGGAAATGTAGGATGGTTAGCAGATGAGTTTGGTTTGGGAATGTTAACTTTGAGTTACCTGCAGAATATCCTGGTAGAGATGTCCAGTGGACATTTGGTAATACCAGTCTGAAACTCAGGAAAGAGTCAGGACTGAGAACATGCATTTGAGACTTATTAGGTTGTAGGTGCTAATAAAGGCATGAAAATGAAGCATTAGAAAGAGCTATGGGTAAAAGGAGAAAAGAGGGCCAATGATGAAGCTCTAGGAGTTAACTAACTTTTAAGGACTGGGAAGAAGAAGAGGAATTAGTAAAGAATAGTGAGAGCAGTTAGGAGGAGCAGAGTGTAGAAGCCATGGACAGAGAGAGTTTTGACAAAGAACAGTTAATAGTGGCAGTTGCCACAGAGCAAGACTGAAAACTTGGCAACTAAGAGTGACTGGTGACGTGTGCGAGAGCTGTTTCAATAAAGAGCAGGCAAAATACAGAATGTGGTAGTTTGAGGAGTAAATGGCAGGGGAGGAATTTAGGATAAGATTCAGGATTCTTTCCAAAAGGTGGGAAAGTGGAATTCATGCCTGCAAGCCCTAGTAGGAGAAAGGTGTCTTTTGAGAAAGATGGGAATACCATTGGGCTAAGATGCTTGATGTGAAAGCTAAAGGTGTGTATAAGCATTGTGAAAAGAGGATACTGAACCAATGAAGCACCTATAAACAGGTTGCCAAATGTCACCAAGGGTCTGGCTAGGTTTGGAGGTGGTTCCTTTGTTTTGGCAATAATTACATGGCTGTATGATTCTCTCCAGCCATGCTCCAGCCTCCTGGATGTAGGAGCCAGGACAAGCGATAGGCTTGATCACAATTGTGATTCCAATACTGGCAGAGGAATGGTGGCCAAGGACTAGGGGTAAGAATTTTGGGGATTGTGGTCTACATGATTGGGTCTAGACTGAAACAGAAATGGAGCATGCAGGTGAGGATAGGGAGGAAAATAGAAACTGAGAAAACTTGAAGCACTAGAAAGTCCAGTGAGAGGAGTATGAGATCTAGAAGAATGATAGGGTACATTAAAGATGGTTGTTTAGAACTTCAGAATTACTTGGAACTTCAGAACTTAGAATTCAGAGAGACAAAAAGGGCAGGATGTGGCCATCCAGATTAGTGGGTGAAATGGAGGATAGAGGTGTAGGTGACGGTTAGATCTTTGGACATGGAAGTGCAGACGCCTATAACATCACCCCATACATACTGATGTTCCCTAGCCTCTGGGAGGCTGGTGAAGATGGAAACCAAGGAATTGAGTGAGTGAGCAGGAGTTAGTAGATAGCAATTACATGGAGCAGAGAGAGCTAGATGGTGTGAAGCTCAGAGTAGCATGGACAATTGCATGAAAGAGTGGAAGGAGTATCTTGGAAGCCATTATGGGGTGTTAGGAGAAAGCTGGACTGATTCTGGTGGAGCCCTTTTCAAATGCTGACAGAGCCCAAACCGTGAGCACTGGCATAGACTGGAAGTCGTGTTCACTGGAAGAGAAGAGGTTAAGACACGCCGGATGAACACTCAGGTCATCCGTGAGGAAGACAGGCGATGGGGTAGGAGGAGAGCTTGTAATGCTAAATGAAAGAAGCCTGAACTGGTTTTTGAACTCTCTGAAGTAATGTGATACAACTTTAACATAAGAAATATTTATTTGTTCCTACTAAGAGCTATATGTTTCGATAGCAAAAGTAACAAAATTATATTGTTATGATTTCTTTGAAAAATGTAACTTAATATTTGGAACGTCTTCTGAATTTGTGTCTTGGTTAAAAATTGCATAGGTTTGTATTTTAGCTGGGTTTCTAACATTTCATAAATAATGTTTTTTAAAGTCTGAAGGCTAGTATTTATGTGTGTATGGTTTTGTGTCTTTTTGACAGGTTCTTAATCAAGAACCAACTCTGTGGATCCAGGACGGGTTTGTCCCAAGGCCTGCTCTGAACAGCGAGTTGTCTGATAAAAGATTCCGTTGGCAAACCATCTCTCTTGCCTTACAGAGCAAGCAAAGAAGATGGAGCGATTGAAGAGCCATCTGCCTGTGTGCTTTCTACCTTCTGTGCCCTTTTTAATCATAGCATCCACTCTAGCAACTGCTAAGAGTGCGACTAACAGCACTTTAAATGGCACTGACATGGTCTTGGGCTCTGTGCCTGTAATCATTGCCAGAACTGACCATATCATAGTCAAGGAAGGAAACAGTGCCTTGATTAATTGTAGTGTCTATGGCACCCCTGATCCACAATTCAAGTGGTATAATTCCATTGGCAAGCTGCTGAAAGAAGAGGAGGAGGAGAAGGCGAGAGGAGGAGGTAGGCTGTAAAGTTGTGTCGAATGTCATAAAATATAAACGCCGACTTGGAGCCAGCACCCTGAATGTTGGTTGGCCTTTTTCATTTAAAGATCTCATTTTGTCTTCTTTTTCTAAGGCAAGAGAGAGAAACATATATCCTTAAGGATTCAAAGCAGTAATTATTCAATTCTTTCCACTCTGACTCAGAAGACAAAGGGCAAACATTAGATTCTTTCAGAAGATGTCTTGGAATTTTGTAATATAATGCATCCAAAATGTTATAGGAATGAATATAAAATGGATTTTCCTTAAGTATATAGTCCATTTATAAGGAAGTTTTGCCATGTTTCATGGAACTAACTCGAATAAACAATATAGCAGTTTATCCTAAAATACCAGTTTAGTTCATTGACTGTGGATTCAAAGACCACACTTCTTAAAAGAAGTCTCTGTGTTAAGTTCTCAGCCACCAACTAGAGATCATTCTGTGCTCCTGGACACCTGGCTGAAGTTTATAGACTGTTGCAGCTGAGGCCAAGAGGGAGGGAGGACGCACTAGCAAGAAATAACATGTGGCAATGGGGGAATGCTTGGTTTTTAATGAATGAGTTTCTGGCCAAAAAGTGTGAGTCACCTACCTGAGCCCTGAGTTTACTTCAGGAAAGACTCCAGCCAGAGAGAGGATTGACTGGGTCACTGGGAATCAGTACATTTCTTGTTTTAGATGTAAGAAGTAATTGTCTGAAAACCCAAGCCTGATCCAATTGACCTGAAGGAGTTAATGTACTTTCCTAAGAATTTACTGTGTGATGAATAGGGGATTGGGGGCAGGGGAGTAAAAAGACCATTGTTCTGAAGTAGCAGCTTATTAATTTCTGTCACTCTTTCATTCATCTTGCCCTTCCCCGTCCACAGCCCTTTAACCAATGAGCAATCCCCAGTAGAGTTTCTGCTCCAAGAAAACCTGCGTTTTTAATCTCTTTCTCTCATTTATCTTAATTGCTGAGAAAACCAATAGAAGCTAATGCCCTATGTCTCCTTAGGAGCTGAGTGAATGGAGTTTTCTTGCAATTACATACTTCTGGTTCACAGCTGTGTTCCTCTTGGTGAAGGCTGCTGGAAGTCTAACCACCTGGGATGTAGGATTTCACTGGGGCACTACCACTTACATTGCTCTTATTTAGCCGTTCAAGGAGGCACACCATAATAAAGTTTCTGCCCTTTAATGAAAATAGTATATATTATGTATCATATGTGTATTTGTTTAACCTGGTAGAGTGGAACCCTTCCCCTACCAAGTAAACTCATGGGACCCCAGAATTTTTAAATTAGAAGGGACCTTAGAGACAAGGTAATCCAAATCCCTCTTTTTTTCACTTTTTCCCAAGGTCCTGATGTTATTAAGTGGCCGTGACTAGAACCTTCACTACTGACAGTGGAAAGATGAGGCACGACCACCACTAGCCCACAATTGGTTTCCATTCCTACAGTTCCTTCCTCCCAGACTACAAGTCAAAAGGAAGTGACATCACACTTGTGAAGGGGGCCAGTAACCATGGGAACATAGACACTCTCAGGTTCCTGTAATTCATTAGGTCTTTCTACAGGGCTGGGCCCCTGCAAGGAATATCAAGGTGACTGAATTTGAAGGGAACAAGGACTCTAGACCTGAATCTACCTTTCGCATGGACCCTGAAGCAAAGGTTATCCTGGGTATTAAAGAGTTGGGGCTGGGGCACTGAACCCCTGAGTCCTAGAGAGGAAGAAAACCGTAGAAACAGCATAGTATCAGGGCCTGAGTTTCAGTCGCAGCATTTTGAGCACTGTCATTGCTGCTTCAAAGAGATCACATGATGTCTGTCTGGTTTGTTTTGTTGGGTTTTTTTTTGCTGAGGAAGATTTGCCCTGAGCTAACATCCATGCCAATCTTCCTCTATTTTTTAGTATGTGGGCCACCAGCACAGCATGGCCGCTAACAGAATGGTATAGATCTGCACCTAGGAACCCAACTTGGGCCACTGATGCAGAGTGCACTGAACTTAACTCCTAGGCCACCGGGGCTAGCCCACATGATGTCTTAATTGAAAAAGTCCTTGTAACTATTGACTCAGTCTTGGCAAGCAGGCTCTGTACCTTGCCTTCTTCATCTGTTTATTGGGAAGTTAGACTAGATGGAAGTCACATTTGGCTGAGTTTTCTTTGGTTTTGTGGGTGCCCTGGTGGTCTGTGGTAGGCAGTGGAAAGCCTTTGGCACAGAGAACTGCTCCATCAGAACTCAGCACTCTCATATGTGTAGCCAGCAGCCTTGCTGGTAAATCAGTTAGCTGTTTTTAAATCTCTCAAGGAAGATGCACTGTAAATTTTCAAAAAGAACTCGTGATACTGGTACTTGATGTTCCAGCTCAGCTTTTGTAATTGCCGTGCATAATAATAGTAATTTCAGCACATAAGTAACACAGGGTAGTGTGCAAAACACTATACCTAACAGCCCAGCAAGACATAGGAAATTGCAGAGATGAGACTCCTCATCATAAAATATTAGAATTTTAGTGTTAGAATGGCCTATTCGAGGACCCATAATCTTTAACTCTTCATTTCTGATGGGGAAAATGCCCATATTATAAGCACAGACATAGATTTCAGTTTTCAGGCTAAAAGGCTAGAAGTATAAATGGAGCTGTGTTTCATTTATAACCCAACAAAGAGGTGACTGAATATAATATGAAAAATGATGCTAATATCCGGCATTACCTAGATACAGTAGACTACTGTTAAAACCAAACTAATAAGGTAATTTTCATTAACAACCACTACCATTGATTAAGCCCCTGTAGCAAGTTACAGATATTATTTCTAATCCTTAGAATAAGCACGATAGTTAGGTATTATTAATCCTCATATATTCAGATGAGAAACCAGGTATAATGGAGAGGATATTACACAGAGAGCGGCCAAGCTGGTGTTTATTCTCCCTCTGCACCCAACCAGCATCTGCTCATCTTCAGGTGTCTGTGGGTAAAAACTTGATAAGCATCTACCCCAGAGTGAGTGAATGAGAGAAGACTTCCTGGATGGAAAAGGTGTTGTAACCACTGTCACAGTTCAGTGGCATTAGGATGTGTGCTGTGATGTGTGTACATGGCACGAACACACAAACAAATGTATTCAAAAATCATCTGGGGAGTTTCTCCGGGAGCACACTACCAATCACTTTGTGATAAGCCTGGAAAGGAACAATTTCATTTCTTGTTTGTGCTGAAAAAGTGAGGCAGCTGTTGTTCATGTCAGCCCCGCCGGTCCTAGAAAGAATGGGCCTATTTCCTGTCAGGGGCAGGAGCAGCAGCTCCTTCGCTTTGCTTCCCTGATTCTTGTCACTTCAATTCCACAAGATCAGGAGAGGCTAAAGTGTAATCTATTTCTGGAGGAAGACTTTTTTTGGTAGTTCACCAAAGGACATGTTTGGGGTGGTCCACCAACCATATTACAGAAATAACTCAGAATTCAAACAACGTGAATAGCCGCAAATGGCTGTGAAATGTACTGTTTCAATTTTCCTTTTGGTAAAAGTAAGTAGAAATATAGAGTTGCCAGAAAGTATTATGAAAAAGTCCCAGTTATTTCAAGTACTTATTATCCAGTGTATATTTGCTGTGGCTTCTTACTCTGACTTTAAACCATTTGAATGTACATTAGTCCTTTTATCAGATGATAAATAACAAGCATTTCAAGAAAGTCAGCCGGTATAGGCCTTTGTAAACACGTCTGGCTTGTTAGTGATTAACTTTGAAATTCTCCCTTAAAGTTAGGTTTTAGACTTTTCTGTGAATTTGTTTTCCAAACTCTTGTAGCGTCCTGTCACCGAAAACAATTAAGAATTCTCTTTAAACATAAACATGCACAGAGTAAACGGAGCTGAATTGCACAAAGTTCGCAATTGTCACAACTACTACTCTAGCTTCGTGGAATTCATTATTATGATTTTTTTGCAAATTTAGTTTACGTTGCTCTCTTGTTTTCATCACTCTGCTTTTGCAAATTTTTTGAGTAGACTGTGAAATGCCCCTTAATTACTTCTGCAAGGGACAACAACAAGCTGTGGCAGCCAAGTTCTAAGACCGTAGTGCGTCGCCTCCCTAATCCATATACTTAGGGGGACGTCTGTTCCCACAGCACTGCATGTAACTTATCCGTTGCCTCTAAGATCAGCGTGCAGTAGTGCATTAACTTATAAAAATACTGTACTGAATTCCTCTTTTAGGACATTCAGTATTTGAGATTAAAAAAATCAATTTGTCAAAAGGGCATTAAAGAAAGTGTATGTAATTATGAATATATTCTTGGAAATTCAGAAGACTCCCACAATATTCTTTCTTTGAGTAAGTTCCTTAGACTTTTCTGAGCCACAGTTTTCCTATCTGTAAAATAGAGACAGTCCTTTTTTACTATGAGGTGGGGTTGTGAGTCTTAAACTCTTGTGTATTAAATGCTTAGTATAGTACCTGGAACATGCCACAACCCGTCAGGAAACAGCAACTGCTGTCATTGTTATTGGTCATATTGCCAACGTCCTATATTGTCACAATCATAGATTCCAAGTGCTTAAATCTCTGTTTCATAATACAGGGCATTTTGTAAAGAAAGGAAATAATTTTCTGGGCAGTATCTTATTCTCTGTCTCAATTTCTCCACCTTTTTAAAAAGACATTTCAGAAGTACAAAAAAATTTGTATCCCTTAAGTGTTGTTTGAAATTTCAAAATAATGTGTGCCTGCTATATAATAGCAAGTTTGGAATCCTGTCCTCCATCAGAGGCATCTCCTTCCCCAGCACATCACTTTTGTGTACAGAGGGTCCATTGATATCCAATATGCTTCTACCTCTGAAAAAGCAATGTATGTGGAAATTGCAAAGTATATTATGCACAGGATGAACTTTACATTTGCCTAACCCTGTCATTCTCAACGGGGGCCTATTTTCCCCCCAGAGGACATTTGGCAAAATCTGGAGACATTTTTGGTTGTCATAATGGAGGAGGAGGAGGAGAAGGAAAAGAGAGATTATGCTGCTGGCATCGAGTGGGAAGAGGCCAGGGATGCTGCTAAACATCCTACAACACCCACGAGAGACCCCTACAGGGAGTTATTTGGTGCAAAATGTCAGTAGTGCCAAAGCTGAGCAATCCTGGTCTAACCCAGAGAAGCACCCCTCAGCTACCTAAAGAATTATTCCGAAGTAGGTCTTCAAGTCGGTTGTTTGCATCCATAAGGTATTTTCCCATAAGCGTGGTTAATTTATGGTACTTTGGTTCATTTTCCAAAGCGCGTCAGATTAAGGGCCAACTTGGTAACAAACCACCATTTGTAGTGTTTCTTTAATGAGTTGTGCTCCATTTGGGATGTGAGCCCAGAATACTTTAATCTTAGCAGTGAAAAGACCCTTCTAGATCCATCTCAGATAAGGGTGACAGCTGAGATTCCCAAAGTGGAAGTTATTTATATTAACTGAGTGTAGGGTTCTCTTGTCTTGAAAGACCACCTGTGCTACTGTCAGAAAAGACTATCGCTATTGCTAGCCCACATGGAATTACATGCTTGGCACTTTTTAAAAAATTAAGATTACCAAATCAAATTAGCTGGAGGGTCAGATGTTTCCTTTACCAGGAAATGGGAAGACAGTGGGTTCTTTTTGGATATTATTTATACCTTGAAGCAGAGCAGAGCTGCAGGCTCCGCACAGCGCAGCCCTTCCACCCCCACCTTCCTGAGCTGAAAGCGGTGCTAAGCCTGTGTTATCCCAGGCCACCTTTGCTCCACGTGTTGTAGGAAATCGCTTGTTAGGGCTGCCCTGGTACTCTCTGAAGAGGTCTCTTGGGAGGATAGGGGAGGGGCTGCACAAGGGCCCTTGCAGCAGTGTGAGAGGTTTATAACCTGACTCTTTGCCTTGGCTTCAAGGAGCTGTCATCTACTGCACAAGCCCGGTAACAGGTGCAGCCATGCAGGGCTCGATTTGTTTTCAATTATGTTTTGTAAAAAGGCATGGATCCTTTCTCTTCAGTAGCCTGTATTTCCCATATTGGAAGATAAGCACCACGTTTATAGACACACACACGCACATGCACATTTGGTTATTATTTAGAGAGTGTCGATTCAATGCGACACCCATTCAAGTGGATGTTGTACTTCGTTTACGTTTGCATAAACATTGATTGGAACTCTCACCACCTGAAAACTTTTAAGTTGGTTTCAAGAAAAGAACCTATTTGTTTTGGCAGATTGAACTCTCCTCCTTGAACACCGTTGAGCTTAAGAGCCTAAGTATCTAAACAGGTTTGTGAACAGAGTTTTAATCTTTTTACCCTATTCATTGGAGATATAGACAAACCATACATCAGTTTGTTTACACATTCACAGGAAGATATCACCAAGGAAAAGGAAATCCTTTTCTGCTTATAAATAATTTGAGGGAAATTCTGAGAGCTTAGCATTTGGGTCTAATGTTAATTTTTAATGCTTAGTGATCCTCAGGAAAAGCAGGAAGGATTTAGGGTTTCAGTAGAGATGGTGTTTGGAGAAAAGCTGTAATTGCAGAATCATTGTACTTTGTGCTCTCCCTTTCCTGTGGTTCAGTTCCAGAGGGTGTTGATGCTGCTCCTTCCTAGATAGCAATAATTTGTCAAAAGATGTTTGCATGAGCAATAGTTCTGATCTGGTGCCATATGCTGGTTTCACATTGAGTCATAGTAACCCCTATACCATAGAATTTCTTGATGTTTACAGGTTTAACTGTAGCCATACGATGCTGTTGATCCGCATCCCTAATTGTTAGACAGTCTACCTGACACTGTCCTATTGACATGACATCGTGCTGCCTTGAGTGACTTCCTCTTCCATGTGTGCATGGCCCATGGTGGGCACACTGGCACCGGGTCAGCCACCTTCCTGGCATGGGACCAAGGTTATGGCTTCTCCCAGAGAATGTTGGCAGGGGAGGAAAGCTCTAGAACCACATCCCTGAGGAGAAAAACTATTCTGAAAAGGAGATCGTTTTCATTACCTTTATTTTCTTACGTTCATTAGTATTTTTCCAGTCAGCCTAGGCTTGCCCGTTTTGAAGAGGTTCAAGATTTCTAAAAGTGGGTCATAGATTATATTCACTTTAAATTTTGATAGATGCCTCCAAGTCAACCTTCCAAGTGTTTTACCAACCCAATTCCCACTTCAGTGTGTGGGAGTGTCCCTTCATGGGCTCTTGTAGCAACATAGCATATAATCAATGCCTTCCCCTTTCTTTAGCGCTCTGAACAGTGAAAAAGTTAAGTCTTTTAAAACTACTTTAAAATTTAATTAAAATTTAATCGTTAGTGTATTATAATACAATCGTTAGTTGTACACATAGATGTCATTTGTATTCCTTTTTTCTGTAATTTATCCATTCATATATTTTTCCCGTGTTTTTCTTTTGGGTTATTTCTCTTGATTTATAGGAGTTCTTTATGTTTTATAGTTATTGTTTGTCAAATATTCTTGAATTTTCTCCCACTCTGTCAGTTGCTTTTAACTTTAGTGTGGCATATTTTATAGTGTAAGAAATTTTAGTTTGGGAGAAATCCAATCCGTCAAATGTTATCCTTTACAGTTTCTAGAATTCTAGAAATACTTAAAAAGGCCTTCCTCCCAAGGCTATGAAATGTTTTTATATTCTCTACTAATTTTATACTTTTAATTTTACATTTAGATCTTCAGATTACCTGGAATTTATTTTTATGTATCACATAAAGTAAGAATTGAACTTTATTTTCTTTCACATGAATAGTCAATTATCTCAATATGCTTTCTCCACTGATTTGAAATGACTTATTTATTTTTAAAATTCCCACGCTTACTAGCCTCTGCTTCTGGATGTTCAGGTTTCCTCCCGTGATTTTATCAAGGGTCAGAGAAGGCTTTCTCAGGGAAGGAGGGGAAATGCAAGGGTGGTGTCTTAACTGGGCTAAGCATGTGTGAGATAGGGGCCTTGGAGTACGGAGGAAGGAGAGCTTTCCAGGCAGAGGAGGCATGTGCATAGGTCCTGGGACACCTGTAAGACGTGAAGTAATGTGGATCCGTCAGGGGAAAAGTCCTGTAAAGTGAGGGACTCCTGTTCTCCCACAGGGTAAATGTCAAGCTCTTGAACCTTCTGGCCCTGCATTCCTCTCAAGCATTGTCTCCACTCAAGCCCTTCTTGTTTTAAACATGTCAACTGCAACTGCAGCAGCACACACTGGCTTACCTCTTTTGCTCAAATGCTCTCCCCCTCCCCATCCTCCTGTGGCCTTAAAAGTCCTTTCCTTGTACTTCCATGCCTCTTCCTACCAGCACCATGCCAGCCCACCCTGGCTTAGTACTGCTCAGCACTCTTAAGAAGCCCCATCCTCGCTGTTCCCCATTCCCACCCACTGCCCCCTGCCAGTGTGTTTGCCACATGATCCTTCGGTTGTTTCTTGGAGTCTGTGTCCCTCCTTGGGCTGGATGGTTCTTACAGTCGGGGGTCATGTCTTACTCATCTTTGTATTGACATAGTGCAGCATGGAGCCTGGTATATAGACAATTTATTCAATAATATTTGTTGACTGAATGCATGAACAAGATTAAAAAAGATCACTGCCGTTCTAAAAACGTCAGCTTGTTATAGAGCGTAGCATACACACTGCGGTACAGATAAGAAATAACATCTGTTAGCTTTTCTCTTTGCAAAGGAGAGGCTGTCACCACAACACTTCCATTCACACATGAGAGATGCTCACGTGTGATTCTTGCACCTTGAGTTTCTTGGAGAAGACTGTGACAGATTCCTGGGCAAACTCTAGTCTCCAGAAGAGATGCAGAGCCCTCCTCCTCCTGCGTGTGTCCGTGTTTTAGCCTGAAACCTGCAGGTGTGTGTCACCTTACAGGACCAGAGTGGGAAGAGAGGACATGGGGAGGGCATCCCAAGGGCGGAGCTACAGTCTGAGCCAGGACAGAATGGGAATAAGTGAACGAGCATCAAGAGTCTTAGGGAAATATTTTACACATAATCTTTCATATATATTCAGAAAGTCGTCGTTAAACATCTGCCTCTTTGATCTCCTCTGAAATCATTGCGTGGCATCAGCTGCTGACATGTTAGATGTTTATTTGTACCAAAATGATGCAGCTTAATGAAAATTCAACACATACCTTTGACATTCCCACTCAGTTACAGTTTAAAATACACAGGGACGGCACCGCGTATACCACTTTGTGTATATGTCACTGAAGGTTTCCTGTGACAGTCAGTGGTGGTGGTTTTTACTTCTTTAACTTTCTGACAGCTCAAGTCAGGACCATACCAGAACGAGTCTTGGGGCAAGGTATTTACAGACTGAGGTGAAGGGCAACACGCAGCGCAGAAAATGTTCTCAAGATGATCCCGGCTGGGCGGGTACCATAGGGAGATTCTTCGTGAGCCTGGGCCCAAACCTGATGTGAGAAGAGACCCCCAGAGTGGAATTTGTGCCATCTTCATGGTTTTCAGGGCTGCATATGGTAGTAGAAAATGCAGAAATCTTTATTTTCCCCTAATCCAAAGTCAAGCTGAGGGGCTGGCCCGGTGGTGCAGCAGTTAAGTGCACGCGTTCCACTTCGGCGGCCCGGGGTTCACCAGTTCAGATCCCGGGTATGGACATGGCACCACTTATCAAGCCATGCTGGGGCAGGTGTCCCACATATAAAGTAGAGGAAGATGGGCATGGATGTTAGCTCAGGGCCAGTCTTCCTCAGCAAAAAGAGGAGATTGGCAGCAGATGTTAGCTCAGGGCTAATCTTCCTCAAAAGAAATGTCAAGCTGAGGATGAGAGGAAATATTTAGAATCTTAGTTTCTGGGAAGGAGTGAATGTGTCAGCCTTTTAAAAAGAAGCAATATAGACATAGATCACCTGGAGATGTGAATCTTAGCCCTTCTGACTTGGATAGATATGTGGGTATGTCTTGAGTTCCAAAGACTTGGTTTGTGATCTGGTAATAGAATGTTTAATCCAGGTCACATATTCATTTTATCATATCAAATCTGAGAGGAACCCTAAGTGGCATTAATATTACCTTAATCCGTAAATAAATATGGTATTTGTTATAAGAGAAATCTAGAAAAGGACTGAAAACTATAGAGATGTCTTGGTGTCCCTGTCGTAAATTGGAAACAGGAAATTGCTGGCAGAGAGAAATGTGATCACAATCACTTAACTAGGGTGTTGTAGCTCAGATTATAGATAATAACCCAACTGTTTTAGGATCATAATATATAGATTCATATTTGTCGTGGTTGATAGTTAAGCAGATAGAGTCACCTTGCAGATACATGGGCTGGGCTTCAGACTTTAAGAACAAGTGAGATTAATTATTGGATACAATATGTAAAAGATGTTACTCTAAGGACCCACTATCCTGGGCGAAGAAGCAGAATATCCTCCTAAGTAATGTTTGATCTGCTGAACATCACACAAGTTTCCCCAAAATGAACCATGTGTCACCTAATAATGTTATATTTGATTCCAAACAATATCTCTTGACAGTGTGACAAGAAACTTTTGAAGTGTCTAAGTTGTTATCTGAGTTGAATCATTTGGGTCCAGGATACATAGATACATGTCAATAGACAATTAAAAGTGTGTCTGGAAATAACTGTAAAGTTCAAGTTTAGAAATGTTTTTAAATAGTCAGCAGAGGAAAGTATGTATTTTCACGTTTCTTTTTTCTATAACAATTAGAATACCATTATGACTGAAACTGTTATTTAGGTGTGGGGAGAAAGCTGTTTATATAGCTATCAGATGCCTGCCTTCTTAATCTAATGTGCTTGTCTGCTTTTCTTCTTCTACACCCAGGTTCAGACTGCCCTAGCCTTGTGTTTACAGATAATTCCTCCATAAAAGGAGTGGTGGGGGGTGAGGGGGTGAACAAATTGATTCTAACTATTCCCCATACAAATAACCTCACCTTCTCACCCTCTTCCACCCTGTTTCTTGTTATATTTCTCCAACAAAGGAAGGAAGGTAAATATGAGAAACTATTATAAGTATAGTTTATAATTCTCTGGAACCCAATACCTTCTCTATATAATAAGCTTTCAGTCAAATAGAAGGTTTTTTTTTTTTTTACCTGCTGTAGTCTACTTTTATGAAACATGTAAATTTTAAGAAAATAAGTTGACAGTTTCCCTTGCCTCAGGTCATTATGTATTCAGATTTATATATGTATTATAAATCTGCAGCTGAAGTATCAAAACTCATGTTCAGGGAATGAAAGGGGTAGAAGGCTTGCCCCTGAACCGTCTGAATGAGAGGAAACTTCATAGATCAGCTGCTAGGTTGATCTGTTCATGGACATTCACAAGAGACTGAGAATTCACTAGATTCCCCGAACCAGTGTTTTCTACTCTTAGGGAAAACACACTGGCTGAATTGTTGGAAAAGGGTTACCCAGGGACACCAAGAACCACTCTTCACAGATGTTCTTTCAGAAAGCAAAGTAATGTGACAGCATCTACGAGACGCATCCTGCCAGATTCACCGTGGCTAGCAAGTAGGAGGGCCTGTGGGCCCCCAGAAGGCACCTCCCTGCTCCATCTAGCTGCCTTAAGAATGTTCCTTGGAGCAGAGGATGCTGGAATAAAGAAGGCCCTCTGTTACCTCATTCCACAGGCCCTTGAAATCTTGGTCACTTATGTGCTCTCAAGTTTGAAAAAAAAAAAAAAAAAAGAAAATGTTCCTTGTTGTTCTTGGGAAATATCAGACTCTTAATTAGAATTAAAGGTCACTGCCAGAAGGGGAAGAAACAAGTAAAGATACAATGCAATCATAGATACTTAAAAGGAGACTACATGTTAAGTTGCCCCATCTCTCAGGAGAGGTTCCTCTATTTGGCTTACGGAACTACTGGAGAAATATCTACCTGCTCCTTAGAGCTCCCAAGAGGCCTGAGCTGGACCCTCCTTTCTCTATAGGACAGTCTAGGAAGGTGGTAGGATTTCATAAAGGCTCAGACCCAAGATCCAGAAGCCAAATCTAGTATTAAGCTTCCCAAGATTCCTCTGACCTGCAGGTGCACAGGCAGACCGAGAATTAATCCCAATTCGAGAGTTTCACCCGATTTAGAACCTTATTTCCAGGGCAAAGCTAGATCCTTTCCAGGCCAGAAGGGGAAAGAAGAATTGCGCTTATCAACATGCATTCTCCATCGTCTGAGGCTTATTTTCAACCTAATGGGTCTGTAATTTATTTGCAAGGCTAAAACAAATTGATATGAATTCATATCCAGCCTCTGAATCTGCACATTGTTAGGCTGTAACTTGAGGTAGTATAGACAGTTCATTGTGGAGTCTCAAAATTAATGATAGAAGTTATGTTTTAGGGGCTGGCCCCGTGGCTGAGTGGTTAAGTTCGCGCGCTCTGCTGCAGGCGGCCCAGTGTTTCGTTGGTTCGAATCCTGGGCACGGACATGGCACTGCTCATCAGACCACGCTGAGGCAGCGTCCCACATGCCACAACTAGAAGAACCCACAACGAAGAATGCACAACTATGTACCGGGGGGCTTTGGGGAGAAAAAGGAAAAAAATAAAATCTTAAAAAAAAAAAAAGAAGTTATGTTTTAATTAACTGAGGTCGTACAAGGATAACTTCCATCGCAAATGTGAGAAACCCAGATAAACAATTATAATTTAATTGATTTATTCCAGATTCTGTGTTGATCCTAAAATACTTTATATTCTGAGAAGCATTAAGCTCCTCAGCAAACGTATATGCAGTAGAGGCGTGCTCACAGGCAGCTTAGAAAATCACATGCTACAGTCAAGGAATTCTCTAGTAAGAGCACAGTATTTTCCAGGTGGTTGGTTTTTTTATATTTTTCACTAGGATGTGGAATTACACAGTGTAGTTCGGTAGTTAAGAATACAGCCTCTTGACTTAAGGTCATCTTGTAGCTCTACTGCTCCCAAACTGGTGATGCTGGGAAGGTGGTTTAATCTAACTCTGCCTCAGTTTCTTCACCCTGTAAACTAGGGCTAGTATTAGTGCCTACCTCACAGAGTTGTTGTGAAGATTCAGTGAGGTAATACACACCATTGTCTAGCACATAGCAAGCACATTAAGTAAATGTTTGCTGTCGTTATCATTAGTATGAGTAGTAACAGTAGTAATAGTAATGTGCGAGTTTGTAGTCACTTCAATAGGAAGTTGTCTGAATTCTCTCCTCTCCCTTCCAGCAGGAAAATGGCAGATGCACGACAGTGGCCTCCTGAACATCACCAAGGTGTCTTTTTCAGACCGAGGTAAATACACATGTGTTGCTTCTAATGCCTATGGCACTGTGAACAACACAGTGACCCTGAGAGTCATCTTTACCTCTGGAGACATGGGAGTCTACTACATGGTCGTTTGCCTCGTGGCTTTCACCATCGTCATGATTCTCAACATCACTCGCCTGTGCATGATGAGCAGCCACCTGAAGAAGACCGAGAAAGCCATCAACGAGTTCTTTAGGACAGAAGGCGCGGAGAAGCTGCAAAAGGCATTTGAGATCGCCAAGCGGATCCCCATCATCACCTCAGCCAAAACTCTAGAGCTTGCCAAAGTCACCCAGTTCAAAACCATGGAGTTTGCCCGCTATATTGAAGAGCTTGCCAGGAGTGTGCCTCTGCCTCCCCTCATTATGAACTGCAGAACTATCATGGAAGAGATCATGGAAGTGGTTGGGCTGGAGGAGCAAGGGCAGAATTTTGTGCGGCACACTCCAGAAGGCCAGGAGGCCGCCGACAGGGATGAGGTGTACATGATCCCAAACTCCCTGAAGAGAAGTGACTCCCCCACCGCCGACTCAGACGGCTCATCGCTGCATGAACAGCCTCAGCAGATTGCCATCAAGGTGTCCATTCACCCGCAGTCCAAAAAAGATCACATGGACGACCAAGAGGGTATACCATTTGAAGTCAAAGATGAAGAGGAGACAGAACCGTCCGCTGAACGTTCTCCAGAAACTGCGGAGCCTTCTACAGATGTAACATCCACGGAGCTAACGTCGGAAGAGCCGACACCTGTTGAGGTATCAGATAGAGTCCTGCCGCCAGCTCACCTGGAAACTACAGAGCCAGTAATGGCACGTGACAGAAACACCTGCATAATTTACGAAAGCCATGTATAATATCAACTCCAAAAAGCTATGCATATCAAGAAAATCAGGGGCTGCTCCTTGTAGTACCGATGTAGTACGCACTTGCCGCTAAGCCTTACCAGGAGATGCTCATCCCTTAGGTAGGAGACATGCCATTTCAAAAGGGGAAGCACTTGTGTGCAGTTTCTGTGACTGGAATTTCCCCAGTAGAAAAGGATGCGGGGAACATCAGGGTGCAGAATTGATACTACTGGACAGAAAGTGTCCATGTGATACGAATTTTAGAGGCTCTTCTCTGCCAAATACCTTAATTGGCGATGCCCTTTTGGCAAAGAGTACACTACTGTAAGATATTCCGAGTTCAAGAGCCCTCTCCAATGCACACTGCATTGCTTTTCCTTTGAAAAATTATAGGTCTGCTACAATAGTAAATGCACGTACGTGGGTTTGTTGCACTTTCTTCTCAGTTTTTGTTCCTTTCATGGTCCCTTTTTGTTGGAGTACTTGTATTAATATTAATTGTTTTTCTGGTTTAGTCCTCTTTGCCCCTTTGTCCTTATTTCTCCCTAGAACATTTACCTCAGAGGCTTTGGTGTCAGTCACCCGTACGAGGACTGATATCTACAAGTCATTTATAATGTTCCAAAGTAGTTAGTAGGCTCGTTCTTTTTGTCATTTCCCAGGCCTCTCTCCGTACACTGCTATTTTTGTTTCCAATGAAGCTGCTGTTGTGAAACTGAGAAAAGCTTTGCCCAGGAATAGCACTTTAATAGCCAAATAAAAATGTGTTTACCTGTCCATTTCTGAGAGCATTTTGGTGAGCTCAACCGAGGTTGGAGGGAGATTGTGAAAGGTTGAATATACCCATTCTACCCATGAAAATTGCTGTTTTTACATTTAAGGACCATCACCCTCCAAACAGAGACTGATGCTTTATCTGGGAAATTTGTTGCTTCCAAAGACAGGGGCATTCGTTGAATGCCTGCAGGTTGTAGAATATTGGCTTCCCAGAAGGGTTTGCAAGGACCAGATGCCATCAGGTGACTCCAGCTTGATTTGGGGCAGCAAACGTCAGGATCTGTGAAGTTGTGTGACCAGGTCTGCTTTTGTAAACTGCGTAGCTGACTTGTTGGTCCTTGAAGGGGAGAGTGAAAGGTTAGAATAGTGGCATAACTGTACCATCGCATTTGATGCCAAAAGTATTGAATTAGTTTGTAGTCTCACAAGAAAGGAGTTATTATACGTGAGGCAGAATGATGCTGTGGAAAGAAGACAAAGCTAGGCATCCAAAGGCCAACACCTTACCTGACTGTGCCAATAACCAGCTGCCTGGCTTTGGGCAAGTCTGGGTCTCAGTTTCCTTATCTGGCAGAGGTGGCAGACTAGATGAGCTCTGAGCACCATTTAAATGGTCTCACTCTCTCACAGATCCAAACCAATATTATCACCCTTGCTCTTTTTCTGAGTTACGTTCAAGATTTTCACTTTCATCTCTGGGTTCACCTAACATTTTTTATACATATTACTTATTCAGACAAAGTGGATCAGTTTCAAATAATCATAGCATTTTAAGCAAGTTATGGATCTTCTCCCCCAAGACTTCCTTAGGACCCCTTCCACAGTGTAGATTGAATTGTGGTGAGAATGAGTGTTGTTATTTCATTTTCACTTAGGAACAGGGGAGACACTAAGCTTAAAGAAATTCTAAGGGTCATGGTCACATCAAGTGATGGGGTCATGACATTGGAGGTTACATGGACCATGTTAGTCATGAGACAGCAGACCCAGATGCTTAGTTCTTACTCTGTCACTATCTGGATAAGTGACCTTGGACAACTCTCTTCCCCTCTCTGGGGTTTAATCTTTTGCATCTACAAAATATGGGGTTGTACTTGATGGGCCACAAGATCCCTTCTAGCTCAGACATTTATAGTTTTATGGAAAGTTTGTAATCATCCATGTTGGTCCCCGTTGCAAGAGACAGGCAACATTGGGAGCAAAAATGGGTGCATGAGATCGGATGCTTTTGCTGTTGAAACTTTACAGCAAATGGGTCTGGCTCTGTAGCTGAGGGCAGAGGGTTTGGCTTCCGGGGTGCCCCTGACAGTTTCTTTATTCATAAATAACTGGTGTGGAAGACAATCTGACAAGACATGGAGTTTGATCAAACATCTCTTGGCCAGGATGAACTGTTGGCATCTAGTTTGAAGTGTCTTTGGTGGTCACGTAAAGAAATTAGTAGTGAGCAATCAAGAGAAACCATGACTCCTGTTTGGGCTGTCTGGACTAGGATTTTATGTATTTGAGTTACAGAAAAGTTTTATCTCCAACTCTTAGAATATAGATATTTTCCACTTGTTATGGAGGTCAACAAATTCTTACCATGGATCTATACGCCCAAAACAACAACAGAGACTTAAGCTCATTTTGTGATATTGTGTGAACTTTTTCCCATTCTATTCAGTTGTCCTTCCACATAAACCGTTGTGCATATTTCCACATGGAAACTATAAGAGAAGGCATCTGTTCCATCTAGATGTTGACGAGGGGTAAAAAGTTTAAAATGAGCAGAGTTTTTTTGAAGCAGGAGCAGAAATTTGTGACCAAAGAATGTTTCCAGGTTGGTTTTAACTTCTTTATACTGGGGAGATCATATAGATTTTCAAAACTTTACCCCTCTTTAAGGCATCAAAAAACTCTTGATAAAATGCCAACCTAAAAGGAGGTTGGCTCACGATGGAAATTTTTCCTTCCAGAAATTCTACACTCTCCCTATCCTACAGCGTCTTTATGAAATGAGAAAGGCTTTCCTGCTAGAATATGAAATGTGGAAGACCTTGTGACTTTCGGCTGATTTTTCAAAGATAAACTGTTCAGCTTCTTAGAAATTCATAGAAGTATGGCTGTGTGTGTGTGCACACATGCACGTCAGACTCATTTGGGAAGTTTTAAAAGCTTAACACTAAATCCCAAGCCATGTCCTTTGGGTCTTATGTAAGCATTCTCAAAATTAGACCATTTCTGGTTTCTGAGTCATCTGGTCATATCTCTAGCAGTTTTTTTCTTGAAATTCTGAAAATGATTCAGATACGTGTACATATTTAATTCACTTAGATGATCTGTAAACTTGGATGGTATTTATTCTAAATGGAAAAAATTTTATACTGAAAATCTATGTAATTTATAATGGTTTTGTTTTATATATTATATTTTCATATCTTTAGGGCACATCTGCTCTTCTCATCTTTTTGTATATCATACTTGGCAAAAGAACTACTAATACTTGACTAAAATCTCTAGGAACCAAATGTGATACATAACGCATAGAAATCACTCTAAAATCTCTGAATGTTCTTACCTGTCCCAAGCATCATTGTGCCGTCAGTTACGTCCAGAATGATTTGTCTCAGATGCTTATGAGCATTCCTTATTTCAAAACTAAGGCTAAAAGATCTGACATCATGCACAATCGATTCTGAATCTTCTTTCCTTCTTTATCTTTTTGTTGTTGGTTTCATTTTTAATTGTAGAAGTCTATGTTGTCTAAACTTCTGTTTGAAGGGCAAATGTGAGATAAGAAAGCAACTTGATGGAAAGACTGAACTGAACTGTGGCTCTGTAAATTATTCAGTCGACTGATAACATGTTCTAATGCTTGGATTGTTACTTATTGGTAATCTAGGATCTGCTCAGCTCTTTAGCACAGGAAGAAAATGTAAGGCACAAAGAATATATGCATGTTTTGAACAGACACACTCCAAATGTAGTGCAGCCAACACAGATCAGCTTAGGAACACCAACCCCAGCCACTGAAGGAACCGTTCAGAAGGCAGAGCTGACGCCTTTATTTGCAAATTGAAATAGAGTGTTATATCAGTGCTAAAACTCTTCAACAGCAGCCCCTATGGTTCTGTTAATGGGATATTTCCTCTCAGTGTTTCATTTGGTAAGAAATTGGAGCGTTTAACTTATCTTTCCAAAACCCTATTTTATACTCAGCACAGTTCAACTACTGTCCTCTACCTGTCTTCACATATCCTTTTGGCAGTCCCTTAAGATTAAAATCCATGTTTCTATTCTTGCTTTTTAAACTAATTTATTGCTACTCTTTAAATATCTACCAAATCTCATTGTATATTCATGCACATATTTCAAGCACCTGATAAGCTTCAAGATATTGGTCATTTTTACATTCACCTACCTATTCATATAAAAATCCTTCAGTAGATAACAAAGTTCATTTTCCTAATGACTTTTTTAGGGTTTCTACAGTGATAAATAAGATTGAGATTAAATGAATCAGTGGTGGGAAAAAATCAAACAAAACAGAATTGCTTATTATCTTTTCCAATGATCAGTTATACAAGAAAATATCATATGAAGGTGATAATGATCTTTGAGATTTTTTTAGAGATTTTGTTTTTAAGGGGACTAATACTTAGAATACCACAATCAAAATTGAAGCTCTTAGAGAATGCAAAATTAGAAAGCAAGTAGTTCAAAGAATATTCTGGCATAAATTATTTTTATTTAACCAGTAATAAAAGACTTCAAATGTATCTCTCAGTCGCCATAGAGTGACTAGAGTGAGTTAGGGTCAAAGAAGATGCTTGCACTCACGTTTGGTTTGCTGTATCTCTGGTTCTGGATGTCCTTTGTTAAAATCAGAAAATAAGATGAAAAAGTTTATCTGGGCGGAAATGTGAAACTGATGATTCTTTGAACTATAATTGTTCACTTTTTTAAAAAAATAAAAATGTAAACAAATAACTAATATTTAAGTTGATGTTATAGTAGCAAAAAAACACAAAAAACGTGATCCATCCTGTATTTTGATTATTGCTTTAATAAAGGGTTTGCGCAGGTATGTGGAATGTGTGTTATGTCCCACTTGATGGGTGCATGATTGTGGCCTTATTTACTCGTTCCAATGATAAGAAATCTGTGGTCAATGCTTATCCCTACGTTTTTGCATCTGTAGCATATCTTGGGAAAAATGAAATAATTTTTATGTAAAACTACAAATTTATCCAAATGCAGACACCTGAACTCTGTCCTGACAAACATTATAGCAATATTTTTACCTATATCAAGAAATAATTTTTAACACATAATATCAAGCTTACTGTAGATAATTCAAAAAGACCAGGAAACTCACATACCAAGAACATTCCATGGGAGAAGGCATGCATAGTAATCTGCCACAATACACCTCAACAACACCAAATCTAGGCCAAATCCCAAAACAGGCTAAGTAGGTTCCTTTGACAATGAGTAAGTGAACTTCGAAAGCTGAATTCCTCTCAGATAAGATAAAATGTGGGGTGTGTAAGCAAAACTACCAAATGAGAAAGGAGACTACCAAATGGGAAAGTAAGAGGAACAAACAAGGCAGAAAGTCAGTATTTTACTGTAGACTAAAGAGCCAAGCAAAATAACTGGGTGAGTTATCCAATGAACTATGCATATAATTAACCATCCATAGGTTCTCTCAAGCAAAAAAGGGCTTAAGAGAATTATACTGCCATTAATGGAAAAATTAACAATTGTATCATCATGAAAGAGGAAATGGGAAACTTCCATCCTAACGAGGTAATTTTGACTGGTGCCTTTTTTCAGACCCAGAACAAACAATTGCTAGATTTCTTTGCAGGTTTTGGAATGCCGTGTTCTTCATGGGCCTTAATCAAAGGAGCTAAGTAAGACTTAATATTAATCTGAGTGATTGTCAAAGACACGTATAGTCATAGAGTTGGAAGAAAGTGTGAGGTTATCTGCTTTATGTGTCTTTTTCTACAAAGTGCCTAATTCGTATCAGCTCTGCTTGCAGATCTCTGAAAAATAGGGAGCTCATTACCTTACGCAGCCGCGTGTTCTCTTGTTGACAGGTTGTGAGTGCTGAGTCAAAATCTTAAAAGTAGTAGCACACTGGTCCTTGGGCTCTCTCAAGCTAAAAACATGAGTTAGTCCTGCCACAATAAAATTGTCTTTTTACTGCCAACACAAAACTAAAACTATAAACGCATTTCTGTAAAAGAGAGGATTACAAAAACTTGGGGTGCTCCTGATACTACTGCATTAATTACACACCATGTGGCACAGACCCTTTAGAGGGAATAGGTTCTGCCAACAGGGTGTTAGAGGTAGAAGTCAGGTGAATCAGGTGCTCCTCCCAGCCCCTCAGATGCCTTAAGGCTACAGCTCATTAAATCAAGGATGGTTCAACTGCCAGAAAAAAAAAAAATGAAGTTGCAGATTAATTGCCTCAGTAGATTAGTATGTTTTTCAAGGACCGTTAGAATTGACATACTGAAAGAAGTATATGTATGCGTTACATGGCCTATTGAGGTATTTTTAAATAGCAATTGAATTAGGCACCAATTGCATTTACACTCTTAGGTAAAATGAAGATACCAGGGGTAAAATAACTCTCTTCCTCATACTAAATAACTAATAAATGTTAAGCTAAAAAATATGGATGATGGTTGATACAGCAATATGAATTTTTCAAAACACAAATTTCTCACTACCAATGGAGTGGGTTTTCTTGTAATTGACTCATGTTTTAAAATTTAATATGGAATAGGAATCCTAGGGAATAATGCAAAAAATACCTGCACATAAAACTCTAACAAAATTAGGGACTTTTTGTTGTTCGGTGTAAATGCTGTATAGCATCTATTTTCTGAAAATTTTCATGATTCATGTGCAGCTGATGTGTATCAGAGACCCCTGCAGTGATGGATGCCTCTGGTTTTAAGTCTGATGGATTATTGTGTCTCTGGGTGCTGCACAGTTCTTCCACGTAGGCTTCTGATGAGGAGGACAAAGTTGTCCCAAAGCTTTAAGAAGGTTCTTCATTCTAAACATCAAGGCTTTTGCATGAAGGGGAAAAAATAAGTTTGTCTGAAGAAAGCAGTAAAATTCTCTGTACCAGCTATACAGATTGCCCTTGTCAGATGACGTTTCTTACTCTCTTCCCTGCCAACGTTACCTCAGCTGTTCAGCCGGCAGACCAGGTTATTATGCATGAAGTAAAACGCTTGATTATGGGATAGATTGTAGTAGAAAACTCATCTGCCATGTAGTAGACATTTTATCAGTTTAACATAAAAGCGGTAAATTTTAATGGTATGTTTGAAATTATTTTAAAACTGAAACATTACAAAAATTATGACCTGGCATCATGTTTGTAGAAATGTGTTTGTCTAATGAAGAAGGAAATTGAAAGTGTTAAGACCTCAGGAATTGCAGAAAATTTAAATACATTCTATTTGTAGGAAAGAAGAAAGATGACAGCTGATATGAGGAATCTGTAAGCATTAAAGTTTTCAATGTGCAGAATATAACTTTCCTAATTTTTTTGTCATCACAGTAATTATTGAGATACATTAATAATATTTCTGAAACTCTGCCAGATCCTGAAAAAAAGAAAACCCAAATTTAAGCCAAATTTTAAAATATATATGTATTTTTCTTGTATCATGTTAAATATCTTATGTTATCTTCTCTCATTCCATAATGGATTTGAGGTGATTGAGTTAAATGTATTTTACTTTCTGTGAATCCTTTGAAATTGGATTTCATTCAAGCTCACTAACTCTCAATAACCGGACTACTTTATTAATCAAACATTTTACTCCCAATATTTTGAATCGAGAGATTTATGTAAAGTAGGTATGATTATATGATTATGTATGTATATGAGTATAAAGCAGAACAGCTGGATGATCTATGTTTTTCTTTATAGCTAAAAATGGAAGACTTTCTGTTGTTATGCTATGCTCACAGACTAAATGTTTGTGTCCACCCAAAATTCCTGTGTTGAAATCCTAATCCCCAGTGTGATGGTATTTGGAGGTGGGGCCTTTGGTAGGTGATTAGGGTCTTCAAGAGTGGACCCCTCGTCAATGGGATTAGTGCCCTTATAAAAAAGACCCCACAAAGCTCCCTCACCTCTTCTGCCATGCGAGGACCTAGCAAGAAGATGAACCTGGTCTATAAACCGGGAAGTGGACTCTCACCAGACACTAAATCTTTCAATACCTTGATCTTGGACTTCCCAGCCTCCAGAACATTAAGAAATAAATCTTCATTGTTCAAGCCACGCAGTCTATGGTATTTTTGTCGTAGCAGCCCAAATGGACAAAGACAGAGTGCATAGTGGAAAATAGTGCAAGAACACATAAAACAGGTAACACGTTTCTTCCAATTTCTTACATATGTATTTGGATTGTCTTTTTCAACATTTTCCTTACAAGATTTTTTTAAACACCTCAATATAAAAATCAATACAAATAGAGAATTCTAAACTTTCAGATTATTTTCCTTCTTCATTTAATATTTACACTCACCATCATAGAAAAATTATAGTCCTGACTGTCCTGTTTGTGTGAGATCTAAAGAGGATGGCTATGCTTTATGACACCAAATTTAGATTCAGTCCATTACCTAAACATGAAGTTGTCTTGCTCCAACTGGTACCAAAAATGTCTACGTACCCACTATGGTGGGCTGAACCTTGACTACTGTTTGTGAACATGTGTGTTTGGTTATATGTTGCATGTATGAATTTTATCTTTCTAAATGCTCTGAGCCTAGAACATAAAATACATCTTTAATTAGACTTTTTATTTTGAGATAATTGTAGATTCACTTCAAGTGGTAAAAAGTAGTACAGAGAGATCTCATGTAGCCTTTACCCAGTTCCCTTCAATAGTAAGATTTTGTAAAACTATAGTATACTTTCACAATCACGGTACCAACATTGATACAATTCCCAATCTTAATCAGATTTCCCCAGTTTTATATGTACTCATTTGCGTGTATTTCATTCTACACGATTTTATCATATCTAAGTTTTTATATCCACCACGATAGTCAAGATACAGAACCACAAGGATCACCACAAGGATCCTCCATGTTGCTCTTTTATAACCACCTCTCGCCCTAGAACATATTTTTTAAATCAGTAAACTCAATTAGAGTAAAAGAAGTGAAGCTTATCTGGAACTAATTGTAGTAAGTGGGTTTTTCCATGGAAATATGTTCAAACCATCAGTTTCTTAATGTCTGATTTCCTGTCGCTTTAGAAGGACTTACACAATGAAGACAGATTTTTTCTGAAACAGAAAGGAAGTACAGCCATATTTTTGAAATCCTAGAAAATCCTTGAGAAGCAGGGGATCTGAGGCAGGAATAAGTCAGTGTCTTGGTGGAGGAACTCTTGGACATTCAATTCACACCCCATAGTGCTCTTGCAGCCTAAAGATGCAGAACAGAGAACAAAGGCATGATTTCTACATGCCTTTAAAGGTCTCAAGGAAAGAGAAAGTACTCCATCCAGTGTCTAGAATGCCTAGGACTCACTACCACTCCAGAAGTTCCAAAACTAAGGGCACAAAGTGGTAAAAAATAATGAGTAAAGACCCAAACAACCTCTGATACTGGTGACCTTGTGAGCCTTGCATTTTTCTCCCTTGGGTAAGATGCGACTTAGAATTTAGTGCCCAGCACCAAGGCCATAAGGAAATATCTATCAGTTCTGATGTTGTATTAAAGTATTAAGGGCCTTAGTAAAAACCTAATACCGGTTATACGATCTCAAGTATTAAAATTAAGACAACTGGCCACAGTGTTGAGGGAAAAGCAATTCTGCCCAACTCAACAGAAAGTGCAGGAGGCACATTCCTGAACAGGGTCACTGGAGGAGTCTTGAAGAGTCCTCATTCAAAGCCGCTGAATTGCCACCAAGAAAGAGTCATTCCTTCAGAGTAACATTTTTTTCACACTATGCAAATACGCTAGACTTGTAATTACATTTAGCCTCTGTCAGGTATTATGAATGCATAGCATGAACTGGTTTAACTCTATGACTCTACCTAACATCCAGCTGAAATCTGAGCACCTATGGGGCAGAAGTGTCGAAGAGGGTGGAGAAGAGTGATGTTGACTCCTAGGCGACTTCCAGGAGGGCAAGCCTGCGTGGAGGTCCTGAGCGTCCAGAAAGCATCTCATGCCTACTGACATCTTGGAAGCATAAGAGGACTTGCCTAAGGCAAGCATGAGAAAACTGAAAAATAACTTCTACCTCGTCCTGTTACCCAAGACCAGCCATGCCCAGATATCAGTGAATTTTAAAAATATGGTAAGTAGTGTGTGTTAGCTTGTGTGAGTCAATTATTCAAGTCATAGGAAAGTCTACTCATTATCTAATTGCTAGTTGAGAAATCCCTCCCGTTTTAGTCCTGGTTGTCTTCTCACTGACATGAACCACAATGCTTAAAGCATTTTGGTCTAAGCTAATCAGCAGTGTCCCGTTACAAAAATCAAGTTATTAAATCATTCCTAAGAAATGATTCCCAGTGATAGTGGAGGGCAGACTTTCAGTAAAGTAGCAACATTAAAGCATCTTTCAAATACCTGTTTGTTTAAAATGTGTTACATTAATTAGGATACTTTATTTCCATCAAGTTCAAAACTGTTCTTTAACTGCCGCTTTGGTAACATTGCAGTTCTGTATTTTCCACTCAAAACTCAAGACTAAAGCACAAAATCTATACACTGTACTCTAACTATAATCTTTCATTTTATTCTATAATTCTTTAATTCAATAGTTTTGCTCTGTTTTCTTTGCACATGCTGTATCTCAGAGTCTTACAAAATTGTTTATAGTCGATTATCAACAGTGGGATGTAACATTTCCTGTCATTTTTTTCGTATCAAAAAGTATTTAGATAAAGCCGAGTAAACCCTTAAGTCTTTTCCTTGGTTTCCGCTCTGTAACCATACACACCCTCTTCCTCTCTGTCTTCCAGGCGCTTTAGCCTCATAGATGATCCCATGTTCTAAAGAACAGAAAGTTAAGTAATTTTCCCAAGACCATAATAGATTCCTCAGCTACTGCACTGTGAGCTCCATACAGACAGGAAGGACATCCATTTCACTACAGTGCTTCCCGCAGAAGCTTAAAGGTTACTGGCCTTTAGGAAGTGTTAATTAAATGAAAACAAATATGTCTTCTAGCTAATTAGAATTTATTGGAATTGGATTAAATGTGTTCATTCATAGGGCTCAGTGAAGGGTAAAAAGGACATGTTGAAGAATCTTTTTGAACCTAAAACCATACTTGTACAGACTCCTCCATTCTCTGGACAGTTTTTCTGGATGGATTTCTTTTTTCTGGAATAAAATATAACGTTACATTTCTTCCCATTTTCTCTTCTTTCACACTTTCACCTAATATTTGAAAGAGCTCTTTAAAAGTCTTTTGTCCACTCTAGTGGTGTCCTGCTGAGACAATTTTCTACAATTAGAAATCATCAGTGAATTCAAGAAAAATGAATTGTGACATTGAAATTACTTCCATGCCATTATGTGTCCTGTTCTCTGCGAGCACTTTACAGTCAGTGGAAGATGGAGAAGAATAAAACCACATCCTTTCTGCAGCACAGATATTGGTGGGGACAGGGCATCCCAGTCATAGGTTAATACAATAACTGTTGAGATGGCCTTGCCTTTGTTCTGGGTTTCTTTTACTGCGGAAGAAACAAAACAACATTCGAGTGACAAGTGGGACTGGAGAATCTGGTTTCTGGAGCCTGTGCTGCCTTCTCCTTAATCTTCACCAAGGCAGACTGCCTCCAATGGAAAATTAATCCACAAAGAGCTGATGAGTTTAAATTTTTATTTCCTAAGTGATAGGGTGTTTCTCTTCTCTGACTTGTTTTCAGGGCACAAACAGGGCAGCACTGTCCATGGACCTCTCTTCGTAGGAGCAGGAAAATGCGACTCCTTAAGTGAGGGAATTATTCCAAGATTGAGAAGGGAGCGAGAGAAACATAACTGGCACAATATACCAACTTGAACGTTTATTGACTCCACAATCCTGCACCTGCACATTCTGGTGTTGCCCATATGTGTTGCGCTTTACACAGCCAGTGCCTGTGTTTGTGAAGGGCTGCCATTCACACCATTCCTGGGGAGGTAAAGGGCTTCTGCAGCTTGCTGCTGCTTCATTTTCTCAAGGACTCACCATTTTCTCCCCTACCCCTTCCTCCTTCCTCAGAGGAATCCACTTTCCCCTTGTCTTTTTCCTCTCCATCTTGTCTTGTTATGGGGCAGGCTGGACCATTATCTCGCCTTGGCCTCAGCCCCCAGCGGGTAATGAATACCTTTGTTTTCCTCCTATCTTGAAGTTAGCCAGATGCTCCACAGGTAGCCTGGCGCTCAAATTCGCACAGGCAACTACTCAATACACCCCAGGAGATACTGGACTTTATTGGTTGTCACATTTTCACCGTAATTATCTCTTGCTCCTCCCAGCCATTCTTGGCCATGGTGTGCATCCACTAAGATGCATAAAAATGTCCAAATATTAATTGCTTTCAATGCTGTGGGTTAACTTTCCCCTCATATTTTACAAGGGCCTTTGAAAGGTAAGACTGCATGCTTCCTTGATTCCACCTCTCTTTCCAAACTTCACAACTGGTCAGGCCTAATTTATCTCCACTAGGCTGACTCCTCCTTACTGTCCTGATCCCTGGACCTCATAAACTCACTCACATTCTCCTCTTCTTGAATCTACCCTCCACTGACCTGCCCTCTGATGTTGTCACCACCATCAGAACATCATCATCATTGTTCATCCTTGCTCTCCAAGACACTGAGCAAACTCGTCTTAGAAGCCTCGAGCTGTTGGTCCCTGAACTGCTCCCCCTGTCACAACTGCACATGTATTCACATGTGCATGCACACACACATACACACAACCCAGCACGCCACTGGCTACCAGAGGCAGACGAGGAGGAAAAAGTGCTACAGGGTTGTGAGCCATTCTGATCATTCTCAGAAATAGTAAGTATGGAAAATCAAGAGGACAGGTCTTATAATAGCAGAACCACATCACAACATGACATACATGTGATCTTGCAATAGTGGGACTAATAACTGCAACCATGAACCTAGCCCCTCTCACATCCTCCACGACACCCCATACAGACAGAAACACACTCGTAACCACATCAACCAGTTCTTTGTCTTGGTAATAATATGACCCTCCCATCCTAAAGTTTAACAATATTCTAGAGATAGTGGTGAAGGTGGAATTCAGAGCCAGATTCCAGACTTTTTCCTGCCAGAGTCCACTTGCGGCCACTCTGTTGCACTCCCCTGAATGACCTAGTTTCATAATCGCTACTACATGAATCTGAGAAGGGTCTTGAATCTCAGAGCTCTCCATTGACCTGGCATCTGGCAGTGGCTCAGCTGCTGCTTTCTTATGTAACATCAGCCCTGCCCAATCTCATTGTAAATCCTCTTTTCTAGCATTTGCAGAGTCACGAGAGGTTGGACCCTAGGTATTATTTAACTACAGGGTAGAAAGCCTTTTTACCCTCTTTGTAAATCACTTCTCTGCTTATTTGCTGTGTCTCTCTGAACTCCACTTGACCTCTCTATCACCACCTGATAAAGGCACTGCTAGATCCAGGTAAAGATCGAAGGTGGGCCCAGTGGGTTTTTACTTTTCTGAGAATACTGTGAAAATCTTAATTGTTCTTTCTAAATACTCAGGAATTTAATTTTACCAGTTATCAAGTGCTTACTTTGTAATCTGTTCTTAAACTAACTGTGCCAAAACAATTCTTATTATGGTATTGAGTTACCTTATCTTATTACCCAATAAGCAATAAGTTCATGAAAATGAGTAGAGTGTATTTACTATACAGTTTTCCTGACCTAATAATCTCTGGATCTACTTCTGTTTTACACTGTGTATTAAATTTAAGCTAAATAGCAGGAAAAAAATTAAGAGTAAGAAAGTGTGAAGAGTAATCCTAGGTATTTCTCAGAATTCCCCATGCATCGGTGTGTGTTACGTTGTTTCTCTTCAGACCAGCTGATTAGAGATTCCTGATGTTCAACAGGATGTCCTTGTGTTAATCGGTAACTAGGTAATTGTGCATCTCATCATAATGCCTACAAGGAACAGCAGTGAACCAACCTTGATAAGTAGAGAAGTCTACCCAGGGAAGAAATAGCCACTTTTTTAAATAAAAGTATCCTTCTTCTTGATATTGATGCATATGATCTCTTGACTCATTGAAAAGTGATGTTTTTCAATAAAGCAAAACACTCTTTTGTAAAGGTCAAAGGATAATTTTCAGATGAAAGGCCAAAAAGTACTTATAAATTGGGAGAATAATCCTGAAGTATATATGTTATTCAAACTTTCTTTCGGATTAAGAATATCTCTGAAATAGAAAACAAAAGTATATATCCTGTTTTGTAGTTAATATGATTGTGAATCATCATTCATTAAAGAATTCTCCCTCTTGTAGTCAATTACTAACCAGCAGAAGCAAATAATTTCCCTTTTCTTTCAAAATTTTATTATATTTTAATTAATCAGATAATGATAAGATTTGGACATGCAAAACAGGATTCAACAGAAAACCATTCACTCTTTAGTAATTCAACTTTATTTATTGGGTGTTTGTAACAGTCACAGAAATATTAGGCTCCATAAAGAACATAAAAATGAACAAGACCTGGTTCCTGTCCTCAAGAACTTCATCTTTTTACAAAGTGCATAAGATACGTAGTAAATAACTGTAATAGAGGGTAAAAAAAAAAAGTAATAAATGCCTTCATTAATAGAGAGATGTAATCATAGTAAAATTCAAAGGAGGAATAATATACTTTTGGCTGGGAGAAATCAGGAAAACTTTGTGAAGAAAAGAATAATTTCAGATAATCTGTGGAAGGTTGTTAGGATTCGAACACAGGAAGATAAGGGAGGACATTTCCAAGGAAGACACTCAATGTGAGATGACGGGTCGAGGCAATAAACGACAACAAAGGACTTTCTATTGGGCTAGTATGGAGAATGTGAGGCTGGTGGCAGTGAGAAGGAAGGTTGAGAAGTTGGTTGGAGCCCACTCTTGGGACCTTGAATGCCAGTATACAGCGTTCAGGCTTTCTCCTTGGACAGTGCAGACTCACTAAGGACAGAGTGGCATGGCAGACCTCTGCTTTAGAAAGATGAATGGGGAGAAAGTGGAAGTTCTCCGTAAAGCAATTCAGAAGGCTTTTGATGAGGGTCTGAACTGTGTTAGTGGCAGTGAGGACAGAGCAAATGGAAGGGATGTAAGAGATATTTCTAAGATGGCATCATTGAGGGCTTGGCGACAGATCCTTTTTAGAGTAGGAGGAACCAAAAATAAATCAGAGATTTTAAGTCCAGATGACTAAGAGAATTATAGTGCCATTAGCAGAAATAGGGAGGAGAACATAAAGAAAATAGGATGTTTAGAACAATTATAATTGTTAATATTGTGATTTTTTAAAGTCCATTTTAGCTCCTTAAGATTGACATATTTATGTATATAAACATGTAAATTAACAGAGATGTTTTCTCCAGGATGTTTGGAATTATTGAATATCTTCTTGTCCTTGGACTCCTTCACACGATAGGACTTTAAAAGCCTGTTGTGATATGAAAATATACAATGGCATCGTGTATATTGAAACTAAAATGCAAATAACTGAATTTTCTAGCACTTAAAATTAGAATCAATAATTTATCTTTTGTTGGGAATACAGGCTCATAATATTTGGTATCATGACTTATTAATTACCAGAAAGTCTTAAAGTCCCCAAACCACTGAAGAGAAGGGAATTATAAAGACATGTTGTGCAAACAATTAGAAATGAAATGGCTTAGTTAGGATGCTTTTGGCTGCCGGTAGGAGAAAACTCAATTCAGAATGACTTAAACATTAGGATTTTTTTTTCTTACATAATAAGAACTCCAAAGGTGGGGAGTTTCCCATATAGATTAAATCATCCACATGATTGCGTACCAAGGTTTTCTCCAGGCTTCAACAGTCCCATTTTCTCCTTGGACCGTCAGTGGGTTCCCTCATGGTCTTCAGGTAGCAAGAGCAACTGCAGGCATTGTCTGTTCACACTTGTCATCTGGAAACAGAAAATACGAAAGGGCTATTTCTTCTTATTCTCTTTTGTTGGTTTATTTGTTTTGTTTTAAAGAAGGGAAATCTTTCTCATAAGTACACTGAGCAGGCTTCCTCTCACGTCTCATTGTCCAGGGCTGAGTGAAATGCCCATCCCTAAGTCAGTCACTGGTTTATATCAATCATAATAAACACCCTGTCAATAGGGCCAGTCTCCCCTGAAATCCACAACTGTTAAAAGGGCTGAACAAAATCAGGGATATATTGGAAAGGAAGACAGTACAGATGAATGGTGGTTGGGGGGCAACCAGTGGAATTTGCTATAATCCCAATGGTAGAAGAGAGAGAAAGAGAAGGGGAGAGGTGGAGAGAGGAAGACACAGAGAGAGAAGAATCGACTTGAGAGAGGATTCAGAGGGTGGATTTCTTAAAACATTTAATATCAATGAATTCAGAAACTGAAAACAATCTGCCCTTATTTTCTGTCGCTGTTTCAGGGGACTTCTGTAGCCATAGAAACTAGGACTGATTGGAATAAAGTTCTTGGCCTCTCCAGCCGCAGCCCTCGTTTGGAAGGGAATTCTAAGTCACCAGAGAGCTACTGCTTATTCTTGGGAGAATGTGAGAGTGAACCCTCCTCACGCTGCCAAACTGGCACGGGATGCCATCGCCACTCTGCGAATGAACAGAACACAATAAACAAGCCGAGGGAAAGAGCTTCAACTTCCAAATGCCCTCTTGAGAGAAGAGAGAAGGCAGTTCCTGGGAACAGCAAAAAACGCTGTTCAAAGAGTGGAAGCATTGATTTCTACCATGAATGACTAATGATCATTGTGGTGTGGTTTAGAATTGAAATACAAGTTCTGCAGCCTAAAGAACCAGCAGACCTATCTCCTGTGATGTTCCATTTACACTCGCTTGATAAAAGCATCCCAATAAATTGGACTGTTGGGTTTATTTAAACTCATCCATCTCAGATTCATGAAAGTATTTACCCATGAATCCAATTTTCATTTCCATTTGTTGTGCCTCTGGGACTTTTCTTACTTGATTAGGGATGGTTGATACCCATCTAAAGTTTGGGTAAGATAAATATTGCATACACAGCTGAGCTCTTGGTATCTTCATGTCAGCGCATGTGATACTTATAGCAGGTCAAGTTGATAGATTCGTGCATTTTCCATCACTAGGCAATAAGAAAGCCTTGAAAAATTCATTCCTAAGTGTCCAAATCCAACTGACTGGACGCCAATCCTTACCAGCAAGTAATAGACCACCCTGTCTCAACTCACTGGCTCATCTACAAACAACCACAGCCAGGTGAGCAAGCACACCCTGGCCTATTTGTTGGCTGGACCGTTTTCCATTCTGCTCTACTCAGGTTCTTATCAATCAATATGAAGAATATGTATCAAAATACCAAAATCAAAATATGGTATCACAGGAAATAATAATGATGGTGATGATGATGACAATTATCGTTCATTTAACAAATGTTAGTAACTGCCTACTAATGCATATGTCAGGTACTATTCTAGGTGTTGGGAATGCAGCAGAGAACAAGACGAAGTCCCTGCCCTGATGGGGCTTGCAATTTTAGAGCACAGACATGCAACCAATTGAATAAAATAATTTTAGAAAGTTAAGTGCTATGAAGAAAATAAATCAGTATATTTGTGTATAAACTTACAGTATAAACACGACTTGTTATATGTGTATATGTCTCTCTCTCACACACACACACGCACACTTTTTCAGAAATTATTACTAAAAGTCTTGTTACAGATGTACACGCGTCCACTCAGAGACCTCTCTTAGTTGGCCAAAGTCCAAGACTATATTTTACAACAATAACAAGTTGCATCAGACCAAAGGCATCAAACCTAACAATTCTTTAACTTATCCAACAAATATTTCATGAGCACCTGCTATGTACCAGGCAGGCATGGTGCTGGGCACTGGAGATTCAGCAGCTGACAAAATCAGGTCCCTTCCCTCATGTAGCTAATGTTCTGGGGGGGGGGGGGGGAACAGACAATACACAAATAGACAAATATGTAGTCTATCAGATGGTGATAAGTGCTAAGGTGAAAAATAACGCAGTGTAAAGAGAAAAAGAAGCGTGATAGGTGGGGACAGGTCCCTGTTCCATACATAGTGATCTTTATATGAAGGCCTCAATAATATGGTAACATTTGAGCAGAACCCTGAGGGAAGTGAGGGAGCAAGCTAAAATGGATATCTGAAGAAGGAACTTTCTAAGCAGAAGGAAGAACAAGTGCAAAATCCCTGGCGAGGAGAGTGCTTGGTGTGTTCCAGGAACCACAAGGATCCAGCGTGAGTCGGCGGTGGGGGAGCAGCAGGAGGTAAGACCAGGGAGGAGACGCAGATCGCGCAGGCCCTTGTCAGCAATTTTCAGAACCGTGACTTTAATTTGAGATGGGATGCCGTTGGAGGACTTTGATCACAGGAATGGCATGCTCTAGGGAATCTGCAAAATGAGGAAGTAACGTAAGTACTAACTTAAAGTCCAAGGATTAAAACGAAATTGTGTGGTGTAGTGACGCTAAAGTCTTGGCTTCAGTAGACACAGCACCTCATCTCGGAATCCCATCCCCTTGTACCGCTCTTCTACGGTACAGAGCCTGTGCTGTCTGTGGCATCAGGCCTGGAGTAGCTCACTCTGACCATTCCCGCTCTGGCTTTGGCAGTGCAGCCTGTGGTGGTCATGTGCCATTCTTTTAGACAGCTCAGTATCCAAACCCCCTTCGTGTGTTTGAAGAACCCCCTACCCCTTGAGACAAAGCCTAGCTCTCACTTTAGAAGCTCAAAATGCCTAATACCCTACCAGCTTCCCTCATAGCTAGGACATGGCTCTACAAATAAGACATACCCTCCCTAGATGTTGAATGGGAGGGTAGTGACCAATGGAAGCAGAAGACATGCACCCTCTATCCTTTCTTCCTCCAGGGCCAGCAGTGGCAGAGGTTCTGTCATCCTCTCCATGGTGGCCCATACGATTGTAATGGTACAAGTGGCGGGGTCTGTACCCAGCAACAGAGGCAGTGTGTTGTTCTGGTTATCTATTGCTGCACAAAAAACCACCCCTTAACAACTATTTGACTATAGGCAAAGATTCCGTGAGTCAGGAATTGGACAAAGCACAATGGGGATGGCTTGTTCTCGTTCCATGATACCTGGCCCCATGGATGGGAGAACAAAAATATCTGGGAGTGACTCTAATGTCTGGGGGTGGGAATCATCTGGTGACTTCTTCACTCACATGTTTGGTGTTTGGCTGATATGACTCAAACAACTATGAATTTATTGACCATCTCCTTCTGTCTGTAGTCATATGGAGACCTCGCCTTTCGGTCTCTCTACAAAACCTTGGGGAAGTCGGACTTTGTAAATGGTGGCTCAGGCCTCCAAGAGCAAATGATCTAGCCTAGGAAGTCACATAGCATCACTTCTGCCATACTCTAATTTTCAAAGCAGTCACAAACCTACCAAGATTCAAGAGGAAGAGGCATAGAATCCATCTGTTGATGAGAAGAATGTCAAAGAACTTGCAGCCATATTTAAAAATCACTACAGGTGTCTTTATTAAACCATGTGCCATGAGGTTTTTCCTAGCTGTGCAGTCCCTAAGCCTGGGTATTTAGGCATTCTCAGAAATTCTATGAGCTACCCAATATCCTCTAATAAATTCTTTCTCTGGTTAAATTATCCAGAGTTCGTTTTATTTGTTAGCCTCTACCAGCTCTGGCACAAACACCACCCTCACCTGAATACTTATCCCCCCAGACAAGTCAATAACCATAGAACCTTGAGTCTGTAAAAATTATATTCATTTCTTTTTCTTTTCTCTGATTTAGCATTTTGACTGCCTCAATTGCTGCTAAAGAGAAAAAAAATTCCAGCAGTCCCTGCCAGATTTGAAACCTTCATCCATTTTCAGTATGTCAGGCTACACAAGCAAGCCACCTCTCTAGAGCTGTCAAGGGACAGTTATTTTTCAGTCTACTATGTCTAAGGGCACTGAAACTGGCAATCAGTTAAAACAACAGAAAAAAAAGAAAAAAAGGAAACTAAGAATACATGCTGTATGTCTTGACTATTCATGAAATTTAAAAGCTGAAGTTATCATATACAAACAAAATTTTATAGGGAGCCTCAGGTTTTTAAATCCCATCTAGCTATAGATTTATTATTTATGAATAGCTTTCCACTTAGATGGCCTAAGTTTTGTCTGGAAATAGCATCTTGCCATTACCTTGTACTTCCAGCTGTCTTAAGGATCAGTGAGTAAACATAACTGTCAAACATGATGAGCTCCCCAGAATATTAGAGGTATATAATATTATCAGCCACGATGGTGGCCATTAATATAAAATGATGGAAAACATGCTTTCTCTGTTTCTTTGTGTGTTTGCCAGTGAAGTATAAATGTCAAATATCAGGGAAATAATGTACTGATTCACCAAGTTGAAATCTCTCAGAGACTGAGACATGTTTCCAATGGTTTCCCACATAACTATTTTAGACCGTAGTATTTCTCCAGATTGGACTTGTGCCTAATCATACAATCAGATTTGCTTCAACCACCCAGACGCATATGAGCAAAAATAGTAATTCCACACCAAGTTATTATTAGCTTGTGCTGCCTGAATCATAGCTAAGATCTATTCGTTTTTACAAGTGATATTGACATAATCAAATTACAGCCAATTTGAATATTTTCTTCCTAGCTTGTACCCCTATTAGCAACTCTCAGTTAGAAATTCTCTCACAAATGAACAAAGTAGCCTTTCTTAAGCATTATCAGTTTACCAATAAAACTTGAACCGTTAGGGAAGTCTGACCTACTGGGTATGTTATAGTAACAAGTTTTTAATTATAAAACATTGGTATGAGATGTGGCTACTATTATTTTATGTCTAAAGCTCTAAAGTGGAAGCCGATTACCCAGCAGGATAAGAGATTCTGAAACAGTTAGAATTACATATTGTACTGAGTATTACAATCAGAATGGTCAAATCCTTGGCATAACATGACAATGCCCTTTATCTAACAGAGAGCATAAAGTACAGGGATCACTATATAAATGTGAAGTGTGTGCATGTATTTAATTGGAGTGATCATTTTGGAAGTTTTGTTTCACTTGGTTTTAAATAAGCTTCAAGTCTTAAGGTAATAATTCTAAACCACCTAAAATCCTTTCTATTTGTGGACATAATGTAAATATATTAATTTGAAATGTACCTGTAATCATAAATAGTGTTTCATTATTTAGAAGGTCTGGGTTAGTGTGTTAATCTTAAAGACAATATTTGGTGTTTTCCCAGACTAGCAGTTCAGAGTTAACATGAGTCACTGGCCCAATTAATCCTTTTATGAAGTAGCTGTTTGAGGAAATCAGGCCAAATTAAACATGTGTGTGTGCGTGCGTGTGCATTCATGTGTGTGTGTGTGTATGTGTATGGGGGGGAGGTGAAATATGTAATCTTGGTCTTGTCACTTTCCCATTTTCCCTTTCATTTTTCCCCTCATTCCTAATGCCCCTGCTTCCACTAACTTCCTGTCTTATACCCATTTCTACTAGGTTTATGCTCATCCAGCTATTCGGCCAATCTCCAAGTAAGTTTGAACCTGATAAATTTTTAAACAAGATCAAAGAAATATCACGAATTGTGGAATTTCAGGCAGATGGTGATAGGCAGTTGGACCCAGGAGGAGTGGTTGCAAGGAATTTGGAACGGGGATTTTGAATCTCCCATCTGCCTACTCTTAGGTTCTGAAGGTCAGAGATGAAGAATATTAAGAACACCCCATCATTCCTGTTTTTGCTTGTCACAAACTTTCACCAGACCAACGCCCCACCAATGCCCTTAAGACCGATAAGCCAGAGACACTGGCTCACTCTGACCTATCATTCTTCTGTCAATAAAATATTAGTAACGAAAAGTAACTTAGAATGCTGTTACTGAAAAACACGGCAAAGCTAAGAGCTCATTCTACAGTGACAAATAAAAGTAACATTTTAGATCAGATCAGATTGAAGCATTGACAATATTTAATAAAATGTTTCTAAGCAACAGGGTAGAAGAATCAAAGAGCTTCAAGAGAGCTGACATTTATAGAATAAAAAGGAATCCAAAAATAGCCTCATTTTCTTACAAGCAATTCAGTCTGGAAGGTAAAACAAACTCCTTCCCAAAACTCAACCTATTAAATAGTAATCTGTTTCCAAACATCCCGTGTGTGATCTCAGTGTCGAAAAACCATGCTAGTAGCCAAGTTTTATATGTATGAAAAACTTGGAGTGTAAGAGCTGACAACAGTGATGATTTAAATGCCTGGTCGTGTGATACACCCTTCTTCAACCCCTGGTTATCAAGATAACTTACAAATAAAAAGAAATGCTCAATATTCCCTTTTCTATCTGCAGTCTAAGTGGAAGTTTTGACAGTCCATTGTTATGACACCCTAATTTTGTCTGCATGAAAGATTTCCTCAAGAGAAATGAAAATTTCTATAATAGATCCAAATAAGTACTTAATAGATTCTAGTCTAGAAGAGAATATGTGATCTTTTTCAGGTCACCTAAATGCCACAAAACCAAGAACTCCTTAATACTTGTAGACCAATTTTCCCACTACTGTGTCTGAAATGACAGCTTAGAAATCAGTGAAAATTCTCACTAGCTTTTCCAAGAGTTGAGTACAGTGTGTGTGAATGTCCTTTTTAAATAACAGTCTGTAGAGAAGGCTTGTGGCATATAAATGTGTATTCTCAGCTCTCTTTTACTCTGTACAAAAAATATATATATAATATGCTGAAGAAAGAAACAAAGGAGGTCCTTATGCTGGCCATTGGTCTGATTGACAAACCCGTACTGGATACTTTGATTTCTCCATTTCCGTGTCAGCTGGAGGTGGGTATAGAGAGTCAGGGTAGGGAACCATGCAGATCATTTCACTGGAGAAAAAGACATGGAGTGAAATGCATACACCCATGCATACACACATATATACGTGCAGGAAGCATAGTTTTTAGAGTTGTTTATTTGATTAACCGCTCTTTAGAAAACTCACCAAAAATAGACATTTTGTGTGTCCACTTAAACTCACCAGAGATGATTTGTAAGATTAAGGCCACGTGACTTTGGTCCCACCAAGTCCCAGCCCAGTGGTTCCTCCCCTCCCACCAAGATGAGCCTGACTTTTCTCCCACGTCATGTCCTTATAGACTCTACATACAACTTCCAGCACTGTTGCTTTGCTCTTTTAAACCACCTTCAATTTCAAAATGATCAATTTAACCTAGTCTAGTCTTTTTTCAAGAGTCTGCTTGGCGGGTATTTTTGAGACAGGGGCTTGATGTTATGGTTTTCATTGTTTTTGTTGTTCGTATCACTTTCTAATTTATTCCACTGAAAGTATAAAGTCATCACAAAGTAAAAGGTTTAAACTTTTTATACAAAATGATTAGCACAATGTCCATTTTAAAATCACTGCACAAAACCCAAAATTAAGCTGCCAACTGCTCTTAGCATTTTTCTGAGGTAGCCATTATAGTATGCCTCCTCCCACTTTTTTTTAACCATTATGCATCTTAGGTTCTCTAATAAGTACACAAGAGAGTCAGAGATGTGAGACTAAAACTGAGTGCAAGGTTAATGTTCTTTTACTCAGCCTCCATCCCTAATACTTTGCTGAGATAGCCATTTTTCAGTTTGATAATATAATGGTGTTTTTATTCAGATGTATTGCCTACATTAATGCTGTCTGTCCTGACGTCAGCGTGTATGTTTAAATGGCACCACACCGAGCAGCAAAATATTAGGTGAGCCACAGCTCATGGCAGTAAAAAACAGTGCTGAATTGATGGAGAAATTAAACTGCTGCTAATTACATATTCTGTTTTATCTTTGAGAGTCAAACTACAGAAATATACTTTGTACTGTTGTAGATTCGTCTTAAAACGTCTCATGTAAGTCAACTGATTTGACCTAATCTGGGGAGCAGCCTGCAGACAAATCCTGAATGCCGAGGCATCAGTTACTCTCATTGCTTGCTTCTCTAAGAGTCTAGGCTCTGAAATAAACATTTAAGAGATTCAGAAGTGGTACTGAACCATAAAATACTCTCTCCAGGCACAAGAACTTCAGGGAACAGCAAAGAACATTGAACTAAGAATCAAGAGACTTGTTTTCTTATCTGGCTCAGCCAATAACTAGCTATGTGAACCCAATTTTGATCACATTTATTGCCATTTCAGATGCCCTAGGTAGCTACCAGTTGCCACACAGACGAAATTCAAGGTGCTACTGTGGGCTTCAATTTCAGTCACTGTTCTCAAACTGTTTGAGGAGTGACCTCGTGTCGTGGTAAGGTGTCCAGACTCTGCAACCAGACTACCTGCTTTGAATCCTAAGTCTGCCACTGGCCAGCTGTGTGACCCTAGGCAAGTTACTTAATCTCTCTGGGACTCAATTTCCTGATCTGTAAATGAGAGATAATAACAATAGCTACCTTGTAGGGCTGTGGTAAGGATTTTGTGAGTCGAAACTATCATGTCTTTAGTATGGTACCTGACAAACAGTAAGTGCTATGTGTTTGTCAAAGAAAAAGTGGTCCCTTCACTTTAAACCCTGACTTGAAACCCATCTGCTCCACAATACTTTCCCAAATAAATGCATGGTTTAAGAATCAGGGGACAGCGCCAGCCCCGTGGCCAAGAGGTTAAGTTCGCGGCTCCGCTTCAGCGGCGCGGGTTTCGTCGGTTGGGATCCTGGGCGCGGACATGGCACCGCTCATCGGCCGGTGCTGAGGCGGCATCCCATATAGCACAACCAGAGGCACTCACAGCTAGAATATGTAACTATGTACTGGGGGCTTTGGGGAGAAGAAGAAGAAGAAGAGGAAGAAGAAGAAAAAAGGTTGGCAACAGATCTTAGCGCAGGTGCACATCTTTAAAAAAACAAAAGGAATTCTTACGCCTTCTCCCACTGTAGTTTACTTTCATTGCCTAAAAAAGAAGAAGAAAAAAAAAGAATCAATGGATAATAGTTGAGTTGAGTTACAAGTGCAGACACGTTGATGCCTTCAAGTTGTCTGACAGCAAAGAGACTAATGTTCCTTCGATGCTTGATCCACTTCATAGTCACCCCTCGTATTCCTTCTTGTATTTCTGTATTCCCTGTGTATGTGTGAGCCTGAAAGATGTTGTTCCCTCTGAAGAATCACTTCTCATCCACTCCACTTCTCCTGGCAAACTTCCTCTCCTCTTTCAATAACTCCTGTTCTGTGAAGCTTCCCCTGACTCCCTAAGCTGGTAGGGCACTCTCTTTTCACAACAGTTTTCTTAAATGACCACAAGATTCTTTAGCATTCCTTTCATAACAGTTAGGGTCTAAGGCCCTTCCCCTTGCTTCTGGGTGGGTTTGTAGCTGCTTCATCCAATAGAGTATGTGGCAGAAGTGACCCTGGTGTCTCATGAGGCTGGGTCATAAAAGGTGATGTGGCTTCCACCTTGTTTGCTGGAACACAGGCTCTTGGAGCCTGAGGCTGCCATGCTGTGAGGAAACCTGGCTCTATGGAAGGGCCATGTGGATGCGCTCTGGTTGGCAGTCCTAGTCATCATGTCTTCCCAGAGAAAGTCCCAGACATTATGGAACACAGGCAAGCCTTCTCTATCTCTTCTGTGCCCTCTCCAAATTCCTAACCCACTGAATCTGTGAGAATAATAAAATCGTTGCTTTATGCCACTAAGTCCTGAGCTAATTTATTACACAAAGTAACTGGAACAATTTTCTATGATTCCAAAAGACTTTGTATATACTAATATTATAGTACTCAATAACATTGCAGAATAATGATTTTTATTTGTCCCACTCACTGGATTGTGAGCTCCCCCAAAGCAGGAACTCTGCTTCATTCATCTTAGTATGCCTAGTGCCAAATATGGTGCCTGGCACATGATACTCAATATGTTGTAGAATAAATTATTTCTTAGAGGGTACAGATGTCAAATAATATTAAATTATAATATAATTTATATTTATAATCATCAGAAAGGTTTGTCCAGTGCCTCAAACTCTATGAATTCTCAAAAATGCACATAATGGATGGCAGTATTTCTCTATCTGCATATACATTTAATCATGCAAATGTATACACACATTTTTTGTGCATTCATTCACCCCAGAGTCCCTGCATCCATCTCACCAGCACTTACATATTTGTTCGGCTCTTTACTTGGAGACATAATCTAACTTGGACTAGCTTAGAGAAAACTCTTCTTCTCTGCCACATAAATCGTGCCTGAGCATAAAGCCCTCCTTGAAGTCATCCCTGTTAAATTAGCACAGAACAGGACAAAGAGCTGGCCTCTAGTTTCCAAACCAAGCAGGCAGTCAGACTTCAAAATTCTTAAGAGATTCTTTCAAGGGATGTGCACACACCCTTTAAGTAGCAGTGGCGTGCACATTGTTCTCTATTTTTATGCAGTCCAATAAACCAAGAAAGTACAGAGTTTTGTTTTCAGTGCCAGCCTTAGCTGACTATATATAGATACACATTATGTGCTCACATAGATATATAACATATATGTGTATATTCACACCAAGTTTTCTCCATCGGGTTAGCAGCCTGATTTGGCTTGACTCTGTAGCTTAGAGCTCCTGGTAGTACTTCAGGGAGTGCTGTTCACTTGCTCCTCCATGTGCTATACTGCAGAAATCTCTGCCAGCTCTGCTAAATGCCAAGCCAAAGCTTCATTCTGGCTTCATTTATTTTGTTGGGTTTGAGATAAATCTTTGATTCAGTGTCTACATGCAAACCGATTTGCCACTTCTCAAATGTCTAATTCTGTAAATAGATTTTCAAGAAGCCACAATGAGTCAACAAGCTTGTAAAAGGGCTGAGATAAAGTATACATGAAATTTACTCAAAACTGACATCACAGACTCTGAGATTGGGATTTATAGAGGGATGCCAGCCTGCGAACCATGAGATTTTCTGGGATGGGGTGGTGCCTACAAGATCTCACAGTGGAAAGTGGTGGGCCAAGGAGAGAGAACACATTGGCAGAGCAGCCACTGACCTGTGGGCTCTGGCCTGAAAACAGTCCCTATTCAAGGACCTGGTAAATTATGTAAGGAAAAATAAAAGAGGAGTTACACATTTACTGAACACCAGTTAAGTGTGTGCCAGGAATCTTTCTAGGTACCTTACTTGTTGGTCCACGTACTTTGCACCACCCTCATGGCAAGTCATTTGATGCCTCTGAGCCTGTCTCCTCATCTGTGGCAATGGCTCTCCCTCCCAAAGCTTGTTCACCAACTCCCCTCCCTCACCTTCAACAATCTCCCCTCCCTTCACTGAGGTCAGAGCTGTCTTCTGTGACTCACTCCCCCGCCCAATTTCTCATTATCTTCACTTGTATTTGTTGTTGTTTTTCTTTCCTGGCTTCAGAAAAACTTTCCAAGTCTCCATCTTTGATCTCAATTTCTTCTGTCTTGTATCTTCAAACATTACCTCTGAATTGGCCCTTTCCCCTCATCCTACATATATTCTTAAATCTAGAAACGTCTCCATTGACTGCTATCTTCTCCAGAGACCTACTTCAATGTCTACTTCAAGAACTGTTGAACCTCTGAGCATGATGTTCAAGTCCCTCTAAATATGGTTGACATTTTCCCAACCTTATCTTCCACTTCCCTCCATTCATACCATATTTTCTAGATCAGATTACTTGTTGTTCTCTATCCTATGCCCCAAATTGCCTGAATTTCTCCACATCTATTTCTTTGCATACATTCATATACCCTCTCCTCTGCCTTTTCTGTCCACTGAAATCTTAATTATGCCTCAAAATTACACATGCTCCCAGAATAATTACTGAAGATCTGCCAGTAAAATGAAATTTCTCTCTTCCATCGCTATCAATCTATTTCTATGCAATAACGAACAACCCCCAATTCTCGGTGGTTTACAGTAAAAGTTTCTTATTCTCATTCTATGGAGATTGTATGTCCTCTTGTTCTGGGACTCAGGCTAAAGGAGCAGCCTAATCTGGGTTATTCTTGTGGCTGAGAGAAAGAAAAAGTGAGCCGGTAGAAACTCACAATGACTCTTACAACTTTTGCTTGAAAGTGACACATGTCTGGTTCTCTAACATTCCATTGGCCAAAGTGCATCACATGGCCAAGTCCAAAGTCTGTGCAGGGGTAGAGATGTCTAATCTTCTTCCAGGGAGGGGAGAAGTAAATAACTGCAAATATGACCTCATGGTTCTTTGCTTATCTCTATCTAACAGCATGAAGAGCAGTATGTCTTGTAGCCCTTTTATTTGAGATAAGAACTGAGTTTTGATGATCTTTATATTCCCCATATTTGTCTTATATATTGAGATATTGAAATATTTAAAGATTTTAAGGTACTCTAAGTTGCTTACTGTAGAACGTATTTAATTTTTCAACAAAACTTCTTTATATTGGATAAGCACTGCATTTAATAAATATTTATTGACCACTCATTATGTGTTAAGCTTCCTTTGTCCTAAAGGAGAGCCCAAAGCAGTCATATAGAGTGTATTTGATTGACTCTTAATGGGCTTTTAACCAAGGGAAGAGTTTCAGTCAGGGTTTTCAAGCAGAGCGAGATTTTGTACAGTATATCAAGCACCTACAAAATCAAAGCCTAGTAGTGTAGGAGGAGTTAAGGAGCTACCACGAGACTCCTGATTTCAAAGATACACCAACCTAGGTGAGATTCAGAGACCACAAGGCTGATCTTGTTGTCACCTCCACTGCTATCATGAATGCCTCCCATATTGACTGGGCTGAGGACTACACACTGGAATGCTGAGTCCAACTGTGAACCTCCATGCCTCGATGACCTGGCTTGGCAGCAGCCTCAGCAGCACAAAGATGACTTCTGTTCCTCTTCCACCTTCCACAAGTGCATCTCAGTGCTGGAATGTGTTCACATCCACAACCACAGCTGCAAGGGAATCAAGAAACTGCTGGTTTCGGTTTTTCAGCTATCTGTGTTTTAGAAAGGTAGATGAAAGGACAGGAGCATATGCTGAGTACCTTGGATCATAAGCAGAACACACATGAGGCTACCTGAAGCCTCTGGCACAGGAGTTGTGGGACTATCTGCCACCCACACTCTGCTGTTTTGGACAATTGCTTAATATTTTGTCATGAACATGGAGACTGATTTTGCATCATTGTTGTATGAAATATTTGATCATATTGAAACATAGAATAGGTGGTAATTAGTGTCATTTATCTTTTAAAGTACAGTTTAAATTCACTGGGTCTGTTTAAGGACTCAGACTACATTTTGAGGTTAAGATAAGACTCTGAAAATAGCCCTCCTTTACCAGCATGCATCAGGGATGAACTGATGGTTGAAAACAAGTAGATAAAAGGGGGGACGTGAAGAGCAAGAGATTGGATATTAACTGAGGTGCATGACGAGCTTCATCAACTCCTAAAAGACATGATGCTGAGACTTGTCTGGCTGTGCAGGGAAATAGAATTCTACGCAGTCTTTGATTTCTTAGACTTCTTCTCTGAGAGGTGTAACCTAGGGTGAGAACCCGAGTTTGCAAGCTGAATAATATAGACAGAAAGCAGAATGTCAGGACTTCTCTTTGGAATATGCATCCATAATTACAATTCACTAAAAATTATTTTTAATACTGTAATACTAAGCCAATATTAAAGGAAGTTCTACACCTAAAAATATTCATTCCTATCACACAAACACCTTCATTTTCTCATATTCTACTTTGGTCTTCGGTCGTGTGCATATTCATACATTTGATCAGCACTAATTGTGCTCCTTCTGTGAGCCAGGCCCGGTGCTGAGTGCGAGGATACAGTGACGAGCAGGAGACACAGCACGTGTCCTCATGGAACTTTTATTCTAGTGGGAGAGTGAGATCACAAACAAGTGATAAACAAGTAAAATAAGAATAGGATGTGTCAAGGTGCTCTGAAGAAACAAAATGGTGCGGAGGGCCACTTTATATACAAAAACCTCTCTGAGGATGGTTACAATCCCAATGTGTATATGTGGTTAGAACCCAAGTTTTCTACATTGCATTAGGTAATGCTCTGGATATTGGTTAAGATTTATTTTGTTCTCCTGAAAATAGTAATTAATATATATACTGGTTGTTTATGACTCTGGGTCTAACCCCAGTTTTAGGTAGCAGGCAAAAAATATATATACTTATACTTTATTACAATTTGTCATGCATTGAATTAACTTGTATTTTATATACTTAAAATATGGATGTTTCAATGTAGCATTCATGTTACAGAAATAACATAAATATAATCATGAAAATATTGAAAATCTATGTAAAATAATGAAAACCTATGTACCATAGGATTTTACTGGAAGAACATAAAGGCTTTAGTGCAAAACACCATGCCTGCTAGGGACCAGACAGTCATAAAATGCATCCAGTGCACTACAATTCAATCATTAGAACATAGAAAATAGCTCCCTTTGTGCTTCCTATCTTTGATTCTTATTGTACCCCAGGTATCTTTGGCTGCACACCAAAACTTACTGACTTAACAGATAAATAAAATGTGGCATATCCATACAATGGAATAATTTTCAACAATACAGGAAAAATGTATTGATACATGCTGTAATATGGACAAACCTCGAAACCATTATGCCAAATGAGAGAAGCCAAACATTAAAGACCACATTTTGTATGATTTCATCGATAGCAAGTGTCCAGAATATGTAAACCCATAGAGACAAAGTAGATTGGTGCTTTTCAGAGACTAGGAGGAGGAGGGAGAGTGACTGCTAATGAGTAGGGGGGTTTTTTTGGAGTGATGAGAATGTTTTTTAATTAGAATGTGGAGATGGTTACACAACTCTGTGAACTGTACACTTAAAAATGATGAATTTTATAGTATTTGAATTATAGATCAATAAAGCTTTAATTTTAAAAACTTCATGGTTTAGAACAATTTGTTACTCTTTCTCTCTAGGCTGAGCCTAGTCGTTTCCACTTGGGTCTCTGAGGTTGTTGTCAGATGCTTGCTGGGTTGGCAGTCATCTGAAGCGTTGACGAGACTAGATGTTCAAAATGGCTCCCTACATAGCTGGCAGTTGATGCTTGCAGTTAGGTATCGAGTAACTACACATGGCCTCTCCATGTGGCTGGGGCTTCTCATGACAATGGCAACTGGCTTGTCAGAGGGAACATCTCAAGAGACAGGATGCTGCCAGACCAGAATGGCACAGCGGCATTTCCACCAGGCTCTGTTTGTTAAAGAAATCATAAGTCTTGCCCAAATTCAAGGCAAGCGTGACAAGGTCCATTGCAGAAGATCGTGCAGTTTGGGAGATAGTACTGTGGCCATCTTTGGAAAATATCCTAAATGTCAAGTTGGAAACAATAAGATCTGTAGAATGCCTGGTATATTGCCATGCATAATAAAAATTGGAAACTATAATCACAGTCAAAATCTAGGTGAGAGTAACCTCTTCCCTATCACATTTAGAAATAAACTCATTCAGAACCTTAGTTACCTCTACAGGGCTGTGGAGGATGGGGAGTATGGTTTCTGGGTTTCCTGTCTTTGTAGGGTTTAGCAGCGTTGGGTCTGGCAGAAGGAACTCAAGGTTACAACCCACCACAGCATCAGTATACACAAGCATAATACTCCTTACAACTGTGAACATTTGCAGGCATTTTTACAAGACCTTTGCTCATCATGCCTCCAATGGCCAAAGTTCTGACAGGTTACAATTTCAAGGAAATTTCTCAAACATTTTCAGCTTCTAGGATCTTAGCAGGGAAGAAAGAAGGCTCTACAAAAATTAATCTGAGTGGGACTCCAATTCAATGAGATAAGATACTTAGAGGCACATTGACACTCACCTGAAGCTTACTTTGCTTCTATGACCACAATCCCAGAGCTAAAAATACCAGAGTAATATGCATAATGAATAAGGAGACTCTATTTTTTAAGTTTTGGTTGTCACAGCAAAACCCATTTTCTCCTATCAATCATTTATTCAAATGACCACCCCTTCTTTGCAGTCCATATCCCAATCTATACACAAATTTGGGTTCTGACCCCACTACTTAACTGAAATTATTCTCAATGTGGTCATCTAAACTCTGATTATACCAAATATTTAAGAGAGCAGGAAGGGGCCTTCACAGTCTGATCCTAGAGGATGGTTCACTTCTAATGGTAGCCACTGTTGACTTGTCCTCTATATTCCACCCACACTGAAATACTATGGAATATTCCCCAAACACCTCTCATATCTGCAAGCCTTTGTTCATGATGTCCCCTTTACCTGACATTCCCTTCCCCCCATTGGTCTAGCTGTTGAACTGGACCTTAAGGACAAGTGCCAATGTTACTTCCTTTTTGTACTTATCCCTATTAGCTCCCACTTTATTAATTTCTCCTTACCTAGTTTTCTGTATTTTATACACACTCTTATTATACCACTATTCATATAGTATTTTAGCTATTTATATATATCTCCTATTCTCTCATTGCATAGCACACAAATGATAATAATTAATATTTGCTGAATTCATGCCCCCCAGTTTCTCTTGGAGTGAGAGTAGCTTTCACCACTTTTTATCCATCACTCCCTCATACCCAATCTCAATAGGGAAACTAAATGTGAGCCCAGGAGTGTACACATAGACATATTTTAATCTTTAGTCATGTGGAGGCAGAAAGGCTGTTCTGGAGCTTAGAGGAAACCCAGACACTTAAAAGTGAACTGAGGTTCATTTATGTTGTGAGTGAGTGTGGTGAATATAAAAAGGAAGTGGGATGACTTTTATAGCTTGTTCTAGAAAAATAATGACAGAAACCCAAGACGTGGGATGATGAAGGGGGAAGTTAGAGAGGCAGTAGGCGACCCCTGCTCTGCTTCAGGTGCTTTCTGGAATTTCATTACTCAAACTGTGTTCCACATAAACAGCCTAGTTGGCAACCATCATGTTTTCTCAGGGAACTATTCAATGTTCTAAAGATACGTTTTTCTTCATCGTTACATTTGGAATCTATCTTCCAAAGCCATCTCAGTGATGTCTTTTGGCAGAATAGAGTAGCAAATTATCTTTAGCACCTATCACTTGTGGTTACTAAATGACTCAGGCAAAAACCCAGCCCAGCCTGATTCTCAAACTTTCACATGTATCAGGATCACCTGAAGGGCTTGTGGAACCAGATCGCTTGCCTCACCCACAGAGATTCTGATTTAGTAGATCTTAATTGGAGCCCAAGAGTTCACATTTCTAGAAAAATTCATCCCAGGTGATGCTAAAACTTCTTGTCTGGGTCCCTCACTTTGAGAACCACTGCCCTCTCCTATCTCCCATGCTAGTCTCCAGGCAGGATCAAGTGGGTCTGCGTGCCTTCTCATAAACCCTTGCTACCACCCAGTCTAATGGGACAGGATCCCAGACAATGAGTGTCAGCAATGCCCAGGCATGGTACCTCTAAAATAACAAAGAGGAGAGAATTTGGAAGATGGCAGCATAGGAGGATCCTGAACTCACCACCTCCCACAGACACAACAAACCTAAAACTACCTGTGGAAAAAACTTCCTCTGAGAAGAGATCTGGAAACTGGATAAAAAGAACCTCCACAACAAGTGACAACACAGACAGGGATGGAAGAGGCAGAGATACTGCCCTGGTGCGGGAAAAAACACACCCTAGTCACAGCACTTCATGGTTGGGAGTGATCTCAAGGTACAGAGCTTTTCCTGGAGTTGGGGTGGGGTTTGAGCTCCACATTAGGCACACCAGCCCTTGGATCTGACACAGAGAGATGAGATCTCAAAATACCTGGCTTTGAAAACCAATGTGAATATGCCCAGGAAAACTATAGAATTTCAGAGAAAGGAAAATTTCCTCTTAAAGGGCCCATGCACAGACTCACTCAACTTGGAAACCAGCACAAAAACACGAGATAGAAAAGTGCACAGTCCAGTAGTAAAAGAGACTCACTTACTAAGCTCAGAGTGCATCACAGAGAGGCAAGAGACAGCTTGTCCCACCCCCAGGGACTGAGACAGTGGAGGCAGCCATTATTGTGACCCGCTTCAGCTGTGCTGACACAGATGCTGACAGGCACCATTGGAATCCGTTCTCTATCCTGTTAGCACAAGGGTCTTCCCCTGCCTACTAGAGCACCCAAGGAAATTCAGCCCACCCAGGCAATGCAGGCAGCTAGCCCCAGGGACCAGCCCCACCCACTAGTGAGCCTGCAAACAGCCACACAGGGATCTTCTCCACCTACCAACACCTGAAATGGTTGTGCTTTGCTGTGCTAGAGGCATCTCCAGCCCAACAGCACGCCTGAGGCAGCTGTGCCCAGGCAGGGCCTTGTAGTCTGTCCATGCCAGAGACCTGCTCCACCGAAGAGCAAGCTGGCAACAGTCTCCCGCTATGCAGCTAGCCTCACTGGCCAGCCACACCCAGGGGCCTGCAGCAGTTGTGTTCCCCCAGCCTAGAAACCACCCTGGGGGCCTGACTCACTCATCAGCAAAACCACAGTAGTTGTGTGCTACCAGACCTCTCAGTCAGCTGTACCCCACCCAATAACTCACCCATAGCAGCCACACATGGCCAGGCCTGACAACCAGCTGGCCTGGAGGACAGCCTAGCTGACCCATGTACTTGCAGCAATAGCAACTCTGCCGCAACAGAAGGGCACATGCGGCTCACACAAGGGACACCCCTGGAAAATTTGGCACAGGTAACAAGAGGAGAGCACACTGCTGGGCCCCATAAGACATCTGCCACATAAGGCCACATTTCCCAAATCAGGAGATGTAGCTGATCTACCTAAATAAACAGAAATAAGCACAGAGAAGTAGACAAAATGAGAAGACAAAGAAATATGTTCCAAATAAAAGAACAAGAAAAAACCTCAGAAAAAGACCTAAATAAAACAGAGATAAACAATCTACCTGACAAAGAGTACAAGCATCATAAAGATGCTCACTGAAGTGGGGAGAAGAATAGATGAACACAGTGAGAACTTCAGCAAAGAATTAGAAAATATAAAAAAGAACCAATTAGACTCGAAGAGTACAATAATGGAAATGAAAAATTCAAGAGGGTATCAACAGCAGAGTAGGTGATGCAGAAGAATGGATCAGCGATCTGGATGAAAGAGTAGAAGAAATCACCCAAGCTGAACAGAAAAAGGAACTAAAAAGAACAAGGACAGTCTGGGACAATATCAAGCATACTAGCATTTGCATTGTAAGTGTCCAAGAAGGAGAAGAGAGAGACAAAGGGGCAGAGAACTTATTTGAAGAAATAATAGCTGAAAACTTACTTAAACTGAGGAAGGAAACAGATATCCAGGTAAAAGAAGGACAGAGATTTCCAAACAAGATGAACCCAAAGAGGCCCACACCAAAACACAGTATAATTAAAATGTCAATAATTAAAGATAAAGAGAGAATCCTAAGAGCTGCAAGAGAAAAGCAAGAAGTTACATACAAAGGAAACCCCAGAAGGCTATCAGCTGACTTTTCAGCAGAAACCTTACAGGCTAGAAGGGAGTGTCACAATATATTTAAATGGCTGAAAGGAAGAAACCTACAGCCAAGAATACTCGACCTGACAAGGTTACTCTTCAGAATGGAAGGAGAGATAAAGAGCTTTCCAGAAAAGCAAAACTAAAGGAATTCATCATTATTAAACCAGTCGGATAAGAAATGTTAAAGAGACTTCTTTTGGTAGAATAGAAGAGGCCACAAATAAGAATAAGAAAATGATCAAAGAAAAAATACTGCTGGTACAGGCAAACATACAGTAAATGTAGTGGATAAATCTCCTGTAAAACTAGTATGAAGGTCAAAAGACAAAAGTACTAAGATCATCTATATCTATGATAAGAGATTAAGGGATACACAAAATAAAAGAGGTAAAATATGATGTCAAAAATAAAATAGGGGAGAGTAAAAGTGCAGAGCTTTTAGTAAGAGGTCTAAACTAAAAGACCATCAACTTAATATAGATTCCTATTTACATAGGTTATTATATATGAACCGCATGGTAACCACAAACCAAAACCCACAATAAATACACAAAAAATAAAGAGAAAGGAACCCAAACATAAAGCTACAGCAAGTCACCAAATTACAAAGAAAGAGATCAAGAGAAGAAGGAACAGAGAAGAACTACAAAAACATCCAGAAAAAAGTAAAATGGCAACAAATACATGCTTGTCAATAGTTACTTTAAATCTAAATGGACTAAATGCTCCAATCAAAACACATAAAGTGGATGAATGGATAAAAGAAAAATAAGACCCATATATATGCTGTATGCAAGAGACACACTTCAGACCTGAAGACACTCACAAACTGAAAGTAAAGGGATGGAAAAAGATATACCATGCAAATAGAAATGAAAATAAAGCTGGGGTAGCAGTACTTATATCAGACAAAATGGACTTTAAAACAAAAACTGTAACAAGTGAAAAAGGGTATTACATAATGATAAAGGGAACAATCCAAGAAGAGAATATAACATTTATAAATATCTATGCACCCAACATAGGAGAACCTAAATATGTAAAGCAAGTGTTAACAGACATGAAAGGAAAAATTGACAAAAACACAATAATAGTAGCAGAATGTACTACTCCACTTATATCAATGGATAGATCATCCAGACAAAAGATCAATAAGGAAACATTGGCCTTAAATTACACATTAGACCAGATGGTCTTAATAGGTGTACACAGAACATCCCATCCAAAAACTGCAGAATACATATTCTTTTCAAATACACATGGAACATTCTCCAGAATAGATCACATATTAGGCCACAGAACAAGTCTCAATACATTTAAGAAGACTGAAATAATATCAAGCATCTTTTTCTGACCACAACAGTGTGAAACTAGAAGTCAACTATAAGAAGAAAACTGGAAAAGTCACACATAAGTGGAGATTAAACAAAATGCAACTAAGCAACTATTGGGTAAATGGAGAAATCAAAGAAGAAATCAAAAAATACCTGGAGACAACCAAAAATAAAAATACTACATATCAAAATCTATGGGATACAGCAAAAGTGGTTCTAAGAGGGAAATTTATAGCAATACAGGCCTACCTCAACAAAGAAGAAAAATCTCAAATAAACAATCTAACATCACACCTAAAAGAATTAGAAAAAGAAGAAAAAATAAAGCCCACAATCAGTAGAAGGAAGAAAGTAATAAAAATCAGAGCAGAAATAAATAAAATAGAGACAGAAAAGATCAATGAAACTAAGAGCTCTTTCTTAGAAAAGATAAAAAAAAATATTGACAAAACTTTAGCTAAATTCACTAAGATAAAAAATAAATTAATAAAACTATAAAGAAAGAAAGAAAATAAGAATAAATAAAATTAAAAATAAGTTAAAACAAATAAAATCAGAAATGAAAGAGGAGAAATTACAACAAATACCGTAGAAATACAGAGGATTATAAGAGAATACTATAAAAAACTATACACCAACAAATTGGATAATCTAGAAGAAATGAATAAATTCTTACAATTATGCAGCCTTCCAAAACTGAATCAAGAAGAAATAGAGAATCTAAATAGACCAAACACTGGTAAGGAGAAGGAAACAGTAATCATAAACTTCCCCCAAAATACAAAAGTCCAGGACCAGAAGTCTTCCCCAGTGAATTCTACCAAACATTCAAAGAAGATTTAACACCTATCCTTCTCAAACTCTTTCAAAAATTGAAGAGGATGGTACACTTCCTAACTCATTCGCTGAGACCGATATTACTCTGATACCAAAACCAGACCAGGACAACACAAATAGAGGAAATTATAGGCCAATATTGCTGATGAACATAGATCCAAAAATCCTCAACAAAATATTAGCAAATCAAGTACAATACTTTAAAAGGATCATACACCATGATCAAGTGAGATTTATTCCAGGTGTGCAAGGATGTCTCAGCATCCACAAATCAATCAAGGTGATACACCACGTTAACAAAATAAAGAAAAAAATCACACAATCATCTCAAGAGATGCAGAGAAAGCATTCAACCAGATACAGCATCCATTTATGATAAAACTCTGTAAAAAACGGGTAATAGAAAGAAAGTACCCCAACATAATAAAGGCCATATATGACAAAGCCACAGCTAGCATCATACTCAATGATGAAAAACTGAAAGCTAAACCTCTGAGAACAGGAACAAGAGAAAGATGCCTACCTTTACCACTCTTATTCAACATAGTATTGGACGTCCTAACCAGAGCAATTAGGCAAGAAAAAGAAATAAAAGGGATCCAAATTGGAAAGAAGTAAAACTGTCACTATTTGCAGATGACATGATTTTATATATAGAAAACCCTAAAGAAACCACCAAAAAACTATTAGAAATAATAAACAAATACAGTAAAGTTTCAGAGTACAAAACCAACACACAAAAATTAATTGCATTTCTATACACTAACAACGAAGTAGCAGAAAAAGAAGTTAAGAATGCAATCCCAATTACAATTGCAATAAAAAAATAAAATACCCAGGAATAAACTTAACCAAAGAGGTGAAAGATCTGTACACCGAAAACTATAAAACATTGTTGGAAGAAATCAAAGAAGATACAAAGAAATGGAAAGATATTCTGTGCTCTTGGATTGGAAGAATCAACATAGTTAAAATGTCCATACTTCCTAGATCAATCTACAGATTCAGTGCTGTCCCTATCAAAGTCCCAATTACATTTTTCACAGAAATAGAACAAATAATCCTAAAATTTAAATGGAACAACAAAAGACTCCAAATAGCCAAAGCAATCCTGAATAAAAGGAACAAAGATGGAGGTATCACACTCTACGATTTCAAAATATACTACAAGCCCGTAGTAATCAAAACAGCATGGTACTGGCACAAAAACAGACACACAGATCAATGAACAGAATTGAGATCCCAGAAATAACCCAGAAAAATAGACAGCTAATTTTCTACAAAGGAACCAAGAACATAGAATGGAGAAAGAAGTCTCTTCAATAAATTGTGCTGGGAAAACTGGACAGCCAAGTGCAAAAAAATAAAAGTAGACTATTATACCATACACAAAAATTAACTCAACATGGATTAAAGACTTGAATGTAAGACCTGAAACCATAAAACTCCTAGAAGAAAACATAAGCAGTATGCTCTTTGACATAGAACTTAGCAATATCTTTTTGAATATCATGTCTCCTCAGGCAAGGGAAACAAAAGAAAAATAAACAAATGGGACTACATCAAACTGAAAAGCTTCTGCACAGCAAAGGAAACCATCAACAAAATGAAAAGACAACCTACCAACTGGGAGAAGATATTTGCAAATCATATATCTAATAAAGATCAATATCCAAAATATAGAGAGAGTATATACAACTCAACCACAACAAAATAACATGATTAAAAAATGGGCAGAGGATCTGAACAAAAATTTTTCTGAAGAAGATATACAGATGGCCAACAGACACATGAAAAGATGTTCAACAGCACTAATTATTAGGGAAATGCAAATCAAAACCACAATGAGTTATCACCTCACACCTGTTAGGATGGCTATAATTAACAAGACAAGAAATAATAACTGTTCAGGAGAGGATGTGGAGAAAGGGGAACCCTCATACACTGCTCATGGGAATATAAACTGATGCAGCCACTATGGAAAACAGTATGGAGATTCCTTGAAAAATTAATAATAGAACTACCATATGATCCAGCTATTACACTTCAGAGTATTTATCCAAAGAACATGAAAACACTAATTCAAAAAGATATATGCACCCCTCTGTTCATCGCAGCATTATTCACAATAACCGAGACTTGGAAACAACCTAAATGCCCACCAATGGGTGAATGGATAAAGAAGAAGTGGTATATAGATACAATGGAATACTACTCAGACATAAAAAAGATGAAATCTTGCCATATCTGACAACATGGGTGGAGCTTGAGGGTATTATGCTAAGTGGAATAAGTCAGACAGAGACAGCCAAATACTGTATGATTTCACTCATATGTGGAAGATGAAACAACAACAACAGAAGCAAACACATAGACACAGAGAGAACAGATTGGTGGTTACCAGAGGGAAGCAGGCTAGGGGGAGGATGAAAGGGGTAAGGGGGGATATGTGTACAGTGATGGATGACAACTAGACTTTTGGTAGTGAACACAATGTAGTCTCCACAGAAGTCAAAATATAATGATGTACACCTGAAATTTCTATAATGTTATAAACCAATGCTATCTCAATAAAAAAATTAAATAAAAAAATAAGAACATAAAGAGATGTGGTTATGAAAAAAGGGAAGTGAGGAAAGACATACATTTAGTTAGTAAGAAAGAAAACAAAAAATAGATACCCCATGCATTCTACAACACCAAAATTTACACTCCGTCAAGGTTAGAGTATGCCTTCCTTTGAGCTCCTTTACAAAGACTTTAAAAAACTATCTCACCCACAAAAGTTCTGTTTGAATCTTCTCAAAAGCATACTTTCTTTACCCAATTGTATCAGTAATTCTTTCTTCCCATCCCTTCTATTGCTCCATGTAGCTAAAAATAACACTGAATGGTTTGCAGTCATAATGTTAATAATAAGGATAACCATAGACATGCATTTGATTTTCAAAACTCAGTGTCAAGTGGGGTCACTTTGTGCTTCAAGATTCAGATAAAATTGGCTCAGATCCCCAGCTCATATATTTTGGGAAATCCTCTGACCCTCCCAATGTCTCTACAGATTTCACAGGGTTATATATTTGCCTAGACATCTCTAGCTACCATTTTCTCTCTACTTGATTCTAGATCTCTCTCATTCCTTTCTTCTTGAATTTTACTTTTTATCCACACAGGTTTTGGTGGGTTTTTTCCTCCCCAAAGTCCCAATACATAGTAGTATATTCTAGTTGTAAGTCCTTCTGGTTCTTCTATGTGAGCTGCCACCACAGCATGGCTACTGACAGACGAGTGGTGTGGTTCTACACCCAAGAACCAAACCTGGGGTGCCAAAGTTGAACATGCCAAACTTTAATCACTAGGCCATCAAGGCTGGCTGTTATCTACATGGCTTAATCACCTAAATGGGAAAATACAGCTGTTGAATCTATATTTCTTCCCAAACACTCTTCATTCAAGGTTCTCTTGTATTATGGGCTCTGCTAAAGATTTGTGGGTAATAGTAGGGGATTTCACAACTTCCCAACATAATAAAACTTAAAATTAAATATTAGACATCCATTTTTTAAATGTGAAAAAAAGTTGTCAACGTGGAAAAAGATAAGGGAATGTGTGCAGCCACACATAGATAGAGCCACTCCTTTGAACTCTATCAATACTTGGAATTGTTTTAACTCTAAGATTCATTAATTCATTCCACAAATATTTATTGAGCAACTACTATAAACCAGGTACTATAAAAGATATTACAGGTGCAATCACTAATAAGACAGAGTAGTGTTAGCAACAGACAAATGAGAAGATTAATACTGTATAATGTGCCAGGTTCATGTTCCATAAGACAGGTTGAATCCAGGACAAGGGAGGTTTCCTGGAGGTGGTAACCTCTAAGCTGATTACTGAAAGGTGAGTTGGAATGAGCGAGGGGAAGAGGGAGGTAGAGACAGAAATGAGGCTGGAGAGTTACACTGGAACCTGATAATGAAGGTCCTGAAATACCGTGCTAAGGGATTTGTTCTTTAACCTGTATAATGTGAATCCTAGTGCCTAGCACAACATAAGTTCTCAGTAAATCTCATCCTTTATTTTCTTGTCTATGGGCAATAGGAATTTAATAAAGGATTTTAAGTGGTGTACATGTGTCACGGTGGGGTGTATTGACATAATAAGATTCACATTTATAAGCTCCCTTCGGCTACATGGAGGAAAAGGTTGTTGTATTCTTTCTAATATGAGGATCATTATTAGAAGTAGTGAGGCAGAGTAGGAGCCTGATGGAATAATCTGACAAAATATGATGGTAGCTCAGGCAGAATAGCAGAAATAGAGAAGGTTGAAAAGTGGCAAAGGGTTATAGATGGGTATGGGGTGAAGAAAAGGGTAGCATCAAGGATGACATTGAGTTTCCTAATTGAGTAAATAAGTGGGTTTTGGTGCCATTCCCCAAAAAAGGGAACATTGGAGGAAAGGGAGGGGAAGGAGAGAGGGAGAAATGATACTTTCTATTTTTGAAATGTCCAACTTTAGTGCCTGTGGGACATGCAGGCAGCTGGGCACAGGCTGAAATTAATGAGAAAATCTGGACTAGAATTGAAACTTTTGGAAGTTGGCAGCCTTTAGAAAGTAATTAAATCCATGAGAGTGGATGAAATCACCCTGAGAGGATAAGAAGAGAAACAGGCCTAAGGAAGAACCCTGATGAGGACTAGAGGAACAAGAGTTGCTGAACAAGATCAAGACTCCAGAGAAGTAAGAAGAAACCCAGAGTGCATGTTATGGAGGCCAAGGGAGGAGAGTTTTTCAAGGGAGAAGAGAGTATCTCCAATTTTGTTGGAAATTCCAATAAGATTAAGAATCTTCAAAATTCTCTTTTCTATACCACTCCCTTAGTCTTATTGAGCCTACGATTTGCCTCCTTTCATTGCTTAAATCCCATAGCCAGCCATTTTAACATTGTCCCTACCATTCTTGGCCAACAGTGTTAAATCAATTCATGTTAAACGACCTACACTGGCCTTGTGTGCTGTTTATTATCCTTTTCTGTGCCTAGTTTCACTTCTAATCAACATCTATGACATTTCCCATAGTATCTTTTTCGATTATTTCCACTCTCCTCAAAGCAGAAATCCCCCCTCAACTCTCAGACCCGGTAAATAACCTTGCCTCCTATTTGTGAGGGAAGTGGAGGTCCACTGATGTGAGCTTTCTTGGGAACTTTCCTCTTTCATGCTTTAAAACTTCTCTTATCTTCTCCGGTTCTTTCCCACTTCCTGTATATTCAAAATTAAAAAGTTCTCCTCTCCAAATCTAACTTACATGTGACCCTAACCCCTGTCCACCAGTCATCCCTGACCTCTCTCTAAAAATTGACTTTTCCTCTATTCTGGCCATTTCTTTCCAGTCTATAAACAAATTCAAGTCTTCTGTGGCAGGCAGACTCTAAGATGAGCCCTATATAACCCCACTTCCTGGTATCCATGACTTTATATGTTCCCTCCTCTTGAGTGTGGGTGGGGCCTATGACTCGCTTTCTAACAATTAGAATATGGCAAAGGTGATGGGATGTACATGATTATGAGTATGTGATTAAGATACATTATGGCAGTCTTGTGAGGACCCTCTCTCTCTCTTGCCGGCTTTGAGAAAGCAAGTGCATGTTGGGAAGTCTCATGTGGTAAGGAACTGAGAGTGGCCTCCAGCCAATAGCCATCAAAACTGTGGTTCTTGGTCCAACAGCTGTCAAGGAACTGAATGCTACTAAAAGCCACCAAACCCTGGAAGTGCATCCTTCCCCAGTTGAGCACCCTAAGAGACTATAGCCCCAACGGATACCTTGCCTGCAGCTTTGTGAGACCCTGATGCAGAGGAACCAGCTTGGCCATGCCTAGACTCTTGATCCACAGACTGTGAGATAATAAAAGTTGTGGTTTTAAGCTCCAAGTTTGTGGTAATATTAGTCCACAGTACTACGTAACTAATCTACACCCTAAAAAAACCCTTCCCTAAAACCTTTGTGTTCTCAAACAACCATTATTCTCTTTCTCTTTACTATAATATTTCTTGAAAGGTAAATAGTATATATTATCTTCCTCCACATCCTCAGCACTCACCCTATGTTGAATTAAAAATGCCCTCAAATTCTTGGCCTCTCCTCCCATTGAGAAGTGGAGTCTATTTTCCCTCCCCTTGAATCTAGCTTGGCCTTGTGGCTTGCTTTTACATCAGGATTGGGTTGAAATACTGCTCTGTAACTTCAGAGATCCACAGCTTTGACTTTTATGTACTTGGAACATATCTTCTTAGAACCCACCAACATGCTGTGAGAAGCCCAGGCCTCACAGATAAACTATGTGGAAAACAGCCAAGACTTTGGTCAACAGCCCCAGCTGAGCTCTCAGACAACAGCCAGCACTGACTGCCAGTCACCTGAGTGAGACATTTTGGATGTTCTTGCCCCATCAAGCGTCCAGAGGACTGCAGTCTCCCAGTGCCCCAGCCAACACCATGAGGAGCAGAAGAACCATCCAGATGAGCCAAATCAACCCACAGAAATGTGAGAGACCATATAGGATACTATTATTTTAAGACACTATGTCGGGGGTTGTTGGTCAATCAGCAATAGATAAGTAAAGCCCAGTGTTTTTCATCTTTACTTCTCTGGTGAAGCAGTTCCTTTAAAAATCAACAATGACCTTAATCTCAAAATTCAGTGGCCTTTTCTTTGTCTTTTATCTTTCTTGACAGCTCCAAGCCATATGACACCAGCGAAGTTCTTTCTCTTGATGCTTCCTTCTCCTTTCATTTCTGTGACATACTCTAGGACTCAGTTTCTTCTCCTTGTGCCTTAAAAGTAGGTGTTCCGCAAGGTACTGAACTTTGACATTTCTTTCTAAACTCTCTTTCTTGGCAGTCTCATTCCATCTCATTGTTTTAAATAGCACCTCTATGCAGATAATGTTCAAATCCTTTAAGAGGCATAGGGATTAGAAACTCAAGGTCTGGAAATGGGCCAGACAAGGCTTTAATCCTGAATCTGCCAATTACCGGCCATGTGACACTGAAGTGGTTTAACCTCTCTAAACCTCCATTTTCTCCTCTCATAAATCTGGATAATAATAGCATCTTGCTTATAGGGACATCACTTCAGCCTGCCATAGAATAAGCACTCAGTAAAGCAGTGTTTTTCAATGTTTTACAGTTTTTTATATCACTGCTTATGTAAGCAAAATAATCATATTTATATGCACTCCAGGGTAAATGCAGGTGGCTGCTCAGGTCACAGACAATTGACCCAAGGGCTCCGGCCCCTCCAGCCCCTGCCCAGCCCCCATAGAATGATCAATATTTAGGACCATTGGCACACAACTGCAAAGCTTTACAGTAAATGGCAGCACTTCCTATCCTTGTCTCTGGTCCTGCGCTCTCTCCTGGGCTCCAGACCTAGAGTAACAACTTTTTTCTGGATATTTCCCACTACCTCCATTCCAAAATCCAAATGGTGATTCTCAAAGTAAGGTTCCCTGGTCAGCAGCAGCAGCATCACTTGAGAACTTGTTAGAACCACAAATTCTCAAGCCCCAAACCATACCTGCTGAAACAGCAACTCTGGGGATTGACCCAGCAATGTGTGTTTTCACAAACCCGCAGGCAATTCTGATGAAGCTTAAAGTGTGAGAATGAATGACCAATAGTGATTTCAGCTTGGAATAGCCAAAGCTGCACCTCTTCCTGCTCCCTATTTGGGTTAATTAGTTCCTCTCCCCTCCAAGCTACCTGGGCTCAAAACCTCAGATTCATTCTCGACTCCTCCATCCTGCCTCTACCTGCCTTCCCTACCTAATCTGTCACAAAGCTGTTTTTGCCTCCAGCAACATTGTTCACATCTCTTCGTTTCTCCTCTCTGTTCTCACCACCACTCCCCCAGAGGAAGGGCTGGTCCATTCCTCCCAAACCAACTCACTAAAGTCCAATTTGCCAACCACCAACTTCACTAACAGCCAGTTAGAATAAAGCAAATTTAATTTAGCAATTAAATTAATTAAAATTAAATTAACCTTTAATTAAACAGTAATTAATAAAATTATAATTAATTATAATTACCTATCATTTAAATTAATTTTACATTATAACTTAAAAATAAGTATTAATTAAATAAAATTAAATTGGTTTTGATTTAAAAATTAACTTCATACACTCAAATCTGCCCATTATCTTCTTCATGACTTCCATCACTTCTAAGTTTACTATGTCCTTGCCCCTTCAGATGTTCAATAAATATCCAATTCTATTTTTCTGTCTTTAATTATCTTACATTCTACTCTTGAATTGTCTGGAGTTTGTTTGGGGTTTTGGTGTAAAGTGAAGGTCAGGTTGCCTGCCCACTTACTGAGGCAAAGGCTCCTCATTTACAATTCTAAGTTCTGAGTTCTTAGCCACTTACAATTTTATTCCCCTCCAGGCCAAGCATAAAGATCTAAGAAGATAACCAGGAAGCGTGAAGTGCTGTGATTGTTGTTTTAAGAGTGGTTGTCCCACTTTCTACATTTGACTGACTTTCTCTGAAGGGCATTCCTTTCTTATTAGTAGCTTGAAATGGATTTATTTATTACAAACTATGACAGAAGTGTCCTTGACAAATTAGCTTGAAAGTTCTTAAATGCTCAAAAATTAATGTTAGGAAATCAAACCTTCTGGATCTTCCCTCACTCTGAAGCAGTTTCTCTCCTTGGCCCAGGGAAGGAGGTAGGAAGGAGGAGGAGATAGAGTAGAAATCACTACCAGATAAGAGAAAATGACAGACCCACCCCTTCTGCCCTGACAGAATGTATAAAGTAGGAAGAATGCATAAAGTAGGACAGAAGGATTGGGGGGACAAGGGTCAGACACACATGGTCCATCTCCTGAAGGGGGACAGTATCACATAAACAAGAAGAGATGTGACAGGAAATGTGGAAGAAAGCTAAAACCAGAGGGGAAGTGCAGGGTGGTTCCAAGCAACATGGGCAACTGCAGCTGAGTGAAATGGGCAGGTCCACCTAGTTGGATGGAGAGAGCCTAAGTCACCTCGCCTGAGCTGCCCTCAGCTCCTGCGTGACGTGAGGGAAATTTCTTTCGTGCTCCAGGATTGAGAAGAAGGCCATTGACTTGAGAGCAGTGGGCCTGAATTGGGAGCTATCATGGCGAGGGGAAAGGTGACCCTTGAAGCAGGTCAGAACAGGCATCCCCTGGATGTGCCACTTTGGCATACGGAATAGTTTTTGTTAAAGGTAATCAAGACTCTGCGGGCTTGAGAAATGTTTGCTTCTCCTTTAAAAGGTTAAATCGGGGGTCTTGCCCATAATAAGAGTTATTACTAGAAATAAATTTTTATGACCTATCTGTATGGCAGGGCAAACTTCTAATTACCGAACATCTGCTCTTCTTATCATCCTGTGAATTACCCTCTCCCCTCTGAAGCCTCAGGCCACCATCCCATTCCCTAGCTCTAGACGGTATATATACCTCACTTTACCTTTTTGTCTCTGAACCTCTCATGTACGTGGCATCTCTGACCCTGTCGTGTAGGTAGGCTTCCCGTATGTATGCAATTAAACTTGATTTTTGCCTATTAATCTGTCTCCTGTTAATTTAATTCATAGACCAGCCAGAAGGACCTAAAAGGTAGAGGAAAATTTATTCCTCCCCACACCCTGCTGAAGAGGCTTCAGAGGACTTGATGGAGACACAGCTGAGACTCAGAGCAGCCTCTAGTGCTCGCAGGATCTTGTGGGGTCAGATCAGCAGGGGAAGGAAACTCACCAGGATGTGACGGAGCCAAGAGGAAACCAGAGGTTCCCTCCTTGCCCCATGGGTGTTGGCTGAAGACCCTGGAGCCAGGCAAGGCCCACAGCTCCCGATAGACACTAGCAAGGCTCCAGAGGATAGAAAGAGGGCTAGACTAGGAACTCCTTCCCCAGTGCCACCATGTCACTACCGCCAAACCCTATACATTCAGGGAGGATCAGGAGAAGGAAGAGGACATCTGAAAGACCGAACATTCCCCAAAAGAGAATGGGTTACCTGAAAAAGACCACTGAAACTTGGACACAGAGGGGCCTGTCAAAAGTCTGAATGTGGGGCCGGCCCGGTGGCTCAGTGGTTAAGTGCACATGTTCTGCTTTGGCGGTGGGGTTCGCCAGTTCGGATCCTGGGTGCAGACATGGCACCGCTTGGCAAGCCATACTGTGGTAGCTGTCCCACATAGAAGGTAGAGGAAGATGGGTACAGATGTTAGCTCAGGGCCAGTCTTCCTCAGCAAAAAGAGAAGGATTGGCAGCAGTTAGCTCAGGGCTAATCTTCCTCAAAAAAAAAAAAGTCTGAATGTGTCCCCTGCCCCCACAGCCTATCACCAGCCAGCAGGGCAAGGGTGGGTGAGGAGGATTAGATCATTATAGAAAATAAAGAAATGCATTTTATTTGCGCATCTGAGTCATAGATATGCGTAAATTAGCAGCTCCCACTACATCATAAAAGTAGAAAATACCTCTAAAAGCTGGTAAAAACACAGGAAGGTCTGGAAATTCCCTACCACAAATGAACTGTCCATTTCCCCCCACAAAATAATGCCAATTTGCTTAAATTAGCTTTTAACTTACTAAATAATTAATAAGTGAAAACTAATACTTAGAAAATATGTGTCATGTATGGAAAACAGCGATTCAACAAAAACCCCATACACCTACAGACCCGTCTATAAAAAGGGACACCCTCATAACTCTGACGTCCCTCCCAGCCCACAACCCCCTTGCTCCCCGATGGAGGAACCACTCTCCTGGGCTCTACATTCCTCATTTCCTTGTTTTTCCTAACAGGTTTACCACGTTTGTTTTCCTAAATAATACATAGTTCAGTTTTGCAGTTTTGAGAAAATTTTATGTAGATACAGCCATTGTTTGTATGCACTATTTGGGGGACTTCTTTTGGGTCAGTATGTTGTTCCTCAGATGGTTGTAAGCGTTCCTCCACATGGTTGTAAGGGGAGGGGAGGAAAAAGCTTTCCTCACCCTTTTAGCCTTCCTCACTGGGTCTGAAAATTACATTGACTAAGCTAGACTGACGGGAGAAAGGCATACAAGTCTATCTGATGTCAGTTTTACGTGACACAGGAGCCTTCATAAGGAAATGAAGACCCAAAGAAATAACTAGACCTGTGTATTTTTACACTAGGTTTGATGAAGAGCAGATAGTCCTGGAGGAATATGAGAGGTCAAGGAGTATGCGGTAATTGTAGTAAATCGGGGGAAACTCAGCAAGGCCAGTTTGTTAGGAATCTTCTTGGCGTCCCTTTGTCTTCAGAGATGAGGATGCTCCTTTCATCCGTGCTTAGGGAGGACACCTCTCACCTGAGAATGTTATGATCTGTTTCAGGGAAGAGGAGCAAGAGGGAAGAGATCAGAGTGACCTTCCTGCTTCTGCCGTTTTCTCAAACTCCATCAACTTAAAATATTCAGTATGCCAAGGAGCCATATTTGGGGTAGCCTGTACTGAACCCCATCACAAGCAACCATAATTCATTCATTTTCACTACTGTTTAGTCTTTCAGTGCATGTTTGTACTGCAATTTATTTATCCACATGCAGGCTGTTCCCATGGTTAGCTGTCACCAACAGGACTGCTCTGAACATTCTTGGACATGTCTGGGCGTGCACGATCCAAGAGTTTCTCTAAGGATACACCTAATGAAGGGAGCAAAATATATCACCCCAGAATATGCCTTTTTGGCATATTGGTTATTTTAAGGGGATTATTTTTAAGAAAAAAGACACAGGTGAGGCTCTGAAAACTGAGAAGTTACTATTTTGTGAGAAACAGTTACATTTATAAGGGAAAATCTCCATTTGTAAGGGTGTCTCCCCATCTGTACCAGGAAGAAGAGGATGGCTTTAAATCTCTAGAAACTCCTACCAATGGAGAAGGCAACGACTTGAATCTGCCTAACAACCTTACCCTTGTTTATTGTGCTTTTCCTGGTAACTTTCCACAACTCTCTCCCCACTCCCAACATCTCCTTTTGTCTTTAGCTGTAGATGGTATTTAAGGTGGGGGCTTGGGCCATTTCAGGGGGTTACTCAGTTTTCCTGGGTCTCTCCCATGTATACAGGAGGTATACATGTTATTAAACTTCTGTTTGTTTTTCTCCTGTTAATCTGTCTTGCTTATTACAGGGGGTGTCTCAGCCAAGAACCTAGAAGTGGAGAGGGAAAATTATTTTTCTTCCCCACACTAGACAGGGACAACTTATGTTATGAAACCTGTGCATTCGTAAAGGGCCCACATTTAGAAGGACCCTGCACTTCATTGAAAGCTCTACTGTCTCCATTTTGAATTCTAAATTTTTGAATAAGGGTCTCTGCATTTCGTTTTGCTCTGGGCCCCAGAAAATGTAGCTGGTCCTATACCTAGAGTGAACTTTCTGGATCACAGTCTCAACTTTTGTTGACTACTGTAGTGGTGTAAAATATGCAAGTGACTTTCCAAATGTGTTAAACCCATTTACATTCCCATCAACACTGGATGAAAATTCATGTTATTCCACAGCCTTGCCTACACTTTTGTCCAACTTTTTAATTTTTGTCAATCTGGTGGGTATGAAACACATTTTATAGTGTTATTTTTTTAATTACACGTTTTTGTGTGTGTAAGGAAGATTCACTCTGAGTTAACATCTGTTTCCAAGCTTCCTCTTTTTGCTTGAGGAAGTTCTGCCCTGAGCTAACACCTGTGCCAGTCTTCTTCTAATTTATATGTGGGATGCTACCACAGCATGCCTTGATGAGCGATGTGTAGGTCTGCGCCAGGATCCAAACCTGTGAACCCCGGGTCACCACAGTGGAGTATGTGAACTTAACTGCTATGCCACTAAGCCAGCCCCTAATTACACTTCTTATTTTGAGATAATTGTAGATACACATGCAGTTTTTTAGAAACAATACATAGAGATTCCTTGAGCCCTCCACCCACTCTCCCCCAATGGCAACATCCTGCAAAACTACAGTATCACAACCAGGACAATGACACAGATACAAACCACCAATCCTGTTCAGATTGTCTCAGTTTTACCTGTTTTCATGTGTGTGTATATGTGTGTGTATTTAGTTCTATGCAACTTTATCACATGCATAAGTTTGTATATCCTCTGCAGAAAAGATACAGAATATTCCCATCATCACAAGGATCCCTGGTATTGCCATATAGAACCATGCCCACCCACCTCTTACCCCCATCCTCTCCTCCATCATCCCCATTCCCATTCCTAACTCCTAACAGCTGCTAATCCATTTCTATGATCCATTTCGTATATCCGTTTCTATAATCTTCTTCATTTTAAGAATATTGTATAAATGGAATCGTACAGTGTGCAACCTTTTGGGATGTGCGTTTTCTCACTCAGTATAACTCCCTTGACCTCCATCCAGCTTGTCACATGTAACAATAGTTCATCTATGGCTGAGTAGTATTCCATGGTATGAATGCACCATCATTGATTTAATCATTCACCCATTTTAGGAGATCCAGGTTATTTCCAGATTTTAACCATAGAAAATAAGGCTGCTATGAACATTGCTGTACAGGTTTTTGTGTAAATTTTTATTGTATTTTTATGATGAATTTCTCTGAAAATTCAAGTTAAACATCCTTTCCTATGTTTATTGACTATTAGGTTTTCTCTTCTCTGAAGTGTCTTTTGCCCGTTGTTCTTTTTGGTCATTTACTTTTTTATTTTGATTCATGGGAATTCCTTATGGATTCTGAATACTAGTCTTTTGTGAGTAGTCTATGTTACAAATGTCTCCCAGGTTATCGTTTGTCTTTTCCCTCTCTGGCATCTTTAGATGAACATCAATTTTTAATTTCAATGTGGTCAGATTTATCAGCCTTACTCTTTTAGTTTGTGCTTTTTGTGTTCTGTTTAAGAAAGTATTCCTGGGCCAGCCCAGTGGTGCAGCTGTTAAGTGCGCACGTTTAGCTTCAGCAGCCCGGGGTTTGCCAGTTTGGATCCCGGGAGCAGACAAGGCACCGCTTGGCAAGCCGTGCTGTGGTAGGCGGCCCACATAGAAAGTAGAGGAAGATGGGCACGAATGTGAGCTCAGGGCCAGTCTTCCTCAGAAAAAAGAGGAGGATTGGCAGTAGTTAGCTCAGGGCTAATCTTCCTCAAAAAAGAAAAAAGGAAGAAATTATTCCTTATTCCAAGGTCATAAAGACAACCAACACAGTCTCCTAAACTTTTAGAGCTTTGCCATTCATATTTAAGTCTTTCATTCACCTGGAATTTGATGTGTGTGAGAGATGTGAGGTAGGGATCCAGTATCATTTTTTGAACATGAATACCTAATTGTCCTAAGACCATTTATTGAAAAGGCTATTCTTTCCCCAGTGATCTGAAAAGCCGTCTCTTTCATATATTGTGTCCATATATTTTTGAGTCTCTTTCTGGGTTCTCTCCACTCAGTAGCAAAAAATGAGAAAGTTTCCCTTGCATTCCCCTAGGGCCAGGGAGTAGGGGAAGAGATGGGCAGATTTATTTTTGATACCCTCTAGACCTAAGGGTGTGCCTGTTTGGGGTCCTAGCTTTGTGCAAGTGGTAAAAGTGTCTCTTTTATTTTATTTATTTATTTATTTATTTATTTATTTTTGCTGAGGAAGATGAGCCCTGGAGCTAACATCTATTGCCAATCCACCCCTGTTTTGTGTGTGAGCCACTGCCACAGCATGGCCACTGATGTCTGCACCAGAAACCAAACCCAGGCCACTGAAGTAGAACATACCAAACTTCATCTCTAAGCCACAGGGGCTGGCCCCAGAAGTGTCTCTTTTAGAATCTATGACTTTAGAGGACCCTTGGCTGTGACTCTAGACTCCTATGCTTCAGGAAGCTCTCGCAGTTCTGCAAATACTCTTCACGTGAAAGCCAACTTCACTGGTCCACTTACCTCTCTGGGCATCTGCTTTCATCTGGTTTATAGCCTCTCATTAGTCTACCTTCTTGCCAGTTCTATTTTTTATCATTTTTTTTCCTTCTTTGTTGGCTGTTTTCACAGGACTGTTAGTCAGTGTATCTAGTGTGCCATGCTGCCAGAAAATTGAAATGAAGAGTATTAATGTCAAGCCAAATTAATAGATCAATTGACTTTGAAAGAACTGGATTTTAGGCAAATTGATTTAGAACTCCCTACTTCAATTCCTTGTTACTCTCATTCTGGATACTTTGAAAACCTCCAGACTCATCTCCCAAACTCCAATCTCTCACCAGGCCAACCTATTTTACCCACTGCTGCCAGATTGATTTCTTACCAGGTCACAACCCTCTCCTCTACCCTGTCCTTCTTCTTGGCTGTTCAGCTGCCCAACAACTGGCATGGGTCTTCATTGCTTCTAAAAATAAGTTGAACCTCCTCAGCCCAGCCCCTGGGAGTCCAGTCTCTAGTCATGTGATCCTTCCCACCAGTGCTGTGGTCGGCAGAATGGCCCCCAACCATGTCCACGCCCCAGTCCCCAGAGCCCGTGAATATGTTCCCCTCCATGGCAAACAGGACTTTGCAGATGTAATTTGAGGTCGTTGCTAGCGCCCTGGAGACTCCTAGCGACCCTGTGGACATCAGAGTAGAACCCTGCCCGATCTTTTTGCTCCATTCTCTCACCTTCTGGCATGATATCAGACAATGTTCTGCCGCTATTCATAGGGTTTACATGGCCAATGTTTTCCGAAGTGGGAAACCAGGTCTTTCGTCCTAGTCTGTGTTAGTCTGGAAGCTCCGCTGAAACCTGTCCACCATGGGTGACTCTGCCGATAGTTGAAATACCAGTGGCCTAGCTTTCAGCATCACAGCAACACGCAGCTACCACAGTGTGGCAACCGACAGACGGGTGGTGTGGTTTCCTGCCACTTTCCTGGTGACAGTGAGAGTGCTGAATCTTAACTCCTAGACGACCAGGGCTGGCTCATAAATTATCTGGAGGGTCCAAACTAATTACATGAGCCCTTGAAGGCAGAGAACTTTCTCCAGATGGATGCAGGGGAAATGAAGCAGAAGGGGAGGTGAGAGAGACATGAAGCGTGAGGACTCAACCTGCCATTGCTGACTTTGAAGATGAAGGGGACCACAAACCGGGGAAGTGGGCAGTCCCTAGAAGCTGCAAATGACCTTCAGTTGACAACAGCCAGCCAGGACACACGACCTCACTCATGTAAATACCTGGAGCTGAATTCTGCCGATGACCTGAATGAGGCTGGAAGCAGAGCCTCCCCCTAGAGCTTCCAGATTAGAGCTCAGGCAAGATAATACCTTGATTTGGGCCTTATAAAACCCAGAGCTGAAAAATCAGTTGAGCCCACCAAGACTTCTAACCTAAAGAAATGTGAGAAAATAAATTTTAGTTGTTTAAAATAAAGTTTGTGGTAATTTGTTACAGCAGCAATAGAAAATTAATACATGTGCCCATGAATGGGAAGAATGCTGAAGTCAGACAGGTGTGTTCAATCCTGTCTCACTCTTATTAGCTATGTAACCTCTCTGAGCCCTTTGTTTCCTCATCATTGAAAGGAGTGTAAATTCCTGTTTAGTTTAGCTCACAGGGGTTCTGTGGGGAATTCAGTGTGAGAACTTAGATAAAGTACCTCGTGTATGACAGATGGCAAAAAGCAACCTCTTTACACATGCCGCACCCTCCCACATCCATGCCTTTCCCTTTCGTGGAATCTCAGGAAAGAACAAGGAAACACAGAACTTTAAAAGTTCCTAATGCACTCACTCGTTTCCTCAATGGGCTCTGGGAGCACGTGTGAGGTGCCTCTGACCACCCCAAAGCAAGCATTCTATCAGTTCTCCAAATCCCACTCATTGCCCCTCAGAACCAAAACTATACATGAAGATTGGGAAGTCTTATGGACTGAATTGCATTCCCCCAAAATTCATGTGATGAAGTCCTAACCTCCAGTAGCTCAGAACGTGACTATATTTGAAGACAGGGCCTTTAAAACGGTGATTAGTTAAAATGAGTCCGTTAGGGTGGGCCCTAATCCGATCTGATGGGTGTCTTTATACAAAAGGGAAATTTGGACACACAAAGTGACACCGGTGATGCGTGTACAGAGGAGAGACAATGTGAGAAGACGTGGAGAAGACAGCCATCTGCAAGGAGATTGGCCTCAGAACAAGCCAAATCTGCCAACACCTTGAGCTTGGACTTCGAGCCTCCAGAACTGTGAGAAAATAAATTTCTGGTGTTTAAACCATTCAGTCTGAGGCATTTTGTTATGCCAGCCCCGGCAAACTAATACAGAAAGAGTAAAACTATGCAGTAGACATCTGATAACACATAATTGTTCAATAATTCAAAGGCCTATCTGCCTTTGTTTGGAGTTGATTTTACATTTAAGAATGCACATCTTTTAATATACTCTATATATTATGAAAATAGATCATCAAGACCCACCATGAAGATTATAGTGTCATGCTCCAGGAGGAAATATGAATCTTCATAACCAACGAGTGTTTGAATCTACATCTCTTCACAGAAGTAGCTACTGTTGAATTCTAGTCCAAAATTTGAGAGAGTACTAAGTTAAAGCTGAGACGTTTCACACTCTCTGAGAACTCTCTTTCTATCAGAACCAGATCATTGATAATTTAGTAATGGCCCATGACAGGCAGTGTCTTGGAGGAGGCTGTGGATGTTCCTGTGTGAAAGGCCCCACTATTCTAACAATGGAAGTTGTTAAATAGCCACTCTGTGCCACACCAGACTGTGAAGGAAGAGCTCCCGTCTGGGACCTGCCCTCTGACCTGTTTATGATCATTTTCACCAGTTTCATCCCAATAGTGTGCCTTGCTATTAGGCATATGTTTATACGTGTTGTTCACAGTTTAGGCGTTTTTAACACCACTGTGATTAAACTGACAGCAATGTCTAAAGGCTAGAGGGAGGGAATGAAAGAGGTGTCATGTGGGACCGTTGTAACTGTGCTTCTGTAGTTTTATGTTTTGTCACAGACTACAAAAGGGCACAGCCACGTTACTGTCCTTTCTAACAAACTTTGGTACAAACAGCCTTACAAATAGCCTGTTAATTGCATTCTCTCTGCTCTAAACCATCTTGTTTCTTCTCCTCTTCCCACATCACCAGTATCACAGAATTCGCCTGAAATATACAGTTTTTAGATCATATGACAATCATTACTATGAATTTATTCATGCATCATTCACCTCTTTGGAGAGAGTACACACTCCTGGGGAGGGGAACTGCTGTCTCTTGTTTACTGTTGAACCCCAGCAACAAGCACAGCGCCTGGTACAGAGTAGGCAGGTAACAAATATTTAACAGATAAAACCCAGTTCCCAAGAAAAATACCCCCAGAGCCTTAGAGAGGAAAGGAATGCCTTCATATCTCATGTTCTACCCCATTTATTTGTTTCTGTAGGCCCAGTCTGACTTCTTTTGGACTCTAAATATTTGAGCATTCTAAATATGTATGCTTTGAGCAGAAACTTTCTAAGTAAAATCTGGCCCAAACCAACACTTATTCCCGCCTCTTTTCCTTCATTTGTGCCCCTTCTTCTGCCTGGGAAGCCCTTCTCCTCTTCTCTGTATTTTCAGATTCTCTGCCTCCATTTGTCACAGATGATCCTCCTTTCACGAAGCCTACCCAACGATTGCATGCCATACCGATCTCTCCCCCTTTAAGTTCCTATTGCGTTTATTAGCATATACTTCTTTTGTTGATGAGTGCTGCAACTCCACCAACTACGCAATATGCTCTTAGAGCTCAGGAACCTATATGACTTTAACAGCACCTAATACATGCTACTTGATGCGCAGCAGAAACTCAATACTGACTTATTAACTGCTTTGTCTAATGTGAGAGAAAAGCATTCATCCATGTGCTCACATCTCTGTGCACCTGCCTTCTTGCTTCTTCCCAAAAATTAGAGATGACAAATAAGTTGGTCCTATTGCAGAATATTGATTGGGCCACATTTACTTTGGGGAGGATGACTTTTAAAAATCCCTTATGTATTCAACCATTATTTGTTGGAACCTAGTGAGCAAGCCACACACTGTTTTACTCCCTGGTATGTAGCAGTGAATAGACTTGGAGCTTCCATTGTAGCAGGTGACAGTAGTGCATCAATAAATGAGATCATCTTAGATTCAAGAATGCTAAGAATAAAATAGAACTCAGTAATGGGGCTAGGGTGGAGAGGTGGCTTATTTTGTTTAAGGTACCAGAAAAGGCCTCTCTAAGGAGGGGATAATTTAGCTTAAATAAAGAGAAGGAACCAGTTATGCAAAGATCAGGTGAAGCAAGGCCAGAGAGGCTGGAGCAGAGTCAGGGTCAGTTGGGGAGTGGTCAAGAGTATGTGCAAGAAGTGGACAGTCAGTAGCCCATGAAGAACCGTGGGGGCCATAAGGACCAGGTTGGCCAGGCAGTTGGGATTTTATTCTCGATGCAATGGGAAACCACTGGAAGGTTTCACACAGGAAGGGTTATGAATTGATTTGCATTTAAACCTAGTTCTGGCTCTGGTGCTGGGGATGATGGTGGTAAGGCAAGAATAGAAGCAAGGTCATAGTAATGACACTGTCACCGTAATGCAGGCAGAAAATAATGGAGTCCTGGACTGGGGAGTAGCAGTAAAACTAGTGAGAAGTGTATGGATTCAGAAGACATTTTGGTTGTAAAACCAAGAGGATTTGCTGATGGATCAGACAGTGTATGTGGGAGTAAGGAAAAAGGAGGAATTTAGGGTGACTCATAGATTTTTGGCCCAAGCAACTGGGTACAATTAACTGATATGGGACAGACTTAGGGAAATACAGGTTTAAAATAGGGGTTGAATGCGGAGACCTCTGTTTTAACATCCAATTTCAAGGTAACTGTTAGACAGTCAGTTAAGCCCATGTAGAAGACCCAATTAAGTCACTATGGCTTATCTTGGGAACCTGCAGCCATTTCTTTCTTTTTGCATGGCTACCTAAGCCAGCTGATCATTGCTTCCATGATGCAATGGAAGGTTCCTGAACCATATAGCTATCCACAGGTGAAGAGTGCAGGATTTCAATTTTAGGATAATGAAGAAGTAAAAGTCCACACTGGCTTCTAGCCTAAGCCACGTGCTCCATTTTAGGAATGTGGACATCATATAATAAGGAATGTTACTTTGATCAGGACCAAAAGAATATGATCCTAGAGTCCAGGTTTTTACCCACCTATCATAGTCATATACTATATAGTTTATTCTTTCTATTTTTGCACCCCTACCTGTATGTAACATACTATAGGAAGAAACTAGAAAATATCTGATGGTCACTCAATTCTCTCTGGAGGCTTGTTTCAGTATTGTCTCACTCTCTGAGTCCATGAACTTGGAACTTGCCAGTAATAAGCTATTTCTGTGATCAGAATCTCTGAAGTTACCTGAAACCCTTGCACTGCATTGCTGAAAGTCTTCTCCATTGGGTGAAACTATTCGTGTTGGGGGATTGGGTGGTGGTATCATGCTCAGATCAGGCTCTAAAAGTTTGCTAAAAAGCAAATATACTATTTTTTATTTAATGTTGTTCTTTGTGTGAGATTTTCATAGGAGGAGGTATCCTCTAGCTAAATACCAACAGATAATATCCAGTTCCTAATCTCATGCTAGAAAAGAGCTGATGCTACTTTCACTTAAGAATTGCACTATTTTCATTAACACATATCATAGCCAAAAGCCAGCAGAAAACAAGGTATCAAATTGTGCCTATTGTGGAACTACTTGCAAAATAATCTTAAAGGAGCTTTCTGATTTTTAAAATGACCTAGCAATTAATCTAGGCTGCAGAAAATAAACACAAGTATAATTGTCATTGTGAGATATCCTAAAAACCCTTTGTAAAAACATCAGCCATTAATTCACTGAGGCAATAGATCAAGAAATAGAAATATCAAAGCAAGTACAGGCAATAGCTTCTTGGTTATCGATGGGCATTAGGTGTTGGGAGGCATTCTTACGGATCCCACACATGTATATTCCTAAATAAGTACTTATATCAATATTTTTAATACCCACTCCAAGCAAAAGACTTTATTTAAAATACATTGGAATTCTCTTTCTTTATCTTTCCCCAGGATCTAGGGGCAAAGGCCATGTTAGAGTCAAAGCTACCAGATGATTCAATGAGCATAGTATCCAGAAAAAAAAAAATAATAAGCAAGGGTCGCCCTCTCCTTCTCGTGAGAAATGGATCAAAATTGAAGCCTTCTCCGAAGGAAGTCCAACAGCCTCTCTCAGCAGGAGGATTCTCGTTCTTTTCCTCTCATCAGCAGTTGTGCGGGAACTCTGCATTGTATCTCAAGAAACTAAAGATTTTTCTCTGTAAGGCCTGAGGAAAACATATTCAGCATGAATCCTTATAGGAATGAGAAGCTGCCTTTCGGCTTGACCCAGCTTATCTGGCTCCGCTCCTGAAACATCTCAGAACAGAAGGCAGCGCTTTCCTTACGGCTGGAGGCTGAGACTCCAACCTGGTACCCAGAGGCTCTGCAGCCATGGAAAGGCTTTGCAAAGCTAGTCTTTGCAGCTTAGCATCAACCCAGCCTGATTTTGAACTAACTTCCCCAGTTCACAGGGATTTTTCTCCTTTCTCTGCTATCAGTCACTGGTCAAAGTGTTTTATGTCCTTTATTTCTCACTAAACATGATGTTTTCCCCTCCATCTTTAAATTGTTGAGGAATTCACTGGACAGTGTCAAAGTTTAAGGTAGAGATATGAGAAGATACTCTTTGCTCTCTCCCACCTTCCCCCAGTTCACTGAAGCACTTGTCTCTGCACCCAACTTAATTTTTCAAAGAGGTGATTTCTGAGATCTTGTGTAACTTTCAAACTAAAGCCTAATTCAATGGAAGGAAGAGATATAAGAGCTGCTCTGTGTTTGTGGTTTTCATATTTACAACTCAGCTGTGCAGCATGAAGAGGTGGGTGTAAAACACAAAACAAAGCAATGCTTGCGTATTTTTCCTTGGTGTTTTACAGCTGGTTGGGAGGCATTTGTGCGTGCCATGCCCATCTCTTTTCCTTTCCACCCTCTCAACTAAAAATAACCTCTCTAAAAGCCAGTCTTGTCTTGCAGGTGTTACGCAATGTTGTCTTTAATGTAATTTATGTGGAAGGATAATTATGCAGTGGCCATCAACTTTGCATCATGGTCATTCATCTTAACTGAATATTCGTCAGTGATAATGTGCCGCTGGAGACATATGGGGTTTCTATTTCAATAAAGAAGAAGAATTTATGAAAGTTCACTCCTGACTTTGATGAAGCAGAGGTCTAAATGCCATCGTAACAGAAATGGAGGCCACATTTTTTAAAGGTACCCCAGGGGAAAACAAAACAAACACACCAAAGCAACTATAAAAATCTCTGAGCATTTGGACTATAAATATTAATAGTATCGTCTACTTGTATAAGTACTTTATGGTTACAAAGAGATTTCTCATTCATTCTTTCATGTATTCACCACAACATCCTGGCGATAAAGAAAAGCTATTATTTTTTTCTGTTTTCCTAATGGCACAACCACGGTTCAAAGGCCCAAGGTCATGTGGCTGGTAAATGGCCTGGCATTGAACCTGGGTCTAGCACTTTCTCATTCTATTGTTAATAATGTGCTGGCCTTCAAATATGAGGCCAAGGTCTTTGTGTTGCTTTTTCCAGTAATTGTGACAAGCAAATACGCCATAAACATTCTGTAGCCCAGTCATCTTATGTCTAGTGATGCACTTTGCTTAAAAGGCCAGTCCCAGTTGGGGGTTCAGTCTATAAATGTGAACTAGACTGTTTTATTTAATTGGCCTATGTGGAAATCAAAATTGTAATCTTGATTACACTAGCACCATGCCTTAACTAGAATATTTTTTCCAATTGTTAAAAGAGCTTTATAGGTATCTATCTATACTCCTGGTATATGCAAATTTTTAACAAAAACAAAAATATCATCTCTGACTGGAATGGAGACACATGGCACTCCACTGATCACAGTAATTATTAAGTATTTGTTTTGTTCTGTTGAGATTGGGCCCCTAATGGTACTACTCTCCTCTTGTCATCATCCATATTAGCCAAAGAAGTATTTTACAACCATTCTGCCCATTTGAATAATCCACAGGGGGAGGATGTACTGACTCGGAGTGCTCTTAAAAGGATGGTGATTAATGGAATTGGCTGGAGCTATGCTCACCGAGATTACAGAGCAGAGATTTACCTCCCTGGACGGTGCTTTTACAGTTTTCTAGTCTTATGCATTTCCTCTTGCTAGACAAGGCAACAGGTTATCATGTGCACTCCATTTTAACTTAGAAATTTGTCTTCAACTTTCCCTTATTTTATATGTAGGATCTACACAATTTTGGTTTTCTTCTCCCATACTGTGGCTGACCATTAGGGAGGAAATCTGTGGATCCAAATGACGTCCTTGATACCCAGATGTTTTGGTGTCCATCCTGAAATGAGGTCATGGATGTGGCCATAGGTCATGAAATACCTATAAAAGGAGAAACGAAGGTTATTGGATATAACCTCTGAATTGGGACAAAGGCTTTATGTTTAGGCTGATTTCTCCCATCTATTTTGATAATGACAATTTTTATATAGCTATAAGAATGGTAAGACTGTGGGGGTAAAATTATTTCCATGGAGATAAAGAGTCAAATTTTAGAAAACTTTGTCAAAATATATTCCTTTGAACTGGGCATGGGGCTTCACACTGCTGCTCCTACAATGGGCATCAGGAGTTCAATCAATGTTTCCAATATCCCACCAACCACTCCGGTGTCTGCCTTCACTGTTTCCCCTAGAATCACATGGAGGTTACATCAATGAAGGAGAGATTCCGGGGGTGGAAACTCAATTCCATTTGCCTTTATAGTCGGGGAAAGATAGTAGAGAATTGTAGGGGAAAGGAAGAATGTGGGGAAAAGCCTGGAAGATTCAGTAGTGTTCTAAAGCAGGTCAAGACCCAGGTCATTGCCTCCTTGTTTTAAACCTGGAAACAGATCCAAGCAATGAAGGAATCAAAACACAGCCAGCTTCTTTCTGTATTGATAGGCAGAATCATAGCTAGACGCACTGAGCGGTTACTGTATGCTCTGCACAGAACACTTTACAGGAATCATTTCATTTAATCTGCACAAGAAGTCTACTAGGTACCATTAATATCCTCCTTTTGCCAATGAGGAAAGTGATGTTTAAAGAGGCTAAGTAACTTGCCCAAGTTATACTTCTAGTAAATTAAACAGACTGTTGTCAATCCTGTATCTTTTTTATTCTAGAGTCTACAACAGCCTCCCACTAGCCTTTTGCCAGAGGATGTTTTCTAAGACAGCTTCCCGAGTCTTAACCCCCCTCAGGGACTTAGATGAAAGGCAACCAGGTGTAACAAGAAGAGGCTGAACTAAGAGTCAAAACCTACTTTTCCAGCAGATTCACTAACTAGATACCAAAAACAGAGCTAAACATTTGGCATATTGGAGTCTCAGATATAAAGTGGGGATAATAATATTTTCTCTTCCAACCTGACGTGGTTGTTGAAAATAGCAAATGAAAGAATATCATATACATGAACAAGCTTTGAAAACTGCGAAGTCCCATCAAATCTATTACTAGTGTGAGAATCAGAATGGGCTTGACAGGCTTACTTTATTTGGATAATTTTACCCACAACCCTTGCTGGTTGGTGGTTTCTAGGTATTTCAAGAGGTTCCAAATAAAGATTGATCAGGGAGCAATCTTAGAACCTTAATGTACCCAACTCACTCATCTTCCTTCTTTTCCCTAATCTCTCCTTAGTGAAAATTGGTTGAAATTTGACAGCTGTCTTGGGCTTCTCACTTAGCCTTTCTCTTGATTTCTTTATCTGCCAAATAAGTTTGATCTGTACCGCCCAATACAGAGCACTAACCACATGTGGCTGTTTAATTTAAATTTAAATTAAATTAAATTAAAATTTTAGTTCCTGAGCCATACCAGCCACATTTCAGGTGATTTACATGAGACTAGTAGCTACGGTATTGGCAGCGCAGATGCAGAGTATTTGCATCATCTCAAAAAGTTGTATTGGACAGCACTGGTCCAGCTCATGGGTAAAGGCCAATTCAGCTCTAACTCCTCTTGAACTAAGTTTACTAATTGTTTCTTACATGCTTTGAGTTAGATCCTCTTGTGTTTGGTATGGAAATATATGTGCCCACCAGGTTAAAGAAGGTGTTGGTATTTTGGTGAATAAAATATATAGCAACTTTGGTACCTTATATATGTTCAATATTTTTTTAATTTATAATTAAAACATTTCCTGAGGCAATATATTTATGGTAAAATTCTGAAAGAGGGAGCCTATAATGTACTTAGCAAGAGGTTCCTTATTAATACCAATTTTTTCTCACTTCCTTTTGAATCTACAAGGAGATTTCTCTTATGTATCTTTGCCATTTTTCATGTAACCTAATGCTATTTTAGACAAATAGATAAAGTGGACAACTTGGTCAAATAAGCTTGTAATCCCAAACCTGGAGCAGTTCTCTGAGAAGCAGCTGCTCCATCCTTAGGGGTGTCAGTTACATCATACAGTTACATCAAAGAAAAAAGTGCATTAGTTTCTGTTCCAGATTTTGAAATGCTGACACAAACATCACTCAGTCATTCATAAACTGAAAATAAACACAAAAACCTCCTAGCACTTCAAGACCAAAAACCAAAGTTGAAAGATTTTCACAACTGTTTTACAAGGGTATTTTTCTCTGACAATCTGACAAGACAGAACAATAAGAAAGTTAGACATTCTTAAGATTTCTTCTTCCACTTCTTACTCTCTCCCTTCCTCCCTCCTTTCCTCTCTCTCTCTTTACTTTTTGATCTTAAAGTGGACTAGGTGTATTTATTTATTCTCCCTGCATCTATGTCTTCAAAAATTGTTATAGACATGATGACACCACATTACGGAAAATTTGGAAAACTGGAGAAAATGGCAAGAAGAATAACATCTATAATTCCACTCCTCCTTTGCAATTAACATTTCCATCTATTTCCTCTTAAATCTTACATAAATACTTGTTTTTATTTTTACTACATGGGTATCGTTACAATATGCATACAAATGTATACTCCTTTTTTTAAAAAAATAACATTTCTATTTTTTACATTTACCAATATAAAATCGGTGCACTTATATATATATAAGTGCAATATAAAAAGAGCACTTATTTTTTACCCATTCCTTTTAAAAATAGCCCTGATGGCTAGGAGAGGAAATAAGAAGGACTGTCCCCTTTAAAAGTGGCGTTAAGCCAGAAAAGCTTGGTGAAGTCTAACGATGCCAAGCTGTTATATGAGCTGTCCGTGGGGTCAGGGGAAGGAACTCTCTGCAAGTGTGAAAGTCTTATGGAACTTGGGAGTGGTCAAAAGAAAGCACAGTGATTCCCCAGCCACCTCTAAGAAAACAAAATGTTGGCCATGGACTGTGTAAGTGTTTATTCAAATTCCCATTGGGTTAGTCTAAATCCCACAAGTTCATAACTCATGCATGGGCTATAAACTCTCAATTTTAAGAATCCCTAAAATTGTCAGTGGGTTTAAGTTAGGGTCCAAAATGAGACAGTCCACTTCCCCGCCCCAAAACACTTATATAAGTAAAGTTCTTTGAGTGCAAATAACAGAACCCACTTCTGCTTCGCTTAAGAGAAAAAAAAGGGCGAGGAGTTATTGGGAAGACACTGGAGTAGCCCATGGAACTCAAGAGTGAGTTAAAGTCCAGGGCCCTTCTTTTTAGCAAGCTGCCATCAATATGACTCAGCTCCGAAAACTCCCAGAGTCTGCCTCTCAGGTCCAAATTTCAAATTCCCAGGCAAGAAATGAAAACAGTTCACTTAAGGTCAAGCATATACCTCGTACCAAGCAGCTTAGGACAGGGGATAGGGTCACATGGACCTGCTAGGGATGCTGGTCGGTCCTGAGTGCCGGCTAATCAGTGACCCCAAAGGATCACCTACTCTCTAGCCTCAGGTAAAGAGCTCTCTATCTTATCCTGAACAACACATTTGATATTGGGTTTTTTTTAATAGACTTTTCTAGCAGGCTAAATATAAATGTCGTGGAGGTGGGGATATGTTCCTGCTTTAAAGAGTCGAGAGTCAATATTGGGTGCAAATTCCATTTAGGAAGAGATTAGTAGGAGCATTCCAAAGTTCCAGACAGAGAAGCTCCTCGTGTCACTCAAATTCAAATGCCAGCTGGAGTCACATTTGGCCAGTAGAACAGCCATCCTTTTTCCAAAGGCCACTATAGTGAGAGTAGCACCAGCTCCTAGATACTACTCAGCAATCTGACAGTGTAATGCCGTCAGCTACGTTCTCACGGTGCAAAGTTTAGGAACAGGGAGACCTGGCAACACACAGTTCAAATGCAGTCTCACCAATAAAGTCTTCCCTAGGCGTCCAGCTAAAAGGACTCTCTCCTTCCTCCAAACCCAGTAGGAGTGGCTGCCCCTGGGGCCTGACAGGGGTCTTAGAATCTACATGCTCCCCAGTCCTTACCATTAATCCAAATCAATGCTACATCTTACACATATATTTTCTACTACAATACTTTCAAATATAGGTCAGTGTTTTGATCAAGAAAAGCGTTCTAGATTTCACAATAGCTTTATATAAATAGATACATTTCTTCAGTCAACAAATGATTCAAACAACTGTTACATGTGGTTTGATGTTAAAAAGGGGCCACTCAAGATGTGACAGGGAATAGTACGAAAGATCAATAAATGTCACGGTACCAGCTGGACAAAAGTAATAGAGGACCCAAACAGGGCCAGATATGTTTTCTTAGCAGCACTTAGCTACGGTGTTAGTGAGAAGTAATTGGACGCTAACTCCAGAACCACTCTTCATATTAATTGCACTTTGTGATATATGAGATTATGTCACATAAAAGCTATGTTCAAATTAATGGCTTGGTGATCTAGTAGTTAAGATTCGGCACTCTCACTGCCATGGTGGTCCCTGGTTCGTTTCTCAGTCACGGAACCACACCACCCATCTGTCGGTTGTCATACTGTGGTAGCTGCATGTGGCTGTGATGCTGAAAGCTGTGCCACCAGTATTTCAAATACCGGCAGAGTCACCCATGGTGGACAGATTTCAGTAGAGCTTCCTGACTAAGATGGACTAGGAAGAAGGACCTGGCCACCCACTTCTGAAAAAAAATTGGCCATGAAAACCCTGTGAATAGCAGCAGAGCATTGTCTGATACAGCGCTGGAAGGTGAGAGGATGGCACAAAAATACCAGGCAGCTTCCACTCTGCTGTACATAGGGTCCCTTGGAGTCGGAATTGACTCATATAAATAGATAGTTTAACTTTATTGACTAATTTAGTATTTATTATTTAATAAATAATATTAATTAATTAATAATTTATTATTAATTGCTATTAATTAATCTAATAAAGTTAAACTCAATAGGGAAAAAAAGAGTGGCTCATCTCAAAAAAGTAGGGAATCACTTCAGTCTGCCCCATTCCTGTGACAAACATGACCTTCTAAGTGGTCATTGTCATTATGTACATATTTTTTCTCTTTTTATTCTTTGTTGCCTCTCTTTATCTCTCTCTATTTTGCAAATAGGAAGTGCCCAAGAAATGCTTATTCCTGAAAGTTCATTCCTCCCTGGGGCAAAATGAAATTGTTAAGCAGAACCATTACAGAGACTCAAGGTCTGTCTGGCTGCTTCCTTCCCACGTCTCTGCTTGGGCCTCCTCGCCGTGCCCTCCTTGCCGTCCCTCCCTCTCCCCCTTCCCGCCTACTCACATGAAGGCTGGCTTCCTCCTCGCCCTCACAAGAAGAAATTAATCTTTCCAATCTAGGACTAATAAAACAGTGTTGCTTTGACTCCAGCTGTGGGAAACATTTAAACTAGTAATGTAACTCTACTTATAAAAACTTAATGTTAGGAAAGAAAAATCTAACAAGCCAAGACCTTTAGCTTCAGATTTAACCAGACATAAAGGAAATTATTAAACCTCCAATGAATTAGAGGTCAAAATTGGTCTAAACTACCATATTTAGCTTTGAAAGTGAATTTCAGTTTTGCCTTCCCTTTTGCTGAATTTGTGGTTTTCCTTATGGTGAATGATCCTGACTTGAAATTTGATTTTGCTAGGTAATTTTTTTTTCTAGTAGATCTCTTGATGGCTAGGTTCAAATTTTACCTAAATGCCCTAATTGCTGAACCATAAAGCTGATACAGTTCTAAAGCTATTTTTTTTTTTTTCAGACAAATGACCATGCAGAGCAATATTTAGTTGTCACCGTCTGGAGTCTGGGTGGCAGGAGAAAGAGTCTGAGGCAGGGCGGGAACTTTGCCAACTGAAATACCAGCACCTTGAGTGCTATGCCACAGTGCATCGTGTTCTCAGGGGATGTCACAATTACATTTCAGGAACAACTGGAGGCTCCAACAGCAACAGGAGCATCTCGTTTGCTATTTCTAACTCACAGCCTCTCAGTGCTGTTAAAGCTTTCATTTCCTTTTGTGCTTCAAAAGAGAAATTATAGCTGGCGTCAGCCTGGTGATCACCTGGCCAAAGTGGAATTATGCTGTAGACCAGAAAAGCTGTACATTCTGACTCCAGACGATGACTCACTTCCTTTTCTACTTCCCTTCCCACCACCCTGCATTCTCTCTTTCTCTCTTTGATTCGCTATCTCCATCTCTATCTCCCCTCTCTTCCTGATGCTATTCACACCAACAAGACTGCAGGCTCCTTGGACCTCAAGAATCCAGGTAAATAGCTAAGAGTCTTGAAGCACCACTCAGAGTCAGGCAGATCTATTTGTACATGGCACCACCCCTTCCCACCAAAGAAAGAAAGAACAAATTCAGAAACATTCAGAGGGGAAATGAAAGGATTTTTGGTTTTGTTTTTTCTCTAGGGTCGTGAATACAGTCTTTATTCTTTATCCATTTATTCTTAGTATAGTGCAGTGTGCACTGTGACTTCCTCCCTGACCCTGTAGCACATCTACTGTTTCTCATGCTGCCTGGAAAGCAAACTCAAATTCACTCCATCCTGTAACCTGGCTATGGGGTGTTGGGGAGGGGATGTGAGATGGGGAGAAAAGTAAACAGAGAAAGATAGAAAGGGGCAGAGAAACGTGTGTATACAAATGCAACCTGGACTTCAGAAAGAAGAGAGACACTGCCTAACCATGCTCTCCCTGACACATTCTCAGAGGCACCCAGGCACACATGCAGCCGCCATAGTCTTCACATTGTGTCACTTCAAGTGGTTCCCAAATCTGTTCCTGTTCATCCAGGAAGGAAGAAAATTCTACCAAAGATTGAGAGAGGTCAATGAGTGTACTTCCAAAGAACCGGAAAGAATATACTTCCATTTGGCCCTCTTAATACCGTTTGTCCAGGCTCAGGAAGAGAATGTATTCGAGGACTTAACAGCCAGCACAGCAAGTTCCTTTCAAAGCCATGGTGGGAAGAAAGGGGAGGGAACATAATACAGGATGTCCACCAGACAGCCGTCTTGCTAACTAACACACATTGTGATTGCATTTGCATCTATGCCAAATGTTAGCTCCAGGATCCAAACTCATTCTTGTGGTTAAGACTTTGGTAAGTCCTCAGCTTAGGAGCCTGAGCAGTATGTGATGGACCAGTAATACAATAAAGGCAATAGGGAACCATTTCTTTCTCCAGTGCTTAATTTCTATTCTACTACAAACTGACCAAATTGATCATCACAGCTGTCTTCTTCATCATCATACCATTTGCCATAAAATATACCTAAGCAGGAAGAAGTGTGTCTTTGTATTTGCTGTTAAATGTAATCAGAGACTATCTTTATGACCATTCTGGATCATTATCATCAGCATAATGGTTACTTTAGAGAACTATAATCATACATATGTGTAGTATAGATATGCAGGGAGTCAAATGCAGAAATGGAGAAGAGCAAGATGTGCCTGTGAAGATTTCACAAAAGCTATAATAAATGTTGAAAATGTACTAATTTACATAAAGGAACAACTTTGTATAGAAGTCCTTAGCTCAATGGGTTCTGCAAAGAAGAAAAATTGATAGAGAGAAAATAAAAAACCTTACCCGGTACATTGACGTTTGAAATTCCAGAATTAGAAGTACTCCATATTATGTGGGTTTAAGAATCATCTCCAGTTAAAATATAAATATCTTTGGACGAAGATGTGCATTGAATCCTGGAGTTAATAGCTATGTAAGTAGCTGTGTATGTGCATTTATATTGTAAAAGAAAGATGATATGTTGAAATAAATTCTTATTCCGTTTTCTTCCTCACTTTCTTGCATAGGACACTTCCCGTCTTCAACCAGAAGACTCCATCAGCCTTAGGGAGAACTAGAATTGTTACTGTCGAAATGCAAAGAGAAAGAGAGTTTTGACTTCTAGAATAGGATTTTAAGCCCCACAGAAATGTAATAGTTTTGAAAGCCTGAAAGTTGGAGAGAGAAAAGAAATTTCTAAACCCTGAATTGTTTCCTCTACATCTCACGAGTAAATCTTGCAGGACTGATCATAAATTTACTCTACACTGTCAGCAGGAAGAACTTAGGATGTGCCATAAAGGAAGCTGCAACCAGGAAGAAAAGCTTGCACTTAACATGTTGTTGTACAACTATGAGTTCATGATCAAGGAGGAGTTGTGGGAATGAATGAGATGACGTGCCAGAAGCATTTAGGACAATTCTCAACATGTGATAAACACTTGCATGTTTATAAAAAACATTATTGAACTTACCACACTACCTAATAAATATCACCTCTCTACTTGTCTGCTCCCCTACCATCAGACTGTACATGAATTGAGGGCAGATTCCATTTTACTTTCTGTTGCATCCTCAGCTCCTATCACAGAGCTTAGTGCTCAGTAAATATCTGTTGAGTGAATGAACCGCACTACTTCTCCTAGATAAAAGAAGATGTTCAGTACGAGGTGAAAAGTTGGGCTTGCTCTTTGACATCCATCCACATGACACCATCACTGCAAGTACCAGTCTAGGGTTATTTGTGAAAAAAGAAAATACAGATCTTCATTAATCATCTGAGTTTTAGGTTGGATAAGGATGAGTTTTTTTACTCTCGGGGTGATAGAATAATCACGTGGGCTACCAAAATATGTGGAGGCCCCTCTATCCTTATTGAGCTCTTTGAGATGCAAATAACATCTGTCCTAGATAATTTAGACATTCCCTTGCCTAAAGACAGAGAGCTTCAGGACCAGATCATCTCTGCAAGTGCCGTCAGCTTTTTTTTCCTATGATTCTATTAATCAGTTAATATTTTCATGTAATTTGCTCTTAACAACTGCCTAATAACATTACAGCTGCTTCCATACAACGCAGTGATGTGACATTAATCTAATACCATGTAACCACTCTGCCTGCTCAACCAATGTCACTTACTCTGTGACTCTGAAGAATTATTCAAGAACACCTTTCCTAAACCTTAGGGCCATATCCTCAACATTTATTAAAAATCTATCTGGAGTTTCAGATTCTTCATTCACCAGCCCTTAAATTCCTCCATTTCCTACTTTTATCTGACCCAAATTGCATCCTTTATGCTATGATGAACTAAACCAACTGTTAACCATGAGGACTGGATCAAGAATCTGAGCACCATCACATCCCAAAATGTCTGAAAATGCCCAAACCTCTGTGTAAGCCTGTGTCCAGCTTTCCCTGGTAGACAGGCTGACATCACCAAACCCATGAGGACAGATTAGAAATGAGCACCTCCAAGGTCAGAGGATCAGAGTCACCCAGTAGCTCCTTTCTCTCCCACCTCCCCATCTCATATGGAACAGAGATTAGAGCTGAGATTCAAAGGAAACTTACTGAGACAATAAACTTGTAGCTTCACAAAACAGTTGACTTGTCCCTAAGGAGAATTAAAATTTGTGTGGGTCCTTGAAGCCTGAGCCAAAGGTAGCTCTTTTGCTGCCAACAGCTTACACACTGTTCCATGTTGCCTCTACTGGGCTTGTTTTCTTTATACTTTAAAAATTAAGCGATTGGGATTCAGTGAGAGCAATAATAGCTGCCATGTATTGGGTGCCCAATACATACCAGACCCACAAACCAGGCAGAGCCACATGCCTCATAGCCCACCACGTGGATGGTAGCCCTGGAGATGTGCGATGCTGCACGCTGGCCCATCACACAATCATACAATTCAATCCTTATAATCACATGGGGTAGTATTTTCAGTCCCATTTACAGATGAGAAAACAGGTTCATCAAGGTAACTAAGTAGACCAGAGTAACACAAGTAATAAAGAGCAGAGCTGGGTTTGAAACTCAGGTGTGATATCAAAGGGCCTGCTCTTGTCAAATATCCTGTTCCATGTGGTAGGATTCAAAAATAAACAAGTGGGCCTCATCTTTAAAGTCTCTGAAATGCAGTTAGAAAAAAGAAGACAGATTCACGTAAAATTAAATAGCGATGAAATAATGGTTCAAGTCAAAAGAGAACATGTGTCACAAAGCAGAACACGATTCATTGCTAAATGGACCATCAGGCAATAATTGGTGCAAGCGTTTAGAGGAAAGAGAGAACTAAAAACATTTACAAGCTTTGGTAAACAAACTCCATGTATTAGGAATTTCTAAATAAGTCCCCAAAAATGAAGGCAAAGCAAAGGTAGAGAATCAGAGAAAAGCATGACCTTGTTTCTACAGCAAAAGGGCCTTGTGAAGAAAGGCCAAAAACACTTAGTTGTGGAGAAGGAAAAAGATGAAGGGTCTATGGCAAAAATGTCAGAGCTCTGTGAGAATGATTTGATGTGATTTGTTTTCCTTTGTAAAGTTGTTATTTCAGATGTTGCTTAAGGCCCTGGGAGCTCAGTCTTTAAAATGAGTGAAAGACATTATTTGAAGTGAAAATGTGATATATGCTTTGGGTTTTATTTTATAATTTAATATAAAATCAGCTTAAAGAGCTATGGTTTTCAACCAAGAATCTTGAAGGATTTTTTTTAAGACTGATAAATAGGAGTTGCACTGGCAAAACCCAGATAGTAACTTCCAATTTAGTTCTAATGTTGATATGTGTGACAATTAAGGCGTTATTTCCTTCCATGTTCCGATATGTGGGTAAAGGAGATGCTGATGAAACCTACTGTTTTCTCTTTTAAATCTGCATTGCAGGTAGTAGTCACGTGCCCTGTGACTAGGAGCAAGTGAACTAGAATATATAAGAAGCTAGAAACAGATTGACAAATTTAGGCTCTGATTCCTTCCTATGCCAGAATCACGCTGCTTCCTTTGAATAGTTATTCAAGTGGTTTGTTATGCAAAAAATGTTACAGTAGTAGTCAAAACTATGAGAGCAGAAAAAGTATGCCCCTACACAGTTACATATGACTAAAGAAGAAGGGCTAATATTTTATAGACCTTTGTACGCAATCATTTCACATGCATTCAATTCTCAAAACAAACTCTGGGGTAAATATTATAATTAGCCCCAAGTTATAGATGAGAAATTAGCTCATAGAAGTTAAATGATGTATCTAGTAAATTGCAGAACCATACTTAAACTCATATATTGTGATTCTAACTTTAAGAGCTTGCAAGAAACCACTGAAAGTAATTTATCCTACTAAAAATATAAACACCCCTCTTCATTTCCATTGACTGCTGTGGGAAACTTGATTGACCCTTCTATACCAATATGGTTTCATCATTCAGGGCACAAAGTATCCCAAAATGTGACTGCATTCTGATGCACATCAAGAGTCAAAAGGGATGAAATTAGAGACGAGCCGCTAGTGGTTAAAATACTGACTTTGGAGTCAGATGGGCTGCTGACCTTGGCCTCCACCTTTTACTAGCACTGTGACCTTCAGAAGTTGTTTAAATTCTCTGGGCCTCAAATTCCTCATTCATAAAATAAGGTTAACAGGACCTAGGTCATAGAGTAGTTGTGATTATTAAAGAAGATATTGGGTACCAAGTGCCTGGAATATAATATGTACCCAATAAATGGTAAGTCTGCTGCCATCATTTATTGAAAAATATTATATTAAGTCTGTATTAGATTATGGGAATATGGAAGTAGAGAATGTGGTTCCCACCCTCATAAATGTCATATTTTAGTACCAGTTGCCTCCACAATTTTTATCATAAGTCATTATTAAAAAGTTTCTGAGTACATCCCTAATACATAAATGTATATATTAATTTACAGATTACATGCACATACTACTGTACTAAAACTTAGGTGCTTTATAAGATGTCCCCAATGAATAACTGCAAAAGAATAAACAGTTAAGATCCCTCTGGACTATCTTGTCTACCTCTTGGAATGTACACAATTCACTTTGAAAACCATTATTTTAGACCAAGTCAGCAAAGTTTCCAGCAAAGGACCAGACAGTAAATATCTAAGGTTTTGCAGACCACACACAGTTTCTGTTGCATTTTTTCCTTGGGAAGAATTTGGAAGTACAAGGTGATGAGATGGAAGGAGCTTGCTTCATAAGGACTGAAAGGAAGTCCGTGTGCCTGGAACTCGTGAGTGAGAAAAAGAGCGAGGTATGAGATGTGGTTTGGGAGTCAGGAAGGAGCCAGCTTTGGAGAATTTTGAAGATGATTTCCATAAAGTAAAGCATTTAAAGCAGAAATAGAGTTAGAGAAGTTAAAATCAGCAGATTATGTGTCTTGGGAATGTAGACAAAGTGAAATAATAACCAGGAGGTGGTTGATCAAGGACTGGCTCCCGGGGCAAAAATAAAAGTTAAAGAGAAGTAGATTGCTTTGATTATGTCCTCCAGCTATTGAAGACATTTATTAAACTTGTAAGTTCTTTATTGCTAGTCAACCTTGAAATAAAGTCATCACTGAGGCGTATGCTGTTCTGACTTTCATTAACCAAACCAATCAAGTTTAGAACAAAACCCTGACAATCTCACAAATTCATTTTTTTTTTTAAGTTTATTCTTTTCAAGTCAAAATTGCATTAAAATGCCTTCCTTAGAAGACTACATAAGAAGTAGATAACACTGCTGCCTCCAGGGAGGGAAAGTGGCCGGCTGCAGCACAGAGGTGGGAGGGAGACAATACACCGTGTGTCTTACTTTTGTTGCTGTTAGTGCCATCCCGTCCATTCCAACTCCTGGTGACCCTGTGTACAGCACAGTAGAACCCTGCCTGGACTTTTTGCGCTATGCTCTCGTCTTCTGGCGCTAAATCAGACAATGCTCTGCAGCTCCTTATAGGGTTTTCACAGCCAATTTTTTCAGAAGTGGGTGGCCAGGCCCTTCTTCCTAGTCTGTCTTTGTCTAGAAGCTCCGCTGAAACCTGTCCACCATGGGTGACCCTGCTGGTATTTGAAATACTAGTAGCCCAGCTTTCAGCATCACGGTAACATGCAGCCACCACAGTATGACAACAGATGAGTGGTTTGGCTCCCTGACCTGGAAATGAACCCTGGCCACGGCAGTGAGAACGCTGAATCTCAACCACCGGACCACCAGGGCTGGCTATCTTACTGTACCTCCAGAATTTTGAACCGTTTGGCTCTAGTACCTATTCAAAAATCAAATAAATAAAATTAAATTCAAATTGAAAATTTTAAACTGTGTTAATTGTGTGTCCCTCCAGAAAAATGAAACAGTTCTCTAAAAGTTCATTTGACTGAGAAAGCAGGCAATTTTGCCTTTCCAATATTTTCAGAGCATAGTCGAGTGTATAACTTTGCAAAGTGTGTGTATATATGTAACAACAATATGATACCTAGAAAACATATAAATTAATGAAAAACTTTAGTCTAAAGAGAATGGAAGCAGTATAAGTAGTGTTTTTAAAGTCAACTCATACTTTGGAAACAATTTGGCAGTTCTTCAAAAAGTAGAGTTACCATATGACCCAGCAATTCTACTCCTACGTATATACCCAAGAGAAATGAAAACACACGTCCATTTAAAAACTCGTACACGAACGTTTATAGTAGCTTTATTCGTAATAGCCAAAAAGTGGAAACAACCCAATTGTCTCTCAACTGATGAACAGAGAAATAAAATGTGGTATATTCAGGCAATGGGCTATTATAAGGCAATAAAATGAAATGAAGCACTGAGAAATGCTACAACATGAATGAACCTTGAAAATATAATTTTAAGAGAAAAAAGATAGTAACAGATCATATATCGTAGGGTTCCATTTATATGAAACTTCCAGAATAGGCAAATTCATAGAAATAAAGTGAATTAGTGGTGGCCTACAGCTAAGTCAGGGAAGGTAAGATAGGGAGTGACTGCTAGTGGGTGTTGAGTTTCTTTTAGCAGAGATAAAAATGTTCTGAAATTAAATTGTGGTAATGGCTGCACAACCCTCTGAATATACTGAAAATCACTGGATTTTACAATCTGGGTGGGTAAATTGTATGGTATATGAATTCTATCTCAATAAAGCTGTTTTTCAAAAAAGTCAACTTGTAAAGGGCTAGTCGAACACCATATTGTAATTCAAGGTATAAGCTAACTACCAGTTAAAACTAAGAATGTCAGGAGACGAACACTTGGATTTATAAAACGGAAACCGACAGGACATTTTTTGTTAAAAAAAACTTAGTTTGGATTTCTTACTTATTACACGGAAAAGTATGACCTCCACGGAGTTAGTTGTTCTGGAACACATGAAGTTGCCTGCAGCCATCCTCTTCCTTAACTGCCCTTGATTGTATAAGGTAGTGGGCTAAAGAGGTGAAAACATTACAAAACTATAAATAGTTGTGAAATCAATGAGAATGGCCCTTAGGCAGCACTTTGATACACACAGATACTCAACCTGTGTGTGCCAGGACCGCAATTCCCTTCTGCCTATGAGAGAAGGACACAGGTCATGAAACTGCAGAAAATCTGCACATAGGTAGTTGGCTTGAGGGTAGTGGAGATCTGGCAGCCCTGTGTATTTATAGCTGATTCCTGTAAATTGCCCTCCATTCCTGACAGATTGTTCTACTGACTAACATAAGCAATAGATTCCTTTGTGCTACAAAATATTCCTGGTATTTTACTTTACAAAGTCTTGTTTTCCCAATTCTGTAAACTCCTAAAATTAGTATTAGAGAGATTCCTATGGTAACTGATGATAGCACATACTGACCATGGTGACTCTTACTCTTGCCATAGAAAATAATTCCAAATACGTTATCATACATGGTCAAATTCAAATTCCCTATAAGAAAATTCAGAGGCTATCAAGGAGTCTACTCTTCTTTCCAAAGATAAATTTTAGCAACTTGGTCTTAATTTCATAATTTTAGAAGAGCAGGTGTTTTCAATAATAATTTGTTCAAAGTGTTTTGCAAGATTTTCAGCGGCAGAATTGCAAGCTGAAACTAACGTATTTATTCAGTTCATATTAAAAGGCAGAGAAGTGTGAAATGGGGAGGAACTTGTTACAAATGTTAGGTAGAAATCCTACCTTTACTAACATCATAAGCCATTGAAAGACCAATGATGGCTCACAGTAGCTCTCATAAAAAATATAATTTATATCTTTAGTCCAGGCCTCTTTCTCGCACTCCAGACCCATATGTCCAACTGCCCATGTGACATCTGCATGTCATGTCTAAGAGACAGCTTGGCCTTCGCATGTCCAAAGCACAATAGTTCCTCCTGACATCTTCCCCATCTCAATTAAGGACAGCTCAATTCTCCCCATTGCTTAAGACTGAAACCGTGGTGGCATCTTCACACTACTCCTCCCCTCACAAGCCACATCCAGTCTGTAGCAAATCCTTTCAGCTCTACTTTCAAAAAATATACAGAATTTGACCACAACATTTTCACCATTTCTACTGCCACCTTCCTAATCCAAGCCACCATCAAATCTCACCTGCATGTCTACAGTAGCCTACTACCAAGCTCATTCTTTACTAAGGGGGCTCCCGCTAGCCCATACAGTGCCTTTGTGCAAATTAGAAAGAAGTCCTTCTCTAAGACACCTTTTTCTAACTGCAAGAACAATGTAGAAGTAAATATATAAACCCATGGTGTGTACAGTGTCACAACACCCTTGTGCAGTGCACAATCTGCACAACTGTACAAGATTCTTTGCTTCTTAGACTATTATATTTCTACTAATTTATCTTGTTTGTTGTCTGTTCCCCCAATAGAATTGAATCTTTGTGAGGGCAGGGATTTTTGTGTCTTGTGCACTGTTGTACTCCCAGCACCTACACAGTGCCTGGTACATAATAAATAATCAACAGATGTTGAGCAAAAATGTCCAGAGAACGAAAGGATCACATCCCCAAAACCCCCTGGGAATGAGCTGCCAGAAGGATAACTTACATATTCTTCTGAAATCACTTGATTAGATGCAAATCTCCAAGCACTACTTATGTGGAAAGACTATTTGAAAATAGAATTTCTTTGAGTTGTTAGTTCCATTCTAACGAACATTGCCATGAAGAAATCCTTTACACTTTTTAGTAATTTGCAAGCCCCAACTGTAGGAAGCAAAATATAATGAAAAGAAAACTGACTTGGGAGCTAGAGGACAGGGCCTCTTTGTTAGTCAGAGTTCTCCAGAGAAACAGAACCAAGAGGATGTGTGTATAGAGACAGATTTATTTTAAGAAATTGGCTCAGCGATTATGGGAGTTGACAACTCAGAAATTTGCAGAGCAGGCCAGCAGACTGGAGTCCCAGGGAGGAGCTGGTATGGCAGCTCCAGTCTACAGACAGTCTGAAGGCAGGATTTCCTCTTCCTCAACAGAGCTTAGTCTTAGTCTTTTCTCTTAAGGCCTTCAACCGATCAGATGAGGCCCACCCGTGTTTTGGAGGATAATCTGTTTTACTCAAAGTCTACTGACTTAATTGTTAATATCATTTTTTTAAAATACTTTCACAGTGACGTCTAGACTGTTATTTGACTAAATATCTGGGTACTGTGACCTAGCCAAGTTGACATATAAAATTTACCACACAACTTCCAAGTCTGGTATGAGGAAAAGCACAGAGGCCTGAAAAAACATGCTGTGTTGAGTGCAAATCCAATTGTTCCATGTGGAAAAGATCAGGGAAAGAGGAAGATAGACAGATGTGATCTTTGACACCTCTTCTCTGATTTTGACACACATCATCATACTTAATTATGACCCGTAACAAAACTTTACTGAAAGTTTAGAGGTTAAAGAATGGGGGGAAAGCACATTAAATAGATTCATTTACAACCACTAAGAGAAAGGATTGATCTTAGAGCCCAGAGGCCCAATCTAATCGTTAAGTCCTCACTCAGTTCTCCGGCTAATTCTACCTCCACCAAAGGGATACCCCCCAAATCCCCACATCTCAGTCTAGGTCCAACTCTGTGAACACCCCCAAACCTAAACATTTTCTCTAGCAATTCAAGTGCCTACCTGTGGGTTATCTTCCCCAGAATGGCTGACAGTAGGAACAGTCAACCCCTCCAAATAAAACCCTACCTCTTACTCTCAAAAGTGTGAAATAAGAGTGACCACATAAGACCAAAAAAAGTGTCCACAGGATATTTCTTAATATCTGAGTGACTCATTTTTAAGTAGCATCAATGTGGGACGCCAACGCCTCAGTCCTGGATGCACTGCTCTTTTCCAGTCCTTCCTCCAAAGCAGCTTAAAGAGATTAAAGCACCGTGTTTCTCCAGCCGTGATCAAGCTGCAGATCTCACTTCTCACGTCCAAATGCTTAGAAGAAAGATCCATCCGATATCCAGGTTGGTGGGTGGGAAAGGCGTCTCGAATTCTCCAGGGGCCTAGCCCTGCTAATGGAGGCTCCAGAACGCAGTGCTTGGGAATGTGGGCTTTGCAGTTGTACTACGTGGATTGAAATCCCAGTTCTACCAGCTACCTGTCTACGTGACGTTGGACATGTTATTGAACCTCTCCGTGTCTCCATTTCGTCAATAGTAAGGGATTGTAAGAGAGTATTAAATCAATTAATACAAAAAGCTTAGACAGATGGCAACCAGACTTTTGGTGGTGAACACGATGTAATCTATACAGAAGCTGAAATATAATGATGTACACCTGAAAGTTACATAATGGTATAAACCCATGTTACCCCAATTAGAAAAAAATCTTAGAAGAATATCTGGCACATAGCACTTAGCTCAATAAGTTTTAGTTGTAAGTATTACACTATTAAATAGAGCATTTTCCACTGGGGTATCTCATAAACTTCAGCCCATCCACAAGAATAATATTTAAGTCCTTATTACTTCTCTTATTTCTTCTGCATAACTAAAGGTGACTGTCGTGATGGTGTCTCTGAACAAAGGGGATTTCCCAAAGACAAATTCCAATCTCTATGCCTAGAAAGCAAAAACAAACAAATAGAAAACACAACAGCAAAAATTGCTGATAACCCTTCCAATGACATTTTCCAAATTCAAACAAATTTTTAAAGACCAGTCCTCACTGAACCCTTCATTAAAGAATTTGGACTCCAGTCTGATGGTGCTGAGGAGGCAGTGCAGAATTTTAAATGAAGTGGGACTTGATCAAGGTCGTGTTTTGTGAAGATCTCTCTGGCACCAGCGCGGAGGACAGATGGGAGGGCTGCTGAGGAAGAGGTCCAATTGCAAGCCTATTTCAATCATCCAGACGAGAAATAAGAAGAACAAAATCAAGGCAATGACTGTCAGGATTATGCCAAACACTCTTCAACGGCCATCACGTTCCAAAATACTACATTCAGTAATTGCCTGCTTTTTAGTTTATTCTAACAACATGTGATATGTATAGTGTTCAAAAGTGATGTTAGTTGTGTGGGCTTAAACACTTGGCTTCCAGCTTTCATACAAAAATATGAGCAAGCATCATCTATTCATTTATCTTGTACTTCATGCTTATGAATTGCTTTGACTTTCCACCGTGACGATCACACTAGAATAAAATTTAGACTTGAAAATTGAAAATTGTTATGTCATCACGGTTTCTGCCATCTGAAAACTCCCAGGACCTGAGCCTGGGGCTTTCCCTGAGAATCAGGCACACCTTCTCCAAGGGGCCAGTGGAGTGAGGGACCAGCAGAGCCAGATCCTCTGACAGAAAGAACCGTTGGTGCTGGGTCCGTGGAACCCCATTTTTGTCTTCTGAGGGCACCAGGAACTTATACCGCAGAACAGAATCCAATTGCCAAGTCTTTCTTTTGTCCTCCTTTCCCTAAAGCAAGTACAAAATTAAGGAATTATCTTTTCAGTAATATGCTGCTTTAGCATCATTTCTTGTTTGGGCTATTCAAATACCTTTCAATGAATAATTTCATTAGCTATAATCTTCTTCCTATAGAACAAATAAAGGAAGCATGGAGGGGCTGGCCCCGTGGCCGAGCGGTTAAGTTCGCGCGCTCCGCTGCAGGCGGCCCAGTGTTTCGTTAGTTCGAATCCTGGGCGCGGACATGGCACTGCTCATCAGACCACGCTGAGGCAGCGTCCCACATGCCACAACTAGAAGAACCCGCAACGAAGAATACACAACTATGTACCGGGGGGCTTTGGGGAGAAAAAGGAAAAAATAAAATCTTTAAAAAAAATTAAAAAAAAAGTAAAAAAAAAATAAAAAATAAAAAATAAAAAAAAAAAAAAGGAAGCATGGAGAAGAGCAGTGGTTTATCCAAAGTAACACAGTTAATCAGGGGCCAGGCTGACCTTACAATTACAGCTAGGACAGCGAGGAGGTGCCCAGTGAGTCCCTGAATTTCAGTCCAGGACTCCACCAGATATTGTTTTCGTAAACAAAAGATAAGCCAATCCTATATCTTGGGAGACAGGAAACAGAAGAAAAAAGAAAATAAATTTTAAAATTAAATAGTCCAAGAAGTGAGAAATTAGTAAAATAAGTAAAAGTTTTAATCATCAGTGCCTGAAAAAATTATACTTTTATGCTCAAACCCTTTTAGTAAATAATGTTCTCACTGATGTTTCATAAAGCATGAAACTCTATATATGCTATTTCTCTAGTTTCAAAAAATTTTGAAGATCAATTATTCATAAAGGAATGTTTTCTACAGCAAGCCTGCCCCTCTGTACTTGTTTTTCCCCGGACTATATCTCCAAGATTTTCTTTTTATCTTTTGTGTTAAAAAACTATTGTGACTAATGTCCCAAGATAGAAACTCTCAAATAAAGAAACACAAACCATGCAACACTGCATGATAGAAAACATTTTTCAGGAAACAAAATATTAATCTTATCTGGCACACCCCAGTATATCTGCGGCCATAAATTTTGCTTTCCTTATCCATTAGATTTTCTTCATGAGTCTCTTTTTTTACATAGACAAATAAACCAGGTCTCCACAACCACAATTTCAAATACTGTCTGTCTCTAAAGAGAAAAAAGAAAATGCACTAAGATTGGTCCGGTTCTTTTTATTCTTAGATTTCTTTCTATTATATCACCCAGCTGTCACCATCCTCCAACACAAACAAGAATCAAATAAAACAGAAATACATATATGTTCCAAGGGCACTTACCTGGGAAAGGTTTTGTTCTCAGAAGGATAAAGTGTGTCATAGATCCAGCATTCCCCAGGGGCCGACTACAGATGAACTTGCAAGAGACACACACAAGCACCCTCACTCACATGCTCTTCCCATAAACTGAAACAACAAGGAAGAAGGTGAAAATATCTCCCCTCCCCTGGGAAAAAGATGGTGTGTTATTTTTAAGGAAAAATGAAGCCTGTGATTTTTTTTGTCCCTCGAGCATCTCACTGAAACTGGCATTTCCATGGTACTTGTCCGTAGGAGTTTCACCACCACCCTGCACTGCTGGCTCAAGAAAAGTCACCCGACAGGATTTAGGCTAGAAAACGCTTCAGAGCTGTAGATGACAAAGCAGATTATTTAAAATCCTAAACCAAGCTAAAAATCATTGCCATCACTTATTGGGCATTTGCCATGTGCCAGGCACCATACGAGGGGCTTGTCTGTGCTATATCCTTACCACAATCTACTGAGATAGGTGTAATCGGCATGGGTCACAGATAGCAAAAGTCAGGTTAAAAAGTTAAGGAATTTTCCCAAGATGACACAACCCATAAATAGCTGGGCCTGGATTCAAAGTCATATTCACTTTAGTCCTTTGGTCCACAAATGTTTGATAAGAGCCTGCTATGAGCCAGGCACTGTTCTAGGACCCAAGAATATAGCAGGGAGCTCATATTCTAGTAGACGATAGACAAATATGTATGGATGGGTATAGAGAGATAGGTATAGATGTATAGGCAGGGAGTGAGGATTATCACAAAGAAAAACAAAGCCGACTTAGGGGACAGAGAGCGACAGAACAAGGGTGCGATTTTGGCTGAGGTGCCCAGGGAAGGCTTCTGTGGGAAGGTGACACCTGAGCAGAGCCTGAAGGAAGTGAGTGAAAAGCCATGCAGGTATCTGGGAAAGAGCCTTCCAAGCAGAGCAAAGGCCGTGAGGTAGTAGTGGTTGCAGCCTGTTGCAGTGACAATAGCACAGACACCGCAGGGCTGAAACAGTGAGCAACAGGGAGCAGGATGGAGGATAAGGCTGGAGGCGTAACCAATGGAAAGAACTCTAGATCCTCATGGAAAGAGATGAGAAGCATTGGGGGAGTTTTGAACAGGGGATGAGATGATCCATTTCATTCCAAAGCCACTATACTCTCTGCGTCACTTCCGTGCCCAGAGAAGACAATTCTCCCTCTGGCTTGCCCAGTACCTGCTTCTTAGAAACCCATCCTAGGACCAACACTGCCTTAGCTTGTTTCTCTGGCCACAGTCTTATAGCTACTTGGCCATTGACAGCTTGTTGTTTTCCTTCCGTCCACACTATGGAAACACGAGCCTTGTATCTCCTCTGCTAAGGACAGCTTTCTGAGTCCTCCATTGAAATCACCAGCCTGTGTTGACTAAAGAAGACTAGAACAGTCTGTCCAAGACACGGCCCCACTGCTTCCACTTCTCTGTAAATAAAACATGCCCACAGATGCTGTGCCTTGACTTTTTCATCCTGGAGCAAGATTAATTCAGATTCACAGTCCCCCCCCCCCCACACACACACCTTCCAGGACAAAGGACAATGCTCAGACCATTGTTTCTCTAGGGTATCTTCTGGACATAGATCCCTGATATTTCTTTCTTGTTTCTTTTCAGAAATAAAACACTGTCAGCAAGCCTTCCCAACTCTGATATCCCTGGGAGGAGTTGGGGTGGAGGGGTGACGGGTGGAGCCTCTGACCCTCCCTTCAGAGGAGGGGTGGTAGTGAACTACCCTCCCCATGCTGACACCAGTGCTGTCTTCTCAATGCCTCCCCAACAGGGGATCCCTGGGTACAGCAGCACACGTGTCCCCCAGCCCATTCCTGAGAGAACTCAGCCCCAGCGCATGGCAACCCAAATGGTCAAAGTCCAGACAGATGCCTGCGAAAGAGATTTTGGCTGGGACATTTTTACCCTTCAGCTGTTGGGCGTGGAAACAAATATGTATCCCACTCTCTCCCAGAACAGGTGAAGGCATTTCATAAGCAAATGGTCAGCTGGGGAGTTCCCCACCCTTCCACATCCTTACATCCCTTCCTCCCCCTCTTCTTCTTTCTAGCAGGAAACTCCTAGCCCTAATTGTTCTCTCTGACTCCCACCTTCTTCTGAGATTTATTGAGGACCCCACTACGTGCTCTGTGCTGTCTGCTGTGTGACTATAGAAGACATTTACTAAAGATAAAGTCCAAACTTGGAATTGCTTACCTTCTAAGTGGAAAAAAACCAGGAAAGAAACAAATATAGAATCTGTGCAATAGTGACACAAAGGAGCCCAAAGGTTGTGTTGGACGGCTTTGTGGAGGATAGAGACCAAAGCTGAACTTGTAAGGGTTGGTGGCATTTGTGTGCAGCACTGGCTCAAGGCCATTCCCAGTGAGGCAAGAGTCAGGCGTGAACAAGATGAGTGGGAAGGACCGTAAACAGACTTGTCTGATTCCCTCAGAGTTTCCGGCATCAACATTCGTGTGTGCGTATGTCCAATTTTTAATGCTTGGATGTTATTTTATTTTTACTCCCCTCTATCAAAAGTAGATGAATGGAAGAACACAATGCAGAATAATTCGTATCTTCTCAGAGAGGAACTGGAATGTTTTAATATAGGGAGAGATCCTAACCAGTACTATCACTCCCCGCAGAGAAACAACACAAAAACTCCTCGAAGTGAGAGACGAATGGAACCAGAAGTATATTTTAGCTGGTTTATACCCCCGTCTGGGCCTGTGTTTGTGGAAGTCACTCTGCACACAGAGCAACAAGAGGAAATTCTCAAGACACTAATATTTCTTCCTCTCTCTTCTCTTTCCCTACAAATCCTTCCCACTAGAGGATATGCTTGCTCTCTGAGCCTGCTCTTGCTTTCCGCTTTTGCATACCACCTATTCCCATAGCATTTCAATGAATACGCAGAAACTCTAAATCATAAGATTAAAATGAGCACCACTGCAAGAACCTGAATGTGCCATGGAGATTCACAGCCGGGATACGTGGGCTGAGCTGAAAGCGAGGACTGGGGTTCTTTTGTGATCTTGTTTAACACCTACGTCTTCTCACCCTCACAATGGACTATTGCACTTCTCTGGGCTCCATGACTCACAGTCCTTGCATATAGATAGATGGAATTTGCTCATTTATACGGGATTTTTTTTAGTGGGGGGGGGGGTGGATCTGGAAACCCCAGACGATAAGGAAGCTCTAAAGCTGCACAGTTTTCTGAAGGAGAGAGCAGTTGCCCCTCAAGTATTCTATTCTAATATTTGGCTGACGGCAGCACCGCGTCGATTTGAGCCACTTTGTTTTGCTATAAATGACGGCTGGATCAGCCGTGGCTTATGCCTCCTTCACTGTAATCAGTTCTAGGCTGAGAGAGGAGGAATTATGCTTGACAGGTAATTAAGAAAACTGACAGGAAATAGCATTTGGCCTCTTTGAAGGTGAACTCTAGTTTGTAAAAGATCATCTAAATCTAATTTACCAAAACTCCAGATGGCAAAGCTATGAGCAGCCTTGCCTCTGCATTGGGTTTATATTAAATTAATCTTTCTTTACCTTTTTCTGTACTTTAAATTTTAGCTTTAGGGTGGAAGGGAAGGACTCAAGCTTTGCACAGCCTGAATTTGGGATACAGCAATTCTGGGTCACTGAATATCAGACGTAGAAACAGTAGTTAGGAATGCAGACCATCCGGGCTGGACCTGAGAACTGGATTGACCAATGTCAGAAGAATGAGTGTTCACTCATGATGCTGAAGAATGAAGGATGAAAGGCACATGTCCTAAGAGTTCAGCAGTAAAGAATACACTCTGTCTTAGGAACTTACCCCCATCCCAAGTAAGGGAAGGAAACAAACTACTGATCCCATCTGCAAACCCTTATGGGGAGTTGTTCCGTGCTTTTACTACTGCTGGGTGGAAGAAAATACCTCACTCTCCTATGTGTGGAAAGAGATACGTCTCAAAAGTCTGGTCTCTAATTTCCCCTTTGTTATGACCTGCTTTCCATCCATAGAAATGGCTGTTTGCCCCATGCAATGTCCAAGAGAGACTCATGATTTGAGGTTCTTGGGAGCTAAGGACAGAGAGTAGCTCTGCACTGCTTTTCTTTGCTCAGGTTTGCAAAGACAGGAGAGAAGAATTATCATCATTGTTCCTAAGACCTTTGAGTGTTATTTCCTACCAAATAAGGGAGGAAAAAAAAACCCTAACATCTCTTACTTTTTCTCTGTCCATTCCAGAAATTTTATGCTAAACCCAATAAATCAACATTGTGCTCCTAACCTAAGAGAAATTATCTGTTGGAACCAAGAGGACGGATATACATTACAAAGGGTATGCTTTGCAAAAACCAAATTTTCTTTCTTGTGACTGCTTTGTGGGAGAGGCAGATGGCAGCAGGATTTGGGAGGTGGCCTTCCAAGTTTTCATTTCTACATTACTCTTTGGGAGCAGTAAGTAGGGTAACAGTTCTCCATTATAAGGTTCTGACAGTGGAAGCCATCCATTTGTCATCTTTTCTGTTGTTCTCTTAAGAAGAGAAAGGAGTATGGGGTGCTAAGGCCAAGCCCATTGCACGCACAACCAGGCTTAGATGCTTCCAGGAACCACCCCCTCCCGATCCCTCACATACTCACAGAAAAGCAAATAGGTCTGCAGAAAAAAAAGAAGCAAACCAAAAGCATTTCCGCTCCATCTTTACCTCACAGAGGGTCTATGCCACATTCTCTGCACTTCTTCTGGTCATGCTCAGACTGTCCTTAAATGTAGTACATAGGATTTCCTTACCCTAGAATGTTATACCAAATCACCTGTGATTGAACTGCTAAAGCTTCCTTTCTTTGAGTAGCCATCTCCTCGTTTTAGAGTTCTCCACTAAAACTCAGATTCCCCTAGGAAAGGAGATATCCTAAATGATTATCAACTATGACCTTAAATATCAGTTAATACCTCAGCTGGGAAAGATGGTCGGCTGAAAGTAAGAGACTATGACAAAGTAGGTGTTAGAAAGTGAAGACGGTGACTTGGAGGAGAGTGAAGGCGCCTAGAAGAAGGCAACAGGCCTCAACACAGGCCATGAGAGACTTGATCCGCCCATTCAATGAAGAATAGTAACTCAGAGCTGGATGACTGTAAAATGGTGATAATATTAATAGCACTTGTCCTACAAAATCCTTGTGAAGAAGAAAGGGGATAATGGATATTTTAAGCACTTTGAACTGTAGAATGCTATATCTGTGTTGGTTTAATTATGTTTAATTCTAAGACTGGCCTTTGCTCTGCCACTTAAAATTATCTTACCTGTCTCTAGTTGCCAGCTTTTAAGTCTTTGGAGGAAAGATGCCATGTAAACCCAAGTACTTACGGTTTATATAGTCAAATATTTAATTATAGTACACAATCCTTTGGACTAAATTTTAATCTGTTATTAACTCGAGATATGTGATGATAAAACATTTAACTATTTCTCATCTAAATGTTTTTTTTCTAATTAAATGGCTGCAAAAATGGCAGATTGTTATATTCAAGATATTTTCACCAACCGTTAATGAGATGTCTGGACAATCCCCCTCTGGTGGATGGCCAACTTTCATCTTGCATAACCTTTCCTCTACACTATGTCAGTTGATCATTGGCTTCTGACCATAGGCAATAGCACTCACCCTGGTTTCTAGAACCAGAGGCTGGCCTGGGCAAACCCCATGCTTCCACTAGACTCTGGTCCTTCTTGTGTGCTTTTTATTTTTCCACAGCAGTTAATGACTCCAAACATCGTGAACATTTCTACTTCCCTGACATTTCTCACACCATCTCTCCTTTATAAAACTCTCTTTCTTGTTCCTGATTGCTTTTATAATTAAAAGAACATGAGCTTTATATTTCAGACAAAACTAGGTTTGAATTCCAACACATTCACGAGTTATATCTATGACTTCAGGCAAATTACTTGACTCGTCTGAGCCTTTGTGTCCTCACCTGTAAAAAGGGGTTACTATGAGACGAGAGAGAGACCAATGCAAAGCAGTGGGTAACATGCCTGGCCAACAGAAGACACTATGCACTTTAATTCCTTGCATTTCCTCTGCTGTAACCAAGAAAACTCCTTCATTGCTCCAGTCTTCAAAGATCTCCTTTCCAAATTCCTCTGTCATGGACCATCTGCTTCCCCAGTTCCATTCTAAGCACTTTGAGGGAAAAGAAATATGTCTTGCAGCTCTTCAGGATTCCATTTGGTGCCTCCCTGTCGTAAATGATCCAAACTGGCTTTTGTTCTTCTTAACAATAAGTCATATCACAGCCTTTCCGTCAACAGTTTTCTAAAGGTTGTCTCTTTCTCCAGATAAGTTCCCCAGAAATACCACAAATAGTGAATGCTGGACCAAGAAGAGTCATAGCAGGAAAAAGAATTCAACTCAGATCTAAAAAAATGAAGAATCTTCAACAAAAGACTACTTTTAGAGGTGCGAGCAGTTAAGGGAACCAACAAGGCATGTTGAGGCACCTTCAGACTGGTAACAGCGGGAAGCCACCATGACCCCTGGGCTGAGAGGGCGAGGCGAGCTGGCGGAGAGCAGGAGGTGTGGTCACAGAGGGTTGCAGCCACTGCTAAAGATATGATCTCCTGTTGGTATTTCCCATTGGCTGAATCTGTTCCGAAGCCAAAAGCAGGGGGACCCAGATGATGTGGTCCTCAGGAATCAACCTCTAGTATATGGAAGAGAGCAAAGAAGGGAAGAGAATAAACGACAGATGGGGACAAATGAAGAATAACCAGTACAGCCACTGTCAATTTGTGAGTCCAAGAGTCTCAGAAGCCATCATTTTGCCTCGCATCACAGAAGACAAGGTAGAATTTCAAAAAGCTACTCAAAGTTAACATCCAGAATTGGAACAAACCAACGTCGTGTGCCTCCTGACATGCCACATGAAGGAGGACACCATATCATGTCTGTGATATTCCTACCAAAAATCATAACCCACATCTGACCACAAACCCAAATTGGAAGGCATTTTCAAAATGCTCTTCGAAATTTTTGAGGTCATGAAAGATGAAGAATGGCAGAGGAACTGTTCCAAATTAAAGGAGACTAAAGAGACATGGAACTAAATGCAATATGCCATCCTGGATTGGGTCCTGGCTCACAAAACTTTTATTTTCTTTTATTCTAAAGGACGTTAGTCAGACAATTGACAAAATTTGAGTAAGCTCCATAGATCAGGTAACTATAGCATCATTGTTAATTTTCCTCGTTTTGATAATTGTACTGATTACGCAAGAGACTGTCCTTTTCTTGTTTGAAGGAAATGAAACACTAAAGCATTTCATGGTATAGGGTGTGATGTCTTCAACTTACTCTCAAATCGTTCCCCAAAAAGCGAGGTGGGGGGGAGGGGAAGGCGGGGGGGAGGGCGGGGCTGGGACAGAGCGAGAGAGTGATCAAGCAAGAAAATAGGAGAAAATGTAAACAATTTGGTGATTTTGGTAAAAGGTATCCAGGACTTCTTGTTCTTTTCTGCCAACTTTTCCGTGAGTGTAAAGGTATATTTTAAAAGAGAGAGAGAGAGCTAGCCAATGATTGAGGATGATGCTGACAGGAACGACTCATCTGCATTGAGGGAATGGCTGCTTCCCCATGGTTTCACCAGAGCCTCATTAAATGCATACTATTCAGACTGTTTCTGAGGTCCAATGACTTGTCTCATTATAGAACTCCTATTGGGAATTTCTATTTCTTTCATTAGGATTTGTTCTGTTTTTATTTTTAATGGTCTGCTCTCAATGTTTCAACATTGAAAGCTGCCTCTAATTCTTTTGGGAAGTATAAATTATTTCTTTAAAGTAGGAAGAAACTAAGTAAAGCAAAAAGCCGTGCCATGACTTTGTTGGAGGGCTTGGCATGAAATCACAGAATTTTCTGCCACTTATGTAAGGAAGTGAGTGAGTGATGAGCATAATATTTATGCCAGCCTTGAAATTGGATTTTTTCCTCCTCCAAAATAGAACTGCTAATATAACATTGGCTTTCTGGAAGAATAGTAGCAATTTGCTTATGTCCCCACTGCCTCATCCTGTCCCCAGAGCAATTGTTTGAAAAGACTATGATTACATGTACAGTACACACATGCATCTTTCTGGATGTCTTAGAGAAAACCAATAACTGTAATAATTTTTAGTGTGGCAAAGGTGCAACTCAACCTATTACAGCTTCAAGGAAAGTTAGAATAAGATTCCAGCTTTTTAAAAGGTCTGATATTAATTGGGTGTTTGGTTTGTTGCGGTGGTGATTGTGTTTTATTTGGGGAGTTTTGGGGTGGGGAAATGTCTGTGTTTTTCAGTATGCTATTTTAGCCCAACTAATGTTACCACAAGACTCAGAAAAATGAAGAAATTCTGTGATGTCACAACATAAGATGGAAAAAAAGGAAACCGTGATACCAAGTGTCAGCATGATTGCTTTTAAGATTTAGACTACCAGGTAAGTACCATTAGCTTAAGTGTCATTTTTTATGACACCAGAATTTCAATGCATCATTAATTCAACCAGCATGAATTAATTACCTGCTGTAAGCCAGGCACCACGGCGAAACAGTCAAATAAGACTTGATTCTGCCCCAATGTTGCTTTTATAGTCCATGATTTCCTTTTGCCAACAAAATTGATGGCTAACATAAATACAATATTATACTTTGGCAGATGTAAGCTTCTTTAAATATAGTACTTATTCTAAGAAGTAGACAAGGAAAAAATGCTTCAGGATACTCACTGGGCAGATGGCTGGGGTGAGGGTAAGGGTGGGAAGTGGGGCACATTCAGAGGCCCCAGAGCTGAAATCTCTGAATCAACAATGTTCGTCCCATATGTAGTTCATTCATATGGTGACTGATTTTGCAAAGAAATAGCATTTGTTAAGCTACAGTTGAGTGTTCAAAACACATTTTTGACTAATACATCTGGCTCAGTATTGCAACTGAACAGCAGAAGAACAAGAAAAATTCAACTTATGTTCTAGGTGTTAACATAACTGACTCTCATTACTTTTGAATTTACTGAAAATAATATATTGTAAGACTCTAGCTGTAGTTTCACAAGAAGAACCCCAGGCATGCTTGTGACAACAGCAACATCTGGAATAAGTTCATGGGTTCCTAAGGCAAGCACTTTAAAGGACAGCAAGACAGCACTGATTTGGATGGATCCATAAATTCTGGCCTGATTTTTTTAAAATAACTTTTTTTTTTTTTTTAAAGATTTTATTTTTTCCTTTTTCTCCCCAAAGCCCCCCGGTACATAGTTGTGTATTCTTCGTTGTGGGTTCTTCTAGTTGTGGCATGTGGGACGCTGCCTCAGCGTGGTTTGATGAGCAGTGCCATGTCCGCGCCCAGGATTCGAACCAACGAAACACTGGGCCGCCTGCAGCGGAGCACACGAACTTAACCACTCGGCCACGGGGCCAGCCCCTAAAATAACTTTATAATGTCCCTTTGTACCTGAGTTTGAAGGCCCATAGCAATATAATACAATTAAGTATTAATTAATTATTATCAAAACATTAATTTGATTAATAAAATTGTTAATAAATTCAATATTATTGCTCTGTTAAAATAATGTCATAGGAAATATTTTATAATGTGGGAAAATGCTTATGACAGAATGTTACATGGTAGCAAGTCTCCAAGATCGTCCTTACATTTCCCACCTCCTGGTATTCACACCCTTCTCTAGTCGTCTCCCACACTGTTCCGTGGTTAGCCTGCAGGACCTGTGGAATAGAGCAGAAATGATACATCACTCTCAAGATTAGGCTATAAAAGACTGCAGCTTCTGTCTTGCTTCTCTCTCTCTCTCTACCTCCCTCTCTCTCTCCCTCTCAGCCATCACTCAGACCGGCCAGCATCCATGTCATATGAGCAGCTCTAGAGAGAGGCCTACCTGGGACAATGGTTAGCACAGACACAGAAAGAGGAACTGCAATGCCAGACCATATAATTTGGCTAAGAGTTTGAATCAAGTACTAAACTGAGGTTACCAACCCAGGTGATTCTGGCCAGCAAAGGTATGTGCTACCATACCAGTTAGTGCCTGAAAAAGCCTTTTTAATTTTGACAGAATTCCATTCTGTAAGTTCACAGAAATTATAGAAAAGTTGCAGGAATAGTACAAAAATTTCTGTATACCATCATTCTTACTTACCCACATTATCTAATTATGAACATTTTGCCACTTTGCTTTATCATTATCATTAGCTAGAAGATAGATGATAGATAGATAGATATAGATAGAAATGTGTGCCTCCTCTTTATAGCACTTATCACTGTTGTAATTTAACATTTATTTGTATAATTTTTTTTTTTGAGGAAGATTAGCCCTGAGCTAACATATGCCGCCAATCCTCCTCTTTCTGCTGAGGAAGACTGGCCCTGAGCTAACATCTGTGCCCATCTTCCTCTACTTTCTATGTGGGACACCTGCCACAGCATGGCTTGAGAAGTGCTGCATAGGTCTGCATCCAGGATCTGAACCGGCAAACCCAGAGCCACAGAGGTGGAACACGCGAACACAACCATTGGGCCACCGGGCTAGTCCCTGTTTGTATAATTTTTTATTAATTTTTGTCTTTCTAAATAGTAGAATGTAATTTCTATGACTTTTTGTTTGCCATCTTATCCTGGTAGTTAAAACTGGCTTACAGCAAATGGTCGATATATGGTTCATGAATGAAGAAATGAAGAAATGAAAGAAGTGGGAGATGAAGAGACAGTACACACCTCAAATCTTAAATTTGTAATAAAAGCTTTATGTGTTGTATTTGTGCCTGTCAGCTGGGTAAGGCAGTAAGATTCAAGATGGAATGAGGAGGTAAACTCCAAAAGCTGTTGGAAGGCCTTAAGAAACAGGCCAGAGAGTTGAGTGCCAGAGAGATGGGCCCAGAAATAGCATTCAAAGCAAAAGATGAAACCAAGTTTTCACTTGGAGTAGTTTACATAAATTCTGTGTATCAGTCAGAACGGGCCCGGTTACGCTGCGCTAACAAACTACCCCAATTCTCAGTGTCTTAAACAAAAAAGATTTATTTCTAATTCACAGCACATGATCAATACGTGATTCTTGGTACTCAGTTGGGAACTCCAAATCGTCTTCCCTCCAGGACCCAGGCTAATGGAGCAGCAACCATCAGGAACCCTGCTCGCAATCATGCCGGAAGAAAAGGGAGCTCTGGGAGGTCTCATCTTACTAACGAAATGCTCTGCTTGGCCATGACATTTGTCATTGTCATTTCTGCTTTCAACTCATTGTCCACAAGCAGTCACACAGGCCCACACAATCACAAGGACACAAGGAAATCTGACTCTACCAGAGCCCAGAAGACAGAGAACTGGTAATATTTGGTGAATAGCGCTAATGACTGCCAGGTTTCTTGCAGCTATTACATTTTTTGCTCAGCAATCTCTATAATAAATTGGTTTTATAGAGTGGACTAACAACAAATGATGAGAATTTTGCAGAAATTCAGCATAAAGTCATTGCTTATATTTATCCAAGCATGACAGTTTTCCACTCTGCCCACCCTTCTTCACCTCTCTTCCTTCTATTTCTTCAAAGACATCCCTAATCATTCCAGAAAGATTTAATAACAAAAGCATAAGTAATCATTTGTTTGAGTTCTTTTTAGTATTTATTTTTATTCATCCATGCATAGACTCAACAAATTTATAGCACATCTACTATGTACCAATAAAATAAAATTTTCTCATTGGAAAACATTAGTTATAACAGCTTATAATTTCAACTCTGGTGCTTTAAACAAGATAATGATATGGTAAAGCAAAAATACTGGAGTGGAGAGTCCAAGTTTCTAGTCTTAACCACAGGTTCCAGATAATAATAGCTGAAGAACATGGTCTTAATATTAATATTAGATTTCAGAGGATAACTTCCATTGACAAAGCCTGGTTATATTAGTCAAACCAAATCATATTAAGCTACATCTCTAACAAAAACAGGTCCGTTTACAAAATAATCTTGATACCTGTCAAATCATATTTACAAGATACAACAAAAGCAACATTCAATACTCTGTGGCTGTGACAAGACAGTAAACAGAAATAGGAACTGGATTGTATTTCAGATAATTTAAATAATGTGAAACAGAGGACAGGAGTTCTACCAAATACTCCAGAGATTTTGTGAACTTTATTAAATCAGCTGAATAATTCAGCTCTCCGCAATGCCAGAGTTCCTTTAAGTTCATTCTGTGTGCAAGTATTTGCTCTTTGCAAGTGCGTGTGTGTGTGTGTGTGTGTGTGTAGTTACTTTACTTCTCAAGAAAACCCCTGAGGTAGACCAGAAGACTGGAGGGCAGTTTTAGGAGGTTATAAAATTAAATAGAGGAAAGAAGATTGATTGCATGGAAAACCTCTTGGAAAATCCCAGAAAAAACGAAAGCAGCTTCTGCTATTTCATATTTTTCTCCTTCATTCATTCAGCTCCTCCCATGTGCTAGGCAATATTTCAAGAGCCAAAGATACACAGTGAATAAAACAGGAAATGTCTCTGCCCTCACAGAGCTTATACTATCGTGGGAAGGGGAAAGCAATCAGCACATACAAATAAATATGAGACTATCAGACCATGACCAACTGTATGAAGAAAATAAAAGGATAATAGATATGATCAAGAATGACTATGATTAGGAGATGTTTTACAGGTGGTGATCAGAGAAGGATCTGACAGGTTCAAATTGAGGCCTGTTGATGGGAAGGAGGCAGCCTTGCAATGTGCGGAGGAAAATCATTCTGAAAAGAAGGAAGAGCTGGAGTAAAGTCTTTAAGGCAGGGAGGAGCTTGGCATATTGAAGGAAATTCTAATGGTAGAAAACACATACCTAGTCATGTCCTGATGAAAAATGTTAATTCAAAGGATAGATAGAAAATCTTATAAGCTTCAGAATGAACAGGTTATCTCATAGCAAAGATATTGGGCTAAGGCTGAAATCCGCATTTGCTACGTAAATGCTGAGAGACTGGAGCAACACCGACGGCATTCTGAGGCGAAAGGATGGCTCCTCCGCGAGGACAGAAGAAAGTCAGTTTCAGCACCGGAGGACTCAGCCGCTCCTCTCTACACCCATTATTAACAAAACTACTCAAGAAAGTAGACTGGTGAAATAACAAAAGAATCAGAATAGAAACCTCAAGAAACAAAAAGATCTGTTATAAAAGAAAAAGCAGTGAACTGTGAACCCAGTAAAGCTTACTGTTAAATATTAGCTAATGTACTGGTAACATTGAAAGCGATTGTTAAAGAACTCTTAAATAGAACAGACCATGTTTAAACATTTTGATTTCAAACTGGAAGTAAAAATCCAGATGATTTCAACTAAACCTGAACATTGCAGAAACAGAAAAAGAAAGAATAAGTCAGGAATACTAAAACTCTCATCTTTATAGCGATGGGGAGGTTTCAGAAATAGTTTAAATTTTTATTTTGCTCGAGGAATGAAATTCCAAAATGATTATTAAAATGTAAGTGCATCCACTAGTAGGATAGATTTCGAATATATAATTTCCAGACATCTAGAGAGGGGAAATAAGAAGTAAAGAACGCATAATAAAAGGGGGAAGCTGTCATGTGTGGGGGCAGGGAGTATATGGGAAATCTCTGTACCTTCCCCTCAATTTCACTGTGAACCTAAAACTACTCTAAAAATATGTAGTCTTAATTTTTTTTAATGGAGGCAAAAAATACATTTTTTTAAAAAGAAAACCATATATGACTCCAACTATATGACATTGTGGAAAAGGCAGAGCTACAGAGACAATAAAAAGATCAGTGGCTATCAGGGGCTGGGGGTGGGAGGGAGGAAGGTGGAGCACAGAGGATTTTTAAAGCAGTGAAACTGTTCTGTAAAGTAATGTAATGGAGAACATATGACATCCTGCATTTGCCAAAACCCACGGAACTGTACAACACACAGGGAACCCTGCTGGAAAGGGGAAGCTGTGTGGAGTAAAGCAGTGGAGGAGAGAGGATATATGGGAGCTCTCTGTACTTTCTGCTCAATTTTTCTATATACCTAAAAGTGCTTTAAAAAGTAAATATAATAATAGAGTCAGGATTATAAACCACTAGAAAATATAGATATTAAAGTGTATTCTAAATCTAGAGAAATTAAAAATGTTTGGTATTGGCAATGGCAAGACAGATCAATAGAACAGACCAGAAAGTCAAGACATAGATCAAAATAAAAATGGGAATAAAAAGCAGTATTTCAAATCAGCTGAGGTAAAAAGATTTATTAAATCATGTTTTACAATTTATTATAGCCATCTCAGGAGAAAAATTGGATTTCTTCCTCATTCTTTGCTTCAAAATAAATTCCAAACAGACTATCAATTTAAACATCAAAAATTGAAATGATAGGGGCTGGTCCAGTGGCGCAGTGGTTAAGTTCACACACTCCACTTCGGCGGCCTGGGTTTCACCAGTTCAGATCCCTGGTGCGGACCTATACACCACTTGTCAAGCCATGCTGTGGCAGGCATCCCACATATAAAGTAGAGGAAAATGGACTTGGATATTAGCTCAGGGCCAGTCTTCCTCAGCAAGAAAAGAGGAGGATTGGTGGCAGATATTAGCTCAGGGCTAATCTTCCTCCAAAAAAAATTGAAATGATAAAAGAGGAAAACTATGGGAGTTTTTAAAATAATCTTAGAATGATGAAGGCCTTCCTAAGCAAAACATAAAACACGGAAGAGATAAAATAGATTGATAAAATTGATTTAAAATTGTAACTTTTTATTGGGAAAAATGCAATAAACAAATCAAAGTAAAATTAAAAACTGGGGGAAATATTTGTAACACTTATAATGGGAAGGAGTTAATTTCCTTAATATGTGGAAAGCTTTTTAAAAATCTATGAGTATGACCAACAAACTAACCAAAGATAATAGATTAAGGACATAATCGGTTCACAAGAAAATAAATGCTATTGCAAAGATGCTCAAAATCATCTGCAATTATAAACCAAAAAGAGCAGAATCTAAAATTAAATAGACCAATAAAATAAACAATCCTTAATAATTTTGACCACCTACAACACAAATACACATCATAAAAAGTTTTTTGGAAAGTTTTTTCCATTCTTTTTAAGATCCCAATACCAAAATCTGACAGATGGCTCCAAAAAAAAAGCCAATATCTCTTACGAGTATAAATATAACAATATTAACAAATAAAATCAGAGGTATATCTTTTTTAAAACACTAACATCAATTTGGATTTATTTCAGAAATGCAATAATGGTTTAATGTTAGGAAATCCACAAAGTTCATGCCAAAAGTCTTGGTAAATGGCATTTATAGGAAACCAGGAACAAATGTCATGATGAACAAGCAGACACCAAAGTAATTTTCTCCCAAAGCAGTAACAAAGTAAGAAGTTTCTCTATGATTCTCTGCCCAATAATTCCATTATCAAGAGTCTTTGTAAATTTGTTTCTGTTATTGGTTATTACTATTGGTTCTGGTTTACGGAGTCTTATCACTTGTGGGTCTCTTCCTGAGTGTATGCTGGCTATTTTACTTGTAAAACTATTTGTAGAAATAATTTCAGACCGAAATGATGTAATCTTTCTCCAAAGAGAATTTTTAAAGAATTGCTTTTGCCAAGCACCTGGGCATTAGCAATCTGGGTCCCCTCAACCTAAGTAAAGGCTTGGAATTTTGCTGGCCACCAAGATTGCCGGAATCTGGGTCGAAATCCATGCAAGGACTACATTCTTTCTGATTGTCCTTACTACAACAGTCCTGTTTTGAGGAGTCAGTGCCAAGCGAAGGGTGGTCTGCAAGGCACCCAGCGTTGGCAGGCCCTGGATTACAATTTACCCCCATGGGCCTCCTGAAAACAGCTCTCTGCTGTATCTTCCTGATCAGGAAAGAGTCCGGGGGCAAAAATGGACATAGCCTCCTGGCTCAAATTCTCGGTTCTTTTTCTCTAATTCCTTACTATCTTCTTAGCTGCTTGAAGCTTTTGAGAAGACGCTTTCACGTTTTACACAGATTTTTTAACTCATCTCCAAAAAGAAGTTTGCTCTGAATAACTTAGTCTGAAATCCAAGAAACAGGTCTCTTTTTTTTGTATTATTCTATGATCAGAGCTTTTTATTGAACTAAAGTAATCAAATATATCTAATAGTACTGTCTCTTGGGTCATTCTGTTAGGAACAGTAGTCACTAGTCAGTGTTTTTTCTAGTTTTATTGAGATATAATTGACATGCAGCACTGTATAAGTTTAAGGTGAAGAGTATAATGACTTGACTTACATATGTTGTGAAATAATTACCACAATAAGTTTTGTTAACATGCCTCATCTCATATAGATATAAAAAAAAATTTTTTCCTGTGATGGCAACTCTTAGGATCTACTCTTTTAGCAACTTTAAAATATACCATACAGCAGTGTTAACTATAGTCAACATGTCGTACGTTGCGTGTTGTACACTGGAAGTTTGTACCTTTTGACCATCTTCATCCAATTCCCCCTCCCCTCACCCCCTACCTCTGATAACCACAAATCTGATCTTTTTCTATGAGTGTGGGTTTTTTCCATTTGTTAGTTTGTTTTTTAGATCCCACGTATAAGTGAGGTCATACAGTGTTTGTCTTCGTCTGACTTATTTCACTTAGCATAATGCCCTCAAGCCCATAGGAGCAGAAGTATTATCATTCTATCCTTCAAGATTTTTCTGAAAGTTCTTTTTTTTTTTTTTTGGTTTTTTTGGTGGTGGTTGTTTTTGAGGAAGATCAGCCCTGAGCTAACATATGCTGCCAATTCTCCTCTTTTTGCTGAGGAAGACTGGCCCTGAGCTAACATCTGAGCCCATCTCCTCTACTTTATATGTGGGATGCCTACCACAGCATGGCTTGCCAAGCGGTGCCATGTCCGCACCTGGGATCCGAACCAACGAACCTGGGGCCGCCGAAGCAGAACGTGCGCACTTAACCGCTGTGTCACCAGGCTGGCCCTTGAAAGTTCTTACCAACAAAATAAGAAAAGATTGTAAAAAACAAAAATATTGGAAATGGAAATATTATTCTTGTTTGAAGACGCGAAAGAACAATTAAACAATAAAAGCATAGAGGTACAAATACAAGAAAAATATTTTTAAATCATTTGTTTTTCTATTGAAAATCAATTAACAGAGAACATAATGAAAAACCTAGAACAAAAAAACACAAATGCGATGGTGTTTTTTTATGTCAACTTGGCTAGATTAATATCCCCAGTACTGAATCAAACACTAATCTAGGTGTTACTTGGAAGGTATTTTGTAAACATGACTAAAATCCATATTCAGTGAGAGAGATTATTTTAGTTAATCCGGGTGGGCCTCATTCAATCTGTCTAAGGCCTTAAAAGCAGAACTGAGGCTTCTGGAAAGAAGGACTTCCATTTGTGGGCAGTAGTTTCAGCCCACACCCAAAAGCTCCACCCTGCCCTTTTTGATGGCCTTACTGACTTGGACTGGCCTTCAACTAGCATCCACAATCACAAAAACCAATTTTTTACCACAAATCTTGTAAGATCTATCTCCCACTGGTTCTGCTTGTCTGGTTGAACTCTGATACAGCAGGTAATAAATATAACAAGAAATTGTGTGGGGCCTTTATGAAGAAAAACGTTAAATGTTGCTGAAGGACATAAAAGCAGATAACATACTTCACCCACTTCTGCACTGAAAATTCAAAATATTCCAAAGGAGTAATACAATTAAAAATAAAATCCTAACAAGACTTTATGGAGAATTTGACAAGTTTCTTCTAAATAAAAAAGAATAATCATGGCAGTGGGGGAAAAATTAACCTACCAAATAGTAAAACGTGTCATAAAGCTACAATAATTTTCAAAGTGTGAAGTTACCAGAGGAAGAAGCAAATAGATCAAAGAAACAGAAAAAGGAACCCAGAAATAGACACATATGTAAATGAGAAGTTAGAGTATGAAAAGTAATATTCACATCAGTATGGGAAAGATGGACGTACCAGTTACCTTTGATTAAGAATCATACCACCCAAAAATGCAATTGATTAAAATAAGAACCATTTATTTATTCGTGATTTTGTGGTTTGGCAACTGGGGCTGGAGTCAGCTGGGGTATTCTTTGGGTCTGGGCCGGGCTTGCCTGATACTGACTGAGCTTGCTCCTGGGTCTGTGGTCAGCAGACGGTCAGCTGGAGCTGACTGATTCTGAGTAACCTCACTCATGTGGTTCACGCTTCACTGGGAGGAGCAGGGGAGAGCTGGCCGCATGTGTCTTATCATCCAGCAAGCTAACCTGGGTTTATTTATATAGCAGCAGAGTTCTTCAAGCAGGCAAGGCTCAAAGCACAAGCACTTTTTAAGTCTCTCCTTGTATCATGTTTGCTATTGTCTCATTGACCAGAGCAAGTTATATGTCCGAGCCTAGTTTCAGTGAAAAAGGGCATTACCAAAGGGCTTGAACATAGGGAAGAGTGAGCAAATTGGGGCCATTACTGCAACCAATCCACCATAATGAATTATTCAATAAATGACGCTGGGGAAATCGAACAATTTGGGGGAAAAGTAGGTTAGAGTCCTATATTACATCAAATGAATTCTAGATATATTAAAAATCAAATGTAAAAACTGCCATATTTTAATAACAAAGTTGACAATTGACAATGTGAAGGAAATATTTGCAACGTATGTAGCAATGAATTAAGAACCATAATATACAAAGAGATCTTAGAAATAAACAAGAAAAAGACAAATCTCTTTGTTTAAGCAATGGGGAAAAATATACATTGACAATTCATAGAAGAAATACAAATGGACATTAATCAAAAGAAACTATGTCCAACATCAGTAATAATCAAAAAAATACAAATAAAAACAAAACCAAGGTATCAGTTTTTGCCAATTATTTTGACAAAATTTAATGGTTGATTAATGTCAAGTGCTAAAAAGTGTGTGAGAATAGATGCTCTCACATAATGTTAATTAGAATATAAATTGGGATAAAATTTCTACAGGGTAAATTAGCACTATATATCAAAAGAGTTAATTTGCATACTCTTTGATCCATAAATTCAAATTCTGGAAATTTATCCAAAGGATAAGTACCAAAAAAGTAGATGAAACAGATGTATATAAAATAATATTTATGACATTTGTTTTTTCAAAAAGCTAAAAGTTAGAAACAGCCAACTTTTCTGTGAATAGGAATAAATCATGATATATGCATACAATCAAATACTATACAGTATTCAAATGTATGAGATAGATCTTTACATACTGCTACAAACAGATGTTCATGATAGGTTATTAAGAGATATATGTAAATTAAAGAAAATATGGGGGCCAGCCCAGTGGCGCAGTGGTTAAGTTCGCACATTCCGCTTCTCAGTGGCCCAGGGTTCACCAGTTGGGATCCTGGGTGCAGACGTGGCACTGCTTGGCACGCCAAGCTGTGGTAGGCGTCCCACGTATAAAGTAGAGGAAGATGGGCACGGATGTGAGCTCAGGGCCAGTCTTCCTCAGCAAAAAGAGGAGGAGTGGCAGTAGTTAGCTCAGGGCTTAGTCTTCCTCAAAAAAAAAAAGAAAAGAAAAGAAAATATGATCCCATTTGTGTGTAAAATTTTGTTATTTGCATAAAAAACTACGGAAGAATATTTACCAGATTGCAGGGGTGATTTTTCACTTTATTCTGTTCACAATTTTTTGACAGTAATAAGCTGTCACCAAAAATTTTTTTTGTTTGTTTTTTAATGAAATTAATAACATTATTGTGCTTTAAAAAATACCACCTCAAAGAATGCTTTGACAACAAATGTTTTTATGCTACAGCATTCCGGTGATTTTAAACAATGTAGAACTCTGAAGATAGAAACTAATCACAGACTAATGCAAAATGCTGCTCCTGGTAACAATAAAGAAGATTAATTTTTGAAGGTCTCAAAGAAAAGATTAGTTTTGAAGGTCTCAAAGATTAATGTTTGAAGGTCACAAAAGAAAAGAAATTTAAAGCGGAGTGTAAGCTGAAATCCCATTAGAGGCCTTTGGCTCCCAGGGCAGGAGTCAGTCAGTGGGCCTGAAATGAAACAAAGGTGGTTAAGATTAAGACCATAAAGAAGGGAGCGTCGGGATCCAGTCGTTCAGTGAAGTCTGTCTATATCCTGTAAATCTCTGTGGCATCTGTGAACCTCAAATTTCCATCCATCTCCGTATAATATAAGCCAATTAAGAGTTACATATGTGAGCTAAACAGAAATTTATGGTCCTAACTAATTACTTAAAGCCATTCTGTACTTCCATTAATCCCAGAGCTACCCTGAGCACTGGTGAAATATCTCTCTCTCTTTTCAGGAAGAGAGAATGTGCCAAGTCATAGGAAGGTGAGGGTTTTTGGCAGAGGTCAAGAACCACATTTTCCTAATTGCTTAGGCCGCATTGACCAGATTGTTAATTCATAAATTTGGAAATAATCGGCCTGAGGAAATAAAGACCTCATAAGTCAAGTTACCAAACTCAATGACATTTATTAAATAGGGAAAAGATTTATAGATGAGAAGGGTGTGCCTCTTGGCAACAGGATGAACTGATAGTGACCCAACATGGCTGTTTCATTTTGAAGATGCTTTTGAATTCCTTGGGTTTCTATCTTAGCATTTTTCAAGTAAGCACATTGTTTTTTGGGGAGTGCCATCTCACCCATAAGGCTTTCACAGAGGAAATGTGTAGTGGAAAAAGCGTAGATTTTGAAATCCGGATCTGCATCCCAATATCGTCTTCTGAAAAATGGGCAGAATATTATTCACGTCATAGGACGTTATGAGGATTAAATGAGATGATACATCGATGCAGTCTAGAATGTTGTAAAGACTTAGTGGCTGTTTTTCTTTCCCTTCCCTTTCTCCCGCCATTCTCACTTCCTTGGATGACTTCCAGGGTCTTTTCCAGCTGTTCCTATCCTCCCCATCCTTCAAAGCCCTGTTCAAAACTCACCTCCTACTCAAAATTCACCTCCTACTCAAAGTTGCTTTTCCTTCTCGATTAATGTTTGCACCACATGTGTTACTTGCATGCTTGCATGGTGGAGAGAAATTCTTTGAGTCACTTAACAATTACATAACAAGCTCCTACTTTGTTGCCAGATGGCCTTATCTCTTCAACTATATTAGAAGTCCCCATGCTCTGGGACATTAGCTTAAATTTCTCTGTTTCCTCCATAGCACCAAGCATAAAGTAACATTTAATAATGAATTATGGGCTCACATTGCTCCATTGACTGAGAGATTTTATGTAAGTCACCTGAAATGTTTGGGTAAATATTGTAAAGGTGATTTGGTACATCAATTATGCCAATGTCAATCACAAGCACCAGAGCTATATGAATAGTTTGTGAAAGAAGGAAGAGGCCAGTTTTCTTTTTTTTTTTTTTTTTTTTGAGGAAGATTAGCCCTGAGCTAACTACTGCCAATCCTCCTCTTTTTGCTGAGGAAGATTGGCCCTGAGCTAACATCCATGCCCATCTTCCTCTACTTTATATTTGGGATACCTACCACAGCATGGCACGCCAAGTGGTGCCACGTCCGCACCTGGGATCCGAACCCGCAAACCCTGGGCCGCCAAAGTGGAATGTGTGCACTTAACCGTTGCGCCAACAGGCTGGCCTCAAGAAGAAGCCAGTTTTCAATCTGTTCTCATGAAATGATATCCATATCATGATCTTCCAACACTCTCTCTTTTTTTTCAATATAACTAAATATTTCTCAAAAAAATCTCCTGTACGTTTGGAGGTTTGAACTCCAATTCCATGAGGTTTACGCGAAAGTTCCATATAGTAATACTCCTTCATGTGGTGTGTTGGATAAAATGTTTTTATATAATTGAAGAACCAATATATCTGTTTTTGAATATAGTATATTGTAAATTTTGACTTAAAAATATAAATGGTTGATCTAGAACCATGAAAGAAAGGGATGTTTTTAACCTACTTTTAGAAATTGCATTTTGTTTGCAAATTTTGTTTGTGAACCAGAAATTTTTTTTTTAAATATTGGCACCTGAGCTAACATCTGTTGCCAATCTTCTTTTTTCTCCTTCTTCTCCCCAAAACTCCCCAGTACATAGTTGTATATTCTAGTTGTAGGTCCTTCTGGCTCTGCTATGTGGGATGCCACCTCAGAATGGCTTGGTCAGTGTTGCCAGGTCCCCACCCAGGATCCAAACCCATGAAACCCTGGGCTCCCGAAGCAGAACGCATGAACTTAACCACTTGGCATCGGGGCAGCCCCGTGAACCAGAAATTTTTATGTTTTCCATTAACCAGATGAAAAAGGCAAAAAGAGCCACCTTGGCACTGTATCAACCTTTTAATGATCATTATATTATCTTAATGATCATTATATAACAGCTACATCTCATAGAGAAGCAGGTTTAGTCTCCTGGCAGTAGGATGTTTTCAAATTTACTCTTCATTACCCAGATATTTAATTTTAAGTTTTACATTTTCTATTCATGCCATGAACAATTGGGTGGACACCACCAAAGACCACGCCAGACCATTTAATGTTGACTACCCTTAGCCAGCAGCATACAGAAGAATAAATATTTATGGGGCTGACCCCGTGGCCGAGTGGTTAAGTCCGCGCGCTCCTCTGCCAGCGGCCCAGTGTTTCGTTGGTTCAGATCCTGGGCGCGGACATGGCACTGCTCATCAAACCACGCTGAGGCAGCGTCCCACATGCCACAACTAGAAGGACCCACAACGAAGAGTATACAACTATGTACCGGGGGTCTTTGGGGAGAAAAAGGGAAAAAAAAAAAAAAAAGAATAAGTATTCAGCTACCCCAGATAAGTAAGTGAGTGACTTTTTGCTAAGTGATGGGGATGACTTCTGAAAGCAAGATCTGGGACAATGGACAGCAGTAAATCCCTTTGGAGGGGCAAAGAGCCAAGACCAGGTTGGAGTAGAAGAATAAATTGGAAAAGTAGTGCAGTGATTCAAACCCAGTTGCCATTAATCACTTCAGTATTTATGTTAAAAAAGAAGAGTGTGTGGGGTGGATGAGTAGTCAGAAATCAGATTAGCTCTATTTAGATGAGCACAGTTGTTACATGGACTATTCCGGGGAGCAGCAAAGACTCAGACAATGGAGCTGGGAAGCATTTGGTAATCAAGAAAGAATGTTCAAAAGCACACGTATACAAACACAATGGGGTTGTAGTTGAAGTAACCTCGGCGTGGCATCAAAAGAAGTAGTGTCAAGGCATATATCTAATCTTGATAACTCCTCTCAGGCTTATTTCTTCCTCTGTGAAATGAAGGAAATAATATCCACAGCATTGCATTGAGAGAAGTAAATGAGTCCTTGGGAACACCCTTTATGAACTCTAACATGTCTGTATACTGTACTGCGTTGGGTTTCTCATTTATCTGCAGGCTTTTATTTGCTCCTTGCCCTCTCCCTTCCTCCTCCAAGGATGGGTCAGGGTTAAGGGCAAGGGCATTTTATTGGCTCTTGATGCTAAGAGGTGGAGCTTTCCCCATGAGAAGCTGAAGGACTGAAGCTGGGTCAACAGGAGTACAGTGAAATAATTACCTCTGTTGATCTGAACACGATAATTCCAGTTATCCATCTTAAATTTTCATTAGCTTTTAAGCAGCCAAATTTGCTTGATAGCTTATATTGAACTTGCATTCATATACTATTGTAAAGACTCCCCTTTTTCTAGAAATCACTAATCCTTATTTTATACTTGTGCTGCTGATATTTAAAAGAAATGTGTAACATCTTTATTCCCGTTAAATTGTACCCTGTTGACAGCACCCACTGGGTCCAGCCTACTGAGATCTGGCATTCTTAGTATGAGCCTACCCTCCTAGATTTGCATCATCCATGAGAGGCACATCTTCCCTGGAGAAGCTTTGAAATCAAATAAATTAAGTGGTAAACTAAGTTTGCTAAATGCTCCATCCTGGATAGTCCTCTTGGAGATTTACAACGAACATTACCATACTGAAGGCTCTGATAGTCCATAGTAAAGAAATCTAGTTAACTGCATTTAATCTTGTATTGCCTAATTTTTCACCATGGAATACACCTTAGGAAATTTTGGTATTAATAAGGAATGGGCTACTATGTTGCCATTAAGAAGAATGAGGTAGATCTATTTGAATTTACATGTAAATATCTTCAAGACATATTATTAAGTGAGAAAAAGCAAATCTAAAACAATAGACAAAGTCTAACTTCATCTTAAATGAATAAATACAGTATATATGCATGTATAAGTATATAAAAACCTGAGCAAGTGTATAGAAAGGGCTGGAATGGTAAATACCTTACTGCTTCAGTGGTTACATCTGGAAATAGGTATACAACCTAACAGAATGGTGATGAAAGGAGACTTTTGTATCTTACTCTATATGTCTCATATTGTTGAATTTTTTACATTGAGATTGTATGATAAATCATTTCTTTAAAAGACAAATTTTTAAAATTATTATAGGATTGTAGAGTGAAACAACCCCATATTTTAGTCGGTGGTTATATATAACTACATTTTATACAGTAACTTCCCAAATAGAATCATAGGAACCAAATAAATATAAATCTGTCCTTTCTACAAAATCAAACCCCAAAATTGTGCTTCCTTCCCAGACTCTGAAAGTCAGTAAACAAGGCTTTGTGAAATGAGTTGAACAGATTTGAAACATTTGGTGGCAAATATCTCCCACACAGTTTGTTCAGATAAAAATATGGGCACTATGTAATGTAATTTTTAGAACCTGCCTTGATTGACATAGTGTTGAGGTAAAGAGAGACCCAGCCTCAAAGAATTGTTAAAGATAAAAACAAGAAGGCACTGCAGAGCAGTGCAAAGAACTGGCTTTGGTGTTGGATGGTTCTGAGTTCAAATCCAGGCTCCTCCACTTTCTTTTTAAGCCTGTTTCCTCATCTGTAAATAAGGTTATTTAAGACTTAACTGAAAAAAATAGAGTACAATATCTGGCTCACAATTTATATTTAACATCTTTCCCTAATTTCCTGTATTGCTTTGAGGAGCACGCTAGAAATCAGAGAAAAATTAGAGGTCTGTCAGAAATGAAACAAAAAGACGGGCTTGGAATCCAAGAAAAGTCATTCAGCTTCCTGCTAAGCAAGTATTAATACTAACAACTCACTGTTTACTGCTGAGCATGAGCAGAAGAGATCCTGACAGAGGGACTCAAAGCCTGGATTGTAACCACTGAATCCTGACAGAGACAGCTGAGCTGTTTTGGCCCCAGAAACACTAATCCCAGTTCAAGTGAAATTAGAGCCATAGACTGCAGACTCATAGCAGCTACACAAAGGTGTGTATATAAGAACACCATATCTTAAAAGATTCTTAATAGGCAAATAATATCTTTTATAGGCTTTTACGACTCACTAAACTAGGAAAATGAGAAAGAATCTAAGAGGAGAAAGGGACTGAAGTTTATGAATGACCTAAGACACAGGGGCAATGAGAAGTAGTGCAAAGTGCAAAGCGGTCACGGGTTTGTGACTTAAAGGGGTACAAGTCAAAAAACATGAGGAAAAAGATTAAGATTTCAGGAAAGTGAGTCAGAATAGATTTTTTTCCAAAAGCAATGGATTCACCTCATTTAGCATCAACTAAAAGGATAATGTCTTAAGATGGACAGACTTGACCTTTTTGTGATTTTTGTCAGTTTCTTGAATCTTACTGTAAACTTCTTAAAAATGTAACCGTGAGGGAACAAAGAGTAGCGCTTCAGGTATTCTGTAAATTGCATGTAAATTCCCCTCCAAGGACAATGGACTTGGGAAACTTGTGTTTTGAGCTGTTGAGGTAGACTCGTGTTGCCAGGGAGACAAAGTGGTACCAGGGACCAGCCCCTCATAACCAGCCTCCATAAATGCCTCTTGTGTTAAGGAGGCTGCGCTGCCAGCACCAATAATTCTTGGGAGGTAATCTGGGTATAAATGACTCCAGTTGAGGAGTTTTCATAGCAAATTCTTAAGCCATCTAGTCCCTCTTATATACACACAAGCACCTATCATCTGCAGTCAGCGCTACCCAGGGGAAATATTTTGCCACCTCCTGGTCTCCAAAGGGAGGGATTTTCTCCAAGTTTCTCTCTACCACTTACTTCCTCTGCCGTTGGTACATTTGGAAAATACATCCGATCTATAGCTTAGCTTCGCTCCTTTCTTTCTCTCACAGGGAGCCTAGCCTTCCAATCTTCCCTGCCTTCCTACTCATTAGTGCTTCCCTGCCTTAGTACTTACCCTAAGTGCTTGGTACTTAGTGCTTACCCAGGTAGAGACATCAGCCCTGGTCCAGACTGCCAGGGTCCAGGTAGATAAATTAGGCTAATCCTGGGGTTCAGTTAGGAGAAACATTTGGCTCCCTGTTAATCCATATCCTCCAACCTGACCTTTATTTAAATAAAGAGGATTTTTCTAGACTTCACACATTTTTTTTAATTTATCAAATTATTGAGAGACTGGGTGGAGAATACGGGTGCCTGACTGGAAGTCCCTCAGAATCTCTAACAGGGGTGCTCAAAAATGATGAATTTACTTTAACTGTAACCCCAATACCACATAATTCAAAGAGTCTTAACCTGATGTCCTTGGGTGGGCTCCAGGAGGTCCATGGACCCCTTGAAAATTTATAGAAATCTTTGCATGTAAGTGCATTTTTTATCCCTAAGAAAGATTCAGAAACATCTACTTTGACAGCAATAAAAAAAAAATTCTAAGTAAATCCCGGTGCCAAGTATTTTCAGCAAGCCTACCATTTTAGATTATTCTCATTACCTCAAAGCTCTAAATACAGATAAAATAAAAATTCAACTGTGTTTGCACTGTGTATGAACATAAGGCTTAGCTAAATGCCTCATGCAAGAAAGCCTCTTGATTATTTATATCTGGCCTGAGTAGTCAGGCTTTTTTGTTTTGTTTTATTTTTTATGATGTCTCCTTGGCCAATGCATCACCATCCTCAGGATAAAGAAAATAAGGAGTTTTTCCTTTAGTTTTGGAAGTTTGCTGGGTCTTGTTTGTATTGTAAGGAAAGACCAAATATTGAACAGTTGGCTGCAAACTAAAATTTACCATGCATACATACAGAGTAAAGGACTCCAAATCCCACAAAATCTTGAAATCTTGATAAAATATATTTGCATATGTTTTATTTACACAGATACACACACATATGAACACATATATGTATGTGTACACGTATGTGTGTATAAAAAATGCAAAACAATGTGCCAAAAATGTTCTGTAAAAAAACGCAGTCTTGCACCATGGGTAGGTCTAGCTTCCACTGTTGAGAAATTAATGTAAAAAGTTACCTCAAACCAGGGCTGGCCTAGTGGCGCAGCAGTTAAGTGCGCATGTTCTGCTTTGGTGGCCCAGGGTTCGCTGGTTTGGATCCCGGGTGTGGACCTGTGCACCACTTGTCAAGCCATGCTGTGGCAGGCATCCCACATATAAAGTCGAGGAAGATGGGCACGGATGTTAGCTCAGGGCCACTCTTCCTCAGCAAAAAGAGGAAGATTGGTGACAGATGCTAGCTCAGGGCTAATCCTCCTCAAAAAAAGAAAAAAGTTACCTCAAACGAGTGATAACCCAAGTAGAACCAATAGAAGCAAACCCTAAATTGTTCAATAAACTCAAAGCATTTGAATTTCCCACATAAAAACACACTTAACTAAAAATGAGCCAAACATTAAAAAATGACAAAGCTCACAAAGAGGCAATCCGCCCTGAGGGAGGGTCAGCAGATGCAAGCAACAGATGAAAATTAACACCTCCAAGAACCCCAGATGTTAGAACAACCTGAGGGACTGTTAGAACTAGACTAGAGTGAGCATGTTAAAAGCTATTAAAGGACGGATAAGAGTAGCTAACATTTATTTAGTGCCTGATTTGTAAAAACATAATCACTGACATTAATGGAGCAGTGAAATGGCTCAGATAGATTTGAAGAAATTAGCTAGAATTCAGCACAGAAAATGAAGTTATAAAAAATATGAAAAAAGAGTTTAATAATTATAGAGTATAGAATTGGAGAGACACATAGACATACATATGCATGTGTATATATGTATGTACGTATAAATATACGTAGAGAGAGAGATCTTTTTAACTTTGAGTTTCAGAAGAAAAAAACTCAGGACTGAAGAAAGACATAAGTCATCAGATTTAAAGGGCTCTCTGAATACAGAACAGGATAGATAAAAGCAAACCCATCCTCAGACAAATGGTAGTGAAACTGCAGCATATCACAGATAAAGAAAAAACCTTAAAAGTAACCAAAATAAAGAGCAAAAGACAGATTACCTGCAAAAGTATGATGATTCGTTCCCAACAGCAACATTCATATCTTCAAAATGCTAAATTTCTGGACCCAACAAAGCCATCATTTATGAATTAGAGTGCAATATCAAACATTTTCAGAAAAACAAAGTTGAAAGAACTTACCGTTTTCAGATTCTTCCAGAGAGAATTGAAAGATGAAGAAAACTGCACCAAGAAGGAAGGAATGAGCTGAAGGAAAAGTGAGCGAAGTGGTTGGTAAACATGAGGTCAATGTAGGTTAGTATTTTCTTTAAAAAAAATAAAAAATAGAAGGGAGAGTTAAAAATGAGGTAGACCTGAAATACTAGGCATCGATACTATTGAAAATGGGATGGGGAAGTAGAATTAAAACATTATAAGATTTCAAGAAAGGTAGAGATACCACTTTGGACTTTGTTAAGGCAATTATGCATGTTAAAAATGTAAATATTGCCATAAAAATAGAAATAGAATGTATAATATCAAAACTGTAAAAAGGGAAAGAAAGAAGAAAGAGAAGTAAGGAAAGGAGAAACAAAAACCAGCCAAAAAAATAAAGCAATGATAAAACGAAAACACACAGTACGTAGTACAAATAAAGCCAAATATACCAGTAGTCATAATAAACATGAATGGACAAATTCAGCAGTTCAAATTCAGAAATTTTTATATTGAATTTTTTAAATCAGTTATATGCTAAAAAGACACATTGAAAACATGAATACAGAAAGATTAAAAATAAGTTGACGGAAAAAGGTACACTATGTCTTCTCCAAGAAATCACCAAAGGCTAAAGACTACACACATGAGGCTGGTCTTTAAGACCAGCAGAGAGGACAAGGATAGGGCCAGAAATTGGTCTTGGACTCCAAGTTGGGCCATCTGACCAAGGTCACAGTGATGAAGTTCCTGGAGGAGATCTCTCCCGTTTCCTTCCTTGACTTCTTCCTAAGGCCACTACTTGAGGATGAGGTACTAAAGATGGCACTCTTTCAAGAAATGGAAATGGTGACCAGCAAACCAGTTCCAAGGTAAACTTGGCTATTGGGAACCATAGTGACTCACTGATCTAGATTTGAATGCGCACAAGGAAGTGGCAACTGCCATTTATGGTGTCATCATCCGGGCAAGGTGTCCATTATCTCTCTGAGACAAGACTACTGGGAAAACAAATCAGCAAACCCTACTCTCTCCTTGCAAAGTGGCTGGGCACTGTGACTCTCTACTTGTGCACCTGACCCCTTCCCCCCATAGAGGCAATGTCTCTGTCCCTCTGCCAAACAGGCTACTGCTGATCATTGGTATTTTGCTGCCACCCTGGGTAACTCAGATGAAGTTGCCTTTAATACTATCTCCAAGACACAGCTTTCGCACTCTGACCTCTGGGAAGAGACAGCACTCAGTCTCCTGATCAGGAATTCTCTGATCGTCTTAAAGATCCACACCTAGTGTCACTGCAGAGCACTCAGGACTCCGCTGTGGCCACCATGATGTTTTTTATACCAGCAAAATAAAATAAATTAAACCTAGAGGGGAAAAAACTAGATACACCAGGCAAGTGTTAAATATAGACTTTTGGACAAAAAAAAAAAAAAAGGAAAGATTTATAACATCATGGTTAAAAAGGAAAATTTCACCAGGAAGATATAACAATCCTGAACCGATATGCATCTAATATGTAGCTTCAAGTTTTTCAAAGCAAAGATTGACAGAATTACAAAGAGAAATTGGAAACTCCATAGTCTCATAGAAAAGTTATATATCTCTCTCAGCAACAGATAATATAAGCAGTCAATAAAGTAAATGATATACAAGAATTGAAAAACACTTAACTAGCAACTCCCAAATAATTCCCTGTAGAGAATAGACTAAGTTCTGCTTTATGAAGAAGTTTCCTGAGAGAAAACTGAAAAACCACCAGAGTCCACAGGAACCAGCCAAATGAGGCCAGTTTCCCCTTGGGCCTGAGGAAAAGTCAGGACTAGAAACCCTGCTGGGGGTTTAACAAACAACTGTAAAGGGAAAACCAAGAGCCCAAATTGACACTATAAAGAAAGAACAGAGACCACAGCACTTCAGAAGGGAGTCTCGAGTTAGGTACCCACAGACTCCAGGGAACTAAGTTTCCAGACTCTCAGTGGAGAAGACAACTACAGTGAAGTCAATGGGCCTCAGGTTGCCTAGTCACGTCTGATAGAAGCTTGCTTAGAAATGCTATCTTGGGTGATTTGGACATTCAAGCCAGGTTCTGGTTGGTCATTTGAGTAGAGCAGATCCTTCCAGGAAAGAATTTAGAACTTCTGCAGATCAGACCAAAGGTTCCCCTCATATTTCTTTTTCCTAACCAGACTATAGGGAATAATAGACCCTTTCAAGGTGGAGATTTTAGTACTTAACACACCATGGCCTCCCTCTTTCCTGATTCACCACAACCAACCCCCTAGAATACTTCACTTTATTGCCAAGAAGAGGCTGATATGCTTTCAGAACAGTCTCTAAACAGATGTTGAAATTAGTAACTCAACTGGGTTAATTCTGTTGTTAAGTATCCCAAGTTTATGGAGAGGTACAATGAGTTTTCAGATGGAAGGTAGGTAGGAGTCAAGTTTGGACGCCCTACTCCCACACACACAAGATGTGGGTGTCCAAACTCAGGTTACAGGAAATGAGGGCAGAGAGAGGTTAAATGTCTGCTTTAGCCAGGGAGCTGCACAGCCAACATTAGAACTCCAGGCTCCCTGAGCCACCTTCCTCTGTGTCACACTGTTGCCTTACTTCCTGTTTTTTCACTCAAGCTAATCATTCCATGAAATTTGAAAACCAGTCAACAGGCTGAAGAATGTAAAGCCTTCAGGTAATTAAGGACATTGTTTATGAAGAGCCAAGAGAATGCAATCTATACACAAATATTTTCCCATGTGCAAAATAAACAGATGTGGACTCCGGCTGTGAGGATCAATATCCTGCTTCATTTTGCAGTTAGCTGATAATTTCATCAAAATGAGACATATTTTGCGTAAGGCATGCTGAAGTTTTGTTTTTTGGTTTTAACTTTTCAGTGAAACTCTCTACTTGAAATGGCAAGAAATGCATCAATCAATAAACAAACCAATCTAGGACCTATATATCTTTGCCAGAGTCTTAAAATATGTATTTATTTATAATTTTGGTAACACATAATGGAAATAAGAGAACTTTTGTAACAACTAAGGCATTTCGTTCTTCCTGTAAAAGGCTAAACTGAGGACATATTTGGTATAGCAGATGGCTTGTTCCGCTATATATTCGTTATTTGTTCGTTTCTCTATTTGTTCATTTTTTACACTCTATACCAGAGATTGGTAAACTTTTTCCATAAAGGGCCAGATAGTAAATATTTTCAGCTTTGTGACCCATACAAGCTTTCTTGCAATTACTCACCTCTGCCACTGTAACAAGGAAGCAGCCATGGACGGTATGTGAACAGACAAGCACAGCTGGACTTGACCCCAGGCTGTGGCGTGCCAGATCTCTGCTCTGCAGCACAAACCATATTGGGTGGCAGGATAGGAGAGATTGCCAGGTGAATCATAGTCTAAACCAGTTGACTGACATTTTTGTATTCAATTAAACTTAATCTCTTTACAACTTATTTGTATGCCCTGTTTCATCAAGGAGAGTATAATCTTTTTTGATGATGGGGAAATACTTTATTAATTTAATATTCTCCCTGAACTTTGCACCAGACAACATGTCCAGGAGGAAGGAGGGTAGGCTTCACTGTCAAACAGACAATTCAAATGCTGGTCTGCCCTTGATTAGCTGGGTGGCATTAGTCAGGTTGTTTACTCTGAGCTCCCATTTCTTCATCTGTGAAAATGGAGGTGATGTCTACTTCATAGCGTGGATGAAATGAAATAACACATGGAACACAGTAACATAGTAACCGAGGAGTCTGACTCCAGGCCAGAATCCTGTGTGATGTTTCAGGCCTGAGTGGGCCATCACAAGGCTGACCCGAAAGGCTGCCCTCACCACACCAGACTGGGTGCACCACCAGTGCATTGCAATTGTCTGAGGGGAGCTAAGTCACAGACTAAGGACACCCTCTGCTCTTTCCTCCACCCCAGTCCAGCCAAGCTTATATGCATAGCTGCATTCTAGCTGCTTCCATTTAGGGGCTTCCTTATTACTTCCCAGGTGCCTCCAGCAAGGCCTCCTTCTCGGGGGCCCTTGGCTGAGGCACATTTCCACTCCCAGCCCCTCCTCCTCTCCCTTCTCCTGGCCCTCCTGCTCCACAAAATCCTTTTATTCAGGGCTCATGAGCAGGGAGACAGTCCCCCTATCTGTGCCACATGCCACCTGACCCTCACTCGGAGCTGTTCTTTGAGGGCAAATGCAACACAGGGGAGCCAGCACCTTCTTTTTGCCTCCTGCTAGCTCAGTTGCAGTAGTAAAGTCTTTTTTTGTTTCTTTGTTTGTTTTTGTTTTCCTTAGGGTTTATTAAAGATAGATTTTATCAAGTTACAAAAGATTCTTTTTTTATTGAGGTAACGTCGGTTTATAACATCATATAAATTTCAGGCGTACATCATTATAGTTCAATTTCTGTGTAGACGACATCATGTTCACCACCCAAAGACTGATCACCATCCATCCCCACACACATGTGCCCTGTCAGCCCCTTCACCCTCCTCCCACCCCTCCTCCCCTCTGGTAACCACCAATCTAATCTATGTATCTATGTGTTTGTTTATTGTTGTTGTTGCTGTTTTTGTCTTCTCCTTATGAAGGAGATCATACGGTACTTGACTTTCTCCGTCTGACTTATTTCACTTAGTATAACACCCTCAAGGTCCATCTATGTTGTCGCCAATGGCAAGATTTCATCTTTTTTTATAGCTGAGTAGTATTCCATCAAGGGATGAATAGATAAGGACGATGTGGTATTTATGCACAATGGAGTAGGGTCTTGACTGTTACTTTCAGTTTGGTTCCTTGTCCTAATGGACTACCTCACCCCTGGCAGCCTGACAGTACCTGAAAAAAAAAAAAGTTAATTGCCAACATTGTCAATCTTAGACCTGGGGAAGAAGGAACTGCATGCCACAGACATACAAAAAGAGTGGGGAGGTCCTACAGTTCCTGCCCACAACATGGATTGATGTATTCCAGAGCACTCAGCACTTCCGTCACTCAACATCTGGGGGTCAGTGGTGGCACAGTGTAACTTGTAACCTGAAATTCCACTCTCATTCTTCCTCATTCTTCCATAAACATGGATCTTCACATCCAGGAATATCAAGTGTTCTTTTCTTTATGTTCCAATTTGTAGTTTTTGGAGGTATACGTGAATTAGCACAGTATGCTTATCAGTTGCACACAGACGCTGAGGGACATTTGCGGTATTGAAAAGCTTATATTACTCTTAAATTTGTCTACATATACATGTAAATATAAATGAAACACACATGAAGCATGGTACCAATTCTTTACATTACTATTTGGTTTAGACATTGTTTTAAGAGGCAGTGGAAATCACAATCTAAATGATAACAATATATGTTGAAATTAAAATATTTTATAATGTTTTCTGTGATGATAATTTATCATATGTGAGCCCATTACAATATTTGTGCATGATATGTAAAATTTATACTGCTTAAGAATTTTATGGCAAATCCACGTTGCTATCATTTCAGCAGAGCAAAGTTTCTCCAAATTGAATAAAATTAATGAGAAAATAAAGGCTACCTAAAAACTAAAATGACTGAGAAAGCTTGTCTAATTTGGCACCATTGTCAACAGGATACAAATTATACTGAAATCTTGATTAAAACCAAATAATCAGTTATTTTGAGCAAATGAAGATAGGAAAAAATGTTACATGAAATATACAGGTAATAGTTTATCAATTATGGATGTCTTTACTACTCATCCCAACTTCCAAACATAGTTGGTCCATTAATAGAATATCCACATATGCAATAATACTGAAATTCCATCATCTTTGAAATTTTGCTGGCTTTTAGTTATATAAAAAGTATAACTTTGCGAGCATTTTTAAATTTTTTATTATCAATGTGTATTTGTACAGGTAGTAGGATAGCACATTTTTTAAAATTGTGGTAAAATACACATAACATAAAATTTGCCAACTTAACCATGTTTAAGTGCACAGTTCAGTGGGGTTAAGTTCATTCCCATTGTTGCCCAACAGCCCTCTAGAACTCTTTTATCATGCAAAGCTAAAACTCTATACTCCTTACACGACAACTTCCCATTTACCCCTTCCCCCAGCCCTTGGCAGCCAGCATTCTACTTTCTGTCTCTAAGAGTTTGACTACTCTAGGTACCTCATATAAGTGGAATCATATAGCACTTGTCTTTTGTGACTGACTTATTTCACTTAGCCTAACGTCCTCAAGGTTATGCATGTTGCAGCATTCCATTGTGTGTATGTACCGCATTTTGTGTATCCAGTCATCCATCCATGGACGATTGGGTTGCTTCCACCTTTTGACTATTGTAAATGATACTGTTATGAATGTGGGTATACAAATATCTCTTCAAGACTCTGATTTGATTCTTTTGGGTATATACCCAGAAGTGAAATTGCTGGATATGGTAATTCTGTTTTTAATTCTTTTTTTTTTTTTTAAGAATTATTATTTTTTTTTTCAGATTTTATTTTTTCCTTTTTCTCCCCAAAGCCCCACAGTACATAGTTGTATATTTCTCGTTGTGGGTTCTTCTAGTTGTGGCACGTGGGACGCTGCCTCAGCGTGGTCTGACGAGCAGTGCCATGTCCGCGCCCAGGACTCGAACCAACGAAACACTGGGACGCCTGCAGCGGAGCGCGCGAACCCAACCACTCGGCCACGGGGCCAGCCCCCCGTCTGTTTTTAATTCTTTTGAGAAACCGCCATGCTGTTTTCCACAGCAGCTGCACCATTTTATATTCCCACTAACAATACGCAAGCGTTCTGATTTCTCCACATCCTCACCAACACTCACTATTTTCTGTTTTTTTAATAGTGCCATCCTAACAGGAGTGAGGTGGTATCTCATTGTGGTTTTGATTTGTATTTTCCTCGTGATTAGTGAAGTTGAGCATCTTTCCAAGCGCTTGTTGTAAATAGCACAGATTTTATTTAAGTTTGTTAGTTTGATTTGTAACTTTTAACTATTTAGACATACAGCTTGTGGGCCTCCATTTGAAATCTTGCCTTGAATCCTGCAAATGTTAGAGGCAGGCCTGATCCCCAACTCATCTCAAAACCTATTACTATCTAGTTAAGTGTTGATTAACTAGATAAAGTATTTAGGATAGCAGAATTAGAGAGAGACAGCTGATTCTATAAAGAATTTTACTTTACCTAAATAAGATAAAACGAAGAAGAGTCTACTTCATCTAGCACCTTGCTCCTCCAAGTGTACCTGGACCAGCAGCTTCAGCATCACCTGGGAGTGTGGTAGAAAGGCAGAATCTCCAGCCCCACTCTAGGTGTTCTAAATCAGAATCAGCATTTGAACAAGGTGCCCAGGTGATGTGCCTGAGCTTCGAAGCATGAGAAGCACTGGTCTGTATATTCATCCAGGTACCCACAAAGGCTGGAAACAAACGTCAATAATAATATAAGCAACATTTATTGAGCACTTACTATGCATCGAAAACTGGGCTGAGTGCTTTTCCTATATTATCACAACAAAAGTATACGGTGGGTAAACTCTTACGATTGAGAAAGCTGAGGCTCAGGAAGGTTGTTTGCCCCACATCACGGTTAGTGAGTGGGAGAGCCAGGATGTAAACCCAGGCACCAGAAAATAAGGTCTGGTGAATATCACATGACATTTCATCTCTTTAAGAAGTAAAAGGAATAAATTAAAAAACTAAATTGCATCCCCTGATAGACCATTCATCTAAATCTTAAATTAAGGAGTTAACCACTAAAAGGTGAGGGGTGGGTTTTTCTCCAGTTCTGAAACTTCCCTCTAAGTGGAGAATAGAGGGAGTCCCTCTGTGGGAGTGGAAGGACTCGCTGGCCAGGTGTAGCCCAGCCACCTCCCAAGCCACTACACCCCCAGTGCCCCCCTGCCCCAGGAGAGCTGGGGTTTGGCTCGGTTCCTCCTGCGGGAAGTTTTACAGAGCTAGGTCTGAGACTGGATGGTTAGGTCTGTCCTTATGGGGCTCAGTATGACGAAGCCCACTTTTCACAGACATGTGCTACATTTTCTGATATCAGTTGATATTTGGAACTTTCACCTGCTTACTCTTTTGTCGTATTTCTCTATTGTGTCAGAACTCCATTTGAGAAGAGGGATGATTTTTTTTTTTTTGAGGAAGATTAGCCCTGAGCTAACATCTGCTGCCAATCCTCCTCTTTTTGCTGAGGAAGACTGGCCCTGAGCTAACATCCGTGCCCATCTTCCTCTACTTTATATGTGGGACACCTACCACAGCATGGCTTACCAAACGGTGCCATGTCTGCACACAGGATCTGAACTAGCAAACTCCAGGCATCCAAAGCAGAACATACGCACTTAACCACTGTACCACCGGGCCAGCCCCGTGGGGGATGCATTTTTTTCAGGCCCCCTCACACCCCAACATTCACTATTTTCATCTGAAAATAGTTTTTATTTTAAACATTTTAAAATAATATTTATTTTTGCAATATTTTTACTTTAATTTTCATATCATTTTATTTGGAATTATTTTTCAAATAATTGATTTCAAATTATTTTAATTTTAAAACAGATATTAATATAAGCACTTTAATTAAGCACTTTTATAAAATTTCAAAATGTCAAGAGTCACTAAACCCGTCACTCACCCAATGGAAGTCCTCCCATTTTTGAGCACAAGGCTCTCCTAAGGCTGATGCTTGAGAAAGGACACCGGTATCTGGTCACAGAGGGATGGCAATATAAGTTCCCCTGGCTCCCTTCAACTTAAGATATGTTACCACCTATGGTGGTGGTGAACTGTTTCCACACAAAGCATTTGTTGGCCTTCTAAGATTACTTAAAAGGTACAACTTGTCGTTGTGTAAATTACTTACTCAACATGGGCTTGCAGGGCTAATACAAACTTAAAATCAATTTATTTGGGGTGCACGTGCTGAACAATCCAGTGATGGGGAAAAGCTTGCTCTGTGGTCATTACTGTGATTTACAAGGTGTCCCAAGTGCACTGTGCAGAGTTTACAACCCTAGTGTTAGAGAGTAAGGAACCAGCACTGGGCCATCAGGGCAACGTTCCAGGCTTTATTTGTTTGCTTGCTGATTATTAAGATTAAAGGGCATTATGTAGCTAGTATTTCTTCCAATTAAAATGAAAACAAACAACGTGCCTTTCAAAATCTAAAGCATTAGAAGTGTGTTAGTTTGATTATGATAATGGTGTTCTAAACCCTGAGGGTCACATAGCTGAGATCAGAGGTCACACTGCCAAGAAGCAAAAGCGAAGACATTTAAAGGATGCTGGATCGATGGGAGCATTCTGCTATGGTTTTATTTTTCTCCTGGAAGATATAAAGAAGAGAGAAACTGAAATCTGAGAAAACAGAATCTCAGGTGCCTATGGGAGAGACACAATATGCTATATAACATCAAAGACACACAATCAAATTGCAATTTGCGGTAGTCGGGGGAGAAAACTTATTTTGGTCCTGCTAATATTACAGAGCCCATGAGAAGTGAGAGAAAGACTAAAAGTAAGCAATGAACATCTAAAGAAAAACAGCTTCCAAAGGATTTCTTTTATACAGATCATCCATGTGAGGAGAAGGGGCCTTCCTCTCACTGTAGCTGAATTCCCTGAACACATTTATTCCCAACCACTCAGAATGCTGTGGGCCACCGTCCCTACCAAACAAGCCATCAGAGATTGCCGAGAAAGACAAGCTAATTCCCATATTAGTCAGAGTGACAGGTAATTAGCAAGCTAAGTCAGCTTGAGGAAACGTACAACGCATTCCTCATCAAATATAAATAATTTTTAGAATATCCATGTCGTTGTTTCCTTCTGCTGGCTCTAGGTTGAGAAGTCGCAGTCTGTAGATAAACATTGCTTTTGTCAGAGATCTGCCCACAGATGACGATACTTAGTATTTATCGAACACTTTGGCACTTCTATTTGTCTCATTTCATCTTCGTCACAATTGCTTAAGGTAGACTTTATGTCCATTTTTAAAATGAGGAAAGTGAGCCTCCGAGAGATTTGTCTTCTGTGAAGACACAGAAGTAGTAATTTGTAGAGACAAGATCCAAGCTCAGGGAGGTTGATGCCAAAGTTTACGGACTTTCAACTCTGTCACAAGCCACTGAAATGTTTGCTCATTACTGCTTTACTGTCTGTCCCAGAGTGATGTTGACTTCCTGACAGGAAATATGTAACAGGTAAGCGCCTAACAGCTACACATCGACTCCAACTCAAATGGGGATTTCAGTCTTCAATTATGAAAATTGTACGAGAAATGCGTGAATAGACTGCATTTGTGAAATGCATAAAACTTGGAAAGAATCGAAACCAAGGAACTGGTTTTCTTGTGCTGCTTTTCTTTAGCAGAATCAGAACAATAACTTGGTTTTCTTCCCAGCCATCTTCCATCACTTCTGCCCCGCCCAGAGCAGAGGCTTCTTCCACCCTCTGGCCACGGAAGAGTCTCCCAGCTCAGGTTGACCAGCTGTCCTCAGAGGACCAGTCCTACTGAGTTTCTGCCAGTCCTCAGTTTCCCCAGAATTTCCTCAACCCGTGTGTAGGGCAGAATTTCGATTCCTAAAGGGCTTAGGAGCAGCAATCTTATCTGAAAGAGACAACAGAAACTGCAATATGATAGCACTTCACATAAAATGGAAAAAGCACCATTGTCTATAACAAAAAGCCCTCAGTGCTGGGAAGGCCTTAGCTCTCACCTCTGCTTCACCTCCTTCACTGGCTGCTCCCAGCCTCACCTGGACTTGGATCCTGTTTTTCTTGTTCAGCTATTTACATTCCCAGACTTGTTAAGATGTCGAAAGAAAACTAGGTCAGATTTTATGTACCAGGCTCCAGGCCTCAGGCCCCACCTTAGCCTTGGCTTTCTGGTTTTTTTTTTTTGAAAACAGGTAGCTCAGCTTACAGCGATCAACAAAACCTAGAGAAAGGGTCATCCATTCCCTTCACTTCTCCGTCCACTCTGCAGGGCTATTTTAAATTTTGATTATCACTGATCTACATATTTTTATTATCAGACAGTTGTTTACACAGACTGAGAGCACTGAGACTGTCATCCCACCTCAGTGTGTCGAAAGACCAAAGTCAACTTCTCTTCCAGCCACCACCCTTCCCTCTCCTGTCCACCTTCAGCTCGTCCATGATGGGGTGAGAAGCTGTGGTTCCAAACTGTCCTCCACCACACACACAGAGGGCTGAGTGTGGGGCTCTGCAGCCAGCCAGCCTGCCCATCACTTAGCAGCCAGGCGACCTTGTATTAGCTACTGAACTCCAATAGGCCTCAGTGGCCCCATCTGTCTAATGGGGGATATTAACAGTCCCCATCTCACGGAGGTGTTATGGGGATGACATTAAAGAATCCATGTAAGTTTCTAGCTCAAGACCTGGCATTTGTATGTGCTCAATAGATGGCTGCTGCTATGATAACTCCGAAATGGCCTATTTCTCAAGTCTCTGCTTGTGAGAGGCCTAAGGTTTTAATAAATGCTCCATAACGACTGAGACCTTCCGTGAAAGAGTTTGAGCATGAGCTTGTTCCCAAGAAAATGATGCTTTCCACCAATGACTTTTGCTGAGACCCCACAGAGATATGCTGTCCTCAGGGGCCAGCCTCACACACAGATGAACGTCTGTAGCTCTATCAACATCTCCCAGCCCTGTGAAAGTCAATTTTCCACCTACTTTGATCCCTGAAATCCTTTTATATGAGGGCAAAGTCCTTCATCCCTTAATTGGAGATAATGCTTAAATTGTAAAAATTCCCTTTCCGTACATGCCCTTTCCCTAGCACTATGAACACTGATCATCCTTTCTTTCCCTCAGAATTAGTCTCAGTACCACCACAGTAAGTGAAGAGGAGGTAGAAGCCTAAAGAGGCAAAAATTTAAAAAGTATACTGCTTATTCTTCTCTGTCTGAATATTTAGGCAAAGGTGGTAGCATCTCTCTTCCCTGTTGCCCCTTCTAAATGTCAGTGTGGTGGGAAAATATCCTTCTCTCCTTGTCGCGGTTGACCCCACATGAACATAAACAAGGAAAATCAGTCATGTCTGGTCTCAAGAGAAAGCTCAGAAGGGAGACTGACAACTCTGTGCAGGGGCGGTGCAAGGAGGAAAATACTGTCTCGGTAAAAGATCCAAGACATTCTCCAGGCCAATCCGAAGGTCTCTGTGTTAGTGAGCCTTTACTGATCAAAGCAGAGACCAAATGCAGAAAGAGCCTGAGGCTGACACGATGGAGCAAGCAGGCCGAGAAAGGCGCAGCAGGGTGGGGCAACCTGGGACAGAAAAACAAGGACAAGCGGGAAGCAAGAGGGAGAGATTAGGACTCGATGAACTCTGAGCCGTCCAGATTGTCCCATACTCCCAACCCACGTGAGGACACAGCATTTCCATGCATGTCATGCTCCTGTCTGTGAAACTTTTAACAAGATGTCTTGGTAGGGTCTAATAAAGCTCCTCAAAACGTAGCCCAACTATAGAATCTTAATTTCCCCAGAAAGCCTAACAGAGTTGGAGACTAGGAATGAACGGTTTAAAGATGTTTAGGAACCAGAACAACTGATGGAAATATGTATTTTTCTTAACAGCTTTAATGAAAGTTTCAGTCAGTGGTAAAACTCTAGACACCATCTGGATAGGGGCAATGAGGCTTAAATTTTATTGAGAGAATATTGTCCCCCACCCTTTATACAGAGCAGCTGTTCCTTGTATGTACTTTTCTTTCTTTTTTTTTTTTTTTTGGCTATAAAGAAATGCATCCTGCACAGATAGAAGAATGTCCAGTGTTAAATCATAGGAAAAAGTAACAACCCTAGAGCATTTGCAGGTACAGTACAAACTTAATTACCAGACCCTGGAACACCTACAACCTCTAATTTTAGCTACTTCTTTTTCTTCCTTTACCGCTGCCCCCTGCCCTGCCCTGCACCAATTTTTTCCCCATAGTAAAGATTGCAAGTAACAGTTGTTTTGAAATTAGAAGCCCTCTATCCTACATATTAGATCTACTTTGCCATTGGTTAAGAATAACACATGCAATATCAAGGTTTGTCTTATGTCTTAAATTCCTCTAATTGATTTTTTCTCCAGACCTTAATAATATCCTTTGAGATGATATTTGTTCAACAAAACCATCTTGAGAATCACTGATGGAGTATACACTTGTTGGATACTTTTCTAAATTTCTTTTTCCAGAGGAAATTTCTTTCAGAGGAACATTGCTACAGAACTCAAAACACTCTGAAAACAGAATGTTTTTCATAACACACCTGGCCGCAAAACTTGATCTGATCTGAGCTCACTCAAAGTCAAAACCTCACCTGACCTGGCATAAGCCTGTTCATAGTTTTCATTTATCCCACAACGTAGTGTAAGTGTAAGCACACTTTTCCACAGAAATATTAATGTGCTTTATTCCATAGTGCTGCCCTAGACTCCATTTTACATACTATATGGTACATTACCATTCTAAAATCTGAATTCTGAAACTTATCTGGCCTCAAGTTTCAAGTTAGGAATCGTGGTCCAATAAATATTTGTTAAATAAACACATGAACAAACTAAGACTTCACGAGGGCATGTTTTACTATGCTAACCCCAAGCCAGCTTTTGAGCAATGGCTGTGACTCCCTTTGGCATCTCATTAGACATTCATCAAAAGAGAGAGGAGCTCTGGGTCTTAGAAATTGCCAACAGCCCCCTTGGTTTCTTTTGTCATAAGTAATGATGAATGGAGGTTGAGCCCTGGGCATCTATCGGATCGTTATACCACATTATCCATTTAACTACTCACTCCTCCATTTATCCACCAAATATTTATGAAGTGTTAACACCAGACACTGTGTTAGAATAAAAAATACAAAGATGAATGAGATTTTGTCTCTGACCTCTAAAAGCTCCTATTTGTACACAGAGAATAGATTGGTGGTTACAGAGGCATGTGGTGGAGGGTGAGCAAAACGGGTGAAGGGGTTAAAAAATACAAACTTCCAGTTATAAAATAAATAAGTCATGGGGAGAAAATGCCTATCTCTGGCTGCTAAGAAGGTCAAAAAGCTTTCCCAAAGGTGGCGATATTTGAGCCAGAGTGGGTGCTTATTTAGGGAGACAAGCAGAGAAACGGTATCCTAAGGAGAAGACACAGCATGTGCAAGGACATTGAGACTAGAAATAGTTTGACACTTAGAGCTAGAGCCCATTTGGAAAGGCTACAGTTCAAGATGCATGTGGAAAGAGAATATTTTAAAAAGTCAAGGAGAGCCAGATCATGAAAGGATTGTACGCCAAGCTCAGGAGTGTATACCTTTTCCTGTAGGCAATGAGGAACACCTGAAGGATTTTAAAGTAGCTTACTGACATGATCAGTTTATACATGAGGAGGATCGCTTAGATAGGGAATAGTCTGGAGAGAACAAAGATACTGAATTTGCTTCCAGAAAGCATAATCGTAATATGCAAGAAAGGAAGATTTGTGTCTCGCAGGGCTGACCCTAAGCGAAAGCATGAGGCCCTAAGTGAAATCATGAAGAAGGCAAAGTGGATTTTCGCCACCCTCTGCCACTCAGCTTCCTGTGTCTCACTTTCCCCTGGAGATCCTGGGTGACACTGTGATGCGAAAACTGGCCAAGCTGCATGGAAAAACAAATGGTGTTGCATTTCTCTTAAATTGGAGGGTAACGTGGTAGTAAATAATTTAAAATAATTTTTGCAGCAAGAGAAGAGTAGACAACCTACACAACAAAAACGTCATTTTCTCTTTCCTTTTTCCTGAGTACCTGTGCTACGTCTCATGCACTCTGAGAGGGCATCCCAAGAGCAAAGGAGTAACTGCGGACTGTTCGCATGCAGCCCCCAGGTCAGCATGATTTGGCGGACATTTTCTGTGAATTCTGGTTTAATTAATAAAATCCAAGCAAAGGCAATAAGGCAATGAGTCAAACAATTGCCTGTCAGTTCCTTTATCTAAATATGGAACACATGAGTGTTTAGCGATTCTTGGATAGAGCTCAGAAGCACTGAGGGGAAGGAAATGCATATTTGCATCCTTTGGTAGGACAGTATTTAACAGTGACTAATCTTATCCCTTGGCCTAAAAACTCTCTCTATCCTGTTATTAGCTTCACAAGGATGGGGTGTGATTGACAGGTCTTTCAAGTCACTTACTGTGGCTACAGTCACATGAACATCTTAATAAATGAGGTGAGGATACTGATGGTTTGACCTGAGGTGCTCTTCTCAATTATCTCCTTCATCTGTGTACCATTTGGCTCCACTGAAAATTGAATTAGAATGTTGCCTTCTTTCGGTGTTCTCTTTTAAAATTTGGATATCTTGGAATGAGTCCTACATGAAGCCTCATCCAGAGAGGTTAAGTAAACAGCTTAGAGCCACACAGCTGGCTTGGAAAAGCCCAGAATCTAGGCCTTGATATCTGATTTTTTATTCTTCCATACACTTCCTATTGCCTGAATATAATCTCATAAAGAAGCTTGAATAGGAGGATGTTTCAAGACTTAAAGTTACACAAAATTGCCCAAATGAGAAAATATTTATTAAGCACCTCGTTGAATGCTAAGCTCTGCTAGATATGGCCCTCCTTCTCACAGACCTTAACTCTAACATGTCAATGGCAAGAATATAATTCTTCATATGAGCTCTAGTTGGAAATCACTCACTACTCCGTGGATAACATCGGAAGCTCATGCAACTCACCAAGGCTCAGTCTCCTGATTTGCAAAAAAAAAAACAAAACAAAAGATGGAATAAACTCTTCCTTGTCAAGTTTTCGGGATGATTGTCTAGTTCAGACCAGGGGTTGACTGATGTGATCTGGCCCACCACCTGATTGTGTAAATAAAGTTCCATTGGAACACAGCCACTCTCATTTGTTTATATACTGTCTATATCTGCTTTCATGAAGAGTTCAGTTCATGTAACCCACAAAGCATAAAATATTGACTATCCGATCCTAGACAGAAAGGTTTGCCAAGATCTGATTTAGATGATTGTTGTATATGGACAGGAATTTTCAATATAGCACATATATTTTATATCAGGTGCAGGAATAGACCTCAGGCTGGACAGAGGACACACCCTAGTAGAGGATGGGACACCTATAGCACTGACCCTGGATTCACCGAATTGCATGGTAAACACCCAGGAGCATGCGAGGGTCATCCCCCTATACCTGGTGAGTCTCTTATCCACTTACACCTGGCGAGTCTCCAGAGCAGCTGAGAGGGACTAGGAAAGCATCAAATATAAATAAACAAATAAACATTCAAATGTAAACTTGGAAACAGTGGGGTGTTATAGAACCTAACAGGATCTTTCCCCCAATAGTCTGTGCATCTTCTGGGAACTAAGGAACCAAAAGAGGAAATACTTCCGACTGGGAACGTGCTGCTAAGTTGTTTGCACTGAGAAGTGTGTGCATCTGTGTCCAGATAATGCTTTCTTTTAAAATTGAGAAATAATAAAGTGCACAACTTATAAGTACACACCTTAATGAATTTTTATATATGTTTATACCCAAGTATCCAATACCTAGATCAAGATATGGAACATTTCCAACCCTCCAGAAGGCTCCTTTGAGCCCCCAATCAGCTGTTAACCCCTAAAGATACCAAATATTTTGATATCTATCATCATAAATTAGTTATGCCTGGTTTTTGAACTTCATATAAATGGAATCAGACGGTATATATTTTTGTGCCTGGCTTCTTTTGCTGTGGACAAGCCACATGAATTCAATATCAGTCATTCCCTCTCTTGGCTGTGAAGAAAGTCAAAACAACACAAGGAAAGAACAGAAACTGGGGCAGCCAACGCACGCCCCCTACCTAGATCTGGCATGTTGGTTAAAGGTGGAATCTCAGGAGTGTTTTGCAGCCAGTGAAAAAACCAGCTGCCTTGCAGTTGTCAAACAGTAAACATTTTTTTGCTCCCCAATAGCTAAAGGCCATACAGGAAGATTCTTCCCTATAATTAAATGCTTGCCTCAGCCTTGCCTGCTTGGAATAAAAACCGCACCCTCAGCAGTCTGCCCTCTAAGATTCCTGCAGATTCACCGAAGGCCACTCCTCCTCTTGGCCCCTGGCGCCTGCACCTAGAGGAGCACGAGCGCCTTTATCACGCGCTCACAAGCTGCGCTTCTTGTTAACGTCCTATGACTCAGCCGGTTGAAGCAGTGATGTTTGCGTCTGTGAGGTGGTCTGATCACTGGAACCTCTCTTCTACAATGAGTTCGGAACCAGTTAGGAAATAAGACAGAAGATCTGATGGAGAGCCAGAATAGCCCATGTTTTACTGATAAAGCCTAGGTTGAAGGACATAGATTCTGTCTGCAGGCAAGTAGACTTCCTCATATTGGACCCTACAATACATTTACCTGTCTGATCACAGACAAAACTGCATCCTTCGGGCCTGTCCGGATAGCACGGAAGAGCTGAGAAGAATGTCGGCTTCCTGTGGGCAGATTCTCCCCTGAGGAAGGGGGAGAGGACAGAGCTGGGTTACATGTGCCCACTTTCTCCTTCCAAATGCACCAAGGAGATTAAATCATTTTCCTCTCTGGGGAGAAGTGAATGAGAGGGCAGGAAGAAGAGAGAAGTTTTATAATGAGCGGAATTTCCTTCACTGAGAGGGAAACATCAGAAGAAAGAAAGAAGTCTTCCTTCCTTCCTTCCTTCCTTCCTTCCAGAAATGTAAACCAGCAATGAACTATTAGTGATTGTTAACAGTTAAAAAGAGCAAACCATACTTAAAACAGAGTAAATATTAACCAGAATATTTTATTCACTAATTAAAAATCCCTTTCACTAACCATAAGAGATAAGAAGTTTGCAATTTTTGCAAACAGCTCTAGATGTCAGAACGGCAAGGTAGCTTACCAACAGGCCATCTGTATTTTAAACAGGACATGCTTATTTTCTGGATCCACTTTAAAGACTTTTCTTTATAAGTAACTACCACAATATAGGAGGTAGAGGCCTCATCCCAGGGAAAACTGACAGAACCAAAATTTACTACTTAAACTTTTCATCACCAACTATTATCTTCCAGTTAGATATTTTCAACACCAGTTATTATGGGCAAGAAATAAAACAGCTATATCTAATCAAAATATCCTTTGGAGCAGAGTGCTATTTCCACAACACTATATTCTTTATCATAGTCTAACCCAAACACATTTGAGACCTGTGATTGTATAGTCCCTAGGATATTACTTGACACCTGAAATACTAATTATTTGAATGATATTTATAAGACATGAATTATCTTTATTCAAGAGCAATCTCAAAAAGTGTTTTTAAGAACAGAGAAGAGAAAAAAATGCCAAAATATCTAAAATGATGGATGAAATATACATTTTTTTCAAAATTGAAAACTAGAAAAATACTTTCCACATATGGGATACAACATAAATGATAGAGTGATCATATTTAAAACTTCACAGCTAAGTTAGCAAAGTCAACAAAGTCTTGCACATTATAAAATGCATTTTCTAAGCTAAGAACAGAAATATAAGTAGTGTTTTGGTGAAGTTTTGTCTCCCGCCCCATGCTCATAGAATCTTAAAACATATTATATCTCATTACCAATAAAGAAATTGGAGGGGCTGGCCCCATGGCCGAGTGGTTAAGTTCGTGCACTCTGCTTTGGCGGCCCAGGGTTTCACCTGTTCGGATTCTGGGTGCGGACATGGCAACACTCATCAGGCCACACTTAGGTGGCATCCCACCTAGCACAACCAGAAGGACCTGCAACTAGAATATACCACTATGTACTGGGGGGCTTTGAGAAGAAGAAGGGAAAAAAAAAAGATTGGCAACAGATGTTAGCCTAGGTGCAAATCTTTAAAAAAAAAAAAGAAATTGGAAGTGGCTCTATACGTCTTCCCCAAGTAAATTGCATAGGCTTCCTCACAGCTGACGTCTTCTTCCTCATGTGCCATCAACTCTGTGAACGTGCTCAAAATCAGCGAGGTACCCTCTAGCCGGCTCCCAGATTTACAGCTGGATCCTGGGACACCAAATTATCATGACCCCTTTCTAGTATTCTACCCACTGTTGTTTCGCAAATGCTCTTTGGTTTAATTCTTCAGAGAGTTCCTGGGAGACAGATAAAGCAGTGTCTCAGAACCTAAAAACTCTAAAGCCAGTCTATTCTGGTTCAAACTTGGCTTTACTGCAGAGTCTCAGGAAAGTTATTCAACTTATCTTTGCCTCAGTTTTGTTTCTTTTCACAGGCAGGTGATACCAACTTCATTAGGGGTCTCATAAGAATGAAATGGGGTCATACACGTTAATTGCATAGAACGGTATGAAGCCCATAGTGACAGCCAGCTATTATTCCTGTAAGACATTCATGTGTCCTCAGCGTGTGGGCAGTTTTAGTTTATTCACTTTAGAGAATTCCAAGCCTCTGTCATTATCTCAGCCTTTGTTAATGGTAACTCTGTAGTACAGAGCTGTTAATCCTAATCCAGTCAGCTCTCTGGACAGGGGCATGGGCCTGAGTTAAACACATACACATACACTCAGACACTCACACACGCAGACTCACACACATCCTTCTTCATTATGGGAGTACCACAGACTGAGTATTTGAGTCCCCTCAAAATTCCCATGTTGAAACCTAATCCCCAAGGTGATGGTATTTGGAAGTGGAGCCTTTGGGAGGTGATTGGGTCATGAGAGTGGAGCCCTCATGAATGGGATTAGCGCTCTTCTAAAAGAGGCCCCAGAGAGCTCCCTCACCCCTTCCACCGTGTGAAGACACAGTGAGTGGGCTCTCACCAGGTATCTGCTGGTGCCTTACTCTTGAACTTCCCAGCCTCTGGAAGTGTGAGAAATAAACTTTGGTTGTTCATAAGCCACGCAGTATATGGAATTCTGTTATAGCAGCCTGAACGGACTAAGACAGGGAGGTACCAAGCCTGAGGATAAGCCTGATAAGCCTGAGGATCCCCTATGCCTCAGCCGTGTCGTCTCTAACAGTCTCGCACAATCACTTCACTTTTACTAGACTGAAAACACTGTGGACACAGGGCAATCTTTTCCCTTCAGAGTCTTTAAACATAACGTTGATACCCTTCAGTCTGAGATGATACAGATGCAGGCAGTCCTAAATAAAGTCAGGGACAAGCACTAGATGTGCTAATCCTATGCTTACATCCATTCTTCTGGTTCACATTTAGCTCTCCAGTTCATTAAAATACATTTAAATTAGAGATGGCCTGGTGGCATAGTGGTTAAATTCAGCATGCTCAGCTTCTGGGGTCGGGATTCGGGAGCGGATCCCGGGTGCAGATCTACACCACTCATCAAGCCATGGGGCATCCCACACACAAAATAGAGGAAGATGGGCACAGATGTTAGCTCAGGGCCATTCTTCCTCACCAAAAAAAACAAAACAAAACACAACGTTTATATTACTCTTACTGCTCTTGCTCTTTAATGTTTCAAAAAAATATATTAAATCTATTCCTCGCTTGACTCAAAGAGATATAATGAATTTTCTGTAATAGCTGCAATTTCTAAAGTACTTTTGAGCATGTAATAAGGAACAATTAAATTATAATAAATGACTGTGCAAACAACGATGCTTTCCCAAGATTGATTTTAGCATCTAATGCAGTGGAAAATAAAGGTTTGCTACTAGACCAAACCATTGGTTAGTCGTTGAGTTTAAATGCCATCTTTTTTTTTTATTCAGGAAAATCCTTTTGTTTGTAACACTTTCTCTTTGATCAATATTTCTTGCCCTTTACCCCTATCTTCATCTTGTAAATTATTCTTTCCAGCATCCGTCGATCTGTTTTCAGACCACAGATTTTATAATAGCAAAATATATATTTCAGATAAGACATATTAATATGGTACCTGAGAACAAGAACCATTTTCTTCTGTGGACCTTTCTTGAATTACCCAGAATTGCTGAATACTTTCTATCAAACCTAAAGAGTTGAACTCTCTGTTCCTTAGAATTATTCTAAAAATGAGGCTTCGGTTTGCATGCTGCAGAAACATTTCTTTACATCTTGTCTTTCTGAGGCTGCTGGAATTACGTGACCTATTCTTAACTAGGAGGTTGGCAACAGTCTTGGTAGAATAGCATTATCTTGTTTATCTGACAAATGTAGCATGTTGCTGCTCCCAAGGATCTAACAACCCAAGAAAATGAAAGGACCCAAACAACTGGATGTGTAAGAATCATGTAGGAACAAAAGTTTCTAGTCAGTATAGTGTTTATAAGACCCTGAGTTTGAATAATATATATTTTTAGCTATCATCCCATTCAAAAAGAGTTGAAGGATGAAGCTTTAACACTAAAGGATTAAATATCCACAGACTGCCTCATTCTCCTTCCATTTTGGAAGATTGAAATATTCATTTAATTCATTGAACAGTATTTAAGTGCTTACTGTGTGTCAAGCATTCTGCAGAAGGCTAAAGTTATAATTGTGAGCAAGATGGATGGAACGTCCAGTCCATCTGAGAAGCCAGAACATTAGACAAGCCACACAGTAAAGTGTAAGACGTGCTGCTGACAATGCCACTACGCACAGCTAGGAAGATCCAATTTTTAATGCCAGGTTGGCCTTCAGCCACACATCCTCTTCTCCACTTGTTAAAGAATATTTTAAAGATATCTCATTAGTCCATCCCTTTTATCTTTGCTCCCCATGTCACCAGCTTAGGACACACCGTTATCATTTCTCATCTATTTGATCCTCTCAAGTCCATGCTTTATACCATGCTAGAGAAATATTTTCTTTTCTTTTATGAGGAAGCTTGGTCCTGAACTAACATCTGTTGACATTCTTCGTCTTTTTGCTTGAGAAAGATCGTCACTGAGCTAACATCAGTGCCAGTCTTCCTCCGTTTTATGTGGCATGCCGACACAGCGTGGCTTGACGAGCAGTGCTGGGTCCAAGCCCAGGATCCGAAACTGCAAACCCCAGGCCACCCAAGTGGAGCACGTCAACTTAACCACAAAGCCACAAGGCCAGCCCTAGAGAAATATTTTTAAAATGCAAATCTGTGACTCCTTTGCAGCTAGTACTTCAGTGAATAAAGTGTGGAGTATTTTTTTTAGGAAGATTAGCCCCGAGCTAACATCTGCTGCCAATCCTCCTTTTTTTGCTGAGGAAGAGTGGCCCTGAGCTAACATCCGTGCCCATGTTTCTCTGCTTTATACATGGGATGCCTGCCACAGCATGGCTTGACAAGTGGTGCATAGGTCTGCACCTGGGATCCAAACCAGCAAATCCCAGGCCACGGAAGTACAACGTGTAAACTTAACCACTGAGCCACCAGGCTGGCTCCGTAAAGTGTGGAGTATTTTTCCATCTCATTTCCAGGACCTGCACTCCCATTTCCTTAGTTCTGGTCCCATTCAATGTCTTGAGGTATTAATGTTCCATTGTCAGGAGACTGCCAACTCTGGCTCCAACTCTGCCAGTAACCAGCTTGGTGTGACCAAGACCTGTGCCACAGTCTGTCTGGCCCCAGGGTCCTCATCAGCTACGTGCAGTCACGTGATTAAGTCATCTTCAGATCCCTTTCAGCTCTGACTTGGCGGAACCAGTGAAGTACAGTAGAGAGGGTCGGATTTAGTTTCAAGTCATGGCTTTGCCAATTTACTAGTTGTGTGGCTTTGTGCAAGTTACTAAGCCTCTCTGTACCATTAGTTTCCTCACAAATAAAATGGTGGTATGTAACCATGTTATGCATAATGTGGAGATATATAATGGAGGTCTGCAGGTATAGAACATGGAGATATATCAATACCTTCCAAAGCGAGTTCTGCAGACGATGAAATGAATTAGATGGTAATAATTATTTACACTCTGATTTTTCTTTTCATTCAGACCTTGTTTGTCATAAAATCGATTTTCTGCTCTGTGGATTATCTGAGGAAATCCAGGGCTTTATATTCCTACTGCACAATTCAGCATGAGTCACCAACAGAAATATTGTTAGTAACACAGTGTGGGAAATGTAAAATGTTATGAAAAAGTTTATACTTATTCTGGGGGCCTCTCACTCATTTCCTAAACCTGATAAAAATGGCTTTTGAATTACCTATTATTTTAGGTTATTCATGCCTTTATCCCTTTATTTTGTTGTAAACAATTAAATATTGACTAGCTTATCTAATTACCAAAGCTACTATATTAGGAATGATTCATTCTTTAAGCATTTATTTGGGTGCCATGCCAGAAACTGGGCACATAAAATAAATCAGACAGACCTGCCCTCAGAGAGCTCACAGCCTAGAATGCTGGTGGTCAAGGCATATAATTATGAAAAACGTAATTCTTTCTTTCAAAGACTTGAAAATGGTATTAAAAATTGATGGCACACTTTTCATATTTATGAGAAAAATGCACAAGGGAGTTTCAACTAAATGATACCAAGATCCTTTTCAACTTTAAATTTTAATTTTGTGATTCAGCCTACCTATCAAATGCCAAAAAAAAAGACTTTAAAATCTTCAAGAGAATAAACTGATCTTAAAAGTCACTAACAGGGGGCCAGCCTGGTGGCATAGTGGTTAAGTTTGCATGCACCATTTTGGCGGCCGAGGGTTCACAAATTCAGATCCAGGCCATGAACCTACACACCACTTGTCAAGCCATGCTGTGGCAGCATCCCTCATACAAAAGAGAGGAAGATTTGCACAGGTTAGCTCAGTGACAATCTTCCTCAAGCAAAAAGAGGAAGATTGACAACAGATGTTAGCTCAGGGTCAATCTTCCTCACTAAAAAAAAAAGTCACCAACAGGCTTTCCTGAAGGCTGCTGCTAGAGAAATACATTTCATCAGCTCTTCTGGGAGAAAAGGGAGAGACAGCTATTGTAAATGTACAACAGGCTTCTAAGTAAAAGGGGCCTTCATTTGGAGGATTCCATTTTTAAATTGACGTTTGAGAGATTTAAGAGTACTGTGAAGGCGTCTCTCAACACCTTTCTCCTTGACCTATTTGTTAATCACAAACTTCAGGGAATTTTTGAATGGCCAGCTTGATGGTTCTCATCCCCCAGGGTTCAAACTCTAGTAAGAGGGTAATTTTTTTTTAATGTGAGTTCTATAAATTTGTCATATTAATATCAACTAACATCAACTAAATAAGGCTGTGAAGGACTTTGTTTCATGACAGAAAATTATCCCTTAAGGAATTAAGGAATTAATCATTCTCCTGAGACATCAATAACGTGTGTGCACATGTATGTACTTTATATATATGTATACATGTATATGTTCTTTGCTGTTATGATATGCTATTCGTAAGTTACAGATACAACTTCTACTGATATCAGTTGGACTTGAATTCTATAAGCACTACTGAAAAACTCTAGTAGCAAGTATAATTATTACCATTTTATAGATTGGAAATCTGAGGTTCGAAAGGCTGAGACACTTGTCCAGGGTCACTCATGTCACAAAGCCAAGTCTCAGAACTCAGGTCTGTCTTGCTCCAGAGCTCCTGCCTTCTCCACTCTACCAAACTGCTCCACCCATGGAGGTACAGAAGGCACAAATTGCATTCTATCCATTTGCATAAAAAGCCTGGCCCTGGTGCAAAGATCACACATAGAATGGGCAGATCACCCATTCATTCATTTATTCATTCATTGAATAAAGAGTTTTAATGAGAGCCTACCAGGAGCCAGGCACTATTCCAGGCACTGGGTACAACAGACAAAGAACTTACCCTCTGGAGTTTACAATTCAGTAACGGAGATTATTAGGCATGGAACTGGTAAACAAATAAATGGACACAATAATTTCAATTAGTGGCACATACCTTGAAGAAAACAAAGAGATGATGGGATTGGAGTTACTTACGTTGGTCAGGAAAGGTCTTTCTGAGAGGCTGCCATTGAGATAAGACCTAAATAATAAGACCAAAATAACAATGCTCAGACACTTGAAGATATGGCAAAGAGGAAATTGCATGTGCAAAAACCCTAAGACTGGAGATGGCTTCATGTGACCCAAGTGGCAGGAATGTGGTGACCCAGAGAGGGAGAGAGGGAGGAGATGTCGGAGAGGTAGGCAAGGGCCAGCTAACAGCATAAGGCCTTGTAGGCCATGGTAAGGAGTTATGATGGGAAGCCATTGAAAAGTTTTAAGTAGGAGAGGGAGGGCCATGATCTGATTTATGTTTTAACAAGATCACTCTGCTATGTAGAGAATAAATTGTAGGGGCAGGAGTAAAAACATGAGAGCAGTTAGTAGTTTGTTGCAAAAATCTAAGCAGGAGTTGATGGTTGCCAACCCCTAGTATAGCGTAATAAGAAATGGACGGAAATCCAAATCTGGGAAAACATCCACAGTTAAATGGAAGTGAGAGAAAGAAGAATCTTTGAAGGATGGTGAGAAGAGAAGGAATGAAAAACAAGACAGACAAGAGTGGTTTCAAGAGAGCATTAAGATAGAGACAGCATATCAAATATTGCCAAAGATTTTAAATAGTGCCCATAGTATTTAACCAAAAAAAGAACTGGATTCGCTCTCCTCAAGCAGTTTTAGTGGGGTCTATGCTATAAATATGTATTCTACTGCACATTCCTCACTAAAACTGCTGGTATGACTATTCTTGCAAACTTCAGCCTAGAATCTTGGCATCATCTTTGACTTATGTTGATAGGAGATTGAATGTGCATTCTCTTGATGTGATAGCCTGTGGCCACCAGTCGTGCTCCGCCTGAGTTTGGAATGTGTATATGCCTCCAAGCCAGTTCCTCCAAAACCATCATTCTCTGGTTGTTACTTGAACAGAAGCTTGACTTGTCACAAGTTCTTTGGATAGATGTTCAGAGAACTTGATTTTCTCTTCTTCTTAGAGATAGGATCACTCAGGCTATATCCCCAGGAGCTATTTATCCAATAGCTCTGAGGAGTTGCAAAACCAAACCAAAGTTTCATATGAGTTGTAAGTTAAGCTTAGTGGGGAAGGGGTCAAATCTAGTCAAGAATGTGTGGACTTGCCCAGACACTCCAAAGGGGAAATTAGATCAGTTTATTGAGCAGTTATTGATAAAACAGTTTTTCCCATTATATCCATTTACATGTTAAACGCTAGTGGTTAATAGTGACCCAGTGAACCTTACTTTCTACTGCTAAATTTCTTTCAACTATGTAGGTTTCCAGCACTTAGGCTGGGAATTAAACATGTTTCAATGAAACCAAATAATATCAACAAAACAAACCAATTTACCTCAAAGTGTGACCCAGAGAAATGAGTCCCCTACTATTTCATAAGGTCTGATACAAGATATGGATAAAAACCATTTCTACAATGTTCTTTCCTATAAAGCGGCCACACTCAAACACAGATACTACTAGCAGAAGTGTTAAAATTCTGCTGGCAAAAGGGGGAAATAAAGTGTGGCAATCCTATGAAATCTAAGGTAACTGGAACTTAGCAAATACGTGGATACACTTATCAATCAATTTATTCACGTCTATCTTGCACTGAATTGTCCCAAAATATAATATTTCTCAGAGTATGGGGTTTCTCTTTGATATTTTTATTTTTTAAATGTGGCAAAAAGAAACACATAAAATAAAATTTACCATCTTAACCATATTTAACCTTACTAGTGTTAACTATATTCCCATTGTTGTGCAACAGATCTCTAGAACTTTTTCATCTTGCAAAACTGAAACTCTACGCCCACTAAACAACTCCACATTCACCCCTCTCTCTATGCCCTGGCAACCACCATTCTGCTTTCTGTTTCTTTGAATTCAACTACACTGGATACCTCATATAAGTGGAATCATGCAGTATTTGTCTTGTCATGACTGACTTATTTCACTTAGCATGAGGCCCCTCAAGGTTTTTTCCATGCTGTAGCATATGTCAGAATTTCCCTTTTTTTAAGGCTGCATAATATTCAATTGTATGTATATATACCACATTTTCTTTATCCATCCATCATTCGATGGACATTTAGGTTATTTCCATATCTTGGCTATTATGAATAGCACTGCAATGTACATAGGAGTGAAGATATCTTTTCAAGATCCTGCTTTCAGTTCTTTTGGATAAATACTCAGAAGTGGGATTCATGGATTATATGGTAGTTTTACTTTTAATCTTTTGAGGAACCTCCATACTTTTTTCCATAGCATATGGGGGGTTTTTTTAAACACCTTTCTCCAGCCACTGTTCTGAAAAACTTAAATACTACAATTTACTTTCCATTCACTGAAAGAGAAAAATGAGGAATTAGATCCAAGTCTGAAAGAAAACATGGTAAAAGAACTAAGAAATTAATCTAGGATGGTGATTCTCAAATTCCTAGACTCCACTCCCAGAGATTCTGACTCATGATATATGATTCTGATGCAGAGCCAGGCTTAGGAACCACTGATCTGGGGTATAACTAAGGCAGTTGTCACAGCAGACAGTGTCACAGCTTCAATAGGGACAGGTCACATCAGGCAGAGTTTAGGCGAGGCCAGGTCAGGCATAGGTCATACCAGGGCAAGCAGAACAGAAGTAGGTTCAGGCAGTAGGCGTTGGTTCCTTTCTGACAAAATGGCAAGTGTCACGGCAAGCAGAACAGCAAAACAGCTACAGAGGGTTAGATCTACTTGGTCAGCAAGTGCCGATGGAAGAGTCCAGCACCCTGGATAGCTCCCGACTGGCAAATTGATTCAAACAAGCTCGAGGTCTTTTACTCTCAGAATCTCCAGTTTATGAAATAGGCTCCACCCCCAGGAAGCCTGTTTGGCTGGTAAAATAGTCTCACACGTATGCCAGTTGTAGTTCCTGTAGCATATGAGAATTATGCTTATTCCACCACCACTACTACTGCCTGAGCTTCTGATCTCTCCATAAAACGGGAAGGACTCAGGATTTCGGTAGGGTGACCACGCCCTTGGAGATTAAACAGGTTAGTTTGGGTGGCAGAGTACATGGGAAATTTATCTTCCCAGAATTCTATCTTTCTTAGTTGAATAGAAGCTCCTGCCAGATTCTCCCTCCAACGACTTTTAACACTATTAGTAATATTGAAAACAGCTGCTAATTGAAGGATCCCTATGGATAAATTGATACCCAGACACTTTAACTGAGGATAATGATTGATCCTGTCCAATGACACCTTCATTTCAAAAGCAGATGTCCAACTAAATGAAAGAGATCATGGTATTGAAAAGACTCAAGGAAATATAAAGCCTATTCTCACACACACAAAAACAGTTTCTGTTTTAGAGGGATATTGATATAGAAGCCTAAGAAGAAGCAATGGTTTTCTAAACAAAGGTGTTATCTTGAAATCCAAAACCTTAAGTACAAATGTATTACAGAGCAAAGATATTCGTGACGACAATTCAAATGTGATCTTTTATGTCATTTTTGTCCTTCTTACAGATTTTAACTCAACCTGCAACCAGCAGGCTATGTGATAAAAATTGGATGCTGAGGATTGTGAGTACTGAGCACTGACGAACCTGGGAGCTCTCATGAAATCTCTCAAGCAATAATTGCACCATGGAATTTAGCTTGGAAACAGTGAATGATCTTTTCAAAGATGCTTAATTTGAGTGGTAATTTGCCCAGATAGTTACAATGTGAAAAGTCCTTGAAAAGACATGGGAGAAAATGCATTTATAGCACCTCTAATAGAACATGTAACGAAGAAACAGACCAGTCAGAAGCAGCACATCCCCTTAGTCATGCTATTCATATTCTGCCCCTTCCCTTTATCCTGTTAAAGCAAAAGCCTGGAAGGTCCAATCAGCCTTGGGTTTTGCCCCAAGTGGAACAAACTTAAATAAAGGGTGAAAACCATAATCTTTTGCCTCTGGATTTTTTTTCTGTTTACACTGATTCTTAATGATCATCACCTGGTTTAAATGAAGTGAAACTGGGTGATCATACTGGAAGGTGTATAAAACCATTCCTCCCTGCCTAAAACACACACTAATGTGTATGCCAGAAATAACAGTAGAGACTCTGAACTGAGAGTTGCCAAGGAGAACTATGCATATCTCCACTGCCCAGGGGAGGGAGGGGAGATGAGGGAAGGGCTTGGGTTTTCTGGAAAGGATTAATTTGGAAAAATTAGTCTTTTGCCATCATAACTGATTTATTTCTTCTATTATATATATCAATATTCATTGGTTTACTAATTTGAACAGCATCAGGCCCCTTGGCTCATTTACTATTTCCATCCAGCATTCTAACCCAATTTTACAATGAATAACTTTTTCAATTATTTCCACATCTTAATTAGTACTCAGTTATAAGAGGTTTATTTTTAAATTTTCTTTAAGGTGGCAAATCTGTTTCCAAGGTAGCTATATTGAATTTGATCACCATCTCCAAACCGTTTCCATGAACGCAGTTGTTAGTTTTATCTTGGGATGATTTTATGTGACAACCATCATCTCACAGCCATGCCTCTTAAAGAGTGGTCCTCAAACACCTGCGTCAAAATCACCCAGGATGCTCATTACAGGTGCAGACTCCCGGCCGCTGCCCCAAATGTATGAAATCCAGGTTTCTGAGAATGGAGCCTGAGAAGCTGCATGTTTAGAAAGCTTCCAGGGGATGTGTGTGCACAGTAATGTTTGAGACCCCCAGATATATGGGCTGGGATCAACTTGTGCCTCTTCTTGCACCACTGGACTCATTCAATAGCAGTGACTAAAAGTAAATTTTAATTAAACTTAAAGTTATGGTTGCCTTTGTTTTTCATTTATTTATTCAACAAATATTCCTCGCACAAACGCTATGAAAAAGGCGCTTGGCTGGGCTCTGGAGAAACACCAGTGTATAAGACAGACATGTTCCCTAGAAGCGTGGGGCTAATTCTATCAGGGAAGACAACCAACAAATAACTTCATAAGTAATTGCTCAATTACCATTTTGACAGGTACTATTAAGGAGAAATAAGAGGTATTAATACCAAGGAGAACTGACTCAGCCTGGGGGTTCAGAGAGGTCTTCTCTGGGAAAGGAGGCTCCAAGAGGGGTCTGAAGAATGAATAGGGAAGAGTGATCTGAAAAGAGCATTCCAGGTGGTGGGAACGTGTGCCAAGGCTCTACGGAAGGAAGAACTCGGGGAGAAATAAAATGGTAAGAACAGGCAGGGCCAGATCATTCCAGCCTTGGGTCCTGTTGAGGATTTTATCCTAAGAACAATAAGAACACTGTAGAAAGCTGTAAATACACTTGCCTTATCAGTCAGTTCAGCAGCTGTGTAAATGAAGGAAGGAGAACAGGAACAGTCAGAATCCAATGAAGGCTCAGGCAGGGTTTTGCCAAATGACAATGGGCAGAAATAGAAACTCTGCAGTAAAAATAAAGCTTGCAAGTGAAGCTCTTCAAATTATGTTTAATGAAGGCAGTGCCCTGGAACATTTTAAGGACCTTAAAATCTCAACAACCTAATTTCACTAATTTTAAAATAGCTCTAACAACATGTAATTGCCCTTTATGAGCAGTGACTGTCATTCATGAGAATAAAGCTAAAAACACCAGTGGACTTCCAAATGTTCATACCGTCCCAGGCCACAGGACTTTATGTGGTTTGCCTCTCAAAGAGAAGCTGGATTGCGCTGGGGCCCTCCTTGGCTGGGGCCGCCACCCCTACTAACATGCAAACTGTGATCACGGTGGCGTTGACGAGCACAGCCCGCAGACTATGGCACCTGTTATTCTGCCAAGTTAAAAACAGGTTTGAGTTAAAAGGCAATGTGTTATTTTAAAAGAATCATCAACCACTATTTTAGTCCAAAACACACAGTGAGTTAGGGTAACTAGAAAGAAGCTTCAAAGGAAACATAGAATGAAATCGTTTTGGAACTTCTAATCTATAGGAGGTCAGTCCCTCTTATCCTGGTCTATAATAAACTATAAAGCCCTTTACTTGTCATCCTCGGCATATTGACAGCGTGGTTTGAAACTTTGATTTGGGTTATATGCTATAGTAGTTACTCTTTGAAAACAGATTCAGCTATCATTGAGATTCTCTACTGATGGAAAAGTATTTATACCAACCAGACTTCAAAAACAAACTTCATTTATTTGAATATCACTAAATCAAAATCTGTGAGATCCAATCTGATCTGAGGTTTACATTTAATATGATTATAATCAGAAAGTTTATTAAGCAAATTTCTAACATAAGATTACCTTTTGGGGCCGGCATGGTGGAGCAGCGGTTAAGTTCCCACGTTCTGCTTCTGTGCGGCCCGGGGTTCACCAGTTTGGATCCCAGGTGCAGACATAGCACCGCTTGGCACGCCATGCTGTGGTAGGCGTCCCACATATAAAGTAGAGGAAGATGGGCATGGATGTTAGCTCAGGGCCAGTCTTCCTCAGCAAAAAGAGGAGGATGGGCAGCAGTTAGCTCAGGGCTAATCTTCCTCAAAAAAAAAAAAGATTACCTTCTTAATTAATCTTATTACGTAAGATTAACTTCTTATTTCTAAAATAAGAAGAGTATGCAAAAAATTTCTTAAAATGTAAAAGAGTTCAAGACCAGTTACTGTAAAAACAATTAATATACTATTCACAAGTGTCATCAATTCAATATAACAGGGCCAGAGGGATCGCTAATAAAGTTCCTGAATATTTGAGAAAATATAACAAGTTTTCTCTTAAAGCCGTGGTTAGATAATTAATCATCTGGATTAAGTGCATATTAATTAATATATTAAATAAATTATATATTAAATATAACAATAAATCTATAAAGTTAAATAAATATACATTAATTAAATAAATATGTGAACTTGCCATGTATACCACAAAGAAATTACCAGCTGTTGAAAAATTAGACAAAAAATATTATTTCTGGAAAACTATATAACTGTAATGGAACTTCCTTTTTCTTGGTTATGTTTTAAATTTACATATGGTAAAATTTTTGATATTCAGTTCTCTGAGCTATAACATATTCACAGATTCTTGTAACTACCACCACACACAGGATACAAAAGACCTCCAACACCCCAAAGAATTGCTTCACATTGACGCTTTATAGTCAGACCCTCTCCCCCACAACCCCTGGTGCCCACTGATCTGTTCTACGCTTCTATAGTTTTGTCTTCTTCGGGATGTCATATAAATGGATTCATACAGTAGGTAATTTTTGAACCTGGCTTCTTTCATGTAGCACAATTCCTTTGAGATTCATCCACGTTGGTGCATATATCTTCTTTTGATGATTCCCTACATAGTATTTTACAGCCCTCATGCCATTGATACATTGATATATAAAGTGACAAACACGTAGACAGTGTAGGAGATAGTGTCCTTAGTTCTGCCACACAACTTAGCCTTCTTCATGTCAATAACATCTCCATATCAGCTAGCTTGTTTGCCGTTTGTTTTTTTCTAATAAAAGTGCCACATATGAAAACGATGGTAGTTATTTGACTGCATATCACTCCTCTGCTCAGCGGTTTTCAAAGCTTCCCCATTGCCTGTCAACTTAAGCCCAAACTCCTTTTCAACCAGCGATCTCTAAGAGCATTTTTTCAATGTTATTACCACTGACTCCCTCTAGCAACCTTCTTTCCAGCCAAACTGAGCTATTCATTCACCCCTGATACACTTCTGAGCTTTGCAACATCGTGCCTACTCATTCTTCAGGGACCAGTTCAAATGCCACCTTCTACGTGCAGTCTTTCTTAATTCCCTTTCTTCCCTCAGGGCTGCCCCAAAGTGAATTGAAGCTCCAGTTCACACAGCATGTCTGGATGCCTCTCTTCTGGCGCTATTTACATCCCGCCTTGAGATAAAGTATCCATGTATGTGTTTTATCCCCTCTACTGCTCTCCCCACCCCCCGCTGGATTGTATGCTCCCTCAGGGAGAGGTATGTCTTTCTCATCTCTGTAAAACAGAGAGCACCCAGCATAGCATCTTCAACTATTACTAAAGTGACACTAAAGGGTCATATAACAAATGTCTGGCCCTAGAAGACACGAGAGAGAAAAGAGCAGTCATCTGGAAACTGACTGAAAAAGAAAAAAATGGCGCTCGTGACTATCATGCCTCTGGAAAAATACTTAGCAGCATATTTCTGGTATAACCATATGACAGCAATTTCTGGACAAAAATTTTAAACTTGTAAAAATTTCTCTGTAGACTATGGGTGTTTTGTCTTGTATCAAATAGGAGCCCTATTTATTTAAGATTCCTAGTCTCCATATGAGCCACACGTGCCATCTCAATGAGACAAAACAGTTTTCCTCACTGGAGTGACTCATGGAAGCAGGTTCACCTGAGGAGCTGAAAAGTGGGCTATACCTTAGCTTCTAAAACACCGCTTCAGAGTTGGATGCCTATGAAACAGTGAGTCATCTCCCTCTCATGGTTCCCCGCGTGATTGTTCTGCCTCCTCATGTGGTTTATAAACACAGTACAGGCAGGAATCAAGACTTAGACTGCTTTTGCACCTTGTATGGTGTGCATTGAAACCCTCCCTCTCCCAACCTCCTACCATGCCCAACACCCACACATACGCATTTCATTGAAGGGATAAACTGAACATAAAAGCCACACTGACTTCAAACATCTGGGCATTTGGAGTACAATCCCAACCATTTCCCTATTTCCTAAAGTTACACTCATCCCCACAAGGGGGCTGCATCCTTTCTCCAGCTCCTCTTCTCTGACAGATTGAAGTTCTCAGTGATTATCAGCTTGGCATTTGTGGAGGTCGGCAACAGTCGCCTCACAAAATCAACAACAGCAAGAGACAAGAGAACAAGGTTCTAATTCCAGTTCCACTACTAAAGGATCATGTAGCCTTGTGGAAGTCTCCAGACTGTCCTGGGCTTTGGTTTCCTTGTCTGTAAATGACAGATAGCATTAGATGTTTTAAATCTATGCCTTATTCTAGTTCCAATACCTTCTGGTTCTAACCTTGGGGCACCCTTACATGTCTAAGGGGCAGATAGATTGTCATATTTGGCCTTGCTCTTTAGCCCCATCTAATTTCCTCTCTAGACAAAGCAAAGCCCAAAGACTAGGCTCTGAGCTTTCTTTTCCCTTCTCTGGCCTTTGCTTGAAACAGGAGAACAGTGGCATTCTTTTCTGGTGGCCCCACAGAGCAATGTTTAAAGTAAATAATAGAATGGAAAGAAAAGTTCTAATTCTTTTTGTCCTGCTTTTAGTGATTTCCAAGTTAAAAACTTGATGAGAGGATGAAAGCCTCATCAATATTGCAGACACACAGCTCTCAGGAGGTACAGATTTCAGTGTTCACAGACCTTCAATATCTCAGCTGTTAATAGATAATAAAAATTATTAGACCTTGAATTTATATTCAACAGTCGCTCTGACATGTCTGGGGCTCTACATGAGTCACTATTCTCCCTAATACTCGAGTCTTTTCCTGCGGGTGAATGAGCCTCTTGGGGAGATTCATTCACTCCCAAAGGTGTCTCTGGGGAGTTGTTTAGCTGATTGTCATGCTCACACCCCATGAGAGAGCTGCATATCCCTTTCCTACCATCACCTGTGGTAAATGAGAGCTTATGGCATAGACAATAAGAGGCTCTTTACCTCCGTCTTTCACAAGCTTTCAAGCCCCACTCACCGAGGGAGTAGGTCCTACATTTTGATATACCACTGAGTGGCTTGACATCGTCCAAATCACTTACTCTCCCCAGACTCAGAATCTTTGAATAAATTTATAAGCTCAACCAAACGTATACATAATCAGGGTGTTGAGAAGAAAGCTATCTGCTAAACCCTCTGTTTCTCTCTCTCTCTCTCTCTGGGGATCTTTCAAAGACCTATCCTCAGTAGTTATAGGACAACATGCTGTATCTTCAGTCCTCTGCAATCCTTTAAAATACGTGAAAGAAAGAGTTCTGATGACATAGAAACCTTCAAAAAAGAAGTTTAACTATTTTTGGTAAAGGAAAGTGTACTCTGTATCAAGTGCTTTCAATATACTATCTTGTTTAGTTCTCATAATATCTACCAAAATACTGCGAGGAGTTACTATCATCTCCAATCCTAGAGATGAGGAACATGTCCAAAAGGAATAATAACAGTATCTAACATTTGTTGAATATTTACTCTATCAAGTGCCTTAATGCATTAATTGGCTTAATTTGACAACAGAACTCTGAGGTAGGGGATTCAATTATTATCCCCCACTTGACAGATGAGAAAGCCAAGCACAGAGAAGCTAAGCTGATTTGCTGAAGGTCACACAGCTAGAAAGTCATCCCAGAACTCTGGTTCCAGGGCCTGTACTCCTAACCACTAAGCTCCACACTGATCAGTAAGGCTGGGAGAGAAGTGGTGGGGCTGTCAGATTTAGCAAATACAAATACAGGACACCCAGTTAAATATGAATTTCAGATAAACAATGAATAATTTTCAATACAGGTATCTCTTATGTAATACTTGGGATACTTATACTAAAAAATTATTCATTGTTTATACAAAATTAAAATTTAATTGAACAGCCTGCATTTGAACTTGCAGCCCTATGGGGAAGGGATGCCTGAGATCTGAGCTTCAGCTTGTCTGTTTCCAGAGAATCTTCTTGTATCTGCTACCATATTTGAATATATGTTTCTGGTGCTGGAGTTTGGTCAACTGCTGAAATTAAAAGGCCAGCAAGCTTGACCCCATGTTAGGAACAGACAACAAAGGAATCCTAAGGCACTCTGATTTTCAGTTCTTCTTAAAAACTCATTCAAATTCTGTGTCTGGTTCATAAGAAAAGCTTGAGTAGAGACTTGAGGAGACATTAAAAAAATTAAAGGATGAGAAATGAGTCATTTATTCTTATATTCAGGAATGCCATTTTCTCATGATTACTCTAATAAGAAAAACCAACAGTGTACTTAAAAAGCCCAGTTAGGAATAGGGTTGAGGGTAGGGGTAAGGAGAAAATACAGGAAGAAAATAGACGACCATTAGCAAGAGGCTGCTGACCCTCCTATCCCCACCCTAACTTATGGGCCACAGCCCACCCTGAGCCAGGAGGATGATATCAAGATTTCTGCTCACAGGACATATTTGAGTACTTACTCAAAACATGTACTCAGGCTCTAGACAACTACAGAAAAATGCAGGAATTTTTAAAAAGTCATCTGCTTAGAACATCTTTGATGACTCCTCTTTTAACATTAAAAGATACGTGTTCTTTGTGATTCAGATAAGTGAGTCAGCACTTCTGGGTGAGTCAGCAGAAAGTCAGCATCTTTACCACATTTCCTATTTACTGACAATCACTCCAGATATAGCTGCCGTTTTACAACTATAAAAGCTTTCCTCTCCCATCTTTGGACAAAACATTTTAGGGAACGAAGAGAATCTTGGCAGAATCCTGGCATTCAAAATAAGGGTAACGATGTACAAGTTTGGCCCATGGTAGGGAGAGAAGCATTTTACCCAGAGGCCCAACGGTTTACCTACAGTCAGATTTGCCAATTGAGTAGAATTCCATTTAGGGAAACTTACTCTGGAAAGGGATTCAAATCGTGGCTCCCCTACTCAATAGCTTTGTGATCCTACACAAGTCACTTAACTGTTCTCTCTAAGCCTCAGTTTTCTCATCTCTAAAATGAAAACAATAATAGCAGTCACCTCATGGGGTTGAGAGGAATTAGTGAGCTAGTCTATGTAACGTGCTTAGCACAGGGCTGCCCCACATAGACACTCCATAAATGTTATTAGTGTTGTTATTACTCTTGGTCATTTGACTCCAAACAATGCACCAGTGGGCTCCCCCACTAGCTTCTCAGTAGAAAGAGATACTTCTGCCCCTGGGCCAGGTCCCTTTCCACAAGTCAACTGAACTCTCAGGTTGACCTGGAGGGCTGGCGGGTGTAGCTACTGTGTAACTGAATTCACAGTATGTAAATACGTCTATAATTAGACCTCAGTGTTCTAAAGAAATAAGTTCTCAAGCTGTAAGTTGTACATTTCTTTTAAAAATCTAATGACTTGCACAGATATTTAAATATTTAAAATCTTATAGGCTAATCATTAAAAGGAACAGTAACTTTTTAAAGCAAAGCTTATTTCATTCCTGAGGCTGTTTATTGAGTATTTAGAAAGCAGATTAATTTTGAAAGGAATTTTAGTCTCTGTCGCTTAGTTGAATACTTGTTCGCACTAGTTAAATTAGACTTAAAATTAGATTTTAAGGCAAAAACAATTTTCTTCCTTTAAAAACACTATTTAAAATGCAAATTACACTGCAGATAAAAAGAATTGGAATTTTTGTAGCTTAAAAATAAATGGAATTCCGGAGTCAATACCATATAAATAGGTGTCCATCTGGCCAACCCTACGATTGCCAAATTTCTTCTTTCAATTGTTTCTCTATGTGTAACAAGAATTTAAACAGCTCCCTCTTGTGGCCTAAAAAGCCATTGACAATCCAGCCTTTGGTTAACTTCTTATCTGTCATTTTATTCACTGCACATTTACTTAATAAATTATACATTGTCTGTTTGCTACAGTGGTGGAGAAGGAGAGCAGAAACAGGTTGCTGGGATGAATACTGTTGCCTATGGGTTTTGTATGGATGTATCAGTGTTAAAGTTTCCAACTGGAACTCTGGCATAGCTGCTTCTAATTCAGGGGCTGTGTTTCTCTCTAAACGAAAGAGTGACCTTCAGCCAGAGCAGCTCGTTAGGTGAATGGTTGCCTGCCGTGGTTGGTTGAGCTTCAAGGTGCTCAGAAATCCTGATACCCAGGTCACCTCTTTTTAGCTGAAAAGCTTCAAATCATAGAGGTTTACACCCCTTTATACATTTTCTGGTAAACAAAGTTTACCGGAAACTCCACTGTAACCAGTTGTTCATTCCAGAAATATTTGGGGGCTGCCGTTATGTAGCAGGCACTGTGCTAGACACTGCAGATACATCAGTACATGAAACAGACTTGGCCCCAAAGTGCCCATAGCCTAGTGGGAAGACAAGCATTAAACAGTCACTGCAAGGTGTTGGGTGTGGCATTCACTGTCACGAAAATAACATGGAAATAACAGGGAGATTTAACGTAAATGAGTGCATCCGGGAAGGTAGCCTCTCTGAGAAATGGCTGAGTAGGAATTTACCAAATTAAGGGAGGGTGGGAAACTATTTCAAGGAGGAAAAATAACATATACCAAAGTTGAGAACGGGGAAGAGCTTGACTCCTTTGAGGAGCTAGAAGCCCATGACGGGGCTGGAGAAGGTGGCAGGAGAGAGTGAAGGATGATGTTCAGCAGAAGCCAGGTCATGCAGGGTCTTGTAGACCACTTGTGCCTTGGGAACCCATGAAATGTTTCAAGTACGTGACTAACATGTTAGTCACCTGCTTTTTTTTAAAAGGTCATGCTGCTGTATGTGTAGACGGGATAGGAGGGAAGCAGGAATGGAAGTGAAAACATTCATCAAAAGATTTGGAGCAAGAAGGACTTCTGGCAGGAACCTGGGTGGTGTCTAAGGAGACAACAGGAGGGAGCAAGATTTTAGATACATTTGAAGATTACTGATAAATAAATGAAAAGCAATAGGACATATTGGAGTGTATGAGGAAGCCATTTGGTTTAAAACTAACTCAGCCTGACCTTGTTTTTCCAAAAGGGCCTGACATGGCCTGTTGAGCATGCATCGTACATCTGCTTTAAATATTTACAATGTCTCAGAGATGAGAATGATGCCCTTTAAAGATAGGGATGTAGCTTCCCCCATATCGGCATTTCCTTGAGGATAAACATTTCTTCCGAGAAATAAGGAGTCATTACCAACCTGCTGTGCTCAGTTTGTGACCACTTATCTGCTGTGCCAGCAAAGCAACCTTGTGACTACTGTAAAAGGGGCATTCCCATCATATGTGATATATGCTCTGTGTTCCATGATGGTATATAACCACTCTGTACACTCCTCTTCTTTCATGCCCTTCCTTCTTTGGGGAAGGAAGGCCCTCGGCTATAGTCCTCAGACCCGGCTCCTAATAAACTCACCGGAATTTCAATTTATAGATTGATTACAGATTATTTGTGTCGATATTACCTTGGCAGGATGTGATGATGAAATAAAAGTAAGGAGTGAAGGAAAAGGAGGTTTAAAGATGACCTCCTAACACAGCAAAGACAATGAGATAATCTATGATATGCAAAAATATGGATGAATCTCACAAATGATGTTAAAAGTCACGCCAAAGAGAATTGACTTGGAAAAATCAAAGCCTAAGGTTTGACTAGTAAGACACAAATAACCAATGAGGAAATTTATGTTTAACACCTTGGATGTTCAAGGAACTGCTTACGCTCTGAGCAGGATGAATATGAGGAATGCCTTTTTGAGCATTATATTCAATGTAACATAATCTGAACATTCTGGTCTACAGATTAAGACAAATGAAAAACAGAGAATTCCTATGTTTTTCTGTAAAGATAAAAATGCTTACTGTGACTATATGATGAAAGACCTTCTAGGCCACACAAAACCATGCGAAATTTTACTTTGAATTTCCTGCTTATTTTATGCCCATTGTATGACAAATTTTTTCGCTGCTGGTATGAAATCAAAATAGATTTTCTGGCCCCAAGGGAGAAAGCTTCTCCTAAGCAGGAAAACAAATGCCAGCCTTTTAAATTGTCTGAGAGTTAGAGTTAGTTTGAATAAGGAGCCCAAGTCTTTCAGCCGAGGATAACATATTTGGATATGGAAGATCATCTGAGGACATTGTTTGAGAATTTCTCGTAGAGGTGTCTGACAAGAAGGGGAGAGAAGACAAAATTTCCATCTGGAACAGGAAACAAAATATGAGGAGAACAAGGAATTGAGTGTGCATTTGGGTGGCTTAATTTGGTAATTCATTTCAAAGATAGATGGGAGGAAAGTGTTTAAGCAAAATTGTTTTATTTGTTCTGGCAGTTCCCACACTGAATCAGAAATCTTTATCACCTCAATCCCGTAAAGGGGAAAAGTTATCTTTATTAGGGAAGGAAAGAAATGTTCTTCCGTCTGCTTTAGATGCGGTATTAAGCTGACCACTGTCAGATTTTGCTAGATTTGTCTCATTCTTCATATTGGTCTTCAGGAAAAAAGAGAAAAGCAAGACTATAAATCCTCAAAGAGAGGAAAATTATACAAGTCAGAGAGAGACTAACCATATCATGACTCCATTTTACTTATAACATTTAAAGTCACCAGCTTGAATCAGCTGTGCCCTTACTGGTTTTAAGCAGAATCCCAGAAAAGCAGATCTGAGCTGCAGTGGATACTGTGATGAGCTGTCCTAATCCCCCTTCAGAACTGCAGCCCCCACTCCCCCGGCTGCTGGGAGTCCTGGTAGCTCACAGCTCTCATTCGAGCCCTCTCTGGGAATCATTTTCAGCTGAAAAAAGCCAGCTCACTCAAGGTCATGCTCTCTTTCTGGGGGCAGCCTGCACCCAACGACTGGTCAGTGTGGGGTATAAAAGTCCAACCCCCACCCCTGAAATTTGGAAAAATTCAAAAAGGCTTCAGTTGCAGCACTCCGCATAGGGTCAGCTGAGGCCTTTGTCAAGATTTCATTGCAGTCCAACTTCTTCCTTTGCACAATCCTGCTTCTTTTCCTTCTCATCTGCAGGTGTAAGTCCTGAGAATACTCCCTGATCAACTTTTTACCAGCTACACTCAGAGTCAGTTTCCCAGGGAACATGACTGTGACATTGGAATTACCCATGTGGCGTTTTATTCATTTGTTTGTTTTCCTAGATACAGAGGTGAGCAATGGGAGGTACTTAGGTCTGACTCTTAACCATCTTTCATCTTTCCTTTCTTTGGGGAATTTGAAGTGGTGGGATTACAAGAGGTTCCATTTAGAAAAACATTCAGAATCAAATTCATGTGATTACAAACCAAGGCGATCTTCAGTCTATAAATTAACCTCAAACAAGAAACTGAGCCATATAATACCCTCCTTCCTGAAATTGTCTCTTCCTCTAGCCACCACATGAAATTCTCTGGCTCATCCCCTACCTCTATGACCAGTCAATCCTGTGTGTTTATTCTCATTTATTAATGAATAGTAAATTACTCAAAGGTAGGCAGGAATGATCAGTGAAAACATTAATTGTGATACATATCTATTAACATTTCTCCTTCAGTTTTTCCACAATGGTAAAAATATCTAAGAAAAGCATTCATTTAGTTAACGACTAACCATTGAACACCTTCTATGTACCATAGGTGGTTTAGAGTTTGGGGAAGAAAAATGAACACAGGACATTCCTGTTCTTAAAAAATTTGAGATCTAGCGCAAAAAGTCTCGATCCTATCAAGCCCAACATCTCTTTTTAAAACAAATATTTTGTAAAGCCACCACTATGATTCTGATATAAAATACATAGGCAATTTACCTACAAATTCAAAAACCAATATAATGCCCTAATTGTAATTTAAATTGTAAAATATAATTGTGATCTATTTTACAATTGTAAAATATAAACAAAAAGGAAGTTGTAATTTTTTTAAGTGTAATATGTTTTTTAAGTTTAATATGTAGCTGCTACAGAAATAAGATGCTAGGCGTTACACAGTAGCACCCTCCAATCATTGTGACAATCAAAAACTTGCAGAAAATTTCTAAAATGCTACCAGGACCTATTCTGCCTCCATTGAAACCACTAGTTTAGTCATTTAAGAAAAGAGAAGGAAATTATTTCTATGTATTTGAAAGGTGGCATCTACATCTAATATTTCAAGAATAATGCTTGGAGCTTTATTCTAAATAGAACAAGACTAGACAGGCACAACATCTTCAAATAACACCCTGTTATGGGCTAAATGTTTCCCTGCAAATTTCATGTGTTGAAGCCCCAACCCCTGTACCTCAGAATGTGGCTGTATTCGGAGAGAAGAGGTAGTCAAGCTAAAGTGAGGTCATTAAGGTGGGCCATAATCCAATATAGCTGGTGTCCTTATAAGTCATCCCCAGGCAGAAGGATGACCATGTGAGGAGGACACAGTGAGAAGGCGGCCATCTGCAAGCCAAGCAGAGAGGCCTCAGAAGAGACCAGACCTGGCAACAGCCTGGTCTCTTGGACTGCTAGCCTCCAAGAATTGGAGAAAACACACTTCTGTTGGTTAAGCCATCTGTGGTATTTTGTTATGGCAGACTTGGCAAACTAATGCACACCCCTAGGTGGGAGTCGAGAGGTTCCAACAGGCCTGGATCGCCTATCCAGAACTGGCAAAGTGAGAAGGAAAAGAACTGAGAAGGGGCACTTGAGTGAAAGTAGAGAAGTAGGGGCTGAATAGCTTTTGTGTTTAAGGAGTTGCATTGCCTGCTCATTTAACTTAGCATTGTGCTCAGCATTTGGAAAAAGAAAGGCACAATCTTCATAGAGAAGTCTGTTAACAATAATTTCTGTGTCAAAGCAGTGAAAGAGAGCAATTGTGAGCAAAAATCTGATTCTCAATTGCATTCTCAAAACGTAGTGTGTGTAAAAATACACAAGGGAAATCATGCAAGTAAATGTCTAATACTTGCATGGTTGGCAAAAGTTTGCTCCCACAAAATGGAGACAAAATGAGATACACTTACTGTATAAATTAATAAGGATCCATCTGTAGAAAGACGTTTTTCATTTCTGCATTCTGTTCTAGCACATGTTCATTTTGATGCATTAGTCTGATGTTACTCAGACCCACTAGATTTCCAAAGCATTCTGTGTATTTTCACCATCACTGCTGATTCACAATAGATCTGAGTTTAACAACTAAAAGATTTCTTTCTCTTTTTAGAGGTATGCTTTTTGGTGAGGAAGATTGGCCCTAAGCTAACATTTGTTACCAATCTTCCTCTCTTTTTTTTTTTCCTCCCCAAAGCCATAGTACATAGTTGTATATCCCAGTTGTAAGTCCTTCTACTGCTATATGGGATACCATCACAGCATGGCTTGATGAGCACTGTGTAGGTCCATGCCCAGGATCCAAACCTGCAAAGCCTGGGCCACTGAAGCAGAGTGAGCAAACTTAACCACTATGGCCGCCAGGCTGGCCCCAAAGACTTCTTTCTTACAATCAGCTATCCTATAAATCCTCACTCCTTGTTTCAGTATTATTGACATGACAGCACTGTCTTCCCTAGTATGTAAAAAGTCCATACCAGCCACATTCCAATGGAAGGTGTGAAGAAGGGAGTAGATAGTCCTACGTACCTTCTTACAGTGGAAATGACATATGAGCAAGAAGGATGTAAATGCTATGTGAACTGAAAGGAGAAAATGTTTGCTTCATTGCACCATTCTTTTTACAGAAGCAATTAAAAGTTTATAAAGCCTATGTTATGTTCTGGATTCTGCTAAATGTTTCAGAAATACCCACAAAGTGTAAAAGGACTCTTGCCCCCAAGAAATGATCGTCTGTCTGGAAAGACAACACTAGCATATATGAAGTAATTGTTTAGAGAGCAATTAAGTGCTAAACTCTGATACTGATCCCAGGTCTGCCCTGACCGGGGCAGCAGAGGCCAGAGCGATCCTCAAGCACCAAGAGCCAGCTCATTCATTCAGCAAGGAACACGTGACAGAAACACACCCAGGTCTCTTCATGCTTACCTGGCATTGAGATGACACCTGTTGAAGTAAATTACATCATCAGCAAGCACAGAGGCATCAATCACTGCCCCGGTATTATCTCGGCTTGTGAACAATATCAGGTAAAGATGAGGTAGCAAGAAAAGAAGGAAGAGTCTCCAGAGACTCTTCCTGAGAGTCAATAGATTCCACGAGATCTCTTTTGTTGCTATAACTGGAGTTTCCTGAGTCTTCGCCAGCTTTTGCATACTGATGGGTCATATCAAGTTACAGCTCAGGTTAAACTGACTCCTATCCCTGCCCTCAGAATACAGAGCTTCGGCCCCCTGGAAAATCCCCCTTATGTATTTCTGAGAGTACTGGGGGATGGCCACTGTGTGCAGACAGGCCTCTCAAGTTCTTCCATTTCAGTCGCCCTCATCAGCACTGTTGCCTTCCCAGGAGCATTGGTGTTGGTCCCTCCACGAAATCTGTACCATCTCCTGATGTTCTCAAAGAGAGAAACCCTGCAAGTTCTGAAAGCTGGGGTCATCGTGTCATGTTCCTCAAGGTAACAGGCAGATAGTTCTTTTTCCCTCTCTGAGTCACACTTTTTCGATTGGCAATAAATGTAGTGCTGCCAGTGTCCCTGGGCCTCATAGAGCCCCTCCTGCCACCCTCTCCTCACCTGGAGCAGAAAGGAGTCCGCCAACAGGGCTGGAGAAACGTATACTATTAATAACTGGCACTTACAAAGCTATAATATGTGCGATGCACCACTTGAAGTTGTTTAGGCAAACTAACTCAAAACACCCTTGAGAGGCATGTTACAACTAATATCCCCATTTTATAAATGGGATATAGGAGATTAAGCACCTTGTCCAAGATTGTCACCAACTGCTAAGTAGTAAAACTGGGACCTGACTCCGGGCACTCTGGCTGTAGAATCTGTACTCTGAAATGCTACTGCTTGACAAACATCAAGCTGTCCTTGGCGTTCCTTTCTTTCCCTCACCACAGATACCACTCTCCTCCAGCAAAATCCCCAATAGGAATAATTCCCTTCGAGTGTTTGGCTGAAGCTGGGACCCATGCTACACTAGCATCTTCCAAAGTTTATTTTTCCAATCACAATTTAAAAACAGTTCTCTCAGGCCCAAAATGTCATGCCATTAACACTCACTAATAGCTGATAGTTAAATCAACTAATAGTTGATTTAAATGTCATATTTTCTAGCTGTTCTCTTAGCATTGGTAAGTTATCATAGAAGGCCAGAGAAATCTGGAATAGGGGCCACTACCCAGAAATGAGAAACTCTAGCAGCATTCAAAAGTGGGAAATAATGGGAGACCATGGGGACTGGAGAGGCAATAATAAGTCACAGATGAAAAGGGAGTTGGAGAGATGATAAAATAAACATCCTCAACTTAGTTTGCACCTTTGGCCACTGAACCAGGGGTTGTTACGATGCTACAGCCAGATCTGGCTTCTGTAATTATTACTCAAATCCTGAGGCACTAAAAGAAAACAAGTCTACCTAGCTCCTGTCTTTGGCAGCCCTCAAAATGCATCTTTCCCTTCCCAAGCCAATGCCAATGAACCCTTAAGTGAACGTTCACAACTCCAGGTATAATAGTTTGTGAGCGCCAGTCTCAAATGGATCTCAGGTGCAGCTCATATAAATGATACACTCTCAAGGGCTTGCCAGCCGGAAGCACAACCTGTAAACAAACTGGTTATAATAGCAATTCATTGTGTGGCAGACAGTGTGTGACGACTTCTTTGAAAGCATCCCACAGAATAAAAGAGTTTCTGTTTGCACAGAATACCATGGCAACTGACAATTACATCCCAATAGAAACATTTAAAAAAAAGAAAGCAGTCTGATAGAGATTTGGAAGAACCAGAACTTTCCCGAGAGCCTCGTAAATTGGAGTGCTTGCTCCGGGCTTGTGCTGGGGGCCCCAAGAAGCAGAAGCTGAGCAGTGACTCAAAGTGGCTGCTGCAGGAGGAGATGAGAGGGATCTATCACTTGGTGGTGGGGAGAGAGAGAAGGAAGTAAAAGATGAGGATCAGGTGAGCATCCCACATCCTCTGCAGCCATCGAGACAGTTGGATGGGATTGAGTTGATAGCCAGGCAGCCGCATTTCTTTCCCTTTCTGCTAGGAGTGGGTCATCCGTTCATGACCCCTGCTTTCCTCTAATAGCTTTTATTCCCCTCCCTGCAAACACTTCTACCTCTAGTTGCTGTTCAAGAGGCCAAGATGGACACTAAGTCAACCTCATGAAACCGTTACATTAGCAGCGGGACCCCTGCAGTGAAATCAGAAAACAACTTTGTTTTCCCAGTTTAACATTCAGATCCACTCTTTTCGGCAGGCTCTTCCTCTTGTGTTTGGATAAAAAATCTTATAATCACTCTCAAGTACAAGAGGTCTTCTGGCAAGGTCAAGTCATTAAAAGTCAGTCTTGATTCAGTGATGAAAATATCCAGTCTGGTGCAATTAGTTAAAATTTCAACCTTCATTAAATGTTAGTCTTCACTCTTGGCTCAGGCCTGCCCTGGGAAAGTGGGGTTTGTTGCTTCTCTCTCCTTTCTGGTCTCCCATTCCCACACCTGGGAACCCACTCACTCAGATGCTTATGGGTCCCCAGGAGCTGAATTCTCCAAAAATCTTCTTTACTCCTCCGTACACTTGATGCCTTCCATGTGAGTAATGGATTAAAAATCTTAAAACTCATTTTTGACCACATAAATTATTGGATCATTCAACCAATTCAACAAAATGTGCATTCAGCTTTTTGATTAAATAACAAACCACAGGATGTCTGCCATATACAGAGCACTGTGCTAGATATTGCCTAAGACACACTCCCTGCTATCCAGAAACGTTTCCCTCTAGTTCAGACGAGAAAATGTGTACACAAATGATGAGACCACAAAGCTGTGTATACTATGGCCTTGTGGTCATGAGAATAGTAAGTGCTATAATAAATTAGCAAAGGAAACTATCCCTTCCAACATAGATTATTGGAGAAGACTTTATTAGGAAGTGGGATGTGAATTTGAAACTTGAAGTCTGTGTAATAATAATAACTCAATATGGTGTTTCACGTGCATATTATTACTTAATCCCTACAATAATCTTATGAAGTAGGTACTATCATTATCTGCAATTACGTATGAGGAAATTAAAGCCTAGCAATATTAAGTAATTTTTCCAAGATCACATAGCTGGAAAGCGAAGGATCAGAGATTCAAACCAACATTGTCACTTCAGAATCTTGGGAGAGAACTTTCCAAAGCGGGAGGTGGAGGTGGAGAAGAGCATAAACAAGGGAATAAAGTGAGGACGGTAAAGGATGGTCAAAGCACGAGCTAATATGACATCCCATTTTGACAGGAGGGAGTAATCTCAGTAGGAGGTACTGGAAGATGATATAAGAGTTAGATGGGGCAGTGGACCCATCTCCAAATCTGAGCAGTCTTTAAGAAGGACCTCTAACAGAAGAGCATCGCCAGCAGATGCTTCTCCCATTTGTGTTCCCCCACCTCGCCTAGGGCCAACCACACAATACATTTTCTTGAGCTCCACCCTGTGTTCACTTCACTGGTTTATTTATTTGTTATGGCAGCAGGATTTGCTCTGACAAGTCCTATACCAGGAGAGTCTCTATTTGTACAGTTCTGTGTTCAGGCATCCAGGCAGTTCGTCCTTGTTACTCTCCTTTCCCACAACCCAGATAAATAAAAATGCCAATCAAAAGTCTCCAGTAGGGCAGGCTGCTTTGGTTTAATCTTTTGGTGTATTTAGAGAATATGGTGTTTGTGTTGGGGGAGACATGTGAGAGACAGGAAAGAGTAGTCAATAGAATCATGACCTGGAGAATAGATCTGTCAAAACTAAGAAAAATTAATTTATCTGTTCAGAGAAAGACAATCACAATTTTCAGTGGGTTCTTAGGAAGTGTGATATCAACAGCCATTTAGCCACAAAGATGCCTTTTTATTTTAAAAAAAGTCATATTACCTATTGTTATATTTGGTGATTTCTAGAGTGACATCCTTGTGAAATGGTGAGGACTAATGATATCTCTTAAAAATTCAACACATCAACAGTTCAGAATGCTGCTCCTTCGTCTCTCCCACATGACCATTTCTCTCCCGAGAGCCAAGGTCTGTCCTCATGTGCTTTTAATCTTCAACGTAGTCAAATACATCACTGACATTTTGTATTTACTAGACACCCTGGTTACTATTTTTTTCCCCCAAATGATAAAGGAACAAATAATATAGAGCAATCACTGACAGCTGCAGGAGAATGAGTTAGAACTTCAAAACTCTGGTTTCCAGATTGTTGCTGGGTCTGGCCCTATATTGCAATTCCTATAGAGGTTGCTATGGCTTTTCTTGTGAGTGAGATACAAGAAGAAATTCCAAAAGCATCAGGAATAGAATAATTTATATTTTCCTTGTGGTTTTCACCGTTTCTTAGAATAGCTGTGGTCTCAGATTTTAGATTTTTTTTCACCACTTTTGTTTTATGTAACTTTGGAAACTTTGCTTTCAGTCCCTAAAGAAGAACAGCAAATGTGCATGAAATGCGTCTCTTGGAAATTCAGAGTGAGGTGCTGGTAAGTTCTGCAGTAAAGAATTACATTCAATTTTGTTTCACCTGAAAGTCCTCCTACTCTTCTTCTTGTACTAGCTATTATCGTCCTGTAGACACGTGTCAGGAAGCACTGGTACAGGTAAAAATAAAGACATGCAGCATCTGGCCCATCAGAGTGGACGATAATAAAGACTTTTGGTTGACAGGAAGAAAAATAATGGATAACACAGAACTGTGAGAGTATTTTTCATGCATATCCTGAATATAAACTGTTGCTATGATAAAAATAAAATAAATTAGAGCTTATCATTTGAAGTCTCATTTTTATACTATTTCCTGCAAAAACATACTCGAGGTTTCCAGAAAATTCTCTGGAATTTTTAAACAAACATTCTCAGTGTGCCCAAGCTACATGCCCCGGCCTCTTATTTCACCTTTATAAAGAGATATGACCCATTGAAAACTGCACAGACACAATGATGTGCCAGGAAAGTACACCCACAGAAAATTTTTTTCTAGAAACTGCAGCAGAACCCTCCTGCATCTAATTGAATCCAGTAAATTTTCCCTGATCTAAGCAGAAAAGCATATAAAGAGTCAGTTACACTGCAGCTGCAGCCATGACGATGTGCTTTGAATCTAAGAGCCCTGGAAATAAACAGCCCTATGACAAATACGTATTTCCTTAGAAGAGAAAATAAAGCCTAAGGATAGAAGGAACAGAGTTTACCTCTTTATTTTGCAGACAGCATCTGAAGCCATTTTCATCAATTTCATGTGGGTAGTTTATCAAAGGGAAAGGCCTGGAATTTAGGAGCTATGTCAACAGTGAGAAAACATATGTACCTAAAAAAAGGAAAACCACTAGTTTCCATGGCTCAAATTCCCCAAATGTTAAATGCAAAAAGAATTTTCCATTTATCCAGAAATAACTTATCTGGCAGGTGCTATAGATTGAATGTTTGTATCCCTCTCAAAGTTCATATGTTGAAATCCTAATCCCCAATGTGACGGTATTAGGAGGTGGGGCCTTCGGGAGGTAGTTAACTCATGAGGGCAGAGCCCTCATGAATGGAATTAGTGCCCTCATAAAAGAGGCCCGAGAAAGCGCCCTTCCCTCTTCTGCCATGTGAGGTGACATTGAGAAGATGGCCCTCAATGAGGAAGTGAGTCTTCACCAGACAGCAGATGTGCAAGCACCGCGCTCTTCGACTTCCAGCCTCCAGAACTATGTGAAATAAATTTTTGTTGTTTATCTGCCACCCAGTCTGTGGTAAATTGTTCCAGCAACCCAAAGAACTAAGATAGAAATTGGTACTGAGAGTGGGATGCTGCTGTCACAAGTAGATAAAAACATGGAAGCGGCTTTGGAACTGGGTAATGGGTAGAGGCTGGAAGAATTTTGAGATACATGCTAGAAAAAGCTTACATTGCTGTGAACAGACGATTAAGGGCAATTCTGGTAAGAGCCCAGAAAGAAAAGAAGAGAGCTATAGAGAAAGCTGCAATGTTCTTAGAGAATAACTAAGTAACCCAGAAAAGAATTTTGGTAGAAGTATAGAAATATAGGCCATTCTGATGAGATCACAGATGGAAACGAGGCACACGTTATTGGATAATGGAGGAAAGGCCATCCTTGTTATAAAGTGGCAAAGAGCTCAGCTGAATTATGTTCATGTCCTAGTGTTCTGTTTAAGGTAGAACTTTCGAGGGATGAACTTGGATATTGGGCTGAGGAAATTAAGCAAAGTTTTGCGGAAATGGCCTGATTCCTCTTGACTGCTTATGGTAAAATGCAAGAAGAGAGAAATGACTTAAAGATGGAATTGCTATTAAAAAGGAAGCAGAACTTAAAGATTTGAAAAATTCTCAGCTTATCCATATTGGAAAAAATGAGAAAAAGCCTATTTTGGAGGGAACATGAAGGATGTGGCCAAATTTGATAAAGAGATTAATATGGACCAACGATCTCAACAGAAGCTAGAAGCTATTCATCAAAACAATGAGGAGACTATCTAAACATAAGCTGTATCGGGAATCACCCAGCCTTCCCTCCTGTGTGTCTCCTTTACTCACACTACTACCTCACTCACTATACTTCTGACACCAGGTGTGTGTGGCTTTCCCTCCACCAAGCAATTCTCCAGACATCAGCTGAGTATCTTACAATTTAACTCAATTCTGACACTATCCACCTGGAGATAGCGTCAGATCCCGCAGGTTAAGGGCTCAGACCCACAAGACTGCTCCTACCCCACTTCAGATGCCAATCGAAAGTCCAGATTGTGACCTGGCTTCTGACCAAATGGCTATAAATCTGAGGTTCTCACAACCCCATCCTCAGATTTTATTAATTTGCTAGAACAGCTCGCAGAACTCAGAGAAACGCTTACTTAACATTTACCAGTTTATTATTGAATGATATGGTAAAGGATGCAGATGAACAGCCAGATGAAAAGCCACATTGGGCGAGGTCTGGGAGGGTCCTGAGCACAGGAGTTTCTGTCCCTGTGGACTTGGGGTGCGTCACCCTCCTGGTATGTGGATGTGTTCGCCGACCTGGAAGCTCTCGGAACCCTATCCTTTTGTGATTTATGGAGGCTTCCTCACGTAGGCATGATGAATTAACTCCATTTCCAGTCCCTCTCTCCTCCTGGAGGATGGCAGATGAGATTGAAAGTTCCAAGTTTCTAATCATGGCTTGGTCTTTCTGGTGACCAGCCCCTATCCAGGAGCCATTCAGGAGCCCACCCAGAGTCACCTCATCAAAACAAAAGATATTCCTAGTGCTCTTATCACTTAGGAATTTACAAGGGTTTCAGGAGCCCTGTGTCAGGAACCAGGGTCAAAGACTAAATATTTATATTTACTATTATTTCACACAAGGCAAGATGTATTGTCCAAGACAGTGGAAGAAGGACTCCAAAGCCGTGGAGACCATCAGAGCTATCCCTCCCACCACAGGCCCAGAGTGCAAGGGCCTAGGGGGTGAAAAGATTTCAAAAGAGGGGCCACGGCCCAGTGGCGCCACCTCACATCATGGGTTCTGCTCCCTGCACTTCATTCCTGCACTCCTCTGCCACCAGAGCTTCAGCTCCTGTGGGTCCTGGTGAAGTATACGCTGTGCCCAGCAAAGCTATGGGGGCATGACTGCCTCCTCCTAGATTTCAAAGGATGCCCCCAAGAGACTCAGGTTCCAGGCAGAGAACTGCCATAGGAGTGGGGCCACCACAGAGAGCCCCCAGTAGAGCAATGCCCAGTGAAACCATGGGGCTGAAACTATCTCCATGACCCCAGACCAGTAGAGTCACTGGTGTGCAATTCCAGCCTGGGAGAGCTGCAGGCACTTGACTCCAACTCATGAGAGACACCACATGGGCTGTACTAGGCAAAGCCACAGAGACAGAGCTGCCAGGAGACTTGAGGCCCAACCCTTGCCCTCAAAGGCAGATCCCCCTCTCAGTGTGTCTAGAAGGCAGAACTTCCTCCTTAATGGGCCTAGAGGGCAGAACATTGAGTCAAAGATTATTTGTGAACCTCAAGGTCTAATGATGTTTGCCCTCTTGGATTTTGGACTTGCTCAGGATTCTTTCTTTCCTGTTTTCCCCTTTTGGAATTGGAGTGTCTGTCCTAGGCCTGTCCTACCACGGCATTTTGTAAGCACATGCTATGTTTGACTTCACAAATTCACAGCTGGAGAGGAATTTGTCTCAGGATGAATCACACCTTGAGTCTCAACCATATCTGATTTACATATTTAGATGAGACTTTGGACTTAGACTTTTGAGTTGATGACATATGAGAAGGACACCCTTTTGGGGGGTCAAGGGTGAAATTTTGTTATAGCAGCCTGAATAGACTTAAGACAGCAGGCTCAATTTATCCAAGATATAGCTCAAAACCACACAGTAATAACAGAAAAGAAAAATCTGTTCTAAACTTAACTTATTTAATGGTTGTTTCTTGTTAAGGACCAGAGAGGGCTTCTTATAGCTCACCTGTTGAGGAGCATTCAGGGATCTGCTCATACATCTGAAGCACGACTGCAATCAACTACTTCTCACCCAGTTTTCCACACACCTCCCCATCTTGGCTAACTTTCTAATGACGTTTTCCTCTCTCTCATCTCAAAGCTTCCACGGACCACCCTGATAACCAGTACATTACTGGTTCATTCCTGCCTGTGGAGTCCTCTTCCCATAAACTGCCCTCATGTGCAATGGCCACCTTCTCCCCAACCCTGATGTAACCTGTACAAAAATACATGAACTGAATAATTGTGAAAGCTCACCTCCTTCCTCAGGAAATCTGCTTGGGGTGGACTGCCACTGATTCTAGGTAGGGTGGTATGCAGTGGCTAAATCATTTTTGCGGTCACTTGGATATGTTTAGGAACTCACAGAGACAAATTCACAGTGTTTCACATAGAAGTGAGCCCCAGCGAATATTTATTAAATGATTGGCTGGGTGGACAGATGGGATGGATGAAAATGCAATTGGTTTTAGACATCAATTCTATTCTTAATTTCAAGTAACACATTATTAATGTTCACTGTGACATTATATATGGCTTCTATAGTTAAAAAAGGAAAGGAGAGTTGGGTGCCTTGTATATCTGGTAATATTTTGTGTGGATACCTATATTGAAGAGGATAATGCCAGCTTTGTAGCAAATTAATGACAACATTTCAATGGGTTAATATAGTAAAAGTTTATTTCTTGCTCATGAAGGAGTCAAATCAACTCAGCTGTTCCTGTTGGGTGGCTTTCCTCCATGTGGTGATTGAGAGGTCCAGGTTCCTTCTACCTTGTGGCTCTGTCATCACCTGGGGACTCAGACCTGTCTTTACCTAGCCAACAGAGGAAAAGAAAGTAGAGAAGGCACACACGTTCCTTGAGAAAACCTGGCCTGGATGTGACACCCATTTTTTTTTTTTTTTAAAGATTTTATTTTATTTTTTCTCCTTTTTCTCCCCAAAGCCCCCCAGTACACAGTTGTATATTCTTCGTTGTGGGTCCTTGTAGTTGTGGCATGTGGGACGCTGCCTCAGCGTGGTTTGATGAGCAGTGCCATGTCCGCGCCCAGGATTCGAACTGACGAAACACTGGGCCGCCTGCCGCGGAGCGCACGAACTTAACCACTCGGCCACGGGGCCAGCCCCGATGTGACACCCATTTTTCCTACTCACATTCCATCAGCAACAGTTCATCACGTGGCCACACTGGGATGGAGGATGGGCTGGAAAATGAAGTCCATGGCTAGACAACTGCCTCCTACCTAGCATAAATTCATGGTAAGGGAAGGTGGTTACAAACTTTTGGTGACTAGCTAGCCATCTCTGATGTTCAACTTCAAAAGAAATACAAAACAACTAGTAAAGATTACTTTTAATGAGAATGCCCAATCCTGTTTGGAAAACAGCACTCTCACATATTGCTTCTAATTGGTGAAACATTTTTTGTTCCATTTTCAAACTGACTTATTTAGAAAGCAATTTGGCAATATGTATTACAACTCAAGTTTTTTCTGTCTTTGGATCCAGTGGTAATTCTGAGAATCCATATTAAGATAATATTCCAAAATATTTTTTAAAGCTTTATGTATAAAGATGTTGACCACAGAGTTATTTAAGCAATGAAAAATTAGGAAAAATAGTGAAAATTTATTAGTAAGGGAATAGTTAATTACATGGTCAAACATTTGTCCAATGCCATATTTATGTAGCCATTGAAATATTTATGAAGCATTTTAACAGTGTTTGCCATAAAGCTTTATTTTTTTTTTAGATTGGCACCTGAGCTAACATTGTTGCCAATCTTTTTTTTTTTTCCTTCTTCTCCCAAACCCCCCCGTAAATAGTTGTATATTTTAGTTGTAGGCCCTTCTGGTTGTGCTATGTGGGACACTGCCTCAGCATGGCCTGATGAGCGGTGCCAAGTCCATTCCCAGGATCCGAACTGGTGAAACCCTGGGCCGCCGAAGCAGTGAGCGAACTTAACCACTTGGCCACGGGGCCAGCCCCTAAAGCTTTATTTTTTAAAGCAAGTTACCAAATTTTATGTGCAGTATTATCTCAATTATGTAAAAAATACGAGAAACATAGAAAAACACTGAATATGCTAAACATTAGCTGAAGTTCCTTCTAGGTGGTAGGATATGGTAATTAATTTTCTTTTTGTTTTTTCATAATATTCAAATTTTCTAAAGTGAATGTACATTATAACTTTATATTTAGAAAAATATTAACTTGGAGGGTAAGGAGAATGACCTTATACAAGGCAGATCTATTACTCAGTAGAATTTGGTTGGATCTTTCTTGCAACTGCTCCCATCTCCTCTTTCCTTGGCTGTGTTCCCCATTCTTGATCTTGGCTGCTGCTTTTGATGCTCCCTGTAACATCAACCAGTAAACTCCTTTTATTAAGTCAGCTTGCTCCTCCAATACTGCCATTTGTTGTTGCGGCATTCATTATTTCCTGGTAATAACACCCCTTGCTCAGAATTTTAGGGCTCATCAACTCTGTGATAGTAAAAAAATAAAATGATTACAGCAGTTCCTTTAAGGAGACTGATCTGGAGCAATGTGCATGGAAGATTTGAATGTGATAATGACTTACATAATTCTTCTACCCTTTTATGTGAATAACAGGAATACTGACTATACTATGTCTACAGGACTCTTCAGTAGACTGCAAGCTCCTGGAACATAGCAATTGCATCATCTTGGTTTCTCCAGTGCCTAACATAGTTCTGATACATAATTGGCACTTAATAGACGTTTTAAATAAATAAATGACTGAATGGATGGAAGGAAGGGTAACTATTAATGATGGTGATTGCTATTTACTAATGGAGATCAGCCAGTCAATTAATGTTTATTGAGCACACTTTATGTGCCAATTTGTGCTTGGAACTAGATTCCAAGAAATCATGGTAGGGAAAAAAAAAAGGTAGATTGGTGAATTAGATGGACTTTTCAGCCAGTGTAAATGTGAAAATATGGAACCCTCTGAAGCCTTTTTAAGATGTGTTTGGCCCATCCAGCTAGTGCTAACTAGTGGATACATGGTCCCAGGGCTACAGATCCGGATTAAGCATAGTTGGGTAGACCAGGCATAGTTTGGTCACTGTTTAGTCGAGTAGTCCGCCAGGGTCAAGTGGTCACAGATAGGGTAAGCATGAGTGTTAAAGGTTAACGAGACAGCTCATGTGCAGACCATCAGTGTAGCAACCACCTGGGATCAGCTCTGCCCAAGCTTCTGCTGACTTTCAATCTGGCAATTTAGATGGAAATTGACTCTTCCCACCTCTCCATTTCCTCTGGACTTAACACAATCACCTGGATATCCTAATTAGGGCCCTCATGATCCACAGTCCCTAAAAGGAGTCCTCTTATAGGGTAGGCTGGGAATCTGGCCCTTCTCAAAGCTCCACGCGTGAGCAATGGTCTTAGTAATGGGGACTCACCCCATTCCTGATTGCTAGGATGAACGGTTTCTACCACTCAGAGCCTTATGAATGGACTTGTCTAAGACTATAATCCCTTACACACGTGCCACTCTGCGTGACTCACATGCCCTGAATACTGCTTCAGTGCTGAGTCTGCCTGTGCCCCAAGACCTGGAATCCTCAGCGGCACCCTGTCTTGTCTTTAATTTGCAGCAGCTCTCATAAATGCAGAAAGAAATGTTTTTCTAAGAAGCTAAATGTGACATCTATGTTCTTGAAAGAATGTAAAAGATTGGAAATAAACACTCCTTTTAAAAAATTTCTCTGGCCCGGCCCTGTGACTGAGTGGTTAAGTGCGTGCGCTCTGCTTCAGCAGCCCAGGGTTTCACTGATTCGGATCCTGGGCGCGGACATGGCACCGCTCATCAAGCCACGCTGAGGTGACGTCCCACATGCCACAACTAGAACGACCCAAAACTAAAATATACAACTACGTACTGGGAGGATTTGGGGGAAAAAAGCAGGAAAAAAAAAGAAGATTGGCAACAGTTGTTAGCTCAGGTGCCAATCTAAATCATTCTTTAGAATTCTACAAAACCACATCTGTGTGCCTTCTTTTACATACATTTCTATAAAAACATATATTTTAAAATATCATGTTATAATTCTTTCAGGGAAAATTAAAGGTCTTGGCAATCACCAATCACTTCTGTTTTCATGCAGAGAATGTTTCTATAGAAGTCCACCAGCAACATCACCAACAAAAACATCTATTTTAAAGTAAGTTGGCAGTAACTGTTACCCCAAATTTGGCAGAAAAACAAAAATAGTCCAAATAAATATAATTTTTTCCCTCAGCAAAGTCAACAATCTTACACAAATCTATGGACATGTTGTACCTTAACTCTAGGGATACTCTGGTTTGTCTCACTGACAAATTTTTATTAAAAAAAAAAAAAAGGTAGCGGAGGGGTGGCCAGCCCTGTGGTGTAGTGGTTAAGTTCACATGCTCTGCTTCACAGGCCCGGGGCTCACAGGTTCGATCCCAGGTGCGGACCTACACACCACTCATCAAAGCCACGCTGTGGCAGCATCCCACATATAAAATAGAGGAAGATTGGCACAGATGTTAGCTCAGGGACCATCTTCCTCACCAAAAAAAAAAAACTTTCAAAGTTACAGATTTCAAGAGGATCTTATTTAAGACCAATTCATTAGAGGAAAACAAAGCATTGGGAGGACAAAGATTTTGGAATTTCATACCACTCTCCCTGAAATTTATTTGAGAAACTCCTAGCAGTCATCAAGACACTGGAAAAGCACCGATCAGCCCTATGTTGGTTCACAAACTGGCCCCTGTACACAGAGGGCAAGGAAAGACCAAAGAAAGATGCAGACTGTTATGTGGCATGTTTAATAAGCAAGGAAACTTACATACCAGGCTTGTCTTGGGCAGCGGCAAGATGTGAGGATCTCCACATCCACCCACCAGAATCTTAAATGTTTATAGAGGCTTTCACTGGGTTCAGTCATGTATACCATCCAGATGATCTCAACAACACGTTACTATCTCAAGGCTGTGTCCATGGGACAGCTTCGAGTGCAGGGGAAGGCAAGCGGAGCACACATTCCAAGGACAGGGGAGGGGTGAGGAGCCTCCAACTGCCCAGGTCCAACCCGAGGGTCAACCAGTGGTCACATCCTTTCCACGACCTCTTCCAACATCCTAGCAGGCAAGAGGCTAAGCTATTTTGCCCAAAGTAGCAACAAAGAATCCCCAACAAACTTAAAGAAAGCAGAAGAAAATAATTACCTGTTGCATATCCTCATTATCTTTGTTACTGACCATTTGAAAAACAAGGGACCCAAAGCTCTGTCCTGATTAAAGGGAGGTTCAGAAGATACAGTCAAAAAGATGCATCCCCTAGATACGGATTTACTATGCTAATTGCAAATAGGATAAAAAATACAAGTGGCTCTCTGAACTACAGACCTTATTCAGTACAATTACATACTCCATAAACACCACTGATTGCTACAGAGACAGTATTACAAGTGTTGAGAGTACTCTGGACTGTCAGACTATTTGGATTTGAATCCTACCTCCCATGCATGCTATGTGACCTTGAACAATTCACTTACCCTCTCTGAGTCTTAGCCGCCTTATCTGTAAAATGGGGATAAAAATAGTAATTACCTCAAGGATTGTTATGAGGATTAAATGAGTCAATTTATGTAAAGTTAATACATTTAAGAAAAGTACCATTGTACAGTAAATACTATATTATTATACACCAATACTAATACGCTAAATTTCACTGACAAGTCAAAAATTGCTAAATCTGTGCCTATCTAAACAAAACACTTATGATAAATGAAAAGATTTCATTATTAACATTATCAATAATTGCTTTGTTTCAAGATGGTGGACACTGATACTCTGAACAAGTATACCAAATTTGGTAAAATCTATCAGTTCCTTCAAAATCATTGTGGAATAAATATACAAACAGAATGAAAGACATTAACTGTCAAATGATGAATTAAAATAGAAATTTCATTTGCTTTCTATCAAAAACGGTTACGAAATTATCTGGACTATTATTCAGAGCAAAGTATTGGTTGTAAACTTGAAAGTATTCAGAGTAATTGGAGTTTTACAGCTTTCAATCGCCAATCTGGTACAATTCAACTAAAAAATAGCAATAGCAAATCCTCCAGTTAACACAGCACACTTAAAACATTCGCTTTCCTCCATTCCTTATGACGCTTCACTAAAACAAAACAGAGGTTAAAAAAGAGTAGGGGACATAGACCCACAAGAACAAAGAGAACAGGAGAAGAGACCACAGCAAAATGCCCACAAAAATTTAGAAACTGATTGATGTGTATTGAGTTGTATCCCCTTAAAATATACATTGAATGTGACCTTATTTGGAAATAGGGTCTGTGTGGATGTGATCAAATTAAAATGAGGTCATAATGAGTTATGGTGGGCCCTAATCTAATGACAAGTGTCTTTACAGCAGACGGATATCTGGGCACAGAAAGACCCACAGGGAGAACACCATGTGATGATGGGGGCAGAGACTGGAGTGATGCATCTATAAGCCAAGGAACACGAAGGACTGCCAGCAACCACCAGAAGCTAAGACAGAAGCATGGGACCCCTCAGAGCCCCCAGAAGAAACAAAGCTTCTGATACCTCGATTCCAGAGTTCTAGCTTTTGTAGCTGTGAGAGAAAAAATATTTGTCTAATTAAATTGAGAAAATCACTCAAAGTAGAACAAAAAGGCAAAGAGATAGAAAATAGGACAAAGAAAAAACATCAGCAAGAAGGTTCAACATCTGAATAATGAATTTCTAAAAAGAAGAGATAACAATAAGGGAGGGGGATACTAGAGGAAATCATCAAGTAAATAATAGCAGAAAAACTCCAGAACTGTAGAACATAAAATGGAGGAGAGGAAATCATAAAATAAATAATACCAGGGGCCAGCCCCGTGGCCAGGTGGCTAAGTTTGTGCGCTCCCCTTCAGTGGCCCAGGGTTTTGCTGGTTCAGATCCTGGGTGCAGACACGGCACTGCTCATCAGGCCATGCTGAGGCAGCATCCCACACGCCACAACCAGAAGGACCTACAATTAGAACAACTATGTATGGGGGGTGGGATGTGGGGATGGGGGGGCTTTGGGGAGAAGAAGCACCAGAAAAAAAAAGAGATTGGCAACAGATGTCAGCTCAGGTGTCAATCTTTAGAAAAAATAATAATACCAAAAAAATTTCCAGAACTGAAGAACATGTGTTTCAAGATTGAAAACAGCCAACAAAGTGCCAGATCAATAAAAATTAGAAAAGAGCCATAACTAAGAAACATGATTGTGTCTTAGAACACTGGGAATAAAGAGCAGATCCTAAAACTTCTTGAGACAAAACAAACAGAAGAGAAGCAGGTTACATATAAAGAAATCCGTTACCTATAAAGGAACAGGAATCTTAATGATGTAGGACTTCTCAACGACAATACTGGAAAGCTAAACTACCGTGAAGCTAGCCCTTTAACATTCTGAGTGAAAATTATTTTCAACCAAGAATTCTATACTCAACCAGAATTAAAGACAGTTATAGACAGTTCTTCTAAGGAAAAGAAAAGAAAAAAAAAAACGCACCTGCCTGCAACATTCCGCAAGAAACTACTGGAGGATATGTTCCACAAAATGAGAGGACAAAATCAAGAAAAAGGAGCATACAGATTCAGGAAATAGGGAATCCATCTCAGGAATGAAGTATGGCTCATTCCCTGGACGGCAGTGAGGGAGACCCCAGGACATCAGCTGAACCCAGCGCCTCTCAGACTTTGACGTGTGCAGGAATTAGTGGCGGATCTGGTTAAAATGCAGATTCTGATTCAAGAAGTCTGAGTGGAACCTGAAATTCGGCATTTTTAACAAGCTCGCCTCAGGATGTTGACGCTGCTGGTTCCGGGACTACACTTTGCTTAGCAGGGTGTGGAGGACAAACAGTCCAAATTGTTTAAAGAAGATTGTACAGAGAGAGAAATTGATTTGCTTCTGGGAGATAACTGAGGATGAATCAGTGTTAGGCAATAATAGCATAGCAGAGGGCGGAGACGGATGGAAGAGAGGAAGAGAAAGATTAATCTTTTAAATAAATAAAATCAAGGAAAGACAAGGGCTGGGGTTCAGCCTTATAACTAGTAAACCCCTGAAGAGGAAGCCCAGACCACCTTAACCGATCGGAATTCGGGCGTCTGGGGTCTCAGGACCACCCCTGGGCGATGCTCGGGACGGCGGTACCGGTCCGCCCGGGGACGCAGACAGGGTAGACGGAATATGCATCTCCCCAGATCCGGGAGGGGGCGGAGCCTCGGCCAGCCCGGGCTCCGGGTCTTAGGGGGCGGGGCATGGGCGGAGCCTTTTCCCTAAATTAGCGGGCCCGCGGCTGCGCGGGGGATCGGATTGGTGGCTCTTGACCTCGGAAGTAGTCGGCGGCGCTCGGAAGCAGCGGCGGGACGCGGGAGTCGGCGGGCTCTGAGACTGCAGGATGGTCGGAGGCGGCGGGAAGCGCCGGCCCGGCGGGGAGGGCCCGCAGGTACTGCGGCAGAGGCTGTGCGGGCTCGGCCGGCCGCCTTGGGTGATGGCCGGGGCAGCACAGTGCGTTTATCCAGGAGTCATTGAGCGCCTGCTGCGTGCCCGGGAACGGCGGTCGGCTCCAGGGAGCCTGCCCAGGGCCGCTGCCGCCCTCTCTGCTGGGGTTTGGACCAGAGCAGTAGCGCCGTGACATCTTCTGCCCTCCTCCCCGTGCAGTCCTGGGGAAGCAGATTAAGACAACCAACGGCTCATTGGGTCACTCAGCCAGATTGATTGGAAACCGACAACTCCTGTCCCCGCTGCCCCACGTAGAGCCCCCAGCCTGGGGAGGCGGGGCACGAAGGAATGTACATTTTACTGTAACTTTTTTGTTGGCGTTATAGCGCTAATGTGTAGAAAGTGCTGTGGAACATTGAAGGAGGATTTAACAAGTCCCCGGGGAACGTTAAGGAAGTCTTTTAGGGCAACTCAGGTTTGAAATGGTTCCTGAAGGCAGAGAAGAGAATTAAGGGATGAGTGGAGAGAAGGTTTGGGCACAGCGGAGAGTTAGGCCTGGCTGGAGCCTGGAAGGTGGAAAAGTAAGAGGGACCTGATCAGAAAGGCACTCATGAGGGAGGGGGGTGTAAAGTATGTGCGTTTTCTCATGCTTTTATAGGATTTCAGAGGTTCTGTGACCACTGCAGTAGCAATAAAGAGAGTCGGGCAGGAAAGAAGTGTCGCTGTGATAGGTAGAGTTTTAGAAAAGTTACTCTGGCTTTAATATAAACTGGATGGGGTGAGGCTGTTAAGAGGGCTTAGCTGTTGGAGGGCCGTGGGCCTGGGCCTTTGTGTTGGGTCGTGCTTTCTAGGAACACAGGGGCGAGGCATAAGTGCAGCCTCTGAGGGGGACAGCTGTCCTACCTTTTAGTTACTGAGGATTTGGAGATGCTGAACTAGTGTGTGAGGTAAGGCAGAGCTGAGCGAATCCTTATCTCCCTTTGAAGGTGCAGCGAACCGCTTTGACAGTGACAGTATAAGAAATAAAATATCAAAAATGCAGATGAGTCTAAAGAGACTACAGCTAACAGTAATAGCCAGCATGTATATATTAGGTGCTAGGACTATTCTGTGTATTTTACAAATAATAACTTACTCCTCGTCACAACCCTATGACGTAGATACTACATACGCCCTTTGTGTCGTTGGGGAAACCAGGCACAGAGAGGTTAAGTAATTTGCTCAAGGTGACAGAGCTGGAAATCAGAAGAGTCAGGAGTCAGCCCAGGCAATCTAACCATTATGCAAAATTGCCTTTCAGCCAGGTAGATTAAGGCTGTTCTCTCTAACGTCTTAAATTTGAGCCAGTGTTTGAAAGTCCAACCAATGACAGTTATAAGAACAGGAGGGAGGATGGGGCAGGACTTGATGTGTCCTCCTGTTCCGTATTTGTAGTTGGAGAAGCAGCTTGAAGTGGTTGAAGCTGTGCTTGGGACCCAGCCTGCCTGGGTGTAAATCCCTGTTCTTCCACTTTCTAGTTAGGGACTTAGGGGAAGTTACTTCATTTCATTTGTAAAGTGTGAATGCTAGTGTCTAGCTTATGAGGTAGTTGTGAGGATGAAATGAGTTAATCCATAGAAAATGCTTAGAACAGTGGCCTGGCAGGTAGTAAGTACATAGTAAGTATTACTTATTGTTCTTACTATTATGATCATTATTACTGTTATTGTTTGCTATTATTATCAACATCCATTTTTGGATCCATATTTCAACAGCCTTTTTGTTCAATTTAATTTTTTTATGACCTCGGATAGACACGTTATAATTCTTGACATAAAAAACTTAGCGGTCAATGCGTGGTCCTCTTTTCCCTTATTTATTTAACAATGTAACAAACACCTGTGAACCCATTGCCCATCCCAACAACTGAAACACTGACAATAGCTCTCCATCCACCTGTGTTCCTCACTTGTCCTTTCTGCCGAACTTCTTCCTGTCACCCCAATTCAATGTAGCAACCAACCTGAATTTTATGTTTTCCCTTGCTGCCTATTTATAGTTTTATCATCTGTGAGTGTATGCTGAAACAATATTTATTTGTTGTTTTTGAACTTCATAAAAAGGCTATCATGCTGCATATAATCTTCAAGGACTTTTTTCTTCATTCAACATATTATTAAGCCTGATCCATATTGTTGTGTATAGCTATATTTCCTTCTCACTGAGAGTAATAGTCCATTGTTTGCAAGTCCTGGAATTATCCATTCTCCTGTCAGTAGGCATTTTCATTTGTTCTGTTTTCTGCTCTTAGATACAGTGTTATCAAGAACAGTCTTGTATGCGTTATGTGATTCATAAATAGATTTTATAGACTTTGAATGATACATACCTAAAGTGACATCAAAAACTTGAGCCTCTAGGGAAAATGGAAGAATATAAATACGAGACACATCTAGGTTAGAATTTTTCAACCTCAGCAATATGGACATTTTGGGCCAGAGAAGTGTTTGTTTGGCGGGCCTGTCCTGTGCGTTGTAGGATGTTTAGGAGCATCCCTGGTCTCTACCCTCGCTAAATGCCAGTAGCACTGCCGCTACCAAATTTATGACAATCAAAAATGTTTCCAGACGTTATCAAACGTGTCCCTTGGGGGGCAAAACTGCTGCGAGTTGAGAAGCACTGATGAAGGTGGAAAGGAAGAAAAAGGAAGGAACTTAATCCAAAAAGAAAGGATCCTGGTTCCTAGAAAGAAAAGGAGATTGCTATTTACAAAACTAAAGACAAGTAACCTCCAAGTGAGCATTTTGTCTCTACAGGAATTTATCCAATATCTAATACACATTATAGCACCCAGCGTACTTAACATAATGAACCTATATTGCAGAGAGATGTTAGAGGTGAGTTTCATAACACAGTCCTGGCATTAAAGGGCCTTTTCTGGAATAATTGTTTTAACTGGCAAATCCCCTTGTGTCCAATTATTTCTGACAATTTGCTTCTGGTGTGATCACTGAATGTTTCAACAAAAGGCACGATGACATCCTGTATACCAAGAGAAAGCATTCTCTTATTATTTCTCTTTTCCCGCTCGTTACCTTTTCTTTTTGTTTTTTGTCTTCTGTGTTTTCCTTATCTTAGAGAAATATATTTAAAGACTTGCTGTGTTGGGTCCCTCTTGCACTGTGTATTATAAGCTGTTCTTTCCCTTTTTTCTTTGCCCAAAAGAATCCCCATATTTTACTCAGAAATACCATTTATAGAGTGTTAAACATGTCTCTCATAGAGTGGGGTGAACAAAAGGAGCAATATTGTTTTGCAAGGAAAGTTATTGAAATTACTTTTGGAGAAACAAAATTTTGTGTGCCAATTTTCAGTGTGAAAAAACAGTTGATGTGAAGAAGAGTAAATCGTGTGAAGCTGATGTCTCCAGTGACCTTCGAAAAGAAGTTGAAAATCATTATAAGCTTTCTCTACCTGAAGATTTCTATCACTTCTGGAAGTTCTGTGAAGAACTGGATCCTGAAAAGCCAGCTGGTGAGTTGCTTCAGAATCGTTCTCCTGCTTCTACCAGTGGAAGCTGGACCAAGGCTCTGAACAGTTCATAGAAAAGGAACTTTTCAAAGATGTTTCTAATAAGAGAAGTATAAAATAATGCTATGATATGTCACTTTGATCTGTTTTACTGGCAGAAGTAAGTAATTTCACGATCTGCTTTGAGGATTTGAAGGAAAACAGGTGCTTTGGTATGTTGCGGGAGTGTTGGTATGACTTAGCAATTCCCTTCTAGGAGCTTGTCCTATGGATTAGGTGAACCAAAAATTATGTTCAATGATATTTATTAAAACAAAGTGGGAAATGGCTTAAAAGCCCATCAGTAACACATCTATTCAATGGATAGTCATCGTTTTAGAAGAACGAGGCCGATTTTTAGGCAATGATTAAAGTTTCACGCGTGAAATGTTTTAAGTGAAAAAGAAATGTATAGAGAAGGCTACTATTAGTATTTAAAAAAAAAATCAAGTATCCACATACACATCCCTGTATACTATCTGTGTGCTTATACCATGTCTGAAAGGATACACAGAAAACTGATAATGGTTGTGACAGTTACTTTTCACTGTTACCCTTGTGTACTGTTTAAATGTTTTAACATGAGTTAGGGTGAGAGAAGCACTCCTATATACTATTGATGGAAATGTATATTGGTAGATAACTGAATTTTGGCAGTATATCAAAAGATTTAAACTGTGTAGCAACTTATCCAAAAATATTCATGGCTGTATACAAACATGTTTTAGCAAAGATGTTCACTGAAGCATTGTTTAGAATAGTAAAAAAAGTTAGAAATGGTAATGTCTATTAATAGAATATATATCTATAATGGAATATGATGCAGCTCTTGAAAATTATGTAAAACATTTAATAGCATAGGAAGTTATTCAGAAATTTTAAGTGAGGACAGGATAGAGAACAAAAAGATGACAACAGCATGATCTCCCTTTAAGATATCTATATATCTTTTTATAAAGGAGAAAAATGTTATTACTGTATACCAGACTGTTAACCTTGTTATCTTTGGCTAGTGAGATGGATAATTTCAGTTTTTTTGTTATTTTAAAAATTAGTGCATGTTATCCTAAACTCTAGCTAAGCTCACCTGGTTTCCGCCTTCACATAAACTGTCTTCATGCTTTTATTTACGTTGTTACCTTTTCCAAGAGTTTTCTTCCTCTCTCCATATCCACCTCCTTACATATCCAGGTCTTGCCTGGAGTGCTTACCTCCCTCTTAGAGAAGCAACGAGGACCCATCTGATGTTGTAAAAGTGTACACTTGAACAGACTTCGTGATTCTGGTTTTATTTAATACTCCCCCTCTGTAATCTGTGAATGGAGAAAGAAGGTGGAATCATCCAGGACTAGGGTTGGCCAAATAGATTGTCAAGGAAGCAAAGGAATCCAGAGTGATAGTAGCTGAGATAAAGGGAAGGGGGAGGAAATATTTTCATTAAATGCATTTTTTATTAAATTACCTTCCTTAATACATACTCGTTTGCTATCTATCTTATCTCTCCCTTAATCTGAGTGTGCTACAAGTATTTGAGGCTAACAACAACGTAAGTAACGAGACAAGGTTAAGTGTGGGCATCTCTAATATACCCATAGAAATACAGAACAGTCTTGCTTTAGCCAAAATAAGAAACAGCAGGAATGTTTGATATGTGATCAGTGGTAAATTTAAGAAACTGTAAATGTAAGTGCCACATTTTCATTACTCTGACTTCTTTTCCATTCAGTGTTTATAAATAACATCTTCACATGTAACTAAAGATTTTCTTTTACTTTACTTTTACTCTTTGTTAAGACAGTGCTTAGAAATAGTTTACTAATGAAAGGCATTATTTCCTATCTGCCTCCAGAAAGTTATTGTCTAAATTTGTTTAATTTTTAGATTCACTTTCCGCAAGCCTTGGTCTTCGATTAGTGGGTCCTTATGATCTCCTTGCCGGAAAACATAAAATGAAGAAAAAATCAGCAAGCCTGAATTTTAACCTTCACTGGAGGTTTTACTATGATCCACCTGAGTTCCAGACCATTATTATTGGAGATGATAAAACTCAATTCCACATGGGGTATTTCAGGTAAATGATCTTTTCTTCTCTAAAATACAGCTACTGTCCTTCTAATGAGTATAAACAGACGTTTGCTGGCCTCACCCAAGGTGAAGGGCGTATTTGTTGCTTATTGGTGGCTACATGGGCTATCTGTTCTCGCTGTTGACCTTCTAACCTACCCGAGGATGGGTGAACTCTGTAGGTTTAACCTCAGTGGTTTCTCCTTTGTGTTATATATAAACTTTTTCTTCCCTTTTGGGTTCAGAACTCTTTTAGCCCAAGAAGATAATTTAGAGCAGCTGCTGTGACTTAAATTAGTCATTGCTTCCAAGGGCCATAGAATTAAGAGTGCACTCTGAAGTCAGGCTGGTCCTGCTGTTCATTATCTGGGTGACCCTGTGCTAGTCGTTTAGGGACTGTGACTTTCTGTGACTCAGTTTCCTTTCATAAAAATGAGGATAATAATTGTACATACCTAAGAGAAATATTAAGAGGATAAAATGGGTACATGCAAGATGGTTAGAATGTTAATAGAAGTAGCCTGAGGGGGAAAAATACATTGTGTACTAGTACTGGGAGAGACGCTGTTGTTTAAAGTGGAGATTAGGGCCGGCCAAGTGGTTGAGTTCGCGGGCTCCACTTTGGTGGCCCCAGGTTTCGCCTGTCTGGGTGCAGACATGGAAGTACTCATCAGGCCATGCTGAGGTGGCATCCCACATAGCGGAGCCAGAAGGACCTACAACTAGAATATACAATTATGTACTAGGGGGCTTTAGGGAGAAGAAAAAAAAAGTTTAAATAAAAAAATTTAAAAATACAAAATAAGTAAAATGGAGATTAACTGTAAGGTAATAGAGAAAGTACAGGAAATGTGCCAGGAGAAGCACTGTGCAGTAGAGTGCACACAGGGCTGGGAATTGAGTTACATGGGTTCTGCTTCTGGCTTTGCCATTAACTTACTGGGACTTTGGCTCAGTCACTTCATCTCTCTGTTAGTTTCCTCAATTGTAAAATAGAAGAATTTGGTCATATATATGAATTGGATCCTTTCACCCCCTAATGTTTTCTAATCCTGTCTGTCCTGTTTCTTTTTGTTTTTCCAAATTTTTTCCACAGATTATAAAACTGGGGTAGAGATGATCCTGTATAACCTCTTTCCCTGCTTCTTTTGACAGGCCTATTCTCCCTGTCTTTGTATTTAGTTATAAAAATAACTAGGTCCTAAGAATCTGAATTTTAGATTCTGTTATGTAAATAAGATTTATCGTAGATATTCCTGAGAAACTTAGAGCTTAAATGGGGCAAATTTTTTCCAATTTCTTAAAAGCATGCAGATAATTTATATTATCAGGAAGTAGAATTTATCAGCAACTAAATTTTTAATCTTTTGCTTAAACAGGGATTCTCCTGATGAACTTCCTGTATATGTTGGTACAAATGAAGCCAAGAAAAATTGTATAATTGTTCAAAATGGAGATAATGTGTTTGCTGCAGTCAAGTAAGAAAATACTTTATTTCAATCCCTCTCCTATTTATAAGATTTGTTTACAATTTTTGTACTATTAGGAATTGAGGTAATGCAAATTCTAAATTTCTAGAGATTATTTTTGTCTTTTGCAGATAATCTTATCCATACTTCTACCTTTCACCAAAAAAACCACCTCTTAGATAACTTCTATTTAATGAAAATATTAATCTTGACCTCAGTTGTCCCATGGTAAAATCCAAAGACTTTTTAGACATTTTTTTTTAACTTTTTATTGGGATTATGATAGTTTACAACCTTGTGAAATTTCAGTTGTACATTATTGTTTGTCACTCGTTAGACATCTTATTTTAAACACCATCATGAAGAGTTCATTCTCAGAACCCACTGTGTATAGTTCAAACGGAAAGGTTTAATCCAGGAGAGCAGGTGCTCGTCAAATCCTTGGAACGGCTGATGGAGCAGACTGAGCCTCCAGGAATGCCCGATGTGTGGCACAACTGGCTCCCCGATGGAGTTTGTGTCTCTGCCATCATCAAGATGCTGGGAAATCGAGAACTGCTGCCACATGACTGGCCCCAGGACCACATTGTCTTTGATATAACCTGTGCCCGTAAAAGGGATGCTCTGCCCTCTGCCTCTCAACTCCCATGAAGCCGAGGACCAGGTACTGAGATCTCAGCTGCAGCTGCTGCAGAATAATTGGATTCCTCTACAGCTGTGCTCACTGGTGGAAACAGCAGAAGCACAGCCTCCACCTGGGATCTCTTCCACCTTTCAGATTTCAAAGAATTGCATCTGCTTGGGAGAAGCTAGGTCCCATGTGGAGTCTGAGCTGAAGAATAGTATGGGAAATACAATAAGCTCTCATGTGGAAGGGGTTGCAATGCAGCTGAGTGAGCCAGTCCACACTATACCAGCCACAGACTTAGTTTGAAGCCATTTGTCAGCAGCTATGCAGTTTACATTATAATAAAATGAAGAAAGCAATCTTTATCATTTTAAATATATGAGTACGTCATGTTTTGTGTGACTTCTTTTAATACCCTATTATTTTTTTTATTTTTTTGCTGAGGAAGAGTCATCCTGAGCTAACATTGATTACCAATCTTCCTCTCTTTTTTTTTTTCTTTTTCCGCTTGAGGAGGATTTGCCATGAGCTAACATCTGTGCCAATCTTCCTCTATTTGTATGTGGGTCGCCACCAAGACATGGCTGCTGATGCGTGGTGTAGGTCTGTGCCCGGGAACTGAACCCCGGCTGCCAAAGGGGAGTGTGCCGAACTTAACCACTAGGCCTAGGGTGGGCCTCTAATACTGTATTTTTCAAAAGACTTTTGTTCCATGTAATTTAATAGTGCAAATTTGCAATAAACGGAATTCAAACTAAGCCTAATGCACCCACTAGACTGCTATGTACACACCATACATACCAGTGTATCTGTAGATGTCCAGAAAAGGATCTTCTTTCTCTTTCTCTTCTGAGACTTCAGAGTTTTACATAATATGTTGCTTGGCTCTGTTATATAGTTCTTACAGTACAGTATCTGTTATATAGTTCTTACAGTATAATTTATAATACTTATAATTGATACAGCTCCTTTAAGCCCTTCAGATTTAAGTTCCATCCGGGCAGCTTTCTTGTGTACAGTACCTGCCCCACAGTAGATGCTCCGTAAATCATTCACTCATTTGACAAATACTTTGGCATGCAAGAACACCTACGTTTTAATTAGTCTTAGGAAAAATCTTTTTAAAGAAGGATATAGTGGTTATCTAAAATAATCCAAGACTGTTCTGGTATTTTTTTAGCTTATTGGAGAACACAGAAAAGAAAGAAAAATACATTGGTGATAAGTTTGTAATTTAGGTGAAGACCAGCAAGTGAGTATTTGAGTACCTATTTCACTCAGTGTTTTCTGCCTCCGATTTGTCTCAAACATAGAGGTAAAAAGGTTATGATACTTTCCAAGTGTTATAACTGTTTAGTTTTTTTGGATCTTCCTTTACTTAAACGAACTAATCAGAATACTTAATTTAGTTTATTTCTATATCAGCCTGAGTAAAGTCTTTCAAGGCAGATCATTTATTATAAACAAATTGTATTTCATGCCCAGGGAAACTAGTTCTCTTCACACAAGATTTACTAGTACCCAGAGAAATGCAAATTCAGCTCGCACAGATGAGTAAAGATTAAATAATGGTAATACCCATTGTGGTTGGGGTCTAAGAAACTTTACTGATGTAAGGGTTAATGCTAAAACCTTTATAGAGAGCAGTTGGAATAAAGTTGTTTAAATATTTTTCAAAGATTTCTTGACAGATAATTAACATTGCCAGGTACTGTGCTAGGTAGACATTTATAATCTTAAATCAGCAATTCCATTTCTAGCTACTTATCTGAAGAAATTGTGGACAGGAACGCAAGTATGTGTGTATATTAGATTATTTATAAAAATGAAAAATTGGAAACAAAATATATCCAGCAATGGGGAAAATTAGATAAATGTAGAATGTCTGTACACTATAATACTAGGATGTTGATTTGTTGATTTGAAAAGATATTTGATACATTATGTGAAGAGGTTAAATAATAGTGTGGAATGATTCCATTTTCATATTGTCTATTGCACATAGAAATAGAGATATTCTCAGAATTTTAAAATATTTATCTTCAGACAACAAAATTACAAATGATTTTTTTTTCTGCCTTTTCGTCTGAAAATAATTGTAGCAATAGTTTTGACATCACAGACCTCCTGAAAGGTCTCAAGGACCCTTAGGGGTCCACAGACATACTTTGATAACTGCTATTTAGTTAATGGTTCAAACCTGACTGCATATCAGAATAATAAAATGTCATTTTGCACCAATGGCACAAAGGTAATGGTGGGTTATACTGTTGGCACCTTGACAGGAAGCAAGGCAGTAGCACGAAATAGCAGTCATTGTATTATTCACAGCATAATGCAAGTGTCATTTAAGAATGTCAGTGATGAAGCAGTAAAAATGTTAGAGCTCTCCCATTGAGTACACATCTTTTTAACATTCTGTGAGACAAAATGGGAAGTACATAGAAAGCACTCTGCATACTCAAGTATTATGGTTTGTCTCGAGGAAAAAGGTCTTGTGAGTCTGAGTTGTGAGCTGAACTTTTTTCCACTTGAGTGACTGACAAACTCTGGTTATTCAGACATGGGTGTTTGACAGACATTTTCTCAAACGAACCAAAGAATACAGCTGACTGTAGTTGTTGCCAGGGATAAAATTCAAGATTTCAAAGGCAAAAGTTAGAATTGGGGAAACTTACAACCACCATTGTGAGCCTGACAGCTTCTCACTACCTGAAGACTTTTCTAATGAGATTGTGGTGATACTAATGAATGTGGTTTCTTCATATTGTGTTATAATGGAATGAATTTGATAGGAAGAGTTTTAATATTTGGAAGATCTGCATAACTTAGTGAATCAATATTTTACAAATGACCATTGCAGGATTCATTCAGAGTTCAAGGTATCCCAATGGATTTAATGCAACAGAGTACAAAATGTTCATGGTGGTTGTTTCAGTTTGCAAATTGCGACTTTGAGCTTCATAAAGCAGGGTATTGGAGAGTAAGTTTGAAGCTGAGAGACAAAAGCTTAATAAACTGGTACAGAAGTAGTCATAATAATGTGATAAGTATGGGAAGACAACTAAGTGCCTTAAGTAGTGGTAGAAGTCTTCATAGAGAGAGGATATTTTATCTAGGTTTTGAAGAATGCATAAGAACTTACTAGAAAGAATGGAAAGAAGAGTGTTCTAGGTAATGGAACAGGATGTGCATGAAAGTATGAAAACAAGTGGCCCAGAGTACAAGGCCTATATGCCATGCCAGAGAGATTGCTTCACCTAGGCCTGACGTGATCGATTTGCTTTCTGTGGCTGATGTAAATGTATTCTCTTGATACCAGCAGCCGGTTATGACTGAAAGTAACTTTTAGTGTAACCATGTGTGTTGTAATCAGAAGACAGGGATTTTGGTGGTCTTGGCTTCTGTGGCACTTTAATCTGCTCATACTCATCCTGTGATCTTGGGTAAGATTATCCTCTGTGCCTCAGTTTCCTGATTTGTAACATGGGGATGAGAGGAGCACCCACCATGAAGGTCCTGAGCTCTTTACAGTGCCCAGCCATAGCAGACTGTCAAGGTTAGTGGTGAGCAGAAGCCGGTTTCATCCTGGGAGGCTGGTAGTGGCTACAGAGGAAGAGGATTGACTTGTGTGTCCAGCTGAGTGCTGCGTGCAGCTCTTCATTTCACTCTTGGCCTTCTCCTCTGCTGGTAAAAATCAACCTGCTTGTGATAAAACCTAAAACTATTTCTGTAACTAACTGGCATTAATGTATTGTACTATTCACATACCTTTAAAAATAATTTTGGATTGTGCTTTTGTATAAGCTTATAATAGTTTTGCTTTCCTTTTACATTTTCTAAATTTATCTCAACAGATTTAAAAGTAACATTTTAAAAAATCTTAAGTATTCTAAGTATCCTCTGGCTCTTTAAAAATTCAAAATCCTTTTTGGTGTCTACATACTGTTTTTTTCTGTTATGCCAGGCTTTTCCAAAGCAGTTTGCCATATCTTAATATCAAGTGATGTCACTTAAAACTAGGCTTAATCTCAGGTTTTTGAAGATCCCTTATGTCATTATTGTAGATACTTCAGGGATAATACAAATTTGAATCATGTTTGCTGTTCTTGTGACTGGCAGCTTTTTATTGATATTGCTTTTCTCTTATTTGAAGAAATCTATTAGGGATTTTGAGAGAACTGTTGGTAATTATTCTGCAGTCTTTTTCTTGAATGGAATTTGATGTCTTTAAGTTAACTGCTTTAATTTCCCAAAGTCAGTGTACTTAGTACAATGGCCTGCATAATAATGAGGGCTTTGATTTCTTTTTCAGATTATTTTTGATGAAAAAACTTAAAGAAGTAACAGATAAAAAGAAAACTAGTCTCTTGAAAAACATAGATGAAAAACTCACAGCAGCAGCCAGAGAACTGGGGTACTCCCTGGAACAGAGAACGATGAAGATGAAACAGAGAGATAAGAAAGTATGATTTAAATCTGTTCGTCTCTGACAGTTTTGCTATTTGAACAGGGTTTTACTCCTCTCTTGATTCCTTTCCGCCTGCATCTAACCCTTCTCTTCTTTTCTCCTGCCCCATCCTAAGGAGAGCTGGACACCGCCCCTCAGGGCCTCCCTCCAGTGCTGCCTGGCACCTGGACTGCCAGAGGACAGCGCTGGAGCCGGGCCGCAGTGGCTCCTGTGGTGCTTAGAAGGGATGAGTCATGGGACACGATACTGCTGCGTGGTTGTATGACTCATGCCAGTATTGCCCACGTTTTTAATCTTGTTTACCAGTTACTCAGTTCATAGAATTGAGTGAAAGCAGCTTTGTACATAATGTTTACTTAAATTTCTTTTTTTAATGGCTAAGGTCTGTTGATTTAGTGCAAGGTATTTTTTGGAGGGGGGGAGGAGTGTTTTTGAAAAGGTATGCCTTAGAGTGCTTTAGTTAAGGGCCTCAAAGGTAGTTCTCTTTTGAGAGAGAATATGTATTAAGATTTGTTAGTTTTCTCCAGTAAATGTGTGTATAAGCAGTCATCCGTGCTTTTTCCTTATTGATCACGTCAACATTTCTTTTTGCATGTCTCCTAACGCCTGCACTGAATGGAGTATTTTGTAAACAGCAAATACTTCTGGGTTTGGGATCCTTTTGGTTTTTCACTTAAAAATTCCAGAGTAAGTTACAACACAAGCTAGAGGAATTCTGCTTTGGGGTAAATAAGAATTCTGTTGGAGGTTGTTCTTACAATCTCTGGGGAGGAAGGACATTTATCACTGTGGAATTGAGGGCACCAGGTCTCCTCCAGCCTCTCACCATTGTCTGTTGTGGCTGGTTCATCTGAATGTTCTAGGCTAAATGACGTACTAGTTATTCCTGAGTAAACTAATGCTGGTAACTAAGTACTTCAGTGTACTTAGTTATTGAAAATGCTACTTAAGTGCCTTCTCTATCTTGACTCAGCTGCAGGGGTGATGTCCTGGTAAGTTACAGTCACTAAATTGCAATCTTAGCAATTGTTTTCCTTTAGTCCTAAAGACCAGAAATAGTTTCTAAAAATGTCCATTTGAGTGAGACTCATTGCAATAGGGCATTTTAAATTACTTCAAGATTTTATTTTGCCGTTTTACCTTTGTAGTTTTCATGGGGAGCCTCTTCCACCTTATGAATAGAAGGAAAAGGGTAGCATTTCTCGCCTCATTATGAATTCCTAATTTGTCTTGACTAAAGATTGAGCTTCTCTAGACAGAATAGCTGGTGGCAAATTCTTTATCAGAACCTTGTTTTATTTTTCAACCATCAACTAGAATCTTTTTCAGATGAGATGTCCTTAATTCTTCCCCATAATTATAAATAAGATATGATTGGGATTTAAATTTCATAGGTATATTTGTCCTGGCCCTGCCCCCATGAGGTTTTAGTATTTGTTCTTTTTACAAAAATAGCTGGTAAAAAACATAAATACAAAGAAAAAGAACTTAGAAGACAATCATGATTTTATCCTCCCAAAGACAATGTGTTGATGATTACACTTTCAGATCCTTTTCTATTCTATGTGTAAGTTTGTTCTTGTATTGTTATTGTGAGATCTTCATTTAATTCCTATTTTCTAGTCCTGAGAAAATCAATTCCACTAGTATATGTGAGTTAGTGACTTTGTCCTTACGGATGAGAGTCATATATTCATTCTAGCATAAAAGAGCACCGGATAATACACTAGGAATCATTGTACCTTATGCTAACGACACCTTGTAGTGCTTTGGAGTGTGAAGTCCTTATGAGTTACTTCACTGGACTTCTACAGCAAAGTAGGAACTAGCCTGTTTTATAAATTAGTAAATTGTGGTTTATAGAGGCTTTGTTCCTTGTCCAAAATCATAAGTGACAAATATGAGACCTAAATTCACATCTTTCATATTTAGCATTCATTCCAGTCCATCTTACTAATTGGCTGTATGCCACCTTACCTTTTCTTATACCTAGATTTCATCTTTAAAAATGAACACTGATTTAATGTTGCTGTAAATGAGGGTACATCATTCCATCCACCTCTGATTCTGAGGCCTCAGACTATCACACACCCTTGTACAGGGTTTTCCTAAGTTTGTAATGCTATTCTTCTTAATAAAAATAGGATTCCGATGCTTTGCTGGTAATTGATACCTCTTTATGCACAACTAGTACAGTTCCTCATCTGTGAAAAATGTGAAAATACATACTATGGTTTTTGTTGTGTGTCAGCCTGAGTGGGGAAGAAGTCAGTCACTGTGTCACTGTTTTCTTTTTCTTTCATTATCAGTACTATTTTATGACCTTTTTATATTTATGAATATATTATGATTATCACTTCATATTGCTAACTTGAAGATCTACCTCATAATTTTGAGTGGCTGCAGAGCACTATGCTTATCTTTAAAGTTTAGTTTGCTTAAAACTTCTCACAAATAGAGATACCCCTGCCATAAATAACCTTTTATACCGTTGTTTGCATGCTTGTCTGATTATTTCCTTAGAAGAGATTCTTAGACATAGTATTGCCAGACCCACAGTGGCTGTGTGTGTGTTTTGTTTTTCTTTGCTTGTCTTTAGTTTTGTGGTGCTTTTATTTTCATTGTTTGCAAAACTGCCTTCTGTGAGTTCCGCTAGTTTACATTCCCACCGGCAGTGCTGGGTGCCTGTTTTCCCCAAATCCTCGCCAGTCCTAGGTAGTGTCAGTCTTTTTAGTCTTTTCCATTCTGATAAGTAAAAAATAATATGTCATTGTTTTAATTAGCATTTCTTTGATTATAAAGGACATTAAATATTTTTCATTTATCTGCTAGCTGCTTGTATTTCTTTTGTGGACTTTGCCCATTTTTCTATCAGGGTTAGAATTAGTCTTTTCTTACTTCTGTTTAATTTGGGCGTTAGTCTTTCCCTTACTTGTAAGACTCTTTTATAGTTTATATACATTAATCTTTTTTATGAATTTTATCGTTATATGTGTATATTGCAGATGTTTTTCATCAATATATCTTATTTGTCTTTGATTTTTACTTGATAGATTTTTTTGTATCTTTATGTAGTCAATCTATAATTCTTTTCCTTCTGCAACCCAAAATTATAAAAAATATTTGCTTTTACTTCTAGTAGTTTTATGGTTTTATTTTTACATTTAATACTGAAATCCAACTACAAATTGTCTTGGTATAAAGGGTAAGATATAACATACGTGACTTCAATTGTTTTCTCCCAAATGGTGAGCAGTTGTCTGAGAACTTCTTTTGAATAGTCTCTCCCTTTTGTTGCTTAATAAAAGATAGTGAAAGAAGCAAGAGAGTGGGAGAAGGGGAGAGATTAGAGTGAAAAGAGTTTTAAGATACAAAGAATCAGGTGAGAGGACTTTAAGAGTTTATTTTTGGAGTTGTGTTCTTCTCTGTTGGGAATGTTCACTGACTTTGTGCAAAAAGAAGTGAAATTTTGAAGTGAATGTTTTGTTAAGGAAAGACTGAAGAATGATGCCACTAGTGTGAATAAGAAGACTGTAGAGTGGAGGGATTATGTTAGAGGTGGTGGCTGGGCCTGTTTTTGTCTTTGAAGATTACCACTTAATAAGAAGCTCACTGGTTATGTTATTTGCCTGCATAATGGACACCACAAAACTAGAAACTGCCCTATTTTGGGGAAGTTTGCAAACAAGCCTGAATTTTCCAGGTAAACATAGGGGACCTGAATTTGGCAGGCTGGATGAGAGGAATTCTGTCCTACCACATCTTCCTGCTACAAACTATTCCTTCTTCTTTTAGGCCCAGTTCCTTATGCTTTCTACCTAGAAGATACTGTGATCTTAGAGGAAACTGATATTCTGGCTTGCCTCCTGTAATAGGATGCATGGTGTTCTTCCCTAACCAAGCAGGATGCAGACTTCTAAATGACTGACACAATTAATAAAAGCCAGTTATTCCACTGTTTTATAATTTAGTGCTTCACTTTTAGCTAATTTTAAAGAAAGAATATTAAACTTTTGCTCTGGAGTCCAAATTTACTGAAATAAAGTAATCATTGAATATTATATTTTGATAGAAGTGTTGAGGGTTTGTGTGTGTGCTTTGTTTTTTGTTGTTTTTGTCTGTTTACCATGATTAAATTTTGTTTATTTTTTCTTTTCTTTAGGTTGTGACAAAGACCTTTCATGGTGCAGGCTTGGTTGTCCCAGTAGATAAAAATGATGTTGGGTACAGAGAGCTCCCTGAAACAGATGGTAATGTGTTTCTTTTGTAAACACGTATGTATGTGTATATATATATTAATATATGTGAAGGAAGGTTTCCTTATACTGAGAAATAGGTAAGTATGGATGCCTTTTGTGGGACAGTCACTAGACCTTAGTGATAAAGAGCAATCCTAGCTTATAGGGTCAATCAGGCCTGAATGAAACTGGGTTTGTAGTTGTGTAACCTTAAGCAAATTATTTAACCTCACTAAACCTTGTCTTTTTCATCTGTAAAATGGTTAATAATAGTGAATACCATTCATAGGGGTGTTTGGGGTATTAAAGAGTATGTAATGTGCTTACCTGGTGGTCTAGTTAAGATTCAGCACTCTTACCACCAAGGTCCGGGTTCCTTTCCTGGTCTGGGAACCACACCATCCATCTGTCAGTTCTCATACTGTGGTGGCTGCATGCTGCTGTGATGCTGAAAGCTATGCCACTGGTATTTCAAGTACCCAGCAGGGTCACCCATTGTGGACAGGTTTCAGCGGAGCTTCCAGACTAACACAGACTAGGACGAAAGACCTGGCTTCCCACTTCCAAAAAAATTGGTCATGAAAACCCTATGAACAGCAGTGGAGCAGGGTCTGATACTGTGCTGGAAGGCGAGAGGATGGCATAAAAAGACCGGGCAGGGTTCTGCTCTGCTGTACACAGGATTGCTCAGAGTCGGAATTGACTCTATGGCACTAAAAACAACAAACATGCTTAGCACAGTGCTTGCCTAATAGCGCTTAAAATATGCTAGTTATTTTTAAGAGTTTAAAGAATTTTAACCTATTGCCTTACCTAGGTTACTTTTTCTCAACTATTGAGAACTTTTGATGTTACAGTCAACTTATAAAATAGTAATTTTTGAAATAGTATGCATTTGTGCAGTCCTTTGTGAAAAAGTTTTCAATAGTATGTAAGACTAAGCTTTCAGAAGCCCAAGATTCTGATCTTCATCTATAAGTGTAAAAACTCTTTGAAAATGGACTATTCATACACAAAATCTAATTATTGCTATGTTCGCAAAAAGAGAATCAAATCACTTCTGAACTTGCTCCTCCCCTCCATCCCCTCTCACTTTGAACATCCCTGTTGGCATTCCCTTATTTATAAAACTTAGACGGAAATCAAAACTAGCACTTCCTCAAGGAAGAACCAGGTATTCCTGCCCAACACATACAATGTTGGCCATCCGTTTTTCAGAACAGAACTAACCAGCCTTGGTTGTTAGTCTCTGGGGTTGGGACCTGAAAGTCTGCATTCTTAACCAGTTCTCTAAAGCAGCTGTTCTCAAACTTTATTGTGCAGAGTCTCCAGCCAATAGACTGAGATGTCTTAAATCACCACTATTCACATGTAACTGTTTTTGCTGCACCCCTACCACTTTAGAGGAATTCCAAGAGGAAAATGCATATGGCTGAGCTGTACCCTATGGTAGCTGCTAACCATATGTGGCTATGGAGCACTTCAAATGTGGCTAGTGCAGTTGAGGAGCTGAATTTGTAATTTTGCTTCATTTTAGTTCATTTAAATTTAAAAACTGGAACACTGGTAAATTTTATATTGATTATATGTTGAAATGATACGATTTGGGGTATATCAAGTTAAATATCTTAAAATTTCATGTTTTTTAATATGGATACTAGAAAAAGTTTAATTACCCATGTGGCCTGCATTCTATTTGTTGGACAGGCTAATCTGTCCCATAATCTCCTCCCTGAAGCCAGAGGTAATCTGATGGGGAAGGAATGAAGCTCTGGCTACTTGCCATTCAGTCTTTTGCTTCTGGGCTAATCTTCTCTTCTGCATCTCTGTGCACTAATCCATTGGAAGCTTTAAAAAGCAGAATTACTGTCTTGTTTGGGAAAGGTTGAAAAAATTTGTTATAGAGATGGCAGTCTCTCAAACTTCAGGGGTGGCGGGTATTAAATTGTAGTGCCCTGGAGTAGACCCCTTACACTCCCCTGGTTGTGGTTCTGGGGTTTTTTTTGTCCAAGATCATTTTTATTTACCTCTGCTTTTTTCTAACATGCTAGACATTCGATCCTTCTTTGGTTTAGTTATTTTTGAATGAGAAGTAGTAGCAAGACATAAAGTTAAGAACCGAATGTCATCTTGCTCTTGCGTTGTGTTGTTTGCCAGGGGGTGTAATTGATTGGCAGTTTGTCAGTGTACAACAGTGTTCAGCAAATCACAATTAAGTTTGTTCCTAACCAGTTTCCCCTTTGAAGCTTCTTACACATAACATTTTAACCTGGCAAATAAGATACCATTCACTGAGCAATTCATAAATGTCACGATTGACTATATCAAGTGATATATACACAATATTATTTAATACTCACCCAACTCTTTAAAGTAGGTCTTATTCCCATTTTCAGGAGGGAGCTGGATCTCAAACTTGGGTCTTTCTGAATATAGAGTGCTTACCACTACCTAAGGAATAACTGCTTAGCTAGTTGCCTAACTTTCTTGACACAAACACCATGGCTTAGCTTAAGTATTCCAGTTTGTGGTAATAGCAGGGATAAAATAAGAATTAAGTACTGAAGCTCCTTAATCATTGAGTGTTTTGAGTAGTAACATTTAAGGCTTCATTTTTGAGTAGTTAATTTAAGGCTGCATTTAGATATTCTTTAAGTTTGGGCTTCTGTTAAGTGGATTTTTGTAGGATGTTTTATTGGTGGAAGAACATATTTTCTCTCACACTGGTGGTGAGCTGAATATTTTCATCTCTGTTCTTTAATATTTTTCTAGATTAGTAATTCTTGTAAATTGTTTATTCTTTTCTAGTCCGTATATGACTTGCCAGGGGTGAAAATAGAAAATGATTCCATAAAGTGATAAACTTTAGATTATTTGCTAACAGAAGACAGAGGTCTTCATTTTCATGCCAAATCTAATTGATTTGTAGTGGCTGCCTGGAGCACTGTGGTGAGAGAGATTCTAAGGGTCTCCATCAATTAGTTCTGTCTTCTGTAGATAGAAGGAGGAAACCCTTATTTTCCATCCTTAAGGAGGTTTTTGAAGGAAGCCTGATCTATTTCCTGGAAATGATTGCCATTGATTTTTTTTCTGAAGAAGAAAAAAAAGGGAGTTTATTAAGCTTATATAGAATTACTTAACTTTTAAAAGATTTCAGACCAATAATTGTCACTACTATTTTATAGTCAGGAACATAGGTGATAAACATAGTTTGTCCAATGTGATAATGATCTACCGAAGGTGGGAAAGGGAACAAAACACACTTTGTGACCTCACGTACATCATGCATTCTGTTTGGTCATTACGACTGAAGCAACCAAATGATATTCATATTCTGACGTTACGAGCCCTAGTATATCTTTTCCACCGTTGATAATCTTATACTTTGTATTTGTAGTTAATAGCAATAGAATATTGTGCCTCTTACCTATAACTTCACATGATGTATCATTCTTAGATGGGATTGTTCACCAACCCTCCTCTCCCCCAGTAGAGCAGCCTCATTGTTTAGAAATGTGTTTTGTTGGTTTGTTTAATATCCATTCTTTTCATTATTGGATTATCCTCAAGGAAGTAGTTTGTCAAAAAGGACATCTAATTAGATATTATTCAGTACCTTCATTCCCACATGCAGCCTGCGATCTGAGACACATTGGCATCCAGAAAGTAGTGAAGAATAATGATGAAAGCCAAAATAGAAATGTTAAGTCACTGGTTTTTTTATTTAGATAAATGTTAGAAATTTTCTCTGTGTTCTTCAAATTACACTTTTGCCATGGCCACCTTCCCCCTCTTTGGTACAGGTTTAATTCTGCAGTGATTTCTTGTCTCTTATATTGTCTTTTTCTGTATTTTTTTTTTAAACAAAGTAGGGCAAAAAAGAATAAACTTTGTTTTTTAAAAAAATCCAGCTCCTAACATAGACTAGCCCACAGCTGGGCTCCATAAGGTCTCTGTCGCCATATTCTTTTGTGTTTTTTGCAACTATTTAAAAATGGAAAAACATTCTTAGTTTGCAGGCAGTTAAAACGGGGTGGGCCGGGTGTGGCCATAGTTTGCAGATCCTGGGACTAGCCAACTGAATACCTTTGAAAGCTGATATAAAATCCTGATTACAGTTAGATCCATTATGAAACAGTCACACTTTGCTAAGACAAGAAATCTTTTTTGTTAAGCTATATTTATTCTTAAGTAGAAAACTGTAAAATTGCCGTTCCAAATTATAGTGCCATCTAAGGTGGCATCAGTTGTAGTAGTACCAAAAGTCATAAGAGGAAAAACCCACCTCAGGCATTTTACCTTTGAAGATGGTTATAGTCTTTTTCTATCATTGATTTCTTTCAGCCAACCTCAAGAGAATTTGCAAGACAATTGTTGAGGCAGCAAGTGATGAGGAGAGGCTGAAAGCTTTTGCTCCCATTCAGGAAATGATGACTTTCGTGCAGTTTGCTAATGATGAATGTGATTATGGCATGGGGCTTGAGTTGGGAATGGACCTCTTTTGTTATGGTTCACACGTGAGTAAAAACATCTCCACCTTAGAACCACCATCAAACCTCTCTCTCCTCTCCCCGCTCCTTCACACACAACCACCCCCCACACCCCCTCATGCATGCACATTCATCCCTGAGTACTAGCGTGGGTAGGATGTGGATTCAGCTTGCATTTCCAAATGAACTTTTTGAAGTGATTAAGCAGATGTTCTAAAAAATACTCATTTGAAATTCATCTGGTGTTCTGGCAAAGGTGGATAACCGAGATTATTTGCCTTCAGGTTGACATTAAAGTGAACTTAGGATGCACGTTCCAGGGATTTGCCCCCTAGTTGGGTATGTTGAGGGTATGCTAACACACCTTGCCTAAGGGCTCCATTTCATTTTCTGTTGTGCTTACTCAACTGTGGTTGCCTCATAAGTCAAAGAAGCAATAAGGTGTAGTGGCTCTACCATGTTTCTGGGACTAAACTGTTAACTCATATCTTCCCCACTTAATAGTTGTGTCAGATGGGCAGTTTTTCCAGCACCTTTGTTTCTGTCACTTTACCTATAAAATGTGTCTGTACATGCTCACACAGACCATTTAATTCTCATTTAATCTACGATGCCACCTACGAAGCACAGACAGGTAAACCATCTTGCTCTCTTCACACAGACAGCCTGGTTTCAGAGGCAGTGTCTAAATCAATAATTCCCAGACTGTAAAGTGTATAGGAATCACCCGAGATATTAAAATGCAAACTGTTTCAGTGGATCTGGGGTAAGGCCTGGGGTGAGACTGCGTTTCCGACATGCTTCCGGGTGATGGTAATGCCACTGCTCGGCAGACCATACTTGGAGGAGCAAGACTAAAGACTAGCAGCAGTTCTCTGACTTTAACAGGCATCAGAATCATCTGGAGGGCTTCTTCAAACACAGATTGGTGCACCCCTCACACACCAAGTTTGATTGAGTTCTTGGATGGGCCCTGAGAATTTGTATTTCTGACAAGTTACCAAGTCAGGCTGATGCCCCTGCTCAGGGGAACCCATTTTGAGCCATATAGGCTCCCTCCTATATGGTTGTTATCAGTAAAAATGTCAAAATGTTTAACAACCAGAGTGACCATCATTGATCAACTAGAGTAGTGCTTGGCCTGTCAGAAAAGGTGAACCCTGCTTAATAGGAAGCATGATTGTTGTGAGAATTAAATAACATATAAGAATTTATGAAAAGGTTGAGCACAATCCTTAGCACATAGTAAATGCTAATAAATGTTTATCAACAAAAGCGTTGCCCGGTGGTCTTCTAGGGTATATGTAATAGTGGTCTAAGTCACTTGATAAGCTAAAGGCAGTGACTTAAGAGATGGAGTGGTTACATGGTGGGTGGGGGAGAAAAGGAATTTGAAGATAAAAGGGAGTAGGTGTGATGTGAAAACTCACATTGAGCATTCCTGTCCTTATAGTATCAACTAAGGAAAATAACGATTAAAATCTTAACTGGTGGGGATACACTGAAGAGAAGGAAAAAGCATTTGATCGTATAGTTTGGGGCAGAAAAAGGTTGATAAACCATTGTCTAAGGGAATAGGGAAGCTTAAGATTTTAACTTGGTTTTATGAAATGCCTTTAGTCATTTAGAGCTAAATGACTCTTGGACAGAATGCCAGGTGCCTGTCTCAGAATTCTCTGTTCCTAATCAATTGAGAGTAGCTGAAATGATTTAGGGAGTATGCTTTGTTATAAGTGCTTTTTCAGTATGTTTTCTGCTACTTATTAGGGCATCTGCTGTATTCTCTGCTTAATGTTACATTTTATTTTTCAGTATTTTCATAAAGTTGCTGGCCAGCTTTTACCTCTTGCATATAATCTGTTGAAGAGGAATCTCTTTGCAGAAATTATTGAAGATCATCTGGCAAACAGAAGTAAAGAGAACATAGACCAACTTGCAGTATGAGTGAGAGTTGTCTTTCTTTGGTGTACAGTATTTTAAAGCATTAATATTAAACATGATTTTTTTGTTAAGGAATACATGAAATAAATTGATGGAAACATTTACTAATAACTTTTATAAAGCTCTTCTTGCCTGGTCTTCTTTCATGTGCAAACAAATGGCAGTGAAATCATCTAAATGGTGACGCCCAGTCACATTCGAAAGACAACCAGTCATCCTCTAACATGTCACAGGAAGTCACAGCCTATGGCTGCAGATAACTAGACTGTCCTCTCCTCCCCGGGAGTCCTGTTTCAATAGTTAACATATGGGCAATAGGAATTTATTCAAAATTTGAGTTAGTAATAGCTGTAGCTTTAAGGATTGGGTTATAGGGGGTGGGGAGGACACAGGGGACATAAACTTAAGGAAACTGAAGACACCCTAGCCAGCACTCTCCCAGACCTGTGGAAATGGCATTTCAAGTGTCTTCAGGTGACTGATATGTATCTTCCTCACCAGTAGTCCAGTTATTCCATTAGGTATATTCTTTAAAACAATTCTCCTTTGACTCAGTCTTTATTTAGTAATCAATATAGCATAGTATATTGATATAGTAATCAATATACCATTAATTTAGATTTTCGAGTTTTCCATTGCAAATTATTTCATTGGATTTCCAGTACAAATCTCTGGATAGCTGTGTTTTACCAGATTCAGATTGTCCTTAAGCCTGGCAAAATGTCCTTCACCTTAAAAAATAGCAAACCATGAAATACAAAATAGCAAACTTTGCAGATGACTAAAGAGCCTATAAGCTTTTTACCCTTAATATGAAGTTGAAAGTAGAGACTTCAGCTAATCTAGTTTAACCCCTGACCTTTTGTAGAAGATTGACTTGACCTCCTCAAAGAGTGTCTGTTGGATAGTCAGTCTCCAAAGTTACTGTCAGCTGTCTCCTTAGAACAGACTTGAGATATTCTTTTTGATATAAGGTATGAGTAGACTATTAAAAGGGAACACTTCCAGCTGGGATTTTTATTATGAGTAGCATGTCTCATCTCCCCAGTTAGGCTGTAAGGTTTCTAAGGACGTACATTTTATATGTCCCCTATAGTAACACAAACCTTTGAATATATATGTATTTGTTGGATAAAATGACCCTAACCCATGCCCCTCACTAAGCACCAGATAAAATCACACTTGGAAGATTTGGGAAACTTTTTTGACAAGATGCCCATGAGTTAAGGATTCCTGGCTTCTCAGACAACACAGTGTCTTCTGGGATCAAAAATCCCTTCTGCCACAGCCTACGATTAGCATCTGTTCTTCCTCCCATGGCCCGTGCTGCCTTTGTAGGCAGTTAACATGCTTTCTTCAAGAGAGACAGTTTGTATAATAGCTTAGCCAAAACTAAGAAGATCTTTACCTTCCCTTTCATTACTGTACAGGAACTTTTACACTTCCGATGGCGGGGTTTTAAGGAACTGCCACATTTTGGTAACCTAAGTATCTGCAGGTCCCGACCCCATCTGAACGCATTAGCTGGTTTGTATTAAAACATTACAGTAACAATTAGCTCACACTTTGATTAGTAAAGGTGATCAAATCACATTTGGTCTTAAAGTTTCTGAGGTGCGTCTTAATATTGGAGACAGTATCTATAAATAGTTAAATATCTTTTAAATATCGGTTATTCAAACAAATTCAGGTATCTTCCATTGAAACGATTTGCTTAGCTAGAAATACTAGATTCCTCTAATTTTGCCATTTGTTGATCCAACAGTCTCAAATGTATAGTTTCTAAGATTTTTTTCATATGCCTTCTTGTGATCAGTAATATGGATTCCAACAGGATTTCTTATCAAGGAACAAATGAAAGGGGACAAAAAGAGATCACTTCTCACCCACTCCTTATACGTAACATGAATGTGTACCTTCAGAAAGCTGAGTTTATCAGAGCCAAGATAGAATTTGGACACCAATGCCGAGAATACGGCAGTTATAATTTGGATATTATAGTTGTGAATAGGGCTTCCTGAGCACAACAGTCCTCTGAAATAACAACAAAGAAATGTGGATTTCCAATCTCAAACCCCAACCAGTTGTGTCAGAGGGCTAGTAACATGTTTCAGAAGGTAGTGACCTTTTTCATTAAAGAGCAAGCTCCTTACAGTACGATACCAAACATTCCTTTCTTACCTTTTTCCTTCCCTAAAGGCAGAGTCCATTGAAATCTAGTGTACTAAATATTTTTATGGACCTAGGATCTGGCCTTTCAATGGCTATAGTAGCTTCCGAATGCCAGCTATCTACTTAAGTTCTCTGAGATCACATTTTAAGTGCCTAGGCTCCTTCATGAATGAAGCACCTTGACCCAGTCAGAATTTAACAGAAAATCATTACCCAACTCAGATTTAGCTGAGCTTGCTCCTAGAGCTTAATAACAGTTTCTATGTAAACTTTCAAACACATACACAGAATGATATACCCAAGGAAAAAAATGAAAGCTATAAAACTTAATCTAAAATAAGCTATAAACTATGTTTCGTCTCCACAATGACACATCCCCTTGCACTAGCTCAAACCTTACTGCCTTAATGTCATTCTCTATACTACTCCTGTTATAATTCTACATTTCAATATCAATGATCCTTCCAATATCCTGAACCTCAGTTTACTCTCTCTCAGGGACCTAGACTAGGTCATTGAAACAAGGGCCGAGGGCCAAATCTGGCCCACTCCTTGTTTTTGTAAATAAAATCTATGGAGAAAAAGCCATACCCATTCATTTGCATATTACATATGGCTACAAAGCAGAGTAGTTGCAGCAGAGATTGTATGGCCCACAAAGCCTAAAATATTTACTCTCTGGCACTTCACAGAAAAAACTTGCTGACCCCTGATCTAGACAGTGCCCCACTTCAGCCACCAACTCCAAAGTCATACCCTAGACCTTGTCAGTACCAATAACAAAAACCCTCCCTAATCTCGATTTCAAGCATCCTGTCCAAATATCATCACCCATCTTTCCATCTCTCCCTCTAATACTACAATGCCAACACTTTTTCAACCCCACCATACCCTACAATTCATTGATCTAACAGCCTTTTTTATTGTTCTTCACTCCATATTCTTGTTTCTCTCTTCACAAAGCCCTTAGATTCCACTCTCCATCATTATAGTCACTCCCACATCTTCCACTCCACTGCCCCTCTCTCCATTATTAGTTGTACTTACGTTAGAACCTTAAGGCCTGATAAAAAGCCGCCTACTCCCACTCCTACTCAGTGTCAGGTGGCTGGAGAAAAAAATACAACTGACAACTGGTCTCATTCTAACCTCAAGTTGCTCAAGCTGCTGCCCATCAATCCTACTACCATCACATCTTTCCTCAAACATGCAACACCTCCCCTGCAATCCTCAGTGTATTTCACTATGAAAATAGAAGCAATCAAAATAACTTCCATAAAATATCACCACACTACCAATTACCCATTATACTCTGCCTTTCCTCATTCCTATGGATGTTGCTTAATGTCCCACTACGTGCCTGAGATGCAATCCCCTCTTGCCTACTCAAGGACCTCTCTCTGTCCTCTAAGATCATTAATTTTCCCCCTCAAACATTCCCATCAACAACAACAAAAGCTATAATGTCCTACATCTTAAAACAAAACACCCTTTATCATACATCCCTTTTCTGAAAAACTCAAGAATTGTTAATAGTTGCCTTCAATTCCTTCCCTTCTGTTGAACCCACTCCAATCAGACTTTTGCCTGATCCCACTGAACCTGCTTTGGTCAAAGTTATCAGTTATCTCCACACTGGCCAATTTTTGGTCCTTATTTATGTCATCCATCAGCAACACCTGACAGTTGACCCTTCTTGAAACTATTATTCACTTGGTTTAGGGGACTACCCCTATCTTAACGGCATCACTCCCCACCCTACCTCACTGGCTGCTCCTTCTTTTGCTGACTCCTCATCTCCTCATATCTAAACGTACATACATGTCAACGCTCACTCCTTCTCGGTCCACTTAATCCCATGGTGATCTCATCCTGTCCCAGGATGAAACCTCCCATATTTTTCAGATGTCTCAGGCTGGACCTTTCTCCTGAACAAGTCTCATATAAACAAACTGCCAACTTGACATCTCCACTTGGAAGTCTAAAAGGCATATAAAATTTAACGTCTAAAACCAAAGCTCCTCTGTACGCAACCCCAAATCTATTCTTCCTGAAGTCTTTCCCAGTTCAGTCAGTGGCCATTCCATTGTTCTGTAGCTACTCAGGCCAAAAACTTGGAGACATCCTTTACTCCTCTCTTATCACTTCACATTCAAGCCATTAGCAAATCCTATGCCACCTTCAAAATATCTAGAATCCAAACACTTTAACCACCTCCACCAGCTCCTGTCAGGTTCACGCCTCTATCAAATCTTATCTTGACTATTCCAAGAGCCTTCTAACTGGTCTTCCTGCTTACACCCCCACCCCGACCCCTCAGTCTATTCCCAACAAAGCAGCCAGAGAGATCACGTTAAGTCAGATCATGTCACTTTTCTTGCCTCACTGGCTTCCCATTTCATTCAGAATAACAGCCAAACTCCTACACCCTCAACCTCTTTCCTCATCTTAGACCCTTTCACCCCTCCAGCCACAGGGACCTACTTGGTGTTCCTTATACCTGTAGTCAGATCCTACCTCAGAATGTTTGCATGGAGTATTTCCTCTTCTTGGGACATTCTTCTCACAGACAACTGTATCATTCCCTCACATTCTTTTGGTTTCTGCTCAAATGTCATCTTATCCCTGAGGCCTTCCTTGATCACTCTCTATAAAATCAGCACCCTCCCCATTACTTATTTTTCTCATTAGAAGGGGAATTTTTACTTGATTTATGTATGTCTATAACAGAGTGCAGCACACAGGGATCATTAAAAAAAATTTGTGATATTTATCACCATCTGACACACTACAAGTCTCTTTCTCTGCTGGAATGTAAGTTTCAAGAACACAGAACAGTGTTCAATCACACACAGTAAGTGTTCAATCAATTCTCACTGAATGATCAAATAAAATGAATGATAAAAAAACCTATCCTGGACTTAATTTTAATCAAGTGTTCTCCTTTTTACTAAAAGTTTAATATTAGAAAGCCACTGAAATCTTTTAACAATTAAAAAGTTACCACCACCATTTAGGCAGTTCTATTAGCAAATTGCCAAGGTAATTTTTAAAAAACATATACATCATTTACATCTTTTCTCCTTATGCAAACAGCATAATTTTTCTCAAAAAAATTGTTTTTTAAAGTAAGCAGAGTGAAATCTTTCTGCAAACTTGCAACTTTCACTGACAAATGGAGGCTCTATGCTATTGCTAGTAGTATGTGCATCCTGCTGTTCAATTCAGCATCCATTCTTCTGTCGCTCCTTGCATGCAAAGCACAGAAATGGCTTGTAACCAGAGAGAAGCATTATGTTACCCTTGAAGGCTGCATGTGCCAGGCATGTTGGCCTACACTGCACAGACCAGCAGTAAAAGTGGGAGGACTGTTACAGATATAATTAAATGCCAAACCACACATTGTCATATAGATTTTAATAGATTTTCTGATTAACTCATCACAGTAATCATTTTTACTGTAATGATAAGCAGCTTTACTACACTAGTATAAATAAAAACAGATAAATACAGCTCTAGGCAACATCACAGTTTAACAAACTAAGCATTCTTCATGAACCAAAACTGAAAACAAGTATTAATAAGAAGAGATGCTGACACCCTTGCCCATTCTCATCATACCTTCTCAAAAAGGGTACTCAAATAAGGCGCTCCACTTATTATATTGGTCAATTAATTTGCCAATTAGCCAGGCACATATATTTCATGGTCTCCTCTACTTCACTGTTTGGTTGAAAAGCAGACACACCTCAACGTATAAAAAGAAAAGTGGAAGAGATAGTAATACCAAAGAAAACCATTGAATACATTAAAAATACGGCACTTTTCCTGTATTTCAGCAGTAAGACATATCAGGGATAGAAATACACCAAGAAGAAAATTAACATCCACCTTGAGTATCCACCCTGAAATGTCAGGCTCTAAAGCAGGATGGGCAATGAAATAAAAAAGGAAACATGGAAAACAAAATCCATGTGAAGTTTAATGTTATAAAGCTATCTGCAAAGAAACTGGGTTCTCCTTTGAAGGCTTGCAACTCAGGACAAGCAATTAAGTTATTCAATAGACATACTCTAGCAGTGCACCCCGCATACCGCAAATACACTGAAGACAAGCTGGAGATAGATATACAGAACCATCATTTAGAAATGATTTCACTCTGGCTGACCAAATGAACTTTGAAGGGGCCACTAAGAAAACGTGAAGTCTGCCAAAGGGGATAAGTAATTAGGACAAAATACTAATTTTAGGCAGATAGCAAAACTAAGAATGCTTCACGAAATTCCTAAAATTTTGCTCAACTTTCCATTGTCATTCTAATATGGCTTCATGATCTGATAAATCTTCAAGATCCTACAGATCTTAAGTGATTTTACAGACCTAACAGATATATTGTTATTAAGAACTAAGAAGTGAAGAATCACTTCTAAAATGTAAAAACAGCTCATTGCCAGTAAGGTTTCAGAAAATGTCTGTCTGCAAAAATTCATTTTCCTACCAAAAATGCATAATCACAGAATATTTAGGCCAGTCTTTCAAGAAAACTGCATTTGCTGATAGTGAATTAAGACCATGATTAAGACAGACATTTCCAAAAACAAAAATCCCAAACACACCCCAGTACATTTTCAACTCATCCTGCAAAAATGTGCACGGTGGAAATTCAAAACATCATTGAGCACTTATGGATGTGACCTACTCAAAGATTCAAAAGTTATGTTCAGATTAAAATTTTAACTGCTGCCTTTACAATTCTATTGTTTTCATTTGTTTGATTTTTCAAAAAAGGTTAACACTATTTAACTTTTGGTTTTAATCTGCAAAGTGATTTGAAGTATTTCAATTTTCCAGTTAATGAGTCAAAATGAACAGGTCAGAAGACATAATCCAGGGGATGGCAGTGAAAGATCAGAAAAAGGTTTATGTACACATTGGATCATAGAGAAATAACCACAACCTCTTTTTAAACCCTTGTACCCATTGTAAACTTTGTTCATATCTCCATATTTGTAAGTCTGAATTAGTCTATAAAAATCACATTAAAAAGGTAAAATTATTTAAGTGAGATATTAACTGATCTGTATTTTATAAATTTTAATCCATAAAAATATAAATAAGAATGGTAAATTTTTAAGAAAAGAAATATACATTTAGTGCAAGTTATGAATTACATTTCTTCTTCAGTGTCAGCAGTAAAACATCTTGAGGAAAGAAAAAAATGACTGATCTAATTTCAAGAAAAAAAAATTCCAGTGTTTAAACATGCAATTAATTCCCAATACAGCTAAACAGAATACTTCCTTCTCTTTACTGTCAAAGCAGCCGCACTTTGTTTCCTTATGCTGAACAGTACTTGTATATCATAGGAGTTTTAGAAATAGAAAATTTGCATAAGACCAGGTCACATTATCCATAAAGTCTGAGAGGAAAAAAAAAGAAAACTCTGTTTATCCTTACAAGTCGAGTTTCGTTGTTGTTGATTCTGAACCACAAAGCACACACGCTGAGAGATTTCGTTCACGCTTCACTCGAGATTTTACCTGTGTGATCAGCCTTTGTTGTGGTGCATGTGACTGCTCCAAGCATTTAGTGATCGTATAAACTACACGGTAAATGGCACAAGAAACACTCCCTCCTTGTGATGAAACCTCCGTAAAATCACAGTACATCTCAATATGAGAAAGGACTGCTTCAAAAGGGTACACCAATTTAAAGAGGCTTTGTTACAGCTCAAGAGAGAAAGAGAGAGAGAGAGAGAAATAAAAGCTCTTCTGGAATGTAGAAAGGTAATGCTTAAATATACAATTCATGAATTTAACAGAACAGTTTTGATAAAAAAAGGGCAAGACCTTGCAGTCTTAGAGATGGCTCAATTCAAAGTAATCCCTCCAGAAATAGGGACTGATAACACGTCTTTGCAATGTTGAAGTAACAGGCCGGGTGCTCCAGGGCTCCGGTGTCCTCTCCGTTGAGGCTCAAGCCTGCACCATCACGGCACATCCTCAGCTGAATGCATCCAGTGCAGAACAACAGGAGGTGACTTGCTGCTCTTGGTTAGACGGGGAAATACCTCACTCATTTCCTTCTCTCTCTCCTTTCCCTCCCCAAACAACGCCTTTCCACCAGCATTATTTGCAAACCATGTTGCAAAAGCCTGGCTTTTATATTTCCTTTTTTTTTTTTAAAGGAGAAAAAAAAGTAGACGACTCCCTCAGGTTAAAGAGTTGTGCTATTCAGCAAATGAACTTCCTCTTCGGTTTCCTCTCTCTCCTCATCTATGGGATTCAGTTGAACATTATTGAAGCGGGGTCTTGGTTTGCCGTCTGGGCCATATGACGGAGGATATCTTTTTTTGTTATAATGCCAAGGAGGCGCCTGAAAGGGACAAACAGAAGATTCCTATTAAAATAAAAGGGAAAAGAAAAAGAGAAGCTAAAGCTATAGTTAAATCCTTTTTGTTGACAGGAATAGAGCAAAGCAAGCAGCCTGATTTTGTATTTTCAGGAAGTATTTTATCGGTAAAGATATTTAGATTATCCAGCAACCATCCTTTCATATAAAAATATTATGGTCACTCATACTACTATGTTCTTTCCACTGAGACTCTGAGGACTGCACGCCTCATGGAAGAAGAGGTTTTTTGATTAACGTATGCCAACAAAAAAGTAAGAAAAAATGAGAGGATGTGTGAACAAGAAATGATACTGATCCCATCTGAGAAGGAAAATTCATTCCCATCACATCAAGAAAGCAGTAAGATGTCTGAGGACCAATCCCATCAATAGTCTGCTTTTTAAAACTACAATTAACTAACTTTTAAAAAACAATTTAAGGATTGCCCAGTTGTATGCAGAATCTTCATGAAAGCACATACAATTGAGATAAAAATGCATATAAAATGCTCAGCACAGAACTTTAATCCCAAACTTCAGAACCCCAAGTAAGGCAACCCAAGTTTCTAGTACACTCATCAATGTCTTTCTTTTTTGATTTTGGCCAAAAAAGTTAAGATACAGTGCTTTTATGAAAGTCTTAGTTGTTAATGCTTACATTAAAAGATAGGTGAAAAATCAAGAAGCAGTCCTAAAAGATTATTTTAGGTGAAGCAGAAAGCAGAATGAATGAGTAGCTACTTATTATTCTGGTTAGTAGATTTTTTTAAAAGGATGCATGAAACACTTGTGAAATATTAGCATACAACAGGAATACATAATGAATTGTGTACTTAAGCAAACTGGGACAGGTTTTATATAGGTATGACAATTGCAGGGCAAAATAATTTCAGGCATTAATTGCTAAAGCCACACAATTTTTAGGTTATAAGGTTAAGATAATTCAAAATTTATCTTAAGTCATGAAACCACAAGGACATAAAGCCAGTTAAAACAAATGCAACTGATCCTAAAAGATGCTAGTAGTATTCTAGAAACATCAGACAAAAGGGGCACGCACATAATCTAGGTACAATTCACTAATGAAATGGCAGGACACACATTCTTAACTTTGAAGGTATGTGGGTATAGCAAAAAAGAACTAATACTATAATCACAAATACAAACACTTTACACTCTAGTTAGTGTGCCCATAAAAAAAATCCGTTTGTCAGCAATTCTAACATTGCTAAAAGTTCAGTTAAAGTCATTTATGAGCTTAGATTTACCACAAGACTACCATAAGATGAGGAAACATAAAGAAGAAAAAGTATTTGGGGTGGTGCGGCTGACATTTTTAACCAGTGAGGGGTCTTCTGAGGCCGGTCTATCTGCTAAGGTAGACAAATCTGTTGTTTACTTTAAGAATGTCCAATAATATTAACTCTTTCAACAACAAAACTGTTTATAGTTCTTAAATTGCAACTAATGATTCTGAGACGTGAACTTTTGCTTACTTCCTATGAATGGAATCCGACACATATCTAAATTTATCATACAAATACATGTTATGAGGTAGAAGAGTAATGGGCAGCAGTAGGATTTTGTGTTCAGCAGGTATCTGGGAGAGAACTGAACAGTTCACAAGTTTCATGCTTCCTGCCTTCTAAGGTGTCTAATGAGGAGGTCTGATATCTCTAATCACCAAGGGCTCCACGTGCTGCTTTAGTTGCTCGAGATGTTCTAATATGTTCTTCTTTGTGATGATCCCCAAGACAATCCTGAAACAGATCATGTTATGCTAATAACTGTGTGAGAAATTAAATTAAAAGAGGTTCCAATCATAATGATAAAGAATGAGAGAAAAAAGAAAAACAAGAACCATAAGAATGCTTTTAATGAACTTTAGAAAAATAAAAACAAAAATGATTTGAAATTTCAGGTCCCATTTCCATAAATTCTACTTTTGAAACTAACATGATACTATTTTTAAATATTGGTGGGTTGTTTTCCTTTTTAAATTAAAAATCAAAATTAAAAAAGTTCACAATGAAAATGACTACAAAGAAAAGTACAAAATAAACTATTAATACACAGCTATAAAATCCTGAAATTTAGTTTCATTTTCAGTGTTCTTTCCTTACAGGAAAATATTTTTCTAATTTTTTAAATATCAAAATGCAGCAGCTATTATTTATATCTACCTCAGCAGTGAAAAGGTAGGAGAAGGCTTAGCCTTTATTGCCTATGAGGAGACTTAACAATTCCCTTGGATCTTACTATTATTTAGAATTAAAATTAGAGGCAGTTTGCTCTAAATAAATAATGTCAATCAACACAAACACCCTCTAATTTTCAGGACCTGCTGAATGCTACTTCTTAAAATAAGCTAATAAGACATATTTATGATTAGAGGTCAAAATGACTTTTACTTTACGCTTTGTTTTTCTAAATAACAATTATTTCTTAGGTAACATATCATTATTCTAACATTAATAAAACCATGGACATAAATTCTCAAGAGGATACTTGAAAATAATTAGACTGCTTTTAATTATTAAAACAAAATTCTGGTTACTGGTTTTATAATGGAAGTCAATAAATTCAACTACAACATATGGTAATAAAGAGAGTGAAAGTCAAAACCTTCAAAGGCTTTAATCTTTAATTCTGGAAGCTCATCCAGAATGCCCTTCAGGGTAACTGGACATTTCCCTGGTGCTCTGGTTAAGCCAACTTTACTATTAAACTGCCTTTGAACATTCTGATTTCTTGAAGAATGTCACCAGGGGACTTTACTTAATCAAAGTAGTCTCATCCTACAGGTATGTCAGTTATAAAATAGTTACTTAGGATGATACCTGGGATGGGATGAGGAAGCAGGGAGGGTAGGGAATGGAAAAGGCAGAAATAGGTTCTCTGCTAATGTTTTCTCATTATATTTTTAAAAATAACGTATTGATCCTTAAGAATAAAGACAAATTGAAAAATTCTCAGAGCATGACAGCAAGTTCCCCCTCCAAAAAAGCCTAGAAACTGCACTAGATAAAATAAGCGCTCAATCACTCAATAGATATTCTTCTCTGAGGAGATGTCTGAGGTAAAACAAACAAATACAACAAACCCCCCATCAATTCACTTGTATTTATAGTTGGAGTCAGGGAATGTGAAAATCTTGACAATTAAATAAAGTAATTCCAGTTTAATTCTTACTCATTCTTTTCTATCCAATTATATACAATGATTAGTTTCAGTTAATATATTAGTAAGGTCTGTCAAATCACAAGGTACACAATGAGGAAGATTATAAATTTATTAAGGACCAAATGACAAATTTGGAGATTTACAAAGTAATCTCTATATTCACAAAGTAATAGCCCTAAAAAGGAGGAAATACATACATTTCCTCTCTTTAGTTAATGGAGAAGAGTGGTTTAAAAATAATAAGGCCAGGTTCAGAGCTGCTCTATTAATTTCAGGAAGTGCAGGGAAAACCAATGAAAAGTGTGATTCATGTAAAGAATGATTTGCTGTTTCCTTGTGAGCTAACGACTAATGATGTAAGACTTAGCAGGGCACGACCTGGCATTCTCCCAAAGTATATTCCAAGAAACACCAGGCCCAGGAGTTCTTCTGCCCCTTTTCCTCCATCAAAAAAAGGTCACATGTTCAAATAAGTTTGGAAAACTATGTTTTCTATTATCCCTGTCTGAGAATCAAATAATATCAACATTTATAAGTCCTGAGAAGTTCCACAGCAAAGAAAACTCAATCGTATTTAATCCAATACTTTCCAAACTTATATGGTCACAAAACTCTTTTTGAGCAACACCTATTAACATCCTGCTAGTTCCATCAAGAATAAAAGATTTTGAGAAGCTCTGCTAATTAAAATATAAAATGTGGGAAATCTATAACTGACATCTTTAAAATTTACAGACACACTTCCCCCTCATCTCTTTATTCTCATTTTCTCCTTCTATCTAAGGTTCCAGATATGTTTTATCTCTTCCTCCAAATAGTAATTTTCTACCTCTAAGGACCCAGTATAAACTACAAAATGTTGACAATTATCCAGAACTTCATACTCGCCACTAAAAGCCAGACGATACGATTTCTTTTCTGGATTTAAGACATTTAAGTGAGAGTAAAACACTCTACCTCTTACATACTTCAAAAAAATAAATTCCCAAGAGCCACCACCCCAAATGATCTCTCATATATATATAAATATATATATAAATATATAAAAAAAATATATAATTTTTTTCTTTTATCCTTGAAGAACAGAAATAAGGAAAATATAATTAGGGCAATTAAACATATTCCTTTAGAAAAAGTCCACCCTAAGTTTTCTTGTAAACAGGCAGTATCAGGTAAAATTTTAATTAGCTATCTTCCCCTCCCTCCCCAACACTTTCTCATTTTTACACTTTCTTTTAAATATTTTCCTTCCTAATATCTGTGCTGCCGAAAACCTGGGAATTAATCAGCAAAGTAAAATATGGTAATTAACCCATATAGCTTTGTGATCATAGTTAATCATGACTAAAGACTGACATTTATATTTGTTAGTAGGTAAAAGGACAAACCATGCCAGGTACAGAGAACAACTCAAAGCAAATAAAAGTTTGTAACAATTCAGCTTAGCTTCCAATTGAGCCATTTATAATTAAAAGGGCCCAAGAACCAGTAAAGCTTTACGACAAGTTATTCCATTTACCATGTACTTAAGTTTTTAAACAATGAAGTTTGGTACCATTATTTTTTAAATTAAACCAAGGGAAATAGTATTTTACTACATACATCTCTTCTATAATTAGTATCTGTGGTATTTAATAATTCCAAACTCCCTGCCCTTAATCAAGAGCTTTATCCCTTTAATGATTTATTTCATCTTACCTAAAGTTATTTTAACTGGTTAGCACAGTGAAAACAATAATATGGACCTAGTTCTCTAGCTTTCTATTTCTAACCCAATAGGTCTAATATACTGTCCAAGAAAACACTAGTAGTTTAAGAAATCACAAAGAAAAAAGATATTCTATCAGCCAATACACTGTAAAACAGTAGCAAGAGATTGGGTTTTAAAATTGGAAAGATATTTGACTCCCTGATCTATGACTTGCTATCCACGTAACTGGGCAAATTATTCAACCTCTCTGAGCTTCAATCACTACATCTGTACAGTAGGGATCCTGTCATCTACTTTGCAGAGGTGTCACAAACTTTAATGAGGAACATGAAGAAGGTGTTCAATAAACAAATTTCCTTCCCTTTTGCACTTTTTTCCCCCTTCTCTAGACCAGTGTCATGTGTTTTATACACAACATTTTTTTTTTAAAAAACCTGCTGTGATAATCTCTAAGTGTTTGGTGTTTCAACCAGCTTCACACTGTGCAGGGTTAACCAGCCGGTTTATGCATAATCCAAGAACAAACAACTTTTGTTTCTCGTTTCTAGCCTTTCTATTATCAGCCTTCAGATAAAACAAGGTTCTTAAGTATTTCAACCAGGAGCAGTAACATAACGGAAATAAAGGGGACTGGAGAGAGAACGGTGGGGAAACAGATCCCAGGTCCAGGAAGAGAGGGGAGCATTGGCAATGAAGCAGGATTGTACGTCTACCGAGGTACACTGTGCATTACGTCTCCACAATCCCTCTGACATCTGCCAAATAAAACTTCCCTACACTCCTATCCTGGAGAACCATTGGAGTGTATCTCTAAAGGGCAGAAAAATAAACAATCAATTTATACATTTTAAATACATGAGTGTTTATTTGTCATTAGCTGTTTATGTATAAGATTTGTGGATGAAGAAGGCAGAAAAGTGGAAATAAGGCATTTGCTAAAGGAGCTTTTTAGATAATTTACAAATTTCACTTAATTATATATATTTCCCTCATTACATGATAAATCAAATAATGGCTCAAATAAATAGAAAAATATCTAGAAAGTTATTATTGTACTAGAAATTTATATTCTGAACGTGAAATACTTACTTACAAAAATAAAGCAGGTTTTTGCAGTACTCCATACAGGTTAGGTCCATGAGTCCTCCAAGAAAGGAAATACTCGAAGCTCCATGTGCATGCTGGAGATGTTTCAGCAGCTCTTTGCCAACTTTGAAGTGTTCCTGACAAATGTCACTTTATGTTTTGGCAAAGATCTGGCAGCAGACATTTTTCTTATTCTTTGGTAAGTGTGAATATCATTGACTGATCCAGTATTTATAACCATAGTAAAAGACAGACTTTCCCATTTGGGACCTGACTCACACTTTCTCCTAACAACTATAGATGAATTCTACTAAAAAGGAGCATAAATTCTCGTAAATGAACTGAGGTTCTTTGACCAAACTTACCCATTGTGAGTTACAAGGCACTGCCTCAGACCCAGTTTTCGGAAAATATCCACCACAATCTCCATTGGGGTGTGATCTGTCACTGTAAAAGGGCTCATGTCAAGAATGCTTCGAAGCTTCAACGGCCGAGGACTTTCTGCCGGAAGAGATGGGGTGTGCTGTGCAAAACACACACGAGAACTGCCCACGATACCTTCTTGTTTTTTTCTGGCACTTTCTGAAGAGAGATAGAGAAGACCAAAAATTAAAAATCGATAGGTTTTGTTTTAAGGGCAACATTCTTATTCAGAGATAAAAAAAATAAATAAATGTATCCCATGACTTTTGGTCCCTTCATTTTTCCCTATCTTCTTCACCAAGAAAGGAATCAATTGAAAAGCATTTAGCAATTTCTTACACTTGAGAAAATTAAAACCTTTGCAAATTATGAGGGCACAATTTATTAAAGGAATTCATGATCGAATGACACCTGTCTGTGCTAAGTGTCACTTATCCTGCATTGGAGGTGGGACTAAAGAGAGTGTCACCCTTACTTTGACTATGTTGTGTACTCCACCTCTGTGATTAGCTAGTTTTTTGTCTTTTCTAATGTTATAGTTTAATTCTCTGTGAGTCATGAGCATTACCAGGTGAGCTGAAACTACAATTACACACAATGGACACAGACTGATTTGGGGGGTTTTATCTGCAAAGGCTCTATTAATCTCCCCGCTCCAGTGTGCTCTGCTTCAAACGCCTCTGTCCTGCTACCTACTTCCACTCCCACCTTTGAACGTGCTAGACAAGTAGTGGCAAAGATGCAGAAAACTGCAGAGGAAGAAGAGTGACTATAGGAAGAAGGAAACCCATGAAGTGGAGAGAATATAAAGGCAAAAAGTCAGCTTTATGTTTCTATTCTGAGTTAGTATGAAATCAAAACTGTGTACAAATATTGTATTGGTTATAGTGAACATATTTTAAACATGAATTTTGCTACAAAAATATTTAAGCAAAAATAATAAGCATCAGTCCTAAATTGAGAAGCAGATAAACATAGACAGCTCATAAACAAATACTGCAATGCTTTGTACTCCTTCTGACCAACTGTGTTGTAACATGTTCAAGTAGGAAGGCACTAAGTGAAGTTCTAACGGCTAGAAGTTCCTACACCATCTTCAAAGGCATGGAAAAGAAGAGAGACCATTAGCAACTGACATAAATGATTTCCGAATAATGCTCCTTGAGTTGCTTTTAGCCCATAGAAGCATCTGCTAATGACCTGTGAATGGTGGAGTGCAAATATTGTTAGAGTGTATGACAGACATTCTGAGTTAAAACTAACCCCAACCATCAATCTTAAACACCTTAAAATACTGAATATTAGATCATAAATGAAAATATGCTGAGAAACTGTTTAAATAAACATTTGATAATAAAATAAATTTCATAAAATTTTAGAAAAAAGTTATTAATTAAACTAATCAAAAATGCCAGGACATCTGCTGGTTTGTTTTTTTCCCTGAAAAAAACAACTTTTTTGAATGCCATTCATTCAAAGACCTTTGAAGCAGAAAATATCATCATAGTTTTCATTTTCTGGTACAATTCAGACATTATTTTTAAAAGTGAATGGGAGTGGTTCTTTTATAACACAAAATTTCCTAAAGTAAATATGAATTTTACCTCTAATCATTAATACAAAATTATCTGTCTTCCCCTCTCCCTAAGTTTGTATGTTTTATTTTTCCTGTTCATGTTAATATATTAATATATTTCTCAAGGGCTTAAGTTCTCAAAACTTATGGAAAAAGACTAAACTTTAACATAGTAAACTATCATTCACTGCTAGTGTGAGTATATGGTATAACCACTACTTGATACAGTTTGAAAATATCTTATAAATATCTTACAAAACTACAAATGTACCTACTCTCTGATCCAACAAGTCCACTTCTAGTAATTTTCCGACATTTGCACATGGGCAAAATACCAATTACATGAGGTTATCAAATATATGAGGCAGCAATTTTTATAACAGCAAAAGATTGGAAACATTTTAAATGTCCATCAGTGGGGAACTAACTTCAAAAATCATGATGTATCCCATGGTACATCTACTCAATGGAATACTATGAAGCTGTAAAAGAATAAAATGAGGAAACTCTACAAACTGATTTGGGAAGATGTCCAAGAAAACATTGTTTAGTGAAAAAAATAAGAAACAGAACATCATGTACTGGATAGCATGATATAAGTTGTTCAAAAAGAGGAAAATACAGGGGCTGGCCCTGCCACATAGTGGTTAAGTTCGGCTCACTCTGCTTTGGTGGCCCAGATTTGCAGGGCTGGATCCCAGGCACAGACCTATACCACTCCTCAGCTGTGCTGTGGTCGTGACCTACATATAAAGTGGAGGAGAACTGGCAACAGATGTTAGCTCATGGCTAATCTTCCTCAGTAGAAAAAAAAAAAAGAAGAAAATAATATATATATACTTACTTATATAAGCATATAATAATATCTACAGAATACAGAGGAAACCAAGGAGATGGCTGCCTATGGAGTTAGACTGGTAACTATGAGGTCATGGGTGACAGAGATTTTCCACTATATACTTTTATCTTGAATTTGAACTATGTGAATGTACTATCTATACATAAAATAAAAAGTTTTTTTAAATGAAATAATTAACATGCAGAGTTTATAAACAAATTTGGGGAAAACTGTTCTTTTAAAATCTTGAGTTTTCCCATCTCTGGATACAGTACATAGCTTATCACCTATTCAAGCATTCTTTTTTGTCCTTCTATGAAGTATTTTATGTAAATATATGTAAATTACATATTATATTTTATATATTATACATATATACAAAACAGCATACAGGCCTATTTTTCCCATTCAAAAACTTAAACGTCAGAAAAATATATGTAGGTAAATATTTAGAGTGTGTTTAAAAAGTCATCGTGTGACCAACATTTCTGATGACATGATTTGATACCTCACATATAAAAGTATCTCTAAATTCATTAAACCAACATTATCTGCTATCCCAATTTCTATTTCTCAAGATTGTAACAAAAGCTGTACAAATATATCAAGAAAATCAGTGGGGATGTGAATAATTCTTATTTTTTCTCCCCAAAGCCCCTGTACATAGTTGTATATCCTAGTTGTAGGTCATTCTAGTTCCTCTATGTGGAACGCCACCACAGCATGGTTTGATGAATGGTGCGTAGGTCCACACCCAGAATCAGAATCGGCAAACCCCAGGCCACCAAAGCAGAGCACGTGAACTTAACCACTCAGCCATGGGGCCTCCCCTGAATAATTCTTAATTTTACCACTTTCTTCTGTATCTTTTAAAAACCTGGCCTTTTTCCTTTAAATTTCCATGTAAATGCCAAAATTCTGATTTTTTTCTTTTCTTTGGATGGCTACCATTAAAACCTAAAGAATGGGAATCTAAACTATGAAATTCTTCTCTGACTATAGGTTCGGCCATGGTAATAGCTGAGAAACTGAAACACTTGAACACAGCCACGTCTGACCATACACTTTGCCCACTCTTGCAACTTTAAAGCAAACCTTGGAATGATGGGATTACTAGTCTTTGAAAAAAATCTTCCAAAGCTGTATGTAGCCTTCTCCTAAACTGAACAGGATATTTTCTGTAGATTCTTTTCTTTCTTCTTCTTTTTTTCTTTTTTTTGCTTTAATAGCTCTTGTAAACTGAGTTTCCATCTGATTTGAGAACTCACTCCCTCTCATCTACACTGTCTAGTCTTCCCTGTTGAAATGGCACAAGAATTGAAAGAATTACAACCCTTTTGCAATGGCCATAGACGTAAGTTGGAAGGGAGATGATGGGCTCACAGGAATGACCTTTGGGATCAGCCCAAATAACTGACATTGTCAGCTCAAGGTCCTATACTAAAAACTAGGGAGTATCAAAGCAATGGCTTGATGAAAATATCCTCCATTACCTTTGGGGATTGTGGGGAGAGGAGTCAGATTGTGTAGAAAAGGATTAGAAGCTTTACTGGGCCCCTCACCAATACTGCAGAAATATAAGGTATGGGAAAAAATAAATTTTGGAGGAACACTATTACTTCCTCCTCAGAAAAAGTTTCTCTCTAAGAAATAATGTAGTATGGCTAATGTCTTTAAACCATATTTTCAGGAATGTCAGCACAAAATACAATAGGACTTTTTCAACCTAGTGTTTGACCCAAAATAAAATTTCAATGACTTTCACTTTAAACTAGATATTACAAGTTAATATTGTAAATCTAAATCCAAAAACTGAAAAAGCAAAACATTGTGATTCTGATACGAAACAGATCGATGAAGATTTTGCATTCAACTTGTATTCAAATAAGTTAACTTTATTAAATACAAGAATATATTTAGCTTGCTGCCCTGGCACTTGTTAAGGCATCACACTACATGCTATTATAAATAATATCAACTTAACATGGCTTCTCTGTGTGGGGAAAAAAAGAATCTGACTCCAGTCTCTGAAAAGAATGCCAAATCAAAAGATAAAACTATATTTAGTATGAAAACAATCCACCAAAGAAAAAATTCCATTCCATAAGCACATAAGATTTTAAGGGACATAAAATATATCCCTTGCTCCCACAAACCCAACCAATTAAATTTTACTGCTTTCCTTTCTTCCAGATATCTATTATATAGCTATATGTATCTACCTAGATATCTAAATATCAATATATATAGATGTATACATGCGTGTATTTTTTTAAAAGGGTACCTATTGCAATTGTTAGGTCTCTTCTGAGGGCAAATCCCACTAATCTCTGAGATTCTTTTGACATTATGACAGGAAAGCCATTGTAGCTGGTTTCATTAATCATGTTTTCTATATCATCCACTGTCATATTATCCTGTGTCAGGACAGCTAAGGGAGGATCATTCCTTCGAGGTCTCATGACATCAGCAGCCAGGGTGGTATGAGTGAATTCTTCTTTTGCATCCAAGAAAGGGTATCCATTTAACCGGATGTGAGCTTCATAAATGCCTTCCCTGCCAAAGGCATCTCCAACCCATTTACTGGTCATTACTGCAGCCATAAGGGGAACAATATATTCCAAGCCTCCAGTGAGCTCAAAAACAATAACCACCAGGGAGACAGTCATCCGTGTCACACCACCTGAAAAAAATAAGCACCACTGGTCAGGAAGTACAGGGTCTTCATCCACACGTTAGTAGAATTTTTGCACTAGGTAATTGAACACAAATTGTAAACAGAACTTAGTGGAGAGGATTATCATCAAAAACTATTACTTCTCTTTTAGGATAATTATCTCTATTTTAATAAGATCTAGAGAAACACCAATCTTTTTTGTTTATAACACAAGAAGCCTATTAAAATAACATTTCAAAACCTGTCTACGTCACATAAAAAAATCACAGTTGACCAACTAAACCAAGTTTGCCATTTTGGTTCACTGCTCTAGCAAAGACATAATTTCACCCTTATAAAAGCTTATTAGTAATTCTTAAGGAATGTGGTGAAGCATATCATAGCTATCTTGTTTACTATCAATTTACAATTAAACTCATATGTGGGTAGAATATTAATTTAATACATTTCTCTAAATCTTTCCAAAAAGAGTAAAATATTTTGATGGCTTGTGATTTACGTTACAGTATAATAACCCCTCCCTTCAAAAACTCATCTATTCATTTACCCAAATCATCATTCTGAACTATCATCTCTAAGCTGATGCCTCCCTAATCCACATCTCTTCACCTACTGTTGCATCTGTCCTACGTCTCCAACTATGCATACCTTATCTTACTGTTGTGCTTGTCTCGTTTCAAACTCTAGAAAACTTGGGATGACCCACTGTCACAGAAAACACCACACACTTAAAACCATACTCATCTTCTTCGCCAAAGAGTTCCCCATTCCAACGTCCCTGAATTGAACACTGGGCACCACATTCTTCCTGACAACCCAGATAGGCAATCTTTGTTCATCCCTTTACTTTATCCCAACACCTAGACTCTCACCTAGTCCTATCTGATTTGCTCTGCAAAATATCTATCTATATGTCCTTTCCTCAATATTCTCACTATTATCAACGTAGTCCAGACCTTCAAGACTTTGTTCCTTAATTTTAATACTGTTTTATCTTACCTCCTTGACTCCAGGCCCCATTACCTTCAATCCACTTTTTAAGCCATGATCCCAGGTTAATCTTTCCTAAGTACTACTTTCACCATGTTGCTCCTTTGCTCAAAAACCTACCAGGGCTCGCCAGTTCATAATGTATTAAGCTTAAACTCTTCCTTTGTTTTTTAACCTAAAAATAGAAGGGAGAAAGAACCTACTATATATTACGTATCTACGCTATGCCAGGTATGTCCTAGTCAGTTTACGAAGGCTCTTTTTTTTAACTAAACACTTATTTTACCAGGCACTGTGCTAACAGCTTTACATGCATTTTATCTCATGTAATCCTCAAAACAACTATAGGAGATAAGCGGTTATTATTTCCACTTTAAAGATAAGAAAACAAAAATTAAAAGAAGTAAAGGAACTTTCCCAAAGTCATCAAGGCCACAACTCTGCCACAGATCTGACCAATTCCAAATACAAATTCATCCTGATATCAATCATCACCGTTTCATAATCTGGCTCCTCCTCACCAATCCAACTTCATTTCCCAAAATTATCCAAACTGTACTCTCTACTTCAATATTGTCAGTTTCTTCAAAGCCCCAGGAATACTAAATTTATTCCTATCCCAGTTCCTTTGTCTTCCCATTATTCTGTTCTTCAGCAGTCTTCTTTAAATTCCACTAATCTTTTACAATAAAGCTCATGTTCTATCCTACCTGAACTACTTCAGCTCTTTTTTCCTCTAGAGTCCTACAATTTTCATAGAGTCAGTACTCTACATAATCATTACATATTGCTCAATATTGTCTTCTCAGAGTTGGTCATGTCTCCTCAACTTGATAGCTGAATTTGGCCCATGTCCTATCCTTCTTTTTGTATCACTCACTGCACCTAGCACAGTGCTAAACAGAAAGTGGAGACTTGATAAATACTTGCTACTTTGATGAAAATGATTCTGTCCTAAACTTTCATTTGATATTACACTTTCGAAGATCAATAATCACTTTATACAATTTTGACTCACTGAACAAAATACCAAGTATTATTAAATATTATACCCAAAATTTAGCTATTTTAAATATAACAAGAAATAACTATTTTTCACATCCAAGAGGACAATAAATAGACTCAAGTATTTCTTTTTAAACTTTTTTTTTAAGATCATCCCTGAGCTAACATCTGTTGCCAATCTTTTTTTTTCCCTTCTTCTTCACTCCAAAGCCCCTCAGTATATAGTTGTATATTCTAGTTGTAGGTCCTTCTACTTCTGCTATGTGGGACACTGCCTCAGCATGGCCTGATGAGAAGTGCCAGGTCCGTGCCCAGGATCCGAACCAGGAGAGCACGTGAACTTAACCACTTGACCACCAGGCCAGCCCCAACTCAAGTATTTAATGTAGATATTTTTGCTTTTCTTTTCATTAAAACAGTAGTTACTGTTTCTCTTTCTGTTACAAATGCACCTTAAATGGAAGAGGACCAGTAAAGAAATCTTTTACTAAGGCTAAGAAGAAATCATTAGAAACCATGAGTAAAGCTATTCTGAAGCTTTGTTAGTATGCTAATCTTAGGAACCATGACATAGCTGTCATAGGCAAGCCAAGATCCTTGATAATAAAAAAACCAAAAATCTCCTGGGACAGGATTCAAAGTCTATGTTGTACAGAGATGTTTTCTGTCATAATGTATTACAAGATATTAAAAAGACACTAACTACTATTAAATTTTTGCAGTAACAAATGTTCACAGGCAGGTGAAATGAAAACTAGTGCTGCATAATACCATATGAGTAGTAATGTTTCATTGCTGTCCTGTACCCTCCCTCCCCCTACACCCACCCCACCAATTAAGCATGAGCACGCTCTCACTCGCTCTCTTCTTTCTCAGACTTACAAACATCCATATACAGACAGACAGTTACATTACCTAAGCATGCAGCAGCACCAACCATGGCATAAAGGCCAGGTGTAATGCAATCAGCCCCAACCTCACACCACTCTTTAAAGATAAACCAGTCGTGATGATAATATGCAAGCTGTTCCACTGCAATCCCCACAATCCTTCCCGCAATCGCTCCAATGGCCATGCTGGGGATAAACAAGCCTGACGGAACCTATAACAAAAACAGAATGTTTAATGAGACAGAGATCCTCTGCTTACATGCTTGAAACCTACATTTTGTGGATTTCTTTCCAACACTTTGATTCTTTTCACATTTTATTTATACTATAGCAAAATTCTATTACAAATAAAACTAGCAAAATCTAGTTATAGCAGTATCTTAACAATTCTATGAATTCAGTTACAAAATAACAAACCACATTCTCTAGGCCAAAGGGAAAATAACCCAAGGGTTATTTATCCTTTATCTCACTGTTCGTAAATGCCAGGCCCTAACAAAACTTTCATTAGTCCATGGTGAAATGGGATGGGGGGTGGGGGACATTATGAATCATTTCATAAAACTAAATCAGTTCAGTTTGAAGTACTGTTCTTTACTCCAAGATTATGTCCTTCCTACATACTTGTTGTTTATCAAATGATGGAAATATTGCATACTATTCCTTGTAAGTGGGACAAAGTAAAGCAGGCAATCTTATCAGGTTCCCTAATTTTTTTTAGTGAGATATATACAAAAAGTAATTAAAAGGAGAAAAATATTTATTGATCAAATTTCATGAGGATAATAGAGACAGTAAACACCTTAGGCAAGATCATTTAAAGACTATCCATAGACTAATAGTTCTAAACTGTTCTGGATATGAAACAAGACAAGTACAAAATGATGGCAAGTTGAAGAGCATATCAGGATCATTAAAGGATATCCAAATAGAAGGGATCAAAATATGTTTTATACTCTCCTGCCAGATAGGATCCTTCAGCCAGGGCAGAGTAATGTGGACTTAATAAAGGCCTACCAACTGCCTCCGGCTTCCTGTAGCTCAACTGAGGGAGAGAAAGTTGGGATTTACAGAAAATCAACTTACTGTAGAAACAGGAGCTTTAACAGCTCCTTTAACTCAATTCACTAAGGAAAAAAAAAAAGTAAAACTTCAAGGTTTCTCTATTATTTAACTCTTATACCCAGTGGACTGAACACAGAGGACTACGGAAAGAGAGAGACTGTATTTCAAAAACTAACACCACTCCAATTTGATTGAAATTAAGCTGTTATTCTATATAATTTACATCTGTGAAAGCACTAGCGAATATTAACAATTACATGAACTACAGGTGCAATAACTTAAAGAACAAGGATTAGCAGACATCTGATTCCTCCTATCACTAACAGTCATGTAAGAGAATATTTACTGGCAAATCACTAACTAATGAATGTTATTCTAACTTTTGTAAATTCAAAAAGCAATGTCCCAGGGAATAAGACCTAGCTGCCTTAAATCTTTGATGAAAAAAGGCATGGCGTCCAAAGGCCAAGTAATTTAACTCTGAGTCTACAATGTCCTTTCAAGCTAACATCCTATAGTGATATTGTAGGCAGAACAATGGCTCCCCAAATATATCCATATACTAATTCCTGTGAATTCATTATCTTACACAGCACGGAGGAATTAAGGGTACAGATAGAACTAAGGTTGTTAATCAGCAGATTTTACAGCAGGAGATTATCCTGGATTATCTGGGTGGGCCCAAGGTAATCACAAAGGTTTTATAAATGAGGAAGAAGGATTTAGAAGAGTTAGTGTCAGAATGATGAGATGAAAGAAAGACTTGACCAGCCATTGTTAGCTTTGACGATGGAAGAAGGGGGCCATGAGCCAAGGAATGTGGGTGGCCTCTAGAAGGCTGGAAAAGGAAAAAAACATGGACCTTCCATGCCCCCACAGAACCTCCATAAATCCCTGTGAACAACATGAAGTTAGCCCTGTGAGACCCATTTTGGACTTCTGATCTCTAGAACTATAATAAATTTGTGTGGTTTTAAACCACTAAGTTTGTGGTAATTTATTAAAGCAGCAATAGGAAACTAATATAAGTAGTTTTAAAACATGATCACAAACTCTCTGACACTCCTCCCACTAACAGGTAGAGTGTATGTTTCTCCCCCTGAACATGGGTGGGTCTTGGTGTCTGCCTAGACAAACAGAACGCAACAGAAGGCATGCTGCATGACTTCTCTGGCAAACAGAAACAGTCCTCTTGGGACACTTGCTTTTGGAACCATGAGCTACTATGTAAGAAATCTAACTACCTTGAGGCCACCACACTGGACAAACCAGAGCGAGACATGTTCCAGGAGCCCAGATATTCCAGCCCTAGTCGTGTGAATCTTCTCAGCCCAGGTGCTAGACATATGAATGTCTTTGAGATGACCAGCCCTAGCCATGTCTGATGACAACCATATGAAAGACTGCAAGCAAAATATACCCAGTTGAGTCCCTTCCCAAATTACTGACCCAATATCAAGACCAAAGTAAGTAGTTATCTTAAGCTGCTAGGTTTTGGGGTAAATAACAACAGATACCATGCTCAACAATATATCCTAAGAAATTCCTTTTTCCTAACTTAAAATTAAACCCAAAAGATAAGAACTTTTCCAGCCCACATTTATGAAACAACCACCTTTAGATAAAAAATTCATTTCTTTCCACATACAAGTTTTGAACATACTAAGATTACTTAAATATCACCTCACATTAGCACTTACCTTGATACCAAAAGTAAATACTGTCATTATGATTTTAAATATGAGTGCTAGACACAACTGCCATATAGCTGAATACACTCCAAGGCCTGCTGGACGATCAGGAATATCATCAACAATCTTACTGGCATTCATGTCATTTCTGTAGTCACAAAGAGAAGAGGATTCCAGGGGACCACAGTCTGTAAAAAGCTCTTTGATCAGCTCACTGGTGTTGAGCCTAGTGTACGGATTAGGGAAGGCTATCACAGCAGTAATGGCTGCCACAATAATCACTTCAAGAACAGGATACTTTCCAAATTTGGTGGATTTGCGTCGACGACACCAGGCAATATTTGCCCTAATGAAAAAGGCTCCCCAAAGCCCTCCAAATACCCCGAGGAGAATAAAAGGAAACAGTTCAAAAAGGTACCATGGTGTATGATACTCCACATAAAAAAGGACCAGACGGCTATTACCAAATGGATTGATGGATCTCAAAACAAATGCAGCCACTAAAGCAGCAAAAAATGATCTCCATAAAGTTTTAAGAGGAAAGTAATAGCTAACCTAAAAAGAAGGGAAACAAAAATTAATGCTATAATTTTATGTCTCTGATATGTTATAACTTGAATGGTAAATATCATAGTTTTAAATTTTATTGCAGCTAGAATTTACATATAATGGACTTTACTGTGGTAAGAAAAATACTGACGTTTTATTAACTTTGGCTATCACATCATTACAAAGTCACAATATCAACTGATCATAAATGTCTAATAAGTATTTAAAATACCTAGCATTGTTATTTTCAAAATGAGTTTCACCTCCAACTTATTCATGGCAGATAAGAATAAATGCACCATCACTAACTCCTTTAGCTCACAAAGGAGTATTCAATTTGTCTCTTCTATATTAAAGATAAAAGAAGAAAAGAACACAAACTGGAAAAGTAAATTTTAAAACATTCCTAGTCACATTTTCGTGTAAATGTGTAAAACATCTTACACACCAATGAGAAAACAAAAACAGAATATTTCACTGACGTGACTAAAATTATTTCCTTAAACAGCAATAACTGCAACAGAAATAATCCCGCAAGAAAAACAAAGACGATTTAGGAATTGATTAAAAATTTTAAAATAAAAACACGGCTATAATTTCGCCAATGGGGTAGATTATTTTAACTATTTTCTATTAAGTCAAGGTCATATCTGTTTACTTTTAAATATGTCAACTAAGTTAAATTTTAAATAATCACTATACATAATATTTTTTAAAAAATTTTTCTCAAGGTAAAAAACATAGTATATTACTTTTTATGCAAGAATGAGTGAAAAACAACTTTATGAAAATAAATTTGAAAACTTAAAAATATATTTGTAATGGTAATTATACATAATTTTAATTGCTGTATTTTTTCACCTACCTCTTCCAGGCTAAAAAGAACTCCTCCGATTGGTGCACCAAAAGCCACAGAAACACCTGCAGCTGAAGCAGCTGATAACACCTAAAAAGAAGATGTGGTTTCTTTTATATGTTCTTATAAATTCAAATATACCAAATAAAAATTCTTTATGTTACTCAAATTTTCAAAATGCCTCTTCTGAATTCAACTTGTACGTCTTCCTCCTCCCCAAGCAAAGGTAAATATTTATTTCTTCTAAAAAGATTCTTTTTTTCTCTTCTGCTTTAACTGAAAGGTCATTCATATATTCAATATTCAGTGAAAAAAAAACCCATTTGTGTGAGATATGCTAATGTAAATAGGATGTAAAGAAGAAGAGGCAGTGAATACAGACAACTTTCAAGATGCTTGTTTGTAAAGACCAGTGGAGAGAGTGGTAACTGGGGTTTGGGAGGGAAAGTTGTTTGTTTTTAAGTAGGATATCATTTCTTCAGATTTTAGAGCTGGACTGCTTCCATCATCAATCATTATTCTATTTCAAATCCTAGCAAAATATACAGAGACCTTAAAATCTATTGTTTCCCTATATTTTCACTACCCTAAGTTCTCTGAAAATACTGCTACTGCCAATTGGGGAGCCTCATTCCGAAAGCACAAACAGTGGCTACTGTTTACGATACTGTCTCATCAACTCTTCAACTGAAGAATTAAATAGTTTGATAAAAATATTCTACTTTCATCGTTATATTATAAAAAACTATAGGATGAAAGGTCCTGTGCTAGGGCCAAAGACCCTTGAGTTCTCAATATTTAATGAGATATACAAATATCATACCTTAAAAATGCAAAGAGCTCTGTATCATCTAGGGCTGCAGATTAGATTGGGAAACAGGAAGGGACTGGGCTAGAGCTAATACAAAAGGTCTCAGGAGCTTGCTTTTCTTCTAAAAAAGATCGAGAGCAATCTAGAAACATCAGGGGAACGCCATAATATATAAAGTCAAAGGTCTCCTGGAAGATCTCAGGCTGGTCTACAAAAATGGTAAAGGAAATTGCCCTAAAGAGCTGAATAAAGAGGAATTCCTTTATCCCCTTTCATGCGAATCTCTGATTTAAATCTCAGAAGGTCCTAAAGGCCCTCAGAACTTCCCCATGGTGAAGAATAGCTCTCTGCAGATGACACACCATTTCCATTGGCACTAGACACTTTCTCCAGAGGAAAACACAACTGTTGAGATTTCCCAACCCTGGAGAAACACCCACAGTGAGAAATAAGAGTAAAAACAGTTACATCTGGGAAATACTTCAGAGGAAGAAAGGTGTAAGGCAAAGCAAAAACAAATGGAAAGACCTTTGTGAAATTCAACTGAAACCAATGGACACCAGGTAATCTATGTAAAACTTCTCTAAAATATAGGAGTAAGTGCACAGCACTGGGGATGGATTCTAGACAAATTAGAGATTATTCAAAAACGGGAAAGAAAGCATGAACAATCTCATGTTAAATTTCTAACCTGAATACAGAATTTATCCAAAAAGTAAAAACTAAAATGTGATCTTTACACTAGGAAGTTCTTCACTGATATGTCTATATAACAGATATTTTGTCTGTCAAATAAACTACAAAAGACACTTACCTCCCTTTTTTTAGCTTCATTTGTGCTATACTTCGGAAAGAGGTAGGAAAAGATATTTCCACAGCAACAGGCAACATGTACCAGGGGGCCTTCTTTTCCTAAACTCAAACCTGATGCCACAGCCAGCACTAAGGTGATGGTTTTAATCATTAAAGTCCATTTTCCCAAGTAACCTCTGATGATGAATCCACTCAAAATAGTTTTAATCTACAAAGGAAAGATTAAGTCAGTCTAATTTCCTTTAAGAAAAATGAGAACGTTAACTAATTTAAGTGACTAATTTAAGTCTTGTTTTACTCAAGAAACCATCTTGCAAATTTTGGTGGACTATGGAACAATTCACAGTCAGTTTTTCAAAAGCTTTAACTATTATGCTACATATAATAAATCTGTATCATATTCTAATTCTCTTTCCAACTACAGATAGAAAGCAATCCTACTTCCTGAACAAAACTAAAATATGAGGCCATGTTAAAGGGAATACAGACATTAATACAAGAGTTATAATTACATAACCAGGAAAAGGCAAATTTGAATACTTCAGCTGTAGAAATATAAGATAGTTAAATACATTTTGGACACTCTATGTCAGAAATAAAGATATTATGCCTTCTCAGAGCACTGTAAATATGTGTAATATTTTCCTATATATCAATAAGGATGAGTAACAACTGCTAAATACTGCGAGATACTGCTCCTTCTTAAAGATATTTTTAACACAGCCTTTAAAATCGCTACAATTTTGTTTTAAAAAGAAATGCACTAGAAAAAGCTGGTAATTTACTTAAGACACAAAAATAAAAAGCGGAAAGAAATGAGTTCACATCATGTTCAATCCTAAGTATATTCTCCTTTAAATTATTGTTGATAAAAAATAAAACCCAAAAGTTGGTACTGTTGACTCACTGTGATCAAACGTTTATTTTAAAGTATAAAATGGTTATAAATATTATCTGCCAAATTCAAAAATTATTAATTTATCTAACTACAAGACAGTTATAGAAAGAGAATGAATGTATTCAAATCAGGTTCATAACAGCACACATCAATGAATCCATCCAAGAACTTTAGCCCACAGATCTTTTTCCAGGTTCTTGGTGGTTAATCAAGTCTTCTGATATTTGTCTAGTCATGTGCTAAATTAGTGGTGAGAAAAAACAAATCAACTTCCACAGGAAATGAGGAAATGACTATGGGAAAAGAATTTCTGCCAAAGATGTCTACAATCAGATTACATTTTAAAATTTTCTACTTCATTTTACAAACAAACCATTTCCCCCCAAAAAAAACTACTTTTTCCCCGAAAAGCAAAAAGATAAGCATCATAACAAATACTAAATGTTTAATGATACTAAATATTGCATGGCTTACCTCTGGAATTCCAGAGCCACAGGCATATGGAGCAAATACCTTTACCAGGGAAACAGCAAGAAAGGCAAAACTCAAGGCCCAGAAGATGTACATTATATAGTTCATGATATAAGAACCAGGACCCTAAAAAGCAAATAGTTCAACAGCATGAATTTAATTTACAGTGCACCTCTAATGCAAGTGCTTTCCACATAAGACTTGGGTAAAACTTGTAAAGGGCTCCTGGTTTACTTCCACAATAATAAAAGCTTTATATGAACAAAATATTTAAGTAGAATCCAAAAACATATTCATATAAATACCAAGAAGCCTTAATATATTTAATGTTTTTCCTAGCTTTATCCTGATCCCTAAGTCTTCTTGCCAAGAATCTCAGCTATACTTCAATCTCTGCCTACTTTATCAAAACAGTTGATGAAGAGAAAACTGCATTCTCACTCAGATTTCATTCTGCTGTAATTCTCCTGAAGATCAATTGAGAAACAGCACACTGCCTGTCTTACCAGCAAATATATTTTTTTTAGCTCTAAAATTCAGCCATTAAAAAAATTTTAAAACATCTACATGATTGTGTAACAATATATATATTATATAATATTCTAACTTGTAAAATGTTCTTCATTATAGAACATCAGGAATAGGAAAATAATCATTTAAATACTGTAATGCCACAAAGAAAGATCTATAGATTTCTTAAAGATATCTCCAGTTAGTAGGCTTATTTACTAAACTTTTTGATAATTCATACTTCCTGAACAGTTGTAATGGAATATATTAAGCAGTTTTAATAAATTTGACTTCATATTAACTTTTGGTGGTTACACAGATCTTACTGCATTTCTTTTCTACAATAAGAAATATATTTTACGTCATAACCCAGTAGACACATACGTGATTACATAGTTAACTAATACAAGACTGTCTTGAGATACTTGCTGCAACGTATTCTCATGGTTTCCATTCTATCCTATTATATTTCTTTCTTTTTTCCTTCAATGCAGTTGCAATCATTTAATATGTGATTAATTCTATAATTAAAGGAATTGGAGATGCATTTCACTATATCAATTATTAATTCATCTCAAGACAAAGCAAGACTTACCTCCGCTTGACCTATGATTAATTCTGCCCATGTTTTCCACTGGGGGCATTTATCTCTCTCTTCAAATGTTGTTTCATTGGATCCCCAGCAACACTGTTCATGGTTGTACCACAACGCACTAAGGCAAATGCCCTCCTTGAGGTCTGTCATCCAATCAGCAGCAATGTCTATTAATCCAGCCAATGCCCCTGTAAAAATTTGTTGGAGGTGGTAAAAAAAAAGAAAGGACACTTCTGGGGAGTCAAAAACTATCAAGTTAAAAGGGTCAAGGAAAGCGGAAGATCTCCTATAAATAAAGGGCTACATAGGGAATATTATAAGAATTTAAGATTTTCAAATCTTAGCTATAAATAATTTTATACTACCTTTTAAAACTGTAAATAGCTATTCTTTAAAATAAAATTGTTATTCTTTCTCTGAAATCAAAACTAGTTACATCATTCGAATTAACCGTGGTTTTAAAAAAAGGTGTTTAAAAGATGCTAAAACATCTTCAAAGTCAGCTACCTGAGAGGAGGTTCACAAATCTGGTTATTGAAGTCAGAGTTTTTGCTAGTATGTTTCAATCCGAAACTTAATTAGTAGATCTACAAATGACCTTAATCTCATTAAAATTTAATATCCATTTGAAATAATTAGTAAAACCTACAGCATTAATGAGTTACTGTGACAGATTTTCAGTTTTTTTCTTAAATCACAGAAAATCAAATATATCAAATCATTTTACTGACAGAATACCGAAAATACACAAATTTATGGTCAAAATCCAGGTCCTTCTCATCATATAAAAAACATCAATGGGTCACATACACAGAGGCCACAAAATTCTTGTTCATAGCAATCAGTACTTCCCTCTATTGTCCACACAAATTTTAATTTTCCTCATGTTCTTCTAGACATAATCTTCCATGGTGGAAGCTGAAAGTTATTAAAACAGTCCTTAATGTTTGCTTTCAGATCTTCAACTGCTGTTTCTTAAAATCTCACATACACGGAATTTGTGGGCACTCTATAGCATGGTAGCTAAAAGTGTAGGCTCTTGAGCTAAACTGTCTAAATTTAAATTTTTGCTTGGCCACTTACTAGCTACATGACCTTAGTCAAGTTACCTAACCCCTCTGTGCTCCAGTCCCCTCATCTATAAAATGGTGAGAAAACAGCACCTATCCCATAGGACTGCCATGAGGTTTACACAAATGTAAAGCTTTTAGAATGGTGTATGACACATAGGAAACATTCAATAAATATTAACTGTTTATCATGATGTCAAAATTAAAAGATACTTTATTTATCATCTGGTCCAAACCACATTTTTACAGATTCAGAAACCAAGCCTAGAGAGACCACCAAATTGGAAAGATACTTAAAGTGACAGAGCCAAGACTAGATTCTGAAGCCTCCTGCCTCCTAGTCTTTTTATTTTTTTCTTAAAGATTGGCACCTGAGCTAACAACTGCTGCCAATCTTTTTTTTTCTTTCTGCTTTATCTCCCCAAATCCCCCCGGTACATAGTTGTATATCTTAGTTGCAGGTCCTTCTAGTTGTGGCATGTGGGATGCCGCCTCAACGTGGCCTGATGAGTGGTGCGATGTCCACGCCCAGGATCCAAACCAGCGAAACCCTGGGCCGCCGCAGTGGAGCACGCGAACTTAACCACTCGGCCACAGGGCTGGCCCCGTGCCTCCTAGTCTTAAGATTTTTTTTGAAGGAAAGCAACAAAACAAATGCTTTTAAAAATCCAAGGGAAGGAAGGGAGAACTATTTATTGCTAACCAAAAAAGGATTGCATTAAAAATTTTCTTTACCTGATGCCAGTCCTGTTAGTGTTACTACTAGCCATCCTGACCACGCATCATACAAACTTTTTGTCATTTCCCATGCTGATTCTTTCTTTTTGCTGTTGATCTGAAATTAGAAATGTTTATGCTTCATTTTTCAAACCATGAATAGAAGTCACAATTCTATAATTTAACAATTTTCCTCAGTTACTATACATGGAACAGTACCTTCTAAACTAAATAAATGGGAAACATGAGTTTGGGACAGAATCACCATGTCCAACAGCTGCTATACCTGTAAAGCATATGACAAGTGTTTACCCAGAGATCTGTATTTTTAGCAAGAACCTCAGAATTTGAGAGTAAGGGGTGTACAAACCACATAAAGTCTGACCTAGACTGTTTTAAATGGAATCAAATTTAGCTGGTATACATCTTTCATATTAACAGAAACAAGATATTATAGCTTGAACTGTCTGTCATTTCCCGATCATTTTCTGGTCCTAGCAGTTAAGTGGATTACAATATTCTTTAAAAGGGAAGGTCACCGAATAACAGTACCATGCCCTTAAATGTAGTGTAGAACAGTCATGTGAATAAAGGGGCTGCCAAAACTTGTGGGCCTCTAAATATTCAGGTATGGAGAGTTAGAATCCCATTGGTAGGGTCCAGAGGCTCTCTTTTATTACTGTGTAAGGCAGAAATGTCCTCTACTGAATACAGTGAAGGAGGTGAGATGAGCAAGACAGTAATAGATTTGATTTCTAGATCTCATTCTACTAAGACATAAGAAGGCAAGCCTTGTCTCTCTTAGTAACAGTGTACTTCTAAATCTATCCCTAACTAGCCCAGACCTCTTCTGTTCTACTAGGATTGCTGCTTTAAAAAGTCATATTCTCAGCCTAGGACTTCAGTGCTCAACTGTCCCACAGGAGGGCTATGGCTAGAATTCAATGATGTGGTCTATTTCAAACATATAGTCTATTTTAAATAAAGCCACATTAAAAAGACTGTAAGTTCTAAGTTGAATGAGGCAGTTTTACTCCTTCTATACCAATTACAGTAAGTAACCAATCACAGATATTAACCATTCTTTAGGATTAAATGTAGGTCATTTCTTTCAAAAACAATAATTAAATCCCATGTTACTTTTTCTCAATAAGAATAACTAATGTTTAATAAAATGATAATATCAAGTAAAAATTTGGAAGTCATCTAAATATCTATCAATATAGTATCTGTCAAGTAAACTGAAGTACATCTATGTAATGAAAAATTCTGCAGCCATTAAAAAATGAGATAGATGCAGTGTTATACAGGGAAAAAAGCAAGGTGGATAAAGTGTGTATAGTTTGCTACCAATACCTAAGAAAGATAAGTATATAAGTATATAAGCATATACAAGTATATGTTTGTATTTTAAAAAATAAAGGGATAAACCATAAAATTTAAAATGTAAATTACTACTTAAAAGAGGAGGAGGGAAATAGGTTGGAAGTGACAGGGACTTTAAAACAAAGTAATCTGTATGTGTAACTAGAGGGATAAACAGTAAGGACAAAAAGTATTGTCAAAAAAGAAAACACTAAAACTTTTCAGTAGTCACACTGCTAGTGATAGTGCTGGTAATATTATTCTGAAATAGCTGTGTGTGTATGTTGTGAGATAAATCAAATGATTATGTATGTGATGTTGAGATTTTTGGCATGGCTGAAAGGAGATGCAGATTTAACAACTAAATGGTAAATAAAAGTCCTATAGTATTGAATTTAAATTAGAAGATTCCTACAAACTTAAGAGGCTAGAAACAATGGCTAACCCAGAAGCAACAGGTACCTCTAGTGCCCAAACTGCCTATATACCATTCTCCTTCAAAGGAACCAGAGCTCCTTAGAGAAATGGCTGACTCCAGGTTTGGTGCAGGAAATGTGTAAGAAGAGCTAGGATCATCTTGTTTTCCAAGAATACATCAAAGTCTACTAAGGATGTGTGAAAGGACACAGGCATCAACCTAAGTAAGCACCCAGTAGTCAAAAATGGAATAACATGGGCATCAATAAGGATAATAATTGCGATGATTAAAACACATCAACTATGTTTAAATCCATGAGTGCATGAAGATAAAGAAACAGAAACTGAACAAGCAAACAAAAACCCTGAGGTCAAGTTTGTGGATGCTAGGGAATCATATGACTTCAAACTTTCTCCCTTTTCTCTACTATCTTAACTTCAGGGAAGCCAAATAATTGGTATGGGGAAGGTTCTCTTTATAGAAATATTCAAGCTAGAAAATAGAGGAAAGATAGTTAGATTGCCACCATTATGCAATATACTGAAACAGTAATATGTGAAATGATATAATGTTGATTTGCTTGAAAATAATCTGGAGTAGGAGAGCTACAAGTATACTAAAAAGCTGAGGGGGAAAAAAGAATTAGGTAGGTATATGCACTGACATAGGAAGTTTTTTTTTTATTTAATGTTTTAAGAACAAAGTAGAAACATCTATGTGTAGAATTTCCCAGCTTTAAAAAATTTTATGTTTATATAAGCACAAAGTATTGAAAATATTTGACTTATCTACAAAGAGATGATTAGTTAGGACACTTACTGACTACTTCATACATTGCTGTATTATTTGAAATGTTTTTCAAGGACTGTGGACTACTCTCATAATCAGAGAAAAGAGGGGTGTGTTCTGGTTTCTTTTACTTTCAATTTTCTGTAAAATTTTATGAATATGGTGTCTTATGGATATTATAACACTACTTCACTTTAAAACCCATTTAAACCCCAACCTGAGTATGGTACTGAATCTATAAATATATATACTTCTAAGTACAATTGTATTTACCTAACAAGCATACAAGATACAGGATTTATAATGTGTCTGATTTAGGCACATAGGCTTAAAATAGTGGTTCTTATACTGTGCCCCATAGACACCCTGAGGGTCCCTTGAGCCCTTCTCAAAGAGTCTTCAAGGTCAAAACTACTTTCATAATAATACTAAAACATGATGCGACCTTTTCACTGTGTTGACATTTTCTCAGTGAGTGCAAAAGCAACAATAAAACTGCTGGCTCCTAACCACGAATCAACACAGTGGCATCCAAATGTACTGTAGTCATTACATTCTTCACTGCCACATATCCCGGGAAAAAAAATAAGTAAATGCCAGTTTCACTTAAGAATGTCTTTCATGAAGGAATAAAAACTATTATGCCTTGATCATTGAGTCTTTTTAATATTACTGTGATGATGTAAGTGTATATAAAGCATTACTGATGCAAAGTGAAGTATGATGTTATGTCTCAAGGAAAAGCATTTGCGTGATTTGAGTTGCAAAATGAACTAGACATTTACATGGGACACCATTTTAAATGAAAGAAAGATACCAAACTATGGTTTTTCAGACTTATTTTCTCAAAAACAAACCAAGTAGGCCTGTCACTTCCAGTAAGATACATGTGTATTTGTTTCCAATGAGAATTTGAGCTTTCAAGTAAAAATTAGAATTTTGGAACACTTGTATACTTCACTGTGAGGATGACAGATTCCCAACACTTAAAGATTTTCTGAAGAGATTAGTGTTGATATTAATAAATGTGATTTTTTTTTAGATTATATAATGAAAAGTGTCAACACTTAAAAGAACTGCATAAATCAATAAATCAGTATTTTCCCAATGTTCACTGCATGAAGTTACAAAATCATTCATTCAAAGTTCAAGGTGAAGAACAGGTTTTAATGTAATAGAAGACAAAAGTTCTTTGATACAGTTTCAGATTACATATTGCAACTAATCTTTAAGAAATACCACTTGTCACTTTGGTGGAGTATCAAAGAAGAAAATCTGCAATGATCTAAAAAGGTTATTAAAATACTCCTAGCTTTTTTTCTAATCATGTGTCTGTGTGAGGTTGGATTTTCTTCATATACTTCAATCAAAACAACATATCACAACAGACTAAATGCAGAAACAGATATGAGAATCCAGTAGTCTTTTATTAAACTAGATAATAATGAGATTTATAACAATGCCACTCCCTCACTACATATTTTTTATTTTGGAAAATACAGTCATTTTTCATAAAAATGTTTTTATGTTAACATGTAATGAATTTGTTGTTACTCTTAAATTAATTACTATTTTTTAAATTTCTCAGTTTTAGTATCTAATACGGTAAATATCAATTAATATAACAATATAAACTAAAGGTCCTTAGGTATCCTCAATAATTGTTTATAGTTTAAAAGGGATCTGAGACGAAAACTTTGAGAAATCGCTGGATTAGAACACTGACTTCAGGCATTGTGTCTTATTTTCAGTTATACTCTATGTATAATGTTTCCAGAAAAGGTAAATACTGACTGATGAATCTCAGAAGCTGTACTTTTCATAAACAATATAATCTAATTCCAATTTTAGGTTAAATATATATGTATTCATTAATATGAAAATTATAACTAATTTGTACAAGCAGTTATTTTCATTGACAAGTAAATTTCAGGCCTCAAAGTTATAAAGGGGCTTTTAGAAGTGGAATTTTATTTTCAAAGAGATTTTTTTTCTCTCTCTTTTTTTAAATTTATTTTTGGATTATATTATACCAGTAAGTCACAATCAGTAATGAAAAGGATCCATAAATTGTACTTTTAAGTAAAAGTCATTCTTTTTTTGATTACTGATTCATTACAAAACTCAATATGCCATACATAGAACTGAATTTGAGAAATACCTCAGAATTTAAAACTGAGAAAAAGGATAAAAGCAAACAGCAGGAACCAACTCAGTGGCACAGCAGTTAAGTGCACATGTTCCACTTCAGTGGCCTGGGGTTCGCCGGTTTGGATGGTGGGTGCAAACATGGCATTGCTTGGCAAACCATGCTGCGGTAGGTGTCCCACATAAAAAGTAGAGGAAGATGGGCACAGATGTTAGCTCACGGCCAGTCTTCCTCAGCAAAAAGAGGAGGATTGGCAGCAGATGTTAGCTCAGGGCTAATCTTCCTCAAAAAAAAAAGAAAACAGTAAAACCCTACAAAACTATCTCCTCAATATGTTTCTTCTTTTTGAATAAAAAGAATTATGTACAAGTTTCCTCTTTTGCCTTAGCTGCTGTGCTGCTCAAAGACAAAAATCATGCTGACTTCCTTATCTTGAACTTGGCTCTTGACCTTCCCCCCAACTCATATGCCATTTTTCCCTTTCCTTCCTATTTTGTCTTATTATACTTCTTTGATTTTAAACTATGTCAAATCCTTTCCATAAAGATACCAGGTATAAACAAACTAAAAATAAAAAGTTACATAGACAGAGAAAAAGATATATTACTTATAAAACGCAGAAGTTAACTTAAATATACTTTAATGTATAATACATATTTTAGTAGCCTGAGATCATTGGCAGAAACATATTATTAAATGATCCAATTATGCACTAAATTTTAAAAATTACTGAAAACACTTACCCGTCTATGCCTTTCTCTATCTTTACATTTCTCTCGCACCCAATCAATAGTATGGAAATCATCATAGGTACCAACACCTGGAATTGGTTCATCCAAAAGATCCAGTAAGTGTGTAGAACTGTTAATGCTGCCTCCATTTGTCATTGTATAATGAGTTCCTACAAAGCAAAAAAGGAATGATGAGTATGTTTTATAAGAGACAATGGTGAACTACGTAACCTTCTTAGAAGTTCATTAGTAATTCATAAAGAAATAATATAACTTGAAATGATTATAATAAAATAGAGGAAGGAAGGTATTAATAAAAATTATCCAAAACTTGGAAATAAGGCAAAAAATTATGGCATGTCCTTTCAAATTCACACTAGAGTATCAAAATTAAGCCTGCTTAGGCCAGCCCTGGTCGCCTAGTGGTTAAGTTCAGCATGCTCCACTTCAGTTGCCTGGGTTCAGTCCCCAGGTGTGGACCTACACCATGCATCTGTGGCCATGCTGTCGTGGCAGCTCACACAGAAAAAGAGGAAGATTGGCAACAGATATTAGCTGAGGGCCAATCTTCCTCAGCAAAACAGAATAAATAAACAAGCCTGCCTAATAGTCATCTGATGTTCTGGGGAAGGGAACTTTTGTTTGATTTACTATTTACTATTGATTAGCACAAAGACTCTGCAAAGTTAGATAACGACTTATAGAAAATTGATAAATTGAAAATTACGACTTTATTTGTCAAAAATGTAAATGAATTCCATCTAGTAGAAAAGACAGTCCTTAGAGTTTAGTGTTGGTTTTGTTTGTTTTTGCCCTGTAAGAAAATTCCTTCTTTCACTGACTATATATATTTAAGTCTCACACATCCTCCTCTGAATCAGCTTTGTCATCAAGCTAGTTAACTTATTAGAGTTAAATAAATCTTTGACATGTGTTCACTACAGACTTTATATGAATGTAACAGACTAGAAGGTACTAGGAAGGGCACTGAAAGACAACTCACAGAAAAGAAAAGCAAACGGCTCTCAAATTTGAAAAGAAGTTCAATCTAACACACACAAAAGAAATGTAAATCAAACCCACAATATCACTTTCCTCTACCAGATTGGTAAAGATAAAAAAGTTGGCTAACGTCCTGAGTTGGCCAAGTTATGGAGAAAGAGGTCCTGCAACAAAATTATTAGTTTAAGTATAAATTGGTATAACCCCTTTGGGAAGGCAAAGCTACCAAAATTTAAAATACACGACACTCTTCAACCCAGCAAGTCTACTTCTAGGAATTTTTCCTGCAGTTATACTTGCACGAATCCATAAATTATGCACAGTGTGGGTAGAACATCTTACTATGTGCTCTACAAAAAAAAGCAAATACAAATTCACGCCAAAGTGTTCATAATCTAAGAGGTCAGCAAAAGAGCCAGAGAGTAACTATTTTAGGCTTTGGAGGCTATATAGTCACAACTACTCAACTCTGCCATAGTAGCGCAAAAAAGTCACAGACAATATATAAATGAATGAGTATGGCTGTGTTTCAATAATATTTTATTTATAAAACAGGGGAAGAGCAGGATTTGGCTCAGCCCCTGATTTAAAGTCTACAGCACAAACATTAAGAATTTTCTATATAAATGGCACTATACTAGACAGTATAGGAGACACAAAAATATTGTCCCCAACTTCAAGGTGCAAGTTTGGGGTTCCCAATCCAAAACACATTTTAAAACCAAGTTCCAATATCGAAGTGCTACAAAACCAATTTTAGTTGTGTTACTTATATTTACTTTGTTATAAGACTGTAGTCTCTAAAACTAGGTGGGATTAATCTAAGAAAACTTCCTAAAGAATATAAATTTTAAATTATAATTTAAAATAATAATGCTATGGTTTCAAAATAAGAGTTACAGCTAGACATTTGATGCTAGATATTTTTGTATCTATTTCTGAAAAAAGAAACATATGATGTGAATACTGTCTGTGAAAGATAGTTTATATTACTACCAGAAAAAGAGCTTGGAAAAAAGAAAACAGACTGGCTAAGGAACATTTATGGTAATCTAAGAGTGAAAATTATCGAACTTGAGTTCTTCCACTGTTAGTGGAAGAAAAGATGATACAACCATTCTGAAGGGCAATTTGGAAAGAGCTATCAAAATATAAAGCTTCTACTGCACAAAGACTAAAAGATTTCACTGAAACATTATTTGTAATACTGAAAAAGTCAAACCAGCAGAAATGTCTCATCCATTGATAATTAAATAAATTATGTACATCTATGCAATGGAATATAATCCAGTTGTTAAAGAGAACGAGGGAGATCAGCATATACTGATACAGAAAGTTGGCTACAACACATACAGTTTTAAAAAGGCCAAGGGCAGATCAGCACATTTAATATGAAAATTATTTTGTAAAATTTATTTTGGCTTAAATATTATGCTCACATATATGCTTAAATACAGAGAAAATAGTATGAACAGGTATGAAACAACACATTAATAATGGCTACCACTGGGAAGTATAATTGTTAGAAAAAAGAGGTAATGAACTTTCATTTTCTACTTTACCCTTCTAGATTGATATACATATTACAATGAAAATTACTTTTCTAAGTAAACACACACTATATTTTAATAGGGATGTGAATAGGGCTATGAAAATAAAGAAATTCTAATGGATCTAAGCATTATATAAATGAAAAAAAGCAACAAACTGCTACCAAAAGGCCCCGATTCTAGTCCTGGACAGCTAAGTAACTTTGGACAAGTCATCTTTAAATATTAAATATCTATATGATATATGCTGTACCTTATAATAAAGACATATAAGCAAAGAAGAATTTGAAATTTTTCTAAAGCACTAAAAACTTAGAAAAGCTGGTGCATAATTTCAAACAGGTGATTTTAGCAAAAGTGATTACAAATTACATCTTCAAATTATGTATCAGTAATACAGATTTTATGCCAAAAATAATAATCTAGAAGTGTGTCATTTTAATGAAAATGTAATTAATTGATATTTGAGGAGTGGCACTATACTAATTTTTTTTTCTTCTAAATTTCCCCAGGTCATCCAGCTGGGTACGTGATGAACCCAGGATTTTAACCCAAGTCTTTCTTTTTTTTTTTTTTTAAAGATTGGCACCTGAGCTAACATCTGTTGCTAATTTTCTTTTTTTTTCTTCTTCTCCCCAAAGCCTCCCAGTACATAGTTGTATATTCTAGTTGTAAGTGCCTCTGGTCATGTTATGTGGGACACCAACCCAGCATGGCTTGATGAGCAGTGCCATGTTGACGCTCAGGATCTGAACCAGAGAAACCCTGGGCCACCGAAGAGGAGCATGCGAACTTAACCACTTGGCCATGGGGACGGCCCCGCGCTATACTCATGTTTAAACAAACATTATAAAAATAAAACACAAGAAATCTGTTTATTTTATTCTATGACTTTTAAGGAATGGAGCAAAATTCCCAGACTACTCTTGCTGTATGATGATTTAAACCGACTTGTTCCCTTTTGTTTACAAATAAAGAAACTATTATAAATGTTAAGTCATTTCACAAAACTATCATGTGACAAAGCTAGAATCTGTCAATATAAACACTGCCTAGATTAGAGTAAGAGACAATCCTAAATCAATTGGAGGGTGAGGAGGAAGGGAGAGATGCACAAAGAGCCACCATGCCAAGACTAAGGACTAATTTTATTATTATTAAGATATAAGCCACATCGACTATACTGTACGTTGCAAGCTCTGTTTCTGAATAATTCAAAGAGGCAGCAGGAACAAGAATTAATAAAGAAAAAGTCAATATTTTAAACACTTTAATAAATACCGAATATTGTACTAATAAACAATGTTTATTTACTTCTACCAGATAGAATAGGGTTCTCTCTTATCTCCCTATGTAACACATTTGAATGTTTGCCTTGGAAAGGTGTAAAACCTCTAAAAGGAGAGTAGTATATTGATTTCCATGTTTTGGCAGCAGTACACCAGGAATAAATAATATATCATTCTTGACCAAGGGTTTCAAGGCCCTATCCCTGCACTAGCCCATGTTCATTTATATAGAACATACACTCTAAACCTCATATTTAAAGCTTTAAGTGCACTAGCTCTTTCTTCTTCCCTCTATCCTGATTTTACTCAGTAATTTCCACTTTGTAAAAAGGTAACTGAAAGGCTACAAATTTTCTTAAGAAAAGGTAACTGGAGAATAAATATAAGAACATTTATAATATCTTGACAAATTTGAGAATCTCTGACTCTGCTTTCCATACAATAACATTAAAACTGATAATTTAAAAAATGTTTTTGGAGGGAAGTGTCAAAGCCTCTATGGCCTTCTGGTATGATGGCATCACTTCTGTGGTACTCTGGCCCAAAATGCATAAACTGAATCTTACAAGGAAAAACAAGATAAACCCAAACTGAGGGAAATTCTACAAAATAAATGGCTTGCATTCTTCAAAAACGTCAAAGTCAAGGGGCTGGCCCCATGGCCAAGCAGTTAAGTTCACACACACTGCTTCAGTGGCCCAGAGTTCACTGGTTCAGATCCTGGGTGCAGATCTACACACTGCTCATCAAGCCATGCTGTGGTGGCATCTCACATAGAAGAACCAGAATGACCTACAACTAGTATATACAGCTATGTACCATGGCTTTGGGGAGAAAAAAAAAGGAAGAATACTGGCAACAGATGTTAACTTAGGGTCAATTTCCCTCACCCAAAAAAAAAAAAAAAAAAAAAAAAAAGCATTGCAATAGGAAACTGTAAAAAAAAGAAAAAAAGTCAAAGTCATGAAAGACAAAGAATGACTGAGGAACTCCTCTAGATTAAAGGAGACTAAAGAGACATGATAACTAAATGTAACACCTGCTCTGGATTATTAGATCCTGGACCAGGAAAAAAATGGTTTTTTCCTATATTAAAGGACATAGTGGTAAACCTGGCAAATTTAAAAACGGTCTGTAGAACAGATAATAGTACTGTATCAATGTCAATTTTCTGATCTTGAAAACAGTACTGTGACTATACATAACGGAATGTCCTTTCATAAGGAAATACAGACTCAAGTATTTATAGGTAAAAGTACATTATGTCTGCATCCTACTCTTTAACAGTTCAGAAAAAAACTATCTGGTGTATACACACACTATATATACATACTGGTATATATTATGTATTACACAGAGAATAGCATATATAACAGCAAGAGACAGAACAAGAGAGAGAATGAACAAATGTGGTAAACTCTTAATATTTCAGGAATCTGGGTGAAGGTATATGGGATTATTTGCACTGTTTTTCAACATCTGTAAGTCTGAAATTAAAAGAAAATATTTTTGTTTTGTTTTGTTTTTTAAAGATTGGCACCTGAGCTAACAACTGTCGCTGACCTTTTTTTTTCTTTCTGCTCTCTCTCCTCAACGTCCCCCCTCGCCCCAGTACATAGATACACACTTTAGTTGTGGGTCCTTCTAGTTGTAGCATGTGGGACACCACCTCAGCATGGCCTGACGAGTAGTGCCATGTCCGCGCCCAGGATCTGAACCAGTGAAACCCCAGGCCGCCAAAGCAGAGCACGCAAACATAACCCCTCAGCCAAGGGGCCGGCAGCAAGAAAATGCTTTTTGAAAAGTCTACTATGATATTTTTGCAAACTTCATACTTTTTCCCCCTATGTTGCCCTTATCTGGGTGGAGCTGAAGAGACATGGACTACTGATTTTAATTATTACTCTTCTATGCGAAAAAGAAAAAGAAAAATTTCTATACCACTTAGCTAACATGCATCCACACAATATGTCACCAGCTCCATGATAAGAATTTTCTGCACCATGAAGATAATAAGCAAATGAAGCATGTATTCCTCCAACAAACTTATAAACCAGGAAGAAGAAAAGTAGAGACTACCGTACTCATTTTTGAGGGAGCAAAAGGTACAACACCACAATAAACACTTACATTAGCTATGTGTCTTGCCTTCGGTGACTTTCAAATAATTATTCCATAGAAACTACTCTGACATCTAATTTACAAAACTATACAGTAAGTCAAAGTATCTGAAAACCACAAGTAAAGGATTCAAACTGTTTAAATCACAAGACCCTGTGGACCAATGTTTGGTATTTTGTCGTTTTTATGTTGTGTCCCTTGGAATTTCTGGGGCTGCCATTGCACGTTCAAGTGGGAATTAGCCAGCAGTTTGTGCCCCCAACAGACTGAAGTTCAGTCTGTGCCCTCATGACTATTCTATCAGACACAGCAACGGTGTTTGAAAAAAGTACAGTCATGTGCCACATAATGACATTTTGGTCAACATCGGACTGCATCTATGACGGTGGTCCCGTAAGATCATAATGGAATTGAAAAATTCCTGTCATCTAGTGACATCACAGCTGACATGACATCGTACTGCAATGCATCACTCGCATGTTTGCAGTGACGTGGGTGTAAACAAACCTACTACACTACCAGTCGTATAAAAGTATAGCACATACAATTATTTACAGTACGTAACAGACAGGAATGTTCATGGTTCATTTATCAGCTTATAAGCAAATCTATGATGAAAAAAGAAACAAGCAAACCACCATGGACATGTTTCTTAAAAAACTGACACCTCCTCAAGAATAGCCTCAGGTAAGTCCTTCAGGAGGTCTTCCAGAAGAGGGCATTGTTATCATCCTGTTATTGCCCCTGAAGACCTTCCAGTGGGACAAGACATGGAGGTAGAAGACAGTGATGATCCTGAGCCTGTGTAGGCCTAGGTTAACAAGTTTGTGTCTTAGTTTTTTGTTTTGCTTTTTTTTTTAATTGACTCGCTCTTTATTTTATTTATTTTTATTTATTTTTTTTTTGAGGAAGATAAGTCCTGAGCTAACATCTGCTGCCAATCTTCCTCTTTTTGCTGAGGAAGACTGGCCTTGAGCTAACATCCGTGCCCATCTTCCTCTACTTTATATGTGGGACACCTACCACAGCATGGCTTGCCAAGCAGTGCCATGTCCGCACCCAGGATCTGAACCAGTGAACCCCGGGCCGCCAGAGCGGAACATGCGAACTTAACTGCTGCACCACCGGGCCAGCCCTAGTGTGTCTTAGTTTTTAACAAAAGAGTTTAAAAATTGAAAAAAAAAATTTTTTTTTAATAGAAAAAAGCTTACGGAATTAGGATAGAAAGAAAGAAAATATTTTTGTATAGCTGTATAACGTATTTGTGTTTTAAGCTAAGTACTATTACTAAAAATATTTAAGTTTATAAAATAAAAAAGTTGTAATAAGCTAAGGTTAATTTATTGTTGAAGAAATAAAAATATTTTTTATAAATTTAGTGTAGCCTAGGCATACCGTGTTTATCAAGTCTACAGTAGTGTACAGTGATGTCCCAGGCCTTCACGTTCACTCCCCACTCACTCACTGACTCACCCAGAGCAACTGCCAGTCCTGCAAGCTCTATTGACGGTAAGTGCCCTATACAGGTGCACCATCTTTTACCTTTTACACAGTACTTTTACTCTACCTTTTCTATGTTTAGACACACGAATACTTACCATTGTGTTACAATTGCCTACAGTAGTCAGTACAGTAACATGCTGTACAGGTTTGTTGCCTAGGAGCAATAGGCTGGACCATATAGCCTAGGTGTGTCCAGTAGTGGGCTATACCATCCAGGTTTGTTATAAGTACACTCTATGATGTTCGCAAAGAGATGAAATCGCCTAGACGCATTTCTCAGAACGTATCTCCGTCATTAAGAGACGTATGACTGTACAGGTGGAAACAGTGAATGGGCTTCTTGTTTTGAGGGGAGCCCACAGACATAGAGATTCACTGTTTCCCCTCTAAATTATTTCTAAAAGAAGTTTGGGTCCTTCTTGTGACTCTTACTATCAAACTGGCTTGGATAGTAACCAAGACGGATTTTGGTATGAAAATAAAATAAAAACTTTATGCTAAGATAGAGCTTTTTAGAATATTTCTTTGGCTCTGATAAATATAATTAAATAGAATCTCCAGGAAGAGAAAGGCAGACATTTCAATCTGGCTTTAACCTCTCTCCTTTTATCCTGTTTCTTACTCATGGTACTAGGTTATTACTGACAATTGAAAGATATCATATTGAACGTAATTTTTTTAAATTTAAAATCTGTTATTGCAAATGGATTGCTAAATAAAATTCAAGAATCAGCTAGCTATAAAGAAAAAAGAATCCAAACTTTTACTTTAGTGTGTGTGTGTGTGACACTTCACATATTTTCTTTTATAACTTGTTCTGCCAAACATGGAAATGTGTGTAGTACAAAGAAGGAGAAAAAGAAAGGTTTTCTATCCTACTCTAAACTGGGTAGAGAACATTCACTTCTAATAGGATCATAGAAATGCCTACATATCTCACATTATGAGTGATTTTGAAGGTACTGTTTCCTAATAATAACAATGGTTTTTAAATATTCTTAACGTATCATTTCTTTGTGAACAGTTCGCTGCAACCTAGATTTGTATAAAGTTAAACTTACATATGTAAAACTGAGATGAATACAAATAAATTATATATGTATGTTAATAAACTTACATAAGCAACATTACACATTATCCAACTTCACCTCTCAACTTCATCTTATGCATGAATGAAGCATGAATCTTGCAGATAATGCCACAGGCACAAATTAAAGTTCTCTCAGACATAAAGTGCATCTCTCTTTCTTTCCTAAAATAATATTTCAAGGGTTGGTCAATTAAGGAAATTATAATACGACTTTCCTAAAGCTGATTTCTGGAGGGGAGCTCTAGAAGACAACAAAGTTAGGGGGCGAAATAAAGGTGGTGAGGCTGCACTTCCCTGATTATGCCTTTCTTTGTCCTCAGTAAAAGCTCTTCTTATAGCTGAATTTTATTAACACAAAATGACACGATTTACCCCAGACTTCCCACTTCTCAAAGCATATGGAGCTCTCATTTCTTTCTCCGTGAAGACAGTAGTAGAAATGTACCAGAATACCTTTAGGAAATACTGATCAAGGTTCCCTACCCATCACTATTTCCTTGTCCTCTCCACACATCGTCCCTCTACCAATTTAGTGAGACACCCAGTGCCACTGGAAAAGAAATACACAGCAGAACACAGGGAACAAGATTCAGTATTGTGGCTTCTTAGTTCCAAATTGAGGCTTTTTTTTTTGAGGAAGATTAGCCCTGAGCTAACTACTGCCAATCCTCCTCTTTTTGCTGAGGAAGACTGGCCTTGAGCTAACATCCATGCCCATCTTCCTCTACTTTCTATGTGAGATGCCTACCACAGCGTGACTTTTGCCAAATGGTGCCATGTCTGCATCCGGGATCCGAACTGGTGAACCCCGGGCCGCCAAGAAGCAGAGTGTGCGAACTTAACCCCTGCGCCACTGGGCTGGCCCCCAAATTGAGGCTTTTGAAACCCATAGAAAAGGCAAAATTTTAAAAAGCAATACCTTTGAGTTGTAAGCGATGGGTTTCTGCATCAAAAGGCTTTAAGTAAAGAGGCTTAGAGTTTCTGAAATGAACCAAGGACTGAAAAAAGAACAGATGAAGAACCAATTCTACACAGCTACATAAGGTTTGCTGGGGAAAAAGGAGAGCGAATTGAGTAAACAAGAGTTGTAATAGTTAATTGGAGATGGGCCTCAGCCTTTACTATTTTCTATAAGCAAAAAATATAGACAAGATCATACTAGCCACACTTATGTATAAGTTTTTCATTACTTAGCACACTTTCTAAAGACCATTTCATATCATTAAATGCATATCCACATCATTTCTATGTTTGCTGGAGCATACCATAATTTAAACAGACCTTTAGGTTAGTTTGTATTACAAACAGTACTTTCAATGAACATATGTGTACTTAGTCATCCTCTTTCCCAATTAATTTTTAAAATTTTAACTTTTTCTTGTTCTTAACTTTTTTCCCAACCTCAGGCCCAGATATTTAACAATAATAACCAAGTATACCTCCAAACTTAAAATAACCATATTATTCAGTAACTGTTCTCCCAGATTAGGGTTATTATTTGTGTAATGGACCCTTGTTGTTTCTGCCCACGTGCCCTTTCCCCTTCGTTCTGTAACAAAACCCAATTATTTTGAGGAAACTTCTATCCCTCATCTCATATGGTAAGGGCGTCAATCAAGGTATGCTCCTCTCTCAGCTAAGAAAAAGGCACCCAATCCAAGTTAGACTAATCAAACTCCATCTACTGGAAATATAAATCTTGGACAGAGTGATAGACAGGAGAAGCCTATTAATTTTAACAACTGAACTTCAAAGGGACATAGGATAGTTCCTGCTACCTAGAGATCACCAGATCCTGGATTGTAAGAAAGTATGACCTGAAAGTATCAGCTCCTAAATTTAAGACAAGAAAAAAAAATCAAAAACTTTTCTGGAGGTCTGACTACAATGCCAGACCTCAGACACCAGTGACTACTCTTCTACCTAATGGCTGAAAAACAGCAACAAAAAAGACTGGAAAAAAGATCACTTTCTTTTCCGAGTGAGCTAGTAGAGAAATTCCATGACCTTAATGCACTCTGAGGTCAGAAGGACCTAGAGTCAAATTCTAGCTCTGCCACCTATTAGCTATGTGATCTAGCATAAGTCAATTACTAACCTCTTAGAGGTACCTGGCTTTTCTCATACACTTTTAGAGTATTCTGTGTGGACTGGAGATAAATCACGTAAAATAGCTAGTAATATTATCCTGACAAATAGTAGGAAATCAATAAACACAAGCTAGTGTTTCTGTTCAAATATTTCGGCATTTAAAACTTCATCAGGCTGTATTATATTACACATATGGTATTAATCTTAACCAAAAGACCGACAATATGACAAAGATGGGGAAAAAGAGAGTTACAAATTTGAGTAATGAGTTCTTCTACAACTGTGTATTGAGCAAAGATCCTACAGATTTTTAATATATAACTTAACTCATTACACTTGGCATGGATACACAAACTTCTAAAATGTATGGTCAATGACTAACCTTTCCATAAAATGGACATTTTATAACTCAAATATCACCAACAATATTTCATAGTTCAAGTATCACCAACACTAAAACCTAAGCAAGTAGGAAAAATTATCCAATCAATGATCTGTAACTTGCTTGAAGCGTTCCTGCAAAAACAACTTTATTGATAAGAAGAGTTTTGGCTTTGTTTATTTTTTCCCCAGATAATTTTATAAAATTCAAGCATACTTATGTAAACAAAAATTCGTTATTTACTAATATCTGTGATCCAAAGTTTCAAAATTATCTGTAGGAAAATAAAATTTAAAATTGTTCATTATTATTTAAATAAATATTTTCACCAATGGAAAAAGAACAGTCTTTTCAACAAATGATGCTGGGACAACTGGCTATCCACAGGCAAAAGAATGAAGATGGACCCCTCCCTCACATCGTACATGAAAATTAACTCAAAATGAATCATGGGCCTAAATGTAAGGGCTAAAACTATAAAACTCTTAAAAGAAAACATAGGAGTAAATCCTTGTGACCTTGGGTTTGGCAATGGTTTTGCAGATAAAACACCAAAGCACAAGTGACAAAAGAAAAATCAGGTAAACTACACTATATTAGAATTAAAATAATCTTTCCCACCTACAGGCCAGACATTGTTATCTATCTCATATCTAATAATAACCACAAAACAACTAACACTTATTGAGTACTTACTGTGTGCCAGACATTGTTCTTAGCACTTTACACACATTAGTTCATTTAGTCCTCACAAAACCCCATGAGATAGGTATTACTCTCTACTTTATAAATTAGAAAAACACGGCACAGGAACCAGCCCTGATGGCCTAGTGGTTAAAGTTTGGTGCACCCTGCTTCGGTAGCCTGGGTTCGGTTTCCAGGTGCGGAACCACACCACCGGTCTGTCAGCACCCACGGTGTGGCGGCAGCTCACTCCTTAGAAGAACTAGAAGGACATACAACTACAATATACAACTATGTACTGAGGCTTTGGGGAGAGGAGAAACAAAAGAGAGGAAGACTGGCAACAGGTGTTAGCTCAGGGCAAATCTTTCCCAGCAAAAGAAAGAAAAGAAAAGAAAAACATGGCACAGAGAGCTAAGAAATATGCCCAATATCACACAGCTAGCAAGTTAGTGGAACAGGGACTCAAACACAACCAGTTCAATTCCAAAGGCATTTCTTACCACTATGCAATACTGTCTAAAAAATAATTTCGTGGTTTGCTTGCTCATATGTTTTAAGCTATGTGGACATTCTTCTCTCCAACTATGTTAGGAACTGTTAGGTGGTGCCCTCTCCCAAAACACTTGTGGACACGCACTCAGCTTTCAGACAATTAAAACAATCCTATCCTTCACCATCATCATCCCTCTTTGCCTTTGGTTCCAGATCCCCTGTTCAATATTACTTACAATGTTGCTGTAGTAGTCACAGGCACTGCTCTGCTTCCAGCACTCACATCCCTATGCTTTAGTAGAGGTCTGCGACAATAATATATCCCATTCTCATCCTCAGGTTGTTCCAGACTCATTTTAGGCCACAGGAAGCCCATTTTAACCCCAGGGAGAGCTAATTACCCCCTAGGTGTGTACTTAAAAACTGGTTTTCAAACCTTTTTGGCTGTGGCCCACAGCAAGAAACATTTCTCACTGGCACAGTTTACAGATTCATACCTACCCAAGTTTAGCATATTTACTATTTGGCATATACTCTGATATTTTACTTTCTATTTTCTCTCTTTCTTTTTTCTTAAATACTGGTCACAACTCAAGTGATTTCATAATCAACATGCTGAAACCTGCAATTTGACAAACACTGACCTAGAGAAATACAGACATTAATGAAATTATGTGCTTTCTCGTAAATGAAAACCTTTATATTCCCTCCCACTAACCCTCAATATATATTTGTTGAGATGAGCTAAAAAAAGTACTTAACTGTTGCACCTTAAACTGAACTTATTAGTAAATTCTACAGTCACACATCTTCAGCAGCCTAAGTCTCTTCTCAAAGGAGAATATTCAAATAATAGTTTTACATGAAAAATTAGGTACATATTTCTTCTAAGACTGTTACTTACTACCTCTGGGGTCAATCTCAAAAGAAGTGAAAGCAGTGATCCTTGCCATTTAAGCTCATAATGCAAATTACTGTCCTACCACACATATAAAACACACATCACTTTGTTTTCAATTATGGAAGAACGCAGACAGAAATCCAAAATTCTACACATTCCCTGACTACCCAGTTTCTTCTGTATATTAAGAGAAGGAAGTCTGGACCCCAATGTATTTTTTTCCTCCCTCTGTGACCTTACTGATAAGAAATGGTCATCCTGCTGAGGGAGGGGAAAGTAAATGCTGTAAGTTGATAGGGGAAGTTCCAGAATGTTGGCAGACTCCCGGACGAAACATTAAAAAGGTAATGGCAAGCACAGTGCCTAGTACTTAGTGGGTGGTCAATTAAATATCTGCTGGATAAATGAAGTATATGCTCTTTAAATTTGCTCTATAATCCACGGTCATATTTAACTGCCATCTATTTACAATGCAAAGACTTGGAAATTAAAACTGAGTCCCAAAGAAGTGGACCAAAGATATACAACAGTCAGTAGCAACACTGAGTCCATTAGCCAATTCACTGTTTTATTCTCTGTTCTACTGCCACCCCAACATAAAAAGCCACATCCTTGGGTAGAGAGGATAAAGTGGATACTAAGAAATCTGTATAATTGGAAACATATTCCATGTTCATTTATTATCTCTGCATATAAAATGATTTGAATATTACACGAATAAAAAGATTTACGAAATTTGCTCTCTTAACTAGCAAGAAGAATAAATTGACAGAAACTAAAGTAAATCTATTTTTTTACCTAATTAAGGCTGTAAAGGACTACTTAAAATTACAAATTAAACATATGTTTATTAAAAGACAAAAACAAAACTTTAAAATATAATTTAACCCACCAATCTCCTGTGATCTTGTGTAGGCACAAAGCAGAGACCTCAATGCTGGGAAAACAGCCAAAATTATAAACCTAATATATGCAGCAGCAGATCAGCTCACATTTTGAAATCTTGATACACAAAGCATCTCTGACTTACAACAAGCCATGAGATGGTATAAAATTAATCACAGTAAAGTGTCAGTTATTTTTAGAAAATAGAGCTAGAGATCATAATATGAACCAGATCTTATTGAAGATTTTAAATTCAGATACTGCGGGCAAAATAAACTTAAAGACAAGCTTTGTTTTATACTATTGTTTTAGAATACAAAGCGTTTCTAACATCAAATAAAGAATCCTTATTTGTTCTTTTAATTTACAGACACTTAGATGAATTAATTTGTAAGAAGATATTTAATTTTTTAGTTGGCTAAAAGATTAGAGATAATAGAAATACAACAAGGACCTGAATCCTAAAATCATTTTACAAAGAGCCTAAAGAATGTCCCTATGGCAATAATATCATCATCTAACACCTGAATTCCCAAATAATTTGCAAAAAAAATGCTAACTACTGATATTTTTAGGAGGGAATAAAAACGAACAAATTCATCTACTATAATAGGAACAAAAAAGCTTTACTTAAATATCTCTTTGAGCTAATGAATGTAAAGAAATGATTTCAGGAAGAAACTTAAAAGAATAAGATCTCAATCTTTTATTTCAACAGGAAGGCCACATTTTCTGTGCTTTAAAACCATCATCAGTCTGGCATTCAAGTTTGTCTAGGACCTGGTACTCTTCTACCTTCCACCTTTCTATACTACCCCCTTTACTGACCCACTGATGTAACAAAACTAACCAGGGAACAATATAGTAGGCATTTACTCCCATCAGAGCAAGGACTCATTCTATCCTCTCCCCCAGGAACGCCTTATCAAATTCCCTTGTGTACCTGAAGACCTGGCCTACTTTGATAACACTTGTCAAAAGCAGACTGATCTTTTCCTCCCCTAAGTCCCACAGAACATGCAGTCTATACCATTTGCTAGAAATTTATTAACTTCTAGGGGTTTTGCTTCTTTGTTTAAACTTGGGAAGCCTTCTTATGCCCCCACCAGACTCAAAATGCTTAGTTATTACAGGGATATACATATTGAGAAGCAGTAGACATGTCTGCATGAGTAAGAGTATGAGCCAAATAATCTGGATCGAAGCCTGACTTTTAATATCTATTTACCTCAGTTTTGTCAAGAGGAAAATGGAGATTATAACAGTACCTACTTCACAAGTCTGTGATGAGGATTAAAATGACTCGTTACACATAAATGAACTCTTACAACTAAAGCACTTACAACAGTATCTGGCAAACAGTATATTCTACACTAAAGATTAGCTATTATTAACATTACTGTTACTACCACTCTCATTCTCCACAGCACCTAGCAGGGCTTTATATATACAAGAGCTCAATAAGTACTTTGAATGAAACAATTAACATTCAAGTAATATTTACAGGTCCTTCATGGAGTAAATGGAGGCTCAAGGCCAAAAGACCAAATCTACTATAAGGATCTGGTAGAAGAAAAGATTTCAACCCCCTAAACTACTTAAACTTCATGAATAAATGAAGAAGAAAGTCAAAATATAAAACTACCAATACAAATAAACTAAGTTTTTTTGTCTTCCTCATAAAAATGGAAGAGACATTTCATGGAAGAACTTAACTTCCATACAGGAAATTTACCCCAAAAGATGGCTATTTCTAAAATGTCATCTTAATTCTAATCTATCAACAATATATTAACTAATTCTATTTTTAATCTACTTACATTTCCAGTTTCTATATTATTCACTTAAATAGGAAGCTTAATTTACCATCTCACCTTGAAAAGTAGTATTAACAAACTTAATTTGCCTCCACAAAGGCAATCCCTAACTCTAGCACTCAGAGATTTAGTAAACAGATTCATCTTTACCTTATTGATCTCTTTTATAATTTTATACTTTGATTATCTGCCTTTTCTCTAGCAGCCTGAAGAGAGATTTCTAGTCATTGTAATTTTGTCCTCACAGAGAAGCTGATTCAGTTTTCTTGACTTATGTTAGTTGCTTGTCTCCACATCTCCAGTTCCTTTGTGTTGACCCATGGCTACAGTAGGTCATAAATTATGGAAAACCACCTCTTCCCACAGATACAGGGATTCTACAGTATAGTACAGTAAGCTTAATAACTGACTGATCTGTACTACAAAGACACAATGTTACTTTCAAGTAACATTGGCTTATATTAATTAAGTTTCATCAAGAAATAAGGAACCAATTTGAGCTGCGAAGAGTGGGACTGATTTAGCCCTTAAGTAAGATTCCCAAAGGACTATTTATTAAAACATAATAGAAACAAAAAGCTATTATCTTTAACCATACCAGCAACCACGCCTACTCTCACATAAGCTTTAGCTTATTTCTTATTATTTGCAGATTTATACAGAGATGGAGGCCATAAGTAAGTTCTGTCAAAGACTGCCAAGCCTAACACTGGGAATTAAAATTTTCCAAGCCCAGGTCTCCCGGTTTATTAGCATCAACAAACTGATGTTGTAATAGCTCAGACAAAACACAGTTTGTCTTGGTTTAGTTTAATTACTGATTAGCAAATACTGTGATATTTGAACAGTCACCATTCATTTACATTGCTTCCTGTTTAAAGAAATCCTTACCAGAAAAGGGATGATGGGAACACAGGAAAAAGGAGAGCTTATGAAACACATTAAGAATTGGGACAAAAAAAAAAAAAACCCACCACAAAAACCTCAGAGTGGTAAGATTATAAGAAATTTTTATCTTCTTCTCTATGCTTTTAGATATTTTCCCAAATGTTCTAAAATTTCTACATGTATATATAAGAGGGAAACTCTCAAAGAGAAAGAACAACATATGTAACAGGATCTTCATATAGTTTCTTTCAAAATCTGAAAAGCTTTTACTAACAACAGAATACTACAGGATATATAATGTTACAACTGTTCAGAGCCTAAAATAGTGTCTACCAGACAATGCAACCAATAAATATTTGTTGAATATATTAACATTTTTTAATTATAATGGAAATTAATACTAAAAAAAGTGTTATCAGAATACAGACTATATTTTAAATAAAACAGGCTAAATATGCTCAGGAAAATCATGACCTCCTTATTTACTTCATAAATAAAAGTTTGAGTTAAACCATAAAATGAGTTTATAATATCATGCAGTAATTCAAACTAATGTGGCTCATAAATGAAGTCATCTAGCTAAAAGATGTTTCTTGAGGTTCAATTTTTTTTCTAGAACAACAATTGCCAACCAGTCTATTTTTAGAATAATCAGTTTAAGAAAAATGAAACAAGGGCAGTTTAATTAACATGTAATCAGTTTTAAGAAGACCCAGGCAGTGACTGCCAAAAGATTTACACAAATGCTAGCTGCTTTTCCAGTTTTTACAAACTATTGACTATTATTTTTTCTAACGTGCAAAAATTACCCTAAATGTTTTTATCATACCAATTTTTATGAGATATCTATGGAAGACAATGTAGTTAATGTTAGTCAGCTGAAATGCATATTAAATGAAAAATATTAATATAAAAACTTGTTCATCTGTTATTGTCATGTTAAAGTGTTCTAAAATGTAGGTAGAGCTTTTACTATAAATTTAGTTTGTGGTGTGTAAAAGCTACACTGTAACTGGTAGCAGGTGAAATATAATGGAAATAGACACACACTTGATTTCCCTCGTAAATTTAAAGAAACGCTTATAAGTTTTCCGAAAGAAGAAAAACATTACTTTCTAGGTGCCAATCAACACGACTCTAGTTAGCTGTAAAAGCAGATTAATTCATTTTCGCAGTTAAACAGAAAGAGGATTTTCCCATAGAAGATGGAGTCGGAGTCGGAGTCCGATGTGATCTGAAGCAGTACTAATCTGCACAGAGAAAACAATTGGGGACAGCTACAGAACCACTCAGAAGGTTGCATTTTCCCCTTCCTAATAACCCAGGGCAACTAAAACAACATACTGCAGTATTTAAAGGACAATCGAGAACCTGTGCAAACTAGAGAACCGCCCAGCCAGCATGCAAAACATACCAACAGAGGATTCATAGCAAGGGGATGGTATTACCTCTTTTATGTAATTCCCTCAGGGGAATATAGTCTCCTCCCCCGTCATAAGGCAAATAGGGATCTGAAGACGCATCCATGATTAGAATTTTTAAAAAGAAGAGAAAAAGAAAAGCTTGCTAGCTTAAAAAGACAGTGGCATTTCTTCCACCCCTGCTGCAGCGGGCAAGGGAGATGCCATATTTGATGAGGGTTAGAACTGTATGTAGTTCGACTGGCTGAAGCAACGGGTTCTTCCACAGTGGATGATGTCATCAAAGGGAAATTATTGCAGCCTGGTTGCTAGTGGCTACAATCTAGCAAGGCTTAGAGGCGGAACAGCTTTCTTAATCAGGTCCTGCTACGTATGATGATGACTAAGCTCCAAGTATAACAGACAAAACTGGTTTAAGAATTTTAAAGCACTCACAATATAGCTTCTATAGCATCAGTGGCAACTACAGTAAGACAACAGAAACATTATTTCTTTTGGGTTTTAAGATAAAGATAAGAGGAACAAAGTATTTAATACAGAGATGTGAAAAGGAAATTCTGGATGTAGACAATGCCCCTATTCATTTCTAATGTATAAAAATGGGAGCAACACTCTAATAAGGCTGTGTGATTTTGTAATACAAATGTACTAATTTTTATGTAGTAATGCCATGTGAGTCATGAAGATAAAGAACTAGAACATATTAAAGGCTTCGAGAGACTTGGTTTAAAAGTCTATTCTTACTATCTGAAACGTACTGCAGACCTCTGTGGATTAAAAAACTTAGTAACTGAGCGGCTGAATAGTGTTTTATCTCATTAATCCCGTTCAGCAGCCTCATTTCCTTCCTTCAAGGAACCAGCTAGTAAGACATTCTAGCTTTTGAAGAGAAAGAAAACTTACCAACATAATAAGTAGCTTAGCTATTGTTTGTGAAACTAAGTAAAAAGATATTACCGACTTACTAGGTAGGAGATTTTCCTCTCCTATCTTCCTATTTTTCCAATCTCACAAAGATTTTGTGCTTAAAAAAAGGGGCTACTAGTAAAATGTGTCCTAAAGCGTACTCTTAACTATCTCTTTGCTAGACATTCTTATGAAATTTAGAAATAAAGAAACTTTTTGTTTTAAACTGTCATTCCAAAATAAGACCTGATGCTCATTTAAGATGAGTTCAAAATTTTACAGCTACCGCTGAGGTGATTCCTCTGGACTACATTCTCCTGCTGAAAAAGCTATGTTGTTGCAGTGCCACTAAATAAAAAAATGTGCTGTTTATTAGAAGCATTCCCACAGGACTCAGAGGATCTGTAAAATTTGTTTTCCTAAGTATTGAATGAGCTGACCTCTAAGGTCCACTCCAATTCAAAGCATTTATATAAGAATTGGAGGTAAGGGAAGGAAAGAGAGGACGCAGATGGCAGTAAAGACAGAAATTCTATTCAATCTGTCTAGTATATTTTAGTTATTTGGGGTCTTTTTAAAATTAGCTTAAAGTTTTTATATTTCAAAAAGTCTGAACCTAAGACAGACATTATAAAATCCCACCTGGGATTTGGGCAAAAGGGTTCTAGGAAAGGAACATAGACTAGAATTACTGCCATAAGAATATTCTATCTAACTCTGATCCTGGCTATTAACATTTATGACACAACTGTAGGTGATTTTTTTCTTTCTGTTTTCTGTATTTTTCAAATTTTCTTGGAAATAATTTTTTAAACAAGGAAAGCTTTGACAAAGAGCTAACTTTGCTAAATTAACGAAATATAAATTTGGTCCTTTAGTATGTAAGTTCTACTGTTATAAGACTTTTTAAAAATATATGCTTTATGGCATTTATAAATAATTTAGTTTTTATGATACTATCTGCAATCTTTTATGCCTTTAAAATGAAAACCTATCTACAAGTTTTCCTGGTATTTGTAGGCACTCTCTTGTTTTTCCTGATTTACAACTTGGTCATAAAGGAAAAATGAAAATGACAGCTAGCTAGCATTAACTAGAGGGGGAAGAATACCTTCCCTCTAAAATACAGTGACAATGTTGCATAAGCAAAAGTTTTGTAAAAACCTAAGTAAAAGTTTTAAACTGTTTTTAAAGAACAAAAATTCTGTATATGTATGTATGTATATATAATATATAAGTGGTATTTGTATAGAGTTTAGAATGAGACACAGTAAACTCTTAATTCTTATCACTCAGGAAGGAATGAGGTGAAAGTGAGGACAACCATGGTACATTCAGTTTTTACTTTATATAGTTCCATATTGTTTTAAAATTTTAAACAAATATATTACTTACTATTTAAATTTTAAATAAATATATTACTTTTATAATAATAAATCTGAAAATTTTAAAAATTTCAAAAGTAAACAAATCTCTCATGCTTATGGGGTCCATGGCTGCCACTTTCTCTTAAAGTAAAAGAATTATTACTCTGGATTAAGTGCTTTCCAATTACACTTTAGAAAAGGATGAGGTAGATTGGAAGGTGTGGCAAAGGAGGACTTTGATACAGATTAGGTATTACCACATTAATAACCTGAACTACAATTAGAGTGAGGCTGAAGTGGAAAGAGAACAGAAGACAAATTCAAGACTTCCTAAGCACAGCTGGGGGTGGGGGAGGTGGAAAGCTCAGAATGGAACCTCTGAAGAACAGAAACACCAAAGTAGCAGCACAAAAAAGGACTTAAAATTCAGAAGGGGAAGATATTTATAATTCCAAACGCACCCTTGATTCTAACCTCAACTTGACATGGGATTCTGGATAAATCACAACCTCTCTGAGGTGTGTAAACCAGGGAGGCAATTCGAATAGATGACTATAGACGACTATAGCGTTATAACCATATATTATAACTACACATATATAACTATATATATTATATATAGTATTATAATGTTCAACCTTTAAGCCCCTCCTAAGGAACACACATGATCCAAGAAATTTACATTGTTACTTGTTGTAATGTTGTACTTAAAGTGCTTAAAAAGTACTTTATTTTTTACTTCAGTACTTAAGAAGTACTTAAAAAAAAAAAGAAAAATGTTTTTTGCCTTTAGATCTAACTAGCAATTTACAAGAAAATACAGGAAACAGACAGGTTGAATGATAGCTCAGGAACACAACTGCAAAAACCTAAACTGGGAAACAAATGACCCAATTTCTTCGACACATAAATAGTAAGAAAAAGAGGGAAGGGGGGACACCTATAGAAATAAAAAAAGAGACTTAAAAGATATATCAATCAATTTCCATGTACAATGTTTTATGAAACAATTGGGGAAATGTGAAATAGACAAGATAGTTGACTTTAAGGAATTATTCATATTTTAGATGTGATAGTAGCCTTTAAAAGAATTCTTATCTTTTAGAGATACATAAACAAATATGTATATATTCAAAGAAAAACCAGAGCTGGACAGTAGTTAAAATGGTAAAAACAGATTTATTCAGGACTATTGCAATGGTGGAAAAGAGACCTCAACATAGAACTCTGCTCAATTGCCAATACAACAAGGAAAACTGGGAATTTATAGGCAAAGAACAGGGAAGCAGGGTCAGTGGATGGAAAATTACTAACAGGAAAAATCCAGGGTCAGGGGATCCTGACTAAACAGACCTAACAGGACTCTTGCTGAAGTCAAGCCCAGGTGGTGAGATATCACCTGGAAGACAGAGGATAATGAAGAATCCTAGGTGGCGAGGGCAGGGGATTCTGACTAAACTGACTTGACAGGATTCTTGCCAAAATTGAGCAATACAAAAACAGACAAGCAAATCCAAAGCTGAGATCTGGCTGGGAAAAGAACTCAGAAGAGCTTGACTAAAGTTTGATCAAGAAGGGACTCTTCAGCAGTATATCTATCATCTAAAATGATACGATATTTCAGATTTATTTCAAAATAATCGGGGCAAGGGAGTAGAGATGAAATAAAATTGGCCACAAGTTGATGATTATTTAAACTAAGTGATGAGAACAAGAAGGTACATAACAATTGTCCCTGTACTTTTGTATATGTTTTAAATTTTCTGTAATAAGATTCTTTTTAAAGAAATGCTTAAAAAGAGGAAGACTGGCAGCAGTTAGCTCAGGGCTAATCCTCCTCAAAAAAAAAAAAAAAAAGAAATGCTTATAAATAAAATCACTTGGATGAGATCAAGATTATCAAAAAATTACATCCTTTACTCCTCAAACTAAATATATTACTACTAGAAGCCTCAGAGTAACTCTGGTTTACAATCCACTGAGTACAGCTGCTTTACATTTACATTTGGACACACTATATGGCATTAAACTTTAATTTGCTCTCAGTTCTCCTCCCTAAGGAAAAGCATCAGAAGGAAAAAAGAAAAAGTGACAGCAAAGCTTTCAAGGAGGACAAGCAATTCAAGCTACACAGTTAGCTGCAAAGTTACCGCAGTACAAAAGAAAGAGGACATGGGAATTCTCAGAAATGACAAGGCAGAAAATAAACTGAAAAAAAACAGAATGGCTTTGCACTATTCATACCTCACAAGCACAGGACATTTTAGTTCTCAACCCAGCTGTCTGGTTACCCAAATAATGCATCATAGGATTTAAAACATGAGGAAGAGTTTCTTTCATAAACATTGCACAATGATCACTTTTTCAAAATCAGAACCACAAAGAGCCAATATTTTTAATACCAAAGCAATTCCTTTTCAAGGAACTTGTCAAATATACTCATGCATGAACACACCGGTACAAGGACTGAGGGAAAGACGATTTTAAGATTTCTAAGGTTTAGAAATACTGAAAAGCAAATATGTCACTATTTACGTTAAGTGTAAATACACTAAACGCTCCAATTAAAAAAATGAACACTATCTTGGGCTGGACCCTTGGCTGAGTAAAGTTCCGTGTGTTCCGCTTCGGCGGCCGGGGTTTTTGGGTTCAGATCCCTGGTGCAGACCTACTCCACTCACCAGCCATGCTGTGGTGTGTCCCGTGTACAAAGTAGAGGAAGACTGGCACAGATGTTAGCTCAGGGCTAATCTTCCTCAAGCAAAAAAAAAAAAGGAGGAGTGGCAGCGGATGTTAGCTCAGGGCAAATCTTCTTCAGCAAAAACTAAAAATAAAAAACATAAACAGTACCTAACAGGACTTTTAAAATTCAACTATATCATTACAAGGGTCTCAACTAAAATACATGGGTGCAGAAAGGCTGACAGCAAAAGGATTGAAAAAGAAAATAGAGCATGTAAACCCCAATCCAAAGAAAACTGGAGAGCTATACTGATATCAAAGTAGACTTTAAAGAAAGAAAGTATAACCAAATAAACAGTCACTTCAAAATAAAAGTCAGGTGGTTCAATTCACCAAGAAGATATAACCTAATAAGACGATATGAAAGTATATAAAGTAAAAATCTACAGAATGCCAAGAAGTAGTAGTAGATAAGTTTACAAATAAAGTGAAAAATTTTAATGCATCAATATTGAATACTTGATAGAAACACACAGGAGAAAAATCAGTAAGGAAACAACAGATTTCAGTAGAAGATCAACAAATTTTACCTAATAGACATATAGAGAAAACCATTAACCAAAAACCTCATTTTATATACTCTTCTATAGCATACATGGGAAATTTACAAAAATAGACTCTTTTCTGGGTCACAACGCAAGCCTCAAAAATTTCAACATGATAGTACACAATGTATTTTCTTTGACAACAAAGCAATAATGCTATAAATCAATTAAAAACATAATCAGAAATTCCTCATATATTTGGAAATTATGAACTACACTTCTAAATAACCTCTGGTCAAAATAGGGGCCGGCGCGGTGGCATAGTGGTTAAGGTTCAGAGTGCTCTGCTTTGGTGTCCTGGGTTTGCAGAATTGGATCTCAGGCATGGATCTACACCACTCATCAGCCATGGTGTGGTGGTGACCCCCATACAAAACAGAGGAAGATTGGCACAGATGTTGGCTCAGGGCTAAACATCCTCAAGCAAAAATAGAGGAAGATTGGCAACAGATGTTAGCTCAGGGCCAGTCTTCCTTAGCAAAAAAAAAAAAAAAAAAAAAAAAAAAATCATTATAAAAATTAAAAATGATTTTTAATTAGTGATAATGATAATAAAAGCTTACAGCATGGAGATAAAAACAGTATCTGGAGGAAAATTTATAGTTTCAAATGTATTTACCTCAAAAGAGGCTTAAAATTAAGGAGTTAACCATTCATTTCAAGAGGTTAGGAAAAAAAGACAGCAAAATAAAGCCAAAGAAAGTAGAAAGAAATAAGATCAGAAATTAATGAAACAGAAAACAAATACATAATAGAAAAGAACAAAGACAAAACTAGTTCACTGGAAAGACTAATGACTGATAAAGCTACAGTGACACTGATTAATACAGGGGAAAAGGGAAGAGGAGAAGGAAGAGGAAAGGGAGGGAGAGGAGAAGACTACATGGGCACAAATGACGACTGTCAGGACAAAAAAGGAAATATGACTATAGAACCTACAGGCATTAAAACAACTTTATGCCAACAGAATTTTTAAATAAAAAGGGTAAATTCTGAGAAAAATACAACTTACCAAACTGATCTAGAAAGAAAGAGAAAATCAGAATAGTGCTACAACCACTAAAGAATTTGAAACAATTTAAAACCTTCTTATCTAGAAAGAAAATTCTAAGCCTAGAGTTTCATTGGCAAATTCTACGAAAATCTGAGGAAGAAATAATGCCAGCCTGACATAAAGTCTTCCAGAGACAGAAAAAGAAGGCATCATCTACAATTCACTTTATGAGGGGAGTACAATTTTGATACCAAAACTTAGAGCAGTATGACAAAGAAAAACGATCAGACAATTTAGTTATGAACATAGATGCAAAAATCCTAAACAAAGCATAAGTAAACCAAATGCAGTAACTGACAAAAAAACTAATACTACATTAATACTTCAATGATCAGACTGAGTTTATACAAGGAATGCAAGTTGGTTTAACAGAAAAAAGGAGACATAAATCAGATGATCATCTCAAAAGATGGAGGGAAAATGATAAATTCAACATCTATTCATAATTTTAAATTGTATATTCTTAAATGAACTAGGAACAGATGTGAGCCTGTTACCTTTTAATGTGATAAAAGGTAACACAAAAAGTCCACATTGAACACCATACTTAAACTTTGAAGTGAATATTTACTGGTGAAACTTTAAGATCAGTACAAGACAAAAGATGCTTGCAATCACCATTTCCATTCAACAGTTTACTAGAGGTCCCCGCCACAGCAGTAAAGCCAGAGGGGATGGGGAAGGGACAACTATAAAGGCTAGGAAGGAACAAAATTGTCACTATTTGCCAATGATGTGACTATATTCTTAAAGGACATCATAAATAAATCATTAGAATCAATAAGAGTTAAGCAAGCTTTATAAATTTAAAAAAATCAATATTCAAAAATTGAATTTCAAAATATACCATCCAATAGCATTTTAAATTTAAAAAAATAGCATCGGGCCATACTTGGGGGCGTCCCATATAGCACAACCAGAGGCACTCACAACTAGAATATACAACTATGTACTGGGGGGTTTGGGGAGAAGAAAAAAAGAAAAAGAAAAAGAAGATTGGCAACAGTTGTTAGGTGCCAATCTTTAAAAAAAAAGAAAAATTCTGACAATATCAAGTGGTTGGTGAATGTGGAACAAAGGAAGCTCTCATACACTGCTCATTTGAGTGCAAATTCGAGTACAGCTATGTAAAATATAACCTACGACCCAACAAGTTCACATCGAAGACAAACAAAATTTGTGCACATATCCACCAGGATACATGCATAATATTCAAGGTAGCACTGTTTGTAACTGCCAAAAACTGTTAAGAACTCAGATCCATCAGTAGTAAAATACACAGGTAAACTGTAGTTTATTTGTAAAAAAGAATAATCTAGTTTAGAACAACATCACAACAAACAACTACTACTTACAACATAGAAGATTCTTGAAAACCATGTTGCATAAAAGCAAGAAACAAATATATATTGTATGATTCCATTTATTCAATCTTCAAAAGTAGGCAATGCTAAATTGTAATTTTAGGGATGCATAATTAGATGATCAAACCATAAAATAAACCAAAACAGTGACCAAAGAAAAAGCAGTATCTACCTTTAGGGAAGGAGAAGGAGTTGTGATTAGGAAGGTATACGCAGGAGGCTTCCGGAGTTCAGTAATACTTTATTTTCTTATTACAGGTGCTTGCTTTGTAATAACTCAAACTGTACAATTATGCTTTATGTATTTTTCTGATGTTTGTTATTTTTCACAATTCAAAAGTCTGTGAAGTAGAAATATATCCTAAATAACTCTAATTCTATTAATATCTAATGTGGATTTATTATTCTTTTTTTCTCTCCTACCCTAAACCCCTCTAGTCTGATCTCATTTATAGTCTCAATCAGTTACAGGTAAGGAGTTCATCAGTATCTACAGACTTTCATTTGTTCTAAGCACAGCTTCTTCCAAGGAATTTCTTCTAAATGTTAGTCTTTCAGAACTGTTTATAAACAGGTCCACAGATTCCCTATGATTTTATGCATTTATTTCAGCTTATAATTTTATAGACAGCTCATAACTCCTGAAAGCTTTTTCAGCTGAAATTCTTAATTGGAACCACAGGCAAAACATGATCAAAAGGACTATTTTCTCAATTCTCCCAAGACCAGTTCACAGGTAACATTCCATATGCACAGAGAAAAGTTAACCCATTACATCACATTAGGGTGACAGAAGTTGAGTACACAGACAAAAAAATTATTCACTGACTAATTGTAGTTAACTTTCTGAGGCATTTTTTAAAAAATAATTTAGTCTTATTTTGCAGAGCAATGACAATAATTACAGGTGACATTTGAGGTACAAATCATCAAGTTCTCTATATTTTAATCAAAACTAAGCTCATTTCTTTCTAGTGACCTTTCGATGACATCCACCCAGTATGTTAGGCTAATTTTATCAAGGCATCACTTTATAATACAAGTCCTTTTTCCTAGTTGATTAGTAACATATTGAACTCATAAACTTACTATGGGTTAGTTTTCCCTGAATGCATTTTATCTTACTCTTAGACAAACACAAATTTGGGAAGTCCCTTACTCCACGCATATTAAGCAGGTTAAATCGGTTGCTCTGACAGAAGTGACCTAGAGATACAGATGCAAAAAATATTTACAAGGTGGTTGGCAACAGAAAATGAAGGGTGTCAAATGTATTAAGAACATGACACTGCTTAGAATAAGTATCAGATGAACCTTAGAATTATTTATTTCTAAAAATAATTCTGAGTAGACCATTTGAAAGAATCTTGACCTTTTTCCAATAGAAAGTCATTAAATGGTAGTGTTTTATTAACTTAATTTTAAGAATTTCTAAAACACTCTTTACTCACTATTCATGATGTAACCATTTCATGCTTTTTAAAGGCTTAGGAGCTTATGTTGCCAAATTCAACTTCAGAGGCAAATGCCTCACTCATTAGAACAATGCCACCAATGTTACTAGCCGATGCCAGATAAAACAAGACTAAAATCAACTTGTCATCTACTGAATACAACACACACAAACGTAACCTTTGAAATGCTGTAGCAAAGTCAAATTATCCTAACTCAGAACACATTTCTTGGATTTCTGAGCTATTCCACAACTTTACACTACCAGTAATTTCTTTTTGCTTATAAATGCACATGCAAAGATGCTATTAAAATACTACTCTTGGATTATTAATGTTTTCTACCTACAGATGATATCAACCAAAGAACTTCATTATTCTTCATTATTCACAGAAAGCAACCAACTCCAACTGTCTTAGCAGCATTTAGCCATCTTCAGTAACAATTCTATCATCAATTTTCAAAACGATGCATTTATTACATATTACCAGATTAGTAGGCATTAGTAAATGCCTTCCTTCCAGTAATTTTTTTCTAGGAACTTAGAATACATTTATGTAATCAAATACTATGCAACCAATAAAAATTAAGATAAGCTTTTGCACCATAAGGCAATGCTTTTAATATTAATTGAAAAACCTCCCACCTTGTAAATGGCACTCCCAGCTTCATATGCTAGAAATTTAGAACACTTAACTCTCCCTTTCACCCCCAACCCACATCCAAACAATCAGCATGTCTGGTTGATTTCACCTCTAAATCTCTTTTGAATCAGTCTGTTCTCCATCTGTCTCTATGCCAGTCACAGACACCATCATCTCTCTTCTGAACTATTACATTTACCTCCCTACTCTCACTACCTACCAATCCATTTGCTCACACAACAGATAAATAATCTTTTACAATTACAAAGATCATATTACTCTCTTGCTTTAAAACCCTTCAATGGTTTCCCAGCACCCTTAGAAAAAAGTGCCAAATCTTGGGGCCAGCCCCGTGGCAGAGTGGTTAAGTTCACACGCTCCGCTGCAGCGGCCCAGGTTTCACTGGTTCGGATCCTGGGCGCGGACACGGCACCGCTCATCAGGCCACGCTGAGGCGGCATCCCACATGCCACAACTAGAAGGATATACAACAATGTACTGGGGGGATTTGGGGAGAAAAAGCAGACAGAAAAAACAAAACAGATTGGCAACAGTTGTTAGCTCAGGTGCCAATCTTTAAAAAAAAAAAGTGCCAAATGTTAAAATGTGTGATTTTGGCCTTGCTTAACTACCTCTTCAGACTCAGGCCCTCCACTTTCCAGCTCTCAATTCTCTACTCTCCAGTCATCCTTCTAAAGCTCCAAGCCTCTTCCTCCCTGAGGGTTTTCTCACAAGTGGGTCTCTCCACCTGCACCTGCACCCTGCACTCATCTCTCAGCGTCCCCATTCCACCCCTTCCTTCACCTATGGGACTTCTCATTTTCCAGTTCTCACGTTAAATGACACATCTTAGATTCCCCCATTTATATGTTCTCAACACCCATCCTTCTTTCTTACAACATTTACCATATCACGATTGTAATTTTTTTATGGAATTATTATTTATTTTAATGGTACTCTCTCTCTCTCAAGTATAAAATCCATAAGAGAAAGACTCACTCCATTCTTGTTTACTTCTCTATCCTGAGCACTTAACATGGTATCTGGCCCATAAAGGAGCCTAATAATTATTTGCTGAATGGAATATGCATAGAATAAGTCTAAAAAAAGTATACCAAAATAATCAATTATCTATGGGTAGTAGGATTATGAGCAATTTTCATTTACTACATCACTTGATGGGGATACACTCTGAGAAATGTATCGTTAGGCTATTTCGTCAGTGTGTGAACACCATAGAGTGTACTTACACAAACCTGGATGGGATAACCTACTACACACCTAGGCTATATGGTGCTAATCTACGGGACCACGGTCATATATGCAGTCTGTTGCTGACTGAAACGTCGTTATTTGGTGCATGACTATTTTTATCATTCATATTTTCTACAATAATCACATTTTGCTTTTATTATTTAAAAGTTAACTCAAACTCATTTTTAAAAATAAACTTTATTTTGGACTAATTTTAGATTTACAAAAAAGTTGCAAAGATAGTACAAAGAGGTCCCAAATACCTCTCCCTCAGTTTCCCCAACTGTTAACCTCTTACATTTCCATGGTACATTTGTCTAAACTAAGAAACTGATGTTAGTACATTACTATTAAGTTGACTCCAGACCTTATCTGGATTTCACCACTTTTTCTATTAATATCCTCTTTCTAGTCCAGGTTCCAATTCAGGATACCACAGTGCATTTAGTTCACATGTCTCCCTAAACTCTGGTCTACGATAGTTTCTCAGTCTTTCCTTGTTTTTCATGACCTTGACTGGTTAAGCATCCTGTAAAATGTCCTCCTAGTCTAAATTTGTCTATTGTTTTCCTTGTGATTAGGCTGGGATTATGGGTCTTTGGAAAGAATAGCACAAAGGTGAAGTGCCCTTCTTGTTACATATTAGGGGTATATGATAGCCACAAGACATCGCTGGCAATACCAACCTACATTATTTGGTTATGACAGTGTTTGCCAGGTTTCTCTACTGCATAGTTACTATTTTTCCCTTTTCCCCCTACTCTGTTCTTTGGAAGTGAGTCACTAAGTCTAGCCTATCCTCAAGGGAGAAGGATGTAGGAATTAAGCTCTTCTCCAGGAGGTTGGAATATCTACATAAGTTATTTGGAATTCTTCTACAAGAGAAACTAGTGTCTTTTCCTCCATTTATTTATTTGTTCAATCACTTATATCAATCCATATCATTTATCTCATACATATGTGCTCATTTACACTTATTTTATACTTTGGTTATAATCAAATTCTCCATTATTTATTTTGTTGCTCAAATTCTCCCAGTTTTGCCCATTAGGAGCTCTTTCAGGTTAGTCTCTGTGTTCCTCTGACATGCCCTCATCATTTCGTTTCATGAGCACTTCCTTACTTCTGGTACTACACGAACTCTGGGCTTATCTTTTATTTTCCCTGCCCTAGTTCTAGAATTAGCATTTCTCCAAGGCAATCCAAGTCATTTCTATGTCCTGAGGTCAACCATATAAGATTTTTATGAACCCAGAATAATCTATCTGAATGTCATGACGTAATCTGTTCGATGGCTGCACAAAGTATAAGTAAATTTAAACTTTGAGCACTTGAGCCAAAACTACCGCAAAGGACTCTCATGTATAACAGCAACACTTCCACCATTTCTTTTACTGTATTCTTTTATTTTGTTTTCAAAACTAATCTGAGTTGGGTAGGTAGAATAGATATTTTGCATTCATTTTTCAGATAAGAAAACTGAGAAACAGAAGTGATGACACTGAGTAATGTCAGGCAGCGAGACATTAATATAACCAATCTCTTCGATCCTGTCCCTTTTTCCTCCTAGATAACACTATCATTCTGGTGGGCTCCTGTGCAAGACAGTTGTAATAATATGAGTGAGTGACACAGTTCCTGCTATTGCACTGAACATCTGACCAGCTTCATAGGGGTCCATTTAAACCAAAACTTTTCTCTATATACCCATATTAGTTCACCGAATAAAAACAAAAAAAGACTCCTAACAATCATAAAATATGACAAGCTGATATGTTAAATAGATGTATATTTTACAAAATAGCACATTTTTCATAAGCTTCTTCTGTGTGTATACCAGTACATTAGATATTGTAAGGAGGGAGGATGAAATAAACAGCGTATGTGGCTGTCCATGATATACTAATCCATTCCCCACCAAGTTCAGAAATAAGGAAAATAAGATTGCTCATCAGGAGTTAAAATGTGTAATCAGCAAATAATGGATCAGCTCTAAACAGAGCTATGTAGATAGAAAAATAAATGACTTACTAACCACCAGGAATTACTAAAATAATTATACTGAAAGAAAGTATAGCTTAATCTAGGAGGAGGGCAGGCTATAAACAAATAAGACAAACAAGGAAAGTCAAGAAATCAAACAATGGAGGCAATAAAGTTTACTACATAGGAGGGGCCCCCAATCCAAACCTGAGAAGTCAGGTAAGGCTTTATGAGGGAGTGAGGTCTAACCTGAGAAACAAAGTACATGTAATAATTGGTAGTACAGGCAAAGGAAACATGTACAAAGACCTGGAGATATGACAGACAGGCACAAGCTCAAATCTAACATTTACCAGGCCCAGGGCAGGAGTACAAAAGAAGGCCCATCTGCCATATGACTAAATATTTAAAAGTTATAAAGCAAGTTAACAAACTATTAATAAAAAACGTTTTAGTCTCCTACATTGAAAAATATACCTTATAATGACTTGGAGGTTTCAGCTCAGTTTTATAAATCTGCAGCCAAATTGGCGACAATTTGGAAAACAGTGCAAAACATAAAGAAAAATAAAAAGCACCCAAATTCCATCTCCAAGAGAAAAATAATTATTTTGGTGTATTTCCCTCCAAATTTGCGTGTATGTGTGAGTGTATGTAATATTTTAAGAGACTAGGATCATATTATACACACAGATTTTATCCTTTTAATATAAGCCCTTCCACTTTTACAGCTTATAATACCATACAGCAAGTCACTTATTCAGTTACCCAATGCACATTTTGCAGCTAGCTTATCTTAAAACAGAGTTCTCAAAGCGTGGTCAAGTGTGTTCTATAGACTCCTGGAGATTCCCAAGATCTTTTTCAGGGGATCTGTAAGGTTAAAACATTTTCATAAAAATACATTTATGAATTACTTAAATGATACATTTGTATCAGTTTCCTATTGCTATTGTAACAAATTATCACAAACAGTGGTTTAAAACAATACAAATTTATTCTCTTACAGTTCTGGAAGTCAGAAGTCTAAAATCAAGGTGTCTGCAGGGCTGTGTTCCTTCTGGAGGCTTCAGGGGAGAATTCGTTTCCTCACTTTTTTTAGCTTCTAGAGCTTCTGCATTCCTTGGCTCCTAGCCCCTTCCTCTTATCACTCCAACCTCCTGCTTCAGACTCTAATCCTCCTGTCTCCTCCTTTTAAGGACCCAGATAATTCAGGATAATCTCTCCACCTCAACATTCTTCAGTTATTCAAAACCACAAAGTCTCTTTATCATGTAAAGTAACATATTTTCAGGTTCCAGGAATTACAGTGTGGCAGGCCATTATTCAGCCTACACAACATTCTTTGTGTTTTCCATGCTACTTATGTTCCAAAAGCAATAGTAGGTAAAATGGTCGGCATCTAGCACAAATCAAAGCAATGGCACCAAAACGTACTGGTAGTCACTGCATTCTTTACCAACATACAGTCCCAGAAAACAAAAGCCTGTTTCACTTCCAAATGTCCTTCATAAAACAGTAAGAATTATTCATTTTATTAAATCACAACTCTTGGGTATACGTTCTTTTAATATTCTGTGTGTCAAAATGGGAAGGATACATAAAGCACCTTTGCTAATACTGTTGTACAACAGTTCCATCTTAAGGAAAAGCACTAGCGTGAATGTCTGAGCTGTGAGCTGAACTTTTGTCATGGAACACCACTTTTATTCAAAAGAACAACTGATACACAAACTAGAGTTATTTAGACCTTGGTATCTGGCAGACATTTTCCCAAAATGAATCAAATGAACCTATCTTTCCAAGTAAAACAATGGATGGCATTTGTTGCCAATAATAAAATTTGAGCTTTCAAGCAAAAATTAAAATTTTAGAAAACTTGTATTCACCACTGTGAGCCTGACAGCTTCCCAACAGTTAAAGGCTTCTGATAGGATTGTGGGATTGGTGGCAATCTTCAGAACAAAAGGTCTGAGAACTACTGCCTTAAAAGATATACTTAAATATTACTCAAAGCCAGGCATTTGTGGATACATGGGAGAATGCTTTGTTTTAGTTTCTTTTTAATGTCTATGGTAGCTACTCCTTCTAAAATTTATCATAGCTGAAATTATCATGACCTTGTCATATGGAATATAAATGATTAACAGAAAGTCCAAAACTTATCTATGTCTTTCAGTAGACACAAAATTATTTTCAAAAAAGATTCCTGACCCTGCCCATGCATACAGCCTCCGCTTTTCATTAAAAGGCCTCCTGGTGGCTTCAACCTTATGTTTTGTTAGGTTCTTCGATTTCCTAAGGAAAACCAGCTGAATGTAATTAAGTACCTCTGCTATAATTCTAAAATATAATTCTAAAATATAATTCTAAAATCACTGCAATCTAACATATATCAAACCCTCAGCCAAAAAATATACATTGATGACCTCTGAAACTCTCCATACAGTCCTTCTACTCCAAGATACTCTAAAATACATCTATGGATCCTGCCAGAACATCATAAATAATCAATGCCTTTACCATATACAATATTGATGCCATTGTGGAATTAGGTCTTATGATTCAATCAGGCAATATCGATGGATGTTATAACAAAAGCCCTGTGAAAATTACTGCTGTTTACTCCCGGAATAGTCTTGAAAATCAGTTTTTTACATTAGATAGTAACCACTTTACATTATTACTCAGAAACTTATTATCTTAATATTAGTAATAGAGTGTTCACTGAGAAACTGCTTGAGTTTTTCTCTTATAAACACTGAGAATCACTTAAACAGCTTCCCTCATTTTATTTGCTGCTACAAAGCTAAGAGCCAAATTTGTAGTCCCCCTTAGAAAGTATATTGCTAATATTTTTAATGCTCTTATTCATCTCTACATTTAAGGTCATTTTAACCTGTTTTTCCTTTGCTTCATCTTTCTCAAATACCTACGTTAACTACTGAATTTTGTGTGTCTTTATAAACCTCTATACATCCTTTCTTTCAAATGAAGTAGAACATTAGTATATATCTCACTGCAATTTGCAAATTACAGTGAGATATATACATTTGCATTTTTTAGCTAACAAGATCTAATACATTTGCATTTTCTACCTAACAAGATCTAAAATCCTGGTTAATGTGAATCCACTTCTAAGAGACAGCTTAGTTTCATGATGCTGGTGCCATGCTTCCACGTCTGCAGGAGTGAGGGCTGGACCCTGGACTTTGATGTTTGGCCTAATCCTCAAAGGCATCCTGGTAGATGACCAGCCAGTTGCTGGCATGGTCACTCTGCACCCACATTGCCAGGCCTCTCCTTCTAAAATTTCTAGTGTAGACAGTATTTATGAACATCCCACCCAGAAGGGATATAAAACAAATAAAATCACATACATTTTGAATAAAGCTAAATCTAACAATAGGCTTTTTTTTTTTTTTTTTTTTAGATTTTTTTTTTTATTTTTTCCTTTTTCTCCCCAAAGCCCCCCGGTACATAGTTGTGTATTCTTCGTTGTGGGTTCCTCTAGTTGTGGCATGTGGGACACTGCCTCAGCGTGGTCTGACGAGCAGTGCCATGTCCGCGCCCAGGATTCGAACCGACGAAACACTGGGCCGCCTGCAGCAGAGTGCGCGAACTTAACCACTCGGCCACGGCCACGGGCCAGCCCCTAACAATAGGCTTTCAAATGAAAATTCTGGGATCTCTTGTAATAGCTCAGAAGGTAAGTTAACTTTTAGCAGAGATGGAAGGGTCACAAGACCTTGAACAGAACAATCCACCTCTGAGCCTTGTATGCTATGCAGCCTTACAGGGTTTCTGAGTTCCCAGGCTTAGGATGTGATATGTGTGTGAAATAGAATACAATAATCTCTGTAATATCTCTGTACTCCATTCTCAGTTATCACATGCCCCAAGATTTTGGAAAAAAATCATTAACACCTTACATTTGAATTTTAGTATTTCCAAAGTTTTTTTAAAGGTTATCTATACACTGGATATTGAAGGGATTAGGAGTGAGCCCTCTCAACTCTAGTGTTCCCCATATATTTTCTCTCTCAGTTTGTGATACTATCATTTATTCATAATCTAGAAACCTGGGAATAATTCTTGATACTAGCAAGTAAACCATCTTATTCACATTTCAGACATGATAAACAGGAATGTAAGAATCTAAGTTTTAAACTCATTAGCATGATTAACACAAATTAACTGTTGAAAGTGAATTTGCTAAACAGGTGGCTGACTCTAGTTTTCACCCCATCAGCCAATCTCAGTAAGTTTTCTCACTTCAAGTGAAGACAGTACTATCTAAGAATAATACTAAAGTTGTAGTGATGAACACTCATGCGTTTCATTTTCAATGAAGCAAGAACCATATGGTTCTCTTTAATGAATACAACTCTGACAGCAAAATCTTGGCCCTCTCTTCCTGCTACTTGTATTGAAAAATTCTGCATTTTCCAAAGAATATGAATTATAGACTAAAGTGACTCATTCAAATTAGGTATACTTAATATAAATACATAAAGTCTAATTTTGAGCTTTTCTCTAGTTTCAATTTTTAATTGATACTACTAATTACTCATCATTATTAGGGATAACCTCTATTTTTTAAACACAGTGTGTTCTGGATTATTTAGTCTTCATTCTGAACAGATAAGGCTGATTCCATTTTTGAGATCAGTGGGTCTCTCTCTTTAAGTTATTTTTGAAACAAGAGCTATGCAACAAATAACTCAATCATCTACTGGAGTCAGTGGGATCCAAAGTGGTCTCTCTCTATAACCTAAATCCTAACCCAGATGTCATGTTTGAGCTTTAGAGCTATGCCCTTTTTAAAATACTACTGGAAATACTCCTGACATTTTGCTTGAATACTAAATCAAAAGAAAATTGCTTATGTTTTTTTAAGGGAGACAGAGTTGAATATATCTAAAGGGGAAGGAACATAGAAGAAAATAGAAACAGCTACCATACATTGAGTCCTTACCACGAGCCACTTACTGTGCAAAGGATTCTATATACATTATTTATGTGTTAAGGTCTCCACACACACTTAATTCTCAAAGGAATCATTTAACAGTACTCCTACTCTTTAAAGAGGAAATGGCTAAGGCATAGAGAGGCCAGGTGACTTGCAGAGGTTACAGGGTTAGTAATTGGCAGAGCCAGGATGTAAATTCAGGTCTATAACTTGAAAACCACTGAACATAACAGACTTCCATTCAACACACGTGCCAAAAACACATCAGTACTTTCCAGTGATTAATTCTTATTTGGGGGTATTCTAAAAAGATACAGAGTTATGAAAGAATATTTAATACCCAACTACTTGTCCTACTGTCCACTTTCATGCTCCCCAGATGATGGGCAGACACAGAAATGAGCTCTTCCCTCTGACATCTGCCCTAGCCCATGAGGGAAGATCTAATCTGAAGCCCCCAATTCTTATAGGACATTCCTCTTCTTGCTGTTGTTAACAGGACCACACGAGCAACACTGAAAGAAATGATATCTCTATCTTACAAAAGGACATTCCCTGTCTCTCAACATAATACCCTTTCCTACTGCTGGGCGTTCATGCATTATCTTCCCTTCTAAACACTCTTCACAACTTTAAAGGGGTATCAAAATAATATCCTTTGTTTCGAGATGTAACATTTAACATCTGTACCACTCAATTTAATACTTACACAGTTATTGTCAACTGCTGTTCCACATCTTGTACCTTCAACTAGACTAACTTTGAGGATAGAATCTGTATGGAGAAGACCAATGGTTGCTTACCCTAGTCATTCCAGCTTCTTCCTTGCTAATGGAACCTTACTTTTGTTTGGTTGGTAATGTGCCTAATATCAGCGAATGAACCATGATTGTTCTAAACAGTCAGTAATCGTATTCCTCTTTGTCAGTGAACAGTCTAGGTCTGGGCATGTAACCCAGCCAGTGATATAAGAGGATATCTACTGATATCTACTGATAATTTTCTAGGAAAATTATCCTCCCCAATAAGAAAAAGAGCAACAAAAGAAGATCCTTTTTTGTACCCTTACCCCTTCCTTCCTACTCGGCACTCTCTCCCACTGAAGACCATGAATGAAAACATCAATACCTGATGGCAGTGTGGAAAGATGGAAAGAGCTGGGTCTTCTTATGTCTTTCTACTTCCCTGAGTTAATTCTCTGCCTCACATAAAGGGCCAAGGAGCTACTTAAATACATAAAAATGGGTATGCTGTTAAATTTCACCTAGTTTTTCAAATTATGAATACATGTGTTCATCCGGCTTATAACTTTGTAATTAAAATTAGGAAAAAAAACATTTAATGATAAAGAGAGCAAATGACTAATAATAGCAAAATAGTGTTTTGGGTTTTTTAATAAATATTTTATTTATCTTTTCAAAAAATCAAAGAACATCCAAAACAGCCAGAGAGCATACACAGCAATGAGAAGCTGAAGTGTCAAGATTTTGAAAAGAAGTGAAACAGAAGTAAACTGAACAGTCTCAACCACTTTTTGCCCTTGAGCCATTTCCTGATTCATAAGTACAGTGACCGAGAGGCCCAGCAGAAAGTGAAAGTTGAGAGCTTCTGGCAGTCTCATAGGATCAAGGAAACAAAATGTGAAGTTCAGAATCACCAAAGCAATGTGGACTTCAATGGGCCAATATCCCAGAGAAAAGAGACAGAACAGTCATTCTATGATGCTTTCCCCCTATATTTATGATTCCTAAACTTCATGAGCAAGAGGTTGAGAAACTAAGCAAAAAGCAGCGGTGAAGAGACTAAAATGATAAGCAGAACTGTCAGCAGTCTCAAAATGCCAGGGAGACAAAAGTTGAATTTCAGTGCCCCTCAAAGAGGATGAGTCTTGGTAAACACACTAGGCTTTCTAGTAAAATCTTCAAGGGCTATGCCCTAATAATAAAGTGAGCCAAAGACAGACTAACACTCAGAAAATCTGAAATCATGCTGCAAATTCTCTCCATCTCTGATAGGATCAATGTAATTTGCTCCTAGACTACGTATCTGCCAAGAAAAAAAAATTAAATACACTATGGTGAAGATATTATCATCCAGAATATCTACAATTTTTTGTATACAATATCTGCATTCAATCAAAAATTATAAAGCCTACCTGGAGTCAGGGACAAAAGACTGAAAACCAAGAGAAAAATCAGACAATAGACACAGACCCATAGGTGATCCAGATATTAGAATATTCAGACAAAGACCTTAAACAAGTGATTACTATGTTCAAAAAAAGCAGATAGTTCCTCCCCGAGTATGCAAATCTATAAAAAAATTAATCAAATGGAAATACTATGGCTGAAAAATAACTGAAATTCAGTTATTGATAGTAAAAATGAAACCACTACATGCCTGTTACGACAGCTAAAATCCAAAATACTGACAACACCAAATATGCACATATGTTGAGCAACAGGAACTCTCCTTCACTGCTGGTGAGAATGTGAAACAGTACAGCCACTTTGGAAGACAATTTGGCAGTTTCTTACAAAACTAAACACACTCTAACCATATGATCCTGCTATTGCATTTCCTGGTATTTACCCAAATGAGGTGAAATATCAAAATGAAAAGAAAAGAAGATAGAAAATACAGAAAGGAGCATAAGAGACACAAGGGTCTTGGTGAAAAGATCTGACACATGTAATTGGAGTTCTAAAATGGCTGAATCAACATTTGAGAATATACTGGTCAAAATTATCCAAATATGAAAAAAAATAATCAAGACACAATTCATGAAGCTCTAATAACCTAGCCAGGATAAACACAAAGAAAACCACACTTGGGCACACTTGATTAAGCTTCTGAAAACCAAAGACAAAGAAAAAAGCCTTAAAAACAGCAAAGGGCTTGTGGGGTGGTGGTGGCAGTACATAAGATTGGTAGCTGACTTTTCCATAGAAATACTAGAAGGCAAATGACACCAGATTTACATCTTTAAAGTGTTCAAGAAGATAACTGTAAATGTGGAATATAGCTGCAAAATATTCTTCAAAAATAAAAGTGAAACAAAAACTTTGAGAAAAACTGAATGAACTTATTGCTAGCAGATGTTAATTAAAAGAAATATTAATGTGGGGCCGGCCTGTGGCCGAGTGGTTAAAGCTCCACGTGCTCTTCTTTGGTGGCCTGGGTTCACAGGTTCAGGTCCCGGGTGCAGACCTGCTCCACTCATCAGCCATGCTGTGGAGGCATTCCACATACAAAGTGGAGGAAGACTGGCACAGATGTTAGCTCAGGGAGAATGTTCCTCAAGCAAAAAAAGCAGGGGGACAGCCCGGCGGCACAGCAGTTAAGTTCACAACTTTCACTTCAGGAGCCTAGGGTTGGCCGGTTTGGATCCCAGGTGCAGACCTACGCACCGCTTGTCAAGCCATGCTGTGGAAGGGGCCCCACATATAAAATAGAGAAAGACGGGCATGGATGTTAGCTCAGGGCCAGTCTTCCTCAGCAAAAAGAGGAGGATTGGTGGCAGATGTTAGCTCAGGGCTAATCTTCCTCATAAAAAAAACAGAAATACTAATGAGAGTTCTTTGGGCAGAAAGATAACCATCCCAGACAGAAACATGAAAAACACAGTATAAAATAAAGAACAATGGAAAAAGTAAAGATATAGCTAAATCTAAATAGACATTGACATAGAACAACAATAATAGTGTCTTGTGCAGTTTAAAATATATGAAGAATTAAAATAGAGGACAACTTTGGCACAAAAAGCAGAAGGGGGATAAAAAAAAAAAAGGTAAAGTATCCTAAGGTCCTTACATTTTCCACGAAGTGGTAAAAGTACTAATTTACAGTAGAACTAATGAGTCAAGAGTGCATGTTATAATTGCTAGAGTAACCCACCAAACAAAATATAAGAGAATGCATAACTAATAAGGTATTTAGGGGAACAGAAAAAAAGGGAGAAAAAAGAACAGCTGTGACACACAGAAAACAAACAGTAGATCTGAAGCCAAATATATCAGTGTTTACGTTAAATGTAAATGGACTACAAGTCTCTCACAAGACCAATGTGAAAAACAAAACTCACATACATGCTAAGTTTTGGCATAAGGATAGAGAAATATTTCAGTGTAACAGAGTACAAAATCCAGAAACAGACTTACAGAAATACACTCAGTTGATAAGATGACAAAGATGTCACTGCAGTACGCTGGAGAATGTAAGGTTTTTTCAATAAATGGTGCTGGTTCAACTAGTTATCCATAAGGGGAAAAGAAAATGAATCTGAACCCCTAACTCACATCACATATAAAAATTTATTGCAGGTAGATTATAAATCTAAATGTGAAAGACACAAAAAAAGAAAACTTCTGGGAGAAAACAGGAGAATATCTTCATGTCTTTGAGGTAGGGGAAGATATTTTAGCGCACAAAAAGCACAAACAATAAATGAAAAGATTAACTGGACTTCATTAGAATTAATTGCATCTTCATCAAAAGATTCCATTGAGAGAGTGAAAAGGCATACTACAGAGCAAGAAAAGACATCTGCAATACATATATCTGACAAAGGACTCATAATCAGAATGCATAAAGATTCATTAAATACGCAAAAAGGTTGAAGAGGTACTTCAAAAGAGGCAATCTAAAGGACAATAAACATACAAAAAGGCACTTAAACTCATAAGCCATCAGGCGAATGTCAATTAAAACTAAAATGTGACACTGCTGTACGCATATTAGAAGAGCCAAAATTTTCAAAACTGGTCATATCAAGTACCGGTGAAGATGTGGAGCACCTAGAACTCACACACTGCTGGTAAAATGCATATGCTACAACCACTTTGGAACTATCTTTGCCAGTATCTGGTAGCACTGAGATCCACATACCCTGACATCTAAGAATTCTAGTCCAATACATAAATCCCACAGAAATGTGTACATAATGTACGCAAAAATACATGTACATGAGAATTCACATCAGCATTATTATTAATAGCCAAAATGTGAAAGAAAAACAAAACTAAATATCCACCAACCATCTATGATGGATAGAATAGATAAATTGCAGCATATTTACACAATGAGATAACTACATGGCCATGAAAACAAATTAACTACTGCTATATTCAACGACACAGATAAATCTCAAAACAATTAAATCAGACACAAAAGAGTATATACAGCATAATTCCTTTAATATTAAGTTTAAATACCTGCGAAACTAATCTATGATGAAAGAAATCAAAATAATAGTTAACTTTGAAACTGAAGGGGGGAAAGGGAGGATTCTGGGGAAACTGGTACTGATTTATTTCTTGATTGAGTGGTAATTACATAAGTGTGTTCACTTTGTAGAAATTCATCAACATCCACACTTACGATTTGATGACTGTTCTGATGGTTAATTTCATGCGTCAATTTGACTGGACTAAGGGATGCCTAGATAGCTGGGAAACATTATTTCTGTGTCTGTGAGGGTCTTTCCAGAAGAGATTAGCATTTGAATTGGTAGACCAAAAAAAGATGCCCTCACCAATGCAAGCGGGCATCATCCAATCAGCTGAGGATGTGAGTACAAAAGGCAGAGGAAAGGTGAATTTGCTCTCTGCTTGAGCTGGGTCATCAGTCTTCTCCTGCCCTTAGACATGAGCAGCGCTCCTCAATCTGAGGGCCTTCAGACTCAGACTGGGGCTTACACCACTGCCTCCCCCGGTTCTCAGACCTCTGGGTCTGGACTAGAACTTCACCACCGGGTTTCCTAGGCCTCCAATTTGCAGACGGTAGATCGTGGGATTTCTCAGCCTCACAAACATGTGAGCCAATCCTTCATAAGAAATCTCTTTCTCTATGTCTATATACATCCTATTAGTTCTGTTTCTCGGAGAATCCCAACTACAGTTGTATACCTCTCTATTTTGTTATATTTAAATTTTTAAAGTTTACCCACATACGAGGTTTTCCTTTGAGGTAATAAAAATGTTTTAAAACTAGATAGAAGTGGTAATTATACAACACTGTGAATGCACTAAATGCCACTGAATTGTACAGTTTAAAATGGTTAAATTTATGTTACGTGAATCATCTCAATTTTTAAAAAAAGTTACCCAAAAACTCAACCTCAATAAAACAATGTATACACTCACTAGTGGATATTCATGACCACAAATATTAACGGTTGTAATGCCACTTACCAACTGCTGTGTCACCATCTAACAAATTGTCATCTTCAGAAGTTTGAAAATCCATAATAACACCTGCTCCATCTAACAGCTCCTCGTCACTACTTGCACTTGTTATACTGTTGTAGCTGTTTCTATAGTAGCCTCTATGGAACAGCTGCTCAGACTCCATTTAGCTGTCTGATTATCTGAAAAAAGGGGGAAAAAGGCCTTTAACATATTCCCAACATATAATAAAAATCATCTAGTTCAACATGACACCAGGAAACTTCTCATCTCTGTATTAAAAAAAAAAATCCTAAATTCATTCAACAGCTAACTTTTTTAAGTCTTTCGGGATGATTTAATAATTCTATTCTCACTATATAGCTGTGAAAAAGAATGAAGAATTTCTTCAGGTAGTGGTATAAAACAATCTCCAAGATCAATTGTTAAACTACAAAACAAAGGTCAGAGAAGTGTTTATAGTATACTATAAAGTATGTATGGTTTTTCCCCCCAGAAAAAGGAAGGACAGGGGGGAGAAATACAGCACCTAATTGCTTGTGTATGTACAGACTATCTCTGGAGGGATTTCCAAGAAAGCTGCTCACAAGGGAAATGAACAAGAAGGCTGAAGTACCAGGTCTGAAAGGGAGATTCTTCGTCTCTTTTGAATATTTTACCAGACGCAAATACTAATTTTAAAATACCATATTTTAAAATGTTTAATATTAATTTCATTCTCCTTTCATCATTTTAAAATTTAAATCTTCAGACCCCATGAGCAAATACCAGCCATGGAAAATGATAATAGGTAACAATTTTCATTTTTCCAAAGCAGATTAATACCAAATTAGCATATATTTTCATGTTCTTAACTCTTTATACTTTAAAAACAATAATACTCCTAAAGAGTTTGATTTTTTAAATACATCTACCTACTTGCTCAACATCAAAATGAGAGTTCACCATAAGTATGGTAGACATTAGCAACACGCTTGAAAGACAAAGTCATAAAAGCAGTCAAACCAGTAAGCCTTGTAAAACAAGACTTATTTGACAACACGTCATAATAAGTACACACAGAAAACAAAAGACAATGGAACTAAGCACACTCCAACTCTAGTGTTGAATTTTAGTACTTCAAAACTTGAAGAGTTTTAAGACAATCTTTTGTCCTCAGTAAATTTTCCTTCTGCACATGGAAAAATAACCTCAGAGTTATAATAGTTAAAAATTATTTGTAAAGCTTTTACATTTCTTTGTAGAAAAAACAAAATATTACTGGATGTCTATTTTTAACAGATTTATTACATAAATTTCTTAACTTAAAGACCACTTTCAGAAAACATGAAGTTTTGAGAGCTCCTTGAGAGCATATCTCTATTCTCAGCATCTGGCATAATGACTGATACATAATATATGGATGATAAATGCCAAAACGTCAAATTGTTTCTTCAATCAATGGGATTAAAAAGAGAAATGTATTCAGTTTTCAATAAACAAATTCTCTCTACAATAGTATCACTCTGGTCTTGGGAGAATAACCAAACACTAGCACATAAATTACAAAGAAAAACTTAAACATTTACTGCTTTGCAACTTTACTAATGTTTTATCTCTACCTCTACCAAAGATGGCTTATTATACTAAAATTTGTTAGAATGTACTAATTAAAGCAAGAATTTTATATTTAAAGTAAATATTAAAATACTAGTAGGAAAATAACTGTTCATGCTAAGTACTTTGCAGCATCCATAGAGGCAATCAAATTAAATATTGTGGCTCTTGAGTGAATAACCAAAAGGCTTTTAAAAAATAAGCATTAATAATTCAAGAATCATTTCAATTTTGATGTATCAAAGCATGTATGCTAAGATTTTGAAAAGAACACAAACACTCTTATTCACTTCTTACATTATGATCAGACTAGAAGGGCTTAATACATGTGATAACATACATAACACATCAATGAATATTAGTCAGAGGCCACACATCACTGAGAAATCTCTAAAATAATTGAAATCTGCTGTGTTGTGGGACCTCAATCACCAACTTCCAACATATCTCCTCTATTTTTATCCCTAAGAGGACCTCAAAAATTGTAAGTGATAACTGGTAACTTAACTCATTCAAAGTGTTTAAAAAAACTTAATCTCACTAACACCTCTGAGACATACAGACTCCACATCTTTCTTTATAACAAGAGCAACAAACTCTGTCCCAAAAGTTTATTAAATTCAGGCCTGCCTGGGTAACTATTTCTATAAATTTGATAACTTGAAAAAAAAAATCCAAACAAACTATTCTTATTACCCCAGAAATCTATAGAGACATACTGTCAGATCAGTAGCCACTAGCACGGCCAGTCCAAACTGAGATGTGCTCCGAGGTAAGATATCTACTGGATTTCTAAGACTTAACATGAAAAAGGGATGTCAAACATTTCATTAATAAGTTTATATTGATTCCATGTTGAAATAAAACTCTAGGTATACTGGGCTAAATAAAATATATTATTAAAATTAATCTCATCATTTTCTTTTTACTGTTTTAATGTGGCTAAGAAACTTAAAATTACATATGTGGCTTGCATTTACAGTGCACATATTTTTATTGAACAACACTGCTAGAAAATAGTCAAAATTCTATGATAGTATAAAGGAGATACACAGAAGAAATCTGGATACCAGTGTTAAATCTTTTTAGGTTCTAAACTCAATTTCCAGTCTTGCCTATAAATGGTTATTTAAGCCATAATACAGCAGCTGAAATTTTGATATTACAAAATGAATAAAAACAATACCACAAAGTCACATCTTCCTTTTTAATTGTCAAGAAATGTATTTAAAACCATTTCAAAACATTATAATAGATGCACGGTAACTTGCAAATATATTCATGCAGAGTTATTAAAATTAGACATAACCTATGAAAATCTCCAGGGGTAAAGCCTGATTTACTATAGAACATTCCTAAATGATCTATGTACAATCACCTTGACCCCCTCTAATCTGATCTCCATACTGCAGCCAGCATGGTCTTTTCTAAAAGCAAGTCTGATCAGTAATCTCTCTCCACTCCATGGATTAAAGTCTTAATCATCTCTCACCACCCTTAGCAGACAAACTCTCTTAATACAGCAGACAAAGCCCTGTGCAGCCTGGCCTCTGCCCAGCTCTCCAGCTTCATTTTGTAGTACTTCTTGCCGTACTCTAGACTCATTGATCTTCTTCTCAGTCCTACCAGGCTGTTTCCTGTCTCCTCCCCCAGGGCTTTTACTGTTTCCTTGGCTGGAACATACTCTCTCCTCTTCATCTAATTAATTCTCCCACTCATTCTTCAGATCTCACATGAAGTATCTTTTTATTTAACAAACTCTTAGAGTTTACTATATGTTAGGCACTATCTTAAGCACATTAATATTTATATTAAATATAATCAGGACCCTAAAGCTTGGGTGCTATTATCCTCATTTAACAGATGAGGAAACTGAGGCACAAAGAGTTTAAATAACTTGCCCAAAGTCACGCAGCTAGTAAGGAAAGCCTCCCTGACCTACTTACCACCTGGGCTAATCTTTGACAAGGTCAAATTTTCATTAGTTCTTATATTTCTCCTTTATAGCACTTATCACAGTTGTAATATTACACTTATTTATATGATCATTCAATTAATGTCTGTCTTGCCTTCTAGAATGTGTCATGAGGTCTGACACCGTATCAATTTTTGCTCAACACTGCATATTCAATGGTTACCTGTCACATAGTAGGTGCTCAACTTTTTCTTTTTCTTCTTCTCCCCAAAGCCCCCCAGTACATAGTTGTATATTCTAGTTGTAGGTCCTTCTGGCTCTGCTATGTAGGACGCTGCCTCAGTACGGCCTGATGAGTGGTGCTAGGTCCCAGGCCCAGGATCTGAACTGGCGAAACCCTGAGCCATCAAAGCGGAGCACATGAACTTAACCACTCAGCCATGGGGCCTGCCCCCAATTTTTTTTTTAATTAAATTTTTTATTTTGAGATCATTGTCATTTCACATACAATGGTAAGAAATAATATAGAGAGCTCCTGTGTACCCTTTGCTCAGTTTCCACCAATGATAACGTCTTGCAAAAATCATAGGACAATATCATAATCAGGATATTGACATTGATACAGTCAAAGATACAGAACATTCCCATCACCACAAGGATCCCTCATGTTGCCTGTTAATAGCCACACTCACATTCTTCCAACCCTCCCCTCCCCCCTTCTCTAATCCCTGGCAACCCATGTATTTTCTATTTCTATAATTTTGCCATTTCGAGAATGTTATATAAATGGAATCATATGTTACATTTTGGGATTAGCTCTTTGTACTTAGCATAATTCTCTGGTGATTCATCCAGGTTGCTGTATGTATCACTACTTCCTTTTTATTGCTGAGTGGTATTCCACAGTATGGATGTACCACAGCTGGTTTAACTATTCACCCAATGAACAATATCTGGCTCTTTTCTAAATTTTGGCTATTATGAATAAACTGCTATAAACATCCATGTACAGGTTTTGGGTGAACTTAAATCTTCATCTCTGGGATAAAAGCCAAGGAGTGCAACAGCTGGGTCATATGGTAATTGCATGTTTACTTTTTTAAGAAACTGCTAATTTTACATTTCTATTTTACATTCCCACCAACAATGTATAAGTGATCCAGTTTCTCCACATCCTTACCAGCACTTGATGTTGTCACCATGTTTTATTTTAGCCATTCTGATAGGTATGTAGTGATACCTCACTGTTATTTTAATTTGCATTTCCCTAATGGCTAATGATGCTAAACATCTTTTCATGTGCATATTTGCTATCTGCGTATCCTCTTCAGTGAAATGACTGTTCATATCTTTTGCCCGTTTTCTAACTGGATTGTCTTTTTACTGCTAAGTTTTATATTTTAGAATATATATTCTAGATACTATTCCTTTGTCAGATATGTTGTTCGCAATATTTTCTCCCACTCTGTAGCTTTTCTTCCTTTTAACAGTCTGTCACAGAGCAAAAATATTTTATTTTGATGAAGTTCAGTTTATCAATTTTTCCTTTATGTGTCTATATCCACAGCAATTCCACACAGTCTTGATTACTGTAGCTCTATAAGTCTTGAAATTGGATATATTGATTCCTCACACTTTATTCTTATTTTTCAAAATTGTTTTAGCTATTCTAGTTCCTTTGCCTTTGCATATAAATTTCAGAATAATCTCCTCTATATCTACAAAATCTTGATGGATCAATTCATATATATAGTATGTATGAACAACAAACGCATAGCAAATGAATGGTACATCTCCACTTGGATATTGCATGAGAACTCAAATTCAACAAGACCTAAACAAGGCCTAAATAAATACTTGCCCCAAACTTGCTTTTCCTACTACTTTCCCTATCTCAGTTTACAGGATCACCATCTATTTACTAGCCAAAATCAGTTTTCAGAGTCACTTATTAATTTATTCAACAACCATTTACTGAGCACCTAGCATGTACCAGACACAAAACCAGGTGCTGGGGTAATGAATTAGGTATGGTCCCATTCCCAAGGCAAAAAAGGTGAAAGACATACAAATAACTACAGTATAGTATGATAAGTACCACAGGAGAAGTATATACAAGGTATCTGGTAACACTGAAAAGGAATAAGCATGCTGCCTGGGAAAGTCTATGAACACTTAACAGAGGGAATGTTTAACCCGAGTATTGAAGGATTAGGATAAGTTAACTAGGCTAACTCTGAGGTGAAAAGTCAATACAGGCGGAAAAAAAAAAGAAGTGCAAAAACACAGCAGCATAATTACAAAACCTGCTTGGGTAGCTTATGTAAGAGCTAAGGGACTAGAGAGTGGCTGTGGACACAGGCCAGATCAAGAAGGGAGGGGCTCACATGTCATGCTAAGGAACTTATTTACTCACTTAGACACATGGGAAGCCATCAAGAGTTTTAAAAGAAACCACATGATCAGATAAGAATTTTAGCAAGCCTACACTATCAGCAGCGTGGAAGACAGATTAAAAGGGCAAGAGACTGAAAGACTAAAGATAGGGAGAGGAGTTAGGTGACCCTTACTCCAGTAGACTTTTGAACAGTTCTGAATATGAGACATTGAGGGCCTAAGTGAACGAAGATATAGCAACGTGGAAGAGCAGAAAGAAGTTTAAGGAGGATATGGTAACTAATAAAATGCGGGGAATGGTGAAGAAGAAATGTTAAGACATCTGCTAAGTTTCTGACTTGACTTGTTGATTCAAAACAGTTGGAAGAAACAAATTTCAGTCTCCTATAGCTTACAGAACTCAAGACCAGAGTGTTCTTTCCAACTGTAGGATTATACATCTAGGCTTTAATCCTATTCAGGGCCAGACCACAATGAAAGGAATGATTACCTCCAGTACAGCAACCTAGCCTCCAAACACTAAGCAGTACACCACCAGAATTGGGGGGTGGGCAGCAGAAATAGGAAGACCCTGGAAATGGGTGGCTAAGGGACCCATAGCCTGAGGTAGGTAAAATAATTTTTCAGAACTCCCAGCAAAGCTTTTTGCCTCTCTCATAAAGGAGATTTGGTAGTGCTGAGGACCATGACTAAGTTTCAAAGGTCTGCCACTCAGCTATCTGGCTGGCTAATAAGCTGAACAGAAAAGGTGGCACAATCTGAGTCAAAGAAGAAATGAAAATCTCGAATGCTAGCAACTAGAGAAATGGACTAAAGTCTCAAAAGCAATGATGGCAAGGAAGTGAAAGGGACTGACCTAGACATTTGTAAGCAAAGAGCATTTTCATATAAATATTTTAAGAACTGTATGTGCCAACTACTAGTCAAAAACTAAAATGTGACAATGAATTTCAACATAATCATTTATTCATTCACTAATGTTTATAGAACAGCTACTAATGTACCAGAAATTGTAAAAAATGTAAAGACATTTTTATTGATTAAGGGTATCATATTTGTACAGGCCTTACAGCTTTCCGTAAACTGCAGTATAAATTACATTATATACAGTCCTCAAAGGGGATGTTGTAATATTTTCCTATAAATTACTATATATACATATAATAAAAAGCAATACATGACAAATGTCACAGAAGACATAAGAATTGTTAGAAGAGTTCAGAGAAAAGATCACACCCCACTGTAATTAATGATAAGAAGCCTTCTTTGGAAGAAATATACTTGAGTTGGACCTTAAAAAGTAAGTGGGATTTTATGAAGCAGAAACAGGAAAAGAGCTTAACTGAAGCAAAAGCACTGGCAGGAATCAAGCTATGGAGCCAAGAAGGCAACAAAAATATTTGGAGATTAGTGAGTATGTGCACAAAACACAACTCCAGTAAAAGGTGTCACAGTCAAATAAGTTTGGGTAATAACGCATACCCCTATCTAGAACTGTAATGGCTAACAGCATAAGAAAGGTTCTTGAGAAAACCTGTAGTAGACATTAACGTTATAAATAAAATTTTTGAAAAGCTTATCAAATTTATTTTACCAGGGAATAGCACCTCCACCCAACATAACACGAAACTTAGACCAGAACATCACCAGAGTAAGAAAGAATTTATTCTGACATAAAATGTCAACACATACAAGATATGACAATAATGAAACTGATTTCTCCCAAAAGTAATATTACCTGATATTTTATCCTTACTGTTCATTAAGTTAGCTGCATGTCCAAATTGCTGTGTCTTATATATTTTTCTTCAAAAAAGCATTAAATGGATAACCCACTAAAGGAAGTAGCTGTCTACTCTGAAGAAAATTCCCTAGATTCATAAAATTTTTTAGAATAATTCAAAAGTTCAATGCTAGAGGATTTTAAAGGAAAATCACACACGCACAAATATAAGGCTCAAACTATAACATGGAAAAAAGGTAAAATAATCCAACAAAAAGATGCTGTGGAAGACTCACACATTGAAAACGAAATAATTTTCATGATTTTACAAGACAGAAACTGTACAACTACTTCTCATAAGGGCAAGAAATATATTTAACTTGGTTCCAGGCAAAGTTGCAGATCAAATCTCTATTTCAGCAATGCAAATGGGCAGTTTCCCCACATGGGTTCATCCTCCATTTCATACCTAACTGAAGAACATTTATTTTTAAAAATCTAAATGAATCATAGCTACAATGTTTATAAACACATGTGAATGTGCATATGAAAAAACAAAATAAAGAGTTTATTAGAATGTAAGATGAGGGTTTAAAAAATTTTTTTCCACAATTTCTCTAACTTTACATTACTTTTATAATTGAAAAATAAGTGAACCTGTAGTGCCCTATCTCTCATCCTATCTTTTCTTGTAGCATTTTGACTAGTCTTACCTGCAATACAGAGCAGCTATGGAGAGCAAGAGCTCTGAAATCATACTGTCACACTTCAGTCTCAGTTCTGACACTTACTGAGAGCTTGGGCAAGCTAATTAAATCCTCTATGTCTCAGTTTCCACATTGGAATAATGTGAAAACTGAAAGTACCAACTGCATGGGGTTGATGTGAGAATTGAGATAATCCAAAAAGAACCACTTAGGAAAGATCCTGAACCATAGAATTCACTCAATAAACATTAACACTTATTATATCATATTACATATACCTCTTAGATCCTTGCTGACAAGTTTGACTAGAAATTTAGCTGAAAGTTCTACAAAGCAGTGATAGTGGCCAAAGCCCACAAGATACTGCTTTGATATCTGACCCACCACAGAGATCAAATCTGGGTTCCTGAGCGGTCTGAAAATTATTACCAACATGTCACAACAGGAAGTGGAAAGTCTATCACCAACATGACCTGAGAAACAGCCAACTCTCTAACATAAAACCATAACCTCAGCAAATCTGTTTCCCTGAACTGTAAATATTCAAAACCAGGTAAAATATTTACATTCTAATGAGCTGCATATAATTGAAAACACGCTAAAACACAACTTCCAAGTAAAGATACAGGTACTATACATTGATATTGACCTCTTAAAATAATTTAACCTGTTTTTCAAGCAAAGAATCAAAGTCTTTGAAGACTGTGGGGGGTAGGGTGTGGGAGAAGGATGCAATCTGTCATGGATTCTGCCAACAGTGCCTGTTCCTACTAACCAGAGGCCATAAAAGCACACTCAATTTGAGGAAATATTTGTAGGTCACACGCCTGGTTTTTAAGCCATACTATGTAACAAGAAAACAATCTGCAACAGCAGCTTGTTTTAAGATGAAAATCAAAACAAATACATTAACATTTTAACTCCTATATGTAGTCTCGAGTTGCACAAAATTTTCTAGTGACTCACAAAAGCACGTAAAACTGACATTATTTAAATTAATTCTATACCGACTTCGTCAAGAAAAGAATCTTCTAAATTCACTCTTTAGAGATGAAAAGAAAAGGATTTCTGAAAAGATTCAGCAATCAATGACACAAGCCACAATGATGCTGCAGTAACTGAATTACATGCTCAAAAGAGTTTATAGTTTGCAGAAATGAACTTTTGAATTGCAAAAAAGAAAAACAGGTATGTCGCTGTTGATTCGATTCTCATAGACAAGAATTTCTTTCCAAAGGAAACAAAAATTTCAGCCTCTAATATGCATAATGTATATGTAATTCTCTTCAACGAGCTCCAGTTTTAAAATGCTATACAAATAAAGCATAGCATATGCTAAGTGAATTTCTAAGGTAGTTTCTGGTCCCAGTCAGTTTAAGATCAAAACACAAATGTTATATATACACACAAACTATGTATTGACATACACATAAATCTAAAGCTAGAAAAACTGAATATTAACTTCGAATTTGGGCAAATTTAGCGAAAGTAAAACCCACAGAGTTCAAAATTAATCTTTTCCTGGAACCTACTTCCGTTCTATTCAAAGGTCCTTCGACGGTTCCTGAAGGAAATAGGTAAAATCTTGAAGAATGTCAGAGAGTATATACCTAATTCAGGATGGGTTTAACATCACGTAGGCAAATTTGTTGTAAGAGAAACCAAGATGAGAGGCCTGGTATTACAGTTGACCCCAAATCCGTGAATATGACAGCTAACGAATCTTCACTCACACAATGCAACTCACCTTGCAGCTCAGAGGCATAGCAAAATCGCAGGCTGGTTTTTGCGCTGCCTTTGGATTCTGCATCTGTTTCAAACCTAAAACCTAGCTACCCTGGGAGCTCCACCTGAAAAAAGCCTGACACAACGAAAACTATCGCGTTTTAAAAGATACCTGAGGTTTTCTACTGTAGAGGTTACGAAAATTTTGCCAGGTGGGACTTTTTCTGGCCTCCTTCAAACACAGGAGCAGCATTAAGTTAAATCCGCTTGCTTTCTAGGGCCCTAGAGTCAACCTGCTTCTAGCCAAAATTAAAAATAAAAATCTCCAATCTCACTTCTCTCTTAAAACACTAACCCTGAATCCATGGTCCAACTCGGAGAAAAAAGTAGAATGGTTGTCAACCCACCACACCCTCCTGCCTCATCACGCAGCCCGATGCCGGGCCGCGGGAGAGCTGGGACTCTGAGAAAGGGGCTGTGGGTCCCGGAGCAGAGCAGCCCCGACGCACCAAAGGGGAAAAGCAGCCGCCCGAGTCGGAAACCCGACAGGTGCGTCGACGCGTGACGTCACCGCGTTGACGTGAACGGCCGTTCAGCGCCCGGCTGCCGCAACCCCTCCTCCTCCGGCCGCGGCCGGAGCCGCGTCGGCGCCTATTGGGCCATGTGGGAACGGTGGGCGGACCGAGGGTGGGGCGCCCGGAGCGGGAGCGGGGCGAGGGCGAGAGCGCTGCGGGACGCGCTGGGTGTGAAACTCTTCGCCGGCGATTAGCTCACGTCAGTCACGCTTTGCTGGTTGCCCCTCCGGTGACCTCGCGGAAGGACAGTAGGCGGCCGCCCTCTGGAATGCGTTCTCGGAAGGCCGCAGGCGCGCGCGGTCCTCAGTGTCCTCGCGAAGCTGCGGTTCCGCGCCGCCGGGAAAAGACGACCGCGTCCGGGAGCCGCGCAGGAACCGCCGGCCGGCTCAGGGCCCCGAACGTGGAAAGCGGAAAGCGAAAAGCGAAGGCAGCCATGCACGAGCGCTACTTCCTCTAACTTCGATCGAGGGAAGTGCGGGCCTGCGCCTTTACCAGCGCCGAAGGCGGCCTTTGCGTGGGTCACCTCGCCTGACCCGCCGTCGCAGGTTCTGTGCCTAACACACCTGCAAAGAAAACGGTGAACCTGCATTTAGCCAGGAAGCATTTTCAAAAGTAACGCTTGGAAATTAAGTATTTGGGAGAAAATGGAGACTCAGTTTTCTACACGGTAGAATTGTGTTTATTTCCTTCTGGCAAACAGTTATTGCACTTAACGTGCCCCAGTTACAGAATTCAATCAACCCGACCTCCATGCTCAAGGAGTTTGTATTCCGATGCAGTGGTAAATGACTGCTCAAGAAAAGGAGCGCTCTTGAGAATAGTGTGGGGAGAAATCTTCACAGGGGCGTTGAGATCTGATCTGGAGTTTGAAGATTCAAAAACGTTAAGGGGGCGGGAGTTGAGGGAGGGTGGTGATGGTGAGCAGGACCTGGTAGAAATTTAAGGCAAGAGAGAAAGAAATGTAAAGCTGTGTGTTGTCCTGGTATTATTTGAATATAACATGCAAGATGTAGGATGGAGATAATGAGGTGAGATGACGATGCAGAAGTTCTTCAGTTAGGCTACACAGTTTGTGTTTTATCCTAGATAGCTGGGAGCAGTTGGAAAGTTTTGTTTGTAAGTAGTTTTTCCTCCAAAGTTTTGATTGTGAAATGTTCAAACATCCAGAAGACTTAAAAGGATAGTACATTGTCTACGCATGTTTTTCATTTCTTTAAGGTATATAATACTCAACCTTCATGTATTTGAAGTCTGAATTCAACTTATAATAACTGCCTATGGTATTGAAGAGTCTTAATCATGGGCTTGACGGGATCAGTCACCTAGATTCAAAAATTCTGCTGTATTTGCTTTGTATTTGGGTATTTTTTCCCCCTTAAGTACGTGAAAGTAGGATGCAGACATGATATTTTATCCCTAGGTACTTCAACATGCTTCTCCAAAGAATAACCTCTTCAACATAATCACGATACCATTATCACAGCTGGGAAAATTAGCAGTAAGTCCCTAATAACATCTAATTACCAGTTCACATTTAAAATTTGCCAGTTGTCAAAAAATCTTTGGCAGCTTTTTTAAAAAAATTTAACCAGGATCCAATTAAGTTTCAAGCATTGCATTTTGGTTATGATTCTTAAATCTTTTAATTTTCAGCAGCCTCCCAATCTTTCATGAGATTGTTTTAAAAAGAACAGGCAAGCTGTCTTGTAGAATGCTACACATTGAATAGTTTTTTAATTATAAGAGTAATCCATGGCTATTAGAGGTTGACCCAGTCCCAAACCAGATCCTGCCCTCCCCACCACCTGTAAATGTGAGTTTATTTGGAAATAGGGTCTTTACAGTTGTGATCAAGGTAAGTTTGTTAGGATGGACCCTAATTCACTATGACTAGTGTCCTTATAAGAAGAGAAGGGACACAGAGACAGACGTACAGGAAGATGGCCACGTGAAGACGGAGGCAGAGATAGAGTTACGCTGTCAAAAGCTAAGGGACACCTCAGGCTACCAAAAGCTGGAAGAAGCAACAAAGGATCTTCCATAGAGCCCTTGAAGAGAGCATGTCCCTATTGACACCTTGATTTTCAGACTTCTAGCCTCCAGAACCCTGAGAGAGTGAAACAACCCTGTTGTTTTAAGCGCACCAGTTTGTAGTACTTGTTACAGCAGCCCTAGGAAACTAATACAATGGCTTAAAACATTTTGAAACAATACAGAAAGTATAGAATGAGAGTTGATATCCTGTACAACCTGACCAACCTTACTGCCACTCACCACAAAAAGGTACTATTAAGTATGTCTTGGTTATCTTTCCAGGAGCTTTCTAGGCATATAAAAAGATATTACACCTGTGTAAAAAGATGGAGGAAACTTTATTCACCAGTAGCCCTGTTAAGACTTATCTGCCTTGGTTTGGCCAAACATGTATCATCTGGTTTCCAGAATTCAGGGAAGCACATAAAGCTGCCTAGCATGAAGTAAGAGGTGTTTGTTTTGCTTTTGAGAGAGGAAAGGGAGGAAAAGTAGCCAGATTGCCCCCAAAAAGGTTGGGAGTAGTGTTGGAGAAGAGTTTGCTGTCAAATGTGAGGTGTGCGATTGAACCTTCTTTTTTGCTTCTCTACCAAATTTTTATTAAACTCTGTATTACGCACTAATGCTTTTGACTTTGTACACTTTTTGGGCCCTCAGTAAAAGCACAACAAAGTAATGAATATCTGCGTTAGATATATTTTTGTATTTTTGAGGCATATAGCACTCTATAAATATTAACATTCTACATTGTACTCACTCAATAAAAGGGTTTTAATCAAGGTCCTGTGACATAATTGTGTTTGTGGTTGTAGGACTGAGTCCCTGTTTTATTGCAGGTTGTATGACGGAGGTCCCTGCTTTCCTGCTAGCTGTTGACCAGGATGGCTTTCAGCTCCTAGAGACCATCCTCAAGTCCTAACCATATGGCCCTCTCACAACATGGTAGAATTTCTCTTGCTTACTCCTGAATCTCTCTGACTTCTTTTGATCCACCCATCATAACCTCATTTTTTAACAAAAAGTCAGTTGATTAGTAACCTTATCGAAGTGAAATCTACTTTCAGAGTCCAGCCCACACTTGGGGAGAGGCAATTATACCAGGCAAGTACAACAGGGTGTGGGAATCTTGGGGCCATCTCAGAATTCTGCTTAACAAGCCCACCCGAGTAATGATTCACAGGTAAAATACATTCACTCCTTCCCAAGGGTCTTATCCAAATGAAGCATCAGCTTGAAGTCCAAAACCTCATCTAAATCAGATGAAGATAAGGCTCCTGAGTGTAACCCATTAATTCTTTATCAGGACCAGTGAAACTAAAGAGCCAAGTTGTCTCCTCCCAACACTCCCAAAATTAAGTAGTGTGACAGGCATGAGGTAATGCTTGTAGGCATTCCAATTCAAAAAGTAGAAGAAAAGAAGATAGGAGTCACTGTTCTCAAATGCACAGCCACCCAACACAGGTTATGAAAGAGTGCCCCCTTCTTACCCAATTACAGTACTTGGTTTTTGCGGTTTTTATTTTTTGAGAAAAGGAAATCCCCTTTGTATTACCCTCATCCAAGAGGGTTTTATGCCTTAATAGGCTTGAGTACCAGCTTTTTCAGCTTAAATATGTTTCCACTGGCTGACAACCTCAGACTCAAATCATTCACATTCACCTCCTGATTTAGTGCCAGCACAAACACACAAATCAGGTTTCTCTCAGTGTAACTTTATTTGAGAACCTCCTTTGCCCTTCCCTGTCACTAGGTCTTGCATAAATTGTAGGAGTTTATGCAGTAGATTTCCTTAACTGAATCTCAGGCTAGACCACTTAGGCCAAAAACTCCAAAAGTTCTTGCTAGCTAATCTTGGAACAATGAGGTCTAGTCACCCAACATGTGCAGTAAACAGAGGGCCACTCAAGTGACCTTCGTAGGATCAAGAAATTCAGCTTCTTGCAATTAACCTATACCCCACTATAATGAATATTCCAAGAATTGTTAATCTGGTTTATTTGGGAAGACTAAAGATTAAAAAGTATTCTAAGGACATATTTTAGGACCTGCCAAAATTAGGGATTCTCTCCCTTGTTGCCAGGGAAGTCTATACTGGTATTCTTTTGAGGGGAAAGAGTTGGAAATTATAGGATATCAGGCAAAAGAGTTTCACTCCTTTTTTTTTTTTTTAATAACATACAGTGGCGAGTAATACCCAGATATTACCTGCGTGGTGTTGTGTGGGAAATCATCTTGGAATAATGATACCTTCCAAATACATCAGAAAAGCTATCCTAGAGGTCGTGGAAGGCTAACACACCATGAGAAGCAAGGGGGGAAGAAAGTTAACACACTTAGGGTAGAAGTGGGGTGGAAAGACCCATTACTTGAAACCTATGGTTATGCAATGTTCATATGTCTTGTCTCTCTTTTTGGCCCATTAGCCTTCCTATTGATGGTGTGGTAATTAAGACCAGAGTTGAGGTTTGAACAAGAGTCCAGAGATGGAAAGTGCCTAAGGCAATGATACACTCTGGCTCCATCAGAGAGATGCAGGGGCAAGAATGCCTAGCCACAGCCGTAGCTTGGCAGTTAACCTTCTGAGCAGGTATAGGTTTTGCACTTCTTGGGCAGGACATGTGGGATCAGTGTAAATGTCACCACTGGGTGGCAGAATTAAGACCTGTGAATGTTGAATGTCTCATGTATATTTAGTGTGTCATGAATATATAATGCTTAATGAATATTAGATATTGTATGTTTAGTGCCTCATGAATATGAGGCATCCCTTGGTCTTTCTGCCTTTTCGATGTGCACAAATATATGCCCTACTGAGTTTACCTGTCCACCATGTCTCACAGGTTAGTAACTTATTTACTTGTGCTTACCATAGGAGTTTTGTCCATCCTACTTTTTTCTTTTCTTCCTGACAGAATTGAACATTCTCAAACAATACAGTCCTGGGCTTTTTTTCAGAGCTGGTTTCATGCCCATGTGATAAGGGGGTGCTCACAATGCAGCCAAACTTCTTATGACTCTTTCATTGCTTTTATCAAGGTAGAGTCATGGAACCATGGGGATATCCAAGTGCGATTTTCTTTTATCTTACTTGGGACACTGTTGGACAAGTTTCTTAGATTCTCTTTTAGAAAAATGTTGAAAAGCATTCAAAAACTTTTCCAAACTAAGCAGAATTTTTCGTAAGAGATTTACAGACACTATATGTTTTCTTCTCCCACTGCAGATACGTAGCCTAATTTGGGGAAGAGGCACATAGATTCTAAGAATAATAGACAATAATCACACTCTATTAATTGATCATATCTGCCTTCTGTGATCCTTTTATAAATAAATCCTAAATCTCTTTATGGTAAGGTCTTAGTACCTACATGGGGGATTATCTCAAGGATCTCTTATAAATGGGCAAGAACAAGTCTACTTGTATATTTAGTTTTCTATATTATCGTTTATATTATGCACTACCTTATTCCTTTATGGGAACTTGTTTATTTTAAAGTCTATGATTTCTGACATATATAGCCATCCTGCCAGTAGTTCTCAACCTTCACTTTGCATCAGAACCATCTAAGGAGCTTCAAAAAAAATACCCTTGGGGCTGGCCCCGTGATGCAGCGGTTAAGTTCACATGTTCATTGGCAGCCTGGGGTTCGCCATTTCGGATCCCAGGTGCAGACATGGCACCGCTTGGCAAGCCATGCTGTGGTAGGCGTCCCACATATAAAATAGAGGAAGATGGGCACAGATATTAGCTCAGGGCCAGTCTTTCTCAGCAAAAAGAGGAGAATTGGCAGCAGATGTTAGCTCAGGGCTAGTCTTCCTCAAAAAAAAAAAAAAAAAACCCTTGCTTGTGCCCCACTCTCTGAAATTCTATTTTAATTATTCCAAGCTTGGGCTTGAGCATCCATATTTTTAATTATTCCAAGTTAATGAGCAGGATGCAGTCAGAACCACTACATTGTACCTGGGGTAATCTATTTAAACAATGTGCCACGATAGAGCTTGGTGGTGATAGATTCCATTTGGGGAAGAACTTTCTTGGTAATTCCTCTGGTATTTTTGTTAAAGAATCTGGTGATGTTAAACCTTCTCTTCAACAGATTTGGGTGTTTCACATGGTAAGGATCATACCCAAATCCCTTGAACATTTTCTTTATGTGCCCTAATGTGAATACTTCCAGCTTGATCTCATTCCTCCTCAGCAAGTGTTACCGAAGTGATCCTGTTTGATTGGCGTCCTCACCAGATCCTTTACTTTAGCAGGGATGATTAAGCAGCAGAGCTTCCTAGGGCTGAGCTAATTGCCCACATGGAGGTTTTATAGACCCAGCTGTGGGCTTTTTCTACACAATGAAAATTTACCAGTCAGCCTGATCCCGGTACTCTGCTCCTACAACCTTAAGAGAATAGGAGTTTGTATTAGTATGCTATTGCTATTGTAACAAATTCCCACAAATTTAGGGGCTTGAAACAATACAAATTATCTTAGAGTTGTGTAGGTGAGAAGTCCAATGTGAATTTCACTGGCTAAAATCAAGATGTTGGCAGGGTTGTGTTTCCTTCTAAAGGCTCCAGGGGAGAATCCCATTTCTAGGCGTTTTGCAGCTTCTAGAGGCCACTCAAATTGCCCCCTTCTTCCATGTTCAAAGCCAGCAATAGCGGGTTGAGTCCTTCTCATATCCTATTATTCTGAACGTTTTCTATAGTCATATCTCCCTCCAACTCTGACTTCTTTGCTTTCCTTTCTCACTTTTAAGGACACTTATGATTACATTGGGCCCACCTGGATAATCCAGGCTCCTCTTCCTATTTTAAAGTTAGCTGATGGGGCTGGCCCCGTGGCCAAGTGGTTAGGTTCCCGCGCTCCGCCTCTGTGGCCCAGGGTTTCACCAGATTGGATCCTGGGTGTGGACATGGCGCTGCTCACCAGGCCATGTTGAGGCGGCGTCCCATGTGGCACAGCCAGAGGCACTCATAACTAGAATACACAACTATGTACTGGAGGGCTTTGGGAAGAAAAAAATATTGGGAACAGTTGTTAGCTCAGGTGCCAATCTTTAAAAAAAAAGTCAGTTGATTAGCAATTTTAATTCTATCTGCAACCTTAATTCCTCCTTGCCATGTAACTTAATATATTCACAGCTTCCAGGGATTGGGGGTCAGGGACATCTTTGGGTGGTTGTTATTCTGTCTACGTATAGGTTGCTTAATTCACCTTTTGACCACAGGTCTTAGTTTGCCTTTTTTTTTTTTTTTTTTTTTTGAGGAAGTTTAGCCCTGAGCTAACATCTGCAGCCAATTCTCCTCTTTTTGCTGGGGAAGATTGGCCCTGAGCCAACATCTGTGCCCATCTTCCTCTACCTTATATGTAGGACACCTGCTACAGCATGGCTTGACAAACAGTGTGTAGGTCTGAACACAGGATCCAAACCCGTAAACCCTGGGAGACTGAAGAGGAACGTGAGAACTTAGCCGCTGCACCACTGGGCTGGCCCCTTAGTATGCATTTTAAAATACCCTCAGTAGGGTGGGAGAATTGGATGAAGGTGGTCAAAAGGAACAAACTTCTGGTTATAAGATAAATAAGTACTAGGGATGTAACGTACAACATGATGACTATAGTTAACATTGCTATTGTATGCTATGTATTGCTATGGTATTTTCAAAAGTTGTTAAGAGAGTAGATTCTAAGTTCTCGTCACAAAGGAAAAAACCCTTTCTTTTGGTATCTATGAAATGGATGTTAACTAAACTTATTGTGGTAATCATGTCACAGTATATGTAGGTCAAATTATTATGCGGTACATCTTATACAGTGCTATATGTCAATTATATCTCAATAAAACTGGAACAAAACAAAACAAAAAACAAAAAACAAATACATAAAAAGCCCTCAGTGTACAGGAAGTATTTGGAGGCATAGCAAAATAAATCATTGGAATAAAGTCAGGCTCTTGTACTTTAAGTCATATTTTTTTTGGTCAGAACTGAGCTGAAGCAGTTATAACAGAAACTCGACCAATATTCAAACTAGCTTTACTCCCCCACCAACAATCCAACAAAACCTTTAAGCCCACAAGGAAAGGGAAAAAGAAGAATAACTCACAGTGGTAAGGGTCTACCTATTCCAACCAGGTCTAGGACTGCTTGTTCACTAGTCTTGCTGGTACCCGGGCAGATACAAACAGAGAAACAAATAGTAGATATTACCGGTGAGTAGAAGTGATGTAAGCCATTCCCTTCTGCCAGCAATTCTGCCACCCTGAGAGTGGCAGGTTGTATGGTGCTATTTTATAGAATCAGCAAAAGAAGTAAAAAAGAGCACTGGGAACCATATTTCAGTTTCTCCTAGATTTTTGCTCTCTGGCCCCAATCAAGTTTCTTTAAGTTTTCCTTAAAGTAAAAAACCTGGAGATAGGATTATTTTCCATAACAACTTAAAAAATACATTAAAAAACAGTTCCATAGAAAATCAGAGAAATGAACAGGCTGTATGGATCTGCTTCATGTACTTGTGAATTAAGAAAAAACTGATTTCATTGTCTATGTTTCATACATATTGGCAAGAGGGAGTGAAAGGGATTAAGATGTTCTATTTGGAAAGCAGTGATATGGTTTTAGTCTAGAATTTCCTTCAGATTTCACCAGCATCACAGAAGTAATTGAAAATGATCCTTTCTTGTCCTTTGCCTTTTTCCCTGAGAGAAAATGAAATTCTCTTGAATAGATTTGTACTCTTGATTTCATTTTGAAGGCTTTGACATTGCAAACAATTTTCCAGCTTCATGTGATTCTTTCCTACAAAACTCCTGTCTAACCCTCATTGGAACTTGACACACTCTGAGCTACTTCAACGAAGTACATCCTCAATTCAATGTCATAATGTGACTCCTTTCTCAGGATCTGCACAGCTAAGGCCTCAATGTTTTGCTTTATTCTTCCTAGAAATAGATTGTGATCTCCCTCTTCAGATAGCTAACTCTCCTATGAGCTCTTGCAGGTGAGCCAACCCGGAAAGCCAGAAACTCAAGAATTGACTAGATAATATTTTATCTTTTCATATTGAGCTGGGCCTACCAGATTAAGATCCAGAAATTCAGCAGGCTGCTACAGTGTAAGTTCAAGTTCTATATAGCTAATGGTTAGTTCAAACTACACAAGGCTAGATAGAGTAGATTTTCAGCAGTGTAGCTTAAGACTGAAAATTGCTCTCAGGATGTAGAAAGATGAAGCCCTAAATGCAAAGACACTGACCTTTTTTTTCTCTTGGATTTGAATATTGCATATGTTCAAGAGATCTGGATTTTAGAGAGTGTGTTTCCTCATATTTAAGGCTCTTCTTTTCTCCAATCACAAAAGATTGCTTATGTGTGAGGATAGTTTGACACACACCTACACAAACACATGGTCTTTTAATAATTTCACGAAGGGAAAATATTTGATGTAAGTCTACTGCCAACATTTGCTCTAATTTGTTATCCTCTAGTCTGTTTCATCTTGTGCCTGCTGTCTGGAAAGAATGAATTAAAAATACCCACGCCTTCAATATGTCTATCCTCGTCATATAGCATAGTGCTCAGTTCACTGTGAATGAATGATGGAATATAGTTCTGAAAAATCTCTAATAGAAGAAGATTTTAGTAATACACCTAGTCCCTTTCTGCTTCCCATATTATACACCACTATTAATAAAGGTTTAAAGAATTTCCCTTTTTCCTACCAAAAAAGAGATTCACAAGTATAACTTTATAACCATCTTTAGTATACAAGGTCTATTATAATTATCATAATTTAAAAAATTAATTTAGTGTTGACATTTTTTTAAAATGTAAATATTATTACAGCATTTCTCTTTTTTTGATTGACACCTGAGCTAACATCTGTTGCCAATATTCTTTTTTTTCCCTTCTTCTCCCCAAAGCCCCCCAGTACATAGTTGTATGTTCTATTTGTGAGTGCCTCTGGTTGTGCTCTGTGAGATGTCACCTCAGCATGGCCTGATGAGCGGTGCCATGTCCATGCCCGGGATACAAACCACCGAACCCCTGGGCCACGGAAGCAGAGAATGTGAACTTAACCACTCAGCCACAGGGCTGGCCTCTATTACAGTATTTCTTGATTATTAAAACAAACTTATTCTTTTTTTAATTGACACAATGAGTAGGAGACCAAGAGGTAAATGGAAGAGAAATTCATAAATAGATACAAATATGAATAGTAAATTTAACATATGATAAAGTTTACATTTTAAATCAATGGAAATCACATTTAAAAAATGACTCTGGCATAACTAGCTTTCCTCCAAAAGAATACAAAGCTAGTCTATCTATGTTAATCATATGTAAAAACAAATTTCAAATTCATTAGATTTATTAAACAGAACACAAGAACAATGAGATTATTTGGATAATTTTGGGGGCTGAAGTAATATTTGTTTGGCAAGATGAGAAACCTAAATAACAAAGAAAAAGACTGCCAGATTTGACCATATACAAATTTACAAATTTCTGTATAGCCAAAAATACAATAAAAAGCATCAAAACATTAGTGAGAGACTACCAGAAAATATTTGTTCCATAATATGACAAAGGTTTAATTTCCATATTTTACAAAAAGCATCTACAAATTGATAAGATAAATAGAAAAGGGGCAAGGATATAAAAGGCAGACAGAGGAGGAAATTCAGAATTTTGCAAAACTGAGAGAGAAACATCCAGTAGTGGTGGAAACAGGCACCTTTTTAACGAAGCTATTGAAAGTGTGAATTTATTAAACTTCTGAAAAGTAGTCCAGGATGTGGTAGATAGTCTACAAATATGGCCACCATTGATTCCTCCCCTCCTTGTACATCTTGCCTGGCCTTGAGCCTTGATTTCACCAAAAATGTGGTAGAAGTGGCACCATGCCAGTTTCTGGCCTAGCCTTTAAAAGGACTAGCAGCTTCTATTTCTTCCTTGTTTGAAGCCAGCTGCTATAAAAGGGCTATGACTATCCTGAGACCATAATGCTGTGACCATTCCAAGCTATCCATGTGGAGAGAAGGAGAGCTGTGGAGGAGCACCATGGCACCAGACACGTGAGTGAAGCTTCTTGGATCATCCAATCTGGCACAGTTGCCAGCTGAATGAAGCTAAATGAACAATCCCAGCTGAAGCCATGTGGAGCAAAAGAACCACCCAGCAGAACCCTGCCTGATTTCCTGACCACAAAATTATGAGAAATAATAAATCAGTGTTGTTTTAGGCCACTAAGTTTTAGGGTGGTTTGTTACACAGAATTATATAACCAAAGCACAGGAGTACCTATTAAAGTGAAAAAAAAGTGCATAGTTTTTGACCCAGTAAATTCACTTTTAAGAATCTATTGTTTAGATATAATACCACCACTGGGAACCACCTCTATGTTCACTGAGGGGGATATGATTGAATAGATTTTGGTACATCCATATCATGGAATATTGATATCATTAACGAGAATTAGTTGATCTCTGGAGAGATGTTCATGATATACTGTTAAAAAAATGCAAGTTGCTGGGGCTGGCCCTGTGGCCGAGTGGTTAAGTTCGCGTGCTCCGCTGCGGGCGGCCCAGTGTTTCGTTGGTTCGAATCCTGGGCGCGGACATGGCACTGCTCATCAGACCACGCTGAGGCAGCGTCCCACATGCCACAACTAGAAGAACCCACAACAAAGAATACACAACTATGTACCGGGGGGCTTTGGGGAGAAAAAGGAAAAAATAAAAATCTTTAAAAAAAAAAAAAGCAAGTTGCAAAATAATGTGTATACTATAGTCTCATTTTAAAAGATTAAAACTAATATAAATGAATATATGCTCATTTATGTTCTTACGAGCTTAGAGAAGAATGTAGATGATATGTGTGAAACTGTTAACATTGGCTTCCTGGAGGAGTGAGCACAGGGGTGAGTTCTAGAGACAGAGACTTCGGGCTTTATCTTCATATGGTTGTGTTATTGAGCTGTTGCAAGGAGCAAAGACTCTTTCTTGTTTGAAAGAAAAAGCTAATAAAACATTTAAATAAAAAGAATCCAAGAAACCCAAACACATTCTTGTCGTAAAAAGAAAAAATATTGAATCATACAGAAGTATATAAACCAGAAAGGGACATAATCAGGTAACCTTAACCGAGGTTAGAGTCATCTGCTTTAATTACTCAACAATATATCAAGGGCATCTTTCTACATCAATAAAAATAGATCCCGACCATCCTTTTTAATGGTTTCAGAATATTCCATTGTTTGGATATACTGTAATTTATTCAATCAACTCTTTGTTGTTAGACATCTACATTGTTTCTAGTTTTTCTGGTTATAAATAATAATGCGTATCCTTGTATACACATCTTTGCTCACTTGTCTTAGAAGGGAAATTGCTGTTAAATGCTGTTCATATTGTTAGAATGACTTCTATAAAGACCGAAGCAGTTTATATCCCCACCAACTGTTTATGACAGGAGACTAAAGAATTATCTAAAGGAATATCTAACTATTTTTCATGAAAGCAGAAAAAAGAACTTACTTAGATTAGCAATTGGCAATGTTTTTGTGTTGCATTGCTGTACAAAGAGATGTGGGTAGAACCAGAGTTATTGTGCATTCAGACACCCAAATTCCTACTGATTAACTGGGGGTGGGTGGAGGTCACATGAGGTTAGCCTGAGGAGAACAAGTCTTTGGGCATGGAGATTGAGGAGGAGACAACCAAGGCGGATTTTCTCCAGCTTGCCAGGTTGGATGACTTGCAGTGCCATCTTCTGGCAAAGAAGCCAAAAACTTTCAGTTTCCATGCTGGGAATAAAGTATTTCACGTAAGCACAACTAAACCAAAGACTCCAGCAAAGACTGGCAGGAAAACTCAGAGAGGTCTTGGGTGTTGGTGTGTTGGGGAGGGAATGAGGGAGAAGGAAGCAGATTTTTTTGAAGCAAAAATTTGAAATCATTTGACCTCTGAGGTCTCTGGCAAAATCTGTGGCCTCTCCACCATGATAGATAAAAGACATGTACGACAGGTACAACTTGGAGTGCAACTAAGGTAGTATACAAGCCACCATCCTTCTTCAACTTTAAGTGTGGATTCTCCAGTACCTCGGGATCACTCTAGGTATGGCAATTTAGCCATTGGGTTGCTCAGGACGACACTCGATTTGATCTCTCATTACAGGAAAATCTATTTCTATCTTTGAAAGTCCTGCAATGAAGAAAGGTACTTAGACTACCAAACCTTTCGAAATACTGGCAAGTAATTTATACACACCTTAGGTGTAAAGATGTAGAAAACCACATTAACCATTTTTTTAAATAAGACTTAAAAATACTTTCTTGCTAAGCCAGATAGAGAAAGACAATCTCTGTATGACTCCACTCACATGTGGAAGTTAAATATGTACACAAAGAGAACAGATCAGTGGCTACCAGGGGAAAGGGGGATTGGGGGGCGGGCACAAAAGGGTGAAGCGGTGCACCTACAACACGACTGACAAACAATAATGTACAACTGAAATTTCACAAGGGTGTAAAGTATCATAAACTCAATAAAAATTAAAAATATACTTTCTTGCTTTAATCATCCAAAATATACTAGAAAAAGGCTTTCTTTTTAAAAGCAAAAGTACTTTAAAATTTTTAAAATGTGGCATCCCTACGTAATAGACCTCAAATTTTAAAAAGTCCCTTTCTCGCTGTAGTATGTATGTGGCAAATTTATAATATGCTTTATCCCAAGTCAGCTCCTATTAGTGAGTTCTCGCCTCATCTCTGCCTTACTCTTTCGGCCTCACACTCCTTTCCGCCTTCTTTCCTTCCCCCACATCCTCTCCCACCTGCAGTGCCCTGGCCCCGCCCCGCCGCTCCTTCCCGGTCACTCCCACTGCGCGCCGGCTTCCGCGAGCTGACGTCACACGCCAGCGCCAGTGACGCGCTGGCCGCTCCCCCTCCCGCTGCGCTCGCTCCGGGTTTTGGGGAGCCAGGGTGCGGCGTCCTGAGCGCGGAGTCCTTAGCGGGTCTCTGTGTAGCCCAGAATTTTGAACCGGCCTTGCGAGGCAGGAGGACGTGGCAGGCAGGTAGCCTCCCAGTCCCAAATGCTGCCCGCCCCCCACCCCACTGAGACCACTAGCAACCACCTCTGTGAAGTTGCAGAAGCGGTAACCCAGGCACTCCCCCTGCTGCCGCTCGCCGTTTCCAAGGGGCTCAGAAACCAGTTTGTTTAGTCCGGGTAGTGTGGACCTGTCTCATGGGGCGTTGCCCGAGGCGGGACGGAGTCAAGCCGGAGGGGTCAGCAAAAGGCTGTTGTCAGGCGTGGGAGTCTCACTGCCCCCCCCCCCCCCCTTCAGACTGGCTGTGAGCTGCTGCTGGTTAGACAGACTTGATTTCTCTTTCAGGATGTCATTTTCAAAATGCGGGATGGTGCCTCTGTCCCTTTAAGTTCCCTAGGAAGACTGCTACACCTAGGCTGATACTTATTGAGCATCACCGTTATTCCTACTAACGTCCTGTGTCGTCGAGGTGAGTTGCACTTGGGGGAAGCAATGATGTGCAAAATAGTAAAGTCATATTGGAAATGAGGAGACCTTGCTTAGACTTGCTTATGTAGAGATTGCACGGATACTCACCTTAAGTGCACGGAAAATAACATCATCTCATTAAAATGTTCATTCTCTAAGGAACGGTATGTATTACCAAGCAATCCTTGGACATTATTTCAAAAGCTATAGTGATAATAGAATTAAAATAATAATAAATCAAAATCTTGATATGAATAGGCAATCATTTACATTGCTTATATGTTTTCTCTGATCTTAAATTACATATACATTTTAATTAGAAAATGAGTAGCAGTTAGTTAACCTATAATCTTGTATTTCAGTTTCCATAATTTGAAACAATTTCCATTTGTAAGACATTAAAAGTTCTACTACTTTAAGAGTTCATCATAGCTCTTTTCTACACAGGCCTAATTTTCATTCTCTAATGTAAGATCTGCCCCCAAGAAGCAGAAAATTTATTGCCACGGTAAGTTACGTCAGAAATATTTATGAAGAATTAAAAGTAATATCCAATATATGCTAATAATAGCCTTTTCTTATGATGCAGCAGTATTGAAGAGATGATGGAGGGCAACCAAATATGGAAAGAAGTAGTCCTTTGTTTCTAGTTTAGATTTGTCTAGTGTTAGGGATCCACAGATCTGTTTCATTTAAGATTGCCCATTGTGCTAGGTGAAAGGTAAGGAGCCTATTTTGTGGGAAAACAGGTTTTTGCATAGTAGAAGTCACCATTAGGAGTTTAGTAAGGGTTATAGAACTTGGCCACAGGAGTTCTTTTGAGGTCATTTTAATAATACATTGACATTGTGTTCCAAGTAAATTTTACTCTGTCTAATCTAAGTCGTGGACATGACACCATTTCATGAATCTAAATTCTTTATTTGCATGCTGGTAATTTCCACTAGGGAAGCTGTTAATTGTCTGCATAGACTTGGAAAGAAAAAAAGAAATATTTTTTAAAAAGTCTTATAGGGATCCCATTTTTCTTTCTGCTTTTTCAAGTAATAAGAAATAAGGCAGGGACTTTTCCTCACTGAGAAGATAAATTGACCCTCTCCCACAACCCAAAATGGTATTTATTATTTGGGGAGAAATGGATTTTGTTATTTTGGATGGATTTTATTAATAAAATCCATTAAAAATAGTGGATTTTATTATTTTGGGAGTATGGATTGTAGCTGCAGACAGTGCCATAAGGACTTCTTGAAATCTGTTACCATTCCTTTACCAATGTGTCCCTTCAGGACAACTTGTCCATCACACGGCTGAAACAGCTGAAGAGGCTTAGTGTTCCAGATTGGTGGGGTTACAGTTTTTCATTCATATTCTCTGACATTTTTCATATTTAGTGCACAAAATTTTATTATGTCAAACATTGCTTGTTTGTGGCTTAAAGAAATTGTTAGTAAAATGTGAGGAAAGATGTCTAATTTGACTAGAGGCTAAGATATTTTTTCTGGAGCATAGTATCTATAGTTGAAAAGAAGAGTGATGCCATATCAAAAACTTTGGATGTTAGGGTTAGAAGTTTGGAAATGGGGAACTGTTCAAGGATTTTAACCAAAGAAATTGATTTAGCTAGCTTTCTTTCCTACTTGTCGCAATCAGCATTTTAATTTTATTTATTGTTTTGAATAGATAGTACATTCATATGATTTAAAATTCAGAAGGTACAAAAAAAAAATCTTCTCTCGGTTACTCAGTTTCCTTCCATGAAGGCAGTCAGTATCACCAGTTTATTGTATCCCTTCAGAGATATTACTTACATATACAAGCAATTACATGTGTGTATGTATGTAAAGATTACGTATATATGTATATACACACATATATAAGTAAAAGTAGAAATATGCACATATATATTTCATTTTAATACACAAATAATAGTATGTCATATTTATTATTCTGGTACTTAGAAATTAATCCATATCAATATAAATGTTGCCTCTCTTTGACGTATTTCAGGATATTTAAGTTTTGCTATTTCTTTTTTTTTTTCTTTCTGCTTTTTCTCCCCAAATCCCCCCAGTATATAGCTGTATATTTTAGTTGTGGGTCCTTCTAGTTGTAGTACGTGGGACGCCACCTCAACGTGGCCTGATGAGTGGTGCCATGTCCGTGCCCAGGATCCGAACCAGAGAAACCCTGGGCTGCTGTAGCGGAGAGCGCAAACTTAACCACTCGGCCTGCCTCCTAAGTTTTGCTGTTTCAAACAGTGCTGCAGAGGATAACTTTGTACATGTATCATTTTCATACATTTGGAGGGAAAATTCCCAGATATGGAATTGCCAGATCAAAGTGTCTAAACATTTATAACTTTGATAGATATTGCCAAATTATTTTCCTTAGTATATTTATCAGTTTGTATCTGTATTCTCACTATATTCTGTTTCTCTATATTCCCCTCCAACACAGTACAGTAATAAGTTTTCTAAATTTTGCCATTCTGGTGGGTGAAAAATGCTCTCTTGTGTTTTTTTTTTTAATTATGGTAAAATATACATAACATAAAACTTATCTCTTGTACTTTTAAATTGTATTTCTCTTTACAGAGGACTGGATACCTTTGCACATTTTAGCATCAATTATATTCCTTTTTGTTGTTACTAACTTTTAACTCCATATCCTTTGTCCATTTTTCTGTTGGTTTTTTTGTACTATGAATATGTAGGAGCTTTTTATTTGTTATAAAAATGAGCCCTTGGTGATATGAGCTAAAAAATATATTTTTTCTTTTTGTCATTTGAATTTTGTCTTAACCTGGTTTTTATTGCGCAGGATTTTTGTGTAGTCATATTACTCTCTTGAGGCATTTTGGAGTTGTGTGATACTAAGCTATCCCACTCCAAGATTATAAAAATCGTCTTCCCGTGTTTTGTTTTGTTACTATTATGTTTTTATTTTTTACATTTAAGTATTTTAATCATCTGGAATTGTACTGGTGTAAAGTGAAGAAAATGGATTTAGCTTTTTTTTTCCCCACGTTACTACCTAGTTGTCTAAATACTTTTTATTTCAAAGTCCATCTTTTCCCTGCCAGTTTGAAATGTTACCGTGGTCATCCACCAAGTTAAAAGAACTTTTTTGATATGTTTATGAACTTACTATGATTTGCCTCTGTATTTCATAATTATTGTAGCTTTATAATGTGTCTTGATATCAACTCTTCCTTCATTGGTCTTTTTTTTCAGTATTTCTCTGGCTATTCTTTCTTCTTTTTTTCATATTAACTTTAAAATCAGCTTGTCTAATCACCCTCACCACCAAAGCTTGTGTTTTTATTAGGGTGGCCTTAAGTTTAAAGATTAAGAATTAAAATCTTTCTAATACTGAATCTTCCTTTTGATTTTTCTTTCTTTCTTTCTTGTTGTGTGTTTTTTCTTTATTTTTTCTATTCTCTTGTTGAATATTGGTCCATTTTTTACGTTACTAATTCTGTCTTCTACAGTATCCTGTTTGCTGTAAAACCTATGCAATGAGTTCTTAATTTCAGATATTTTATATTTTAGTTCTAGAATGTTCATTTAATTTTTAAAAATAAGTTTCAAGTTTTTGTTGAAATTCTCCACCTTTAAAAAAATCATTTTGTTCATCTTTTCCTCTATTTTCTTGAAAATATTAATCATGATTATTTAAAGTACCCTACTGTTAACTCCATATTTGAGTCATTTGTGAGTCTATTTTTATTGTTTTGGTTGTTTTTTTTTTTTTTTTTGACATGCCTCATAATTTTTGATTGGATGCTGGGCATATATCTTCCAAACATTGTTATGTTTTGTTCTGGCAGGCTGTTGGAGTATTAGCAGATAACCTTGATCCTGTCAAGGATTGCTTTCAGGCTTTGTTAGGACTAGTCTGTTTTAGTCAGCCTTGTGTATGCACAATTTAGGAATGGGCTAACTGACAGGAGAGGAGTTTACATGCATACTTTTGAACTCGTTTTTCCTCCTCTCCAGGATTTTGGCAGCCCTAAACTTACCTCTTTCCTCAGCCCAGTATGACTGCTACTTTTTACTTAAGCTCCATGCTGCCATGCCTCAGTTTGCAAAATGTCTTCAGGGAAAAGGCTGGGGTGAATGTGGAACTCACTAGAATGTTCCACCTCTCAATGATTATAGCCCCTCAATTCCTGTCTCTTGTTTTATGTATTTTACTCAGCGTTTATGATTGTTTTTGGAGATGGGATGGTCTGATACAAGCTACGCCATCGTGGTTGGAACAGAGAGTCTCACCCTTTATTATATAGATTTTCACTTTATCTCCCGGATTGTACATGGTATTTCCATTCTCGACTGTGTCAGTATCCCCAATCTAGAGTCATCTCCAATCTTCTGCCAAGATGAGAGAGGGGTAGTCACCTGACTGAGAGAGGTGGAGGAGGCAAGCTGTGTGTCTAACTGCTGCTTACCCAGTCTTTCAACCAATCCTGGTGTAGTCTTAATATTATCCTCACTCTCAGAGGCACCTGGTGCTTCCAGTTATTGAGCTAGTCTGTAGTGGGAACTGACTTATTTCCCACTGCTGGCTTAGGCTACAGCTTTCTCTAGTCTCCTAAGTCAGTTGCTGCTTGTTCTTGTGCTTGTCAGCTTCCAGAATTTTATTGCTGTTGCCTTCTCTCCTGTTATGCCCTTTTGATCCCTTTAAAGTTGTGTTAGTTAGGTTTGGGGAAGAAAAAGAGGTAAACATGTATGTTCAATATGGTGTGTTTAATTGTAAATTGCAGTTTGTTTTTTGATTTTTTAAAGATTTAGAATAAAGAAATTACTCTCATGGCTTCTTTTGATTTTTCAGAAGGAAAAGCTTTGGTCATATTTCTCTGTCATTCCTGCTCTTTGTAGCTAATAATTCAGTTCTAAACAGTGTTGAAGTTTCTTATTTTCTGACCTACTTACTCTTTATTTTCTTCTCCTTGAGTCATAGACTAATAGAGTTGGTAGGCTTATGCTTAGCATTATGCTTAAATAATGCTGAAATCTTTAGTGTTTTTAGGTGAAGTAACTAAGGCCCACAGAGGTCATGTGGTTTGCTTTTGGTCATATAGCTTTTCTCTTCTGAACCCATTTCTTTATTTGTTACATCACATAACTCGTTGGAAAGCTCAAATATAAAAAACATCTTTGATTGTATGCTTTGAATACTTCAATAGCAGATATGTATTATAGTCATTAAACTGATATAGTTGTTAGAGACTTTAAGAATACTGTCAAATTGATATTGTGATTTTCATTCGATGTTAGGAGCTGAAGTGTAGAAAGGGCAAACATTTATTTATAATTTGAATTTATTACAATAATGAAATTAGAACAGGATCCTTATGTTCCTTCAGTTATGTATCATGATGATTTTGGATGTGTAAGCCTATAGTACATTGGTGTTTTTGTTTTTTTTTTTTTAAGATTTTATTTTCTCCTTTTTCTCCCCAATGCCTCCTGGTACATAGTTGTATATTTTCAGTTGTGGGTCCTTCTAGTTGTGGCATGTGTGATGCCACCTCAACATGACCTGATGAGCGGTGCCATGTCCACGTCCAGGATCCGAACCGGCAAAACCCTGGGCCGCTGCAGCAGAGCCTGCGAACTTAACCACTCAGCCATGGGGCCGGCTCCCATTTTATTATTTTGTTTCATTTGGTTTGAAAAATCTTCTAGGATTGTAATTCAGCTGAGAAGTCTCACAACTAGGAAATAAGTGGCTCAGTTAAATATGTTGTAAGACACTGAAAGTAAACTCTTTTCCTGTTTTCCTTTCGCTTCCTGTAATGCACTACACTAGTCTGGTGTAGACTCTGCAGAAGAAGAGGGATTGTCACTTGCTGTGAAAGTCATCGATCACAAGTCTTTCATTGTTCAGAAAAGTGTCTGCACTTGACATTATTTGATGGCAATTAAAGTCATCTTTCTTCTCTACGTGAGGCAGTAGCTTCTCCTCTAGTTTACCGAGTTGTCAGAGCTGCAATGCTCAGTAATGTGGTAGGCAGTAGAATGCAATAGTAGGGGCTCTTGGAGCTTCCATCTTGTTAGTATGGTCCCTCGAAAGGTATTGGCAACTGAGTTTTGAGGCAGGGCCAAATAGACTAATTTTGTTTTTCTTTCTTGGCAAAAGTCACAGAATAATGATGATTGTGAAATAATCTTATTATGAGGTTATTTAATGTAATTTGGTTTATGAAATTTAGTTTTCTAAGATGAGTTTATCTTGATATTTTTTCTAAATGGCATAGTAATGTAATATACTTTCATGTCTTGGAGAAAGCATTAAATTCTGGCTGGTGTCCAGAGAGCTGTTATATTATGCTGGTTGACCAAATTTGAACTTGGAAGTATGTTTGTAATGACTTTTCTTCTTTAACTCACTGATGATGCTGTAGTGCTATTGTAATAGTTAATGTCTTATTTTTCTTACAGTTGCTAAGAGCCTTGTGATTTCTTATAGAAGTTTTGAAATGGAAAATGGTTATAATGTTTTCTAATATAGAGGAAGGCTCTTACCCACAAAATTTCATAAGGCATAATTATGCCATGGATTTTTACCACAGGCTGGATTCTGGCCTTTAGTCTTACAGACCAGAATATAAATTTTGTCATTTAGGATATTGGATCATTTTTTTAGAGGCAAAGTAAAATTAAACAAGTTTAGTATTGATGGATGAAATGAGAACATGGATTTGTTAATTTACGATGAGAAATATTGTAAACTATCACAGAAATTTTAATATAGTCTTTATGACAAGCCCATTTTCTCCTAGAAGGAAATCATACATAGAAAGCCTGCTTGCTGTGATTGGAAATAGAAAATAGCGAGTTAGGTTAATTAAATATTAATTAATTAATTAATTAATTAATAATGTGCATTCATGTATCCCCACAATAAGGGTAATCTTGCCAGTAGGCAGTGCTAGTGACTGCTTTTGTGACTCTTTCTCTCACCCTTTCTCTCCCTCCGTCTCCCTTCCTCTCCCTTCTAGTTCACTTTTATAAGCTTTTACCACCTAGCATATTGTACTCTGGCTTCTGTCCCCACCACTCTCCTGAAATTACTATTGCTAAAGCTACTAATGACCTTAATCAAATATCTTGGTATAGTACAGGTCTAGTTATGATACTAAAGGCAGAAATATAAAGGAAAGATTAATAAATTTGTTCATATCAAAATAAACATTTGTTTTAAATCAAATTGAAAGGCAAATAGCATAAAGGAAAAAAATCTTCATTAGAGAAGGAGCTTTTACAGATTAATAAAAAGAAGACTGTTTAAGTAGAAAATGGACGAAGAACATGAGTGAATAGTTCAAAAGAGAAGAAATACAAACGTTCAAGAAATGTGGAAGAATTTTTCAATTTAAATGTCAATGAACAATTTAAATGTCTGATAAGAGGGAATTAAATAACTTTGGGAAATGGTCTTATTAAGCTTGTGTTCTTATTGGAGATAATAAAGTAATGCTGCTAATTAATTGATGTGGGAAGAAGTTTGCTTTTCTTTCCGTAGACATTAAGTATATACAACATTCGACTTTCCAAAGCATTCTTATAAAATTGAAATGTTACTGGTTTTCTTTCTAGCTGTAATTAGGTTGCATGAGTAAAATTGAGATAAAGTTTATTTAACTTTCAGTAAAGATTTTGAATATTTTTTTTTAAGTAAGCAAATCACTAAGGAATTAGAATTTGAATTAAGCATTATAATTGTCACAGAAGACATACTTTATCACTGTTAACTGTTACTTTTTTTTTTATGTCTAGCATAGCTGTTAAGATGCCTTAGAAAAAGAGCCATGGAGAAGTATGTTAGACTACAGAAGATTGGAGAAGGTTCATTTGGAAAAGCTGTTCTTGTTAAATCTACAGAAGATGAGAGACAATATGTTATCAAGGAAATTAACATCTCAAGAGTAAGTATGTTTTTCGTTTGGTTATTCAAGTAATAGTCTGGTTACCAAAGGGCTCATTGTTAGAGAATAAAAAAATATATGGCATTGCATAACTGCCATAATTTCATAGAGAACCACTAATTTCAGAATAGTCTGTATATCCTTTCAGGTTTTTTTCTATGATGTGTGCTTGTATATGTGTGTTTTAAAAAAAATACCACACCAGGGGCTGGCCCCGTGGCCGAGTGGTTAAGTTCGTGTGCTCCGCTGCAGGCGGCCCAGTGTTTCGTTGGTTCGAATCCTGGGCGTGGACATGGCACTGCTCATCAAACCACGCTGAGGCAGCATCCCACATGCCACAACTAGAAGGACCCACAACGAAGATTATACAACTGTGTACTGGGGGGTTTTGGGGAGAAAAAGGAAAAAAATAAAATCTTTAAGAAAAAAATAAAAATACAACACCTATTGTTCTGTACCTTAATCTAGTTTGAGCATCTTAAAATGTTTTTACTTGTGGATTCAACTCATTCTTTTTAACTTCTGGCTATATTTTGTTATTTGGATTATGCTTTATTGGAACCATTATTTTTTAACCACTCTCTTACTGGTGGACTGTTTAGGTTGTTTATTGGTGGTTTAATATTTTCTTTTTCCATCCCATTTAAGATGTCCAATAAAGAAAGGGAAGAATCAAGGAGAGAAGTTGCAGTGTTGGCAAACATGAAGCATCCAAATATTGTCCAGTACAGAGAATCCTTTGAAGGTCAGACAAATTTTGCAAGAGAGTTCAAAAGAACTTCTAAGCCATATGACAAGTTTTGAATGTTTTTCTTATGAGGAATATTTTTATGAGTGTACTCTCAGGAAAACAAGTATATCTTTTTTGCTTTAATACATATGCATATGAATATCAGCTTGATTCTAGGATAATACTAATACTACACTGTCTCTGTGTAGTTTAATAGTGGCTCACTGTTACTGTGATGGCTAAAAAGAAGCAGTGTGGTAAGTGCAACAATGTGGATGAAGCAAGAACAGTAATTTACATCTTTTTCAACTAAACTCGCTTTAAGTGCTACCACTACTGCCACTGAGAAAATGTTCTGATCTTTAGAAAGTATCCTACTCGTTAGTGTTCTCCTGTATACACCTCATTGTTATAATAGTGAGGTGTATTGGAAGTATTCTCAAGTTCTTAAAAGTTTTATAGCTATATTGCTGTCTTGGAAATATATACCATTATGTTTGGTAATGGAGGAAAGATAAGGCAAAGCTTTTCTAAATAAAGGTAGGTCAAGGTGGTTTATTGAAGTCCTTCCCATTATTATTATTATAAATCCCTATGAATTACAAAAAAGGATCCTACATTGAAAGGAGAAGATAGTTTAAATGACTATTTCAAGGTCACATCACATACCAGTTTCAGAGTCTGAATTAGAGTGAAAGTATCCTCGTTCCCAGATAAACTTGGTATCTACTAAAGGAGAACATCCTCTTTAAAAAAGGGTCATTTAACACATTATGTCATAAGGTCCTCGGTTTGTTTATTTATTTTATGATGGCAGTGAAATGAGTATCTATACCTCATATGAAAGAGTAGTGTTAATCATCTCTTTCTTCCCAGGACCTTGAATTTCCTTATTTATCTTCCCCTGACATCTATCTTGTAGCTTCTTTTCTCTTTCGTCGCCAAGATTTTAATATTTCAAGTTAAAAGATTTGAATATATGTCAACACATATTTCAACAGACATTTTCTATTTATGTTGAATGTTTCACATAGAAACATATGAATGATTCTAAAGGAGTAGCACCTTCTTTAAGTGAAGTTTTATTATTATTGCTTTATATTTTTTAAGGAATCAATGCTCATGGTAAACATATTTAAAGAGTACAGATGTGCATGAACCTTAAATGCTCTGTTCCTCCACTTGCATTCCCATTCCCTAGGGCTAAGCATTGTTAATAATTCAGTGTTTTTTCTTTACTGTATTTTCTTTACCTACATGGAATAAACATATACGGATAGCTTTTAATGTTTAAAAATGAGTGGGATCATATGAGTGTACTTCTGCATCTTGTTCTTTTCACTGTGTATCTCATGGATATCTTTCCATGTTGTTATGTATTGATGCACCTCATGTTTTACAACTTTTTTGTAACATCTGTCGTGTATCCCCATGTGTCCATTTTATGGCTCTATCACCATTCGTTTGGCCAGTTTTCTGTTCTGGATACTTAGGTTGTCTTTAGTTTTTCGCTTATAGATAATGTTGTACTGAACATCGTTGTTACAGGTATCTGTGTACTAGAGCAGTATTTCTGTAGGAGTGGAATTGTTAGACTAAAGGGAATGAGAGTTCTTCACAAGCTCTCCAGCCCTGGCTTATGAGTTTATTCTAAAATTTATGTGGTGTAACTTTATCTGGTGATTGTATCTTGTCACAGTCCCTATTTCTCCCTGACCTGAATCCTTCTCATTTTAATCCAGGTAGCTCTTTGGACTTCCTTAGCTTCTCAGTAGAGCTTTTGGGAACTCTAAAACACAAGTATTTAATTATTCTCTGAAATGATTAAAAATAGCATATATATGCAAACATTTCAAATCTGTCCATTTTAAAAATAAAGTTGGTTAAAAAAATCTCAATTTTGACATTATTTTGAATGTCTGCCATGAAAGATGAGGAAATTAGTGGATTTACAGTTCCTCCCCACTAACTGATTTTTGTTCATCTTGACATGATAAAAACAATTTATCTTTTGTTCTGAAATTATAATGCTCAGGGTTATTTGGCCTTGGTTCTTTTATATTTAGACAGATTCAGTTCTTATTTCTACTTCTTTATACCTTACCTTCCCCTTTCCTGAGTTACTTGAATTCATCTCTTGCTTGGCTAGGTTTTATCAATATTTTTTTCATGAAGAGCTTATGGATGCTGTATTCCCTCGATGCAATTAATATTTGCATTTCTGAGAGTATCTGACTGATGCTTTTATATGTGAATAAGTATTTTGATTACTCTTTTCCCCTTACAAGTGCACTATGTCTTCTGGCATTTGATGTTTCTCTAGAAAACTTTGAGTCCATGGGGCTGGCCCTGTGGCTGAGTGGTTAAGTTTGCACGCTCCGCTTCAGCGGCCCAGGATTTCGCTGGTTCAGATTCTGGGTGTGGACATGGCACTGCTCATCAAACCATGCTGAGGCAGCATCCCACATGCCACAACTAGAAGGACCAGCAACTAAAATATACAACTATGTACCAGGGGGCTTTGGGGAGACAAAGGAAAAATAGAAAAATAAAATCTTTAAAGAAAAAGTTTGAGTCCAATATAATGCTTTCTGGAGGTAATTTGCTTTATCTTTTCTTGATGCCGAAAGGAGTCTTTTTTTTTTTTTGCTGAGGAAGATTAGCCCTGAGCTAACATCTATGCCAGTCTTCCTCCACTTTATATGTGGGTCACACCACAACCTGACTGACAAGTAGTGTAGGTCCACACACACAAACCCAGCTGCTGAAGCAGTTGTGTGCTGAACTTAACCCCTATGCATGGGGCTGCCCCCAACAGGCTCTTTCTTTAGCACTGAAATTCACCAGACTATGACTTAATAGAATTCTGAATCTGTTCTCTTAGAATGTTTTGTACCTTTTCTTCCTGCAGATTCTGATTCTTCTTTGTTTTTATTTTTTATTTTTTTGAGGAAGATTAGCCCTGAGCTAACCACTGCCAATCCTCCTCTTTTTTCTGAGGAAGACTGGTCCTGAGCTAACATCCATGCCCATCTTCCTCTGCTTTATATGTGGGACGCCTGCCACAGCATGGCTTTTGCCAAGCGGTGCCATGTCCACACCTGGGATCCGAACCGGTGAACCCCGGGCCACCGAAGCAGAACATGCACACCCAACCACTGTGCCACTGGGCCGGCCCCTGATTTTCCTTTGTTGCAGAAAAGTTTTCATTTCACTATTTAAAAAAAAATGCATATATCTCAATATAAGGAAAAATATTCCAAAATTTGTTTGCCAGAAAATTGTCTTAGCTTATAAACTAATTCTTTCTTCTAAAGTTTCTCATATTACAGGATGGGCTCTCAAAATTTTTTAATGCATTGAAGTGACAGAATACTTCAGGGGAAGAAGATGTCACTGAGTTAGTTTTGAGTGCTTAGAGAGATTCTTAGGCAGAATCAGTTTACAAAAGAGGCATCAAAGAAGTTAATGTTGATGTTATAATTGCAGACATTAGATACCGTCATAAGTAAGTCTTCTAAAGTCACTTAAAAGGCAGTATGGTTGTGTTGTGACAATCATGCATATAAGCCCTCTAGGATGATTTTTAAAGTCCTGATATTATACGTATAGGAGTTATGGCATAGAAAAATTCCAGTGACAACATAAACAGATTTAAAAAGTGCTCTCTTTTTGTTAAATGGAAATGAAGATCATGTGTGTTGGAAAAACTAGCAGATGAATCAATAAAAGACATTGATATTGAAGATAGATGTCAAAAGTTTGGATAAAATTGTTTCATAAAACATGAGAGTGTGAAGAAAACAATATTTCTAGGTATATAAATGTATAGTTAGATTATAATATTAAATATTATAATCAGACACTTTACTGTTTCATCTATATCCCTAACATTTATAAATTCAAAAAATTTTAATCTTCTCATTGAGAAAGTAGGGGATTATCATGTATCACTGTATGTTTGGGGATCTGTGTTGGACATTTTTACTTTCTCCACTCTGTTGTTCATATATTACTTTCTATCTTTAATTGCCTGTAGCTAGCATCTACTTCCTTTCATTTTTTTATTTTTATTTTCCTACATTTTATATTTTTTATCCTCTTAAGCTTGTTTTATTTCTTACTGTTTCTAAACTAGTTTTTATATCTTTCATGGAAGCTTTCAATGTTGTATATGGAGATAGGTGTTGGCATTCTACTTGTTCCCCATCAGTGCTGCCAAAATCTAACTTCTCTATTTGAAGAAAGCTTTTCTTTGAGGCTAAATTTGGATCACTTTTTGCTATAGGTAACAAAAAATCTGACCAATATTGGCTTAAGAGAAAGATACTTGTCTCACCTAACAGGAAGTCTTAAAGATAAGCAGTCCTGTAACAGGGCATATATGGCAGCTCAGCAGTGTTACCAAGATCCAGACTCTTTCTGTCTTTCCACTCCGCCATCCTGAGTATGTCACTTTTTCAGCCTAGTGCCCTTCACCTTGTCCCAAGATGGCTCTTGCAACTTCAGGCACATGTCTGCAACCAGGTCCAAAAGAGGGAGGAAATGGCAGCACCAGCAGCTCTTCTCTTCAATCTGTTCCTTTAATCAGACAACCAAATGCTTTCTTAGAAGCCACTGTCAGGTTTCCTCTAAGGTCTTATTGGCCAAACTGGGTCAATGACCACCTCTCTCCTGTAGGAGAGACTGGGAATTAGAAAATTTGGGAGTTTTTCAGCTTTTAAAGTGAGGGGTCATGAAGGGAGAAGAGTGTTAAAATTAGCTGTTGGTTCAGCCAACCAACAGTGCATGCTTCGCTGAGTCATTTTCACTCTTCGTCATTTTCTAACGTGCATTGAGGCTTTGTCATTTGCCTTACAGTCTTTTTGCTTCAACTTCAAGCAGTTTCTATGTGGTGGTGGTTTTTGGGTTTTTTTGGAGGGCATTTCTCCATTAATGTGTGAGCCCACTGGTAATAAGGATGGTGTGTTATATTTCTGTATCCCTAGCATCTTGTGCAAAATGCCTGCCTCATGGTTAGCACTCAGTTGTTTGAATGATTGAAGGAATACAAAACAGATTAGTACTTCCCTCTTGGAGAAAAGACTTTTCTGTTAACCTACATTTTAAGTAGTATTTATCCCAAAAGTAAATAATAAAATTTTAAGCAGCAGAAAACATTACAGAGTTAATGTACTGAAACTCGTACTGAAGCTCAAACATTTTACTTCAGGATTGCTTCTTCATCCCTTTCTCAGGTCCTGTTTGACTTCTCTGTCTCCCTGTCTCTGTTTTTGAGTGTGTGTCTCTCGCTCACACACACACACACTCACCTTTTAAAAAAATCTTTTGATAGTTTTATTTTTTGATACACGCATATGGTACAAAATTCAAATGTTACATAACAGTAAAAAGTTTGCCTTCTATTCCTATCTTTGAGCCACCTATTTTCCTTTCCTGCGGTTAACCACTGTTATTACTGTCTTGTATTTCCTTCCCGAACTATTCTAAGCATTAATAAACATATGTAAATTATAGCTTACTTTACATAATTTTTTGCCTTTTCTTTCTTATGCTTCATAAATGATGATATCCTGTACATATTTTTTGTAAATAGTGGACTGTACAGTTTTCTGGGGTTTTTTGGTTTTTTTTCATGTTATGGTTTCTCACATGTATATTGGGATGATCTTTCCATATCAATAATAAAGAGTTATGCAGCTTCTTAATTAGCTCAGTCACGTATGTTCCCAATCAGTGGCACATTAGAATTAGTACATCAAAAGGGAGATATGAGCACTATGAGTAACAAGATCACCACCACAAGGTGCAAGAAATAAATACTGCTGGAAATAAGGCCATAAGCGCAGGGTAGTAAGAAAAGTGAAAACCAGGGAAACTGTTCTTTAAGTTGCAATAATCTTACTAGTAAGTAGTGGTTTAGTACACGTTAGAAATGGTATCAGCCACTCTTCCTTAATTGGAAAAAATAAGCTTAGTTTTATTCTTATATAAGAATAAAGGTGGAGAGAAGGATTAGAAGTGTTCTTCTAGTTCTGCCCACCCACGGGAAGTCATGGAAGTCCGTTTTTCTGTGGACTGAGGCATAAAGGTGAATAGGGCAGTGCCCCATCTTCATGTTTGTTCACAGATTTTATGCAATTTTTAAAAAGAGAGTAAAATCAAAGGAACCTCCAAAGGAATAGAGACTGTCTTATTCACTGTTGAATCCTCAGTGTTCATTGCAGCATCTATTATTGTATTTGTTTAACGAGTAATTGATTAAGTGGATCAATCAAAGCTGAAAAGTAACCGTCAGTTGGAAACTAAGATAAGCCATCTCTGACAAATTGGTGGAAAAACTTCATTTTATAGATATGTTTAAGGAAATATATCTATTAAATGAAATCAAGTATATCTGTCTTCTTTTTGTCTATGTTCCAGAGATGTTTAGGTCAGTAGGGACAGTGCTATCCAACAGGATGCTATATTCTTGGTAAAAATATCATCAATGATGGAGCTGCCTATTAACCCAAGTTATTGTACAGCCTGTGTGATTTGACTTTGCACTCTAATTCTTTTGAGTATAGTTCTGTTTTTGGTTTAACAGAACACTATTAACTACTGCTTTTTAGTAAACCTTTAAGTACCTTTAATTTAGCTATGCTTTTGATATACATTTTTTAAAGTGGAATATACTGTTTATATTTTGTAGAAAATGGCTCTCTCTACATAGTGATGGATTACTGTGAAGGAGGGGATCTGTTTAAACGAATAAATGCTCAGAAAGGCGTTTTATTTCAAGAGGATCAGGTGAGTTAACATGTAGGAGATTGACTCTTACTGTATAATGTTCTTGAGAAGTAATTTGAAGTTTATTTATATATGTATCTATTTGTAACTACAAATGCTAATTGTAATTACTAGGGCAGTTTGGTATCATATTCTAGTATCTTAATTACATTTCTGCTCTAATCAGCTTCCAGCTTAGTTCAATTCCCCATCTCATTTCCTGTCTGTAATAATATTGTTATATGTGTAATTTGTGCTATATCCTATGTGTGTGTGTATTTATATATATAACTTATTCATTATAACTGGTTAATTATTTTATGCCCTGTCAATCTGGCTTATTTCCACACTGTATTTTCCTAAAATGTGGTTTTGCCAGATAACTTCATCTCTAGAAGCCTTGCATTGGCAACCGCATTAAATCTAATCTTTGTTTTGATTTCAAGGAATTCTAAAAGTTGACCCTATCCTACCTAAACAGTCTTATTTTTTTCTGTTATTCCATAATGTGTACCCTTTTTCATTTATTTAACAGATATTTATGGAGCATGTATTTTGGTAGGCACTGGGACACATGTTTATATATCTCATTCTCTTTTCTATGTATTTACTCTGATTATTTCTTTTATTTAGTAATACGTTTGTCCCAACTCTGTGTTATTAATATTCTACAATTTTTTAAGGTTCAGCTCAAGTCCCAGCTTTTTCTTTAAATTTTCTATAACTATTCTCATCTTCCGTGTTCTTTTTCTTCTCTAAATACCTACTGCTTTTCTCATTATCACCCATTCTTAGTTTTAATTGCATGCTTTTACATAAGGGAATGGCAGGAACACTGTGCTAGGAGTGTTGTATTTGTTGTCTCTTTTAATTCTTGTAACCCCCCATGAGTTAGTGTAGTTTTCTCTATTTAATAGATAAAAAAAATCTAAGAAATGTTAAGTAGCTTGCCCAAAATCGCATAGTTGGTGTTTGAACCTACTTCTGTCTAACTCTAAAGTTTATAAGATTTTCATTTTACAAACTTAAAATAAATTGTAAAATTATTAAAAAGTTCAGAAATAGAAAGTCTTCTTTCCTCACTGTTTCATCTCTGAGATTACCCCTGTTTTTAGTTTGGTGTGTTCTTCCAGACTCTGTCTTTCATACTTGCACGTGTGCATTTATACAAGACACACATATTCAGAAATGGAATATTATACATGTGTTCTGTCTTGCTTTTGTCACTTAAAAATTATCTTGATTCTCTTTACGTGTCAGTCCATATAGATCAATTTTATTAGTTTTAATAGCTGCATTACATTCCAGTCCAGCAAACCCTGTGCTTTTTTGTTTCTTTTTACTCTTTAATCTTCATAGTCTCTTTTCTTTCCATTCCCCTCCTCCATAGGCAGTGTTCCAGTGTCTTTAACGAACATCTATGTATTTTTGCAAAATGACTCTCATTGTTTTGTATACATGTATTTTTAAATGCATACCTGTTGTTGTTTTATATCTCATTCAGTTTTACTTTTTTCTCTAAGTACTGTGTTTCTGATCTGTTTTACTATCTGTGAATCTGTTGCTTCTAACTACTATATAATGCTCCATAGTATTCTTCTGAGTCTACACTTACTTTTGCTGCACCATACACCCTTCTTAATGTACTCTGAATAATTTCACTTTAGAATTATTTTTCCAACTAGGTTGTAATTTACTGTAGAGCAGAGGTCACAGTTTTTACTTATGTCATCTCAGGGTGCTTAGGAAAGCTATGTCTCTGGTAGGCACCAAGTTGGCACAATTGATCAGTTAATTGATAAAGCCATACAGATGGGAACTTTTAGGTTCTTGGCAGTAACTAAAATATATGGTATGGTGAGATCTTGAGTTATATTTTAATTAAGTACTATTAAAGAGGGTTATGTCATATTTCTGTTTACATAATTAAGCCTACTAGACAGAGCACAGAACTGGGAGAAGACGACTTGGGTTTGAGTCCTTGTTCTACTTCTCAGCTTGGTAATTGTTATGTTACAAGTTGCTTACCTGTTTTGAGACTATTTCCTTATTGGTTAATAGAGATGTTGCTACGATGTAGCTGACTTTGCTGTTGTAGTGAAGATCCAATTGTAATGTATGTTACTTTACATACTATTCTATTTTTTTATTAGAGTTTTATCTGATATGTCCCGTTGCTTGTTCTTATTTTTATTCATTTGTGTTTATTGAACTTTAAAATGCTTGCTATTAAATCGTATAACATCATACTATAAAGTATGTTGATAATCTATGGATTTGGTTCTACTGTTGGATAAATATTCTTAGTACATAATGATGTGTGTGTGTGTGTATATATGTATCTTGACATTCTAGAAATTATTATGGAGATTCACCTTATGTATTTTTGACCATCTCTGAGATTATTCCATAAAAAACAACAGAAATTTGGCAAGTCTTTCTTTTAAGTTAATAACATTTTTTCTACCTTTCAGAATGACAAGTTTTGTTAGCACAAATAAGAATGTTATTTATTTTAGCTTTTCTGAAATGGAGATTATTTATAAAAAACATCCTACTACTTTCTGGGCTTTGAAGCAGAAAAATATAGAGGCCAGAGGCCATTTCTGTCTTAGGCTGTAGGTGAGCATCCATCTGAGATGGTTTTTGTCTATTTCTAGAGTGGAAATGGGAACAGGAAGGCCTGTGAAACAAGATAATTCTCCAACTACTGAAGCCATTCTCTTCAGTGATGCTTCCTTGTTTGCATCTTTACTGGACAGAAATCTAATCAAGTTAGGAAGCAACCTAAGTCTGTGACTTTTAATCAGTAGTAAACAATGAGATGAACTCAGTACATTGTCCTAAACGATCCTTGGATGGCTTTTGCCCACGTAGATGTTAAAAAGGTGTACCACTGACTGTTTTTGCTTTATTTCCAAGTTTTGGATAAATTTTCTGATAGTCTACTCTTGTGGTCATAAATAATTTACAAATATTTATTCTTTCAAAAGAAAGTCTGGTCTCATCAGAACCTAATATTTAGGTACAGTGAGAGTGTTAATTAAGCATATAGGCCTCTTGAGTTTGCTCTGAAAATCTAGAGCGTTATGGTATTGAACAACTACTAAAGCCACAGAATTGATTTCTGTTCACAAGTTTTCATAAGGGATCTTGTTTGGGATTTTTAAAGAAACTATTACTTGCTCTTCCATCCCAATTCAGGAAACCAAGGTCAGTATATTCTCCACCACATTTCACCAGCAGTACCTATACATTTGGGTGAATTTCTTTCTTCTTGAGTGTTTCCAAATTTTCCAAGGTTCTTGACTACTAGGAAATGACCTTGCCACCTGTTATGCTGTGACCCTGTAAGTCAGGTACTAGGCCAGTTTTTCCTGGCAGCACGATACAGGAATTGGTTCTACATAAATTTCTTAGTAGTAGGCTTGTCATAATTGATTAATTGAAAATCATTCTCAAATAAGACATTCCAGGTATGGCCTTGGTTGCATAATTGATTTGTTCAGTTGTATTCTAGTAAAAAGGAGTATAGGTTTTTATTGAACCAATGAAAAGGACAATATAGTCCTGAAAAGTAAAACCATTTATTTCTGAATTCTGAGTGGGTCAGTGACAATCAGATAATCATTTTAAGATGTTACATTTTGGTGTACAAAAGCATAGTCTACTAAACTGAGCATTAGAGATAGCTTAAGAGGAAAAAAAAAGGACTTTATGTATTCATTAAATATAGAAAATAGAAGACTAAAAATAATATCATATTCCAAACAAATAACAACAATTAAATTTCATTTAGTTCAGTCAGTCCTAGTAATTCTTATTCTGCTGGATCTTGGGGCAGTCTGCTTTCGTGATGTTTGTCAGCTTCTGGACTAAAAAAGTCCTAGAAATCTTGACTCAGCCCATTGTTCTATCTAAGCGATGTCAACTCAGAAGGCTGTACTCAAGAGTCTAGTTTTTGAAGTATGAATAGTTCAGTGTTCCTAGTGAAGTCCTTTCCAGGAGCCTTCTGGCCAGCATTAAGAAAGGCTGAAGTTAATTTATTATAGTAACCAATAAGAGAATAAAATTCTCTGTAGGGATATTTGAGAAGGGCTTGATGAATAGTTTTCCTTAAGGGTAAAATTGGACAGCAAAGTCATTGACAAATTTCTAAGACTGTCCCATAAGGCATGCATTTTCTGAAAGATTTATATTAATAATATTTTACTTATACAAACTTAACCTAGGAAAGGCTAAGTATCTTTGTTGATTGGGCCAGTCTTCCCATGCAGCTCTTACAACAGTGTTGATCTGATTAATGCATATAGTGAGGGGTAGCTGGAAAGTTTTGTTTTATTTTTCTAAATTTAGGATCTACGGAAGGCAAAAATCTAAAGAGTTGTCAGATATTTGCTCACTTGGTTAAGGTAGGGTCGCCAGTACCTGAAAAAAAAATTTGGCTATTTAATCAAAGTAACAAAATATTTTAAAATAAATAAAGATGGAGAGGATTTGGGGAAGATGGTACAGGAGGAAGCTTTAGGAATCTGTGTCCCCACCTACACAGCAATTTTTGGTGGCAGAATCTGCCTGAAGTAACTGTTTTGGATCTCTGGAGTCTGTTGAAGGCTTCCAACTTCACGGAAAGGCTTGGATGTTACATTGCGGTTAGTTTTAATCAATTTCAGCTCTTAGCTAGGTAGCAGCAGCTACCCATTTCCTACCTGCCAGCGCCAAGGCAGCCAGCCATGCATGCCTTCAGAAGCAGCTTGCAGGCACCTTCTAGGAACCAGGGTGGGCAAAAAGGTCCCTGTGCTTCAAATATTAGGAATCTGTGCTCTGATCATTGATTGCTACTTCTGATCTCAGAGGTGCAGACAAAGAAGCGGGCAGCCATTGTTATTGCACCGCCTCCCATTGTTGCAAGTCCCACCCCTTCTAGCTGAAGTGACTTACTGGGGACTTAAAGGACCAGTACCCCTTTTTTTCCCTGCTTCATGTCTTTTTTCCCATTTGGGGAGCCAGACATTAAAAATGAATACATTCAAAAGCAAGTACATATATGAGGGAAATTAGAAAGTCACCATGTATACCCAGGGAAAGATGCAGTCTCAGAAAAGACCTGAGAAGATTTTAAGTTTAACCTCAGGCTTATCCTCAGCTCAGAGACAGCATACAACAATCAACAAAAACAAAAAACAGCAGACCCTGGGGAAGGAAAGGAATCTGATTTCCAGAGTTACCACATTATTAGACTTAAATGACTACTTTTCAACAAAAAACTGCAAGGAAGAAACAGAAACATATGACCCATTGAAACAGAAACATATGACCCATTGAAAGGAAAAAAGTAAACTAACAGAAATTGTCTGTGAAAAAGACCTGATGGTAGATCTACCAGACAAAGAGTTTAGAACAACTGTCTTAAAGATGCTCAAAGAACTAGAGGAAAACATGGAGAACGTCAAGAAAACAATGTATGAGCAAAATGAAAATATCAATAAACACCTAAAAAGAAACCAAAAAAGAAATTCTTAAGTGGAAAATTACAAAAACTGAAATGAAAAATTCATTAGAGGGATTCAAAGGCAGATTTGAGCAGGCAGAAGAAAGAATCAATGAACTTGAAGCAAGTACAATGGAAGTTATTGAGTCTGAGGAACAAAAAGAAAGAAGATTGAAGAAAGGCGAATAGAGAATAAGGGACCTGTGGGATAGGATCAAGCAGACTAACATATGCATTGTAGGAGTCCCAGAATGTGAGAGTGAGAGAAAGGGGCAGAGAGAATATTTGAAAAATTACAGTTGTGCACTGCATAATGATGTTTTGGTCGATGATGGACCACATATATGATGGTGCTCCCATAAGATTAATACCATGTAGCCTAGGTGTGTAGTAGACTGTACCATCTGAGTTTTTGTAAGTACACTCTATGATGTTTGCACAATGACAAAATTGCTTAATGATGCATTTTTCAGAATGTATCCTTCTTGTTAAGTGGCACATGACCATAATGGCTGAAAACTTCCCAAATTTGATGAAAGTCGTGCTTATAAACATCCAAGAAGCTCAGTAAACTCCAAATAAGATGAACTCAAAGAAACCTGTACCAACACATTATAATCAAATTGTTGAAAGACAAAGAAAGAATCTTGAAAGCAGCAAAAAGAAAGTGACTTATCACATACAAGAGAGCCTCAATAAGATTTTCAGCAGATTTCTCATTAGAAACTTTGGAAGCCAGAAAGCACTGGACTCATATATTTAAAGTGCTAAAAGAAAAAAACACTGTCAACCAAGAATCTTGTATCTGGCAAAATTGTCCTTCAAAAAGGAGGGGGAAGTTAAGACATTCCCGGGTGAACAAAAGCTGTGGGTATTTGTTACTGCTAGACTTGCACTGAAAGAAATGCTAAAGGGGTTCCTGCAGATTGAAATGAAAGGATGCTAGACAGTGACTCAAAGCTGTATGAAGAAATGAAGATCTAGTAAAGGTAAATACATGGGCAGTTATAAAAGCTGGTATTATCTTAACAACAGTTTGTAACTCCCCTTTTTGTTTTCTGCATGGTTTAAGAGACTGATACATTTTTTTGAACAGCTGTTCTTGTCACTTAAATGTTTGATAGAAAAACACCTGGAAATAAATGACTTTCACAAGGAAATATCTTGTACCATTTGCCAAAAAAGGAAGGGGAGCATGAATGGCTACAAGTAAATAACTTTGCTATTCCATTAAAAAAAATTAATAAGGTACAGATTTCAGATATGTAGGAAAGGTACCTTTTATAAAAGCCTGATTCTTTACTAAAGGTCTAGTCAGCTTTATTGTCTTTGTTTTAATCCAATATGAATGCTGTGGTTAACTTCAGCTGTTTTTTTCCCTTTTGACTCCCTTCACCCCTTTTTTCTGCCCACCACCCCTGCCTCTGGCAACACCAATCTGTTCTCTGTACTATGAACTTGGTTCTTTTGTTATTTTTAGATTCCATATATAAGAGAGATCATACGATATTTGTCTTTCTCTGAGTTATTTCACTTAGCATAATGCCCTCAAAGTCCATTGTGTTGTTGCAAATAGCAAGATTTCATTCTTTTTTATGGCTGATAATACTCCATTGTATATATATCACAATTTCTTTATCCATTCATCCATTAATAGACACTTAGGTTGTTTCCGTATCTTAGCTGTTGTAAATAATGCTACAGTGAACGTGGGAGTGCATATATCTTTCAGACTTAGTGTTTTTGTTTTCTTCAGGTAATTGCTGGATCATAAGGTAGTTTTATTTTGAATTTTTTGAGGAACTTCCATACTGTTGTCCATGGGGGCTGCACCAATTTACATTTCTACCAACACTGCACAGGGGTTCGCTTTTCTCCACATCCTCACCAAAACTTGTTATTTCTTGCCTTTTTGATAATAACCATTCTAACAGATGTGAGGTGAAGTGCTAGCTCATTGTGGTTTTGATTTTCATTTCTCTAATGAATAACGATGTTGAGCAATTATCTGTCCAAAAGCTAGTATTATTGTAACTAACCTGTAACTCTACATTTGTTTTTCACATAATTTAAGAGACTAATGCATTTTAAAAATTACCAGTGTATGTTTTTAGACACACAAAGATGTAATTGTATGAAGATGTAATTTTGTGACATCAGCAATTGAAAGGAGTAGAGTGAAGATGTAAAGGAGCGGGGTTTTGTATGTTATTGAAGTTAAGCTGATACAAATGTGAATTAGAGTATTATAATTTTAGGATGGTAAATGTAATCCCCATGGTAACCACAAGGAAAATAGGTATAGAATATATATAAAAGGAAATGAGAGGTGAATTTAAATATTTCACTATAAAAAATCAACTAAACACAAAAGAAGACAATAATGCAGTAAATGAGGGAAAGAAAAGCTACAAGGCATGTAGAAAACAAATAGCAAAATGATAGAAGTAAGTCCCTTCATGTCAGTTAGCCTTAAAAAGGAAGGAAATTCTGACATATGTTTACTGCAACATGGATCAACCTTGAGGACATTATGCTAAGTGCAATAAGCCAATCACAAAAAGATGAATACCATACGATTCCACTTATATGAAGTACTTAGAGTACTCAAAATCATAGAGACAGAAAGTAGAATAGTGATTGCTGGGGACTACGTGGGGAAAGGAATGGGGAATTATTGTTTAATGAGTATTGAGTTTCAGTTTTGCAAGATGAAAAGAGTTCTGGAGCCGGATGGGTGGTGATGGTTGTACACATTATGAATGTACTTAATACCGCTGAAGTATACACTTAAAAATGGTTAAGATGGAGAGGCCAGCCCCGTGGCCTATTGGTTAAGTTCAGTGTGCTCTGCTTGGGCAATGCAGGTTCACTTCCCGGGTGTGGACTAACACCAGCTCATTGGCAGCCATGCCGTGGTGGCGACCTGCATATAAAATAGAGAAAGATTGGTACAGATGTTAGCTCATGGTGAATCTTCATCAATCCTCAAGCAGAAAGAGGAAGATTACAGAGGCCGGCCCCATGTCTGAGTGGTTAAGTTTGCATGCTCCCCTTCAGTGGCTTGGGGTTTTGCTGGTTCGGATCCTAGGTGCAGACATGGCACCACTCATCAGGCCACACTGAGGCAGCATTCCACATACCACAGCTAGAAGGACCCACAACTAGAGTATACAACTATGTACTGGGGGGACTTGGGGAGAAAAAGCAGAGAAAAAAAAAGAGATTGGCAACAGTTGTTAGCTGAGTTGCCAATCTTTAAAAAAAAAAAAAAAAAGAGGAAGATTGGTAGCAGATGTTAGCTCAGGGCAAATCTTTGTCAGCAAAAAAAAGAAAAAAAAGGTTAAGATGGTAAATTTTATGTGCATTTTACTACAATCAAAAAATTGAAAAAATTTACATGAAGGCAATGCAATTATAAGGTTTGTTAGTTCTCTCATAGGTGAGGAACTTTTGTTCAAAAAAAATAATCAAATGATAAAGTCAGCACAAAGCAGAGAAAATTATTCTGATGGACCTGGAATATCTGCTTTCTGGGCAGATTACACAGAAGGTATATAGTAAATAAGCTTATTACCTCTTATTAAGAGCTCTAAGATCAATTTATGTTTCTAATAGACAGCCAACATCTATCTTTTCCTTGATAGAATATTTGGCAGTAAAAGTTTCTCACACTTTTTTTAAAAGATAAACCTATCAAAACGGAGCACACTTTAATAAAATTTTAAAACATTTCTTTGCACAGAGAAACCTGAGTTTTGGAGCCGAGAAGGTGGATTGTGCTATTGTTTTGTTCTATAGTAATGAAAATCTCTAAAGTCTATAGTAATGAAAGAAGTAATGAAAGACTATAGTAATGAAAATAACATGTAAACGTAAAACTGTAATTTACACAAGTGTTTGATAATTACTATATGGTGTTTGGGCTGGTTCCATATTTTATAATATTTGAATTTGAAAGCCTTTTTGAGCAAGAGAATGCCATTATCCCAACAGTATTTCGTAAATATTAGTATGAACTAATGTGTTCAAGGAAGTCAAAAGGAGAGATTAGAAGCAGGGTTATAATGTAAGGGCCTCCTTCCCCAACCCAACTCCAAGTAATCAAACCCTCGGGTAGTTAGTCTGAACCGAATAGACAGAGGGAATGGAAATGTAGCCTGTATGCTTACACTTGTACAGGCTGTGCTTTCCTCCTCAGCTTTGTTTATACCTTCCATCGGCATTTAGCTCTGGAATCCCCTCTTCTGTCCAATTTTATTACCTCCAGGCTGAGTTGGCTGCCTTTCTCTGCTTCTTCAGCACTTGGACCATCCCCTCTGGTTTGCTTACTCATCTCCCTCAGTAGTCTTTGATAGGGGTCAGCAAACAGTGGCCTATGGGCCAAACTCGGCTGACTGTCTGTGTTTGTAAACAACGTTTTATTAAAACAACAGTTACACTTCTTTGTTTGTATATAATCTGTGGCTGCTTTTTTGTTGTTGTTGTTGTTGGATGTCAATTTTTACTCGTAGTTTTAAAGTGGTTTTATGTAGCATTTTATAGATTGTGGGGTTTTGTTTTGTTTTAGCTTTTTTTTTTATTAAGGTTATGAAAGTTAACATCCTAGTGAAATTACAGTTGTACGTCATTATTAGTCATGTTGTAGGTACACCACTTCACCTCTAGTGCCCTCCCCCACCCCCCTTTCCCCTGGCAACCACCGATCAGTTGTCTTTATCCATATGTTAACTACCACCTATGAGTGGCATCATACAGAGTTCGTCTTTCTCTGTCTGGCTTATTTCACTCAACATAATGCCCTCAAGGTCTATCCATGTTGTTGTGAATGGGACGCCTTTGTCCTTTTTTATGGCTGAGTAGTATTCCATTGTGTGTGTGTGTGTGTGTGTGTGTGTGTGTGTGTGTGTATATGTATACCACATCTTCTTTATCCAATCATCAGTTGCTGGGCACTTAGGTTGGTTCCATGACTTCGCTATTGTGAATAATGCTGCGATGAACATAGGGGTGCATGGAACTTTTGGAATTGCTGATTTTAGGTTCTTAGGATAGATACCCAGTAGTGGGATGGCTGGGTCATAAGGTATTTCTATTCTTAACTTTTTGCGGAATCTCCATACTGTTTTCCATAGTGGCTGCACCAGTTTGCATTCCCACCAACAGTGTATGAGGTTTCCCTTTTCTCCACAGCCTCTCCAACATTTGTCAGTCTTGGTTTTGGATATTTTTGCCATTCTAACAGGTGTAAGGTGATATCTTAGTGTGGTTTTGATTTGCATTTCCCTGATGATTAGTGATGATGAGCATCTTTTCATGTGTCTATTGGCCATCCGTATATCTTCTTTGGAGAAATGTCTGTTCATGTCCCCTGCCCATTTTGTAATTGAGTTTTTCGATTTTTTATTGTTGAGTTGTGTAAGTTCTTTGTATATTATGGAGATTAACCCTTTGTCAGATAAACAACTTGTGAATATTTTTTCCCAATTAGTGGGCTGTTTTTTTGTTTCAATCCTGTTTTCCCTTGCCTTGAAGAAGCTCTTTAGTCTGATGAAGTCCCATTTATTTATTCTTTCTATTGTTTCCCTCATGTGAGGGGTTATGGTGTCCGAAAAGATTCTTTTGAAGCTGAGGTCAAAGAGTGTACTGCCGATATTCTCTTCTAGAAGGCTTATTGTTTCAGGCCTAATCTTTAGGTCTTTGATCCATTTTGAGTTTATTTTAGTAAATGGTGAAAAAGAATGGTTGATTTTCATTCTTTTACATGTGGCTGTCCAGTTTTCCCAGCACCATTTATTGAAGAGACTTTCTTTCCTCCCTTGTAGGCTCTCAGCTCCTTTGTCAAAGATTAGCTGTCCATAGATGTGTGGTTTTATTTCTGGGCTTTCAATTCTGTTCTATTGATCTGTGCATCTGTTTTTGTACCAGTACCATGCTGTTTTGATCACTGTAGCTTTGCAGTATGTTTTGAAGTCAGGGATTGTGATGCCTCCAGCTTTGTTCTTCTTTCTCAGGATTGCTTTAGCAATTTGGGGTCTTTTGTTGCTCCATATGAATTTTAGGATTCTTTGTTCAATTTCTGTAAAGAATGACATTGGAATTCTGATTGGGATAGCATTGAATCTGTAGATTGCTTTAGGTAGTATGGACATTTTAGCTATGTTTATTCTTCCAATCCATGTGCATGAAATGTCTTTCCATCTCTTTATGTCGTCGATTTCTTTCAAGAAGGTCTTGTAGTTTTTGTCATATAGATCTTTCACTTCCTTGGTTAAATTTATCCCAAGGTATTTTATTCTTTTTGTCGCGATCGTGAATGGGATTGAGTTCTTGAGATCTTTTTCTGTTAGTTCACTGTTAGCATATAGAAATGCTACTGATTTGTGTATGTTGATTTTATACTCTGCAACTTTGCTGTAGTTGTTGATTGTTTCTAATAGTTTTTCTATGGATTCTTTGGGGTTTTCTACATATAAGATCATGTCGTCTGCACACAGCGAGAGTGATTCCTTTTATTTCTTTCTCCTGCCAAATTGCTCTGGCCAAAACCTCCAGTACTATGTTGAATAAGAGTGGTGAAAGTGGGCACCCTTGTCTTGTTCCTGTTCTGAGAGGGATGGGTTTCAGGTTTTGTCTGTTGAGTATGATGTTGGCTGTGGGTTTGTCATATATGGCCTTTATTATGTTGAGGTACTTTCCTTCTATACCTATTTTATTGAGGGTTTTTATCATAAATGGATGTTGGATCTTGTCGAATGCTTTCTCTGCATCTGTTGAGATGATCATATGATTTTTGTTTCTCATTTTGTTAATGTAGTGAATCACGTTGATTGACTTGCAGATGTTGAACCATCCTTGTGTCCCTGGTATAAATCCCACTTGATCATGGTGTATAATCTTTTTGATATATTGCTGTATTCGGTTTGCCAAAATTTTGTTGAGGATTTTTGCATCTATGTTCATCAGTGATATTGGCCTGTAGTTTTTCTTCTTTGTGTTGTCTTTGTCAGGTTTGGGGATCAGTGTGATGTTGGCTTCATAGAATGTATTAGGGAGTGCTCCATCTTTCTCTATTTTCTGGAATAGTTTGAGAAGGATAGGTATTAAATCTTCTTTGAATGTTTGGTAGAATTCTCCAGAGAAGCCGTCTGGTCCTGGGGTCTTATTTTTGGGGAGGTTTTTGATTACTGTTTCTATTTCTTTACTTGTGATTGGTCTATTCAGATTCTCTATTTCTTCCTGATTCAGTTTGGGTAGGTTGTATGAGTCTAGCAATTTATCCATTTCTTCTAGGTTGTTCAATTTGTTGGCATATAGTTTTTTATAGTATTCTTTTATGATCCTTTGTATTTCTTCGGTATCTGTTGTGGTTTCTCCTCTCTCGTTTCTAATTTTATTTATTTGAGACTTCTCTCTTTTTTTTTTTAGTGAGTCTGGCTAAGGGTTTGTCGATTTTATTAATTTTTTCGAAGAACCAACTCTTTGTTTCATTGATCCTTTCTACTGTGTTTTTTGATTCAATATCATTTATTTCTGCTCTAATTTTTATTATTTCCCTCCTTCTACTGACTTTGGGCTTTGTTTGTTCTTCTTTTTCTAATTCCGTTAGGTGTCATTTGAGGTTGTTTATGTAAGATTTTTCTTGCTTATTGAGGTGAGCCTGTATTGCAATGAATTTCCCTCTTAGGACTGCCTTTGCTGTGTCTCAAATCATTTGGTACAGTGTGTTTTCATTTTCATTTGTCTCCAGATAATGTTTGATTTCTTCTTTAATTTCTTCAATAATCCATTGTTTGTTCAGTAGCATGTTGTTTAGTCTCCACATTTTTGGCCCTTTCCCAGCTTTATTCTTGTAGTTGATTTCTAGTTTCATAGCATTATGATCAGAAAAGATGCTTGATATTATTTCAACCCTCTTGAACTTATTGATGCGTGCTTTGTTTCCCAAGATATGATCTAGCCTTGAGAATGTTCCATGCGCACTTGAGAAGAATGTGTAACCTGCTGTTTTTGGATGAAGTATCCTATATATATCTATTAGGTCCATCTGATCTAATTTTTCATTTAATTCTATAATTTCCTTGTTGATTTTCTGTCTGGATGATGTGTCCATTGATGTTAATGGGGTGTTGAGGTCCCCTAGTATTATTGTATTGCTGTTGATGTCTCCTTTTAGTTTTGTTAATAGTTTCTTTACGAATTTTGGTGCTCCTGTGTTAGGTGCATATATATTTATAAGTGTTGTGTCATCTTGGTGGAGCATCCCTTTTATCATTATATACTGCTCCTCTTTGTCTTTATCTGTTTTGCTTTAAAGTCTACTTTGTCTGATATAAGTATGGCAACACCTGCTTTCTTTTGTTCATTATTAGCTTGGAGTATTGTCTTCCATCCCTTCACTTTGAGTCTGTGTTTGTCTTTGGGGCTGAGGTGTGTTTCCTGGAGGCAGCATATTGTTGGATCTTGTTCTTTGATCCATCCTGCCACTCTGTGCCTTTTGATTGGAGAGTTCAATCAATTCACGTTTAGAATGATTATTGAAACGTGGGGGCCTACTGTTGCCATTTTATCACTTGTTTTCCGGTTCTTTTGCATTTTGTCCTGATGGAGAGCTGTTACTTTGTGTTATTGTCCTTCTGCTTATCTCCTTTGTTCTGGATTTTGTAACCCCTTTCCTTTGTTTGATTTTTCAGGAATGAGGTGCTTCCTGAGCATTTCTTGAAGAGGAGGTTTTGTGGTGATGAACTCCCTTAACTTTTGTTTATCTGGGAAAGTTTTTATTTCTTCATCGTATTTGAAGGATATTTTCACTGGGTAGAGTATTCTTGGCTGCAGGTTTTTGTCCTTCAGAGTTTTGAATATTTCATTCCAATCTCTTCTAGCCTATGAGGTCTCTCCTGAGAAATCTGCTGATAGCCTTATGGGGTTTCATTTCTAAGTTATTTTCTCCTGCCTGGCTGCCCTTAGTATTTTCTCTTTGTCATTGACTTTTGCTAGTTTCACTACTATATGCCTTGGGGTTGGTCTTCTTGCATTAATAAAGTTTGGAGATCTATTGGCTTCTGTCACATGAAGTTCCATCTCTCTTCCCAAGTTTGGAAAGTTCTCAGCTATTATTTCTTTGAACAGGCCTTCTGCCCCCATCTCCTTCTTTTCTCCCTCTGGTATACCTATAATCCTTATGTTGCATCTCCTAATTGAGTCAGATAATTCTTGGAGAGTTTCTTCGTTTCTTTTTAGTCTTAGTTTTCTCTCCTCCTCTGCCTGCAGCATTTCTATATTCGTATCCTCCAAATTGCTAATTCTGTCCTCCATATTATCGACCCTGCTGTTCAGAGAGTCCAGATTTTTCTTAATCTCCTCCATTGTGTTCTTCATCTCCAGTATTTCTAATTGGTTCTTCTTTATAGTGTCAAGCTCTTTTGTGGCATAGCTCCTGAACTCACTGAGTTGTCTATCTGAATTCTCTTTTAACTTGTTGAGTTTTTTAATAATGGCAGTTTTGAAATCACTGTCATTTAGGTTATGGATTTCATTGTCTTTGGGATTTTCTGGGTGCTTATCATTTTCCTTTTATTCTGGAGATTTAATATATTTTTTCATACTGCTTGATGGCGTGGATTTGTGCCTCCGCATAGAGATAGAGTTTAGTCGCTGCTTCCACTTATTGCAACTGGTGTGTGTGTGGGGGGGCAGCTGTTTAAAGTGCACCAACCAGGAACCCTGTCAGCTATTACTGACTGGACCTGGACCCCTCCTCGTAGTCACAGAGGTCCTGTGGGGTCCCTTGGCCGTTTTGGGGGCACTCGCAAGGGGGCCTCAGGCTGCTGATGCCTACTGTTGCAGCCCACTTAGACGCGCTCCCTCTTTGTGGTCTGCAGCAGTGTTGTGGGCTTTCCCAGCAGCCAGGAGCAGGATCACCTATAATCACGACTTTTACCCTAACAGAGCCCACAAGATCACACTGTAGGTCCCAGCAGAGCTATGGGTATCTTCTGCAGTCTGTCGTTAGCTCACCTAGCTGTGCTACTTTTGCCCCAGGGCCTTCCTGGCTTGCGATTGCCAGTCGGGACCTCTCCGCAGAGGCTTTCGCTGAGGCTGCTGTAGGAACCTGGAGTTCCCCCCTGGGCTACGTAGCCATTTCACTGGAGCTCCACTCTGCCCCACTCCAGTCTCACAGGATCTCTGGGAGCCCCTTGGCTCGTCTGGGACACGGCCAGAGTCCATGGGCCTGGCGGTGGCTTGTAAGCTGCTGCCTTGTGGAGAATTCTGCTCTAGGGAGCTTCCTGGTGTTCCAAATGCTGGGTGGGGCCTCCCTGCCAATGGCAAGCAGAGGCCCTCTGTGCTGAGGGGTGCAGGACCCTGGAGCATCCCCCCAGGCCACAGAGCTGGGTGTTGGAGCTCCACCCAGTCCCCAAGCACATCCACGGGAAGTCCGGGCACCCCCTGCACCAACCCATGCACTGGAGACCGTGGGCCCAGCAGCAGCTGGCGGTCTGGTGCCATGCAGGGGAATCCACCCCCCGGGAGCTTCCCTTTGTTCTGGATTCTGGGCATGGCCTCCCTGCTAATGGCGAGCAGAGGCTTTCCCTGCTGGGGAGGTGCGGGACCCCGGAGCCTCCACCCGGACCGCAGAGCCAGGTGCTAGAGCTCCAACCGTGTCCCCAAGTACATCTGTGGGAAGTCCGGGCGCCCCCTGCACCGACCCGTGAGCCAGAGACTGTGGGCCCAGCAGCAGCTTGCGGTCTGGTGCCTTGCCGGGGAATCTGCCTGCCGGGAGCTTCCCTTTGTTCTGGATTCTGGGCGGGGCCTCCCTCCTAATGGTGAGCAGAGGCCTTCCCTGACGGTGGGTGCGGGACCCTGGGGATTCCCCCTGGGCTTAGGTGTAATTGTGGGGGGCTTGAGTAGGGCTGTTGTCATCTGTTTCCACCGTCGCTCCGCTGGTGAGTGCACACTCCCTCCCTTGGTGTGTGGTGATGCTATGGGGGAGTCTGCTGGAAGAGAGCCTTCTGCAGGAACTATGCTGTCCGGGGGTTGGGGGTCAGAGAGTTTTCACCTATTTCCACCTCCTCCTGGGGGGAAGTCCGTCTGCCTTCCGATGTATAGTAGCACGAGACTCTTAGGCGTCTTGAGATGCTATCTGGATATCCTTTGTTAATCGGTGAATGTCCAATTAGTTGTAGATTCGACGGGGGAGAGACAAAGAATACCACTCACTCTGCCATCATGGTCCTGCCTATTAGCACATTCTTATTGCAATTGTCCTCTTAAATGGGTTGGTACCCAGTGTAGCTGGTTGCTAGGCTCAGGGGCGTACAGTTGTGATAGGCCTGAAGCCAACAAGGCTGATGTCAGTTCTCTTAGGAGTGCAGGTGAGTAGGGCTAGCCCTTGGCATGGAGGCACTCCCTTCTTTCAGGCTTTGGAATGTGGGCCTGATCCTTTTTATGGCTATTTGTGAAGCACAAGCCTTCTGCCACCGATAAGCCTCAACCCCCCTCTGGACCACATACACAGTCAACACAGTCCTGGTCCATGCACACTTCTCAACCCCCTGGAGCATACCCCACCGCCACACTGCAGAGGCCCCCACCTCTGCCCCAATGCCCCCCACAGTTCACCAGGTCCTCACACAAGCCCTGCCCCACAGAGGCAGACACCTTTGCCTGCCTGTAGAGGATCAAGGCATTCAGTTAATACAGGCTGAAAAGTAGCCTGAGAGCTTGCTGTTAGGTGGGGCCAGTCCCTAGGGTGGGTTGCCTGCCCTGGCTGAACTGGATTAAATCTGTGCTCTAGTGGGTGTGGCAGACCCCTGGGCTAACAGCCCAAGGGATGCACCTCAATGGCCCCCACCTGTGTCCGTATCAGCATGCCTGGACCAGCTCAGAACAACGGCCCCCATCAATGTCTCAGTCTCCGGAGAGGATCCTCCTCTCACCAAGATGCTCCCAGAGCCCACCAGGTGAGTCTCGTTTCACCAAAGGACAGTCAGCCTTCTCTCTGGTGATTTTAGGTTGCTGCAATGAGTGAGTTTGTGCGTGGGCCCTTTAAGACCCAGATCTTTTCGACTTTCAGTCGATAGCTTTTCTGGGGTGTCCTCGCTGCAGTTAATAGCCAGCAAAGCCAGACAGTAAGACCCCCCTCTCAGTTGGGCTGAGTCCGAAGGATGGTTATAGCAGTATTGCCCCTGCTACGGACCTCACTCCTCCAGGGAGGGCTGCGTACCTTAGGTTGGCTCCCGCCTGGCCAGCTGAGAAGCTCTGCTGCTCCCAAAGGTGGCTTTTTTCCTCTCTGGCCGGAGTTACTGCCTGTTCTGCTTTCGTCAGGACTGTCCCTTGTTGCGGGGCTTCTTTTTATCCAGTTTTCAGTTTTCAATCCAGGGTGATTCTTCCTAAAATTGTTGTAACCTGGTTGTGTTTGTGGGAGGAGGCGAGTTCAACCTCTGCTCACAGCTCCATCTTGACGACAACTCAATCTATGGCTGCTTTTACGCTGCAATGCCAAAGTTGAGTTGAGGCAGAGACCCTATGGCCTGCAAAGCCTAAAATATTGATCATCTGGCCCTTTATAGAATAAATTCGCTGACTCATGGTCTATGAGGTTATTTGTTAACTTTTTTTGCCGATTCCTGCACCTACTAGGTACATTGTTGGTCCTGAATACATATTTATCAAATTATAAAGGAGTACAGGTATGGGAAGTCTGGTAATGACAAACCCCATCTGTAAAATGAGGCACAGGTGATTTCTAAGATGTGTTCTTGTTCTCCTGGTAGGCTGTGTAATGGTAAGACTCAAGTGTGCTTTATTTTCATCTTTTTGTACTTTGTCCTGTCCCTTCCCTGAGGGGTTGAATTAATTACTCTCTCAATGTACATACTGCTGTTATAAAGCTTGTGCAGTTTATTATCGGTATTTGTTTATAAGTATATTTCTGCCACCATATGAACTCAGAGTCAGAGAATGGTGTTTCACTTTTCTACCTATGGTGCCTTATGTGAATATGGAAAGGAACTTAAAAATCTGTGTAGTCCTCAGTAAATATCTTTTGAACTGAACTGAGAGGTTTGTTTTTTTAAAGAAAATTAATTTTAGGTTATTTTAATGTAGTATTTTTTTTTTTAAGTACTGAAGAGAGAAGAGTAAAAAGAAGGCTTCTTACTTACCTTTTATCCTGTCTTCTGAAAATTCACTTCCCTGAGGTCAACACTGTTAACTGATGGGTGGCAATCGTTCTGTGCTTCCTTCCTACACACACACACACACACACACACACACACACACACACACACTCTCTCTCTCTCTCATGTACATATATAGAGAGTTCAGCTATGTATTATACATAAACATATACCTTAAAAAAGTGCTGAGCATACTATTCTACAACTTTCTTTCTGTCATTTAACAGTATACACAGAAGTACTTCATTCTTTTCAGTGGCTGCATAATATTTCTAGTACGGTGATATCACAATATATTTGACCAGGATCCTTGATGATATTTAGGTGTTTACATTTTTTTGCTCTGATGAACAGTGCTGGGGTAAACATCCTTGTACATATCCTTTTGTACTTGTGATATTGTATCTCTAGAATAAATTTGAAATTCTAATTGCTCTTTCAAATGATATGTGAATTTAAAATTTTTATATACTTTGTCGCGTGACTAATTAACTTTTCCACAAACAAGGTGTACAGAGACTTATTTCCCCACATTCTGACCAACACTGTGTGTTATTTCACTTTTTCAAGTTAAAATGGTATCTTGTTTTAATTATTATTCTTTTTAATTTGGAGGATATTGGTATTTTCTGTGCGTGTTCATTGGTTTATTTTTCCTCTGTCATTTGCCTTTCCAGTTTTTTGTCTGCTTCTTATTTTGGCTGCTAAGTCTTTTCCTTAGAAATTTGGAAGAACTTCTGTGTATTAGAGAATTAGCAATCTATCAGTTATGTTGAAGGTATTTTCTCAAATAATTATTAAACTTGATTATGTATTTTGCCGGGCAGATGTTTTGAATTTTATATAGTAAGCTTTGTCAGTCTTTTTTCTTGTGACTTGTGGTGTTTGTGTCATGTTTTGAAAGTCCTGCTTCAATCAAAGATCATAGAAAATTAACTTATGTTTAATCATTTTATAGTTTAATTTTTTCATGTTTAAAAATGTCATCTACTTGGAATTCAGGACTGAGGTAGAAATTAACCCTTTTTACTTTCAAGGGCCAACTCCAGAGAGTGTGTTTATATTTAGTGAATGTGGGGAGACAAAAAAGTCAGAGATGTCTCCCAAATTTCCAGCCTGATTTTTTCCTCATGTGATTTTCATTTATGTAGAAAAAAGATACATTTAAAAACAAAGTCATCCACCATCCTACTATCATAAAATATAAATTATTTCCAGTTTTCACTCTTCTCTGAAAATTTCTTTCCATATTTATTCTGATTTATAAAAGATGCTTCAGTAGCAGTCTCTTACATTTTAAAGTTAGTGTGTGCCCAGCACATAGTGTCAGTTGCTTGAATATCTACTTAACGTTAATGACTACAAACTAAAAATAGATTATAGCCTAAATTTTTTTTAAGGATTTAGTTCCCCTCAACCCCAAATATTCCTCAGTCCTTTTAATAGTCAAGGAAAGACTACTATGAAATGTGAATTGTAAAAGAAATGACAGATTTGATTTTTCCCCTCTAGATTCTGGATTGGTTTGTACAGATATGTTTGGCCTTGAAACATGTACATGATAGAAAAATTCTTCATCGAGACATAAAATCACAGGTATGTTAATTCCGTCATTAATAATTTCTAAATGGATATGGACATGGGGCTAGCATAGTCTTGGGGCAAAATTTTGGAACCCAATCCAGTTTGCATATCCTATAAATCTTCTTCATAACCATCATGTGTTTGATCTCCTTTCTACTTCCTAAATCTTCCTCTTTCTTGGTTTATTCTCTCATTATGTTGGAAAAAATCCAAAAAATGGATGTGTGGAAGCTACGTTTTTTTGAGATTTTGTGTGTCTGAAGATGACTTTATTCTCTTACTTTAATAATAATTTGGATATAAACTCCTAGGTTGGAAATTGTTTTCCTGCAGAATTTTAAAGATACTGCTCATTTGTCTTTTGAATTCTAGTATTACTCTTTAGGAATTTAAGGCCATTATGACTTCCTATCCTTGTTTCTTCTCTCTGGATGATTTTAGAATATTCTCTTTGTCCCCATTGTTTGGAAATTTCACAGAGTTGTACATTGATGAGGTTCAGCTTTTATTCTTTATTCTGTGTATGGGTTTTTTTGTCTTTTTTTTTTTTTAATGAGTAAGGTTGGCTCTGAGCTAACAGCTGTTCCCAATCTTCCTCTTTTTGCTTGAGAAAGATTGTCACTGAGCTACCATCTGTGCCAATCTTCCTCTATTTTGTTTGTGGGACGCCACCACAGTGTAGCTTGCTGAGCAGTGTGTAGGTCTGTGCCCACAATCCCAACCCAGGAACCCCAGGCCATGGAACCTGAGCACACAAACTTAACCACCATGCCACCAAGTCGGCCCCTATCCTGTGTACTTTTGACCTCAGAATGTATGTTTCCTCTGGAAAGTGTTTAGCTATATTTTTTTAAAATATTGTTGTTCACTGCCTTCATGGGCGTCTTATGGATTTTTTTTCCTAGACGTGTTTTGAAACTTCTTTATCCTTTCAAGTTATCCTATTTGTTCTTTCACCTTTTATCTCTGTGTCTCTCTCAGCTGCATTTTAGGTGAATTTCTCAACCTTCTTTCTAGTTAACTAAATCCCTTTTTAATTTTGTGTAAACTAGTGCTTATCTCATTTATTCACTTTTTTATTACATTGACTATTTTTTTCTCTCCAGTATTTTTAAATGCTTTCTCATATACATCTCTTTTCATTCTGGTTGTTTTGTGTTTCATAATGTCTTGTTCTTTTTAAATGAATATCTGTTCCTTCATTTATCTCTGCAGTTTTCTAAACATGTCTATGGTAAAGTTTTTGTTGAACTGTTTCATAAAATTCTATCTGAAGTGAATTCTTGTTCTGATGATTGTATTGGCTGTTTTTCTTCGCATTAGACTTCTTCATGTATATTGGATTTTCTTGGGGGGAGGGCAGGCTCTTTTGTGGAGATGTTTTGTCCCCACAGCCCACTCATTTTGCATAGAGGTTTCTTTCATGGTTGCCTCATGTGGGCTCTCTAAGTTCCCAGGGAAGGGAGTGCACAGGGAGTTCATTCCTGGTGTCAAGGCTGTGTGTTTGTCTTCTTACCTTCTTAGGCCTGCAGCTTCTAGCCTAATAGTCCCAGGATGAGAAGTAGAAAGAAGAGAAACTGTGATGGGAGCTCCATACCCCATCTTTCCTGTCCCTTGACCCTCTGCCACCTTATTCCATTTCACCCCATCTTACTTACTCCACTTAACCTCACTTTATGTCATCTTTGGCTATGAGCATGTCCCTGAGTCAAGTCTCCTGACTGATATGGAGTTTAATTCATATTACCCCAAAACTCCTGGCTTCACTGATAGAGCATTGGAGTTCTGTATTTGCTAATGTAAATCAGGTAAATTACTGGAAAATTTTAAGGCTTTATTGAGATATATTTTATATACCATAAAATCCACCCACTTAAAGTGTACAGTTCAGTGATTTTTAGTGTATTCACACAGTTGTGAGAGTATCGCTGCTCTCTAATTCCAGAACATATTTTATCATTCCAAAAAGAAACTCTATACTCATTAGCAGTCTCTCCCTATTCCCCCTCCACCTGGATCCTGGAAGCCACTAACCTACTTTCTGTTTCTATAGATTTGCCTATTCTGGACATTTTTTATAAATGGAATCATATAATATGTGACTTGGCCTATTTTAAAATTTGGTTTTCTTTTATTGTTATTGAGTTGTAAGAGTTCTTTATTCTGGATACAAATTCCTTATCAGATACCTGATTTGCAAATATTTTCTCCAATTCTGTGGATTATCTATTCACTTTCTTGATGATGTCCTTTGCACAGAAGTTTTTAATTTTGATGAAATCCAATTTATCTATATTTTCTCTTTTTGCTTGTCCTTTTGGTGTCATATCTAGGAAACCATTGCCTAAACTAGTGGCACAAAGATTTACTCCTGTGTTTTCCTCTAGGGGTTTTATAGTTTTAGTTCTTATATTTAGGTCTAGAATCTATTTTGAGTTAATTTTTGTGTATGGTGTGAGATAGGCGTCTGCATTCATTCATTTGCATGTGGATATCCAGTTATCCCAGCGTATTTTTTAACTGGATTCATTTTTATGGAAAAAGTTCTGAACTTGGAACTGGACTATAATAGTATTTCTGATTTTTTTCTCTTTTTTACAGAACATATTTTTAACCAAAGATGGGACAATACAGCTTGGGGATTTTGGAATTGCTAGAGTTCTTAATAGGTAACATCCATTTTAAACTTTGTTTTAATATAATGTTTTCAGTGAAATTTTAATTCATGATGATGTATACATGATGATTTGTAATATCTTTAAGTATCTTAAGTGTCTACAATAATGCTCTTTTGTTCTAGTACTGTGGAGCTGGCTCGAACTTGCATAGGGACTCCATACTACTTGTCACCTGAAATCTGTGAAAACAAACCATACAATAATAAAAGGTATTTAAAATGATATTCATTACATGATATATTTCCTTTCAGTCTTTCTCTGTTGTATTTATTAACCTTCAGAGTATTATTCTAAAATCCATAATGCACATATGTAAACATATATATACTTTTTTTAATATATGATGAGGAGAATTGAAAAGAAGCTATTTCACTATCTTACTAAAGGAACTATAGAAAGAATCACTTTATTATTTAAGTGATAGTTGGAAATAAAATGCTTTCTTTGGTCTTTCTCTTTGTAATAGTCACTTCCTATTGAATTATAATAGTTAATATTTATTGAACACTTACTGTATACCAGGCACTGTTTTGAATGCTTTCTATGTATTAACTCTTTTAATCTTCACAATAACTTTTTGAGTTGTAGGTATTCATCATTAGTCATTTCCTTATAAGGAAAAATAATGTGGAGAGATCCTGGGCATCTGGCTCCCAAGCCCGAATTCCTGTCCCTGAGCTATCCTATGGCTAACAGATTGTCCAATATGGGGATGGAAAGAGGAATTCTGCCGCTGAATTCGAATTACACTTTATTTTCTCTCACTTTTTCTAATTGAAAAATCCCAACCAAGAAACATTGGTCTTAATTTTGAAAGCACCTATAGAAGCCGCAAGGAAGAAAGTGGTGGCTGGCAGTAATGCGTGTATGCATGATTGTTATCCCCCCACCCCCACCCCCCAGCTTTTTTTTTGAGGGTGGAGAGAAGTTGTATTTTCAACCTGAGCAATAGAGGCTGAGACCATTATCCTAACAATGTATTTTTGAAATCAATTTAAATCACACTAATCAGTCTAGTCTATGGAATGTATTATTAGTGGATATTCTAAAGGATACCAGCATTTTCTTTGAGCTAAAGTAATTTTACATTTTAAAGCTATTTCTGTCTCTTGTGGATAAATCAACTGTGAAAAATATCAGTCTTTATCTTTTAAATTAGAATGGATTTAATCATCCATTGGAGAATTTTATATAAAATTAATTTTGTGGGAAAAACGCTTTAAAAATCTAATGGATTTGTGTGTCATCCTTGCGCAGGAGCCATGCTAATCTTCTCTGTATTGTTCCAATTTTAGTGTATGTACTGCTGAAGCAAGCATAGCACAACTAGAAGGACCTACAACTAGAATATACAACTGTGTACTTGGGGGGCTTTGGGGAGAAGAAGAAGAAAAAAAAAGGATTGGGAAGAGGTGTAGACTCAGGTGCCAATCTAAAAAAAAAAACACGAAAAATATAACAGATGAGCATATTTTTCTAAATGTATTTTAAAGTATTAATAGGATCATTAGTTTAATGTTTTTGTTTATACTGTTCAGTATGTAACATGTACAAATCACTAAATAGCTTAATTTCATTTCCATTTTTCCCAGCTGAATCTTGAAATTAAATAGATTTGTGGGGTACGAGTTTATATTTGTAGATTTTTTTGTGAGAGTTCAGGTAAAGATAACCTTAGGATTTCAATAATGGATTTTATTCTTTTCCAATAAGTTCAGCTTTCGGGAACAGTGGATTTGCTTTTGTTGACTTCTGAGAGCCACTGTAGCTCTGAACTATGAGGGTTTTTTCATCCTTTTAAAAAGTGGAAATGGTCCTTTTTTTTTTGAGGACGATTAGCCCTGAGCTAACGTCTGCTGCCAATCCTCCTCTTTTTACTGAGGAAGACTGGCCCTGAGCTAACATCTATGGCTATCTTCCTCTACTTTATATGTGAGACGCCTGCCACAGCATGGCTTGACAAGCAGTGTGTAGGTCCACACCCAGGATCCAGAGTGGCAAATCCTGCGCCACTGAGGCAGAACGTGCCAACTAACCGCTGCACCATCAGGCTGGCCCGTGGTCTTTTCTTCTTTTCTTTTCATTATAAAAATATCTACTTAAAATAAAAGAGAGGAAGAGACCATGTATAAAGAAGGTAGTGTAACTAAGTCTTTAAATTAGGATAAAATAAAATAATACATTTACTCTTTCATAACATTTCAGTTGGCTGTCACAAGTTTATTCTTGCTTAATTTTAGTAAATTAATATTTTTACATTCATTAAAGCAGTATTTTGCTTTTATAATATTTTCTAAGTCAGAGTATTTTGCAAATAATTGAATATAGCAGTTTGACTTGTGAATAAAATAACTAAATGGAATATCCATGAAATTTACTCATTTTGTTCTTTTAAATATCAAATTTCTATCATGAAGAACTTTAAAATAATTACTTGAGCAAAGATTCTTTTTATAATCTGGGATAGCTGCTTTTATCATTTGGTTATGGTTGAAATTTTAAATTTTAAACGATGTCTTATGGAACTCATATTTTTGCAAAGTATTTTTATGCTGTTCTTGGTTCCTTTAAATGAAAAAAATTTTTAAGTAAATTCTGATACCTAGAGAAAATTTCTCATCTTTTTCTTTTTTAGTGACATTTGGGCTCTGGGATGTGTCCTTTATGAGATGTGCACACTTAAACATGCAGTAAGTAGAATTTTCTGAGATGTTTTAAAAATTATGTCGAAAAGTACCTATAATATTTCTATTTTTAAAAAGTTACAAGTCATCTTTCAGGTGAACCTCTTGTGTTAGAAATTCTTGTGTCAGTTTTAAAATTTCTCCTCTGAAGTATAAATTTAAATTGATTTTCTTTTAACATATATGCATGTATTACATATGCATGTTATATATTTGTTATTATATATGTATCATACTTTTTTCCAGAAAATTATTTCTAAAGGCAGAAGTAAATTTGCTATCTTTTTATGTTAGATTCATACAGGAATTTGATATTTTAGCTTAACAAATTTTATTAGTTTCATTTTAGTAATTTCTTTCAAAACACCAAAATTATTTGAGTTTGGAATTTAAATTATCAAACAAATGCTTTTTAACATACTCATTGAGAGATTTTATCAATTTAAATACTCTTTAGTTCAGAGTATTTAAAATTTTCACTTTTGAGACTTTTTTGAGATAGCACGTAATACACTAAAAAGGGGAAGTTCTAAGCCTAAATAGGTTGAATTTTAATCACTTTCTGTTTCAAAAATCTTGCTTTTTAAAAATGCTTCCCTCATTGATTAAACAATCATGTATTTTTGTTACAGAAAACTTAAGAAAGTACATATAAATATAAAGAAGTGAATATTAAAAGTAATTCTTCCAGTCAATAATGAGTACTTGTAATATTTTGAGGTTACCTTCTAAAATTTCTTCTAGATTAATTTATAGAATGAGATTTTTTTTTCCCCCCTCAAAAATTTGATTATATTGTATAAGCAGTTTTAGCGTGTTCTTATTGCCTGATATTATTTGGAGAGTATTATTCTTTGTTGTGTTTCTTCAGGGTTGCATGTTCTTCTACTCTGTTGCCTTAGGTTTTATTTTTCTTTCTTAAGGCGAAAAACATAGACTGCCAAAGTGATGTGGGATGGTAGTTATCAGATCTGTATTTGAAGGAATTGGTCAGTTTTTCTGTGACATGTAGTCATTTTAGGTCTAAATGAGTGTATTTTTTAAAAATATTTTCATCTACATTGTTCATCACTGTTGCTTCTATGTTTTGGAATTGTTTACTCTTAAGTGGACACATGAAATTAAGTAATTCACTAACCTTTATTTATGAAGAATATGTCAGTTGAGAAATAAATGAAAATTCACTGTAGTGAAGGAATAAGAGTAACCTATCTTTTTGCATTTAGGATTCCTTCTTAGGTACATAGATATTTCTAGACATTTGAATTGTATTCAAATTTTAATAAACTGAATGACATATTTTAAATGTGACAGGAGAAGTCAACATTGAACAGAACTCTTTTATAATTGGTATAGTCACCAATGCCTTATTTATAGTATGTTTTATTTCCTTATGTGTATGTTAGGAACATATTGACAGTGTACAACTGTTCTATACTATTTTAGCAGAGATGACAGAAGCTTAATTTTACTTACTTTCAAAATGAAATCTTTAGATTTTAAACTGCCCCGCCTCTGTTTGTTTTTTTTTTTTTTCTTTTCTAACTTCAGGTAGAGATTATATTGTGTTAAATCCTGTAAATATATATTCCTGTTAATATGGCTCATAATCTCCTTTGGAATGTTTGCCACATTGCTGATTCTGTGGCTTTTGGGAGCATTACATGCTTAAAAAAAATAATGGGAACAGTGTTTAAAAGGAAAGTAATTTGTACTTTTGTTTATTTTATTTCCACAAATACTTTTAGTCCTGTAGTTAATTCTTGTTCTAGTTACTCCAGTAGGGGCCCAGGAAGGCAGGTCTTAAGTGAAGGCCGCCAGGTTTGTTTGTTTTACCATCTTGGTTGTTGTCATGTTTTTATAAAATCTTCATTTTAATTAATGCCTGTATCCCATCTTTTTGTGTTTTGAATAAAAATTAGTCTTATAGCAAGTTATAACATTTTAGGAGGACTGCTGGTCTCTTTTAAATATGTTTATAAATAACTAAGTAAACCTTGCTGATACATAGAGAACATATGCTGATTAAAATATTTGGAACAGGATTGTATTTCTGTTGTATTTTGATAGGAAAAGAACTGTTTTTCCTTGTTTATATTCCCATTTTCAATTTATGTACATTTAATATATGTTAATTTATTTTCTGGATTTTAGTTTGAAGCTGGCAATATGAAAAACCTGGTACTGAAGATAATATCTGGATCTTTTCCACCTGTGTCTTTGCATTATTCTTATGAGCTCCGCAGTTTGCTCTCACAGTTATTTAAAAGAAATCCTAGGGATAGACCATCAGTCAACTCCATATTGGAGAAAGGTTTTATAGCCAAACGTATTGAAAAGTTTCTCTCCCCTCAGGTATGTTCTTTTACTTTATTAAAATTGAACAGTAGGGTTATGGTGCTTAACTAGGACATGCCCTCCCCTGTTTTGACGAGAGTACGTCAGAATCTTTGAGTAATGAAGCACCTTTTTCAAACTACATTGGGGTCACCTTCCTTACCATTCTTTTATAACTCCTCCCCTTCCTGTTTGCTTACCAGTTGTGAATCTGTAGTGAGGAAGAGATTCCTCTTGTGTGTCTTGTCTTAACAGTTAATACTTCTGACACTTCTGATGACCAAATGTGTGGTAGTTTTCCCACACCAAGCAATTCTGTGACATTGGCTGGGTGTCTTAGAATTCAATTTAGTTCTGACACTATTTACCTAGGATAGCATCAAATCCCACAGGTTAAGGGCTCAGTCCCACAAGACTGCCCCCACTTTAGAAGCCAATGGCAAGTCCAGGTTGTTACCTGTGCTTCTAACTGACCAGCTATATATCAGAGGTTCCCACGATCCCCCTCCTCAGGTTCGATTAATTTGCTAGAGCAGCTTACAGAACTCAGAGAAACATTTACTTACATTTACCGGTTTATTATAAAGGATACATCTGAATGGCCAGATGAAAGGGGTACACAGGGCAAGTTCTGGAAGGGTCTCAAGTGTAGGAGCTTCTGTCCCTGTGGATGTGGGTTGCACTTCTGGCATGTTTACAACCCAGAAACTCTCTGAATCCCGTCCTTTTGGTTTTTGTGGAGGCTTCTTTACGTAGACGTGATTGATGAAATCGTTAGCCTTTAGTGATTGATTAAACTCCAGCCCCTTTCCTCCTCAGGGGGAGGGGACCATCCTTAGGGGCTTTCCACAAGTCACCTCATTAACAGAAATTCAGATGTGGTTGAAAGGGACTTGTTATGAAAAAAAAGACGCCTTTATGCTTTTACCACTTAGGAAATTCCAAGGTTTTAGGAACTGTATGCAAAGAACTAGATGAAGACCAAATATATATTTATTATAAGTCACAATAGCACAGAATCATTCCTCTGTCTCTTGGGTTTCTGTTGTTTTGTTTTCTGATTTTTTTTATTGTGCTAAAGTGTATTTAACATAAAATTTATTATCTTAAGCATTTTTAAATGTACAGTTCAGTGGTATTAAATACTTTATAATGCTGGGCAACTATCACCACCGTCCATCTTTATAATAGTTTTCGTCTTGTAAAACAAACTCTATACCGATTAACCAGTAACTCCCCACTCCCCTCTCCCCCAAGCTCCTGGCAACCACCTTTTAACTTTGTCTTCTTGGGTTTCTAGCTGTAAAATTATTAAACCTTTCTGTGCCTCACTTTCCTCACCTGTGAACAATAGGATTATAAATATATTGCCATCATGAGGTTTTTTTACAAGAATTAACAGTGATAAAGCACTTTACTTTTATTAAGTAAAGTACTTAATGTCTAGCACACAGTAAGTGCTCAATGTATTCAATATATATTAAATGTTATCAATATATCACTTTATTATCCTAATATAAATATATCATCATAATTTATATGATTACAGTTATATTCTACTTGATAGAAAATGATTGGAAACCATTGTTCTATGGGCATTTGTATGTGGGTGTAATAGATTGTTGACTCACGATTTTTCCTATAGTACTCACATATAGGTCCAAAATAAATATTTATTGAGTTGAATTTAATTTTAATTTGCCAGGATTTACGAAAAATCTCTATCAAATAGCATCAGTTATTGATATAAATACAATCATCTGAAACTGGAATTATTTTACATGTTTTGTATGACTTTTATTAATTTTAAATGATCACTTAAATTCTTCTGTAAATCAGATATCTAGCAAACTCATAGTTTTATTGTGAGGAAGGTGCCCAAATCCTCTGGCTTAACAAAACATCTGTAGGAACAAATACTCTTCAGAAAACAGAGATGTGGGTTTAACTATTATTACCAGGAGAACACATTGGTAAGCAGGAAAGCCAATTAAAATTTGAAAGTTAAAAGTTACTTGTATAGGACATAGCAACAGTCTCTGAAACGTGGGTGTCTTACAAGACTCCTTTGTTATAAAAAACATTTTAAAGGACAGTTTTATGATGCAATGTACTATTGTTTTTTGGAAACTACTAGAGAAGAAAGAAAGACTTCATTTAATCTTGCTGAGGTCTCTTTCCCCCTATACCAGCAGTTAGGACATACAGTCTCAAGGCTGAAGCACTGGAATCCAACTAGTCAGCAATGAAAGAAAATATCCAAGCCTGATATATGCAAAACTTATGTGGAAAGAAAAAGGGGCAGATTACGATTGTTAATAAATGGAGTATTTGACATTACATGTTTAGTATATACATAGCCCCTCGTCGCTATTTAGGCACCACTTAGATTTCATTATTCATAAAAACTTTTATCTTTTGTTCTTAAGATTTATTTTCTACTATATATCACTTGTTCAGTATTCTAGCAAGAAAGTTTGTGATACGTTTTTTTAAGGCTTTAACTTTGAAATAATTTATGAGCTTTCCTGGAACATATGAACTATTGTTTCCAGTATCACTGTAATAGTCTGTACAGTTGTTTGTTTTTTAATCCTTTAATTCTTTCAATGCCATCAGCCAAGGTTAATAGGGACTACTTCTCAATCTTGCAAACCCTGGAAACTTTTTCCTGGATGTGGCTTGACAAATCACAGATAAACTCTGATTCATTAGGAATCTATATTACTAATATAGGAGTAATATAGGTGCTGTACAGTGGAACTTTCTATGATGATGAAGTGTTTATATCTGCATGGTCCAACATTGTAGCCACTAGCCACATGTGGTTATTGAGCATTTAAAATGCAGCAGTTTGACTGAGGACCTGAATTTTTAGTTACATTCAGTTTAAATCTTAATCCAAATAGCTACATATGGGTGGCAACTGTATTGGGCAACACAGCTTAGGAATTCCAGAATCTTCTTGGATTTTACACATCCCATCCTTTTTTTCTGTGAGGAAGATTGGCCCTGAGCTAACATCTGTTGCCACTCTTCCTCTTTTTGCTTGAGGAAGATTGTCACTGAGCTAACATCTGTGTCAGTCTTCCTATATTTTATGTGGGATGCCACCATGGTGTGGCTTGACGAGCGTACTGGGTTTTCTCCTGGCATCTGAACCCCGAACCCTGGGCCGCTGAAATGGAGCACACGAACTTAACCACTCCACCACTGGGCCAGCCCTACATATCCCATCTTTTAATTCATATTTGCATTTACACAAGGAAAAGAAAGACATTCAAACAGTGGAAAAATTTACCCAGTTTGGGACAAGCTGGAGATCATAAGGCACCCATTTTTCTTCCATGATAAAGAAAGAGAAAAAATGCAAATGTTTAGAAGAGAAAACACATTCACACAGTTGTTCTGAATTGACTGTGAAATAGAGTTTCACTTAATTTATCTTCTGGTGCAGTGGTTCTCAAAGTTTAGCATATGTAAAAATCACTTGGAGGGTACTGCTGGGTCCCTCCACTACAATTTCTATTTTAGTACTTCTGAGGTGGAGCCTGAGAATTTGCATATTTAATACGTTCCTGGTGATGCTGATTCTGCTAGTATGAGACTTTGAGAACAACTGCTGTTGGAGGATCCTTAACGGGAAAGATGACCATCTCAGTCATGGTTTTTTGCCTGTTGGAGTTTCTGGTCTGCTACCACTGTGGGAATATTCTCTCCACCAGGCCTGTTTTCTCCTAAAAAAAGAGAAAATTTGCTTGCCTTCCTCTTCCTTACCCAGTAAGAAAAAAAGTAGGCTTAAAATGAGTTAAATCTTTGTTGGCATCATAGTTTTGCACCTAAAGAGGGGAAAAAAATGTAGTGAGTAGGGAGAGAAAATTACTTGCAGGAAAAACTAATGATTTTTTTCTTCTCAAAATATATTCATAAATGCTAGAGAAAAAGAAGTGCGGTGTTTTAGTAATGGTAGAAAGAGACATTTGATAAATTATGTAAGAATTTTCAAATATTTATCCAATAACATGTTTACAGTTATATATTGATAAGAGTTAAAACTCATCGAAGATGCTGAGAAGATTCAGAGTAGAGTTGAAATAACTCAGTGGTTAATCAGAAAGGGATAATAAGATGATTCTTTATCAGTTTTGAAGTAAATGAGGGCTATAGATGCACATAGAATATAGAGGTTATTTCAGAGAGGAGGTAGTTGTGTTGAATTGCTGAGATATAGAACAGGCAAGCAGTGTATTGGTGTCTTTGTGGTACATTAGGTTAGTCTGAGAAGGAAGCTTGTCTGGAGAAGTGAAAAAAATAAATGGGTAAGATTGGGAGGGAGTTTGAATGAGAGGAATTCTGTGAATGGATTACTTGGGTTTAGTTAGTACAGTTTATTTGACAGCATAATTGTGACTGAAAACGGAAAAAAAAAATGTATTCTGATTAATGGGTAGGTTTTTTGTTTTGAAAATTTAACATCTTTTCTAACTCCCCCTCCCCTTTCAATCTAAGCTTATTGCAGAAGAATTTTGCCTAAAAGCATTTTCCAAGTTTGGAGCACAGCCTATACCAGGTAAATGAATTTAATATGAATCCTTTCACCTGTTTGTGATAATCAATATACTGTTATACTAATTAGTAATATCTACTAATTGTACTAGAGATCTATGTAGATATAATAAGTTGGGATAATTGTATGTAAATTTGATCCAGAGAAAATGTATCTTTAAATTATTTATGATATATGACAATATACACTTTCTGATGAATTAATAACAAAATTTCCAGTTCTTATCTGCCTTATTTAAATGAAATCTATCTTGATATCTTCTGTCTTTATCAAATGCTTAGCTGATATTCTTAGAATATTGTCATAGAATGTTATAAAATGTCTTGGTTAAGTGTAAATCTTTATGTAAAATATTTTTCTTTGAGAAATACTTCATATTCTAAAATGTTAACAAGTAAATTAATGTGAGGTCAGTAACCTTACCATTTTTCTTTTAAATGTGGCCAGCAGCAGCAGAATATTTGTAGGATTGTGGGTATGGTTATATATTATGTGTGTATATATATATATAGATAGATAGATTTTTGTGAGAGGGAAATTACATTTTTTCTACGTAAGGTGGTTTCAGAATGGATTTCTAAAATTAGTGGAAGTTATTTAAGATTTGAAGAGTACATTGTTTTTCAAACCTAGTGCTTCTCATGTTTTACTCCATTTTGAGTTTGAGTAAATAAATAAAAATATATACTGTATCATAAAACTGAGTCCATATAAGCTGAAAGTGGTGTGGCAGTGCATCCTAGGAAGGCCAGCTATACCTAGCTCTTCTTAAAGATGCTTAGATCCATCCTGTCAGTGCGCAGAGACTGTCAGTCCCTGAGAAATCAACTTGCTCTAAAAAAATTCATGAGAGACAGTCACACAGCAGAATCAGCCTGTTTCTCCTGGCTGTCAAGCCTCATGAGAAGTCAAGTCTTAATCAAAAGTCTCATTGTCACAAAAGTCAGAAATACTCCATGTCAGCACATTCTTTCCACATAGATAAGCCTACGTAGGAAGTTATTTTGTTGTAAGAGGAGTTGGAAGTATGGAATATTTGGTAGCATGGGGCTAAAATGGAGTTGTATTGCTAATAGGCCTATAAATACTTTATGGGCTCCAATTTCCCATATTAAGCCTCATCCTACTAGTAGCCTTGTCACTGAGCCTGAGAAATGCTCAAAAATCAGATAAGTCATTCTCCCTCTTCTCTGGAAGTGAATGGGAACTATTCGTATCTGTCTCTTGGAATCTTCATTTTTATGCTTTTGTGCCTCCAGCACCTTTTCTGACATACACAGTATTTCTTTGATTATGTTAATACATGTAGCCAGGTTACAGTGTGACTAGGTATATCTGTGTTTTGATTTGATTTTACGGTTGAACTCTCAAAGGGAAATATTTTTTCTGCGCATTTCCTGGTTCATGTTAGGATATAGTTGGAGTAAGTTTGGAAAACCTTACCTTATCACACTATATCTCATATCTTCAACACAAATTACTTATGAATCTCTAAAATACCAATCAAATGGCTAATATTATTTTTATTTTTATAAGAGTTTACTAAATTATATGAATAATGTGTTCATTATAAAAACTAAAAAGAAAATAAAAATTACCCCTAATTTTAACACACACTGTTATATTTAGTATATTTTTTTCTGTGATAACATGCATAATGATTAAATTAGGGTTGCTTTATAAACAAAGGTTTGTTTCTTTTAATTCACAGTGTTATATGGTGAACATTTTCTAATATATTCAAAGATTCTTTGAAGAAGTGAGTTTAATGGTGGTATTTCATGGTGAACTTGCCAGTTAAATTTTTTTCTCCTTTCCCCCTCCTAAAAAGGAAGAATACCTGTTGGAAGAGGTTGATTTAATTGATTTAGCAAATGATAAAATCCTGAGATAGCGAGCAGGCTGGAAGCAGAAGAAAGCAATCTGCTACTCAGGCTGTGGGGGAGTTTGAGCAGAGAGGCACCTTAGCAGATGTGGGAAATGGTTAGGAGAGGAAAGAGGGTTCTGGACAGGGTTGACGTAGACTACTCTTTGACATCCTTTGATATCTTTGAGAGATGTAAGTAGTAGGCTTTCCTTTTAATTACTATGGTTTAATGATTTTTCTTGAATTTATCATTGCTCTAAGCCTCATCTTTGTCTAGCTTTCAATGAGAATTTAAGACATAATGCTGCAGGGTTTATCCTTGTGTATAAATTTTTGTGTTTCTCTGATAATTTCTTTAAAATCAGTTCATAAACATTGTTCCTGATGTAGATTGCCCTCCAGAAAGTTGGACCAATTTAATATTCCCACCAGCAGTGTACAAAGGAACCCATTTCAAGGGACCTTAGCTATGATTGTTTCAGTGTTTATTCTTCAGTAGGTGTGTGGGTATAGACATCATTCAGACTACATATGAAGAAAATATTAAAGTTTCTCATAGTGATGGAATTAATGTGTAACAGTTGCTCTTGAAGTTTATATCTGATTTTGAAAGTAATCTCTAAAATAGTGAATGTTCTTTTTTAAATTTATTTTTAACAGCTTTATTGAGATATAACTCACATACCATTCAGTTCACCCATTTAAAGTCTACAATTCAGTGTTTTTTGGTATATTCACAGATATGTGCAGTCATCACCCACAGTCAGTTTTAGGGGTGTGCTTTTTTTATACGAGAAATTTCAACATCTTAGAGGACTATGGCTTTTTACTTCTTTCAAAAAGTGGCTTTTTGAGCCCCCCCTGATGGCCTAGCAGTTAAAGTTTGGTATGTTCCACTTCAGTGGCCCAGGTTGGGTTCCTGGGCTCAGAACCACACCACTGGTTTGTCAGTAGCCATGCTGTGTTGGTAACTCATACAGAAGAACCAGAAGAACTTACAACTATACACAGCTGTGTACTGGGGCTTTCAGGGGGGAAAAGGAACAGAAAGATGATTGACAAACAGATGTTCACTTAGGACGACTCTTCCCCTGCAAAGAAAAAAAAGTGGCTTTAGTGTAAAATAGTTATAATGAAGGCATTAGCATGTTCTAAGGAGTAAATAAGATGTTTATTGAAAAGTCTCAGAGTCTCTCAAATGATTGTAAAAATGAAAAAGTGATATCTTGAATTTTGAGATTAAAGATTTAATATAAAGAACTCTATCTTTTCACATAGCTAAAAGACCAGCTTCAGGACAAAGCTTGGCTTCTGTTGTGTCTGCTCCAAAAATTACAAAGCCTGCTGCTAAATATGGAGTACCTTTAACATATAAGAAATATGGAGATAAAAAACTACATGAAAAGAAACCACTCCAAAAACATAAACAGGTATGATCATGTTACAAACTGTATATTAGTAACAAATTCAGTTTGACCTTATTTTTATTGCAGCTCAATTCAGTTTTCTTGATATTCATGGGATTGTTTTGATTAAGTTACTAAAGAACATTGCTGTTCTCTGCTTCGCCAGTCTTCTCCAGTCTTCTAAAACTAAGAAGCCTTACAGAAGTCATAAAACAAATTAAGTAGCTATATTAGGTAAAGTAGTTGGTGCAATATAAAAGAAAGTGACGTCATCCATTAAATCACTTTTGAACAACCTAAGCAGAGCCATTTATTTTTGTGCATAAAACAAGTAAATATCTGTGATACGCTTGATAAAAATTTGCAAAAATTTTGTATTTGAGAATTCACAATCAGTTAAACAAATCAAAATCATAGGGCTGGAAGAAATGTGATCATGTGGTCTACTCTATTGTGTTTCAGATGAAAAAATTAAGGCCTGTAAGTGTTTAGGTGACATGCCCAAGAAACACTCAGTGTTAGTTGCAGGACTTTGACGTTTTTCTTCATGTCAATAGCTGCATACTTTGGCATATGGAACCTGTTTTGTTTTGGACTACAGGTATACACATGTACATATACACACACACATGTTTAGATACATATGTGTACACACTGCTGTAAGATAAACTTCACAGTAGAAATAATGATCACTTTGGTTAAAATAGATCATAAAGTAGTTCAAAATGATTACTGTGAAGCAGTCATCAAATAAGTTGTATAAGTCAGCATCCAGTCAGGAAACAGAAAAACCAAAATAATTTGATCAGGGAAAGTTTAATATAAATAATCCTTAACTGTTTTTAGGGAATTAATTTTTAAGGGATAAAGAGAACTCTAAAAGAATACGGAAATAGCAAATATAGGAAGCAGCCACTACTCCTAGTACTCAGACAGAGTACCCAAAGAAGGACAAATTTTGAAATATATCCCCAACCCCACCCTTAAGGCTGAGATTCAGACCTTATTGGGTGTGGTATGGCTGTAACCCACTGGATGGCAGCGTTCACTGAGGTGCCACAAGCTGAGGCTGGCAGACATGAAATTGTCCACTGTGGAGCTGATCAGACTCCCTGGGAACCTGCCCAGAGTACCAGTAAAATGTACTGGCAAGCTGCTTGGGAACCATTGAACTTACTGGGAAAGCTGTTGGATCCTGGTGGAACTTGGCAGGTGCTGCTGAACTCTTTGGGTAGCAGGCTGGGATGCCAGCTGGGCACCAGCAGAATTTGGTGGGAAGCTGGCCTTGAGGGGCTGCTGAAACTCACAGGGATGCTGGCAGGGGCACTGACAGAACTCTCCTGGAAGCTGCCCACAGGGTGAGTGTCACTATGTGTCCCACCCTTCTGCGTGGCTCACTAAAATCTTCCACAAAGCCCTCTTATAGTGTATTATCAGCAAAATCCCTTGTAGTCTAAACTTATAAAGATCGTCTTTACCTTTTTCTTCTAAACCTGCCCTGTCCCTGAACACACTGTCATGCAGCTCTCTTACATGGTGGCTGTTTCCTCTCTAATCCCTTAAGACCACTGGGTCTAGAGGTAGGATGGGGAAGGTGTTTTCCTTGCTTCTCACTGCCAGACTCTTCCCTGCTCCCTAACCCACCCCACCAAACTTTGAGCTTATGCTACCAGACTGTATCACCCGCTATCCCTGTGTGTTAGGGGTATCTGCAGACCCTTGTTTTTTGAGGATTTTAACACCTAACTCAGTGTCAGTCTTCCCAACACTGTCATAATTGTTGGTGATTTCTGTATACAAAAAAGGTGGTCCTTCCAAGGGTACATGGTCTATTTTCTTGATTGTTCTTGTTCAGTGATCTTGTCTCCCACCTTACCTTAGAACTCAAACCTGTAGTCATGCCATCAAATTTGTCACTGTTGACAATAGCAGCTGTTCCATGGTCTCAGTTATAAGCATCCCTCTCCCTGACCACTACTTCCTATGTTTCTAGCTTGTTCCTCGAGGACTCTTGTCTCCAAAACTAATTTGTCCTATTTTGGATCCATGGGTCTTACTAGTTTTTTCATTGTCCCTCTCTTCCTAGTTTTCATTTTCCTTTTCTCGTTTAAATTCCATGTTCTCTCATTATAATAATTTCCAAAACCTCTACTCTTTCTTGCCCCTCGCTTCCATTATTACAAATTACCTGGCAAAAACTTAACTTGGTGAAATCCAACTCTCCACCTCTTTTGTGCCTGATCTTGGGCAATAGAATGTGGTTGGAGAAAACGTACAACCATTCTAACTGGTCTCACTTTAAATTTATAACCAACAGTGTCAAGTGAGTACCTTCTGGCCGCCCTATTATATTTCCTCAGTCCATTTTCTCTCCCACTTTCTAGATGATTATTTCTTACCTTCTTGTTTTTCATTTCAGGCTAATAACCTTGCTTTCTCTTTCACTGAGAAAATAGAAGCAATTGGAAGAAAATTTTCCCACACTCACTACCATTTCTTCCAGTTAGTCATATCTGTTTGTAAATATTCTGCCTTTCTTCCTATTACTTTGGATGATCTGTCTCTGTTTTGATCTAGAGCCACCCCTGCCATTTGTGTACTATTATTATTATGGATTTTTTTGCCTACTAAAGTACTTCATGCTCTCTTCCGCATCATTTGATTTTTCCTCTCTACTGAATCATTCCTGTTAGCAAAAGAACATTGTATATTGTATCTTCAGTCTTTTTTAAAGAAAACCCTTCTCTTATCTCCCGTATCTTCTTCCAGCTACTTTCCTATATCTCTGCTTCCTTTAACAGCACAACTTTCCTAAAGCACTGTCAGTGCTGTCTCCAGTTTCTCTCTTCTCATTTTCTCTTGACCCTATTGCTTTCAGGGCTTTCTTTGTCACGGTTGGTTTGAAACAGCTGTTGCCAAAGACCTCCATATTGTGAAGTCCAGGAGTCACTTGTCTTCTTCCTCTATCTCAGTTTTTGACTAGCTTGATTACTGCCTCCTTCTTTGAATATTTTCTTTACGTGAATCCAAAGTATTACATTCTTCTCGTTCTCCTACCTAATTGACTGCTTTTCTTAGCCTACTTTCAAGTTCCTCCTCATGTCCTTGACTTTTAAATGCTGAAGTACTTACATACTCAGTTCTTGGATATCTTGTCTCTTGTACCATACTCTCTCTCTAATTGGCAGCATCTGTGAACTGACGCCCGAATTTATATCTCCAGCCTGGACTCCTTCCCTTAACTCCAGACTCATATCTGTCTTAATATCTCTAATTGGATTTCTAATAGACATCTCAAAATTAATATATGTGAAACTGAACTCCTGATTCCACCCCTTCCCCAAACTGATCTTCCTCATTTCAGTAAATGGCAATTCCATCCTTCTATTTGTTCTCATCAAAAACTTTTGGTGTCATCACTGACTACCCTTTCAACATCACATCCTGTTGACCCTGCCTGCAAAATATATTCACAGTCTGACTGCTTTTCATTGTTTTATCACCACATTAGTCCTAGCCACCCTCATTTTTCACCTGGGCTATAATAGTAATCTTTTTACTGTCTTACTGTTTTCAAGCTTAGTTCCTTCAGTCTGTTCTCTCTTGAGCAGCCTAAATACTTTCACGATGAAGGTCAGGTCATTGTACTCTCCTGCTCAGAGGATTCCAGTGGCTTTTCATCTCACTCAGAGTAAAAATCAGAATTCTTACAAAGACCTACAGAGCCCTCTGATGCCCTTACTACCTCTCCAAGCCTCATTTTCTACTCCCCCTTGCTACTCCCAATCCAGCCATGCTAAACCTGTTGCCTTCAAACATGCCAAGCACTTATCTGAAAAAATGTGTTTATACTTGCTGTCCACTTTTCCTGGAGCACTCTCACTTAGGAAAACTGTGTGGTTCTCTCCCTTACATCCTTCAGATCTGTGCTCAAAGCTTGCTTAATGAATAGAACCTTCATCTTTGATCACACTATGTCAAATAACAACTGTCCTTCCACCCCATCACAGCGATTTATCTGCTTTGTTTTTCTCCGCATTATCGCTGTTTAAAGTACTATGTGTTTTTCATGTCTTTGCTTGTTGCTGGTCTCTTCCATTACAGTGTAAGCTCTATGAGAGCAAGGATTTTTGTTGTTATTGTTCACTGGTTCCTGGCAAATAGTTCCTGGCAAGAAGTAGGCACTCAATAAATATTTACCTCATAAATTAATGAGTGAATAGTTCAATGAGTAGTAACTTAGACTTTGTCAAGTCACTGCCTGCTCATTCTTTAAAAGAATGAATAAAAACCAAAAATTTTAGTCAAGCTCTCTATAAAAGACATTTTGTTATTATTTTTAGGAAATTGATAACTATTGAAAATAAAACCTGGAGAGAAAAACTAATCATAGTCAACTCTCTTGAGAACACTGGAATATGTCTTTATTCCAAAAGGTCAACAGTAGGAAAAAAATAGTTTTAGTAACTGATTTCTATAGTTAGAAAAATAAGTAGTCTGCTAAGATTATTATTAATAGTAGTAGTAAAGGTACTAAAAATTAATATAATTCCTTTAACTTCCTGTTGTAACACCAAAATTCAAATCTAATGATCCTTAGAGTCAGGCTTATTGACATAAAAAATGTATAAAGTATGTTCATGTAGAAAACGTTTAGTGGCAAAGTCCCACCCTACCAAATAAATGTCATACTCATGCCCCAGGTTTGAACTGCATGCAATATACTAATCTCCCATAATGCTCCTGAATTCTGAGTCAGGGCTAAATTGGATGTAGCACTAGTTAATGACTATACCCTGTATGTACTTTTTCCTTTCTTGTCTTTGTTCATTACATACCCTCTCCTCCTTTTAAAGTGTTCTTTTCTTTTCTTCTTTCTTCTGCATAGGTACATGTGACATTGATCATGTACTATTCTGTGAGCCCTCAAAGAGTACAAAGTAAAGACCATATTTGTTCTTCCCTGAAATCTTATAGTCTAACTAAAAAGACAAAGCTCTGAAAAAAAGCAAAAGGAGCCGTTTGTGTGATAAATGTTCACACTGTTAGCTTATATATTAAAGAATATAATGTTCGCTCTATGTCCTAGGACACTGCCACATGGGATTACAGTTTTCCACTGCTCTAAGGGAGGTAGGAGAAACCTCAAATAACTTTTTTTCCAAAAACCTTTTTTGTTTCTTTGCTAATTATCCCTTTCCCTCAAATAAAAGCAGGAAAATAATTTCTTCCTTATCTGAACTCCTTAGCACCTCATATGTGTCTTCTTAATGTTATTTTTATTAAAAAAATTGTCAGCTCTCTGAAGCTAGGGACCGTGTGTTATACATTGTGCACAGAGTAAGCTCCTAGTAAGGTTCTTTTTAAAAAATGAGTGAAAAAATGATTGAATAGAGTGAATTCCAAATCAGTAAACAAATATTCTTTAATATTTTAACAGCACTTAATAGGATTAAAGGCCAAATAAAACCTCTGCTTTTAGGCACAAGCAGAAAGCCAGTGTTTTTGAGCTTTTATTCTTTTTTTTACCACCACCTCCCTGCCTTGTTGTTTTGCTACCTTTTTCTTCCCCCTTCTTTTTTTTTTTTAATTTTTTAATTCTGGTCTAAATAGTTTATAAAATTGTGAAATTTCAGTTGCACATTTATATTTGTCAAACACCATGAAAATGTGCCCCTGCACCCCTTGTGCCCACTCTCCCCGCCCCCCCCCCCACTTCCTCCTGGTAACCACTAAATTGTTCTCTTTGCCCCTAAGTTTGTTTATATTCCACATATGAGTGAGAGCGTATAGTGTTTGTCTTTCTCTGTCTGGCTTATTTCGCTTAACCTGATGCCCTCAAGGACCAATCCATGTGCTTGTGAGTGGGATGATCATGTCTTTTTTTTGTGGCTGAGTAGTATACAATGGCATACCATTGTATATATATATACCACGTCTTCTTTATCCAATCATCAGTCATTGGGCACTTGGGTTGCTTCCATGTCTTGGCTCTTGTGAATAATGCTGCAATGAACATAGGGTACACATGTTACTTTGGGTTGTTCATTTCAACTTGTTTAGGTAGATACCCAGTAGTGGGATAGCTGGGTCATATGGTAATTCTATTTTAAGTTTTTTGAGAAATCTCCGTACTGTTTTCTATAGTGGCCGTGCCGTTTTGCATTCTCACCAGCAGTAGATGAGGGTTCCCTTTTCTCCACAACCTCTCCAACATTTATTATTTCTTGTCTTGGTGATATAGCCATTCTAATGGGCGTAAGATGATATCTAAGGGTTGTTTTGATTTGCATCTCCCTGATGATTAGTGATGTTGAGCATCTTTTCATGTACCTATTGGCCATTTGTATATCTTCTTTGGAAAAGTGTCTGTTCATATCCTCTGCCCACTTTTTGATTGGGTTGTTTATTTTTTTGTAGTTCAGTTGTGTGAGCTCTTTATATATTATGGAGATTAACCCCTTACTGGATATATGATTTGCAAATATTTTCTCCCAGTTGGTGGGTTGTTTTTTCATTTTGATCTTGGTTTCCTTTGCCTTCCAGAAGCTCTTTAGTCTCATGAAGTCCCACTTGTTTATTTTTTCTTTTGTTTCCCTTGTCTGAGTGGACATCATATTTGTAAAGATCCTTTTAAAGCTCATGTCAAAGAGCATACTGCCTGTATTTTCTTCCAGAGGTTTTATGGTTTCCGGTCTTACCTTTAAGTCTTTGATCCATTTTGAGTCTATTTTTGTGTGTGGGGAAAGATAATGATCTACTCTCATTCTTTTGCGTGTGGCTGTCCAGTTTTCCCAGCACCATTTATTGAAGAGGCTTTCCTTTCTCCATTGTATGTTCTTGGCTCCTTTGTCAAAGATTAGTTGTCTGTATATGTGTGGTTTTATTTCTGGACTTTCAATTCTGTTCCGTTCATCTGTGTGCCTGTTTTTGTACCAGTACCGTGCTGTTTTGATTACTATAGCTTTGTAATGTGTTTTGAAGTCAGTGATTGTGATGCCACCAGCTTTGTTCTTGTTTCTCAGGATTGCTTTGGCTATTCGGGGTGTTTTGTTGCCCCAAATAAATTTTAAGATTCTTTGTTCTATTTCTGTGGAGAATGTCATTGGGATTCTGATTGAGATTGCATTGAATCTGTAGATTGCTTTAGGTAGTATGGCCATTTTAACTATGTTTATTTTTCCAATCCATGTACATGGAATATCTTTCCATTTCTTTATGTCATTATTGATTTCTTTCAGTCATGTCCTATAGTTTTCCTGGTATATATCTTTCACCTCTTTGATTAAATTTATATCTAAATATTTTATTCTTTTTGCTGCAATTGTAAATGGGGTTGTATTCTTAAGTTCTTGTTCTGTTAGTTAGTTATTAGAGTATAGAAATGCCACTGATTTTTGTATGTTGACTTTGTATCCTGAAACTTTGCTATAGTTGTTGATTATTTCTAGTAGTTTTCTGCTGGGTTCTTTAGGGTTTTCTATATGTAAAATCCTGTTGTCTGCGAAGAGCAAGAGTTTTGCGTCTTCAGTGCCTATTTAGATTCCTTTTAATTTTTTTTCCTGCCTAACTGCTCTGGCCAAAACCTCTAGTACTATGTTGAATAAGAGAGATGATAGTGGGCACCCTTGCCTTGTTCCTGTTCTCAGCACAATGGCTTTCAGTTTTTCCCCATTGAGTATGATGTTGGCAGTGAGTTTGTCATATATGACCTTTATTATGTTGAGATATTTTCCTTCTATACCCATTTTATTGAGAGTTTTTATCATGAACAAATGTTGGATCTTGTTGAATGCTTTCTCTGTGTCTATTGAGATGATCATGTGGTTTTTGTTCTTCAGTTGTTAATGTGTTGTATCACATTGATTGACTTGCAGGTGTTGAACCATCCCTGTGTCCCTGGTATAAATCCCACTTGATCGTGGTGTATGATCTTTTTAATATTTTGCTGTATTCGGTTTGCCAGTATTTTGTTGAAGGATTTTTGCATCTATGTTCATCATTGATATTGGCCTGTAATTTTCTTTCTTTGTGCTGTCCTTGTCTGGTTTTGTGATCAGGGTGATGTTGGCCTTGTAGAATGTGTTATGAATATTTCCATCTTCCTCATTTTTTGGAATAGTTTGAGAAGAATAGGTAATATATTGTCTTTAAATGTTTGGTAGAATTCTTCAGAGAAGCCATCTGGTCCTGGACTTTTATTTTTGGGGAGGTTTTTGATACTGTTTCAATCTCTTTACTTGTGATTGGTCTATTCGCATTCTCTATTTCTTCTTGATTCAGTTATGGGAGGTTGTAAGAGTCTAAGAATTTATCCATTTCTTCTAGATTGTCCGGTTTGTTGGTGTATAGTTTTTCATAATATTCTCTTAAAATCTTTCATATTTTTGTGGTATCCATTGTAATTTCTCCTCTTTATTTCTAATTTTATTTATTTGAGGCTTCTCTCTTGTTTTCTTAGTCTGGGTAAGGGTTTGTCAGTTTTGTTTATCCTCTCAAAGAACCAGCTCCTTGTTTCATTGATCCTTTTTACAGTTTTTTTGTTTCAATTTCATTTATTTCTGCTCTAATTTTTATTATTTCCCTCCTTGTGCTGAGTTTGGTCTTTGTTCTTTTTCTAATTCTGTTAGGTGCAGTTTAAGATTGTTTATTTGAGCTTTTTCTTGTTTGTTAATGTGGACCTGTATTGCTATAAATTTCCCTGTTAGGACCGCTTTTGCTGCGTCCCATAAGGGTTGATATGGTGTGTTTTCATTCTTGTTTGTCACCAAATGTTTTTTGATTTCTCCCCTTGTTTCTTCAATGACCCATTGGTTGTTCAGTAGTATGTTGTTTAGTCTCCACATTTTTGTTCCTTTTCCAGCTTTTTTCTTCTAGTTTATTTCTAGTTTCATGGCATTATGGTCAGAAAAGATGGTAGATATGATTTCAATCTTAAATTTGTTGAGGTTTGCCTTGTTTCCCAATATATGGTCTATCCTTGAGAATGTTCCGTGTGCACTTGAGAAAAATGTATATTCCACTGTTTTTGGCTGGAGTACTAAGTTTATCTGGTCTAGTTTTTCGTTTAAGTCCACTATCTCCTTGTTGACTTTTTGTCTGGATGATCTCTCCATTGATATAAGTGGGATGATGAGGTCCCCTACTATTACTGTGTTGTCATTGATATCTCCTTCTAGGTTTGTTAATAGTTGCTTTCTGTACTTTGGTGCTCCTGTGTTGGGTGCATGCATGTTTATAAGTGTTAAGTCTTCTTGGTGGAGAGTCCCTTTTATCATTATATACTGCCCCTTTGTGTCTCTCTTTACCAGTTTTATCTTGAAATCTACTTTGTCTGATATAAGTATGGCAACCCCTGCTTTCTTTTGTTTACGCTTAACTTGGAATATTGTCTTCCATCCCTTTACTCTGAGCCCATGTTTGTTTCTAGAGTTGAGATGTCTTTCCTGGAGGCAGCATATTGTAGGGTCTTGTTCTTTAATCCATCCTGCCACTCTGTGTCTTTTGATTGGAGAATTCAATCCGTTTTCGTTTAGAATGATTATTGATATATGAGGGCTTAATACTACAATCTTATCACACGTTCCCCAATTCTTCTGCATATCCTTTGTTTTTCATCCTGTGTATTTCGGACTTCCAATTTGATTAGGTAGTTTTCTCTGTTGGTTTTCTGCTTTCTCTCCTTGTTTATCATAGATGTCTCTGTTCTAATTATTTGTTTAGTGGTTACCCTTAGGTTCATATAGAAAATCTTGTAGTTAGATAGTCCATTTTCTGATAGCCTCTTGTTTCCTTAGACTATACTGATTCCATCCCTTTCCGCTTCCCCTTCTAAGTTATTTCTGTCATATCTTTTTCCAACTTGTGTTGTGAATTTGTGGTTAAAAAGATGAGATCATTTTTGTTTTGATGTTTTCCTTTTCTTTATCCTTGATGTTAGAGTTAAGTGTTTGCTAACCTGATCTGATAGAGAGCTGCCATTTTCGTATTATTGCCTACCTATTCATCTCCTTGCTCAAGGCTTTGTAGCCCCTTTCCGGTTTTTTTCTTTTTTTCAGGTATGAGGTCTTTCTTGAGGATTTCTTTGTTGGGGGGGGGACGTGTCTTGTGGAAATGAACTCCCTTAGCTTTTGTTTATTTGGGAAAGTTTTTATTTCTCCATCATATTTGAAGGAGATTTTTGCTGGCTAGACTATTCTTAGCTGGAAGTTTTTGTCTTTCAGGATTTTGAATGTATCATTCCACTCTCTCCTAGCCTGTAAGGTTTCTGCTGAGAAATCCACTGAAAGCCCGATAGGGGTTCCTTTGTAAGTTTTCTTCTGCCCAGCTCCCCTTAGCATATTTTCTTTGTCCCTGACCTTTTGCCAGCTTCACTACTATATGCCTTGGAGTGGGTCTTTTTACATTGACAAAGCTAGGAGATCTGGAGGCCTCTTTCTCAAGGATTTCCAGCTCCCTCCCCAGATTTGGGAAGTTCTCAGCTATTATTTCTTTTTTTTTTTTTTTTTAAAGATTTTTTTTATTTTTTCCTTTTTCTCCCCAAAGCCCCCCCGGTACATAGTTGTATATTCTTCGTTGTGGGTCCTTCTAGTTGTGGTATGTGGGACGCTGCCTCAGTGTGGTTTGATGAGCAGTGTCATGTCCGCGCCCAGGATTCGAACCAACGAAACACTGGGCCGCCTGCAGCGGAGCGCGCGAACTTAACCACTCGGCCACGGGGCCAGCCCTCAGCTATTATTTCTTTGAACAAGCTTTCTGCTCCATTCTCCTTCTCTTCCCCCTCTTGAATACCTATAATCCTTGTGTTGCATTTCCTGATTGAGTCAGATATTTCTCTGAGAGCTTCTTCATGTCTTTTTAGTCTTAGTTCTCTCTTCTCCTCCCTCTGAAGCATTTCTATAGTATTATCTTCTAATTGGCTGATTCTCTCCTCCATATTGTCAGCTCTGTTGTTTAGGGAATCCAGATTTTTCTTTGTTTCATCCATTGTGGTTTTCATCTGTAGCAATTCTGATTGGTTCTTCTTTATGGTTTCAATCTCCTTTGTGAAGAAGCTCCTGAATTTGTTAATTTGTCTTTCTGTGTTTTCTTGTAACTTGTTGAGTTTTTTTATGATAGCTGTTTTGAATTCTTTGTCATTTAGTTATGGATTTCTCTTCCTTCAGGGTTGGTTTCTGGGTACTTGTCACTTTCCTTGTGTTCTGGGACTTTAATATTCCTACTCATACTGCTTGATGGGGTAGATTTTTGCTTCCTCCTGTTGTTTTTATCAGGTCACAGCTGCCATGTACTGCCACTGGATGGAGATCAGGCACTGTGTATTCTGGGCCTGGCACGATCAGGGGCTCCAGCCACTGACTGCTTTTCTCTCTGAGCGACTGATCGATGGCAGTTCCGGAGCACCGGGCAGGGGGAGGGGTACTCTCGTTCCCCAGTGCTTCCCCCAGCCCCTCCTTGTCTCTCTGAATGGAGCTCCGGGTGATTGCAGGACTGTGCACTTTCCCTTTCTCTGCCACTGCTGCCAAGCTCTCCGTGCCATGCTCTGGACAATTCTGGGGCTGCAGTACTGAGTGGGGGCAGGGCATCTCTCTTCCCTGCGCTCTTTCCCTTCTGTGGCTGCCACTCTCTCTGCACTGAGCTTCGAACAACTCTGGGGCTGGAGTACCAGGTAGGGGCTGGGCGCTCTCTCAGCCATGCCCTTTCCCCTCCATTGCTGCCACTGTCTCTGCACCGAGTTCCAGATGGCTCTGGGGCTGCACACTTTCCCCGCCGCCACTAGCCCCCTCACTGCACTGTGCTCTGGATGATTCTGGGACTGTAGTAGGGTGGGGATGGGGCACCCTTCTCACCTGCACCCTTCCCGCTGCCACAGCCTGTCTCTCACCACAGAATTCCTGTGGATCAGCTTCCACTTCCTCCAGAGGATCCAGCCCCACCACCACCTTCAGGCGTATGGCTGTGTGGGTCTCCCAAACGTCTTTTGTGACGTGTATATGTCGTCTGTTGGTGTATGAATGTCCCTTTGGTTGTATCTTAGAGGGGAGAGTCCAAGGGAAGAGGTCACTCCACCATGATGCTGATGTCACCCTTGAGCTTTTATTCTTAATGCTTAAAGGTAACTACTTCAGTGTGAGATAATGAAGAGAAAGCTTTAGAGCATTTGAAATCAGTTCTTTACATATGTGTCTAATTTCTGAGATAGAAACTGATTTCTATTAAAGTTATTTGGTTTTTTGAAGTTATTTAAGTAATATAATGTTTATTTTCAACTTTTTTCTATAAAGTATGTATTTTAATAAATTTTCTGTAGTCTTTTAGTATGGTTTTGACAGTTTTATATAATAAAAGAAGAAAGAACCATATTCCCAATATCCAAATACTACATTTAATTTAACTTAATTTTGTTGTGGGCCCTTCCAGTTTTTATTCAAATATACATTGCCTGTATTTTTATTGTGGCTCTGATAGCATACAGAAGATAGCATATCTTCTGATGTCTTTATTTAATATTGTATATACTCTTTGTAAATTTTTATTTATTATTATCAGTGGTTATATTTCATTGATATGAAGTCAGTCAGATTGATTGCATTCTTATAAATGTCTTTTTAAAAAATCATGCCCTGGAATCAAAATTTCTTTGGAGATATATTTATTTCTTCTCATGGAGTTCAGTGAAATACGGATTCACCATAAAGATATTCATCAATATGAAATGTAGACTTTTCAGATTTTTGTTTATTCCAAAATGGTTTTTATGAATACAGTCCATTTTAACAATTGGTTTATACACATACAGAATCTACGTCCTACCAAGGAATGAAATTACCATGGAGAGGAGGGGTGTTATTAGCTCAATAAGGAATATACACTTCGGTGGAGTTGTAGAAATACAGTCATCCTGTTTCTTGACCAAGTTTTAGCCTGACAGAATGGAGAGATCAAAACTCTTGGTGAGATGGGACCAATGATATAAGAGAAGGCTCCTTTGTATATATATATACCACATCTTCTTTATCCTTTCATTTATCGATGGGCACTTAGGTTGTTTCCATATCTTGGCTATTGTAAGTAATACTGCAATGAACATTGAGATGTGTATATCTTTTCGAATTAGTGTTTTTATTTTCTTTGGATAAATACACAGAAGTGAAATTGCCAGATCATATGGTAGTTCTATTTTTAATTTTTTGAGGAACCTCCATAGTTTTTTCCATAGTGGTTATACCAATTTTCATTTCCACCAACTGTGCACAAGCGTTCCCTTTTCTCCCCATCCTCACCAGGACTTGTTAATTCTTGTCTTTTTAGTAGTAGCCATTCTGAGAGGTGTGAGGTAGTATCTCATTGTGGTTTTGATTTGCATTGCCCTGATGATTAATGATGTTGAGCATCTTTTCATGTACCTGTTGCCATCCTTATGTCTTCTTTGGAAAAGTGTCTATTCATATTACTCAGCCATAAAAAAGAATGAAATCTTACCATTTGCAACAACTTGCATAGACCTAGAGGGTATTATGCTAAGTTAAATAACTCAGTCAGAGAAAGACAAATACTGTTTGATTTCACTTATATGTGGAAGCTAAAAACCAAAACAAATGAATAAACAAAAGAAAATAGAATCAGACTTATGGATACAGAGAACAAACTGGTGGTTACCAGAGGGGAGAGGGGTGAAGGGATGGGTGAAATAGGTGAAATGCATCAAGAGGTAAAAACTTCGAGTTATAACATTAATAAGTCATGGGGATCTGAAGTACAGCATAGAGAATATAGTCAATAATATTGTAATGTTGTATGGTGACAGATGGTAACTAGACTTAGTGTGGTGATTGTTTCATAATGTATAAAATTATCAAATCACTATGTCATACACCTGGAACTAATATAATATTGCCTGTCAATTATACTTCAATAAAACAAAAGAAGGCTCCTCAGCTTTGGGCAGGATCGTAGCCAAGTGTTTAATCTGTTTTTTCGTATGGCTGATGGAATCAAATAATATGTTGGTTTTCTTAATGTTTCCTCTCATTTTCAGTTAATATTTATTCAGTATGCAAGAGCAGCATGCTGTGGAATTTTCAGATTCCAGTTAATCTGAATAATAGATACCATTCTATCAAATATTCTGAATGACTGATAAATAATTTAGTTGATTGTTATAAGTGTTTTGGATTTCAGGCAAGGTTGTTGCCCTTAAAAATTTTAGGCAAATAAGCATGATTTTCTAAACCAGACCATTGAGAAGTAAATAATAACCAGCACTTGAAATATCATATAGCTTAATTAAAAACATTTCACTTAAAACTAAATCTGTATGCACAACAGTGTGAATGTACTTAATGCCAAAGAATTGTACACTAAAAAAATGGTTTAAATGGTCAATTTTATGTGTATTTTACCACAATGAAAAAAATAGAAAAAAATTTAAGAGGAATATTTTAAAAAAAGAAAAAAGGAGATGGCAATCAAATATGTGAAAAGTTTTTTGAATCTAACAAAAGAATTGAAGGAAAAAACTAAATGTCTAAATTATTTTAATTATGATTTTTAAAATATTTTTTCTTTGGTTTTTACGTAACTTATATTTCTTTTGAAAAGCCTTATTTTTTTCCCAGACAATCTAAAGCATATTTTGGATTCAGATTCATAATGGCTTTTTGGAATTTTTAATTTAACTTCCTATTAAGCTTGAAAATGAAAAGTTTATAAGGAAAACCATAACCACTTGATGATACTGTCTATCATTTTTTAATTGCAAAACGTTAAGCTAATATGGATTGGTATTATTACTCAGCATATCATAAAAATAGTTGCACGTCATAAAAACTTTCTTTACTCCAGTTCTCATAATAATCGCTTATTTTTTTAAAGGCCTCTGTTAAAACAAGGGAGTAATTATTAAACCACCAGAGGGAGCTCCATGAATATGTTTCAGTATTTTGGTTCTGATTTTAAAAAAGAAACACAAAACAAAACATTTCTCCAAGTATGGATGTTTTATGTTACCATATTTTTCTCTTCTGTGTAGAAATAGTGTTCTGAAAATACCTGTATGATCTGAGAGGAACAGCTTGGGATTTTTATTTCACAAATATTTGAGTATCATATATAAGGCAAATGGAACGTCAAACGATGAATATCATTTTTGCCTTCATATAACTTACCCAATAGTATGTAGGTGTATTAGTTAAACATTTTCTTCTTCTTTTTGCACACTATTGTGTAATCTAGTAAAAACCTGGTTATTTATGGTGAGATGCTGTATTATTTGCATTAATGTTTTTTAATTGTTTGGTATTGTGGTTCACAAATTTCGATACCAGTGCCAGACCTGCTGCCTAAGAGTTAACCTGTCAAACTTGGCAAAATATGGCATGCAGGGCTCTAGCTCCAGATATTATGATTCAGTAACTCTTGGAGATATGTGTTTTTTAAAAGCTGCTTTATTGAGATGTAATTCACATCCTATACAATTCATCCATTTAAAGTTTTGAATCAAATGACTTTTAGTGAGGTCACAGAGTGTGCAACCATCACCACAATCAATTTTAGAACATTTTCATCACCTCCCCAAAAGGTCTTTTTCCCGTTAGCATTCATTCCCCATTCTTTCCCCACCTCTGTAGTCCTAGGCAACCGCTAATGTACTCTCTCTATAGATTACTTATTCTAGATGTTTTATGTAAATGAATCATACAATGTGTGGTCTTTTGTGACTGGCTTCTTTTACTTAGCATAATGTTTTCAAGGTTGTAACATGTATCCATGTTGTAGCGTGTGTCAGTACTTCATTTCTTTTTATTGCCAAATATTCCTTTGTATGGAAGGAATATATATTTTTATAAAACTCTTGTGTAACATTCCCACCAGTTTAAATTCCGTATACACAGAACACACTTCGAAATGTTAGCTGTGTGTTTGTAATACAATAAAGAGCATTACCTAAAATTGTTTTTTTTTCTTGTACTTCAGTCATAGTGCCCATAGAGCTCTAGACACAGCTCTTGACTATTTTAAAATTGGACTGTGCTATCTATTAGTCGTGACAAAACCATGACTTTTAGTTGAATTTTAGTGGGTGAAAAACAGGCACTTTTTCTTTTAAGTAATAGATGGAAAGTAACAGACTCTACTACACAAAGTATTTTATGGAACTTAGGGGTGTGTGTATATGTGTGTGTGTGTGTGTGTACGTATGTGTATGTTCATTGAGTCTGGGTGTGAAATATGTTTCTTACTTTGGGTTACTTTTAGAAAAAGTTTGAAAGCTATCGTTATTTAAATATTTCAGGGGCCAGTCCCGTGGCCGAGTGGTTAAGTTCACGTGCTCCACTGCCGCGGCCCAGGGTTTCACTGGTTCAGATCCTGGATGCAGACGTGGCACCGCTCGTCAGGCCACGGTGAGGTGGCATCCCACATACCACAACTAGAAAGACCTACAACTAAGATATACAACTATGTACCAGGGCGGATTTGGGGAGATAAAGCATAAAATAAATAAATAAGTATTTCAGTATTATTGTCATCTCAACCCTAGTGTCTTTTCTGCAGTTAAGTGGTGAGTTATATGGTTAGCTTAAATAAGAGTTAAATTGAAATAACTAACGAAAGTTAGAGGTTAGGAGTTAGGAACTAATAATGCAGTGAGGGCGTGGGATAGTCCTGGGAACCTACTGCTTGGGTCATTTTGTCAAGGAGTAAACTTACTATTTAGTCATGCTGTGAGGTTTATTATATAGCTTTTAGTTAAAACATATTGGTTTTTATTTTATTTTATTAGTATTATTTTTTTAAGATTTTATTTTTTTCCTTCTTCTCCCCAAAGTCCCCCGGTACATAATTGTATATTCTTCGTTATGGGTCCTTCTAGTTGTGGCATGTGGGATGCTGCCTCAGCGTGGTTTGATGAGCAGTGCCATGTCTGCGCCCAGGATTCGAACCAAGGAAACACTGGGCCGCCTGCAGCGGAGCGTGCGAACTTAACCACTCGGCCACGGGGCCAGCCCCAGTTAAAACATTATTGAATCAATGAAATGGATTTGTTTTATGATGGTTTGATTAAAATGCCTAAGCGCATTATAAGAAAATCATTACATTCATTTTATGAGTTTATCAGCCCATTGGGTGGTGTTACATATTCTAAATATCATCTTTTTATTGTGCTCATATTAAATAATGTATTCATTAAAATAAATTAGTTGCATTTCATAAGGAGGAAATTATGTTTAAATTATATGTCATTTTGCTCTCTAAGGAAGCAGGAACTTTAAACATATTTTTAAATTTTTTTTAATAAAAGTAAACTTATATGTGCCTTTCTAGTTCTCTTTTATATATTGTGAGGAATATAATATTTTAACAGTGATATATTTCTGAAATTAATTTTATTTCATATTGATTGAGCGTCATATTTATTTTGTAATATTCTGAATTTGCTTTCAGAATTTTGGTCATTTTACAAAATTTAGAAAATTGAAGCAATAAGTGCTTCATAACATTGACTTCTGCTAAAATACTGCTGCTATTATAATGAAGTTGTAAGTGGAGATGCGTTTAATGATTTAATCAAATGCTGAATTATTTTAATAATAACACAAATGACCATTGAAGTAATTTTTTAAAGTAGTATCTGCTTTCTTTTGTATTGAAACCCAACATAGGTAAATAATTTTGTGCAGTGTTCCTTTGTATATTCATTTTTTTCTAAGGTAGCTGAAAAATGTAAAAACTGGTGGTATGATACATTACTTAGAGTTTCCTGCAAGTATTTGTAATCTTTTTTGGTATGTAGAATGTATTTTGAATTGTTTGAAAAATTGATCATACAGTACGCTTAACCTTGATTACAAAATTTGAGTAGTTAGCAAAGGATTAAAAAAAAAGGAATACCATGGGTCAGTTACACTTATGAGCATACATGCAGAACTCCTAAAAAGTTTTTTTTTAAAAGGCAAATGAAATCAAGCAATTTATTAAAAGAACAATTTAATGTTTATCAAATAGAATTCATTTCAGGAATACCAGGGATGATTCAATAGTAGGAAACTGATTACTGTAATTTCACTACATTGGCAGATTAGAAGAGAAAGACTATGTGTAAATTATCTTAGTAGATACTGAAAGTTCAGTAAAATTTAACACATTTTTGTTTTAAAAACTTCTTTCGTTGTATACATTAAATATGTACAACTTTTTGTATGTCAATCATACCTCAGTAAAGTAGTTTAAACAACAAAAACTTCTTTGATTCAAGAAATACAGAAGGGAGAGTACTTAACTTGATATGGTTATATATATACCAGAAACCTCTGTCAGGCATTATGCATAAGATGAACAATTGGAAGCATTACCAATAAAGTCAGTAACAAGACAAGGATATTTGCTATGATTGCTGTTGTTTAATATGCCAGAAGTCCTGGTGAATGCAATTAAAAAGAGAGAGAAATGAGAAACTTAAGTATTTGGAGAAAAGAGAAAACATAGACATTATTTACAGATTATATGATTACCTATATAGAAAATGCTAGTGAAGCAGCAAAAAACTATTAGTGAATTCAGTAAAGGGACCTGATAGAAGTTCAACATGCAAAAGTGAATAATCAGTTAGAAAATGATTGGGACAAACTCTTGCAAATACTTTAGAATAGACCTAATGAAGAAAGTAGAAAATAACTGTGAAAGAAAGGAAGCAACATCAGTGTGATACTGTATATCAACAAAGAAAGCAAATGTAGATACAAACAATAACATAGATGAATCCTGCAAACAATGTTGAGCAACTAAGCAAGATAGAAAACAATATGTATTGTGTAATTCTGTTAATATAAAACTCAGAAAAAAACTAAACTGTAGTGTTTAGGAAGGCATGTATAAGGGGCATAACAATAAAGAAAAGCAAGATGATAATGACAAAAGTCAGGATGGTGGTTACCTCTGTGGTAGAGGGAGAACTTGTGGAAGGGCAGGTAGAGGGTTTGTGGAGGTTGGCAATATTCTATTTCTTGACTTGGGTGGTAGTTACATGGGTATTTCCTTTATATTTGCTAACCTCTGTGTATATCTTTTGCCTACTTTTCTATAGGTAACTTTATACCACAGTAAAAAAAGCAAAAGGGGAGATGGATAAGTGGAACAGAATAGAGAATTCCAGAAACTGACCCATATATGTGAATGTATTATATGATTAATAAAGCATTTCAAATCAATGGGGAAAAAGATGTATCAGCCAATAAATGTTTATGAGATAATTGGATTTTCTAGAGAAAAACAATTAGATTCCTAACTCATTCAATGAACAAAATTTATTCCACTAGATCTAGAAACAAAAATCTAACTGTAAATATTTAAAAATCTAAATATAAATTAAAAGATCTAAATATAAAAATGAAACTAAGTGGCAGAAGCAAATATAATACTGAGATATAGTATGTCTTCCTTAGAAAAACAGTATATGCAAATCGTAAAGTAAAAGATTGGCAAATTTAACTAAATATAAATTACAAATTTTCATGCAGTGAAAGATACAATAAACAGCAACTAAAAGACAGAATGGGAAAAAATATTTGCAACATCTGTAAGACAGTCTTATTTTCTGTAATATACAGAGCTTTTAAAATTGAACACCACCAAAATTGGATGAACAATTAGTATATAAAAGAAGAAATGTAAATATCTAATATACTGGAAAATGTTCTCAGCCTTTCCAAAGAGCAGAAATTCAAGATAGATGGATAATATCCAATATTTGTGGTATTGTGGGGAAATGAGTTCTTTGGTAGGAGTAAAATTTGATGCAGGCTTTCAGGAGGGCAATTTTTCTCAACATTTATGTTTTCGCTCTATAATTCCTTGTTTAAAAAAATTGCCCTTTTGAACTACCTGCTTATGGCTCAAAGATGTATGTATAAGGAAGTTCCTTATAGCGTATAGAGTAGGAAAAAATTGGAACCAACCCAATGTCTGTCCCTAGAAGGATGGATAAATAAATTATATCCATAGTATGGAATATTGCCATTGTTAGTTTCCTTACCATGATGTGGAAATTTCTGGAAACATTGTTAATAGTAAAAGACATTTTTCCATCTAATAATACATTATTACATTTATGTAAAAAGTGTAAAAAGCTAAGATTCTATGTTTGTATATGATTATGTGTGAATTTAAGTGCATAAAACAATGGAAGGATACTCATGAAAATATTAATAATGGTTACCTCTGGAGGTGGAGTGAAGTAGACTAACTTTTTACTCTTGTTTGAATTTTACATAGTGAACATATTTTGTGTAACTAATTTTTTTTTTTAGAAAAATTTCTCTCTTCAATGTTGGGCTTTCTAAATAACATTGTATTTTCATGATATTAGAAAACTTAAAATTAGCATCTGTGTCTGAGGACAAAACTTTACCTGATGATTAGGCAAGAATGCTTTTCCACAGTTTCTTTTAATCTAATGTCTCTTTTGTTTAACAAACAGCATATCAAACACTACAGTGGTTCTTTATTTTTAGGGATAGTATATTTTGAAAGAGAGTTATAGCAGTATTGGCTTTACCTTTTTTCTTATTTTAAATTTCCATGAATTTGAATTTTTTAATTGGGTACCTCAAAATCCTTATCTAATTTGTAGTTTTACTTTTTGTCCAGGCCCATCAAACTCCAGTGAAGAAAGTGAATCCTGGAGAAGAAAGGAGGAAAATGTTTGAGGTATAAAGACATCTGTCTGCTTATTTTAAAGCTTTGCCAAAATAATTATTAAAAAAAGAAACAAAATCTTACATAGAAAACCTCCAAACCTTTCCTCCTTATTTCTTTCAAACAAATACCTCTAACATTTCTCTTTTTTTTAACCTCCCTGGGCATGCCTCTGCCATTGGTGTACTAACTTTCCTGAGGAAAATAGAAAAAGTAGGAATTATTATTGATTAAAATGTTTTTATTCTTTTTTTTCAAGGAACCAGCAAGAAAAGGAAGATTGGAATTTATTGAAAAAGAAAAGAAACAAAAGGAACAGGTAGTTTTTTTGCTCTTATTTTCTTCCCTTGCCAAATTATTGATAATAGTTTGAAAAGTTCTAAGAAGCTTGTCTTTAAAATTGTTACAGATTAGTTTAATAAAGGCTGAACAGATGAAAAGGCAAGAAAAGGAAAGGGTAAGAGATAATCCATTTTTCCATGGTATATTCCACCCCTCTTCACACACATACTTCCTTTTTAAAAGAAATACATTGATTTCCATTTTATTAGTAAATGTATGTGATGTGTTTTCTATTAAATACTTGAAATGGTGTTTTGTTTGTTTCTTATCCCCAAAAGTTGGAGAGAATAAACAGAGCCAGGGAACAAGGATGGAGAAACGTGCTAAGTGCTGGTGGAAGTGGTGAAGTAAAGGTAGGCATTTGATACCAATATATATAGTAGTATCACACTGCTGCTATTTTTCTCCAGTTTCAACTTGCTCTTTAAAATGTACATAAATGACTTTTATTTTTTTAGTTTACGTTTACTTTTTACCTAGAATTCTTCAGTGTCTATTAAGAATTCTTAGGGGCCAGCCCAGTGGTGTAGTGGTTAAATTCACATGCTCCACTTTGGTGGCCCAGGGTTCACCAGTTTGGATCCCAGGTGTGGACCTATGCACTGCTCATCAAGCTGTGCTGTGGCAGGCATCCCACATATAAAATAGAGGAAGATGGGTACAGATGTTAGCTCAGGGCCAATCTTCCTCAGCAAAAAGAGGATTGGTGGCAGATGTTAGCTCATGGCTAATCTTCCTCAAAAAAAACACAAAAAAACAAAAGCAGCAGTAAACAGGATTGATTTTTTATTTTAAAAAAAGCTTAGTTTTCCTTCATGTGTTTGATATGTAATATGTGACTGTTAAAATTGCTTAAAAGGTTTGATGTGAAGGTTGTGATTCACCATTCCTGCCAGAGGAATCTTCTTAAAATCATATGCAATTTGTCACACCCCTGCCTAAAATCCTTCTGTAGCTTCTTGTAGCCTTAAAGATTAAGTTTTCAGAAGACCCTTATTAATCTGCTCCTGCCAGTCTCTCCAAACTTATCTCCATCTGTTCCCTACCACTCACTGTGTACTGTAGCCTTTGGAACTAAAGACTATAACTGTAGTTTCCTTACTGAGTGTAGCCTGTTAAATCTCTGTCTTTACAGTTGTGTTTCTCTTGATAATGCCCCTCGCTTCCTCCTCACTCCCATCTCTAGCCGTTTACCTAGATAACCAATTACCTAGCTAACCATTTACTTAGATATGTTAATTGAAACATTTCCTTTGGGTAGAGCCAGACTATATAACCTTGGACAAGTTACTTCTTTCAGCCTTAACTTCTTCATTTGAAAAAAAAAATTCAACAACAGTGCCTGGAGCTTGGCTAGCAAGGGCTCATATGTTAACCTCCTCTTCCTTTCTTTGTTCTGCCAGTCTGAATCTTGCATTTCTTCCTTTGTTCTTGTAGCACCCTTTGCATATCTATGGTAGGCCAAATTCTAAGATGGTCTCCCAAACTCCTGACCCCTGATGTACATACCTTGGTTATTTCCTCCTTGAGTGTGTGTGAAACCTGTGAATATGATGGTATAGTGGTTCCCTTGTTTAGATTATGTTCTATGGCAAGTGGTGGTGGGATAGTCGCTCCTGTGATTACCTTAACATTTTATAAGACTGCTCATAGCAGGCGAGAAGGGGAGAAGAGAGTCAGAGAGATGTACTTCTGCTGGCCTGGAAAAAAGCAAACATTTACGTCCAATGAAATATAGATGGCCTCTAGGAGTTAATAGTGGTTTCTGGGCAACAACTAGCAAGAAAGGTCACCTAGCCATTACAGCCACAAGAAAATGAATTCTGCCAAGAACCACATGAGCTTGGAAAGAGGATTCTGAGCCTCAGATGAGAATTGCAGCCCTGGCTGACACCTTGATTTCTGCCTGGTGAGATCCTGAGCAGAGAACCCAGCTGACTGTAGCAAGACTCCTGAGCCAGGGAAACTGTGAAATAATAAATGGGTATTGCCTTAAGCTGCCAAGTCTGTGGTAATTTGTTACACAACAGTAAAAAATGAGTACACTATTATTCCTCTGTATTATAATTTTAATTTGTATCATCTGTTCAACTGTTAGTCAGCCTGTCTTTAAACTGTGAATTCTCCTGAGCCATGCTCATTAAACTTGATATTTAGGTGCCCGATTAGGTATTTGTAAAATTGAAATGATTACCATTCTTACCTGTTTCTCTCCCCTGTCGATGCAAATAATCCATAACCAATCTATAAATCAAAATTGGGGTGAGTTTATTATGAGCCAGATCTGAGGACTAGCCTGGGGTCCTCCTTCCCCAAGGAAGGAAGGGCATCAAAGAAGTGAGGTGTACAGAAGGATTACATACCATCTTGGAACAAAGAGCATAACATCACATATGATAGGAATGTCCTTTTACAACAGTCATGAGATTGCCTAGCCGGCACAGCACAGCTATTCACACAGCAGGTAGCAGGTAGCAGGTCTGTTGTCTCGAGCTGAGTGGTCACAGGGTGGGTGCAGCAATCCATTTCTAGCCTAGTGAGAGATGCTTATCCTTGTCTACGAAAATAATCCATAACCAATCTGTAAATGAAAATTTGGGTGAGTTTATTCTGAGCTGAAATCTGAGGACCATGGCCCGGCGCCTTTCTTCCCGAAAGAAGAAAGGGCACCGAAGAAATGGGGTGCACAGAGTGGTTATATACCCCCCAAACAGGGTGTTTCACATATGATTGAAATGTCCCTCCCACAATAGTCACAAGATTGCCCTGTCGGCACAGCGCTTGATGGACACAGCAGGTAGTGGGTCTGCTATCTTGGTGGGCGTAGCAGGAGGCAAGTCGATTGTCTGGAGCTGGGTGGTCACAGGTGAGCGCAGCAATCAGTTTCTAGCCTAAGGAAAGATGCTTAATCCTTAAGGAGATGCCAACGTTGGGAGGGGGAGGAAACTTGCACCTTTATCTCAAGGACCTTTGTTCTTGCCATAGGGAAAATCTAAAGCAGATATACAATGCATGCTCAACAGCCACAGTCAGGACCTTTTGGAAAGACAAGGTCAGGCTGAATTAGGTTTATACCAAATGGCTTCCTCATATTCTCCAATATATCCTATTGCTTGCCATTTTTATTTGTCATCCTTAAGGAAATGCCAACGTGGGGGAAGTTGCATCTTTATCTTAAGGGTATATGTTCTTGTCTTGGGACATAGCAAATGCTTAAAGCAGATATACAACGCATGCTCAATGGCCATGTCAGGTCCTTTTGGAAAAACAAGGTCAGGCCGAATTAGTTTTACACCAAATGGCTTCTTCATATACTCTTGTAATATATCCTATTGTTTGCCATTTGTTTATCATCCCCAAAAGTTATACATTGACTAAAACTTTGGTTTGTCTATTTTATGTAGACCTAAATGTTTTGTCCTGGCTTTCTTGATTTGTTTTTTCAGTCTCTTGAGATGCACAAGTTTTTCATATTACATATCAATAATTCAGTAAGAGTCACTCTTTCTAATTCTGTATTAATGTAGACATACAGTTTTTTAGTAGTACAATTTTGTACTTTACTGTTTTTGTACTTTAGCATCTACTTTACTGTGAAGTAGAATTTATTACCTCCTGAATGATAAGAATTTATCATTTATCAGACAGAATTTGGCCCATTCTAAGATAACTAACCCTATATCTTATCTGATTGTCAAGTGAAAACTTACCAAGGTGTAGGCCCTCAGATTTTGTCAAGCATTTTATTGAGAATTTGATTTTTTCTTCCTGCTTTGCATAGGTCTTCTTCTATGTGATATCTTTTTTCCCTATGATGAATAAAGCTGTATTTAATCTGAAAGTCCAGTTTTATCAGTATTGTTTCATAACTAATTGAGATAATTTTTCAACAGTGTTAGATACTATGTGCTTAATGGATTTCTGCTTCACTTTATAAACTTATGTTACCGAACCAGGTTCGTTTTTGCCTGCCACCCAGAAAGCCAAACACCAAGACGGCAAGACTGCAGCAGAGAGAGTTTAATCACAAGGCAGCCATGTGAGGAAGCGACAGCCTGAGCCTCAAATTCGCTTGCCCAAACCTAGGGACTTGGGGATGTTTATGGGATGGGGGCAAGGTGGTCTAAAATGTGGAGAGAGGTGATTGGAGGTGAGGTAATTGATGATCTGTGCAAGTGTGGTCAGACTTCATCCCTCTTCATAGGACACGTGTTCACCAAATGTGGCATTAGTGTGATCTGAGGGTGGAGTTTTTAGCCTCTTGACGTCAAAAGGTCACCTATCGGACATCTACGCAGGCCTAGTTGATGAGTTGGTGGTCTCAACCAGCCTGAAGTGGACAAGGAGTTCTAATTCCTGAAAAACAGCTCGCACACCCATTACCATGGTGATCCAGGCTCCAGGGAGATGTTATCTATAGGAACCCAGTGGGAATCAGCTAGCATATTGCCTAAGCAGCACCGTTAACAATGGCATCAAACAGCCAAAAGCTGCAATCAGTAATTGAAGAAGGAAAAAAAACTTTAGTTCCTCGCTACTTAATCATCAATGGCTAACTCTGCCAGTTTCACATACATTGTGCTTTCATTGAGGATTAATTTCAATGAGGAGCATTGAGAGTTTTGAGGAGCAATTTATTTTTCCTGACTTAAAGCAAATTCTATGCTAGTTTCTGTACTTATTCCCCATGGGGTTTGAAATATTTAACTTTTTAGGCTGTTTGATTTCTGTACAGTTGATAAGGACCTGGAGGCTTGGTATAAAGTGAGTCAAATTAAGGAGATCCCCAAAATAAAAACAAAAACTGAACGAACATTAAGGGAAATATTTCAAAATCAATGTTATTATTATATACCTCTAAGTAATAAGATATTCGCAGTACAATTAACTGTCTTTGATTATTTAGTATCTGAAAAATCTGGGACTTTTTTGCTTTATCCATTTTTGATGTATCTCTTATGAATGTGTGTTTTTGGAAAAATTATGAAATATTCCACAGATATAGTTTGATCATGTGATCATAATATGTAAGAGGTGTATCTGTTGTTGAATGGAAATATATTGGAATACTATTCAACAATAAAAGGGAGTAGCCTGTTAAATACATGCAACAACGTGAATCAAACAAAAACATCATAGTGAGTGAGAGAAGCCAGACACAAGACTATGTATTGCATGATTCGATTTATATAATATTATAGAAAAGGCAAATCCAATCTATAGGGCAGACAGATCAGGGGTTGCTGGAGTGAGGGAGCATTGGAACATGAGGGAACCTTTTGGGGTGATGAATATGTGTTTCATTATGCTATTGGTTACACCAGTATATATATTTGCCCAAACACCAATTTGTGCTTATAATTGGTGAATAAGGTGATTTTTAAAAGATCATATTGCTTCAGTACTCTAGTATAGTATTTTCAACGTTATTTTGAGTTTGGGCATCCTTAGAGTTGTTTATATACTTTTGTTTTTGCTAAAGAAGAAACATTAGAACACTCAAATTCAGGTTAAGATGATGTTAGCACCAGAGTAAACTCAAAGAATAACCAGTCTCAGAGGAGAAGTGACCACCTTTTACCAGAATTCCGATTCTGATTCTTGCCTTGAGATGCATGTTTTGAAGACGTGTGTGGGAATCGCCTTGGTAGAGCTTCCTGCCAGCAGTTTTTTCTAGCAATGTGATTGCTAGTATAATTTCTAAGTTCTAGCAACTTTTATCTCTTACGATTCAAACATATTTAGTTATCTGTATTTATCTTGAGCTGATTTTTTAAAAGTCAAGCTTTTTTGTAACATTGTGTGCAGCTTACTGTGTCAAGATATTAACAAAAATTTTATCTCATTGTGTACACTGAAATTTCTTTTATTTAATTCTAATATTTTTCTTTGGATCTTTTCTTAGCCAGACTTCTTCCTTAAGATGCTATCACTTGGAAGCTCTTCTTCCTTTACTGTCTCTAGCTTGTGTTCTCATCACTTCACAAAAAAATGTTTTTTTTTTTTAACGCTATCAATCAACTTTAGTCATATCAGTTTGTGTTATTTTCAGTGCTGTTGCTCTCAGCATTTGAGGTTATTGATTTCCTCTTCTCAGTGAAATTCTTCCACGATGACTTCTGTAGCATACACTTATTTACTTTGAACTTATCCTTTTCTGCCATCTCCGTTTTCTAACCATGAGTTTTCCATGTGCTTGAGTTTTTATATCTCTGAGGATGCATCCTTGTGTCTTGGCCTTTATCGGTTGTCATTTGTACAGGGAATCCACAGCTCCCTTCATCGTTTACTTTTTTGTTGATTGTCTTTACTTCTAGGCTTCTTGGCTTGGTGTCAATGTTACAAGCCTTCTAATCAGTTCCTCTACTTTTTGCTTTCTCTTAGTCTTATCTTGAATAATCTGTCTTATTTGACCTTCTTTAAAACCATTTTGGAATGCTACTTTTGCTAGAAAGTTTATAATTGCTTTCTGTTGTTTGTTACATGAACTCAAATACCCAGGCTGGATAGCAGTTAGCTGTATCAACCTTTTATGATCAAGCTTAATGCTCCATATTTGCCTTCCTTCTAATTATATTTGTCTTCATACTTCCTTCCTCACTCTACTACCAACACCCGAATATATACATACATTACTTATTTTTACATTAATACTTTGGCTCCTAGTTAATCATTTAATCTTTTTTTACATTGCATTCAAGGCTAGGTTGAATAATATCTTTCTCCAATGCTGTTTAAAAAAATTTTTTGAGGATTTTTTTACTTCTGATAATTTTTTCCTATTTTATAAATTTGTTCAGTACTTACTACTTTAGAGTGTGCTTATTACCATTCGTTTACCACAGGCGTGAGTTGGTTCTCTAGTTTTGTGCTGTTTCCCAACTTGTTTGTAAACTGCTTATGGATAGATATGATGTTTTGCCTCTTTTATTTATACCCTGAGTATGTTTCAATGGTTTTTATATCTTTTCTTGTTGAATTGAAGGATTTGGGGTATATTAAGTGCCATATGCAGATGCTTTTGTTAAATATAATTTTGAGTGTTAGAAAAGCAAGCTCTGCCTTACTATAAGCTATACATATTTAAACAATATGATGAGATCACATAAAATGTATACTAGAAACTTGTTTTAGAACTTAGGATGAGATTTTTCCATATTTACATGAATTTAGTGACATTTTAAATTTTTGTTTGTTATATTAAATTATACTTTTTTGTTAGTAACAAAGGGTACTACTATTTGGTTGTTAATAGTTGTAATAGGAAAACGTTTTGCTTTAGGTTATATGTTTATTAATATGTTCAAATTAGGTAATTGCATTTTAAAAGTCAAGTGTTGACATTTTTTCTTTTGAGGATAGTATGGGCGTTTTAGGCCTCATGAGATAAACCTGTGAGAGCTCCTTGTTTCATTCCTAGGCTCCATTTTTTGGCAGTGGAGGGGCTGTGGCCCCATCACCTTTTCCTTCTCGAGGACAATATGAACATTATCATGCTATTTTTGATCAAATGCAGCAACAAAGAGCACAAAATAATGAAGCTAAATGGAAAGGAGAGACACGTGGCCGAAGGCTTCCAGAAAGGTATGACTATGTTCTGCAGAAGTTGCTTATGCTTTACTTTAGAGAAAGTGATGAAAGTCATTGTGCATATTTATCTTCAGAGGAATTCCACCTGGAATACATCCAGGATTCCCTAATGGGGCTGCAGGTCATCACCATTTTCCTGATGCTGATGCTATTAGAAAAGCTTGAAAAGACTGAATGTCGTGTCTAAACAAGCCAATGCAAACAGGTTTTACTGTGATGATCCATAAATTCATCTTCTTGTGTAATTTTGTCTTATGTCTTGTATAGCTCAGTACCTATACTTTGTGATGTTTTCTCCATTGATTACATAGAATCTCTTTTGCTTCTGGATGCAATAATTTTCTCACTTTCAAATTTGGCCCTTGATTACATGTGGCAAACATGTAGGTCCTCAATTCTACCTAATTTTTGTAGCGTATTTAAATATTGTAGGCTGAATATACTATTTAAAGGAACATGTGATAACTTTGAGCCAACATATGGTGGTAATAACTTTATCCACTTGCTTGAAATAAATCAGAATATATTTAGATGGAATCACACATTATGTAAAACTCCAAAGCATGCTGTTTTGTCTTCCTTTTCTTCATCACTTAGAACCCCACTTTTCTCTTTGTTGTTTTGCTTGTTTTCACATTCATCTCTGATTTATGGCTCTCTATGATCCAGTTCATTAAATTTTTCCTTTTCTTTCATTGAATTAATTTAATGCGGTAGCAGTTAATAGTTTTAATTTTCATAGCTCCTTTTTTCCTAACTATGCATATATTCTTTCTTAGACCTTTCCACTTCTATAAAATGTTCTGCTTAAGGAAAAGCAAATATTTTGTGAAAATTGTTACATTGCTTTTGCCTTGTCATTTTAAGGAAAATACTTTTGAGTGTAATAAAAATCTTTATGATCCTCCTCAGTTATAAAAGATGGATTAAAATTAAAATGTAGTTGAGCAGAGGTAAATGATTGAAGTGAATATAAATTAACATTATGAATTATATAAAGCAGCCTGAAGTGTTAAGCTAATTGTAGATTCTCTCCATTTTTGAGGAAGGAAGACTACACACTCACACATATACATATGTTTTATTAAATGGCAGAGCAAATTTTGTGTGTGCCTTTTATCCTCTGGTGTTGTTGATCTTTCTAGTATATAATTTGTTTGGCTTTATTTTGTTTTATTTTAATCACGTCTCCTAAAATAAGAATGTACATTGCAAAGAAAATGGGGAAAACTCTGCTATGCTTCTTCACACTGTTCATCATCCAGAATCTTTCTTAGTTCTTCACAGTTGGAGTGACAAATAATGGACTACATTGGGCCACTTGCATCCATCTCCTATTATAACCTTGAAATGTTTTCATATATGTATACTTGTGTTTCAAATTGTCTTAAATGGCTGTGTATCTCAGTAACCTCTTCCACTATACCACACTTTCCATTCAATCTTTGAGCATTGGATATAGTTTCATTATTTTAATTTTCAGTCTTTAAACCATTTGTGGTTGTGAGATCATTTATCATTCCATTTATATCAACTTTGGTGGGCTTAGCAGTACTCAAACATATACATTTTTGTATGTTGCATTGAAGTTATTGAATTTATTAAATATTATTTATTGATGATAGATATTATTTATTATATACCAAGTTATATTTATTCATCACAGCAACCCTTTGAATTAGATATTATTCTTCTAATAGACATGAAATTTGGCCTTACAGAGATTTAAAACTTGTTGCATGGTCAGTCAGCTAGTAAGTGTTTTGGATTTAAACTAAGTTCATCTGACTGTAGAGTTCAGCTTCTTAAATATTGTTATGAAGATTTCTCAGCTTCTTTAGATTCTGCTAGCAAACCAGCTAAAGAGTTATTGATTTAGTTGGTTATAAAATTGTAAAACATTGGAAACTTTAAAAATAAAACATGATGCCAAGTACTAAATGAACTTTCATATATATTGGTTAAATTTGTTTTGATTTTATCTGAGCATAAGGAAAATGGAGAATCAGTAGGATACTGTCATCAAGTATATATAATTTTCAAAAGGCAGATTCTATATACTGGACTAGTTTTCTTCAAGCTGACCTCAGCAAGATTAGAAGTAGGACCTGCAAACGTTTTAGAAGGAAGCAGTAATCACTTTGATGTAGTATAAATTCATGGAGAATAGATTATGTCAAATATATGTTTTATTTCTTTTTAGGGTTATAGGCTAGAACCTTAGTTCTCAAACTGTGTACTAAGGTGTCTTGGAGCATCACAGTGCCTTAGATATTTTACAATTTTGAGGGAAACACAACTACATCTGTTGGACAAAGCACAGACCACGACTGTTAAGCAGTTGGGACCTAACTATTTAATTAATGGAACTGCTAGGAATTTCTGCTGGCCTAGGGGCATTATGGAAAAATTACTTAGTTACCTAGTAGAGTATATAAACTTCAGCAATATATTGTTGCCAGGGTGTCTCAATGTAGATAAGGTGAAGAAATATAAATAAAGATTATTAGATGGGTTAGTAACTGGTTAAAGAATTGTATTCAGAGGATGCTGGTTAATATTTTGATGTCATCCAAATAAAAAAGTTTTAGAGGCTTGTCCTCAAACTGATCTTCATTTTTAAGGAGAGGCATAGACAAAACATTCAAAGGATGTAGTCATCATATTTCCAGAAGACATAATAGAAAGAAATAGTAAATATGCTGTGTGATTGATCAGGAAACAAAATAATCTTAGTAGACCTTAGCTACAACCAACTTGATTTAGATAAAATTTAACAGGAATAAATTTGATGTACTTTTGAGTCTGAAAAATTATCTGACCAAACAAATACATATTTAGAAAAGGTTTATAAGTAGCATAGATTAAAGAAATTGAACTAATGACCTTTCATTGCCCCTTGGATCAAATTGCAGCCCCCAAATGGCCTGCAAGTTCTCATAAAGGCCTGATACTTCCATGGCCTTATCTTGCTACTCTGTTTCTCCGCTTCTGGGTGTGGAGAGGAAGACATCTTTTTTCTTATCCTTGTTCCTTTGCACCTGCTGCTCCAGCTGCCTAGAATACCTTTGCCTCTGCCCATTTTGCCTGGCTAATGCCAACTCATTATTCTGGCTTTGGTTTAGGTTGGCACTTCTTTACTGGGTCTATAAAATAAAATAAAACATGGGACCTGATTGAGAACTTCCAACTTTTAATTATTCCGAGTAAGCTCACTAAAAAAAGAGTTATTAGCTCTAATCCCATCCTTTAGTAAACGAATGGACATTTTAACATGATAAAAGTTAGGATGACATAATCTTAGAATACAGCTTATCTTTTTGGAGTAAATAAATTTGGATTTCTAAAAATTATATAGTTTCTTTATATTGTTGACAACTATTGAAAACTTAGTGACGGACTACCCCGGGTCAGAGAACAAGCACTGGCTAGTCGCTACTGTTGTTCTAAGCCTGTATTAGCTGGTCTTCCAGGATGCTCTCACATTTTGATGAATATGCCTCTGTGTAGTAGAAATAAGCCTGTGCGAGGCTATGAGTTGGGCATCCCCTCCCTTGGTCACTGCTTGGATAGCTCCTTGGGGAAATTCTCAGGCACCCCTCATCACAACCACCATCACTACCACCTTTGCAACTACTACTATCATCATCTGAGGTTTTTTTTTTATTTGTACATGTTAATATCATTAGGTTTAAACAAAACCTTACCTTTGTCAGCATGCCATTTTTTCTCATTAGGGTAGCTTTACAGCTTTTTTTTAGGGTGTTGATTTTACAATTTAGTGGAATTTCAAATTTATTTATCTTTATTTTCAGATCCTGGTGGAGTATATACTCCAGTAGGTTAAATGAGGGAAAAGGAAGCAAGTTTAAACATGTTCATAAATCAGCAAGTTTAAACATGTTTGAAAGATTTACTTCTCTCCTGCAAACTCCTTATAAATGAAAAATAACAGAAAAGCCTTCAAACTAGTATTATATTTTGCTATAAAGATAAAAATGCCATTATCTTCTATCTTTTATAGCTGGTAGTTGTTGGTAAGGAAAAAACTTAACTACTGTGTGTATGATATTCTCCTAATCTCATACTTACTAATGGCCGTTGTCTCATATTTACATTTATACTGTAATTGTTTTCTACTGTCGTGAATCAACAACTTTTACTACTCCATCAAACAAACTATTGTCTTTGTCCCTCAACGTTTAGCTTTACTCGAGGGCACTTACTCTTTTTATCTTCCTCTCATCTTCAAGTTCCCTTTTCATACTGTTTTCTTTGCTGAATTCAAGACTGCTCACATATTTCCTGTTTTAAAAATACTAGCAGCTGACTACCTTGTTATCTCCCTGTCAGTTAGGATTCTTAACCAAATGTTCATACCTCTTTTTTCTCTCCCTTTTGCTCAGGGAAAAAAGGAAACCCCAAGGAAATTCACAAGTGATTTTTTTTTGTCCTGTTTTCTGCTTGCCAAAGTGTTAATAGGTTAGTTTTAGAAAAATCAGAATATATAGGAGGGTGTTAGGAAACAGGAAGGAAAATCACTACTCATCCCTACAAAGGCAGTCAGTTTGAAGACTTTGGTCTATTTTCTCGAATTCTTTTTGTAATATATTTTTTCCCTAGTTAGGAGATCGAATTCTATCTACAAATTTGTATCTGGTTTTTCTTTTTCAATCTGTTCTTATTTGACATTTTTACCGTAAAATTTTCCCATGCTAAAAAACATTTTCAAGGGGTTTTTGATGTCTATATAAGATTCTAGTGTCTGAGTTACCATAATTTATATAGCAAATCCCCTAATATAACACATTGTTTATAACTTTTTACTTTTTTGAACATTTTCGTGCCATATTTCATTTTTTATTGTTATTTTTGTAGAATAGAATCTTAGAAGGACAATTATTGAGTCAGAGGAGTTGGTCAGTTGTGTTCTTGGTGAAGGTTCTGGAAAAAATATTACTAAATTTATTAGTTTAACGAAATTTATTTATTAGCTAAATGTTACTAAATTTCTTTCCAGAAAAGCTGTGCCAATTTATACTCAGTCTAACAGTATGTGATAGTGCCCATTTATTGCCACCTGGCCGGTACCAATAGCTTTTTAGGAGCTAAAGGAGTTTTTTAAAAAACGTAAAGTTTAAGATTAAAGTATTAGAGAAGATGAAGTTTTCACTATATTCTATACTAGTTACACAATAGGATATTCACAAATTGGACACCTATAAGAATAGTGATAGTGAGTATAATGATGAAGATAATAAAAATAGGAGCTAATATTTAATTGGGCACTGTGCCATGACCAGTTTGAAGTAATTGACATATAAGGTCAGTCCTCATTATTCATGAATTGCATGTCTGCCTCCTTGCTAAGATTTATTTGTGACCCCACAATCAATGTTCCCAGTGCTTTCATGGTCATTTGTGGACGTGCACAGAGCAGCAAAAAATTTGAATTGCGTAGTGTACGTATTCCCAGCTGAGGTTGAACAAAGCAGTGCTCTGCTCTCCTGTTTCAGCCCACATTAACAAATACTTTTTGTGGTCTATTGAGTACCAACTTTTTTGCATTTTTGTGCATTTTGTTGGTGTTGTCATTGTTTAACATGGGCCTCAAGCATAGAGCTGGAGTGCTGTCTGGTGTTCCTAAGTTCAGGAAGGCTGTGCTGTGCCTTACGGAGAAAATATTTGTGCCAGGTATGCTTCGTTCAGGTGTGAATTACAGTGTTGCTGGCCAAGAGTTCAGTGTTAATGAGTCGACTATGTGTAGTATATATTAAATAAAGTGTCTTTAAACAGAAACACACATAACACAGGGTTATATATTAATCTTTTGTTGAAAATGTTGTAACAAGAGGCTGCCAGGAACCTAACCCTGTATTTCTTCTCGGGGTAGTGGTTCAGTATTCACTAATTTAGTATTCATATATCCATTTAAATGACCGTGTGTCAGGAATATTTAGATGGGAATATAGGAATACTTTATTCAGCAAGAAATTGGACTAGTTAACGCCCAAGGTCTCTTCCAATTTGACTATTATAATTCTTTTGTCTTGTACTTTTTAGTGACCATTGGCACTACAGAACATTTTCTCCACACTGTCGTAACTTCTCATTTTTATTATAATTTGTATGTCATTCCTGGTCAGTTCTTTTCCCTGATTCAGACTGAATCAGCAAACTGAACTCTATCATTATTTAAGGCTTTTACATTCTCTTTTCCTCGTATGTTGGCTCACCCATATTTGGCTGGTCCTTCTGTATATATTAATTATTTTTTCTCTTTCCTTCTTATTGGTAACTCTGGCCAGTCTGACTTTACTTCTATCCGTGTCTTAATAAGACATCCCTTCAATTAGCTTTAAAAAAAAAAGAAAAGACACTGTTTTTTTAGAGCAGTTTTAGATTCACAGCAAAATTAAGGGAGAAGGTACAGAGATTTTCCATATACTATCCCTCTCCCCACATATACATAGCCTTCCGCATTATCAACATCCCCTGCCAGAGTGGCACATTTTTTACAACTGATGAACTTACATTCAATTAGTTTTTTTTTTTTGCTAGGAAAGATTTGCCCTGAGCTAACATCTGTTGCCAATCTTCCTATGTTGTTCCTATACTCCCATTTGTGTTTTATAGAGCTTTTACTTTTCCAAATCTTTTCCTTTATATTGCTTTATTTAATGGTGTAAAGCTGACAACAATTCTCTTCCATCAGGTAGACATTAAGCCACTTAAACAGCAGAGGAAGCTTGATGAATAAACACTCTATATCCTCTTTTCATCTTATTAACCGTATACCACCCCAACTTTTCTACCTTAAGCCACATTGACTCATTTTTCATGTCTCGGATTATTTCTGCTACCTAGATTGCTGCCTATTTTTATGTTTTTACCTTTTAAAATAATCCATTTATAATCATCCTTCAAAAATTTTAAATTTCCTTCATCAGTAGAGGATTTGAGCTATGGATATGAAGTACCCACCCAGATCTTGCCACTTATTCATGTATTTGTAATAAGAAAGGGAAAGAAAAGAACTTAGTCCTTTTTTCCTCTTGTCAGGATGAAAAAAAAGGAGTTGTCTTAGAATAATTAATTCTATTTAACCCATTTTAATGTCTCTGTATTTTACTTTCCAAATTCTTAATTTCTTACCATATATTTGTGGCTTATATAGTGTTTTTATTTTCATTCCTTTGCTATTAATCTAGATTACTGTTTTACTGATTTTCAGTGGTATAATTCTGGAACTCAAAAGATATAGTCTGTTAAATTTGCCTAAAACAAAGTATATGTGTATGAATTCTTAATAATGTTTAATGAAGAGAATCACTATTAAGAAGTAAATTGACTGCTTTCTCTTTATCCCCATGAGCCTAGGACAAATATATAATTTGTGCCTCTGCACTTTAGCACAGTTTTACTACTTTAGAGAGAAATAAGAATATGAGTATGGGTTCTTCTTTTTGGTGTATATGAAGTAGTAAACAAAAATGTGTGTGGAAAATAGACAGTGTATAGGTTTTTAAACATTATAAGGAGTCATAGAATCAAACTAATTTTATGCTTTATTCTTTTAATAAGGCGTATTACTCTGATTGATTTTCCTATGTTGAACCAACCTTGTATTCCTAGAATTCTGTGTCATACATCTTTATATTTTCAAAGACAGATATAATCTTGACAGGTATTTGACAATTAGTATTTGTTTAATAAATGAGAGGACAAAAGAAATAATGTTAAGTAAAAATCACTACAGGTTTTAAGTTTGTGATTGAAAGCAGCCAGTTCTGTAAACCTGCTTATTTAAACCAGCTTAGGAAAAGACTATTCAGTGAAATACAACTTGTAAGTCATATAAATTAATAGGTAAAGCAGGTAGTACTATATATACATAAACGGTGTGAAAATCTGTAAATCAAAGCTGTTATGCATATGAGAAGGTTTATAGTAAAATATTTCTGTGCAACTGTTGTATTAATGTATTTCAATTGAAGGTTCAGACTGACAAACACTGGACGTAGTCAGTGGCTTAAAACAGGGAATCAAACACATTTTACTTCTGTAAAGGTTAGAGAAGGAAGTCAATGCAGTCAATATACCCAGCAGAGAAAGCAGAAATTTTATCTATTTGCAGATGGTGCTGTAACTTTTTAGGACCCCCCAAAGAGCTTTGCCAGTAGACATACAGTTTCGTATGATATGTCTGAACATCATACCCTCTGAAAATTTATCTGTCCTCTTCGGGCCCAGCCTTATATAAATTGGGCTATAAAAGACCAGGATATAGCTTTGCCTGGATGTATGCAGGAGATATGTTGCATCCAGACCAGAAGTACCTTATTAATCTCATAGTTATACAGTGCATAATATGACTGCTAGAGGACAGCACATGTGCACTACAGAGGCATAACAAATTTCTCATTCATTATTCTTAATCTACTCAGGTTACCATGGCTTAGGTGAAGTGCGTTTCTGAATTTGGTGACATGGAACTAAATTAAGATTTAGCTACCTACACACATCTAAGAGTCATAATAAAAGGTCTTTAATCAGCTATAGCAATTATCTAATCCTAGAAAATTCCAGTGATGGAAGTTTCACAAGAATCTCTTTTAAGTACCATATAAGGTAAATGAACCTTAGACCACAATCATTCATAACTCTGGTGAAACAGATTTTAGGTTTTTACAGCTTAATTTCGTTTGTTCATTCATTCATTTGCTTATTGAGGTAACATTGGTTTATAACATTATATAAATTTCAGGTGTACATCATTACATTTCGATTTCTGTGTAGACCACTTATGTTCACCATCCAAGGACTAGCTCCCATCTATCACCATACACATGTGCCCTTTTACTCCTTTGTACTTCCTCCTCCCCCTTCCCCTCTGGGAACACCAGTCTAATCTTTAGATCTATGTGTTTGTTGTTGTCGTTTTTTTTATCTTCCACTTATAAGTGAAGTATATTTAAAATATTTTTTATATGTTTCAATTAGTAGTTGTTACCAAAATGTGTGAAGGTAATAATTATTTGGGGCACGAAAATTAGAAGTATTTAAACCTACTGGAAGACAGAACAAACATTATTTCATCTATTTTTCAGAACATAACTTGGTAACGATCCTAAAGAGAGGATGTAGGAAGTTTGTGTGTCTTAGTAGCCAAAATCTGAGTAGATGCACTGCCAATAACTTGCTCATCTTTCTTCCTCACCTACAAAATTAACTGCAGTTGAAATATGCTCTGAATTCTCTGATTGCTGGAGTTGGGTTTTGTTTATTTTTGTATCTTCCATACTTAGCATGGTAACAGGCACAATATATATTAGATGTTCAATAAGTGTTTGTTATTGATATTTTTTATGTGTAGTCTGAACTCAACAACATGTTTACATTCTTTTATAATTGTCAGAGAAAGACACAGAAATATAATTGGGAAAGATTAAAACAAATAACTGCTTTTAATTTTTTTCCTAATCTATCCCTTGTACTTTTTAATATTTGTGATATGCAAGGAATTTAGACATTGCTTTTTACTATATGTTTGAAAACTCACACAAATATACTTTTCATTCTTTGTTTTCATTTTTGAAATTGCTACTGTACTGCTTTAATTTTACTTCAATACTGATTAAAGAAGGTTCTTAAATATATTTAATACAGAGTTCTGAAATAAGATTAACTACTTGGAAACTATTGAGACTGTTCTGTAATTAAGTGTAGTCTAAAATAATTGTATGTGTCTATAAGTAGAATAGATTCAATAAGTGTCAGAGAAAACTTCTTGTTAAGATTTGGAGTAGTAGTATAGATTTTACTTCTATTTAAAATAGTAAAGAATATGATTTAGGTAGTAGTTACTGATATGCATGTAGCTATTTCTTCATTACAGAGGAAGGTTTTATTTCATATCAGCCTTTCTTAGTATTCTGCAACAAAGAAAGTATTTAGAATAATTTTTAACTTTTTGAAATATTTAATATTCAGAATTTCTGACTTTGCTATTTGTCCAAATTACTCAGGCAAAAGGGACAGCTAGCTGTGGAAAGAGCTAAACAAGTGGAAGAGTTTCTGCAGCGGAAACGGGAAGCAAGGCAGAATAAAGCTCGAGCTGAAGGACATATGGTATGACTTTTTTTCTAAATTTTGAACATGTTAGTATTCCAAGGGAAGGTCTGGAATAAGGTAGGTATAAATGAAAAGAAGTGGAACCTTTTACAAACATTTACTCTAAACTTTTGCAGAGTATAAAGTTGTGATATATCTTATTTAATCTCTCTTTTATACCAAGGGTGAAATTCTATCATTGCTTTGGTTAATTGAGAATAAGTTCGTAGCTGTATCCTTCCCTTAAAAAGAATGGAAGTAGGTATAGCAACCCAGATATTTATATTAAAATGATAAGTTCTTACATTGCTTACTTTTTTCCCAGTATGCAAAGAATTTTAGAAGAAAAATGGGAAGTAAACATTTGAATAAAGATATGTGTAACTATGCATTTACTCAAAAGCAAATTAAGAGCAACAGTATATTAAAGCCTCCAGTTATGCCAGTTAACTAAATTCTCATGTATCCAAGAAAATATTAACAGCTTTTAGATAATCATTTCAATAGTTGAAACGTAATAGTTTTGACTTGTAGAGGTGCACAAATGCCTTTTGACCTTTGTCAACAGAACAACTGATGATTATTTCTGTTGGCTCAGCATCCCATGAAGCATCACGCTCACATAGGAAATAGGTCAACTCAATGGTAGTATATTTGGATTAGACTTATAGCATGTCTATTGTAAGTTCATAAGTGACATCTTTGTGAGTTAATTAATGTAATTATTCCAATTTAGGGTATTTTTTCTTTGAAATAATGTCATAGGAAAATAGTTAATTTTTTTAATGGATGCCCTTTATATTTTTAACCTACATCAGTTTATGTTTTTCTAATATCTGGAGTTAATCTGTGTTTGTATCCTTCCTATAGATAGTAGAAGAGAACCTCCTGCATTTTCCTTGCCCCATATCTCCTATGTTAATAGCATCTGGATATTAGTTACAGATTTAAATTTAAAATATTATAAAATGATTATTAGACTTATGGAGATTTACAGATTTCGTTCCTCAGCATTGGTCCTTACATCCTAATATTCTCCCCTCAGTGTATTTTTCTTCATGCTGGAGAATATTCTCTGGCAGTCCTTCTGGAAAGAAACTTTCCAAGATTTGTTGGGAAATGTCCTTATTTTGTCCCCACACTTAAATGATAATTTGTAGTGGTGGTCCATGGGTGAATTTGCTTAGCATTTGTATGTCTGAAAAAGTTTGCCTTTTTGCTTTTCAAAAATATTTTTGCCAGGTATAATATTATAGGTTGAAAGTTTTTTACCTTTCATTACTTTAAAGATGTCTCTCCCCTTATCTTGTGGCATGACTATTTCTGACAAGAAGTCTGCTGTCATTCTTGTCTTTTTCTTCTATAAGTAATATGTCTTTTTTCTCTGACAGCTTTTAACATTTTCTCTTTATCACTGGAAGCAATTTGATTATGATGTAGCTTGGTGTATTTTTCTTCATGTTTATTTTGTTGGGATTTGTTGAACTTCTTAGATCTGTGGGTTTATAACTGTCGTCAGATTTGGAAAAATTTCAGCCATTATTTCTTCAAAAATGTTTTTCTGTTGTCCCCCCTTTTCTTTCTTCTAGAATGCTCAGTACCTATGTACTAGGCCATGTGATGCTCTGTCAACAGTTTACTGATGCTCTTTCATTTTTTTCAGTCTTTTTTCTGCTTCATTTGTGTAGTTTCTATTTCTTTATCTTCAAGTGCATTAATCTTGTGTTCTGCTTTGTTTAATCTGCTTTAATCCCATCCAGACGTTGTGTATTTTTTTAATCTAAGATATTGTATTTTTTATCACTTAAAGTTTATTTGGGTCATTTTTATACTTTCCATGTGTCTCTCTATAATATTTATACTTTTCTCTACCTTCTTAAACATGTGGAATATAATTATAATAGCTGTTTTAATGACCTTGTCTACTTATTCTATTATTTATTTCATTTCTGAGTGTGTTTGTTGATTTATTTTTCTCCTCATTTGGGTCATCTTTTCCTGCTTCTTTACATACCTGGTAATTTGTGATTGGATGGCAGACATTGTGTATTTTATCTTGGATTTTTTTGTATTTAAATATATTGGGACTTTGTTCTGGGATGCAGTTGTTTGGAAACAGTTTGAGTCTTTCAAGGCTTGCTTCTAAGATTTGCTGGGCAGATCCAGAAAGGCTTTAGTCTAGAGCTAATTTGGCCCCACTGCTGAGACACTAGTTGAGTACCCAGTGCCCTTTTGATTCGGAGGTCTTTCAGCATAAAATATTCCCAGCCCTGAGTGAGCCTCAGGTATTGTTGATATTATGCTAAGGGTCACTCAGAGGAGACTCAGAGGAAACCATCTGCAGATCTCCACTGCTGGCTCTCTGCAGCTCTCTATTCTTTGGTACTCCATCCTGCAAGTTTTAGTGATCTTTAACTTCCCAATCTCTGACTCCTGTTTCCTTAGTTTAGAGAGACTGCTAATCTCTGTCTGGGGACCCTCTCCCTGCGCCGCAGCCTGGAAACTCTTGCCAGGCAGTAAGTTGGGCAATTATTGGGCTTACCTCACTTGTTTCTCTTCTTTCAAGAATCCCTGTCCTGTGTTGCCTATTATTCAGTATTTGGAAACCATTGTTTTGTATATTTTGTCCAGACTTTGAGTTGTTTAAGGTAGGAGGGTAGATCTGGTCCCTGTTGCTCCATCATGGCTACAAGTGAAAGTCTTGAATAATAATTTGGCTGGGTAAAGAAATCTAAGTCTGAAGTTCTTTTCCATAGTGATTTGAAGATACTGCCTTATCTTCCTTTCAGTGTTGTTAATGAGACATGTGATATGTTCTGGTTCATGTTCCTTTTTAAGGGATTTTCTTTTCTCTCTGATAGCTTTTAAGACTATTTTTGGATCCTTGATGTTCTGAAATTTCACTTGAATATTTCTCAGACTTTTTTTCATTGACCTGACTCAGGCTCTAACTGGATGCTTTCAATCTGAGTACTTGTCTTCACTTCTGGGACATTCTCAATTAACATTTCTTCAAATATTGCTTCTTCTCCTTTTTCTCCTTAAGAGGACTTTTATTAGATGGATAGATTAGAACCTCTGCATCAAATGTTCTTTTTAATGTACTTTTGTTTCATCTTTTTTATCTCTTTTTCTCTTATTACTATGTTTTGGAAGGATTCTTAGTCCTGAATATCAGCTCACTAATACATTCTTCAGTTTTGTCTGCTCTGCTGTTCAGCCCATCTAATGAATTTCTTTTAATTTTAGAAACTTGTATTTTCATGTCCATGAATTCTAATTAGTTTTTCCTTAAAACTCCTTGATCATATCCTTATTTCTATGATAATACTTTCGTTATTATAAATCTTGTACTTAGTGTGCGATCAGCCATGTTACCCTGGTTTCTTCAGTTTTTGTGTTTGTTACCTATTTCATAGTGTTGGCATTCCTCAAATGTTCGCTGTTCTTGATGTTGTGTTCATATTTGGGAGTGTCTATTTTATTGTTCATTACCTTGTTTGAGTGGCCCCTGGCAAGACAGAAGAGTGCTACTGACCTGTCCTTTGCACAGTTTTCACTGACATTAGAGGAGGGATGGGACATGTTGATATTCTTCCGGGCAAATACCTTCACAGCTTATTTTCTGGGCTTAGGAGATTCCCATTCTTCCTAGGAATCACCAGTCACCCAGAGCGTAGGCCTGTCCTTTCCTCTAAGCTTTCTCTTCTCACTCCTTTCTGAAGGTAACAGACTCCGCTTCCTGAATTGTGGAGATGGATAGTGTACTGGGGGTAACCCTCTTATTGTAACCACTATTGTCTGCTGTTAGGCCTTCTCATGTTCTTAGTTTCCAACACGTTTTAGAGCATGCTTCATGTTGCTCACATCTTCTCTGGTAGTATTCTTTCTGACGTGCTTTTGCTCATGAAGTTTCTTACTTTAAACTGATTTTGTGTACATTCCTTGTCTCTGGATTCCTTCTATTCTTGGGACTAGCAAGAGTGTTGCTTGTTTTTGAGTGCTGATATGTATTCACTTAAAACAACAACTTCTCTATTCTAGAATTTTGCAAGAAGGGAGGCTATAGTGTCACTCTGCCGCCTTGCAATCAGAAATTACTATTTTCATTTTGTTTAGTTTTCGTTTAAAAAAACGTGCTTTAGAGATCAGCAGTACATTTTGACTGGCTTTTATATGAATTTTTAAGATTCATTTTGTTAACTGTGTAGAATTTCTTCGTTCCTCAGATGACTAAATGTGTACATAAAACTTTATCTTAGAAAGATGTGGCTAAAAGTAAATAATTTCTATTTTTCAGTATATTTGGGTGTGTGCATCATCCATGACTGTTTTATTCACTAATTTAACAACAGGCAGTTTGTTAAGCACTTTGGGGATAGTAGGTTAATTAATTAAAGTTATTTAATTAAGACTTAATCAGACATAGTTTGTCTCTAGAGTACTTTATAATCTAATGTTGGACAAGAATATATATGCTAGTAATGTGAGGCAGTGAATGGAAGTGAAGGCTGAGGTTAACTGTGGGAAGGATAAGAGGCCTCACAGATTTTAAGTTCTAAATTTGAACTTTTTTATGATGAAGTAGAGATACTATTTAAAGTTTACCTCTTGGGGTCGGCCCGGTGGCTCAGCAGTTAAGTTCGTATGTTCCACTTCTCGGCGGCCCGGGGTTTGCCGGTTCGGATCCCGGGTGCGGACATGGCACTGCTTGGCACACGGATGTTAGCTCAGGGCAAGGCTTCCTCAGCAAAAAGAGGAGGATTGGCAGCAGTAGTTAGCTCAGGGCTAATCTTCCTCAAAATAAATAAATAAATAAATAAAGTTTACCTCTCTGTGTTAGTTTTCTATTGCTGTGTAATAAATTGCCATAAACTTAGTGGCTTAAAATAACGTAAATGTATTACTCACAGTTTCTATGGGTCAAGAATCTGGTGTGTTTTAACTGGGTCCTCTGCTCATAGTCTCATAAAGCTTCATCAAGGTGTCAGCCAGATGTGTCCTCATCTGGAGGCTCAAGTATGGCAAAATCTTCTCCACTATTCCCTCACGGTGTTGGCAGGATTCACATCCTTCCTACTGTAGGTCTGAGGTCTCCATCTTGATTGACTTTTGACTAGAGACCACTCTCAGGTGTTTGCCACGTGGTCCCCTTCATCTCAGCAACAAAGAACTTCCTGTCCATCAAACCCCTCTCATACTTCAAACTCCTGACTGCCACTTTTACAACCAGCCAGAGAAAACTGCTTCTGAAGGGTTCATGTGATTTGGTCGTGCCCGCTGGACAATCTGTTTCGATGGAGTCATCCCATTTAACGTAACCTAATCATGTGGGTAAAATCTACCATATATACAGTCCTAGGGGTTAGGTAGGCTTTGTAAACCTGGTGGAGTGGGGGGGTGGGAGGGGGTGGCAAGAAACCTTGGAGATTGTCTTAAAGTTCTGCCTACCATACTCCCTTCCTGTAATTTTAGAGACTACATCAGGGGCAGTAGACTAGGCTAAGTGAAGGAGCTGCTTTTACGTGCTGTCTTTAGCAGCATGCTTGATAGTAAAAAATGCTACCCAGGTCTCCAAACAAGAACTTTTTGTTTTTAATTGGTTTTATTAAGATATAATGTAAAGACAAGGAAGTTCACCAATGTTACGTGTCATCTCGATGAGTATTGACAAATGTATATAGTCATGTAACCACTGCCATATCATGGTATAGCACTGTTCCATCATTTCTTAAAAATTTCCTCATCTCACCACAAGAAAAAAAAATTTGCAACTCTATGAGTTGATGGTTGTTAACTAGACTTACTGTGATAATCATTTCTTAATATATACATGTATCAAATCATTATGTTCTACACCTTAAACTAATACAGTGTTGTCAATTGTATGTCAGTAAAACTGGCGGTAGGGGGAAGTTTCGTTGTGTCCCTTTCCTTGAAAGCTACCACCAACCATAGGCAACAACTGATCTGCTTCCTGTTGCTATAGTTTTGTCTTTTCTAGAATTTCATTTAAAATTATCAGTCATATAATATATAGTTTTTTGAGGCTGGTATGTATCAGTAGTTTGTTTTTTTTATTTCTGAGTCATATTCCACTGTTTGGATATACCACAATTTGTTTATTCATTCCTCAGTTGGTGAACATTTGTGTAGTTTCCAAAAAAGATGTGTTTAAACTCATCAGAGTAATGTGAAAATTAAATGCACTCACTTATATGCATACCTGTGTAACTAACTAGCCTGTCCTCCCTGGGCAGCCCTCTTTCTGAGTTGGCATATCTCTCATTATGTGTAACTTAACTAATGACTGTTTTTACATTCAAGGTTTTGAACACTGCTGGAGAAAATTAAAGCTACGATGATTAATGTGAGATCAGTTTATGGTCTCTGGTTTCAGCCAAACTGTCAACCCTACTCAGTAATCCTTTTATATCTTCATGGTCAGCAGCCTCTCCCATTGCCCACGGTGGGAATTTTCCTCAATGATTTTGTCCTTCATCCTTCTCTATGAAGATAATTTACTTTACAGAGAAAATTGGGCTTAAGAGTCCCACATGTCCTCAGATTTTCTGTCTCCATACTTTTAAATGTACCCATAATTGTACCCAGTCTTTGTTTTCTCCCATCTCAGAGAAGGATATAACTTCCTTCATTCAAAAGTAGTCTTTCCCATTCCATCCTATTTAATAATTCTAATACTAATAATTGTTAACATTTGTCATTTATTGGATGCTTACTACGTGTTAGGCATCGTTCTGAGTTCTTTACCTATATTAACTCAGTTAATTCTCAGAGCAGTCCTTTGAGGTAGATTCTGTTGTATTCCCATCCTACATCTTACTGAGACATAGAGAAATTAAAGTTACTAGCTCAAGATTTGCAGCTACTAAATGATGGAGTAAGTATTTGAATTCCTGTAGTCTGACTTTAGAGCCCGCACTTTCATTTCTTTATCTTCTGCGCCATACTTTCTGTTTACTTAAGGGCCTTCCTAGTCCATCAATTGTTTTCTCTTTTCTGAACTTTCCTTCTTTACTGGTACCCTCCTGTAACCTATACATATATTCACATTTCTCACATTCCTCAGTAGTCACCATCCTGTCTCTTTTCTCCTCCTCATAGCCAGACACTTCAAATGAATGAAGCAGCTGCTGTCTCTAGTTGCTTACCTATTATTCAATTTTCCATTCATGTGCACAGCTTATCACCATGTAATCGTATTGAAACAGAAGTCACCACTGTCCGTCTTGCCAGATAGGGTAGTTTAAATCTTTATCTTTTTTTTTTTTTTGAGGAAAATTAGCCCTGAGCTAACATCTGCTGCCAATCCTCTTTTTGCTGAGGAAGGCTGGCCCTGAGCTAACATCCATGCCCATGTTCCTCTACTTTCTATGTGGGACGCCTACCACAGCATGGCTTGCCAAGCAGTGCCATGTCCACACCCGGGAGATTTGAACCGGCGAACCCCGGACCGCCAAAGCGGAACGTGTGCACTTAACTGCTGCGCCACCGGGCTCGCCCCTAAATCTTTATCTTATGTGATCCTTCTGTGGCGTTTGATCTCATGCGCTACTGCTTCAGAATTGCTTCCTTGCCTTCTGTGATACCATATTCTCTTTGTTTATCCTTTACTTCTCTGATTACTATTTCTTAATATCTTCTTCTACAGGATTCTTTTCTTCTTCTCAGTCTTTAAATGCTGATACCCTGTAGGATTCTGTCCTTGGTTATTTTCTCACTATAAATAATATCCTGGGATGATCTTACTTATTCTGCCAGGGACCAGTGACTTCAAAATCTCTATCAGTGACGCAGACTACTTTCCTAACTTATATTCTATCTGGCTACCTTCTGGACATTGTTTCCTAGGTGTTGCATTGGCTCCTCTTTTAAAAAAATTTTTTTTTAATTTTTAAATTATCATGCAGTAAGATTAACTTTATTTTCATCTCCATTTCTTTGAATTTTAATACGTATATAAATTCATGTAAACAATACCACAATCAGGATATAGAATAATTCCACAACCCAAAAAATGCTCTTGTGTTCTCTCTCAGTAAAGTCATACTCTTCCCCTACCCTATCACCCTTGCATCCTCAGGTCTATTCTCCATTACTACAGTTTTGTCTTTTCAAGAATGTCTTAGATTGTACATGTACCTAATAGTATGTAAAGTTTTGCAGTTCGCTTCTTTGATTCACCTTAATGATATTCATTCAAGTTATTGCGTGTAACAATAGCTTTCTCTTTTTTGTTGGTGAGTAGTATTCCATAATATGGATGTGTTACAGTTTATTTATCCGTTCACCTATTGAGGGACAATTGGGTTGTTTGCAGGTTTTGGTAATTATGAGTAGTGCTGCTTTGATCATTCATTTATAAGTTTTTGTACGAGTGTAAGTTTTTTTTTCTCTAGGGTAAATACCCTGGAGTGGGTTTGCTGGATCATATGGTAAGTGTATATTTAGCTTGATTTAAAAAAATACCAAACATTTTCCAAAGTACGTGTACCATTTTGCATTCTTATCAGCAATATATGAGAGTTCCAGTTGCTGCACATCCTTATCAGCATTTGATATTCAGTATTTTTTTATGTTAGCCATCTAATCCACATATAGGGATATCTCATTGTAGTTTAGTTTGCATTTCTCTAAATGTCAGTGATGTTGATAACTCTTCATGTGCTTATTTCTCATCCCTGTGTCTTCTTTAGAGAAGTGTCTAAGTACTTTGTCCATTTTAATTGCTTTCTTTTTTTAATTAATTAATTAATTTTGATGAGGAAGATTGGCCCTGAGCTAACATCTGTGTCAGTCTTCCTCTATTTTCTATGTGGGATGCCTCCACATCATAGCTGATAAGTGGAGTAGGTCCACGTCTGGGATCCAAACCTGCGAACCTGAACTACCAAAGGGGAGTACATGGAAATTTAACCACTCAGCAATGGGGCCAGCTCCCTTAATTCTGTTGTTTTCTTGTTGTTAGCTTTGAGAGTTCTTTATAATGTGGATACAAGTCTTTTATTGGATAAGTGATTTGCCAGTATTTTCTCCTAGTTTGTAGCTTGGCTTCTCATTCTCTAACAATATTTTTCACAGAGCAAAAGGTGTTAACTTTGATGAAGTCTAATTTGTCCATTTTTTTCTTTATGGATCATGCTTTTGGTGCCACATCTAAGAACTTTTGCCTGTCCAACACTTATGAAGATTTTCCCCTGTTTTTTCCTGTTAAAATTTTTATACTTTTACTTTTCACCTTTAGATCTATGATCCATGATAAAATGTTTTTATTATGGTAAAATACACGTAACATAAAATTTACTATCTTAACCATTTGAAAGTATACAATTCAGTGGCATTAAGTACATTCACAGTGTTGTCTTCCTTCTGCTTGATTTCTGTTTATTTTGCTCTTTTCTAGTGTTTTAAGGTCAAAGCTTAGATAGTTGAGATCTTTCTTCTTTTCTAATATTGGTATTGCATGCTATAAATTTCTAAGTGCTACTTTAGTTGCATCCCACAGATTTGCTGTGTTGTATTTTCATTTTCATTCAGTTCAGAATGTGTTCTAATTTCCCTTGAAACATACTCTTTAGCCCACGGATTACTTAGAAGTGTGTTGTTTAATTTCCAAGTGTTTGGACATTTTCCTATTATTTTCTGTTACTGTTTCCTAGTTTTATTTTTTATGGTCAGAGTACATACTTTGTAGGATTTCATTCAATCCTCTTAGATTTTTTAGAGTTTTTACTTTGATGTAAGAAATGATGTCTTCATGAATGTTCTGCATACACTTGAAAAAAATGTGTATTCTGCTGTTGTTGGGTGGAGTACCATCATACATCTCTTAAGAATGGGGATACATTCTGAACAATGCATCATTAGGCAATTTCATTGTTGTACAAACATTGTAGAGTATACTTACACAAACCTGGATAGTATAGCCTACTACACACCTAGGCTATGTGGTAGTAATCTTATGGGACCACCTTCATATTTGCCATCTATCATTGACTGAAACACTGTTATGTGGCACGTTAACTGCATTATATAGGTTTCAGTTAGATCCAGATACTTGATGGTGTTTTTCAGTGGTCCTTGATCCATGCTGAAATTCTATTTGAAATTCTACATTCTATTTGATACTGAGGTAGGAGTGTTGAAGTCTTCAAATATAATTGTAGATTTATGTATTTCTCTTTTCCGTTCTGTTAGTTTTTCCTTTTTTTTTTTTTTAAAGAGCAGACACATTTAGGATTGTTGGAGTTTTTTGGTGAATTGACCATGTTTATGAAAATGTGATGTCTTTTTATTCCTTGTATTAGTTTTCTCTTGCAGTGTAACAAATTACTACAACTTAGTGACTTTTATAATACACATTTATTATCTCATAGTTTCTCTGAGTTAGAAGTCTGGACACAGCTTAGCTAGATCCTCTGCTAAGGATCTCACTTGGCTGCAATCAAGATCAGCTGCGCTACATTCTTATCGGGAGGCCCAGTTGAAGTAATGATCCACTTCCAAGTTCATTCATATTGGTGAGCCAGTTCATGTCCTTGTGGCTCAATGAATGAGGGCCCCAACTACTTGCTGGCTATTGGCTAGAGGTCTCCCTCAGTTCCTAGAGACCACCTGAAGTTCCTTGTCACAAGGACTTCTCTAATACGTCTGCTTACTTCATTGAGCAAGGGTAGTCTATGGAGGAAATTTGCTAGCAAAACCGAATGATATATAATGTAACAATTACAGGAGTGACAGCCTGTAATTACCTTTGCCCTGTTCTTATGTTTAGAAGCAAGTCACTGGTCCTCCCCACACTCAAAGAGAGGATTATACAAGAGTGTAAACCTTAGGAGGCGAGGATCATGGAGTCTACCTCCATGTGCCACATTCTTGTTAAATTCTTTTGTTCTGAAGTCTACTTTCTTTGATATTAATATAATCATTCCAGCTTTCTTTTAACTAGTGTTGGCATGGTATATCTTGTTCGATGTTTTTACTTTTAATCTACCTGTCATGATTGATTGAGATGGGTTTGTTGTCATGAATCTATAATTGGTTTGTGTGGGTTTTTAAAAATCCGTTCTAACAATTCCTTTAAATTGATGCGTGTAATGTAATTGCATTATACTGTTATCTTGGATGGCATTTAATGTAATTATTGGTATGTTTAGAATGAGGTATAATGTTTTATTATTTGTTTTCTGTTTTTGTTTCACTCTTTCCAATTTCTCGCTGACTGTAGGTTATTTGAACACTTTTTGTTATTCCATTTCAGTTAATTTGTTGTGATTTTGGCTATATCTTTCTTTCACATATCTTTTTAGCGGTTGCTAAAGGGATTAAAAAACATACGTTACTTTTCACAATAAACAATATTTTACTACTTCAATTGGAATGTAGAAATCTTTCCATCATGTAGTTCCCCTGCACTCTCCCCTTTATGTTATAGTTGTCTTATATGTCACATTTACATACATTTAAATCCCCATCAGGCAGTGTTATAGTTTTTGCTTGCAACTTCAAACATATTTAAGAACTCAGGAGGACAGGAATAACTTTGTTATATTTCCACAAATATTTACCATTTCTGTTATTATTCTTTTATTCCTAATGTTCCAAGTTTTCTTCTTATGTCATTTCCCTCTATCTGAAAAAATTCCTTTTGCTGTTCTTTTAGATAAAGTCTGCTGGCTGTAAATTGTCTTATTTTTATTTCATCTTTATTTCTAAACAATATTTTCACTGGGTATAGCATTTTGGGTTAACAGTTCATTTCTTTTATCATTTAAAAATGTTGGTGATGTCAGCATCATGGCCAAAGTGAGCTGTTCCCTTTGTCTCTCCCCTCTAAGTTACAACCAAACAGACATCCACTGACCAACAGAGGATTCCCTACACAGCACAACAGGACACCTAAGAGATCCATGCAGCTATACATCTAAAAGTGGGTGGACTGGATCCCCAGGAAGTGGTATAACTAGGGGAGCAACCCCCCCCCCCACTCCCCCAGCGACACCTGTCCAGGGCATGGGTCCTCACACAGTGGCCTATGCAACTCTGAGTGGAGGCAAAGGTGGGTCAGCCCTGTACGAGCACACGAATGCCTGCAGAGCAGTAGCCACACATGAATGCCTGCTGCACAGCAACAGGAGTGTGACAGCAGCCATGCCTGCATTATGGTTGGTGGCATGGTGGCAGCAGTGGCCTGACCCACACAACTATAAGCAGGCAAGGCAGGAGCAGAAAAAAACAACCCCTGCATACCCCAGTGGTGGCAGGTGGAACCTGCAACCAGAAGTATCAGGAACCCACAGCAGAATGGTGACCAAGACACCAGTGGCATCACCCTCAACATCGTCTCTACCAGCAACAGAGGCTGCATACAAATCCCTGGGTCCCTAAGCCCCTGCCAGTAACACCTGTGGACCCATCACCCCTGACAGCAGTGCACCTAGCACCCCCAGACAACTCAAGAACAGCAGCGCAGGTAATGCATGGACAGCATCTGAACTCACAGCCAATAAAGGATCACAGGACCCAGGCAACCCCAGAGGCAGCAGAAGTGCTTGCAGCCTACTGACCCTGGTGGCGTCATCTGAGACTACCATGACATTTAAGAAGCAAGGCACTAGGAACTCCAGAGGCATAAGCAGCACAAGGAGGGCACTGATGATGCTACCAGCAGAGGCAGTGAAGGGTGGAAAGTGCAGGCTCGCAAATACCATCAGAAGCAGCTAATAACCAAGGTGACTGAGGCCATACTCAATTAAGAAAAGGTGGTTACTACCACAAATGTGCTGGCAGAGGACCAATTCCTCAAATGCTATGAAGAACTACAGAAACATGCCAGAACAGAAGGAAAATGAAAACTCTCCAGAAACGAAACTTGAAATCACAGAAGATTACAATCTAACTGACAGAGAATTCAAAATAGCTGTCATAAAGAAACTTGGTGAGTTATAAGAAAACTCAGAAAAACAGTTCAGTGAGCTCAGGAGTAAAATTAACGAACAGGAGGAATACTTCAACAAAAAGAATGAAGCTCTAAAAAAAAAACCAAACACATTCTGGATATGAAAAACAGTTAATGAGATAAAAAAATAATGTACAAAGCATTAAAAATAGGGTAGACCTTATAGAGAAGAGAATTAATGAGCTTGAAGGTAGAAACCTATAAATGATTCAGGTAGAGGAGGAGAGAGAAATAACATTTTTTTTTAAATGAAGAAATTCTTTGAGAAATATCTGACTCAATTAGGAAAAGTAACGTAAGGATTTGTAGGTATGCCAGAGGGAGAAGTGAGGGAGAAAGGAGCAGAGAGCTTGTTCAAAGAAACAATAGCTGAGTACTTCCCAAACCTCAGGAAGGAACTGGACTTATAAGTATATGAAGCCAATAGAACTCCTAATCACATCACTGCAAAACGGCCTTCTCCAATGCATATAATAGTAAAACTAGCAAAAGTCAAGGACAAAGAAAAAATGTTGAGGACATCAAGACAAAAGAAAATAACTTACAAAGAAACCTCCATCAGGCTTTCAGCCAGTTTCTCAGCAGAAACTTTGCAGGCTAGAAGAGAGTGGAATGACATATTCAAAATACTGAAAGACAAAAACTTTCAGCTAAGAATATCCATTGAAATTATCCTTCAGATATGACAGAGAAATAAAAGCTTTCCCAGACAAACAAAAACTGAGAGAGTTCATCACCACTACACCTGCCCTACAATAAATGTTGAAGGGAGCCCTCCTACCTGAAACAGAAAGGTAAAGGTTTACAAACCTTTGAGCAAGGAAATAAATAGACAAAATTGAAAAATTGCAGCCCTATATCAGAATAGGTTAGCAAACACTTATAAAGGATAAAAGGAAAGAAAGCAACAAAAATAACTATAAATACTTTGATTTGGTCAATTCTCACAACACAAAAAAGAATAATTTATGACAACAAAAACGTAGGAAGAGAAGAGGAAAGGAGTGGAACCTGCATAGGCAATGGAAATGAGAGGTGATCAGAAAAACAGCTGTCTCTTCTCTTTTATACAATCTCTTGGTAACCACAAAACAAAAAATCAGAGCAGAGTCACAAATCATAAATAAAGAGAATACTGAGAAAACCATCACAGGAAACCCCCAAACAGAAGTGGCAGACAAAAACACAAGGACAAATAAACAATGGAAATATAGAACAACCAGAAAACAAAAGATAAAATGACAGTATTAAGCCCTCATATATCCATAATCACTTTAAATGTAAATAGATTAAATTCACCAATCAAAAGACACAGAGTGACTGGATGGATTAAAAAAATAAGACCAAACAATATGTTGCCTCCAGGAAACACAGCTCTAAAGACAAACACAGGCTCAGAGTAAAAGGATGGAAGACAATACTCCAAGTAAATGACAAACGAAGGAAAGCAGTTGTTCCCATACTTGATTCAGACAAAGCATACTTCAGGATAAAAAAGATAATGAGAAATGAAGATGGGTATTATGATAAAAGGGACATTGCATCCAGAAGTCATAACACTTATGAATATATATGCACCTAACACAGAAGCACCAAAGTATATAAGATAACTACTAACAAACCTAAAGGGAGAAATTGACAGCAACAGAATGATAGTAGGGAACCATCACACCCTACTTATGTCAATGAAGAAGTCATCCAGACTGAAAGTCAACAAGGAAACAGTGGCCTTAAATGAAACACTAGGCCAGATGGACTTAATAGATTTATATAGAACATTCTATCCCAAACCCACAGAATGCACATTCTTCTCAAGTACACATGGAACATTCTCAAACATAGACCATATGTTGGAAAGCAAAGCAAGCTTCAATAAATTTAAGAAGATTTAAATCATATCAAGCTCTTTTCTGACCACAATGCTATGAAACTAGAAATCAACTACAAGAAGAAAGCTGGAAAACTCACAAATATGTGGAGACTACAAGACAACATGCTACTGAAAAACTATTGGATCAATGAAGAAATCAAAGTTGAAATAAAAAAATACCTAGAGACAAATGAAAATGAAAACACAACATACCAAAACCTATGAGATGGAGCAAAAGCTATACTAAGAGGACAATTTATAGCAATACAAACCTCCCTCAAGAAACAAGAAAAATATCAAACAAGCTTACACTATACCTAAAAGAACTAGAAAGGGAAGAACGAAAAAAGGCCAATGTTAGTAGAAGGAAGGAAATAATAAAAATCAGGACAAAAGTAAACAAAGAGAGACTAAGAAAACAGTAGAAAGGATCAATGAAACTAAGAGCTGGTTCTTTGAAAAGGTAAACAAAATTGACAAACTCTTAGCCACACTCACTAAGAAAAAAAGAGAGAAGGCTCAAATAAATAAAATCAGAAATCAAAGAGGAGAAATGACAACAAACACCACAGAAATACAAAAGGTTGTAAGAGAATACTATGAAAAGCTATATGCCAACAAACTGCATAACCTAGAAGAAATGGATAAATTCTTAGGCTCATACAACTTTCCATAACCAAATCAAGAAGAAATAGAGAATCTGAATAGACCAATCACAAGTAAAGAGATGGAAACAGTAATCAAAAACCTCCCCCAAAACAAAAGTCCAGGAGTAGATGGCTTCTCTGGAGAATTCTACTAAACATTCAAAGAAGATTTAATACCTATCCTTCTCAAACTCTTCCAAAAAATTGAAGAGGATGAGATGCCTCCGAACTCATTCTATGAGGGTAACATTATCCTGATACTAAGACCAGACAAGGACAACACACAGAAAAAGAAAATTACAGGCCAATATCACTGATAAACATAAATGCAAAAATCCTCAACAAAATATTAGCAAATTGAATACAACAGTACATTAAAAGGATCATACACCATGATCAAGTGTGATTTATTCCAGGGATGCAGGGATGGTTTAACATCCACAAATCTATCAGTGTGATACACCACATTAACAAAATGAAGACTAAAACTCACGTGATGATTCAATAGATGCAGAGAAAGCATTTGACAAGGTCCAACATCCGTTTATGATAAAAAGTCTCAATAAAATGGGTATAGAAAGAGAGTAACTCAACATAATAAACACCATACATGACAGACCCACAGCCAACATCATACTTAGTGAAAAACTATAAGCCATTCCTCTAAGAACAGGATTAAGACAAGGGTGCCCACTCTTGGCACTCTTATTCAACATAGTACTGGAAGTTTTAGCTAGAACAATTAGGCAAGAAAAAGATATAAGAAGTATTCAAATTAGAAAGCAAGAAGTAGAAATCTCACTATTTGCAGATGACACAATTCTATGTAGAGAAAACCCTAAAGAATCCATCAGAAAACAATTAAAAATCCTAAAATTTGTATGGAACAACAAAAGACCCCAAATAGCCAAAACAATCCTGAAGAAAAAGAACAAAGTTGGAGGTATCACACTCCTTGAATTCAAAATATACTACCATGCTATAGTAGTCAAACAGCATGATACTGGCAGAAAAACAGACAGATTAATGGAACAGAACTGAGTACCCAGAAATAAAACCACGCGTCTCTGGATAGCTAATCTTTGACAAAGGAGCCAAGAACATACAATGGAGAAAGAAAAGTCTCTGTCATAAATGGTGTTGGGAAAACTGGACAGCTACATGCAAAAGAATGAAAGTAGATCATTATCTTACACCATACACAAAAATTAACTCAAAATAGATTACAGACTTGGATATAAGACCTGAAACTATAAAGCTCTTAAAAGAAAATATGGGCAGGACACTCTTGACATCAGTCTTAGCAATATCTTTTCAAATACTGTGTCTCCTCAGGTAAGGGAAACAAGAAAAAATAAGCAAATGGCTCTACATCAGATTAAAACCTTCTGAAAAGCAAAGGAAACCATGAACAAAACGAAAAGACAACCCACCAACTGGAGAAAATATTTGCAAATCTTATATCCGACAAGGGGTTAATTTCCAAAATATATAAAGAACTCATAATTCGACGACAAATAATGAACAACCTGATCAAAAACTGGGCAGAAGACATAAGCAGACATTTTTCTAAAGAAGATATACAGATGGCCAACAGGCACATAAAAAGATGTTCAGCATCACTAATTATTAAGGGAGTGCAAATCAAAACTAGAATGAGAATCACCTCACACCCACCAGAATGGCTATAATTAACAAGACAAAAAAGAGCAAGTGTTGGAGAGGATGTGGAGAAAAGGGAACCTTCATACACTGCTGATGGGAGTGCAAATTAGTACAGCCACTGTGGAAAACAGTATGGAGATTTCTCAAAAAATTAAATATAGAAATGACATATGATCTAGCTATTCTACTTCTGGGTATTTATCCAAAGAACATGAAATTTATGCATCCCTAGGTTCATCACAGCATTATTCACAATAGTCAATATGTGGAAGCAACTCAAGTGTATTGTGTGTGTGTGTATATTGTATATATATATTTATACACACAATGGCATACTACTCAGCCATAAAAGAAGACAAAAATCATGCTATTTGCAACAACATGGATGGACCTTGAGAGTATTATGCTAAGTGAAATAAGCCAGACAGAGAAAGACAAACACCGTGTGATTTCACTCACATGTGGAAGATAAACACATAAATTAGGAAGACAGATTAGTGGTTACCAGACGGAAAAGGAGTCAGGGGTGGGTGAAAGGGGTAAAGGGGCACATATATATGGTGACAGATAATAACTAGACTGTTGGTGGTGAAAACGATGCAGTCTATACAGAAACTGATATTTAAAAATGTACACCCGAAATTTACACAATGTTATAAACCAATATGACCTCAATAAAATAAAATTTTAAAAAGTCACTTCACTCTATCTTCCATAGTTTTTGATGAGAAATCCTCACCTTTTCAAATTATTTTTCTCATATAATTAATGTCTTTTTTTCCCTCTAGAGGCTTCAAGATGTTTTTCTGTCTTTAGTTTTTAGCAGTCTTATTAAGTTGTCTCTGAGCATGGATTTTTTAGCTTTATTGTCTTGGTGGTTTTCTAAGTTTCTTGAACTTGTAGGTTTATGCCTTATGCCATGTTTTTTGCCATTATTTCTTTGAATATTTTTTCAGCACAGTACTCTCTCTCTTATTCTCTGATTCTCTAATAGCATGAATGTTATACCTTTTGTTCCATTCCACAGGTTTGTGAAGCTCTGTTCAATTATTTTCAATTTCTTTTCTCTCTTATTCAGATTGGATAATTTCTCTTCTGTTTTCAGGTTCACTTACTCTCCTCTTTCATCCTCATTTTGTTTATTTGGTTCATTCAATGAGTGTTTTGGTAATTGTATTTTTCATTTCTTGTGTTTTCCTTTGGTTTTTCTTTGTATGTTTTCTTTCTTTGTTTTATACTTCCTATTTCAACGTTTTTTCACGACTGTTCATGATTGCTGTTTAAGCACTTTTATAGTAGTATCTTTAAAGTTTTTGTCAGATAATTGTATTCTGTGTCATCTAATCATAATCTGTTTATTGTGTATCCCCAAGTAAGTTGATATTTTTGTGGTTCTTCACATGCTTTGTAATTTTGGATTGTATGCTGGACATTTGGAATATTACATTATTAGACTCTGGATTTTGTTTAAATTTTATGAAGATTTTTGTTTGTTTGTTTTAGCAGGCAGTTGACCTGTCAGGCTTAAGCTACAAGTTCCTACCTTTCTTCATGTGCTGTAGTTCTAGTTACACTTCTTTCCTCAGTCTTACAGTGCCCTTCAGATCTGTCGCGCATGAACACTGCCCATTGTGATCTGTCTGAGATCTGGGTAGAAGTCTGTTTGTTAGCTCTGTGCTCCAAGTCTTCAGTATGCAGAACAGGATTATATCAGGCCGGCCTGGTGGCGCAGCAGTTAAGAGCGCACGTTCCGCTTCAGTAGCCCAGGGTTTGCTGGTTTGGATCCCGGGTGTGGACATGGCACCGCTGGGCACGCCATGCTATGGTAGGCGTCCCACATATAAAGTAGAGGAGGATGGGCATGGATGTTAGCTCAGGGCCAGGTTTCCTCAGCAAAAAGAGGAAGACTGGCAGTAGTTAGCTCAGGGCTAATCTTCCTCAAAAAGAAAAAAAAAAAGAACAGGATTATATCTACACATACTTAGGTTATAGGTGAGGCCAGATTTTATAAAGAACTTATAGGGTCATTTTCCTGAGCTCCTGCCATTCTACCATCTACCTGATGCTTTCCTAATCTTTGGGGCTCCACTTTTCATTCTCCTAGGTATGTGCCTCATACATCTAGGATTTTGTCACCTCTGGGGCCAAGTGGCAGAAGGAGAGCATGTCACAGGAAACAAAGGTTCCCCTCCCTCAGAGTTTTGGTTCCTGTAAGCTCCTGTTGCTGTCTTGGCTGCCATTACAGCAGTGAGCTTTCCTGGGGTCTGAGGCACAAGAAAGGAACAAAAGAGAGAGAAAGAAAAAAAGAAGAGAGATTTTTCTCCTTTTTCCCTGTTTTCCCTATAACTTCCCTCCCCCTCCTTAAGCTAGAACTAAAAGGTTTCTCTTATCTCTTTGTCATTACCAGAGCTCTCAGTTCCGAGTTTTCAGCCAGGCCAGAAGATGCCATAGTTTTTTAAAAATGGTACGATCACCACATATCTGGTGGTACTTTGAGTTCTGGTGTTCTCTAATTTGCCTGCTGCCAGATTGGTCTGTCCAGATTTTATATGTGCATTCAGTGGGAGGGGAAAGGTGGCATGTGCTTATTCCATCTTAACAGGAACTGGAGCTTTCTGGGACCTCATTCCTAATTTTTCCAAAACTAAATTCATTTCATTGTCTTCAAACCCATTGCCCTTCCTGTATTACCCGTCTCATTGTAGAGACTCACCATTAAAGATGGCTTGATTTTGAAGTTTCTGGTTTGAGTTACTGGAAATTCAAGTCATCTTTTATTATCTTCTCTTTGTCACTGTCCTACCCAACTCATATCTAATCAGTGACCAAATCCCATGTTTTCTACCTTCTAAGTATTCTGTATCCTTCTCCTTTCTATTTTTATTATTTCTGCCCTCGTTGAGATCCTTATGTCTTGCTAGTCTTTTAATCTCTATACTTATAATTTTGGATCCTTCTAATGCATCTTTTACTTCAACTGCCAATGTGATCAAAGCAAAGTTGAACACATTGCTCATCTGCTTAAAATTATTCAGTGCTTCTTTATCGCTTGGAGGGTAAATTAAAACCTCTTTCACATAGCACAAAGTTGCCATCTTTTGGCTTTCTTACTGCTCTTGATTTTCCTATCACTGTTACCTTCTTCATCCCGTAAACTTCAACAATACCAGGCTATTTGCAGTTCCCTAAAAGTGCTGTTTCCTAGTTTCACCTGAAACTCCATCTCCCTTATCTTCTTAGAAAGAGACTTCATGGTACCTTCCTGTTGCCTTGTTGGCTTGAGGCCTACTGCAGAGGATATGGGAGAGATTCAAGGGGGAAGAGTAACAACATGTTTTTAGTACCACTGAGTTGGTTTCCTGCTGTGGAGGAGATGATGACTAACCATAGAGCACGCTGTACATATTAATAGTAGTTGTTTCTATAGTTTCTAAAAAAGCTTTCTGATTTTTGGGGCCTTCATTTATCTTCATTGCAATTTTGTATTATAGACATTGTATTATCACCCTAAGCAAACAATTGATGCTATGCAACAAGTATGTACTGCACATCTATGTTGTGCAAGGCATTATTGGGTGCTAAGGATACAACAGTAAGACTTGACCCCTTCTAAGAGTTCATCAGCTCTAATTAATTAATTAGAGAGGCTTAGAGAGGAGTGAGAAAGAGGAGTATAGTAGACAACTCATGGAGTACTTCAGAGTCTACTTTGAAAACAATCAGACGTCTGTGGGAGCGGTTGCTCATAGTGATGTGCTAAGTCATTCATGTGTAGGAGACTCTCCTTAGCTCACCATTGTTGACACTGGAAAAAGACCACTTAAAGTAAGGCCAGCTAAAATAGAAGTCCACATTTTGTAGTAAAGAGTGAAAAAAAGGCTTGATTGGGGTCTTGAAAAATGCAATTTAAAATTATCAGAATTTTGATTATATTTGCAAGTCTGTATTAATTCTGAAAGTAATTAATTTGAGGATTATAATTTTTATGATAGAATTGTATAATGAATACTATATGTATTTTATCAAATCTAAGATATGACTGTACAGCATATTATTTTACGTGTAACTGAAAGAGAAAAAATGTTGCCAATTAACTATGTTACAGTGCTTTTTATCCCATAACCTTTTTATTTTATACTTGCAGAAATAACTTTTTGAGGATTATTCTTTATTATATCATTCTTGTGTGTCCATAAAAAGGAAAATATGAATGAAATAAATTGGTAAAGGTATTCGTTCATACATCTACTTCACATTCATAATTTGGCTTTCCAATCATTTCTTTTTTAAATGAGTCATTGATGATCATGTTTTTTCAAATAATATTATCCTCTGTACCACCAACTACATTGAGATTTCAACATTTCTTAAAAAATTACTCCAGTTTTGTCTCTGGGATTTTCTCTCAAGGAGTCAACACCAGTTTGCAAGTTTTAATGCTAGCACTTTCTTGCTCTTAACAGGAAGAATCAGTGGAAGATTTTCAACAACTACTAGGGCTCGTATTTCCTCTTAAACAAGTCCATAAGTGATTTTTCTAAGTGAAACTTTGAGGGGTTATGGTTGTCCGGTTGTGGCAACAAGAAAGAAAAATTAACAAAATTCGTACATCACTCAGGCAGTAACATCTGCATTGTAATTGCTGCCTGGCCAACAGTTTGTAAGATTATAACATATTATAAGAAGCCACTGATTATAAGATTCACCTCATTTCAGAGATGTTAAAATGTGAAAAGATATTCATGTTGGAATTGATGAAATATGGTATACACTTGATGTTTTTATATGTTTTACTTTTATAACTATATTGTAAGAAAGAGCCATTTTTGCAAAAATGGCTGAGACTTTGGCAGTTTTCCTAAGGTGACTTCTTAATTTTTTAGTACTCAAAATATTTTGAAGGACTAATTTTATAGTGGTCATTAATGCATATTTTTGGTCTGTAGCAACTTTTGCTTCTCAATTCAGCATTGTAACTGCTGAAATCTTTATATAATAACTGTACCTATAGCACAGTACAATGATGGATATTTATAATAATAACTCTAACTCTTCAAGAAAAAAATATCAACATCGGTGATTTTAAGGCAGCACATATTTTTCCATTGGTAAATATTAATACTCATAATTTGTTTGTACACTGTGAAAATGTATATACATTTACCCTGTGGTTTATCCTTATAACCACTCATGAAATCTCCATTTTGCTGATAAAGAGAAGCAGTCTTAAAGAGGTGACAGATGCAGGTCTTAAACCTAGCATGTGTTTTCTAGTGCTTTTAAAAATCACATTATAAATAAACAAATGTAAACAGTTAAGATTAAGTCTTCAGTCTTACAGATTAATCCCTCTGGAACTGGAAACTGCTGTAGTTAGATTCTTTGATCAGTACATTTTATTAACTGCTTTGGGAAATTATAATTAATTACAACATTGTTTCTATGGCAAAATGAAATCAAAGTCCCTGACCTATGAATAAACATTTTGGAACATAAATAATTTTTAGGTTGAATTGTAATTTAAAGAAACCACAGATTTCAGAATAATTTCATCTGCTTGTATACATATTCAAAATTTTCCCTTTTTTGGTAACTGAAATTTTCAAACAATACATTATCAGGAAACTCTAACAAGGAAGACTTCAAACCAAGTGGTTGGTTGGTTTGTTTTTCTGAAGAAGTATTGATAAAAATTAACTAAAGTTACTGAGAATCTAATCCTGACAACAATTCTCTGGTGTGGGGGTTATTATTCCAAAGTTACAGGTTTTGAAACTGGCTCATAGTCATTAGTACTTTGTCCAAGATCACATAGTATGTCAGAGGCAAGATACAAGCCCAGTGTCTGACTTTCAGGATTATGCTTTCAACTATTTTACTTTGCTATTTGTTCCTTTTTAAATTCCATTTTAGGATTTGCTTTAATTTAGGTAAAACTTGTAGGCATAATAATTTTGTAGAGCAAGAATAGGCAAACCATTTCTGTAAAAGGGCAGATAGTAAATATTTTAGGCTTTGCAGCCCAAATGGTGTCCTGTGTAACTGCTCAACTCTGCCATGGTAGTGAAAGCCTAAACAGATGGGCATGGCTGTGTCCTAGTGAAACTTTTTTTACAAAATCAGGCAGCAGGCTAGATTTGACCTGCAGAGTATAGTTTGCTGACTCTTGTTATAGTGTATCCTAATAGTAAATTAGTTCTTCAACACTGAATTTAAAAGATTTTTTTTTCAGTTCTTCTTTAAAAATTATTCTCTTATTATCCTTCTAAAACATAACATTTGGCACATAGAAAAGAATATTTGTAATATATGTGTAAATTATGAAGCAGAGTAATATACGCAGGAGGTAGAACACTAGCAGTAAGTCAGTCTGTGTTCTGTTTCCTAATCTAGGGATTGGCAAATGTTTTTCTGTAAAGGACCAGATAGTAAATATTTAGGCTTTTTGAGCCATAAGATCTCTATGATAACTGCTAACTCTGCATTGTAACACAAGGATAAGCATAGATAGGGGCTGGCCTCCTGGCCAGGTGGTTAAGTTCACATGCTCTGCTTCGGCGGCCCAGAGTCTTACCAGTTTGGATCCTGGTTGCGGACCTAGCACCACTCATCAAGCCATGCTGAGGTGGCGTCCCACATAGCAGAACTAGAAGGACCTACAACTAGAATATACAACTATGTACTGGGGGGCTTTGGAGAGAAGAAATAAAAATAACCATAGATACTGTGTAAATGAGTGAGTGTGGCTGAGTTCCAATAAAACTTATTTATGGATGCTGAAATTTTAATTTCATATAATTTATGTGTAGTCATGAAATACTCTTTTTTCCTCTTTTTCCATCATTTGAAAGTGTGAAAAACGATTGTATTATGGACCATACAAAAACAGGTGGAGGACTGGGTTTTGCCCTGTTCCTCTGTCTGTCTTCTCCCAGAGGTGACCATCGTCCTGAATTTTGGATTTATCATTCCTATGGATTTTTTAAATCCTTTTTTCCACTTATGTATACGTACCTAAACAATGTACTGTTCTGTTTTGCTTATTATTGAGCATTATAAAAATTATACATGTTGGGATTTCCTTTTTTTATTCAACATTATTTTTCTAAGATTCATTCATGTAGTTGAGTATAGATGTATAGTATTCCATTGTGTTTATATACTACAATGATTAATTCTCCTGATAGTGGGTATTTAGATTGGTTCCAGTCCTGTTTTGGACATTCTTATACATGTCTGCTGGTATACATGTACAAGAATTTTTCTTGGTTATCTGTTTTCTTCTGTTGGATAACTTAGAAAAATTTCTGAATTTTAGAAAAAATGATGAAGCAGTTATTATTTCTTTTTAGAAATGTTACTTATTAACTCATCTTAAATCATTCTGTATTTACTTAAACTAATGGAAAAATGTCTTTAAAATGTGGTTAAGTTGTTAAATATTTCATTCACTCTTTTATTCATTTGTTTATTATTACACAAACATTTTTTGACTGTAATATATTAGGTTCTGTTCCAGCAAGAGAATTTAAGATAAGCAAAAAAGGAGATAGACAATTAAACCAATAATTAAGTGATAATAATTATTTATTGAAAGCCTGCTATGCCAGACATTATGTTAATCAATTTATATGCATTATCTCTGTATTAGTTTACTAGGGCTGTTGTGACAAAATACCACAAACTAAGTGGCTTAAACAACAGAAATTTGTTACTTCATGGTTCTGGAGGATAGAATTTCAAGATCAACCTGTCAACAGGGTTGGTTCCTTCTTAGGGCTGTGAGGAAGAATCTATTCCATACCTCTTCTGGTGGTTGGTTAGCAATCTTTAGCATTCTTTGACATGAAGAATCATCACCCCAGTCTCTGCCTTCGTTTCAGCTAGTGTTTTCCCTGTATGTAAGTCCGTCTCAAAATTTCCCCTTTTAATAAGGACACCAGTCTTATTGGACTGGGGCCTACCCTAATGATCTCATTTTAACTTGATAAAGATCCTATTTCCAAATAAGGTCACATTCTGAGGTACTAGAGGTAAGGACTTCATCATATGAATTTTGGGGGAACACAGTTCAACCCTTAACAGTCTCTTTCAAGGCTTTACAACAATTTCATGTGACTCTGTTGAACCTTGATGGTGCTGGTCATATTCTAGAGTATGTTGCAGTGCGAAACCATGGCATAGACTCACTTTTCCCTGCTCCTCCCCTCTAAATGCAATTAAGTACTCTGGAAATTACTTAACATACAATGATAATAGGATTCTAAATGCTAGAAAGAAGAAGATGAACTGGGTAGGGACCTCAGGACTTGAGGAATAACAATGTGGTTCCCTGGGTTTTCTTTTTATCTCCTATGTATCTTGGACAGGGTGTTGAACATGCCTGAAACCCAGATCCACCATAGACATAGACAACAAAACACAAGAAAATCCTGCTCTCTCTCGCCATAGTACTCAGAAAGAGGAATTCTGTAACTGCCACAGTGGGATCCTGGCGAGTGGTTTAAGCTGTGGGCAGCAGTGAAGCCTCAGGCTGTCCCAACCATATTCTACAACTGGAGCATGGGCAGGTGACTTGGAGGGCAGTTTGACTCATTAGTGGCAAGAAATCCGTGAACCATCCCAGTTCCGCTCAACAACTAGGGCACTAGCAGGTGATTCCATCTATCCACAGCAACAGTAGTGATATAAGGAGTGATAGTGGATCCTTAGTGATATAAGGAGACCAGGACCAGTGGCATCTGCCTCCCACCCTCAAGAGATCTTCCAATAGCAGCAGGTGGCCCAGGGAAGCAACTTCCATTCTCAACAGATAGTACCAGAAGGGGTTGAGCAGGAGTGCCATCAGCACCGGAACAATCAAGCAGACCAGAATAACATTACAAGGGTTCAGAATACTGCTCAGCCATAAGAAATGATGAAATCCCCCAATTTGTGACAACATGGATGGACCTTGAGAGTATTATGCTAAGTGAAATAAGGGTTCAAAAAACGAAAATGTCATTGGAACTAAAGGCCATAAAAGTAGGCCAAAACCTAAACTCTAAACCTAAACTGTGCTACTACCTGCTAAAATAGAAGATATAAAGAGGATCAAGAGTCTTGTAACATAATAACTAAAATATTCAGGATGTAATAAAAAATCACTGTCATGCCAAGAGCCAGAAAAACCACAACCTGAATGAGGAAGGACACTGAGTTGATACTAGTACTAGGATGAATTAGATATTAGAATTATCTGACAGAGATTTTAAAGCTACTTAAAACAAGTACTTCACCAAGCAATTAAAAATTCTCTTGAATGAATGGGAAAAAAGGGGAAATCTCAGTGAACAAATAAAATTTATAAAAAGAAGCAAGTGGAAATTATATAATTGGAAAATATAATAACCAAAATTTAAAATTCAGTGCATAGAGTCAGCAGAGTGAAGATGACAGAAGACAGAATCACTGAATTTTAAGACAGATCAATTGAATTCACTTAATCTGAACAACAGATAGAAAAACGATTGAAAAAAAAAATTATCAGAGTTCTAAGGATCTGTGGGACAATAAGAAAAGATTTAACATTTGTATCATTGTAGCTCAAAGGACAAGAGAAAGAGTGTGGGACTGAAAAAAGTATCTAAAGAAACGCTTAAGCTAAAAACTTTCTACATTTGGTGAAAGACAAACCTACAGATTCAAGAAGCTGAGCAAATCCCCCAACAGGATAAACTTAAAGAAATCTTCCTCAAGAAATATTATTAAACTTCTGAAATAAAAAAAGAAAACAAATCTTAAAATAGCCCCAGAAAAAATGACATATTACCCATAAAGGAGCACGAATTTGAATGACAGCCAATTTCTCATCTGAAACCTTGGAGTCCAATGGAAGTGGCATAACATTTTTCAAGTGCTGAGGAAGGAACTATCAATCCTGAATCCTATTATCTGATGAAACTATCCTTCAGGAATGAAGGGGAAATAAAGACAGTCTTAAACGCATTAAACTAAAAGAATTTGTTTTTAGAGCAAATAAAATTACTAGGGACAAAGGAGACATTACATAAGAACAAAAGAATCAATCCAGTAAGAAGTTATTTCAATCCTAAATGGACATACACCAACGAACTGAGTTTCAAAATAGATAAAGCAGAAACTAATAGAACTGAAAGGAGAAATAAATCCACAAGTCTAGTTGGGAACTTCAACATCTTACTCTCAGCAATCAGTAGAACTGCCAGAGAGAAATTAGCGAGGATATAGAATAGCTGAACACCACCACAAACTACCAAGATCTAATCTGGTAGATCTTACGGAACACTTAGAGAACATTCTACACAACAATAGCAGAATATACATTTTTTTTCAAGTGTTTATGGAACATTCACCGAGAACAGACTATGTAATCATAAAGCAAAGCTTAAGGAATTCAGAAGAATCAAAATTACACAGAGTATATTCTTTGAACTTAATGGAATCAAACTAGAAATCAGTAATGGAAAGATGACAAGAAAATCTACCAACTCTTAACAATTAAAGAAGACACTTCCAAATAATACAGTATCAAAGAGGAAATCTAAAAGGAAACTTTAAAATACATAGGGCTGAATGAAAATAGACACACAACGTATCAAATTTGTGAGATGCAGCTAAAGCACTGCTAGAGGGAAATTTATAGCACTAAAAGCTTACATTAGATAAGAAGAAAAGTCTCAAATCAGTAGTCTAATTTCTTACTTCAAGATGCCATAAAAAGAAGAGTGAAATAGAGCCAAAGGAAGCAATATGAAGGAAACCATTATGAATAGAATTCAGTGAATTTGAAAACAGAACTATTGAGAAATTTAATGAAACGAAAAACTGGTTCTTAGGAAAAAAAGAATGAAATTGATAAATCTCTATCAAGTTTGACAAAGATGAAAAGACAACAGTAATCACCAGTATCAGGAATGAAACAAGCTATCACTACAGGTTTCATGGTGATTAAAAGGAAATAACAAACCACTTTACACTCATAAATTCAACAGCTTAGAAGAAATGGACCAAGTCTTCAAAAAGCACAAACTACTAAAAGTTAGCCAAGTTAAAATAGATATCTTAAATAGCCCAAAAGATATTTTTAACATTGAACTTGTGATTAAAAACTGTCAAGAAAAGAAATCTCCAGGCCTAAATGGTTTTACTGGAGAATTTTATCAAACATTCAAAGAAAAATTAACATTAATTTGATAGAATGATGTAATGTCTTCCAGGAAATAGAAACAGAAGGAACACTTCCCAATGCATTTTGAGGCCTGTTTTCTCATACCAAAACTAGACAAAGACAGCACAAAAAAGTAAACACAGACTAATATCTCTCATGAACTTAGATGCAAAAATGGTCAAGAAAATTTTAGTAACTTGAATCCAACTGTGACCAAGTGGAATTTAGTCTGAAAATGCAAGTCTATTTCAATATTAGAAAATCAATATGATCGACCATATCAACAGGCTAAGGAAGAAAAATCATACGATCACATCAATTGATGTGGAAAATCTATTGATAAACTTTAACACACATGATAAAAATTGTCAGTATAGTAGAAATAGAAAGGAACATCCTCAACCTCATAATAAGCATCTGCAAAAAACTTACATCTGCCTTCATACTTACAGGTAGAAGACTGAATGCTTTCCCTCTCCAGTTAGGAAAAAGGCAAGGAATCTTGCTCTCACCACTCTTAATCAGCCTAGTACTGGAAGTTCTAGTTACTGCAGTAAGGCAAGAAAAAGAAATAAAGGGCATACGTATCTGAAAAGAAGGAAAAAAGCTATTGCTATTTCCAGTTGCCATGATTATCTGCATAGCATATTCCAAGGACACCACAAACACACTCCTAGAACTAAAAAAACGGAATTCATTATAGTTACAAGGTACAAGATCAGTACACAAAAATCAACTGAATTTCTCTACGTTGACAATGAACAAATGGAAACTGATTTGAAAAAATGCAATACCTTTTACAATTTCTCCAAAGGACATGAAGAACACTAACAAAACATGCAGAATTTGTGTGATTAAAATGACAAAATGATGAAATCAGAATCAAAGAAGACATAAATACTTGGAGAATCATAACATGTTCCTGAATGTTCAATGTGGTAAAAATGGCACATCATTTTAAATTGATGTGTATGTTTAATACAATTCCTAGTAAAATCTCAGAAACATTTTTTTATAGACAAGCTTATTCTAAAATTTATATGGGAAGAGAAAGGACTTAAAACAGCCCAGGTAATTTTGGAGAAGAATAAAGTGGGAAGAATGACTTACGTATAGCTACAGTAATCAGAACAATATAGTACTGGTGGAGGGATAGGCACAAGATCAGTGGAACAGTATGGAGAACCCAAAAATAGATCCACACAAATATGCCCAACTGATTCTTGACAAAGAAGTAAAAGCAATTCAGTGGAGGAGGTATTGCCTTTTCAGTATTAGTGTTAGAGAAATTGGACATCCATCCGTAGGCAAAAATATGAATCTTGACCTAAACCTCACACCGTATAAAATAATTAACTCAAAACAGATCATCCACTCTTAATGTAAAACATTAAATTGTAAAGCTTCTAGAAAAAAGAAAATTTCAGGACCTAGGACTGGACAAAACATTTGTAGACTTGATATCAAAAGCATGACCTGTAGAAGGAAAATGTGATAAACCAGACTTCATCAAAATTTAAAATTTTGCTCTGCAAAAAACCCCATTAACAGAAGGAAAATGCAAACTGCAGACTGAGAGAAAATATTTTTAAACCCCATATTCAACAAAGGGCTTGGTTTGTTGAAACCACCTGTGGGTTAGTACTTAAGTTCAGCACCCTCTGCTTCGGCAGCCTGGGTTCAGTTCCCAGGCGTGGACCTACACCACTCGTCGGTAGCCATGCTGTGGTGGTGACCCATATATAAAATAGAGGAAGGTTGGCACAGATGTTAGCTCAGGGCTAATCTTCCTCAGCAGAAAACAAAAAGAAAAACCCCACAATGATGTATCAGTACACACCCATCAGAATGGCTAAAGTAAAACGTTAGTGATAAAACCAAATTCTGGCGAGGATGTGAAGAAACTGGGTCATCTACACATTGCTGATAGGAATGTCAAATGATAACAGCCACTCTGCAAAATAATTTGGCAGTCTCTTTTTTTTGTAAAGATTTTATTTTTTTCCTTTACCTCCCAAAGCCCCCCAGTACATAGTTGTATATTCTTTGTGGTGGGTCCTTCTAGTTGTGGCATGTGGGACGCTGCCTCAGCGTGGTTTGGTGAGCAGTGCCATGTCCGTGCCTAGGATTCGAACCAAGGAAACACTGGGCCGCCTGCAGCAGAGCACGCGAACTTAACCACTCGGCCACGGAGCCAGTGCCATTTGGCAGTCTCTTTTAAAACTAAAAATGGATTTACCGTACCAAGAGCAGATAATTCCACTCTTAGGCATATGTCACAGTGAAAAGAAAACTTCGTTTCACTCAGAAACTTGTATGTAAATATTCTTAGCAACTTTATTCTTAATAGCCAAAAACTTGAAACTACCAAAATGTCCTTCAGTGGGTGAATGAATGGACAAATTATGGTATATCCATACCATGGTATACTGCTCAGCACTAAAATGGAATGAACCTTTGATGCATGTATTCAGTACCTTGGATGCTCTGCAAGGAAATAATAATAAGTCAGTCAATCTCAAAAGGATACATACTGTATGATTCCATATGTATAAAATTCATGAAATATGGAGATGAGTGGAGAACAGATTAGTAGTTGACACATGTTAGGGCGTAGTGGATGTGTCTGTGAAGTGTTATAGTACAGTCGTGTGCCTCATAATGACCTTTTGGTCAACAATGGACCCATATACGATAGTGATCCCATAAGATTAGTACCATATAGCCTAAGTGTGTAGTAGGCTATACCATCTAGGTTTGTGTAAGTACACTCTATGATGTTCACAAAGTGATGAAATTGCCTAACAACATATTTCTCAGCACGTATCCCAGTCATTATGACTCTAATGGTACAGTTAAGTACCTTGAATATGGTGGTAGTTACATAAAGCTATATGTGTGATAAAATTGCATTGATACAGATACACAAATGTGTGCATGTACAACAGGTGAAACCTCTCTGGTTTGTACCAGTCCCATTTTCCTGGTTTTGCATACTATAGTTATGCAAGATGATAAAATTGGGAGAGGCTGCACGGAACCTCCCTGTACATTACTTTTCACCTTTCTGTGAATCTGTAATATTTCAAACTATAAAGTTAAAAGAATTACTTCAAAGTAACTCAGATTTATTTACTTGTATTTCTCAAAGACCGTGAAGGGAAGATATAGTCTACAGCAATATTCACTTCTCCACTGCCCACTCTCCTGTAACTCTGTAGGTATTCCCATACATCTTTTTATTGTTCACCTCACATCTTTGTTTGACCCTGCTTGTTACTTGTTTTCCCTCACCTCCCCTACTCTCTGAACTATATCCCAAAAGCTCAAGTAATTTGTAAGCTAATGGCAAGATCTCCTTGAAGAGGGGAAGAAACTGAGTAAGCAGAAGATTTTTGTCAGGCTAGAAGAGGAGAAAGGCAGAGCATGCTCATATAATAATACTTTTTGTTCTGGCACACCCATGAAGTAGGTGGTATTATTATACCCAGCTTACAGCAAATTAAGTAATTTTGCTGAAGGTCAGCAGTGGTTAGGTGACATTGACACATATATGAACTGACAGAATTCAAGGTCTGTCATTGTCCATCTTTTTAATTGTTGTAGTATATTGTCCTTCCACCATTAGAATATACTCTGATGAGTGCTACTGTAGGAGGTATATATAAAAAATGGTATGGTAGGTCACACTTAACTCACAAGGGGAAGCATGGGAAAGGCTTTCCAGGGGTGAAATGTTGGATTTGCATTTTGGAAGATGAATAGAGTTAGCCATTTTAAGGAGATGAGTAAGATCGTGGCATAGTCCACAAACCACAAGTAGTTGTCATGGCTAGAATGTAGGCCTTACGACTGAGCAGTGGCGGAGATGAGACTAAAGATACTAGGTCACAAACAGCCTTATCTACCATTCAACAGAATGTGGGTTATATTCTGAAGATAATGGGAACCATTGAAGGATTAACGTGGGGCTTGATGTGAAAGAGAATGTTAGAAAGGTCACTCTGACTGCCTTGTAGAGAATAGACTGGGAGAATGTGAGACTAGAGGTGAGACGGTAGTTTAGAAAACTCTTTTAGAAGTCCAGGAGTCTAAAGAAAAGAGGCAGAAACTAAAGGGATAAATCATAGAGTTATTAGGAGGCAGAATTGGTAATTTGGCAGTCATTTGTATTTGGCAGATAAGAAAGAGAGGCAAAGATAACTCCCAGCTTGCTGACTTGGGTGGCTGATTGTGATCAATAACTGACATAGAAATAAGATCATGTCATAAAAAAAATGATGACGTCAGGTTTATAAATTGTTGGAGGTATGTTTGCTACATGAGTGGAGTCGTCCAGATATCTGTTGCATATACACAGAAGTTAAGGAGAAAAGGGCTGTGAGCTTGGTTTAGATTTGGGATTTGGCAGCATACGTTAAAGCCTGGGTATGAGAAGGGGAGGAGGGCCAAAGAATGAATCTTTAGAAAATATTGACATTAGCTTTGAGCCAAGGAAGAGAAAAGCCTGTGAAAAATAGTGAAGATTGGAAGAACCCAGGAGAGTGTGCTGTTATAAATATTGAAAGAGAGAGATTTTTTTTAAATGTGTGAATTCTAGAACACTATTTACAGGAATATGATGAATAGTGCATAGTCAGTTAAAAATAATGTTTTTAAGATATTGAATGTGAGAAGAGACTCAGAATATTGATATTAATTAATATTAAGTAAAAAATCAGAATAAATATAGCAAAATTCCAATTTTGTAAAAACAAACATATATGTATTCATACATATGCATAGAAGAAAATTTGGAAGGGGGTGGCCTTAAACTTCAGGTTTCTCAGATGGTAGAATTAGGAATGATTTATGCTTTCTTTATTTTGTAAATTTTCTGTAGTGAACATATATACATTTTGAGAGAAAAAAATACTTATGTAAATTAAGTGGATTCAGTCCAAACTGATTTCCACTGGAAATGTTAATTGCAAAATTTGCTCAACAGGGTCCGTTTGAATGAGCTAGGAGGTTATTGGTAACCTTAGAAAATTTTCAGTGTCATAGTAGGATCAGAAACCAGATTGTACTGGGTTAAAAAATAAATGGGAAACAAGAAAATGGAGGTGATGAATATAAAAAATATGCTTTCAACAAGCTGATAAAAAGACATTCGATGGGGCCAGCCCTGTGGCCGAGTGGTTAAGTTCACGTGCTCTGCTTCAGCGGCCCAGAGTTTCACCAGTTTGAATCCTGGGCGCGGACATGGCACCACTCATCAAGCCATGCTGAGGAGGCATCACACATGCCACAAGTAGAAGGACCCACAACTAAAATACACAACCATGTACCGGAGGGCTTTGGAAGAAAAAGGAAAAGTAAAATCTTTAAAAAAAAAAAGACATTCAACAGGGAAGTAGGACTGAGGATTTTTTAAATTGGGAGGAATATGAAGCATAGTTGTGTGCTGAAGGAAGAGAACATTAATAATTTGACAGTCTGATACTTTTTTTGAATTAGAAGTTCTTTAATAATTTCTAACAAAGAAATAATTCCATATTAATGAGAAACTTAAAAAATGAGTCAGTTTGTGATTGGGTGTGACCATTTGCATCCTGTTAGTAATAGTATGTGCCCAAGTGCAAGGAGTTTGAGCTCAGATATTTTATATTGTGTGTGTGTGTTTAGTATGGAAACAAACATGTGGAAATGATTGCCTCTTTATAAAGGAAACATTTGATTTGGGGTTTAGCTAACTTCCAAAGCAATTTTTAAAACCTTTTTACTAAAATGGCTAATAAAAACATAGCTGGTCTTTGTTTTGAATAATTATGTTTAGGGTTTAATTGCTTCCTTCTGTTCTCACTGAATGTATTGGTTAAATTGATATAGGAAAATGCCAGGGTTTGTTATCAGTTTATCAGCTAGAAATGATCAGTATTTGCCAAAAGAAATAAAGTGGCACCTGGATATTCCTAGGTAAGATGCTGATATAGCTTTAGTCATTCTTTAAACTTAGTACATTAAATGATGAACAGGGAATCCTGCAAAACCTGGCAGCTATGTATGGAGGCAGGTCCAGCTCTTCAAGAGGAGGGAAGCCAAGAAACAAAGAGGAAGAGGTATGCTTCCCGCATGTTCGCTACCTCCGCCACATAGCCATTTTTGAGTTGATTGCCTTCCTTTTTGCATGGTTTAAATTCTTAACAATTTTTCAAGGATTTTGTAGGTCTGTAGGGACCTGTTAATATATTTTGACTGACATACTGTGTTATAATTTTACCCCATAACTATTATCCAGTATTCTGAGTTCAGTTTCTTTTCTTTTGATAAAATTAAAAATTTGTAATTATAATGTATTTCTTTTCAGAAATAAGTTGATCTAAATTACACACTTGAAAGCTAATAATACATTTCCATTAACCAGATTTCAAAACTTTTATTTCTTATATTCAGATTAACACTTTTCTTTAAATTAAAAAAATTTTGGCAGTAAAAATGTTGATAGTTTTTCTTTTGAATTAAAATGTTGTTTTTTTCTCCTTGTAGGTTTATCTGGCAAGGCTAAGACAAATAAGACTGCAGAATTTCAATGAGCGCCAACAGATTAGAGCCAAACTTCGTGGTGAAAAGGCAGGTTGAAAATTCAATTTTTTAAAAAGTAATTGAATAACATTGTAATAGATTAAGATTAAAAATGCTGTGCCACTAACACAAAGTAAAATCTGATGAAGACAGTCAAAGATGAGAAAACTATACATAGGGATAAAATAAATCTTGTTTAAACTGGATAAGACTGTTTGTTCCAGAGGAATTCTGAGAGGAAAAGATAAGTAGTACCTATGAACACATAAAATGGTACATCTTATATCATTCTCTTCTTATCTTTTTTTCCATTGTCTGTAAGAGATGATAGTTGTTGAGCATTCACCTGCAGCTCTGGGAGAAAATTAGTAGCATCGAACAATTTACCATTTTACATTTCTAGATGTTAGTTTATTCATATTATCTTCCACAGAGCTCTGCACTGAATTTGAGGTTCTATCCTAACTGGTTTGCTTGTCTATTTATTTTGTAGAAAGAAGCTGATAGTTCTGAAGGACAAGAAGGAAGTGAGGACGCTGACACAAGGCGTAAAAAAGTTGAAGCACTTAAGGTATAGACTAGAAATGATACGAGTTTTCTTAGATAAAATTGAAATCTAAGATAGAAAATTGTATTCTTGTCTTGCATAGTTAAATCACCTTATTCTCTTGCCTTAATTTTTCATTCCCCTTATCCCTCACTTTTTGGTTTCTGAAAAATAGTGTTTTTCTTTCTTTATATCACAGATTTATGGTGAGCAGTTTAATGAAACCATGACATAAATACATGAAACTGTCACACAAGTAACCTAGAAAAAGATAAGATGATAACCTTAAAGATGAAAAATATAATTTTTTCATTTGGACAAATGAAATCCATGTATAATAATCATAGTTTAAAATTTTTGTTTTTGTTTTTGTTTTTTGAGGAAGATTAGCCCTGAGCTAACATCTGCCACCAATCCTCCTCTTTTTGCTGAGGAAGACTGGCCCTGAGCTAACATCCATGCCCATCTTCCTCCACTTTATATGTGGGATACCCATCATGGTATGGATTGGCAAGCGGTGCACAGGTCCACACCAGGGATCCTATATTTGTATTTCCATTAGAGTGTATCTGCATTTATTTTCATTCAACAGATACTTACTGAGCAGCTGCTGCCTGCTGGTTTAGGTGTTAGGGATATACAGTGAGCTTACATTTTTATTCTGGAGCCACACACACGTAGTTTTACTTCTATTTTGGCTAAAATGTAATCATCTTTGTAGACCTGGGAAAAAAAGCACAAAACCCTATGCTTTCTTTCTGGTAAGTAATTTTGTTGTTATTTTCAGGCCCAAGCAAGTGCACGTGCTGCTGTACTAAAAGAGCAATTAGAACGAAAGAGAAAGGAGGCATATGAGAGAGAAAAGAAAGTTTGGGAAGAGCATGTAAGATTTAGCTCGTATTCTTAATCCTGGTCGTGTTAATGTTCTTATATCTCTTACTGAGTAGTATTTCAGCATTATAATTTTGTAATTCTATTTTTTTTTCTCGTGCATTCTCCCTCTCCCTCCCCCCCAGCCCGAATTGTTCTCTCTCTCTTTCATATTTAAGGATGATGTATACAGAAGTTATTTTAGGGTTTGATTTGGGGTGAGAACCTAATTTATTTTATTCGTTCATTTTATTTTTTATTATTTCCAAGTAGCTAATCAAAGTCCCAGCATCATTTAATGGCTGGGCATTCCTTCTGCACTGATTTATAATACTACCTTTAAGATATATTAAATTCTTCTATATACTAGAGAATGAATCTATAGCGTAAATGCATCAAGCTCTCTTTTCTGCTCCATTACTCTTTCTGTCTGTTCTGCCAGTACCTCATCGTATTAGTAATTTTAGATTTAGAGTATATTTTAATTTCTGATAGGGTTCTCCCCTCATTTCTCCTTTACTCTTCTTTTTACATTTGTTTTCCTTAGTTGTTTGCTCTCTTTCTTTACCAGATACAAGGTAGGGTAACTTTTGTTCTTTTTTTTTAAAAAAAAGAATAATTCCTGTTGGAATTTTGATTGGTATTACCTTAAACCTATAAATTAACTTAAGAAGAACTGATATGTGTATAATAGTCTTTATCCAGGAGCATGTTAAATATCTACATTTACTCATTGTTTCTTTTATATCTCTTACACAATTTTGATCATTTTCAACTCATACTTGTTTATATTTCTTGTAAAGGCTATTTCTTGATAGTTTATAATTCCATTTCTGTTTTTAAAAAAGGTGGGATTTTTTTCCCTTAACAGTATATTGCTGAAGTTTGGAGAAATTGTTGGTTTTTGCTTATCTTTATGCTTAGTTGATCTATTCTACTGATTTTCAGTTAATTTTCTGGGTTTTTAGCATGTGACTATATCATTGGCAGGTAGTCATGTTGTACATCATAACAGTAATTCCTACAATTTATTATTTATTGTATGTCAGGCACATTATAACCACTGCACATGTTTTGCTTTGTTTAATCTTTACAACTTTACAAAGCAGATATAGAAAGGATAAAACGATTAGATGAGGTCACATTTCCAGTAAGTGCAGAACAGGAATTTGAACCTGGATCTGCTCAGTGTTGAAGTCTTTATTCTTAGGCACTGCACCATAAATTCCCCTGCTTTCTTTAAGTTGTGCCTGTTATTACCATTTTATTCTTACTGCATTGGCCAGAACTTCTAGGCTAGTGTTAAATAATAATAGAGATATTTTGTTCCTGTCTTTAGTGGAAATACTCCAGCCATTTCTCTGTTGGGTATGGTAAAATAGTAAGGAATATACTAGGTTTTACAGTTTTTATGAGAAATGCATTTTGGAGTTTTATCAAATGTCTTTTGTGTGCCTGTTAATATGCTTAGTTTCTTCTTAATCCACCCATTGATGTAATATACAGGGAAATTCTCTTCTTACCAGATTCTTAATGAAAGAGAACCATTTATCTATAAGAGAATGAGTGAAAGAGACAGAACTCCAGAAGTCAGAATAAGTATTAAGGATTTTTTGCTAATTCCCTTTTGTTTTCTATTCATTGTAATTTTAGGTAATAACTGCTGTATTTTTCCATCCTCTGCTAGTTATGTTTTTCTCTTTGGTTTCAAAAATCTAGTTGTAGAGAACTCTCATCTTATTTCTCTTTTATTTCCTGACTTCAGACATAGTATGAACAATGCTTGAATATGAAACAATAGCTGTGAAAATGTATCTTATCCAACCAAGAGTGTCTAATAATTATCTCCTGACCCATTGGCCAAAATTTTAACTGGCTTTAGGTTATTATGCTGTTTAAACCACGTTTTGAATCCAGTGTTCCTTATTTCCCCCTTTCCTTCCCTTTGTTTCAGACATAGCATGAATAGGGCAGTAGTAAGAATCAATTACTGTGCTAACTTACCGGCTGTTCCTCAAGAGAGTGTTGTAGCAACCAAATTTGTGAGAAGTAGAAATAATTCTTCTCCATAGTCAGAGCCAATGATTTCTTCTATTACCCAAATCCCTTGCAAGCTTACTCTGATGTGGAAAATCATGTGAGTCTGCCTTTGGTGGCATACATATATAGCAATAGGGAACAATTTATTTGTTCTCTTGGGGTTATATCTTCAGAACAAAAAACAAGAACATTTCATCCTGTGCTGGTTTGCACAGTGGAGCAAAGATTATAGCAAGATGATTCAGTATGAAACTCCGTGTGTGTTCCTTTTTAATCAACTTTCCTCATAGTAAGCCCGCAGCTATCCTTGTGTTCAGCTACAATACCGTGGTTACAAGCTTTAAGGGCCATTGCCCCCGTCTAGTTTCTGGTTTAGTGTTTAATAATCCAATCTAGCAGTCTACATAGCTCATGAAGGTGATTGGGATCATAATATATCCATTAAATATGATCAACTTATGCTTAGTACAAATTAGCCTTATTTTAAAAATGTGATCTCTTATGCAAAATTACACAAGGGTATGAAAGTACTTGATAAGAGCAGTCTATTTGGCTTTGATTATGTGATATCCTGTAGTCTTAGAGATGGGTCAGCTAAACTGTATCCATTCTTGTCAATATACATGCATAGACCCTATCTTGGCAGCAGGCCTATATAATCCACCTGCTACACTGTGCCACCTGTCTATACACCTTGTGTATTTCCCCAAGGTAGAATGAATGGCTGTGTCTTAGTTCATGTTGTGATTGGCATGTGGGATACTGTAGTAGTGCATTTATCAAGGGGAGATGTTTCCTTTTCTCCCAGTCAGATAGGGACTACTTATTTTAGTGATTCAGAATGTTATACTTCCAACAGCTCAAGTTAATATATTTCAGAGAAGGCAAAGCATGAGCTTTGTCATTATTTTTCTTTCCTAAAATCAGCCCTTAGTGGGCTGAAACATAGCCCACAAACACCTTTAAATGTGGTCTTAAGTACATCTTGTGTAATGGTTTTCTGAAGTGCAGTTCCCTAAACAGGCTGCCTTTTTATAGCTTGTTTCTCATTGTCCTGCCCATCTGACAAGATCATAACCACTGTCCAAGCATCAGTATAAACATATGCTTCATCATTCAGTAGCTATGTATATAATCTCTCTATTGGGTTGACTGTCTCAGTTCTTTCTTTACCTTCTTATTCTCATTGGTGCTTGACACCTCCATTGACGTCCCTGGATTTCAGTCCTATACGTGTAAATGGAGCTGTTTTACCTTATTTTTCATCTAAATTATCATAACATGGTGCCCAATCTGCATATTTCTTAGCATCAATTCAAGCAAAATATCTATGGAAGTCTGTTCTTTGGTTAGGTCAGAGACTATATTTTGAATATGATGAGTTCCTCCTTTATTGAATTTCATTCTTTGTTGTGTATTTCATTTCTATCTTTGTCTCATTCTTTGGACCTGCCATGTAGGCCTATAAGGCTTCCAGTGGATACACTCCCCATCTTTGGCTACCTCAGAATGTTCTTATCCTTAGTCTTGCAGTGCAATCTCATCCATTTAAATAGACACATCATGAGCTCAATTTAGAATCATGCTCCCTTTGTCAAGTGACACTGGACATTAACAGAGTTCCAGAGATCTCTGCAAAATATGTTTATTTGACATCAAAGGATCCAAGAGCATCAAAGAGAATCATGATTCCACTTACGCCAAGGACCCCTATTTCAAAGCCACTCCTCTGATGATCTTTTTTCATGTAGTTAACTTTCCCTAAGCAACAGGAGCAGAAGTTTCACTGGTGGTGGTGGTGGAGGAGGGGAAGGGAGAGGAGAAAGGGGAGCACCTCTGGAAGCACCGTTAGGTTTTGTATTTCAACAAGTACATTTTATAAATTATATCCAACAATGATTCAGCTCTGAGCAGGTGCTCTATATTCTTATTATATAATACTTTTATTACTGGGCAGCTCTACACCTGCATAGTAGCATAGTTCTGTTTCCTCAGATGACCAATTGGAGCCAGGCTTCTCTACTACCAGAAGGCTGGACTAGACTTCATTATGCCCAGTCAATGCACTTTCAAGTGTGTTGGGGGAATTTTATTGTGTGCCCTTTTGGTAAAACTGTCAAACAAAGTGTCCTGGCTTCTTCTAGCAGAGGGATAGACAGGTCATCTGAAGTAGACCAATTGATTTCTCTCTCAAGGTTTGAAGCTTAAGCAGAATATCACAAGAAGTTGGAGTTTATTTGATCCGGTAAAAGAACCTCATGAAACCGTAAATTAGTTTCTGGTACCTAGATCTATACAACTACCCAGGTTTTTTAGAGAGCTTTCCTTTGCCTTTTGTGATCCTACTTACAGGATCTTTTCTCTCTTCTGGCTCCCCACCTTCTTCTTCTCCCTTCAGAGTTAGTTTCTATTGCTTTCAACCAAGGAACCTTAACTATTTCCCCATTGAAAGTGCTTAGCATGGTACCTGGTGAATAGTAACAAATAAATAAATTCATTGGGAATTCTGTGGCTCGTGATATTTCACAGCTATGCATAGAGAAGTATTCAGTTTACTGAATGCATCCTAGTATAGTGAGGAAGAAAATGAGGCTGGAAACGCATAGAAAAAGAGATCAGATTTTTGGTTACCAGAGGTGGGGCCTGGAGGGAAGAGGAATTGGAGGAAGGTGGTCAAAAGGCACAAACTTCCATTTATGAGATAAATACGTACTAGGGATGTAATGTACAGCATGATGAGTATAGGTACCACTGCTGTATGATATATGTGAAAGTCAAGAGAGTAAATTCTGAGTTCTCATTACAGGGAGAATTTTTTTTTCCTTTTTTCCCCCCAAGTCTTTTTATTGTATATGAGACGTTAACTAAATTTACTGTGGTAATCAATTCATAATGTATGTAAGTCACACCTTTATGCTGTATACCTGAAACTCATATGGTGATGTGTCTCAATTATATCTCAATAAAACTGGAAAAAAAATGAGGGCGGGAATCAGGATACCTGATTTTTAGTCTCAGCTCTGCCAATTAATTAGCCTGTTTGGGGAACTGGCTTAATGTTTGCAGGCCTTTATTTCCTCATCTCCTAAATGAAAGGCTTGATCTCTAATGTTGCTCTGTCAAAACTGCCTAGAAAAATAGTCTTCGTAATGTAAGTACTTAAATTCAGTTTAATGTACAGAAAATGAATTAAAGTTATTTTACCAAGTAATTATTTCAACAGAAAGCTTAATTTAGCGTAATCTACATGTAGTATAGGAGGCTTCATATGTCTATATTTACTTATTGACCATTACTCTAACTCAGGTGTGGTTAACATGGCATTCAGAGTTGGAGTTAGTATTATTAAATTCCCTGAAATGTTCATTAAAAGTTTGATTTATGTATGTTGATGCATTTTTTCTTCAGTAAAACTACATATCTTTCATTCAATGCTCAAGTGTCTTTGATCTAACAAACGGTAAAAATCACTATCTTAATTATTCTGATCTTTGGCATGTATATCCAATTTTATAAATTTTTCTCTTTGTCACATTTAATGGTAAAAGCCATAGTATTAAATAGAACTTTAATATGGAGAATAATTTTCATTTATGATGTTAGGGTTTTTTTCCCCAACTGATATAGTATTGCCTTTCTCAGCCAGCATATGTGCTCATATTGTGAGTGAAACATGTAAGAACGATAGATTCAGTTTTTAAGAAGGGTAGCAATGTATTTAATAATTAAAATTCAATGAAAAATAGAATAAAGGAAATTCTGCCTTGGTTAGGTCACAGACTATATTTTGGATATGATGAGTTCCCTAAAGTTGCGTTGAACTCTTTCTTGTTTATTTCATTTCTATCTTTGCCTGTTCTTTGGACCTACCATATGTACCTATAAGGCTTCCTCCAGGGTGGAAATGCTTCCCCCTTCTGGCTGTCTTGCAATGTTCTTATTCTTAGACATTTTTGTAAATGCATTATAGCAATACTAGTTCAGAAAAATTATTCAGATACGAGTACTTTTATATTTTTAGTTCTTCAGAGTTCTGAGAAGTTAAATATGAATTTGATAAAATTTGGCTATGATGTATCTTTAGGCTGTATAAAATTATGTGTGAAATTGTCTCTATAGTCAAAAGATGAAAGGCCACTTAATATTTTCCTAACATACATTAAATTCTTACTCATCATTTAGCATATAGAAATGATTTTGTATTTGTATTTATTTATGCTTCAAGATAGGTAAACTGATAGTTGAATGTGTTTATAAACTTGGCCTCAGTATTTGCTGAAATTTTGAATTTTGTCATTTGGTAGCACTGCTGGTTAATTTTCAGCAAATAGTAAAATTGACAGATAAAACAGAAGCAGTTTTACAGTAATAATTAAAAACTTTTCCTGGAGATATAAGCATTGTGGAGAAGTCTTGAATTTATGAACCTGGTGAGAAAATGGCTAGGAAAAAAAAAGCCCCTAAAGCGATTTGGTTTTTTAACCTGACAGGAAACTTTCAGGTCAATGTTTTCTTCCTTTCACAAGTTTTTTTTAAAACTGTGATTGAATTTTGAAAAACTGTACTTACAATGAAATATGTATCCTGGTCTTAAATGGTAATCAATTTTGTAACGAAATTGTTTTATGTTTTGTTTTGAAATTTTATGTTTTTGTATTCTATGAAACTTTGTTTTCTTACTTTAGTTAATTTAATTTTTGTTTGTCATATTGGATCAACCTTCTGAATTAAGGGCTCAGTCTAATTTCTGTCTCAGTTTTCTCCTGTGACAATTTAAAAATACGTTATTATCTTCTGTCTCAAGATCTGGTTAACAATGAATAGCAGTAATATTCAGATTATAAATATATCCATGATGTTTACACAGAAGGCCCAGATTCTACTGTACTAATAAGTTTTGTGCTATGTGTTACCTTGGCTTATAATCATGTTGCCACATCTCAGTAGTTACCCTGAATTACCTTTGAATTTTCAATAACTGACTTAGTTTTGTTATTAAGTACTTTTAAGAGTTAGTAGGATGTTCTGTTTGTCTTTGTTCTTTTCGTATATCTGAGTTTCTTTACTAGTTCACTGTTTCAGGTTCTTCTAATCGGTTAGCTTAGTTGACCGAGGGGAGAGACTAGTATATGTTTGATTATAGAACATAAGCATTTACTGAAGGCTGTTGATGCTCATTATTATAAAGGTAACTTTCTCTTACACATTGGATCAGATATCTTAGATCATAAACTGTATATCATAAGTCATTAGCCATATATATGGCAGCTAGACACATTTTAATATAATACAAAGTAAATTTTTAATAGTAATGTGTGAAACATTTTCTTCAATAAAAATATCTTCTGTTGGGGCTGGCCTGGTGGTGTAGTGGTTAAGTTAGCACTCTCCACTTTGGTGGCCCAAGGTTCACCGGTTCAGATCCCAGGCAAAGACCTACACACCACTCATCAAGCCATGCTGTGATGGCATCCTATGTACAAAGTAGAGGAAGATTGGCACAGATGTTAGCTCAGGGCCAATCTTCCTCACCAAAAAAAAAAAAAAACCAAAACTGTATCTCTCTTCTGTTGATTAAAAGAAAAGATTTGCTTCTGTAGGTACAAAGATGAGTAGTATGAAGAGAACTTAATAGAAATTTTCCATATCTTAGCATAATCCCAACTCCGCTGAGTTTGGTTATCTTTGGTCTCATACTCTGTTTTACTCATAGCACTTTATCAATAAACATATTTTTTTCTCTGTTACTGTAGGTTTTTCTTAAGGTTGAGATTAATATAGAAATATTTCTATTCAATGTGTTTTACAACTTAAGAATATAAAGTCAAGATAAGGGATTTTCAATCCCTTTATGTATCTTTTACCGTTGTTTATGGACAGATCTGCTGAGTATTCCCTAGAGGTTTTTAAATTTTTCTTAGGCCATGTGTCTACAGTTTCAGAGAGTTGTGCCAGTGCCTTGTCTAAAGTAAATAAGAATTATGCGTGCATGTGGATAAGCATTAAGAAAGAGTATAGATAAATAAAATATAATTAGAACAGTAGGTGTGGGTGACTTTTTTTCTCTCATTAAGAGTTTCCTTAACGTTCCTATCATAGGCTTCTGCCTGATAATTTTGGAAATGACTTTTGAGATAATCTTTATAACCGTAAGTGAAAACTGTATCATAGGTTGAGAAGGGAAGTTGGTGCTGTTCTTACTTTAGTGAAATTGTTTAAATTTGTATTCTCTCTCATGTTTAATTAGTCATACAATTAAATTACTCTTGACTGTTCTTTTTCAAATCTTAGTTTTTAGGGGCTGGCCCAGTGGTATAGTGATTAAGTTGATGCGCTCTGCTTCAGCAGCCTGGGATTCACCAGTTCAGATCCTAGGCATGGACCTAGCACTACTCATTAAGCCACACTGTGGCGGCATCCCACATAGAAGCACTAGGAGGACGTACCACTAGGATATACAACTATGTACTGGGGCTTTGGGGAGAAAAAAAAAAGGAAGATTAGCAACAGATGTTAGCTCAGGGTGAATCTAAAAAAAAAATCTTAGTTTTTAAAAAATTTATGATGTAAAATATTTGTCTTTCAGATTTCTGCTTCTTATTGACTTCTGTGTCATAAAACGTTATGCAGTGCTAAAACTTTAAATTCTGATTATGCACAAATGGGAGGTTTCTGTGTTTGTTCTACATTCTAGAGATCAGAAACTTGGTTTGTGCGAGTTTCTTCATTTTATCAGGGACTAAAACCAGACTTTTTAGTGTTTAAGCCAAATCACCTTACTTTATAGAAACTAAATAAGTGTTTGCTGAACTATAATAATTAATACCACTTATTAGGCACACAGCTGTGTACTTTATGTAAATTATCACATTTAATCCCTATAACAAGAAGATAATGAGTACAGCATTCCGATTTTAGAGAGAAAAAGTTTGAAGTTCAGAGAGGATAAGAAATAGTGAAAAAATCACAGGACTAGGAAGTGAGAGTTTTTGGATTTGAGTGCAGAACTGTCCTGCTTCAACTGTGTTTTCTTTCAACAATGTATGGCTATTCAAACTGGCTACTCCATGAAGGCCACTCTCACCATCTCCCCTCCTGGCTTTATACAGTTAGTTCTTTCTCTGGCTTTTACTCTGTTTTTTTTTTCTCCAGATCATGTAGCACACATCTATCTACTTTTATTTCTCTATAACATACTGATTGATTTATGTGTCCCCCTTTCTCTTCTGGTTTATAAATCCATAATGTCATCCATTTTTTTTTTTTTGGTTTGAAAATTATTTATTGTAATTAGTTCTCGTTTACAATATGTTGGGATTTTTTCTAGCTTTATTGAGAGATAATTGTTGAATAACATTGTGTAGGTATAAGATGTACAACGTGATGATTTGATATATGTATATGTTGTGAAATGATTACCAAAATAAGGTTAGTTAAAACATCTATCACCTCACATAGTTACCATATATCATTCATTTGAGATATCTATTATCTAGCACTGTGCTTAACACATCTTTGAATATGTTGATTAATTAATTTTTAATCAGATATTATTTATTCATTTTCTCACAGATCACATCAGACTTATTTATTGAAATGGCAGAAATCATTTCTTTAGGTGAATTAGTGTAATACAATTGATAAATATCCTATGTGAGAGAGAAGTAATTACTAATTTAAATAAAATGGCAGAATTTGTATATCCAAATTCATTTGTTTGCTTCAAAATAATCATTTAGAGAAATAACATAATTGTTTTAAAAGTGCTGCTATTTTTCAGAACCAATTGGAGCTTATTTTTATTTCCTCAGAATTTGTGGTAAAAATTTGAATGTACTCTATGGTAATAAGACAATCATAAAGTTTCAAAATATTTCTATATAATCTTTCAAGGAGATACTACTTGGTTGTGTGAGCTCTAGATTTTTTTAAATTTTTTTTATTTATTATAACATCTTAAACATCAGTATACTTTCTCAACAGTGCTGAACTGTGGGGTTAAAGCAATGTTTCCATCTTTTTTTTTTCTCATTAAAGACTTTATCTTTTTAGCGCAGTTTTAGGTTCACAGCAAAATTGAAAGGAAGGTACAGAGATTTCCCATATATCCCCTGTCTGCACACGTGTGTAGCCTCCTCCATTATCAGCTTCCTCCACCAGAGTAGTGCATTTGTTACAACTGATGAACCTACGTTGACACATCATCACCGAAAGTCCATAGTTTACATTACAGTTCACTTTTGGTGGTGTACATTCTATGGGTTTGAATAAATGTACAATAACATATGTCCATCATTGTAACATCATACAGAATATTTTCATTGCCCTAGAAGTCCTCTGTGCTCTACCTGTTCATCCCTCTTACCACCTCTAATCTCACTTCAACCCCTAACACCGCAGATCATTTTATTGTCTCCATAGTTTTGCCTTTTCCAGAATATCATAGGGTTGGAATCATACAGTATGTAGCTTTTTCAGATTGACTTCTTTCACTTAGTAATATGCATTTAAGGTTTCTTAATATTATAAAGTTTCTAATATTAAGGTTTCTAAACATTATTTGCTGAATAATATTCCATGTACGTACCAGTTTTTATATCCATTTACCTCCTGAAGGACGTCTTGGTTGCTTCCAAGTTTTGGTGATTATGAATAAGACTGTTATAAACATTTGTGTACATTATTTTGTGTGGACATAAGTTTTCAGCTCCTTTGGGTAAATACCAAGGAGCATGATTGCTGTGTCAGATGGTAAGAGTATTTTTAGTTTGGTAAGAAATGGCCGAACTGTCAGCTATATCATTCTACATTCTCATCAGAAATGAATGAAAGTTTCTGTTGCTCCACATCCTCAGCAGCATTTGATGTTGTCAGTTTTTTGTATTTTCATCATCAGGATAAATGTGTAGAGGTATCACATTGTTTTAATTTGCAGTTCTCTAATTGGCATATGATGTGGAGCATCTTTTTGAATGCTTATTTGCCATCTGTGTATTTTCTTTGGTGAAGTGTCTGTTCAGATCTTTTGCCCATTTTTTAATTGGATTGTTTGTTTTTTTATTGTTGAGTTTTAACAGTTCTTTGTGTATTTTGGTTAACAGTCCCTTATGTGTTTTACAAATAATTTCTCCCAGTCTGTGGCTTGTATTCTCATTCTCTCAACAGTGTCTTTCACAGAGAAAAAGTTTTTAATTTTAATGAAGTCTAGTTTATTAATTTTCTCTTTCATGGATCATGGCTTTGGTGTTCTATCTAAAGAGTCCTTGCCAAATCCAAGGTCATCTAGAGTTTCTCCTGTGTTATCTTCTAGGAGTTTTATACTTTTGCATTTTACATTTAGATCCATAATCAATTTCAAGTTAATTTTTATGAAGCATGTAAGGTCTGTGTCTAGATACATTTTTTTGCCTGTGGATGTCCAAGTGTTCCAGCATCATTTGTTGTAAAGACTATCTCCATTGAATTGCCTTTGCTCCTTTGTTAAAGATCAGTTGACTATATTTGTGAGGGTCTATTTCTGAGCTCTATTCTGTTGCATTGATCTGTTTGTCTGTTCTTTTGCCAATACCGTACTGTCTTGATTACTGTAGCTTTGTAGTAAGTCTTGAAGTTAAGTAGTGTCATTCCTCCAACTTTGTTCTTCTCCTTCAGTGCTATATTGGCTACCTCCATCTTCTTTTGAATAATATAGATACTAGTGTAAAATTCACATCCAGGAGACTAAATATTAGAATTGTATTACTACCTTATGCTTAGAAGATGCTCAATAAAAACTGCGTTTCAAGTATATACTCACCAGAAATTCTTGTTTACTGGTTTGAAGAAGAGATAGAAGTAGGGAGCGGATTTGCTGCCATGTTACTATGAGCATACCTGCGAATACCATTTCCTTATATACATTAGGGATTCAGAATCCTATTTCACATTGTTTAGAGTCTAAATGGCAAGATAGAAATGAACACATATGAATATAACAAACGATATTTTTAGTGAAGTAAATCTTATTACCCTTACATGTCACTTCTTACATTCTCATTTATGTTGACATTTTTATAATGAGGGCTCTTATGTTGGGTGATTAATGTTCAAACTTTAAGAAGATTGTACCAAACTTGCAGAAATTGCAGAAGCCTTTCTTTTTGAAGTGTAAGATGAATAAGTAAAATGTCTTTTCTTCCCACAAATGTTGTAATGGATTAAAATTAAAATGAGAAGACTAATATTTAATCTTTTAGAAGACATTTTGTTTTTTAAGATAATTTTATGAAACGTGGTTAATGTAATAGAAAGGAGTTATTTAGTACTACATGACACATGATTATTTTACATCTCAGGCCAGAGAAGTTTCTCTTTATTCACTGATGTTTCTGCACCTAGCATGTTGCTTTGCACGCTAAAAATTGAGGAATGAAAAAAGACTACTTGTGGATAGAATGGATAAACAGTGATCTTATATATGCCATTTTATTTCTTCATGAAAATCTGAATTTCCCAATGTATTTAAATTCTTTGTTATAGTTGGTGGCTAAAGGAGTAAAGAGTTCTGATATGTCTCCACCTTCGGGACAGCATGAAGCAGGCGGCTCTCCGTCGAAGCAACAGATGAGATCTGTTATTTCTGTGACTTCAGCTTTGAAAGAAGTGGGTATGGTAAGTTTCCTAAAATTAAGAATTCCTCATAGTCAAAAGATTATTAAAAGGATTAAATTTAATGAAATTATGTTAATTCCTAATGTCCTATTAGATTTTTCTGGGGAAAAAAATTATTTCTTAGGATTTTTGTGTATGGTTTACTCTGAATATTGGAGCCTTGCTGCCGTAAGTTTTATATGTAGGACCACGTTGTAGATAAAAATATATTGAAATGATTCTCTCTTTTTTACTTTAAAAGAATAGTGAACAAATATATATGAAAATGTACCAAAAATAATGCAGCAAACATTTTTATACCCTAGCTTTCACAATGAAACAAAAGCTTTCACTTTTTGAAAAATAATGTCTTTGGTACTTAAAGTAATTGACTCTAGGAATAAAGTCCAAGACATGTTTACATTTATTTTAAATTTTTTGGCTTAGGAAATGTTAGAGGACTCAGCATAATTACACTTAATTCGTCTATTATTTCTTTTACCTTCTACTTCTGAATCTCTATCGTGTCATATAGATAGTGAAACAAAGAAATGTGCACAAGTGAAAAATTAAAACTTGGAAGTATGTGCTGAGTATTCATCTAAAATGTGAAAACTCTGTTCTGGGATTAAGGGAAATGGGTTTATGACATGGGATTTCAGCCTCAAATTCATCTGACAGAGGGGAAAATGTCTTACTGAATCATAATATAACACATTAACCTGATTTTCTCCTTTCCTGGTAATTAATGTCTGTGCCTTTTAATTTTTGAGTTTCATTAGGTTTTTGCAGACAACCCTGTTGTTATTGCTACACCAGTTTTTTACTGCCTTTGTGTTTATCTTGAAAATAAGACTGAGTAGGAAAATACAAGTTTCTTCATCACTCTCAAGAACTGCATATAAGAAACTGTTGTTCTTCAACTAGGCTTAGTCTCTTTTTCCTTCTGGTAACGACTTTGCATGTGCTACGTTGTTCACTACTTTAGATACATACCACTGTGTGGTTCCCTTCCTGGTACCCAGTTTCACATCTCAAGTAGCTGTTCATCTCTCTGATTGTAGCGACTGCTAATTCCTGACTACTGGGTAAAATGCTCTTTGTCTCATTTACATGTATTACTTTAAAACTGACCACTATACTCTTGTATTTTTTTCAAATATTACAAAATTGAGGTAATCCATGTAACTAAATGGTTCTTCTTAGTGTGTTTTCTTGGTAAATATTGCTTACGTAAAACTTTGAAAATTTACTGTGAGTCTTCCAGATACCTTTGCTTTTGTGGCTTTCATAACTACTAATTTCTTCTTTTCATATATTTAAAAATTCTAGGTGCTTTAGATTGCTATGATTATACTAATGAAAAGAAAAAGTTTATATTATCAATAGTACAAAGGACTCAGAACTTATTATAGTTACTCTCTTTGCTTAGGGAGAAAAACCAATTCTCAATTATGTTTAGTAGCATGGCTTAATAAGAATATATATACATGAAACATAAAGACGACTTCAAAATGACACTGCCTATCTTGAATTACTTTATCCATCAAAACTTTTCCTAGTTCTAATTAAGAGAATATATGAATTAATTTTCTTTTTAATTCTACCATTGACTTAAAATTACCAAAGTTGGGTGCCAAAAAAGAAGATATAGTTAAATATATGATCAAAAATCCAAACATACGGCAAATAATTGAGAATTGGCTCATCTACTATATATTAAGTCTGTTACTTGACTATCTTTAACTATTTCTCACTGCTGATAATGAAGGAAACTATGTTAACATTTTACAGGAATAAAAATATTCACAAGAAGCAATTTAATGAAAAACAAAGTAACAAAATTATCAAATTTTTAAGGTAGACTTTTAAATAAATTTAAAAATGACATTATTTCTTACTCTATAACTATCTGTGTTTAAAGGACGGAAGTGTAACTGATACCCAGGAAACCTCAGAAGAAATGCAAAAGACTAACAATGCTATTTCAGTAGGTACAATTTTCAAATTTTCTCTGTCAGTCGTTTTACTTATATACATATTAAAACACAACATTTTAACTCTTTCAGAGTAAGCGAGAAATATTACGTAGATTAAATCAACACCTGAAAGCTCAAGAAGATGAAACAGGAAAGCAGTGTCGTCCTGATACATGCGAGATAATTGTTCATGAAGAAGCCAAAGAGCATGAGAAAGAAAAATCAGTTTCATCTGATCGCAAGAAATGGGAGGCAGGAGGTCAACTTGTGATTCCTCTGGATGAGTTAACATTGGATACATCCTTCTCTGCAACTGAAAGTAGGTGTAGAAGTGTATAATCCTATTTTGGTCTAGCACCCATGCAAACTCATAGATGGGGGCTCTGAAGGAAAGAATACTTAGAGGGATTGAGAGAGGCTGGGAGAATTTCTATATGTGAAAAATGGAGAAAACTATTCAACCTTAAGAATAGGAAAAATTTTTACTACAAAAGTGTAGTGTGAGAAAGGAAATGAATGATACATATTGAAATTGTATTATTTTAACTCTTTCTACCATGTTAAATTAATCTATTACCAGGAATAATTCTTGATGAGAAGCAGGGTAATGAATTTTCATAAAATCTCAGAAAGATCCCTTAGGAATTTAGAAAGGGTATTGAGATGATCTCACTCAATGATTCATTTACTCAACAATAATTACTGAGCACCTATTATTTTCTTGCGTTGTCCTAGGCACTGGAGATAAAACAACGAACAAAAACATATGTGCTTTTATGGAACTTACATTCTAAAAAGGACAAGTCTGACTATCAACTAAGTATAGTTTTAAGTAATTTTTTTGATGGACTATTTTTATTAAAGTTCTTTGCATTAAAAAAAAACCAAAAACTCCATAGCATTTATTTTGTTTACTTATTCAACAGTTCCTTATTGAGTCCAATTCTACACCACTCCTAAGCAGTGAGGATATAATAACGGTTAAGACATAGTCAGGTCCTTTAAGGAGCTTAGGGTCTAGTGCAAAGGGAGGCATGTAAAGAGGCAATTATAGTTGATAAGTAATAAGCTAGGAATAATCATAAACTACTGTAAGAATATGTTTCAGAGCATAAATCAGTCTTAGGAGGGCCAAGGAAATGATTTCTGGAAAAAACGATGTGCTGAAGGATAAGTAGTTAGCTAAACCAAAAGCCACACAGTATTTTAGGCAGAGAATAGCCAAGACCCAGAAGTGAGAGAGCGTGTGAACTTCAGGAAACTGGATACAATTCAGCTTGGATGGCTAAAGTTCAGAATTCAAGACAAAGAATGGCAAGCAAGAAGCCTTGAAAGAGCGAGCAGGGCCAGATCATGAAGAGTCTTGTACGTTGGCTCTGTCAAACCGTATGAACTTATTCTGAGTACGGAGGGGAGTCTTTAACAGGGATTAGTAGATGTTTCTGTAAATGGCCAGATAGTAAATATTTTAGGCTTTGAGGCCATATAGACTCTGTTGCATCTTCTCTACTCTATCATTGCAAAACAGCAGTAGACAATATGCAAATGTTAGCATGGTTTTGTTTCCATTAAAATTTTATTTAAGGACACTGAAATTTGAATTTCATGTAATTTTCTTTATATCTTCTATTTCTTTCCTCAAATTTTCTTTTTCCATTGCGTTCTGTTTTTCTATTTCCACTGTCAAGAGTGTTCATGATTGCTTCCTGGAGCATTTTCATAATGACCGTTTTTAAAGTCTTTGTTAGATATTTCCGGCATCTGTGTTATGTTGGTGTTGGCTGTGAATAGCCATCTCCCATGAGATAGCCATCTTCTCCCACGAGAGTTGAGATTTCCCTGGTTCTTCTTATGCTGAGTAATTTTGAATTACATCCTCAACATTTTGAGTATTTCCCTATGAGACTCTGGGTCTTGTTTAAATCCTATGGAGAATATTGATATTTTTATCAATATTTGGCAGGCAGTTGACCTAGTTAGAGTCAGGTCACAAGTTCCTGTCCGCTCTCTGTGGCCTGTGGTTCCAATAGCCGTTCTTTTTTCAAAGCCTGTCAGTGCTGTTTTGATCTATCTGGCAGTGACTAGTCTGGGACCTGGGCAGTCATCTGTGGTTAGTTCCATTGTCCTATTCTTTGATATGCTGAGTAGGATCAGATCCATGCATGCACATATTGCAGGGTGGGGAGGGTGGGTGGTGAGCCCAGGTAATAATAAACAGCTTTATGGAGTTGCTTTCTTGAGTTCTTTTTTCTTCACTATCTCCCTAGTTTTTTCTGGTTCCCTGGGTCTCCTCTCTTTGGTCATCTGGTCAGAAAGCTGAGGCTTTAGTTACCTTACTCCATATGGTGAGAAACATAGAAAAATATAGAAATATAAGAAAAAACAGCAATGAGAGTTGGCCCCATCCTCTCGGAACCACATTTCCACGAAACAGAAAAGGAGCTTCTCTCCCCTAGTTTTATCTGCTGTGGGTTCTGTTTACCAGCTGCTGCTCCTGCCACCATGGGATTGGGGGAGGGGGGCTGGTAAAGGAGATGACAGAGTAAAGAAAGAAAAGTACTGAAAGATTTCCTTACTCTCTCCAAGCATTAGAATATCCCTTCTCCATTCTTTGAGCTAGAACTAGAAGGCTTCTCTTCGAGCTCTCTCTATCTGTACCCTGGTGCCTACTTATGGGTTTCTGGCATACTAAAGCCTGACTGGGGAATACTGGAGGGGGGAGCATGGTAAATTTTCACCAGTTTGGTGGTACTTTGAGTTTTTCTCTTCTTCCCTAATCCGGCTGCTGCTGTTTGCTTCTCAAGAGTTCTCAAGTAGCTGCTTCATGCATTTTGTCCTGGTTTTTATAGCTGTGTTTAGTGAGAGGCACAGGTTGATGTGTGCTTACTCCATCTTCCCAGGAATCAGAACTCTAATTATCCTTTAAAGAGATTTAAATACTAAGAAAAAAAGTCTTTTTGTATTTATCCATGTAGTTACCATTTCTGGTGTTCTTAATTTCTTTGTTTAGATTCATATATCCATGTGGTATCATTTTCCCTCTGACTGAAGGACTTCTTTTAATGTTTCTTGCAATGTAGGTGATAGATTCTTTCAACTTTTGTATACTGAAAAGTATTTTACCTTAATTTTTAAAAGATGTTGTCTCTGGGTATAGAGTTCTAGGTTGGCAGTTTCGTCTTTCAGTGCTTTAAAGATGTTGGTCCATTGTCTTCTCACTTGCTTTGTTTCTGACAAGAAATCGTTACTCCTCTGTACATAACATGACATTTTTCTCTGAGTGCTTTTAAGATTTCTCCTTATCATGGGTTTTGAGCAATTTGATTGTGAAATGCCTTATTATAGTTTTTCTCATGTTTCTTTTACTTGGTGTTCATTGAGCATCTTGGATCTGGGGGTTTATAATTTTCATAAATTGTAAATTTCTTTGCCAGTATTTCTTCAAATATCTCTGTGTCTCCTCCCCCTTCTCTCCTTTGTGGACTGCAATTTCATGTATATTAAGCAGCTTGAAGTTATCTCATAGCTCAGTAATGCTCTTTTCATTTTTTAGATACTTTTTATTCTGTGTGTTTCATTCTGGATAGTTTCTGTTACTCTATCTTCAAATTCACTTATTTTTTTCTGCGTTGCCTAATCTACTATTAATCTCATCCACTGTATTTTTAATCTCAGATACTATAGTTTTCATCTCTAGAAGTTTGATTGGATTTTTTTTTTATAGCTGCCATGTCTCTACTTAATTTTTTGATCATATGGAATACAGTTGTAAAAACTTCATTAATACCCTTGCTTGCTGATTCTAACACCTGTCTCATTTTTGGGTCCATTTTGATTGATTGGTTTTTCTCCTCATTATAGGTCATATTCTTCTGCTTCTTTGCATGACTGGCAACTTTTGATTGGATGCCAGACATTGGGAATTTTACCTTGTTGAGTGCTAGGTATTTTTGTCTTTCTATAATTATTCTGGAGCTTAGTTCTGGAATGCATGTAAGTTAGTTGGGCTCAGTTTGATCCATTCATGTCTTGTTTTTGAGATTTGTTAGGTGAAATCAGAGCCATGTTTAGTCCAGTGCTAATTATTTCCCACTGCAGAAATAAAACCCTTCTCAGTACCCAGTGTACCATGAGTTATACCATTTTCCAGTCTGACTGGTGGGAGCAGATATTTTATGTCCTGTGTTTCCTGTCATCTTTTTGAGTAGTTCTTTTTTTACCTTGGGTAGTTTTCTCACATGTTTGCTTGGATCACTACTCTGCTGAATACTCAAGGGCTTCCCTCTGCAAATCTCTGGAATTCTTTTTCTACTTGGCTTGGTCTCCCAAGAATCCCAGCTCTATCTCCTGAAATTAGAGTCTTCTGGACTCTGCCTGGCTTCCCTTTCCTGGGCTGCAGCCTGGAAACTCTCTCAAGGCAGCTAGCTGGGGCAATCATAGGAATCATCTTGTTTGTTCCTTTTCTCTTGGGGATCTGTGTTCTTAATTGTCTCTTGTCCAGTGTCTTGAAACCATTCTTTTATTTATTTTGTCCAGTTGTTTTGGTTATTTAGGCAATAGCATAACTCTAGTTACCCTATTCCATCTTATTCAGAAGTAGAAGTCCTTGAGACCAGTTTTCAGAGGCTCTTGCAGTAATTTAGACAAAAATTATTGATGACCTTAACACTAACTTACTGGAAGATAATAAAGAGAAGATGACATATTTAAGAGATACTAAGGGGACAGATTTCTAAGGGCTTCGTGTGAAACTCTTCTAAGACTTTGTCAGAGGAAGAAGGATTTTGAAAAGAAAGTGAGGAATAGTCAGAGTTAGGAAAATTGAGAGTGTGATATGGATTTAAAATGAAAAAGAGAGTACTTCATGAAGAGAAATGACAAGTTGAAGGCTAAAAAATTTACAGTGGGTTTGTCCGGGAAGAGGCACTGTGACCTTAATGAAAGCACTGTCATTAGAGTGCTAGGGGCAGAAATAGAATCCAGGAATTAAGAAGCAGATGGAAGGTGAGCAAGTAAAAGGAGTTTAGAACCTTTTATGGAAGCTGAGCTATGAAGAGGAAGAGAGATGTAGACTTGGGAGGAATGTAGAGTTAGTGTAACCTTATGAAAAAGAGACTTGAAAATGTTTTATGCTGATTAGAAGGGCAAAGTATATCACATCACTCTCTCACTTTAGAACCTAATTGATTTCTGCTGCATTAGAATAAAAATCCAAAGTCCTTTTCCTTATCTACAAGGCTCTCCTGTGGTTTTCCCTGGCCCACTCCTTCTATCCATTTCTTTCTACCTACTCACTTCGCACTTTTCAGTTCTCAAAACATGCCAAGCTCTTTCCTTTCCGTTGTGCTCTTCACTCCCTCCCAAGTCCTTTGCATAGCTGCTGCTTTCTTTTCTTTTCTGTCCCTGTTCTTGGACTTTCACCCCATCTCTGAAGTCCTCTTTATAGCAGAACTCTTGAAAGTGTGATCTGTTCACAGCTCCAGTTCCTCTCCTTCCAGTCTCCCTTAACTCACTTCAGCCACTGCTTAGCCGACGTCCCCACTTCTCCATCGCAACTGTTCTTTTCAGGGTTACCAAAGACCTTCACATTGGTAACTTGAAAGCTAGTTACCTCTCTTTGTTTTACGTATCCACAACATTTGACATACTGGATTAGTATCCACACTTCCCACCCCTTCTTTCTGGAAACCTTTCTTCACTTTTCTGTACTCTATTAAAAGTAAACCTCTTCTATTATTTTTTAAATCATAGAATATTATTTATTATTTTTCAGGAGCTAATCACATGCTCTAAATGTTTTCTTCATTTATTCAAATATCTTTTGCCTGTGTTTTCTTTTATGATGCAAACTTTTAAAATAAGCTCATCTGACTTGTACTGCATGTTTTGTATTCCATATCATATGGCACAGATTTTATATAGGAAAGGTAGTCGTTAGATAAATGTGAAGACAAACACAGCTCGTGTTGTGAGACCTCTCAGATGGTGGGGCTGGAGATAATTTAGAGCGGCTCTCAGGCAGTAGACTATCGCCAGTGTGACAGGATGGGATAGAGGCAAGGGGAGAGAGGTGCAAGTAAGTCTTATAGAGGATGAAAAAATCCCTGCCATACTTTCTTAAAAATGGGAAGAAAGGTCATATGCAGACCAAAACCAAAAGAATTGGGTCTTCTTTTTCTCAGTTTTATTGAGATGTAATTGACATACATCACTGTGTAAGTTTAAAGTGTACAGCATAATGGCTTGACTTGCCTTAATTGTCAGGTGATTAGCACAATAATTAGCATCCATCATCTTATATAGATACAATAAAAAGAGAGAGCAAAACGGGAAAAGACTTTTTCCTTGTCATGAGAACCTTTGGATTTATTCTCTTAACTTTCCTGTATATCATACACTAGTGTTAACTATGTCATCAAGCTGTACTTTACATCTCTAGTACTTATCTTGTGACTGGAAGTTTGTGTCTTTTTTTTTTTTTGAGGAAGATTAGCCCTGAGCTAACATCACTGCCAATCCTCCTCTTTCTGCTGAGGAAGATTGGCCCTGGGCCCTGAACTAATATCTATGCCCATCTTCCTCCACTTTTTTTCTTTTGAGGAAGATTACATGCTGAGCTAACATCCGTGCCCGTCTTCCTCTATTTTATATGTGGGATGCCTACCACAGCGTGGCTTGATAAGCGGTGCATAGGTCCACACCCAGGATCTGACCTGGCAAACCCTCGGCCGCTGAAGCAGAGCATGCAAACTTAACCACTGCAACAACCAGGCCAGCCCTGGAAGTTTGTATCTTTTGACCACCTGTCTCCAGTTGCCCCACCCCAACCCTTCGCCTCTGGTTACCACAAATCTGATCTCTTTTTATCTGAGTCTGGTTTTCTGTTTGTTTTTTAAGATTCCACATATAAGTGAGATCATACAGTATTTGTCTTTCTGTCTGACTTATTTCACTTAGCACAATGCCCTCAGGGTCCGTCCATGTTGTTGCAAATGGCAAGGTTTCCTCATTTCTTATGGCTGAATAATATTCGTTGTATATATATACCACACCTTCTTTATTCATTCCTTTGTCCAGGGACATTTAGGTTGTTTGCATGTCTTAGCTATTGTAAGTAATGCTGCTATGAACATGGGGATGAAGATATCTTTTCAAGTTAGTGTTTTCATCTCCTTTTTGTATATTCCTAGAGGTGAAATTGCTGGATCATATAGTAGTACTATGTTTTATTTCTTGAGGAAACTCCTTACTGTGGAGTCCCACCAGCAGTGCATGAGAGTCCCCCTTTTCTCCACCTCCTTGCCAGCATTTGTTATCTCTTGTCTTTTTTTTTGAGGAAGATTAGCCCTGAGCTAACATCCACCACCAATCCTCTTTTTGCTGAGGAAGATTGGCCCTGAACTAACATGTGTGCCCATCTTCCTCTATTTTATATGTGGTCCTCTTTTTGCTGAGGAAGATTGGCCCTGAACTAACATGTGTGCCCATCTTCCTCTATTTTATATGTGGGACGCCTGCCACAGCATGGCTTGACAAGTGGTGCTTAGGTCCCTGCCTAGGATCTGAACCAGTGAACCCTGAGACATCAAAAGTGGAGCGTGCAAATTTAACTGCTGCGCCACTGGGCCAGCCCCTGTTTTCTTGTCTTTTTGATGATGACTATCTTAACAGACATAAGGTGATATCTCATTGTGGTTTTGATTTACATTTCTCTAATGACTAGTGATGTTGAGCATTTTTTCATGTACCTGTTGGCCTTTCATCTGTCTTCTTTGGAAAAATATCTATTCAGGTCTTTTGCCCGTTTTTTTAATTGTGTTATTTGCGTTTTTGCTATTGAGTTGAATGAGTTCTTTGTATATTTTGGATATTAACTCCTTGTCAGATATATGGTTTGCATATATTTTTTCCCATTCTGTGTATCTTTTCACTTTGTTGATTGTTGGGAATTGGATAATCTTGAATGATCGTATAAGCCTATCTCAGACAAATATATGAGGACCTATCAGGTACCTTATTACCTTATTAAAAGCACTTTCCTGTGAAAAGTTAATATGAGACTGAGAATACTGTTAGACAAATATTTTGTCTCATGACTTCAAAAATCATGTTTAATTTATTAATTAGGCAATGTATTCATGTGATAAAAACATCACATATTATCAATAGTTTGTTGTTGAAGTTTCTCTCCTGCCTCAACACTTTTTATTTCATTTCCTTTTCTCTTACCAAGTAACCACTGATACTAGTTCACTGTTTATACTTCCAGAGCTTGTTCACACATAGGTTTGTGTATGTATGTGTACATGAAAAAGGACATATTTTTTGCTCCTTGCATTTTACATTATTATATATTATCTATATTTTTATTTTTTTATGTTACTTATACATATATCTTGTAGATCTTTTTATACCAGTACATAAAAAAATCCCGTTGTTCTTTTTTATAGCGGTGTAATGTTCCATCGTATGATTATACATGATTTACTTTTCCCAACATTTTGTTATGAAGAATTTCAAATGTGGCAAAATTGAAATAATTTCAAAATGAACACCATAGACCCTCCATTTAGATTCTGCCATTAAGATTTTGCTATGCTTGCTTGATCACGTATCTGTCCATCCTTCTATCCATCAATTAGTCTATCATATTTTTTGATGCAGTTCAGAGTTCATTGCAGACATCGGTGCACTTTGCCCTAAGTAGTTTGCAGCATATATATCATTAAAAAGAGTTCAATATTTATTTACATACAATGAAATGCAAAAATCTTAACTGTGCATTGCTGAGTTTTAACAAATGCCTAGACCTACATAATCCAAACCCCTATCAAGATACAGAACATTACCATCACCCCCAAAAGTTCCATCTCTCTTCCCAGTCAGTCTCTGCTCCTGGCCTCCCAGAGGCAACTTTTTCTGAATTTTTTGTATCTTAGATTAACTCACTCTGTTTTAGAATATTATTTAAACAGACTCTAACAGTTTGTACCCTTTTGTGTCCAGCTTCTTTTCTTTTTAATTTTCATTTTTTTCGGATGTACGTCATATTTCAAATTCTGTATACATTACATCATGTTCACCACCCGAACACTAATTATAGTGCATCCCCTCACATGTGACCCTAATCACCCCTTTTGCCTTCCCCCCTTCCCCGATGGTAACCACCAGTCCAATCTCCAGTGCTATGTGTTTTGTTTTTTTTTTTCTGTCGTTTTTATCTTCTACTTATGAGTGAGATCATATGGTATTTGACTTTCTCCCTCTGACTTATTTCACTCAGCATAATACCCTCAAGGTCCATCCATGTTGTCACAAATGGCCAGATTTCGTCATTTCTTATGGCTGAGTAGTAGTCCATCATGTATAAATACCAGATCTTCTTTATCCATTCGTCCCTTGATGGGCACCTAGGTTGCTTCCAAGTCTTGGCTATTGTGTATAATGCTGCAATGAACATAGAGGTGCAAGTATCTTTATGCCTTTGTGTTTTCAAGTTCTTTGGATAAATACCCAGCAGTGGAATAGCTGGATCATATGGTAGATCTATCCTTAATTTTCTGAGGATACTCCATACTGCTTTCCATAGTGGCTGCACCAGTTTGCACTGCCACCAGCAGTTCCCTTCTCTCCAACATTTGTTGTTTCCTGTCTTGTTAATTATAGCCATTCTGACCGGAGTGAGGTGATACCTCATTGTAGTTTTGATTTGCATTTCCCTGATAGCTAATGATGTTGAGCATCTTTTCATATGCCTGTTGGCCATTCATATATCTTCTTTGGAGAAATCTCTGTTCAGATCTTTTGCCCATTTTCTAATTGGATTGTTGGTTTTTTTGTTCTTGAGCTGTATGAGTTCTTTGTATATTTTGGATATTAACCCCTTATCTGATATGTGGTTTGCAAATATCTTCTCCCAATTGTTAGGTTGTCTTTTCGTTTTGTTGATGGTTTCCTTTGTTGTGCAGAAACTTTTTAGTTTGATGTAGTCCCATTTGTTCATTTTTTCTTTTGTTTCCCTTGCCCGGTCAGACATGGGACTTGAAAATATGCTGCTCAGACCAATGTCATAGAGCATACTGCCTATGTTTGCTTCTAGAAGTTTCATGGTTTCGGGTCTTACATTCAAGTCTTTAATCCATTTTGAGTTGATTTTTGTGCATGGTGTAAGGGAATGGTTTACTTTCATTCTTTTGCATGTGGCTGTCCAGTTTTCCCAACACCATTTATTGAAGAGACTCTCCTTTCTCCATCGTATGCTCTTGGCTCCCTTGTCGAATATTAGCTGTCCATAAACTTGTGGGTTTACTTCTGGGCTCTCAATTTTGTTCCATTGATCTGTGTGTCTGTTTTTGTGCCGGTACCATGCTATTTTGGTTATTACGGCTTTGTAGTATAATTTGAAATCAGGGAGTGTGATACCTCTAGCTTTAATATTTTTTCTCAGGAATCCTTTGGCTATTCTGGGTCTTTTGTTGTTCCATATAAATTTTAGGATTCTTTGTTCTATTTCTGTAAAAAATGTTGTTGGGACTTTGATAGGGATTGCGTTGAATCTATAGATTGCTTTAGGAAGTATGGACATTTTAACAATGTTAATTCTTCCAGTCCAAGAGCACGGAATATCTTTCCATTCTTTGTGTCTTCTTCGATTTCTTTCAACAATGTCTTATAGTTTTCAGTGTACAGATCTTTCACCTCTTTCGTTAAGTTTATTCCTAGGTATTTTATTCTTTTTGTTGTAATTGTAAATGGGATTGTATTCTTAATTTCTCTTTCTGATACTTCATTGTTAGTGTATAGAAACGCAACTGAAAAGAAAGGAACTGAGAACAACTACTAAAACACCCCAAAAAAAAGAAAAAGTGACAAAATGGCAATCAATACATATTTATCAATAGCTACGTTAAATGTCAGTGGACTAAATGCTCCAATCAAATGCCATAGGATGGCCAACTGGATAAAAAAACAAGATCCATGTATATGCTGCATACAAGAGACACACTTCAGACCTACAGACACTCACAAACTGAAAGTGAAAGTATGGAAAAAGATATTCCATGCAAATGGCAAAGAAAAGAAAGCGGGGGTAGCAATACTTATATCAGACAAAATAGACTTAAAATCAAAAACTGTAATAAGAGACAAAGACGGGCACTACATAATGATAAAGGGAAAAATCCAACAAGAAAATAATAACACTTGTAAATATCTATGCACCCAACATAAGAGCACCTAAATATATAAAGCAATTATTAACAGACATAAGAGGAGAAATAGACAGTAACACAATAATAGTAGGGGACTTTAACACTCCACTTACACCAATGGATAGATCATCCAAACAGAAGATCAATAAGGAAACACTCGCCTTAAAGGACACATTAGACCAGATGGACTTAGTAGATATATACAGAACATTCCATCCAAAAACCACAGAATACACATTCTTTTCAAATGCCCATGGAACATTCTCCAGGATTGATCACATATTAGGCCACAAAACAAGTCTCAATAAATTTAAGAAGATCGAAATAATACCATGCATCTTTTCTGACCACAAAGGTATGAAACTGGAAATCAACTACAGAAAGAAAACCAGAAAAGCCACAAAAATGTGGAGATTGAACAAAATGCTACTGAACAATGATTGGGTCAATGAAGAAATCAAAGAAGAAATAAAAAAATTCCTGGAGACAAATGAAAATGAAAACACGACATGCCAAAATCTGTGGGATACAGCAAAAGCGGTTCGACGAGGGAAGTTTATAGCAATTCAGGCCTACCTCAACAAAGAAGAAAAATCCCAAATAGACAATCTAAATGTGTCCAGCTTTTTTAACTCAGCATAATGCTTTCTGAGATTCATCTGTGTTGTAATTGATTATCAATGGATTGTTTCTTTTTAAAGTATTTATATTGATATGGTCACTTCTGCTCTTTTTTGCTCAATGTTAGCCTGGTATATCTTTATCCTCTTTTTTTTCTATTAATCTATTTATGTCTCTATATTTAAAGTAGATTTCTTAGAGGCAGCATATTGTTGTTTGCTTTTTTAATCCACTCTTACAACTTTTAACTTAGTATGTTTAGACCATTTACATTTAATATGATTGTTGATATTGTTGGATTTAAATATACCATTTTGCTATTTGTTTTTCTGTTTGTCTCTTCTATTCTTTGTTCTCTTTGCTCTCCTATTTCTATTTTGCTTTCTTTTGGATTGAGTATTTTTTATGATTCCCTTTTATCTCTGTTACTGGCTCATTAACTATAGCTCATTGTTGTGTTATTTTAGCATTTGCCTTAGAGTTTATAGCATACATCTTTAACTTACCACAGTCTATCTTCAAGTGACTTCAAGTGACTTATTACATTTCACATCTAGTGTAAGAACCTTACAATAATGTACTTATATTTGTTCCCTCCCAGTCTTTGTGCTGTTCTTTTTTAAAAAATTTATGCTATAAACCCCACAATACATCATGGTCATTTATCCTTTAAAGAGTTTTGAATAATAAGAGGAAAAAATCTTTTGTATCTACCCATGTATTTATTGCTTCCAGTGGTCTTTATTCTTTAGTGTAAATCAGATTTCCATTTGTTATCATTTGTCTTCTGCCTGAAGGACTTCCTTTAACATTTCTTGTAATGCATTCATGCTCGTGATGAATTCTTTCAGCTCTTGTGTGTCTGTGAAAGTGTTTATTTTGCCTTCCTTTTTCAAAGATATTTTTTCTGGTATAGAATTCTGAGTTGACTTTTTTTCTTTTGGTACTTTAATTATGTTGCTCCAGTGTCTTTCAGTTTGCATTTCTTTTGATGAGAGTCTTCTGTCATTCTTATTCTTTATTCCTCTGTGTATAATATGCCTTATTTCTTCTGGATGCTTTTTAGATTTTTCACCTAAGCCTTGGTTTTAGTAAATTTGACCATAACATGCTTTTGTGTCATTTTCTTCCTGTTTCTTTTGCTTGAGTTTTGTTGAACTTCTCAGATTTGTGAGTATAGTGTTTTCATCAAATTTGGAAAATTCTTTGCCGTAATTTTTTCCACCTTTTTTCTCTCTCCCTTTCTAGAAGTTCAGTATGGATATTGTTAATGTTTTCCTTGTCTCTAATAATCACCATCAATCTTCTCTCTAGCTTGTTGAAAATATGGAATTCAGTTATAATGACAGTTATAAATGTCCTTGTCTACTAATTACATCATGTCTATCATTTTGGGGTTGATTTGATTGGTTGATTTTTTTTTTCCTCTTTATCTTAGGTTGAATACTGCTTCTGTGCATGCTTGGTCATTTTTGTTTGGAAGCCAAACAGTGAATTTTACCTTGATGCGTGCTATATATTTTTGTGTTCTTATAAATATTCTTGACCTTTGTTCTGAGACACAGTTCAGTTACTTGTAAATAGCTTGACCCTTTTAGGTCTTGCTTTTAAGCTTTGTTAGGTAGAACCAGAGCAATGTTTAGTCTGTGGCTGATGTTTCCCCCTTTACTGTGTCAAAAACCTTTCTGAGTAATCTACTTGATGCCTTGTGAATTATAAGACTTTCTTTTCTGGCTGGTGGGAGTAGGGACTGTTTCTGATCCTTTGTGAAGTCCAAGTATTATTCCCTCTACTCCTTTTGGGTAGTCTTTTCTCTAGACTGCAGTTATTTCCTCACACATGTGCTGATCGGTATTCAGCTCGACTTGAACCAGGCTCTTCACAGTTCTCCTGAGTTCTCTCTCTGTGTAGCTTTCTACTCTTCAGGGCTCTGTTCTGCCAACATTAACCGCTTTTGCCTCCCTGGACTTCCAGTTCTGTGACCTCTGCTCAGAGAGATCACAACTCCACATGGTTTTCCTTCCCCACATCAAAGGGGATAAAGTCTAAATGTCTTCATATGGACATTCGGTTTTTCCAGTTTTGTTTGTTAAAGAGCCTCCCCCGACATTAGATTGCTTTGGCATCTTTGTCAGACACCAAGTGGCTGTAAGTTATTTCTGGGTTCTCTACTCTCTTTTAGCCATCTTTTTGAAAATCAGTTCCCTATTGGTAATCATTTTGGCTGTACAAAACTGAATATTACCCGTTGATTTGCAGGTGCTTACTTTTATGAAACTGGTACACAGAAATTTGTACCAACTTGTATTTGGTTACCATGGAAAGTTTATATGTCTTATACTCCATAATATTTGAGGTTATATCCTGTCTATTACTGCTAGGTACCTATATACTAAATGTACTACTATTAAACGTTCTAAAGACTCAGACTTTAGTAGATAATTTTCTATTTTTTGCTTGCTAAATTTTATTTATAAGGTTTACCCAAAATTGTTAATGTCAGAAAGTGTCAGTTGCCTACTTATGATGTATAAGATAAAATAAAACAAAATTTCTTAGAAATACTTTTCTCTACTTTTAATTCACATGCACATTTATCTTAGGATTTGTTTTCTATTCTCTATAATTAAGTTTATAGAAACAAAATATTTTTATTTTTTTGTACTCCCCAAAATTATTGCTTAACTATCTTCATTTTTTATTTTCTCGAATTAAAATTATAGTATATTATAATTTATGCTTTATGTTCCCTAAAACTAGAATTTAATTCTTAAGTATTTAAAAAGGCAATACTAGATATTTTTCTTGTTACTAGTGTCAGTTGCTTCTGTTCTTTCTATCATTCGTCGTTCATTCCCTGAAAGTCTTTCTTTAAACATCATCATTATATGCTGTTTGTTTACAAAAACTTTTTCTCACGAAACACTTAACTGGTAGAAGACCTTAAATCTGACTTATAATGCAGGATTATTATTATTACGTTCTATCATTGAAAATTATTTTTTGTATCTTTCTCTTCTAGAACATACGGTGGGAGAGGTTATTAAATTAGATCCTGGTGGATCTCCAAGAAGAGTCTGGGGAAAAAGCCCTACCAATTCTGTTCTAAAGATACTTGGAGAAGCTGAACTACAACTGCAGACAGAACTATTGGAGAACACAGCCGTTGGAAGGGGTAAGCAGAGAGTAGCTGTTTTTCCATACTAGAAATAATACTATTAAAAATCAAATTGTATTTTTTAAGATGTGTCTATTTTAAGTGAATTATTTGTAAAAGATCATCTTTTTTGTTATAATTTCTAGTTAGATGGAGAATGGTTGTATTTTCTGGGGAGCTGTCTCAAATGACAGTCTTGAGTTTTGGTATGTTATAATCTGAATAGGATATAATATAAAAGGAAAAGGAAATGTGTATGGAGGGAGCCAGAAAAGTAGAATAGTCACAGCAATATTTTGCATGAAGAAAGATATAAAAGCAGTGTGTTGAGATGAATCGTGTATATTTTAATGTGGATTCAGGAATCACGTTGACTAAAAGATATCTCTAACAGGTTTGACATACATTAACCTAGGACTGGGGAGGATCAATTCTTGTGAGGCAGGAGGAAAATATTTATGATCCATGAGTATTGTGGGTCTTGGTATTATAACTATGCATAAGGAAGAGTGTCTGTGTAAAAGGAGGTGTTTTCAGATTTAGCATCTTATTCAAATGAAGAGGAAGTTGAATATAGTTTTTTTTTTTAAGTTGTGTCTAGGCATGAGTGTAGTGTGTGTATGTGTCACTTTTGCTCTCTTTCTCTCTTTCTACCTCTGTCTCTCTCTCTTTTATTCTTTTTATCTGTCTCTCCTTAAAGCTTAGAGTGAAACTCATATCCAAAACTAACAGAAAAATAACCTAGGGGGTGAGGCTATTCACATTGTATATGTAGGAGTTAGTCAGATACTAATAATTAGCCAGTGAAGTGAACCTATACACGTGTTAATAAAGCTGCAAAAGTGAGTTGCTATTTCCTTATTAAGGGTGAATCTCCTAGCCATTAATGATTCTGGCATTTTCTTTAATATTAAAGAGAAAAAAATTTGAATAAAGAAGTATATATAATCATTTGTTTGAAGAAAGGGCAAGTACACAAAGTGTGTGTATTCCTAATTAATTTGTTCACACTCTCGTGTCTGGAAATTGTGCAGTTGTATCCCAAATACCAATCAAACCCAAAAATACTAGTAATTTAATATGCTTATGTCTCAGTCTGAGCCTGTTCTCAAAATGCCTCAGGCTTTATTCAGGAAAAAACTGCCTCCAGGCCAAAACACTTTCAAAAATAATGATAAGAATTGCAGATTATTTTGTAGTCTAAAAGTCCTATATATGTTCATTCCCATTAGAACTCCTACTTTAAAAACATCAGATTCTGATACCTCTTGTGGAAAATTTTTGTTGCTTAAATATTTGTAATTTGATGTATGATAATATATAGGCAATGTGAAAGCAAGGCTTTCCTTCTACGTATTAAAATTATCCATCTGCATAGAATTGGAACTGAGAAGTAATTTAGTTTATCATTTATTTTATTTTTTTAATTCAATTTCCCAACTATTTATTGAACATTTACTGGCTGTGTGTACTATTATGCGGTGGGTGCTAGAGCTACAAAGAGTAAAAAATTATCCTTGCTCTCAGAGGACACATAACAAATGAAAACAAATAAATGATAATATTGCGTGAAAAGAGTAAGAATAAAATATGCACAAAGTTAAGAGGTAGTGCAGAGATGTTTAAGTAATTAACTTTATTTTGGATAGTTAAACACTTCCCAGAGTCGTCTTCTGCCCTCTTTTTAAGTTTTTCCCCAACTACATTTACTTAGAATAATATGCTTTGTGCTGGGATTTTAGGACACAGATGTCACAGTTCTTACCATCAAGGAAATCATGTGTGACAAAGTCTGCGTTAGAGGTGTTGTGTGTGAAAAGCTGTGGAGCCACAGTTGAGGAGGCTTTATGTTATCAATGCTATCCAGTTTCATTGATGATAATATGGCCCTTTTGGGTAAGGGAAAGCCACAGAGACAGCAAGTGATTTTGAGTTAGGCCAAAGATAAAAAAGAGCTCATTGGGTAGATAAGGAAGAAAATGAAATTCAGGGCAAATGCAATTCCAGTATAGTCATGCACCACATAACGACGTTTTGGTCAACAACAGACTGCATATACAACAGAGGTCCCATGTAGCTGTCGTAATGTTGTAGCACAGCACATTACTCACCTGTTGGTGGTGATGGTGGTGTAAACAAACCTACTGTACTGCCAGTCGTATAAAAGTATAGCACATACAATTATGTGCAGTCCATAATACTTGATAATGATAATAAATGACTATGTTACTGCTTTATATATTTACCCCACTATACTTTTTATTGTTATTTTAGAGTGTACTTTTCTGACTGTACTTACAAAAACGATTTTACTGTAATATAGCATGCTGTGTTATTCTGGCAGCAGCCTCGGACATCTCATGCTTACTACATCTTTTGATCGCACTATTTTCTCTTGTGTTTGATTTAATCTTATGTTGTTTTGTTCATTGTTGCCCCCAAGCATACAAAATCTGCTGCTAATGTTGCCAGTAAGAGATCACGTCAAGTGATTGACCTGAAAACAAAATTAAAAGTGATTAAGAAAGAGAAAAAAGTGGTTAAGGACTACGTAGGTGGAAAATCAGTGATGGTTATTGCTTGCCAGTCGGGCATGTCCCATTCCACCCTATGATCTTGAAGAACAAAGTTACAGAAGCTTTCAAAGGATCTGCCTCATTGAAGGCAATGAGACTAATAAAAATTTGAGAAGGGCCTGTATCAGACATGGAGAAACTTCTAATGACTTCGAATAAAGACCAGACACAGAAGCATATCCCTCTCAGTATCTTGATGATCACAGCCAAAGCAAAACGTTTCTTTGCAATGTTGAAAGAAAAGGCTGGACCTGACTATGATGTTGAATTTACTGCTGGCTCTGGGTGGTTTAAATAATTCAAGAATCATTATCAGTACATAATATGAAATTAAGTGGTGAGTCTGCAAATGCTGATGTGAGGGCAGCTGAAAAATTTTTGGAAACTTTAGATAAGCTGATTGTGGAGGAAAATTACTTGCCAGAGCAAATATTCAATATAGATGAAACCTCCCTGTTCTGGAAATGGATCCTTAAAATGACTTTCATCCATAAGGAGGCCAAGTCAAAGCCAGGTTTCAAGGCTTCTAAGGATAGGGTAACAGTCTTGCTTGGGGGCAATGTGGCAGGCTACAAATTGAAATGCTTTGTGATCTGGCTTAGTGAGAACCCCAAGGCCTTCAAGCCTTACATATCAGTAAGCACATACTGCCAGTGTACTACAGGAGTAATAAGAAGTCATGGATGACCCAGCTTCTCTTCCAAGATGCCCTCCTGAATTGCTATGCTGCAAAATAGAGAAATATGGTTTGGAGAATAACATAACCTTCAAGATTTTACTATTATTTTTTTTTAAAGGAACTTATTTTTTTAAAGATTGGCACCTGAGCTAACAACAGTTGCCAATCTTCATTTTTTTTTCCTAAAGATTGGCACCTGAGCTAACCACTGTTGCCCATCTATTTTTTTTCTTTCTGCTTTTTCTCCCCAAATTCCCCCAGTACATAGTTGTGTATTTTAGTTGTGGGTCCTTCTAGTTGTGGCCTGTGGGATGCCGCCTCAACGTGGCCTGATGAGCAGTGCCATGTCGGCGCCCAGGATCTGAACCAGCAAAACCCTGGGCCGCCACAGTGGAGCGCGCAAGCTTAACCACTTGGCCATGAGGCCGGCCCCATTGCTTATTGTTGATATGCTCTCAGACATCCTTCTTTTATTGGTGATCTTCATCCTAATATCAAAGCTGTATTTCTCCTTCCAAACACCACCTCTTTGATCCATCCGGTCTATCAAGGAGTTATAGAAGCTTTTAAGGCCTACTGCCTGAGGAGGACTTTTGCCCAGGCTATTGCTGCAACTGAGGAAGACACTGATGCAATTCTGGAAGGATTACAACATTTATGACTGCATCATGAACCTTACTTGGGCTTGGGGTGATGTCACCAAGGAGTGTGTGAATGGCATCTGGAAGAAGACACTCAAGAAGTTCGTCCATGCCTTCAAAGGACTTGCCAAGGATAAGGAGGTGGCAAAAATCAACAAAGCTGTGGTTGAGATGGCAAACAACTTTAACTTGAGTGTGATTGAGGATGACGCTGAGGAGTTCCTAGAGGTGGTTCCTGAGGAAGTGACTACTGAGGAGTTGTTGGAACTGGAACAGGAACACATAGCTGAAGAAGAGGCAAGAGAAAAGGAAACTGCAGGAGAAGAAAAATAAGAGCACTCAAGAAAATTCACAGTGAAGAGTTTAGCAGAAGCTTTTGCAGACCTCAACGAGCTCTTTAAAAAGTTTGAAAACATGGATGCCAGCACTGAAAGATTTTCCTTAATAGAGGGGAATGTTCATGGTATATTATCTGCTTATAAGCAGATCTATGATGAAAAAAAGAAACAAACCAAACAAACCACCGTGGACATATTTCTGAAAAGAGTGACACCTCCTGAAGAAGAGCCTCAGTCAGGTCCTTCAGGAGGTGTTCCAGAAGAAGGCATTGTTATCATAGGAGATGAGCTCCATGCGTGTTAATGCCCCTGAAGACCTTCCAGTGGGACAAGATGTTGAGGTGGAAGACAGTGGTATTGATGATGCTGACCCTGCGTAGGCCTAGGCTAATGTGTGTGTTTGTATCTTAATTTTTAATAAAGAAGTTAAAAAGTAAAAAAAAAATTAAAAATAGAAAAAAGCTTGTAGAATAAGGATACAAAGAGAAAATATTTTTGTACAGCTATAAAATGTGTTTGTATTTTAAGCTAAGTATTATTACAAAAGAGTCAAAAAGTTTTAAAAAATTTAAAAGTTTATAAAGTAAAAAGTTACTGTAAGCTAAGGTTAATTTATTCTCAAAGAAAGAAAATTATTTTTTTATCAATTTAGTGTAGTGTAAGTGTACAGTGTTTATAAAGTCTGTAGTAGTGTACAGAAATGTCCTAGGCCTTCACATTCACTCACCACTAACTTACTGACTCACTCAGAGCAATTCCAGTCCTGCAAGCTCTATTCACGGTAATTGCCATATACAAGTATACCATTTTTTATCTCTTAGACCATATTTTTACTGTACCTTGTCTATGTTGAGATATGTTTAGATACACAAATACTTAGAATTGTGTTACAGTTGCCTATAGTATTCAGGGCAGTAACACGCTGTACAGGTTTGTAGCCTAGGAGCAATGAACTATATCAGATAGCTTACGTGTATAGTAGGTTATACCATCTAGGCATGTAGTAGGCTATGTCATTTAGGATGCACAATGACGAACTCGCCTAATAACGCATTTCTCAGAATATATCACTGTCATTACACAACACATGACTGTATATGCAAAGACGCAAAGCTTTATTTAATGTGTATGTGGGAGCAGCTTTATGTTGTGGATAAGGAATGGGTTTTGGTTCCAGTTCTGGTTCCATCACTTGCCCAGAAACCATGCGCAAATTCCTCTGACATTGACGTTCAGTTTCTCCATGTGTGGAATGGAAACACTATTATCAAGGATTGCTTTGTGGATTAAATGACAAACATAAAGAACCTGTGATGTTCTTTAGTCTTCCAATCCTTCTGTCCATCTCATCATTTTGATTGTCTTAAGCTCCTTTTATAATAGATTCCTTAGGAGGGGCTCGTGTGAACAATATAACCAGAGATTTTGCACGTTCATAACAGTTTGTCTGAAGACTTTATTCTGGGAGATCAGTTTGGCTGAATATACCTCCTTGGCTTACATTTCCTTTCTTTGAATATCTTTAATATAACTTTGTTATATTCTGGCATAAGGCATAATTTTCAGAAAGCCTGGTGACAATCTTATTTTCTTTTCCTTGTAACTGACTTGGTCTTTCTGCTTGAATACTCAAAGGATATCTATCTGTTTCCTTAAAGTCCAGTAGTTTTCTTAAAATATATTTTGGTGTTGGGTTTATTTTTCTAGTATTTAGTGTATTTGGGTTTATTCTTTTAAAAGACTTTTGTTTTAGAGTAGTTTTGGGTTCACAGCAAAATTGAACAGGAAGTACAGAGAATTTCCATATACCCCCTCCTCCCACATGTTTATCCTCCCCAGCCATCAACAGCCGCCCACAAGGGGTGCTTTCGTTAGAGTCGACAAACCAACGTTGACACATTATTATCACCCAAAACCCATAGTTTACGTTAGGGTTCACTCTTGGTAGTGTACATTTTACCTGTTTATCCCATGTTCCCCACAAACTCCTAACAACCGCTGACCTTTGTACTGTCCCATAGTTTTGCCTTTTCCAGAATGTCCTACAGTTGGTATCATACGTTACGTAGCCTTTTCAGACTGGCTTCTTTCACTTAATAATATGCATTTAAGATTCCTTCATGTCTTTTCATCGCTAGATAGCTCACTTCTTTTTAGTGCTGAATAATGTTACATTGTATGGCTATACCACAGTTTGTTTATATGGGTATTCACCTATTAAAGGACATCTTGATTGATTCCAGGTTTTGGCAGTTACAAATAAAACTGCTGTAAAAATCTGAGTGCAGTTTTTTATGTGGACATAGGATTTCAGTTCATCTGAGTAAATACCAAGGAGTATGATTGCTAGATTGTATGCTTAAGAATATGTTTAGTTTTATAAGAAACTGCCAAACTGTTTAACAAAGTGGCTGTACCATTTTACATTTCCATCAGAAAAGAATGAGAGTTCCACTTGCTCCACATCCTCAGCAGCATTTGATGTTGTCAGCGTTTTGGATTTTACCCATCATGATAGATGTGTAGTGGTAGCACATGTTTTAATTTGCAGTGCCCTAATAGCATATGATGTGAAGCCTCTTTCCGTATGCTTATTTGCCATCTGTGTATCTTCTTTGCTGAGGTCTCTGTTCAGATCTTTTGCCCATTTTTTACTTGGGTTGTTTGTTTTCCTGTTGACTTTTAAGAATTCTTTGTAAATTTTGGTTAACAATCCTTTTTGTGTTTGTCTTTTGCAAATAGTTTCTCCCAGTCTGTGACTTGTCTTCTCATTGTCTTGACAGTGTGTTTCTGTCACTGTTTAATTTTAATGAAAAATTTTTAATTTTAATGAAGAAGTTTTCAATTTAATGAAATCCAGCTTATTAATTCTCTCTTTCACTAATCATGCCTTTGGCATTATATCTGAAAAAGTCCTTGCCAAACCCAAGGTCATCTGGATTTTCTCTTACGTTATCTTCTAGGAGTTTTATAGTTTTGCATTTTTACATTTATGTCTCTGATTGATTTTAAGTGTGAAGTGTGTAAAGTCTGTGTCTAGATACCTTTTTTTTTTTTTGGCCTATGGATGTCCAGTTGTTCCAGCACCAATTGTTGAAAAGACTATCCTTTCTCCATTGAATTGCCTTTGCTCCTTTGTTAAATATCAGTTGCCTATATATGTGTGAGTCTGTTTCTAGTCTCTTTGTTCTATTCCATTGATCTATTTCCTATTCTTTCACCAATATCACACTGTCTTGATTACTGTATCTTTTAGTAGTGTCATTCCTTTGTTCAATCTTGTGTTGGCTGTTCTGAGTCTTTTGCCTCTCCACATAAACTTTGGAATCAATTTGTCGATATCCACAAAATAACTTGCTAGGATTTTGGTTGGGATTGCTTTGAATTCATAGATCATCTTGGTAAGAACTGACATCTTGACAATATTGAGTCTTCCTATCCATACACATGGGATAATATCTCCATTTACTTTGTATTTCTTTGATCTTTTTCATCAGTTTTGTAGTTTTTCCTCCTTGTGGTGTGTTTTTTTTACATGTGGTTTCCAATCTTCTCCCTCCCCAATTTTAGGAAAGTGTTCCTGAGTCACAGTTTTCTGTTTTGTTCCTTAAGTCTACTTCAGGGACTTCTACTATGTGTATTTTGGATCTTCTTTGCCTTTCTTCTGTATGTGTCCCTTTCTCTTGAATCCTTTTTGTCACTTTTTTCTTTAATTAAATATTTTTCTCCTGCTCACCTTCCATATCTCTTAAGACATAGTCTGTTTTGTTTATATGATCTTGTGTTTATTCTAGAATCTTTATTTCTAAGTTCTTTTTCCTAGTCTTTCCTGAGCTCTATCAGCTGCCTCATTCTTGATTATTTTCTTGTTGTAATTTATTTGTTCTCGTGTCATATCATGTTCTTAATTTTTCTAGTTAATTTTGCAATGCTAGGTTATAATTTTAATTTGTTTTGTGAGTTTTAATTGTCTGTAGCAGCAGTTCTCAACCAAGCATGATTTTGCCATTGTCTGGAGACATTTTTGGTTGCCACCAGGGAAAGGTACTACAAGTGTCTAGTGGGTAGAGGCCAGAGAAGCTGGTAAATCTTCTACAGTGCATACTGTGCCAGGTGCTCCCCCAAACAAAGAATTACCTGACCCAATAGTGCCAAATTTGGGAAACTCCAGTCAATAGGGATATTATTCTTTTACTTCTGTTTTTTCTTATAATAACTTTGTACGGAATTCAGTGATGACCCTATTATGTTATTTGCATGTGAAATTAGATTTGCTAAACTTTTAGAAGGGAAGAATTAGTCAAAATAGCTTTTCTAACTTCATAGCTTAGAGCTTCCTCTTCTGTTACTTTGATGAAATGTTTAGAAATTACGGCCTTGTAGTTTCTGCTCTTCCCTCACTTTTCTCTTTTCTTTGTTTCTATTATTCCTGCACAGGTCAATTTGGATTCTCCTTCCAGAATTTTCTTCTCAGTGTGGGCTTTATTCTAGAAGGGAGCTTTAATCAGTTAGTTTTGAGAATTCTTAGTGTCCAGACTGTCCCAACCCTTTTCGACTTTTCCATTCATCCCTTCCATTTACTTGCAAATTGGAAGGTGTGAAAACCATTCCCATTTCAGCTGCTATTCTTAAATTGGCCCATAACACTTGCTTGGGAATACCTACTGGCTATTTTGGCGTTCTCCTGATCTGGGGTCTGTCAGGTGCCCTGTTGTTTCTCTCTGCTTTCTTTTGCACAGATGCTGTAACTACCTGAGTCTGGAGGCTGTCAGTGATTTTTTTCCCCATTCACATGTATTTTGGGGGTTGTGAGGATATCTTGTCACCTAGATTTGGTTTAGATGTTGTTCATAGGTATTTGGTTTTGCTGTCCTGATTTCGTCTCTTTTGTGCAGGTATCAGGGAGATTTTTAAAAAACAAAACTATGTTCTTTGCCATCTTCCCAGAATTTCTCTATTTGTCTTTAATTATTTAAACATGGATGATGTTGCTATAAACATTTTTCTCACATTTGACTGTTTTTCCCTTCTAAACATGTAACACCTACACCCACTGTGAGGGAAAGTAATTTATGAGAGATGTTTGCCTGTAATTTTCCTTTTTTCTAAGATGCTTATGGTATTTTGGTATCAATTATGAAACTGACCTTAGAAAACAAGTTGGAAAATATTCCCTTTTTTCTTACTTTCTGGAAAAGTTTGTGAAATAGTACTATTATTTTTCTTTTAAGTATTTGGAAGAATTTACTTGTGAAGCCATCTGGACTTGGAGTTTTCTCTGGGGAAGTTTTTTTGGTGTGGGGGCGGGGAGGGGAAGTGGGTAAGATTGTCCCTAAGCTAACATCTGTGCCAATCTTCCTCTATTTTGTATATGGGACACCGCCACAGCATGGCTTGATGAGCAATGGTGGCTTGATGAGCTATGTATAGGTCTGTGCTCAGGATCCAAACCCACAAACGCTGGGCTGCCAAGCAGAGCACGCGAACTTAACCGCAACACCACTGGCTGGCCCCTCTGTGGAAAGATTTAAATTTCAGATTAAATTTATGCTGTAATTCCCATTGGATCTTTGGATTATTTGCAAGTATTTTGCATTCAATTTTATAACACTTTGGGTTTTTTCTAGTTATCTTTCTGTTACTGCTTTCTAGTTTAATTGTATTGTCACAGAACATCGTGCTTGAGCATGATTTCAGTCCTTTGAAATTTTTGAGACTTGCTTTATCACCCAATTTATAGTCCATTCTGGTAAATATTTCGCATGTGCTTGAATGTGTATTTCGCAGTTATTGGGTATAGTTGTATGTATGTATATTCTGTGTTGAGTTGTTTAATTATGATGTTCAAATCTTCTATAATTTTACTGATTATTTTTGTCTGCTTGTTGTATTGGCTACTGAAAGAGGAGTGTTAAAATCTCTAAGTATATTTGCGGGTTTGTCATTTTCTCAATTCTGTCCATCTTTGCTCTTTATATTTTGAAGCTAAGTTATTTAGTACAGAGCAATTTAGATTATTGCATTGATTGTTTAGCTTGTTGCATTAGATTGTTTAGGTTATAGCATCAGTGCTTTTATGCATCTTCCTGTTGCACTGACTCTTTAATATTTTATGTCTCTTGTTATCTCTAGTAACATTACTTCCTGTAAGGTCTCCTTTATCTCATACTGTATAGCTACACCAGCAAGCCTTCTTTTGGTTAATGTTTGCTTGGTATATCTTTTTCTTTCAATTTCTCTGGCTTCTTATGTTTAAATGCATCTCTTACCTCAAATCCAGCCTGAAAATCTTTGTCTTTTAATCTGGGTGTTTATTTATATGTAATGTAATTACTGATATGGTTTGATTTTTAGTCTGTGTACTGTCGTGCTGTATGTTTTTTATTTGTCCCATCTGTTCTTTGTTTATTCTTTTATTCCTTTGACTCTTTTCATTCCTCCTTTTGGAATGATCAAGCATTTCATTTTTCTCTTCTATTTGTCTTTAAATATATTTTTCATATTTACCCTTTTGTTGTGGTCCTAGAGGTTATAATTTGCATTCTTGTTTAATTCTACCATAATGCTCATTTAAATCTACCTTAATTTAGTATTTATATCCCTTCTCAAACCATGCATGTGCTTTTAACAATATTACTCCATTTATCCCCTTCTATCCTTTTATACTATTGTTATTATATATTTTATTTCCATATGTCTTATATGGTTCATAAGACATTATTATCCTAAGCTGTCAGTATTCATTTACTTTTACCCACAATTTATTCTTTATAATGCTGTTTATTCCTTCTTGAAGTTACATACTTCCATTTGACATTTTTTCCCCTTAGTCTGAAGAACTTCCTTTAGTGTTTCCTGTAGTGCAGATCTGCTCTTTGTAAATTCCCTCAGCTTTTGTTTGTCTGAAAAGATCTTTATTGCACCTCTGGTTTAAAGGAATATTTTCACTGTGTGTGAAAATCTAGGTAGATGGGGTTTAGGGGGCTTTGTTTTGTTTTGTTTGTGCTTTATTTCATTTGTTTTTTTGTGCTTTAAAGGTGTCTACATTTTCTTCTGGCATTCGTAATTATATGTCAGTTATATGTCTTATTTTGTTCCTTTGAAAGCAATATGTATTTTTCTTCAAACTGCTTTAATAGTTTCTCTTTGATTTTCCACAGTTTTACCGTGATATGCCTAGATATAATTTTCTTTGTCTTTAACTTGCTTTGAGTTTTGTCAGCTTCATAAACCTTTTTTTCAGTTTTGGGAAAATTCTGTCCGTTGGGTCTTCCTATACTGCTTCTGCTCCATTATTTCTGTTACTCTTTTTGGACTCCAGTTACACATGTCTTAGACCCTTTATATTTATCACATGTATCTTTTATGCTCTAGTCTGCTTTTTTACATTTTTTCCTTTTTGCTTCAGTTTGGATATTTCTTTGGATCTCTCTATCATTTCACTCATCCTGTCTTCTGCTGTCTCTAACCTATGTTTAAAGAATCCAGTGAGCTCAAAATATCAGATAGTGTTTTTCAATTCTAAAATGTCCATCTGATATTCTTTTATAGATTCCAGTTTTCTGTTGAAAATATCCATAGATTTATCCATTTGGTCCATCTCTTCCTCTGTTTTCTTAAACATATTAATTGAAGTTATTTTAAAATCCCTGCATGGTAAATCTCGTATCTGAGTTATCTATATCTGTTTCTATTGTTATCTGTGTCTGTTCTGTTTCTGTTCTCTCTTTTCTTCTTGGTTTTCAGTCATTTTTTTTTCCTTTTTTTTTTTTTTTTTTAATAACCCATGCTTTGTAACAGAGGTCAACAAACTTTTTCTATAAATTGCAAGATTGTAATCATTCTAGGCTTTGTGAGCCCATGTTATCCATGTTATTCTTCTTTTTAAATTTTTGTACAGCCCTTTAAAAATGTAAAAACCATTCTTAGCTTGTAGGCTATACAAAACCAGGGGACAGGTTGTAGTTTTTGTACCCAAGTTTTACAATATTTGATTGGATGTCAGACGTTGTGGTTGAAAAATTTAATAGCTTCTGGATAATGTTATCTTTATTCAAAGAAATTTGTTTTCTTCTTAAAACTAAATAATACCAGTATGTTACCTTGACACTATTGAGGTTTGTATTAGACTTCGCTAGGTTCTGTTTGTTTGTATTTCTAGTTTTTAACTTATTCTAACATGTAGCCCTTATACCTATGTCTTGATCTTTCTGCGATCTCAACTAAAAGTTTTTGATGTTACCAAGTCCCCTCCACGTTCGTGGGACTTGATCTCTGATCTTTCTCCCGAATACCGCCTAGCTGCTCATATCTTTGCTCAGCCTTTTATCCTCCTAGCTGCTGTTTTATGCTGGTTTTCCTGGAGTGTTGCTTTGTGGATGCAGAGTTAGCCAAAAATAGAGGGGATTTGCTGCTGCTGCTGCTGCTGTTAGGGGACTTTTACATAGATTTAAGCGTTTCTTTTCAATTGTTTACTTCCCTTCCTGATTTTGTCCTTGAAGTCTGAGTCACTTTGGTAGCCTGAGACTTCACAGCCCAGTAAGACTGTTGCTTTCTGCTTGTATCTGTTTATCTGTGCTAATATGTAGAAAATGCCCTCAGGGAAAAAGCTGGGACGAAGTGGAGCTCATCTCATGTATTTGCCTTCTCTCCACTGTTGTCCATTAGGCCTTGCCTGCATCAATTATTCCAAACAGTTTTTAAATGTATTTTTTGTCCATCATTTATGGTTACTTTTAGTGGGAGATTAATCCAATATGAGTTACATTGTCATGGCCAGGAACAAAAGCCCCTCCACTACATTTTTTTTTTTAAACTACCCATTTTTTCCCCGTGACTATAATAGTATGTTTACATTGTAAAACATTTCAAAAATACCAAAAACTATGCTAGAAAATTGAAATTATCCATAACCCTGCCACCTAGAGATTATGTTTCTGTTTTTCACATGAATTTTGTTTTTATTTAAAAATTTAGTTCTTCTGTTATGAAAGTTGTTTATGCACATAATTTAAAATGCCCACTAGTTCTGGAAGTCTTTTACCAAACAGCGGTCCCTAGACCTCATTCCTCACCTTATTTTCTGCTTTCCAGAGTCAACCACTTTCAGTTCTTTTAACTATTTCTTTTCTTTTGTATCAATATAATTATAAATCAGTTACCGGTACTATTACTTCTTAATTTTTAAAAAATGTTTATTTATTTATTTTAGTTTTAGGCATTATCTGTGGGCTTCGTCCTTTGGAAGATAAGGATTTAGCTGCATTTCACCCATCTATTTTTTTCCCCCTGATCTCACCATGTACATCTATACTTCCCATCCCCACATCCTCCAAATATAATTTTAATTAAATCAATATACAGTGTTGGTATTGTTATGACCACATATATTCTATTCAAAGCTAAGATATATTGTACCATGACTACATTTCTTTCTTGCACAGTATTTCATTTTCCCTTTATTGAATGTGTGATTTTTTGCTTTGTTTTCTACATGCTTATTTCTAGTTTGTTGCCAGGCTCTCCCCTAGATATGGTTATCTGTTCTCAGAGCATTTAAATAAATTAGGTATTATATTAATATAATTTTCTTGGAAACATTTCTTTGGAATCCCTTCTGAGCTTCTCCAAACCAGACAAGTTTTTCCTTTGGCCTGCTGTAAAGATGTCATCCTAGCCTTTCCCTAACCTGTTCTGATGTTAGATCTCTTATTGCCTGGAGCCCATGGCTTCCTTTTTCATGATCTATTCTCACATTTTACTGACATGATGTGTGTATGTGTGTCCATGTGTGGCAGAAATTGCTACTGTCCTGCAGTTTCCAATTTTCCCTTCCTCCGTTTTATTAATAGATCTCCCCATGCCTGCAAGGATGTGAGCTGGCACATGGCTGCCTAAGCAGAGACTACGTTTCCCAGCTTCCTTTTGCAACTGGATGTGGCCATGTGAATAGGCTTTTAATTTTTTTCCCAGCTTCATTGAGTTATGATTGAAAAATTAAAACACTGACTATATCTAAGGTATACAACATAGAGTTTTGATATAAGCATCCCTTGTGTGATGTTTACCACAGTCAAGCCAATTAACATAACCATCGCCTCACAGTTACCATTTTGTGTGTGTGTGCGTATGCACATGTGGTGAGAACACTTGAGATTTACTCTCTTAGCAAATTTCAAGTATACTATATGGTATTATTAATTATAGTTAACCATGCTGTATATTAGATCTCTAGGACTTATTCATCCTGTAACTGAAAGTTTGTACCCTTTACCAGTATCTCCCCATTCCCCCACCTCCTAGCCCCTGGCAACCACTGTTCTATCCTCTGTTTCTCTGAGTTCGACATTTTTAGATTCCACATCTATGTTATATCATACAATGTTTGTATTTCTCCGTCTGGCTTATTTCACTTAGCATAATGTCCTCCAAAGATTTCCTTCTTTCATAAGGCTGAATAATATTCTATTGTGTATATATACCACATTTTCTTTATAATCCATCTATTGGTGGACACTTAGGTAGTTTCCATGTCTTGCCTACTGTGAATAATGCTGCAGTGAACATGGGAGTACAGCTATCTCTTAAATATACTGATTTCATTTCCTTTGGATATATACCCAGACGTGGAGTTGCTAGATCATATGGTAGTTCTCTTTGAATTTTTTGAGAAACTTCCCTACTATTTTCCATAACTGTACCAATTTACATTCCCACCAACAGTGCACAAGGATTCCCTTTTCTCCATATCCACACTAGTATTTGCTATCTCTTTTCTTTTTGATAATATTAACAAGAGTGAGGTGATCTCTCATTGTGATCTTGATTTGCATTTTTCCCGGTAATTAGTTTGGTTGAGCACCTTTTCATACACCTGTTGGTCATTTGTATGTCGTCTTTTGAGTTCTACTTCTTTTGAGTCTTCTACTCAGTTCCTTTGCCCATTTTTAAATTGCTATCACTAATTAATAATAGCAAATTCATTTTAGTTTACATTTTTTTTTTGGCTATTGAGAAGTGTAAGTTCCTTATGTGTTTTGGATCTTAACCCCTTATCAAATATATGGTTTGCAAATATTTTCTCCCATTCAATAGGTTGCCTTTTCATTTTGTTTATTGTTTCCTTTGCTGTGCCAGAAGCATTTTAGTTTGATATAGTTCCACTTGTTTATTTTTGCTTTTGTTACTTGTGCTTCTGGTGTCATACCCAAAAAGTCCTTGTCAAGATTATATCTTCTTTTGTCAAGTGTCTATTCAATTGTCTTGCACATTTTTCCATTCTGTTGATTTTCTTTTGGTTTCTGGGAGTTGTGGGTATATTCTGGATAGAAACCCTTTGTTAGTTATATGTGTTGTAAATATATTTTGTCCTCTAGTGATTTGTCCTTTTAAACTTGTCCTTAAAAATTCTAACTGTAAATAAAAGGATTAAATAAACTGGGCTATACTAAAATTAACAGTTTCTTTTCTTCAAAATACACCCTTCAGTTGAATGTTGAATAGAAGTGTCATGTTCTTGATTCAAGGGAGTGAATATATCATATTAACTCAAGTTTTTAAAAAAATATCCATTATCAGATTAAGGAATTCTAGTCCAGTTTTACGAAGAGTCAGTGAATTTTATCAAACTTTTTTTCTGAATCAGTTGAGATGATCATATGATTTTTCTGCCTTATATTAATGTGGCACATAGCACTGATTGAGTTTCAAATATTAAACAGGCTTTGTCAATATTATCTCTTGTTTTATTGTTACCAGTCGTATAAATGATGTATTTCATTGATTTCATTTGTGATTTTCTGATTGTGAGTGAATTTTATTGTGTCATATTCTTTTGGCCATGTTGACTTACTTCTCTGTAAATTGTATTTTATTCTTTGCCTTTTTTATATTGCATTGCCAATCTTTTTCTTGTGAATATTTGATCTGGTACTGAAAATCTTTATCTAGTTTATCATCACATTTTTTCCCACATTCTTCTAGTTCACTTATTTTTTTTTTATTTCCTCTATTTTTTTATTGAGTTAATAATAGTTTACATCATTGTGAAATTTCAGTTGTACATTATTTCTTGTCCGTCACCATATACATGCTCTGTTTCACTCCCTGTGCCTTACCCCCGCCACCCTTCCCCTGGTAGCCACTGAACTGTTTTCTTTGTCCATGTGTTTCTTTATATTCTACGTATGAGTGAAATCATATGGTGTTTGTCTTTCTCAGTCTGGCTTATTTTGCTTAGCATAATACCTTCCAGGTCCATCCATGTTGTTGATATGGGATGATTTTGTCTTTTTTTATGACTGAGTAGTATTCCATTGTATATATGTACCACATCATCTTTATCCAATCATCAGTCGATGGGCACTTAGATTGCTTCCATGTCTTAGCTATTGTGAATAGTGCTGCAATGAACATAGGGGTGTATATCTTACTTTGGATTGTTGATTTCAAGTTGTTTGGGTAGGTATCCAGTAGTGGGATAGCTGGGTCATATGGTATTTCTATTTTTAGGTTCTCTGAGGAATTTCCATACTGTTTTCCATAGTGGCAGCACCAGTTTGCATTCCCACCAGCGGTGTATGAGGGTTCCCTTTTCTCCACACCCTCTCCAACCTTTATAATTTTTAGTCTTAGTGATTATAGCCATGTTAACGGGTGTTACATGATATCTTAGTGTAGTTTTGATTTGCATTTCCCTGATGATTAGTGATATTGAACATCTTTTCATGTGCTTATTGGCCATCTGTATATCTTCTTTGGAAAAATATCTATTCATATCCTCTGCCCATTTTTTGATCAGGCTGTTTTTTTTGTTGTTGTTGAGTTGTGTGAGTTCCTTATATATTATGGAGATTAACCCCTTGTCAGATATATGATTTGCAAATATTTTCTCCCAGTTGGTGGGTTGTTTTTTTGTTGTGATCCTAGTTTCTTTCGCCTTGCAGAAGCTCTTTAGTCTGATGAAGTCCCACTTGTTTATTTTTTCTATTGTTTCCCTTTTCTGAGAAGATGTGGTATTCAAAAAGATCCTTTTAAGTTCAATGTCAAAGAGTGTACTACCTATATTATCTTCCAGGAGTTTTATGGTTTCAGGACTCATCTTCAAGTCTTTGATCCATTTTGAGTTTATTTTTGTATATGGCTTGAGATAATGGTCTACTTTCGTTCTTTTGCAAAAGGTTGTCCAGATTTCCCAACAGCATTCATTGAAGAGACTATCTTTTCTCTGTTGTACGTTCTTGGCACCTTTCTCGAAGATTAGCTGTCGGTAAATGTACAGGTTTATTCCTGGGCTTTCAGTTCTGTTCCATTGATCTGTATGCCTGTTTTTGTATCAGTACCATGCCATTCTGATCACCATGGCTTTGTAACACATTTTGAAGTCAGGGATTGTGATGCCTCCAGCTTTGTTCTTTTATCTCAGGATTGCTTTAGCAATTTGGAGTCTTTGGTTGCCCCAGATGAATTTTAGGATTCTTTGTTCTATTTCCATGAAGAATGTCATTGGGATTCTGATTGGGATTTCTTTGAATCTGGAGATTTTTGAGGGTATTTTAACTTTGTTTATTCTTCTGATCCATGTGCGTGGAATGTCTTTCCATCCTCTTTATGTCATCATCAATTTCTTTCAATAATGTCTTATAGTTTTTATTATATAAGTCTTTCACCTCCTTGGTTAAATTTATTCCTAGATATTTTATTCTTTTTGTTGCAATTGTAAATGCAATTGTATTCTTGAATTCTCTTTCTGTAAGTTCCTTATTAGAGTATAGAATGCAACTGATTTTTGTAAGTTGATTTTGTACCCTGCAACTTTACTGTAATTTTTAATTATTTCTAATAGTTTTACGGTGGATTCTTTAGGATTTTCTGTAAATAAGATCATGTTGTCTGCAAACAGCGAGAGTTTCACTTCACTCCCTATTTGGATTCCTTTTATTCCTTTTTCCTGCCTAATTGCTCTGGCCAAAACCTCCAGTACTATGTTGAATAAGAGTGGTGATAGTGGATATCCTTGTCTTGTTCCTGTTCTCAGAGGGCTGGCATTCAGTTTTTCCCCATTGAGTATGGTGATGTCTGTGGGTTTGTTATATATGGCCTTTATTATGTTGAGGTACTTTCCTTCTATCCCCATTTTGTTAAGAGTTATTATTGTAAATGGCTGTTGGATCTTGTCCGATGCTTTCTCTGCATCTATTGAGATGATCATGTGGTTTTTGTTTCTCATTTTGTTAATGTGATATATCACATTGATTGATTTGGAGATGTTGAACCATCTCTATGTCCCTGGTATAAATCCCACTTGATCATAATGTATGATCTTTTTGATGTATATTGCTGTATTTGGATTGCCAATATTTTGTTGAGGATTTTTGTATCTATGTTCATCAGTGATATTGGCCTGTAGTTTTCCTTTTTTGTGTTGTCCTTTTCAGGCTTTGGTATCAGAGTGATGTTGGCCTCATAGAATGAGTTAGGAAGCATTCTATCTTCCTTAATTTTTTGGAATAGCTTGAGAAGAATAGATATTAAATCCTCTCTGAAAGTTTAGTAGAATTCTCTAGGGAAGCCATCTGATCCTGGGCTTTTATTTTGGGGTATGCTTTTGGTTACTATTTCAATCTCTTTCCTTGTGATTGGTCTATTCAGATTCTCCATTTCTTCTTGATTCAGCTTTGGGAGATTGTAAGAGTCTAAGAATTTATCCATTTCTTCTAGATTGTTGTTGGCTTATAGCTTTTTGTAGTAGTCTCTTATAATCCTTGTATTTCTGTGGTATCCATTATTATTTCTCTGCTTTCATTTCTAATTTTATTTATCTGAGCTTTCTCTCTTTTTTTTCTTTGTAAGTCTGGCTAGGGATTTGTCAATTTCATTTATCTTCTCAAAGAACCAGCTCTTTGTTTCATTGATCCTTTCTACTGCGTTTTTTGTTTCAATTGCATTTATTTCTGCTGTGATTTTTATTATTTCTCCTTCTGCTGACTTTGGGATTTGTTTGTTTTTCTTTTTCTAATTCAGTCAGGAGTAGTTTGAGATTGCTTATTTGGGATTTTTCTTGTTTGTTAAGGTGAGCCTGTATTCCAATGAATTTCCCTCTTGGTACTGCTTTTGCTATATACCATATGAGTTGGTATGGTATGTTTTCATTTTCATTTGTCTTCAGATTTTTTTCTTTCTTTCTTTCTTTTTTTTTGAGGAAGATAAGCCTGAGCTAACATCTACCACCAATCCTCCTCTTTTTTGCTGAGGAAGACTGGCCCTGAGCTAACATCCGTGCCCATTTTCCTCAACTTTGTATGTGGGATGCCTGCCACAGCAGGATATTTTCGCTTGATAGACTATTCTTGGCTGAAAGGTTTTGTCCTTCAAGGATTTGAATATGTCATTCCAGTCTCTCCTAGCCTGTAAGGTTTCTGCAGAGAAATCTGCTAAAAGCCTGATAGGGGTTCCTGTGTAGGTTATTTTGTTGTGCCTTGCAGCCATTAGTATTTTTTCTTTGTGATTCACTTTTGCCAGTTTCACCACTGTATGCATTGCTGTGGGTCTTTTTACATTGACATATTTAGGAGATCTGGTAACTTCTTTCACATGGATTTCCATCCCCTTCCCCAGGTTTGGGAAGTTCTCTGCTATTATTTCTTTGCTTTCTACTCCATTCTCCTTCTCTTCTCCCTTTTGAATACCTATAATTCTTATGTTGCATTTCCTAATTGAGTCAGACAGTTCTCAGAGACTTTCTTCATTTCTTTCTAGTCTTAGTTCTCTCTCCTGTATCTGGAGCATTTCTTTATGTCTATCCTCGATTATGCTGATTCACTCCTCTGTGACATCCGCACGAGCATTCAGAGAATCCATATTTTGTTTTATCTCATTGATTGTGTCTTTCAGTTCCAATATTTCTGATTGAATTCGTCTTTATAGTTTCAATCTCTTTTGTGAAGTAGCTCCTGAACTCATTGAATTGTTTCTCTACATTCTCTTTTAGCTCATTGATTTTTTTTGATGATAGCTATTTTGAATTCTCTGTTATTAGATTACATCTTTCTATATATTCAGGACTGATTTATTGGTACTTGACATTTTCTCTATAGCCTAGAGATTTAATATAATTTTTGATACTTCTATAGGCTGTGCCTTTGTTCTTTTGCATCCTGGTATTATTTGGTCGCAGTTACCACCTGTCACCACTGGTTGTGGGTCAAGAGCTGCATACCCTGAGCCCTCTGGGTCTGCTAGGATCCAAAGCACTGGAAACACTGCTGAGTGGAGGGGCAGGGAGGGACGCTTTCTTCTGTGTACTCTCGTGGGCTTACTCACTGCTCTCGCTATCTGCTCGCTTGGGATGTTGACTTGATAAGGTCACCCCCACCCAACAGCTTTCACCTCGGTAGGGGGTTCCCCCTAGACTTCGAGGAACCTCAGGGATCTTTGATGTTCTGCAAATGAGCATCCCCTCCTCCCTTCCATACCTCTTGGAGGCTGCACGCAGTCCCAGATCACAGTCTTTTTTTGGGGAGGGAGCAATGTTTCCCCTTACCCTGTTTCACCTCCTCTGAGGGGCACTCTAGCCTCTCTAACCTCCAACGTATGGTTGCATGGGTCTCTCAGACGTCTTTTGTGTTGTGTGGATGTCCTCTGTTGGAGTGTGAATATCTTTTTCATTGTATCATGGAGGTGAGAGATTGCCAAGAGAATTCGCTCTGCCATGATGCTGATGTCACTCTCTATTTCACTTATTTTATGCTATTTTTGGCCATTCAGGGTTTTTTGGTAATTTTTTTGCCAGTTTGCCTTTTTAATTTCTGTGTTCTGAATTTCCTTCATTGGGTGGAAAGTTTTCTCAAATCCTTAGATTAGATAAATAGGCAGAGAACAGACACATGTATGCATGCAAGTACGTGCACACATGCATATATACAAAGTCTTTAGTCTATCTGGAATTCTAAAAATATTTTTCTTGGTTATTCTTAGACAATTATTATTCCAAACAAATTTTAAGTTCATTTTATCTAATTGGGTATTGTGATTAGAATTGTATTCAATTTATATGTTGATTTTTGTAGTATCATTTTTATGCTATTAAATTCGAGATTTTAAGTCTGTCTTTCTATTTGCACCAATCTCATTTTGTGTTTGCCAGTAACATTTTGTTTTCTTCATTTAATTTCTAAACTTCTTTGGTAAATTTATTCTTATATAATGTTTATATTTTTGTCTTTATTATGATGATATATTTTTTCCATTTCCCTTTCTGTGTTCTTATTTCTAGTTAAAATAAAGCTATTCATTCTTTTTGTCTATCTATGTAAAATTTTATATCCAAACTCCTTACTGAATTATTTTATTAAATCTATTAAATTTTTTCCCTTGACATCTTAGATATTCCAGATTTGCAGCTTATATCATCAGTATAAGAAATAGTTTTTTGTTTAATATTATTCTCATTATTCCTTTTTCTTCTTGCTGTATTTGTTAGACACCCCAAAGCAATCTTTAATAATAATGATGCTCTCTGGCATCCTTGTTCCTTATCTTAATAGACATGATTTTATAGCAGAATGGTAAGGCTGAATGAGCAAAAACACAATCAATTTGTTGATGAAGCTTGTTGAAGGAAAGATATTCCAAAACATGCACAGCACTATAGTTTTATCCTCTGTTGACTAGGAAGAAATAAGAGGTAAAACAACTCACACATAGCTGTATACAATTTTTTTTTCCTAAGGAAGTTAACTGAACCAGGGGCAGTTCTGCTACCCAGTGTTATGTCTAGTAGGACAGCAGGCAACACAAAGGGCCCACTTGACTTTAGTGATAATGAATTGAAATCGAGACCAATGAGCAAGGATCTCTGTTTTTATCCACTCATTTCAGCCATGTGTGTGCAGACATAGTAGGCAGAAAATTGAATTTATGTGGAGTTTGGATTTTGGCATGTGAGTACAATGAGTTGAGGATGTATGCAAGAGAAAGATTATAATGACAGACTTTAGATGGATTTTAATGGGGGTGATGGGGAGAGAAAATTTGGCAAGATCAATGTGGTGTAGATACTGGTGGGGTAACATTTTTTAGAGTTGGGGTAGTAGAGGGAGCTAAGTGGAAAAATAAGATGTTAGAAATTAGAAGGTGAAATATTTAACACAACACTTTTAGGAGCTGAACTTAATGGCAGGGTCTCCAAGTTATGACCATTAGAGTGACTGAGGTACGGTAAAGATAAGATCGTCAGAGAGGAACTGAAAAGCCCAAATACTGGAAGAATTATTGACATACGTATGGAAATCAACTAACTTAGTTAAGACAGAATTAGTGTTGGGGCAATCTCCTGACAGTGAGCTAAAAAGTAACATCTTCAAGGAATGAACGGGAGTGACCTGGGGGTCTTGTTCTGAAGTAAATCCATTCTCTTTTGGCATCAATTAAAAATATGGGCAGTTTCTGACAATTCGAAGTAATTAGCAATTACCAGAAACAAGCAAAAATAATTAGGTAATAATTTTAAAATATACCATTTTAAAAATACCATTCTGACACATATATCAGTTTCATTGAAAGGAAAAAGTAAACTGTATATTAACTACCTTAGAAATCATTATGTATAATTAAGATGAAATTCAGCTATCATCTACTTTAAACATTTATTAATTTCTAATACATAACAGAGCTTAACCAGTAATTTCTTGTTGTAAAAATACAGTTACTGAACTTTGCTGTAAATGCTGTTACAAATAAAATTCAAGTCGTTTTGAGAATGTAGTATGATTTTTTTCCTTTTTTGTTGTTTCAGAGATTTCTCCTGATGAGGAGAATTACAAACCTTTTATTACTGGAGAAGAAAAAGTAAAATCTATTTCACTTGAAATGAACCCATTAGCTACTGTTGATTCTTCTGTTGAGACAAATAGTCCAAAGTTTAATGAGGCATCTCCACAGACATCATTGAAATCAGAAGGGAATTTGGATGGTACGTTTTAATTGGTCAAAATGAGCAATATTTGATTTAATAATACTGTAGTTTCTTCTTTATAAACAGCTCTTCATAAACAAATCATCGAAATATGTGTATATGTTTGGGTGATTCATCTCAAATTAGGTTCACTATTTTTGTACTTTTAGTAACAGGTCTGTTTTTTTTTATTGCTACGTAATAAATCATACCAAAACTTAGTGTTAAAACAATAATCGTTTTATTATATCTCATGATTTTGTGTGTCAGGAATGAGTCAAGGCTTGGCTAATGTGAGTTTTCTAATCCATGTGCTTTTGTCTCTGGGATCACTTGCTGATATTCAGCTGGCAGCCAGGCTGGTCTGATGGGTCCAAGATGGCTTAACTGGTGTCTTGTCAGGTACAGCTAGAGGGTTGGGCTAAGCCGGGCCCCTCTCCCTCTTCTTATATGGTGGCCCAGGGCACACAGATACTAGGTAAAAGTTGCTTATACTCTTAAAAGCTAGTGTCAGAACTGGCACAATATCACTTCCACTATACATCCTTGGTCAAAGCAGTCACAGGCCAGCCTGAATTCAAAGGGAGGCAAAACAGACCCCACCTCTCAAAGGTGAGACTGTTAAAGAATTTGCAGCCATCTTTAATCTGTCGTAATCTGCTATTTGACCAAAAATTACTTACGTTCTCCCCCATGTGAAATACATTTACCCTTTCTCAAACCCTCATCTTATTATGACATTGGCTCAAAGTCTGAAGATGTTGTTATCAACGTCAGTCCTATGCACAGATGAATTTCCTTGGGTACAGTTCTTTGAGTACAGTTACTCTCGGTCTGAAGACCTATAAGTAAAAAAGGAAGTTACTTGCCTTCTATATACCTAAGATAAAATGGTGAAACAGGAATAGAGACTCCTTTTCAAAAAAAAGGAAAATGGGAAGCACATAGCGATCGTTGCTCCATAGAAATTCTGAAATCCAGCCAGGAGTAGCATTGAGAGGTTGCTTCCTTTATACCAAAAGTTGGGGTCCTCAAGGGCTCTTCTCTTACAACTGTGTCTTTTCCCTTCAATCCAAGCTGGTGGTGCTTCTGCAAGTAAAATTTTCTTAATTTGTGGATTTTGTATGAATATTACTGATATTCACGATATTAGACAAAAACCACTTTTTTTTTTTTGAGACTGGCCATTCTTTGCCTTGAGTTGTCTGTGAAGATGCTGTGAGATAGTACACTTGAGATTCTTAGAAATCCTTTTGTCCAGCAAAGAGAGTCTGTGAGACATGCTGTTAAATCTTTCTGTGCCATAACAAAAGGTCTTATGGTCACACCCTTCATTTTTGCCATGAAACCGCATTTTACTGCCCTAAAATTAGTGTTTATCATGAGGCCATGTCTTCCCTTGAGAAGCTTTTGTTGCCTAAAAGGCATTATCTTGGGCTTCTCTTCTAATGTCTGCTCATAAACTAAACAGTTCTTTCTTCAATTTCTCTCTTCCTGTACTTTATCAGAGGCTACTAGAAGCTAGCTGTTATTTTCAACATTCTGCTTAGATAGCTCCTTAGCCAGGTCATTGAACCTATTAGGTACCTTTCTATTGTCTTTGTTATCACAGGTACCAAATTTTCTGCCACTATATAACAAAAATTACATTTTCTCCAGCCTCCAATAACTTTTTTTCACTGGCTAGTGTCTCACCAACAGAGTCCTTGAAGCCCTTTCAACTTTTGCCTGCTGCCCACTTCCAAAACCAGCGCACATGTTTTAGGCTTTTGTTATGTCAGCACCTCGTTTTCAGATAGAAAATTCTGATTCAGTCATCTATTTCTGCAAAACAAATTACTCCCCAAACTTAAAATAACTACTTTATTTTATGTCTCACTTTTGTGGGTTAAAAATTGGGAAGGGTCTTCTCTTCCTCTTCCATGTGGCATCAGCTGGTATCACTCAGTGGTATTCAGCTGTCAGCTGGGCTTATTTTGGGTACAAGTTGATGTCACTCCCATCCATGCATGGTGACTTGACAGGGATCGGCTGGACTTGTTCAGCTGGGTCCCTCGCCTTCATTTTAGTCTCAGGGCCTTGCCGCATGGTCTTTCTAAAATAGCTAAACTTTTTTCTTGGTGGCTTACGTTTCCAGATTCCAAGGTAGAAGCTGCCAGTTCTCTGAAAGGCTAGACCTGAGACTGGCATTGGAACACTTCAGCTGTGCTCGATTGGTCAAGGCAATCACAATGGCAGCCCGAATTCAAAGAGAGAGGAAACAGAGCCCCACTCTAGATGAGAGGACTATCAGAGACCTTTCTATATGTGTGACCGCCTTTACTTCACCACAGTAACTTAAATAGTCTTATTCATTAGAATCATAGTTAGTAGATATCTTTTGCCTTTTCTTTAAAAAAAAACAAAACTCTGTTAGGCATATAATAGAGGCTATATAGCCTAGTGCAAGAGTCGGCAAATTTTTTCTACAAAGAGCCACATAGTAAATATTTTAGACTTTGCAGCCAGAACAGTCACAAATATAGTTTGTAGAATGAGTCATGTTGAAATGGCTTAAGGTACTAGAGAACGATTATTCATTAAAAAATAAATAAAAAAGATTTCCCCTGCCCCAAGTGCTTACCTTATATAAGTGACCACAAAAAAATCGTTTTACTGAAAGATAGAAACTTTAAGGATTGGTACAATATCGATTATCTTTCTAAATAGGACAGCTCATTGGAAACTTTTAAAATAGATAAGGAAAGATTATCTGGATTTCAGGAAAAAAGAGGCGGTGATGGTGGCTTAAACAAGATAGTATTAATAATCTGACATGGAGAGGAAAAAGAGGAGTTCACAGATGAAGGAAGAAACTCTCTTTTTATTCCTATATACTTTCAGAAAAGATCTACCAGGTATAATGTGAGCCACCACCAGTAAACAGACGTAGCACCCTAATCATTAACTATTTGAGGGTCTAGGAAAATAGATTTAGTGCACTTCAGTTATGTTCTCAATATCATTGTAAAAGTACAGGTTAATAGAATTTGTTTTCTTTTTTGGTTGAAAGATTTTGATGATCGAACTTTCCTGTCAGTTACTAATCAATGATATTACAGTCTATTCTCCTTCCATATTTCTAACCACAGATATCGTTATTCTTTCAACTTGTTTTTATCCCTTCTTTAAAGCAATTTACATGTTACTGAAATTTTAATGAAGAGAAAATTTTGTGTAATAATGAAAAATATAGGGTGTACAATATTTCTTTTGGGTGTTTTTACTACAGTGAAAATGCAAAGGGAAAGTCTATCATTTCAGAAATAATTGAACTAGAGAGTTAACACAGTAACAAGGTTAAAGATCTAGAGATAAAATATTTAATTTTTTCTGTTATAATTAACATATTCGCCTAAAACTAGGTGATGGTAATTTACGGAAAATTTATTCAGTTTTCTCTAAACGAATTTTGCTTCAAAATATGTTTTTTGTGATGTTTTTGCTTTTCAGAACCTGATGACTTGGAAACGGAAGTTCTACAAGAGCCAAGTGGAGTCAACAAAGATGGTAGCTTGCCATGCACTGTTATCGACGTGTGGATTAGTGAGATAAAAGAAACAAAGGAAACAGAGTATGTTGCCTCTTTTTTTTTAATTTTTAATTTTTTTAATTGCAGTAACATTGGATTATAACATTATATAGCTTTCAGATATACATCGTAATATATCTCGAATTCTGTGTAGATTACATCATGTTTCCCACCCAAAAACTAATTATAGTGCATCCCCTCACATGTGAGCCTAATCACCCCTTTTGCCCTCCCTTGTCCCCCTTCCCCTTTGGTAACCACCAGTCCAATCTCCATTGCTATGTGTGTGTTTGTCGCTGTTTTTATCTTCTACTTATGAGTGAGATCATATGGTATTTGACTTTCTCCCTCTGACTAATTTTGCTTAGCATACTACCCTGAAGGGCCATCCATCTTGTCACAAATGGCCGAATTTCATCATTTGTTATGGCTGAGTAGTATTCCATCATATATAAATACTACATCTTCTTTATACATTCGTCCCTTGATAGGCACCTAGGTTGCTTCCAAGTCTTGGCTATTGTGAATAATGCTGCAGTGAACATAGGGGTGCATGTATCTTTATGCCTTTGCATTTTCAAGTTCTTTGGATAAATACCCAGCAGTGGGATAGCTGAATCATATGGTAGATCTATTCTTAATTTTCTGAGGAAACTCCATACTGCTTTCCATAGTGGCTGCACCAGTTTACACTCCCACCAGCAGTGTACAAGGGCTCCCTTCTCTCCACATCCTCTCCAACATTTGTTGTTTCCCATCTTGTTAATTATAGCTATTCTGACCGAAGTGTTACCTCTTTTTTTTACGTTTCAAAACCTGGGTCCCTTTTTATAAGACCTTTTTAAGATGTACTCTAATAACCTAATATTGCATTCAATCCTATTATATTACGGTATTAAAAAATTTAATTTTTGAATAGATACTACGTTCATGGGGCTCAGCAATCAACTAGTATATAAGGAAAGAATGTATGAAACCTCCTGTTTTCCCTACAGCCTTGCCAAACTTTTATCACCAAAGTTTTGATTTTTACCAATCTGATAGGTAAAAAATAGGATCTCTGTTTGGTGTCTTAATCTCTCTCTTATTGTGGTAAAGTTGAGCACACCTTTTCAAATGTTTAAGTTTTCTTTGTATTTCCTTTTCTGTAAGTTCTCTGTTTAAATCTTTGACTCATTTTTAAAATTTAGTTGTTGGTCTTTTATAAATTAGTAAGAAATCTTTAAATAGTAGAGATATTTTCCCTGGTTATTATTTAAATTGCAACTATTTTTTCCCTCTTGGTCATTTATGTTTCTTTTTTTTTTTGCTGTGCAGAAGTGTTTTTTTTTAAGTTGTCATCTTTACCTGAATTTTGGTAATTATTCAGAGAAGCTTTGTTCTTTCTAAGGTTATCAAAGAATTTTTCAATCTTTTCTTCTAGTACTTTTATGTAGGTACTTTTTATATTTAAGCCTTTGATCTGTTTGCAGTTTAACTTGGTGTATGGATTCTGGTTTTCTTCCAGATAGCTACCCAATAGTTCCAGTTTCATTTATTAAAAAGTCCATCTTTCCTACACAGATTTAAAATGCCATTTTTAGTATGTACTGAATTTTCTTAATTATTTGAAATTCTTGTACTTTTTTTTCCTGTTCCATTGGCCTTTATTCAGTATGCTGGTACATACTGTTTTAATTAAAATGTAAAATATATTTTAAGATCATTTAAGGCTAATTCATTTTCATTGCTTTTCCTTTTTGTTTTTCCTGACTATTCTTGCTTGTGTAATTTTTTATCTCAATTTAGAACTTATTAAATTTAGCCCACCTTCCCCTAACCTCCCCCAAAAGATCAATTGGTATTTTATCAGGATGTTAAATTCATAAATTAACATGGGGAAAATCAACATGCTATGTTCTTCCTGTCCAAGAAGCACATGATAGGCCTTTCTTTTTGATCAAGTTTTGGAGTTTCCTTTATCTAGGTTTTACACTTTTATTGGTAAGCTTATTCCCAGGTATATTATCTTTTGTTTGATGTTATAAATGGTGCCCATTCTCCTATGAGATCTTGTAACTAAAAGGTTGTATATATTAAAACTGTAGATTTCTTTATATTGGTTTTGTATCCCTCTGTCTTATTGATTTCTACTATTGTTCATGATAGCTTTTCAGTTGAATCTTTCGTATTTTTCAGATACACAATCACATCATATGAAAATAGTGATGGCTTTATGTCTTTTCAATTTTTTTAACACTGGTTTCTTTCTCTCCAATTGCTTTGGTTAGTACATTATATACAATGTTAAATATTAGAAATGGGGGGTGTCTTTGTCCTGTTCTTGACTTTACTGAAGATAATTTTAATGTTAACCCTAAACTAGGCATGACTCTACTTTTTAGCTGAGTTAGGTATCTATTCATATTTTACTGATTAAAAAAAAATCAGGAATGGGTTTTGTCAAATGACTTTTCAACCTCTATGGAACCATTCATATAAATGTTTTCTCTTATCTATTGCTGTAATGAATTATAGTAATAGATTACTTAATATTGAACCATCTTGCGTACCTTAAATAAACTCTGCTTGGTCTTGATATGTTATTATTTTAATGTACTTCTGTTTGCTAATACTTTATTTTAGGATTTTTGTATTAATACTTGCAAGAGTCACCTGTAGTTCCCTTTTGTTATGGGAAATCATTGTCGTATTTCGGTATTCTTGTTATGCTTTCTTCATAAAAAGTAACAAAGTTCCTTCCTTTACCATGTTTTATTGCAGGGATTGTCAGACATTTTCTGTAAAGGGCCAGATAGTAAGTATTTTAGGCTATGTAGGCCATATGATCTGTGATGCAGCTATTCAATTCTGTCTTTGTACTACAATAGCAGTCATAGTTAATACATAAACAGTAGAGTGGCTGTTCCAATACAATTTATCTATAAAAACAGGTAGTGGTCTGGACTTGGGCATTGACATAAAGAAGCATATGCAAGAAAATTTATTGCAGTAGAATCATGGCAAATAATTTAAAAAAGTTTAATCATTGATAAGAAAGTGGTTAAAAGTACTGTTGTGTTTCTGTATACTGCATCATGGATAGTATGCAGCACTTAAAAGAATAAAATGGAACTCCATGTATTAATATGAAAATATGTCCAAAATATCGAATGATTAATGAAATAAAATTATATTGAATAAAAAAGCATTTCCATATATTAGAATGATACTATGATAATTCTATGTAAAATTATTATATATGTACTCATGTATATGTAAATTTAAAGAAGAAGTGTGGTAAGATGTACACCCAACTGATATTAGTAAAGGCAACTAGGATTTGAGTGGTTAGGGAAATCCTTAGAAGAAACATTACTTTTTTTAAAATTTAGGTAAAATTCATATAACATAAAATTTATCATTTTAACCATTTTAAAGTGTGCAGTTCAGTACATTCGGTACACAACATTCGTAGTGTTGTGTAACCATTACCACTATATGGTTCCAGAATATTTTCATCACTGCAAAAGGAAACACTGTACCCATTAAGCAGCCACTCCCTCTTTTCCCCTCTCCTGAGTCCCTAGCAGCCGTTAATCTGCTTTATGTCTCTATGGATTTGCCTATTCTGGATATTTCACATGGAATCATACAATGTGTGCCTTTTTGTATCTGGCTTTTTTGACCTAGCTTAATGTCTTCAAAGTTCATCTGTGTCGTGGAATGTATTAGTTCTTCATTTCTTTTTATGGCTGAGTAATCCATTATATGAATATACCATATATTTTTGTCTGTTCATCAGTTGATGGACATTCAGCAGATGGTGATGGTTCATTTCCAGTGTTGTTTCTACCTCTTGGCTATTGTGAATAGTACTTCTGTGAACATTTTGTGTACAAGTTTCCATTTGAAGACCTGAATTCAGTTTTTTTGGTGTATATCTAGGAGCAGAATTGCTGTGGCATGTGGTAATTCTGTTTAACTTTTTGAGGAACCAACGAACGTTGCATTTTGAATGAAGAAATGTACTACATATATGATTAAAAAAAACTTTAAAAAACAAACATGGAAAATTGTTCAAAATTTAAAACTGAAAAATTTAAAAGTTATTTAAATTTTAGATGGATTAAAAAGTATTAAGAAAATAAAAACTTCCTGTAAACCAAACCCCCAGAGATAAGTTATTGCCCTCTAATCACCAGTGATTAAAAGGAGCAGGCATCAAGCACGCTAAAAAGTAGCTCACAGTGCCTTGCTTAACCACACCCCCATGGGAGATAGCAGTGATAAAAATTAAGACAAAAATGAAACTTTGACTAAGTTTCATTAATTAGGGCTGGTAAATTTCATGCCAGCCACCACAGTCATATGTTTAACCCAAATTAATAAAACTCCAGCATAAAGCATGTTAAAGATATAGTTATAATAAAATTAAAACTTAATTAAGCTATAACTAAAATAATAATAAACTATGAAAATGACTTTAATATTTTCGACTACATTACATGATAGCTAAGACCCAGACTGGGATTAGGTATCCCACTATGCTTAGCCCTAAACCCAAATAATTATTTTAACAAAATTACTCACAAGATGCTACTAAGCAACAACCTAAAACTCAAAGGATTTGGCATTGCTTTAGATCTTCCTATAGGAGCCTGTTCTATAATTGGTAAACCCTGATAAACCTTACTGACCCTTGCTAATACTGCCTATATACCACCATCTTCAGCAAACCCTGAAAAGGATTGTAGTAAACATTTGGTAAGCGTAAATATTAGGCCTAAAAGCATTAGGTCAAGATGTAGCTTATGGGATGGAGAGAAATGGGCTACATTTTCTCTTTTAAGAACATTACATGAAAGTCTTTATGAAGTTAAAAGCTAAAAGAGGATTTAGTAGTAAATTAAGAACAGAGAGCTTAATTAGGCCGTGAAACACGCACACACCTGCCATCACCCTCCTCAAATGTCATAAACCTACAGCATAATGTATTAATAAGTACGAAATATATAAGAGGAGTTGTAATAAGGTGAGCACACTGGAAAGTGGGCTTGGATATATCAAAGTGCAGCTTAAACAAAGCACCTAGTTTACACCCAGGAGATGTCGTATTAAATGGCCGCTTTGAACTAAAGCTAGCCCAAACTTACCAAATTCGACTATTATAAATAAATAAAACATTTGCTCAAAATTAAAGTATAGGGTACGGAGGGGGAAGTGGTGTACCCACAACATGACTAACAAAAATGTACAACTGAAATCTCACAAGGTTGTAATCTATCATAACATTAATAAAAAAAAAAAAAAAAAAAAAAAAAAAAAAAATAAAGTATAGGCGATAGAAATTTTAATTGGCGCTGTGAGTAAATGATGAAAGAAGTATTAAACAGCAAAGTTTACTCCTTTTACCTTTTACATAATGATTTAACTAGAACAGTTTAACAGAGAACTTAAGCTAAATACCCTGAAACCAGATGAGCTACCTATGAACAGTTTTAAAGAACAAACTCATCTATGTAGCAAAAGAAAAGATTTATAGGTAGAGGTGAAAAGCCTAATGAGCCTGGTGATAGCTGATTATCTAGAATAGAATTTTAGTTCAAATTTAAATTTAACTGAAGAAATAGCAATTCTAATATAAATTTAAATGCTCGTCTAAAAGGGTACAGCCTTTGAGAAGCGGGATACGTCCTTAGACAGTAAGTATAAAACACCATAGTAGGCCTGAAAGCAGTCATCAGTTAAGAAAGCGTTCAAGCTCAACAACGCACTTAATTCCAACAATGAAAACCAACTCTAATCTAATACTGGATTAGTCTATTAATTAATAGAAACAGTATCGTTAATATGAGTAACAAGAATCCTCTCTCATTGCATGAGCTTTTATCAGAACGAATAAGCACTGATACTTAACAGCAAGATAAATCTAACCCAGTAATAAATCATTTTTTGAACTAATTGTTAACCCAACAGAGGTATGCTTTTAAGGAAAGGTTTAAAAAAGTAAAAGGAACTCAGCAAACACATACCCCATCTATTTACCAAAAACATCACCTCTGGCATTTCTAGTGTTGTTCAGTGACATCTGTTTATTGGCTGTGGTATCCTGACTGTGCAAAGGAAGCATAATCACTTGTTCTCGAAATAAGGGCTTGTATGGATAACCACATGAGGGTTTTACTGTCCCTTACTTTTTAATCAGTGAAATTCATCTTCCCATAAAGAGGTAAGAATGACATGGTAAGACGCGAAGACCCTATGGAGTTTTAATTAACTAGTCCATAAAGAACAAAAATTAACCAAATTTAAGGGATAACGAAACTTTAAATGGACGAACAGTTTTGGTTGGGGTGACCTTGGAGAATAAAATAAGCTCCAAGTGATTAAAATCTAGACCAACTAGTCAAAATATTTTATCACCTATTGATCCAAGATATTGAACAAGTTACCTTAGGGATAACAGCGCAGTTCTATTCTAGAGTTCGTATCAACAATAGGATTTACAACCTCGATGTTGGATCAGGGCGTCTCAGTTGTGTAACTGCTATTAATGGTTTGTTTGTTCACTGATTAAAGTCCTGTGTGATCTGAGTTCAGACTGGAGTAATCCAGGTCATTTTCTATCTGTTCTACATTTCTCCCAGTATGAAAGGGCAAGAGAAATAAGGCCCACTTTACAAAAGCACCTTCAAACTATAGATGATGTAATCTCAATCTAAATAATTTATGCCCAGCTCTGCTCAAGAACAGGGTTTAGTATGATGACAGAGCCCGGTAATTGCCTAAAACTTAAACCATTTTTTACCAGAGGTTCAATTTCTCTTCCTAACAAGATGTTCATAATAGCATTCTCCTATTAATTATCTCTATTCAACAGCCACTAACGTCATCAACATCCATATTTATTATTGCACCAATCCTGGCCTTCACCCTAGCACAAACAATATGAATTGCACTACCCATACCGTACTACTAATTAATGTAAACCCAAGAGTACTATTAATATTAGCCATATCAAGCCTAGATGTTTATTCCATTCTCTGATCAGGCTGAGTTTCAAATTCAAAATATGCATTAATTAGAGCCCTACAAGCAGTAGCATAAACAATTTCATGTGAAGTAACATTAGCAATAATTCTACTATCAGTCCTACTAATAAATGGATCATTCATGCTTTCAACATTAATCATTACCCAAGAATACTTATGGCTAATTTTTCTGTCTTGACCACTAGCTATTATATGATTTATCTCAACCCTAACTGAAACCAGCTGAAGAAACCAAGCCTTATTTCTGAAAGTTTCTCATTCATTCATCTAGGTTGGGGCCTGAGAATTTGCATTTCTAACAAGTTTCCATTTGCTGCTGATGTCTAGGAGCCATGCTTTGGGAACCACTGTTATAAGAAATGGTGTGGCTGGTTGCTGTGAATGATTATGATTGGTGAAGATTTGAAAGGGGTGAAAAATACAATGTGCTTATGAGAAAAAGTATACATAAAAATGAGAAAAATATTTGCAAGAGACATCACAGGATGCTGGTGAATTTGTGTTTCATTTTTTTCTATTTGAGAGTGCTTTTATTTCTAGTAAACTGAGTTGGGGTTTTTTTGCCACTGGTTTATCTCTGCAGCAGGTTGGAAGATAGGATCAACATTCAGCAAAATGAAGTTTCTGAAGATGGAATTCTGAGGAATTTGGATCAGCTTAGTGAAGTTCATATGGGTAAGCATCATATTGGTCTGATTATTTTCTGGAAGATTTTTAACACTAACCTGTTTTATTTGGACAATATGTTAATACAAATCATTCCTTATCAGTCACACCAATCATTTAAAAAACATAATAGGCATAGAGCACTGGACTCTGCATTTATAAGCCTGGATTGTTTGGCAACGTGGGCAGTAAAACTTTTAGGTCAGTTGTTTTATTGAATGGCCTTGCCAAAACTAAGCCAATATGCTAAGGACATTAAATAAGTTGTCTTCTTGTTTTTAATAGTATTAATTAAAATTTAAGAAGTATAATTTTTTTCTTTCTAGCCTATAGGAACAAAGATAAACTGGAACTAAATATGACTGTCTAAACAGTATTTTTTCACACTTCCTTGCATTTGCATCTATATTTTAGAACTTCCAAGATAAGGGACATAGATAGCATATTAAATCTGCTTTCTGAAAATAAAACATTATATTCTGTTAAAGATTATTTATAAGGTAATACAATCACGGATATATTTTGATTTTGTTTTTCTGATAAACATGGAGTTTTTTGCTAGAATTAGTGTTAAATACTATGCTTTTTCAGTATCACTTAGAACTCTGAGAACTATACAGACTTACCACATAATCTTTCCTTTATACCACAGAACCTGGAATAGATGATTCCCAGCACTCTAAATGTGATGTAGATAAATCTATGCAACCAGAACCATTTTTCCATAAAATGGTTCATTCTGAGCACTTGAATGTCGTGTCTCAAATTCAATCAATTCTGTGTTCACCAGAAGAATCCTTTCCACTGCGATCTCGCTCTGATTCACCACCAAAAAGCAAAAACAAGAATTCCTTGCTGATTGGACTTTCAACTGGTCTCTTTGATGCAAACAACCCAAAGGCAAGTATGCTCCTCAAATGGAAAATGTTATCCATTTGATAAACCATTATATTGAATTTTAATCCCTTAAAAACACCAACACATACACACAAACACACATCAAAACAAAAACAAGAAACCTCCATGTTCTGAGATGCTGCAAAGAAATTCCCATTAAGAGTACCACTAGGACAAAGACTGTTTCATTGGCTCCCTATTCAGGATTCTTTTTATAGGGTCTCCTTTTATTTGAGCAAAAGATCCCTCTTACACCCTCTTACACTATCCCCCTTTCTCACTACCCAACCCAACTTCCATTTTTAGCATGAGACTAAGCTTAAGCAAAATGTCTTAAATGGATAGAAGTGCTATATTGCCTAATTTGTACCTAGCAAAATTTTTAATAGATGTTCATATGCACTTTCTGGTAAAAGTCTTCAGACCTCTTATCTTTTCTCACCTGCTGTTTTAAAAATATGTAAACAATTTTTTCTTATTAAGAAATTAGAATGTCAGGGCCAGCCCCATGGCCAAGTGGTTAAGTTCACATGCTCTGCTTCAGCAGGCCAGGGTTTTGCCAGTTTGGATCCTGGGCACAGACATGGCACCACTCATCAGGCCATGCTGTGGTGGTGTCCCACATAGCATAACCAGAAGGACCTACAACTAGAATATACAACTATGTACTGGGAGGGTGTGGGGAGAAGAAGGAAAAAAAAAAAAGATTGGCAACAGTTGTTAGCTCAGGTGCCAATCTCTAAAAAAAAAAGAAACTAGAATGTCCTCTTTATAGGAAACTTAGAAATACAAAGTAAATCACATATCATTTTGTTATACAGGCATACCTCAGAGATAATTGCAGGTTCAGTTCCAGAGCATGGCAATAAAGCAAGTCACACAAATTTTTTGGTTTCCCAATGCATATAAAAGTTCTGTTTACACTATACTGTAGTCTATTAAGTATGCAATAGCATTGTGTCTAAAAAAACAATGTATATACCTTAATTTAAAAATACTTTATTGCTGAAAAATGCTCACCGTCATCTGAACCTTCAGGAGTTGTAAACATTTTGCTGGTAGAGGGTCTTGTAAAAAACGCAGTATCTGCAAAGTGCCATAAGCAAAGTATACCTTAAGTATTACTTTTCATATATATAATTTTTATATATATATAACTTTTTACTAAAATAGGATGTTATGCATACTATTTGTAACCTGCTTTTCTGTTTAATAGTTATTATAAAATGATTACAAATATTATTACAAATAATGTTATTACAAAAATAATATGTTGTCATATGGTCAAATTTTCTTTTATGTCATCTTTAATAATCATCACAAATTCCATTTGTGCTGGTCTATCATAATTTTTTTAGCTAATTTATTTCTATTGTTGGGCTTTGAGGTTTCAATTTTTGATTTTGTAACCACCTACATTTGTATCTTTGTATGTATCCACAATTATTTCCATAAAACAAATTTTTTTGTAAGAGGAATGCAAAAAACTATATTGTATATTACCTGATTTCCCTTCAAGAAACAATCTATAGTACCATCAATAGTGTATGAGAGTTTGTATCCTAAATAGCACCAGCTATTATCATTTACTTAAAAATTGTATATTTAATAAATGAGTAATGGTATTAATTTTTTGAAATTTGTATTTCTGTGTTTACCAGTGAGGTTGAACATTTTTCATATATATATACACACATTTTTTTTAAGACAATAACAATCATTTATTTTGCTCACAAATTTGAAAGCGAGACTAGGAATAAGCCAGGTAGTTCTCACTCAGCATTTCTCTCATGAGATTTTTTTTTTCTTTTCAATTATTTTATTGAGGTCATAATGGTTTATAACATTGTATAATTTCAGGTGTACATCATTACCTATCAGTTTCTGTATACACTGCATCCTGCTCACCACCAGTAGTCTAATTTTTATGTGTCACCATACGTATGTGCCCCTTTACTCCTTTTGCTCATGCCCCAACCCCCTTCCCCTCTGGTAATCACTAATCTGTTCTCTTTATCCATGTGTTTGTTTATCTTCCACATATGAGTGAAACCATGCATTGATTTCTCTGTCTTGCTTATTTAGCTTAATATCATACCCTCAAGGTCCATCCATATTGTTGCAAATGGGATGACTTTGTCTTTTTTATGGCTGAGTAGTAGTCCATTGTGTGTATATACCATATCTTCTTTATCCATTCATCAGTTGACAGGCAATTGGGTTGTTTGCATGTCTTAGCTATCGTGAATAATGCTGCAATGAACATAGGGGTGCATAAGTCTCTTTGAATTGTTGATTTTGAGTTCTTTGAACAAATACCCAGTAGTAGGATAACTGAGCCATATAGTATTTCTATTTTTAATTTTTTTGAGAAATCTCCATACTGTTTTCTATAGTAGCTGCACCAGTTTGCATTCCCACCAGCAGTGTACAAGAGTTCCCTTTTCTCCACATTGTCTCCAACACTTGTTATTTTTTGTCTTAGTAATTATGGCCATTCTGACAGGTGTAAGGTGATCTCTTAGTGTACTTTTGATTTTGCACTTCCCTGATAATTAGTGATGTTGAGCATCTTTTCATGTGCCTGTTGGCCATCTGTATATCTTCTTTGGAAAAATGTCTGTTCATATCCTCTGCCCATTTTTGGATCGGGTTGTTTGTTTTGTATATTTAAGTCTGTATATGAATGTATTGCCTGGATTCTTTTGTCCTTGACTGTTTTTTAAATATGTCATTTTGATTTTCAATTTAATTTTCCAGTTGGGTATGTTTTTATTTTATGAAAAATTTTCTTATGCCTCTCTTAAATGTAGAGATTGTTAAATTCTGTCACTTACCTAAAAGCAGTCAGACTTTCAAAGACATAAACTTGGTAATCCTTGGTGGGACATAGAAGGATTATTATATAATTCATGTACGTTCTTTTGTGGTAAAGGTGCATAGCTATCATTAGCACAGGGATTTTTAATAACTTATTGCTGTCTATAAAGTTAATATTCCTTGCATAATACATTTCATTATTTGATTTTTTTCCATGACCTTAGTTCAGCCTTAGTAGTTCTATAGATGTACTTACCCTGGAAGTAAGCACAGCAAAGCAGATTTCATGTAGAGGGAAGGGGCAAGAAAAAACACTAGAAAATCAAAGCAATCTGTAGCCATTTAAGGCGAGGAAAGAAAGCCATACCTGTCTACCCCATAAATCTGTGAGATCATGCAAGTTCATCATTGGGCCAAAATAGTAAATAATCAGTGTTCGTAATGGTGGCCCTGGATCATGAAGAAAAGCTAAAAATTATTTATAAGCATTTATATAATCTGTTTACTAAAATGGGATAATTTAGCTTCCTACAAAGATTTTTGCTAAAAGTTCTTTTTAAAAAACGTTAAGGTAAATTACTTGTGTCCTTGTGTCTGACTTACATAAGAACAGAATTTTGGTTGCCAAATGAAAAAGCTGCTTGTCCTTCCTTTTAAACCTTCCTTACTTTAGGGGATAGTGAATAAGGAATGGAGAGAGACCAGATGTGTTCCACTGCTACTTTTCTGGTCTGTGAATGGAGTGGAAAACTGACTCTCTGAAAACTTGAGAATTTCTTTTCTTGTTAGAGCAAATGTAGGGGTCGGGGGGGGAATATTAATGTGCAATTTACAAAGAGGACCTGTACCTTAAGTGCCTTCTTTTGATTTGCTCAAATATCAATTCTTAGATAATGTTCATAGTTTTTGCCTATGGTAAGTGTTTATAGTGTTTTAATTAATGCTTTAAATCCATTTTTAACCCACTTTATGGTTGAAGTAAGCAGGATATTTGTAGAAGCTATTTTGAGGGCACAATGTTATAGTTTAATTGCAGTGAGCAGAGGCTAAACAAATATACTTATCATAAAGCATTTTGTAGTGTAACTGAGTATTACTAATTTATAATTTTATATGAAAAATACCACAGATGAAAAAGTAAGTTGACAAAATTCTTTCAAGTAGAATTTCATATGAAGTTCTGTCAGTGCAGCTAGTACTTAATTCATTCACTATCTTACTTGATTCTCTTCATTTTTGAGGAAAAAACAGAACTTAACCAACAAGAGAAAATCCAAAGGAAGTATATATTTTTAAAAGAATGTTTTCAGTTTTCCTAAAATGTTGCTCTCCTATTTGATTCATAATGGTATCAAATGCTAGCTGCATAAAATCATGCTACAAAGAATCTAGAAAAAAGTTAGTCTGACCCATAAATGAAGTAAAATCTCAAGCAACGTGTTATGGATGGACAGCTATTTTCAGGAGGATTTCTTTCTATGAGTGTTAAAACTATAGAATATTATTTAAATGACATGAAAAAAATTTAGTAGAATCAGAATTATAGAACTGAAAGGGTTCTTATGTAAAATTTTTCTGACTGAAGATGAATATCCTATTTAAAACTTTAACAGTCTGTCAAGAAGACCATGAACAAAAAGAGTTTTTAATATAGGACAGAAAGCTGTTGGATTGATGGGTGTGTAAACCCATTCCAAGAGGAAGCTTGTCAAATTACACACCACTTGAAATTTCTTTCCAACTATATTATTTTATGTTAGATTATGAAAGGTATTTTATTTAGTGAAAGAAAGAAACTAGAATTGAGATTATTTTACCAGGGCTAAAATTCATCTTGGCCTAAAAAATATTGCACCCTTTTGTGTAGTCTCCTTGTATTTAGATATATAATGCATATATGTTACTTATTTTTATTGATTATCATGTGTCTGGAGAATCTGTTACTGGGTGCATATTTTGCATACTGTGCATTTATAATATACATGGTTCAGACCATTAAAATAATAAACAGGTGAGGCATAAATTCTGCTGACAGTGGGAGATTCAGCAAAAGAAATACTTTCAGTACCATTACTAAGTGCATTAAGAAGCAGTGTAGCTTCACCATCTTGTAGTTCATAACCATTTTTTCCTCTTGAGTGCTATAATATGTAAATTATGTTCAAATAATGGAAATATATTCTTTTTAATTCTCAAAAACAGATTGTACCAATAAAATTGGCCAAGTATATAAATTTTCATTAATATGCTAAACATTGTGTTTTCTTCACAGTCTCCCATCTGGTATAGGGTTCTTATCAGGGCCTTAGGAGTTATATTTCAAATCTCGCAGATTCCTTTAGGGTTAACCCAACCCCGAGTCTTATGTTTATAGATGTTTGTTTCATAGCCCTGTCTATTCATCACATTCTGATTGTTGAAAGGTTGAGGCGCTGATGCTATTCCTATTATCTCTGGTCTTATCCAACACAAATTCAGATTTTAAACACCTCAACTGTGCACTGCTTTTTCCCAACTCATTTTGCTGAATTCCTTCTCACTCTGCTGCTATAAATGATTCTCAGTATGAACATCAAAGTGCCTGTCTCTCTAGCCTTCCATTCTAATGGGAAAGGCTTCACTCACAGTCCATTACTCAGGGAGGCGATGTTAGGCCTTTCTTTGCCCTAATTTGAGGCCCCTGATTTAACCAGTGTTGGTTAGCCAGCAACTCCTAGGACAAAGTGATACAAAGGGCCACCAATTACGTGTGCTGGTGCCTAGCCAAGCTTCAGACTAACTGACTTCAGGATTTGGGCAAAAATATATGGAGAGGGTTGGCCATAGGAAAATGAGAGAAAGACTTAGCAGAGATACCCTGAAAGAGGGACCATATGGGCCATGAGTGAGAAGGAGAGAATTGTCAGTTTCTAGCACTGCCTGATTCCTGACATATTTCCAATTCCATTCCATGTGCATACCCAAGCAGGCACCTCTCCCTACCTTTTTTTTTTTAAGATTTTATTTTTCCGTTTTCTCCCCAAAGCCCCCTGGTACATAGTTATGTATTTTTAGTTGTGGGTCCTTCTAGTTGTGGCATGTGGGACACCACCTCAGCATGGCTTCATGAGCACTGCCATGTCCACGCCCAGGATCCAAACCAGCGAAACCCTGGGCCACGGAAGCAGAGCACACGAACTTAACCACTCAGCCACGGGGCCGGCACCTCTCCCTACCTTTTAAAGGTGACTTTATCTTGAAACCTGTATGTTAAAACCCAAGTATAACTTGCAATTTTAATTTCCTCACTGAAAAAATACTGAGCTGAAATTCAAGTGAATTGGACAAGTCACCTCTGAAGCTTCTAGCTCTAAATATATGATATTATATATATATATATATATATATAAAATTACTGTTAGCTCTAATTTTTTTCTCTCATTTTTATTTTCTGATTGTCTTATTCCTAATAATAAATCTGTTGACTTTTTTTTAGATGTTGAGGACCTGTTCCCTTCCAGATCTCTCAAAATTGTTCGGAACGCTGATGGATGTTCCTACTGTAGGAGATGTACGTCAAGACAATCTTGAAATAGATGAAATTGAAGATGAGCACGTTAAAGACGGACCTTCTGATTCTGAAGACATGTGAGCATGATGTCATTAACAGATGCTAACACTAGCAGATTTCTCAATTTATGTATGTTCTAGAGACGGTGACCTACAGAGATAGTTCTTAAAAATGATCTGTAGCTTTTTCGCTACTGCTTTAACTTTACAACATATTTAAAGTACAGTCATGCAAATTTTGATTTGTATATCTGCCTCTAAATAATATGACTTAATCTCACTTAAGGATTATAAGAAAATAGTTTCTATTTGTGTTCTCTGTCTTATTCACCACTGATCATCCGGCACAATGGCTTGCCACATGGTAAGTGTTTAATATTGGTTAAATGAATGAACGTTAGCAGGATAATGACTATTTAATAGTGTAACACCACATGATAGAAGGATTGCAATGGGAAATTATGAAGTACTTACTACTATACAATTCCTCAGGAAGATAACCAGAAAGCTCCATCCACATCTATCTCCTGCCATGTCTGATTTCAAAATCATGGCAGTGGGGAGTTAGTAAGTAGAATACGTAGTTGTTTGGTTTTATGTGTGTGTACATGTGCTCACATGTGAATTCGGCATGTAACTTAATTGCATTTACAAAATCCCTTTCTTCATGATTCATGGGGAGTCTAGAATCCAGGAGGGAAATTTAACCAACACTCCTGAGAGAGATGGGAAGCGATGGCCCCGTAGACAATAATCCTCCTTCACCACCTAGCAGTCTCTCAGGCCCTCAGACAAATATTACGAACTTTTTAGGGAAATAAAACCATGCTACCCTGGAATACCACTAGCCAGCCCTGGTGGTCTAGCGGTTAAAATTCAACGCTCTCACTGCCCTGGCCCAGGTTCACATCCAGGCAGGGGACCACACCATGCATCTGTCATTTATCATCCTGTGGCAGCTGCATGTTGCTATGAGGCTGACAGCTTTGCCACCAATATTTCAAACACCAACAGGGTCATTCATAGTGGACAGGTTTCAGTGAAGCTTCCTGACTAAGACAGACTAGGAAGAAGGACCTGGCCATCCACTTCCAAAAACATTGGGCATGAAAACTCTATGAAGCATTGTCTGATACAGCGCCAGAAGGTGAGAGGATTGTGCAAAAAGACGAGGCAAGGTTCCATTCTGCTGTACCCAGGGTCACTGTGAGTCTGAATCAACTCAACTGGTACTAACAATGACAAACCCTAGAATAAAGTGTTTGAGAAGGTACAGTGTATCCAAGTCACCAGGAAAATACGTTACATAATATTAGAATTTGTATGATTTAATTTCTAGTTTGAACTTAAGTTTCCGCTCTTAGCTGCCTTTCAATAGAAAGAACTTGTGTTTTGATCTGACTGAAAGCATTATATTAGTCTCACAAATTTTTCCCCTATGATATTTGAGCTGGGCTACTGCATCTGGTACATTTCATTTTCTGTTTTTGTTTTTCTTAAGCCTTGCCCTTTGATTCTTAAGTTTCTAACCAAACTTTATCTTTTAAAAATTGCCATTTTTTTTTTCATTTTTCACAGAGTTCTCTAGATTTTTGCTGGTGCCCTCAAAATTTTGAGGAAAAGTTACCTTTTTATCCTTGTTTTCTTCTGCTTGGCTCTGGCAACCACTAAACTATTCTCTTTGTGTGTTTATCTTCCACATATGAGTGAAATCATATGGTGTTTGTCTTTCTCTGTCTGGCTTATCTTGCTTAACATTCCTACCCTCAAGGTCTATCCGTCTTGTTGCGAATGGGACAGTTTTGTCTTTTTTATGGCTGAGTAGTGTTCCATTGTGTATGTACAGCACATCTTCTTTATCCAGTCATCAGTCACTTGAGTTGCTTCCACATCATGGCTATAGTGAATCATGCCGCAGTGAACACAGGGGTTCATAAGTCTCTCTGAATTTTTTATTTCAAGTTCTTTGGATAAATACCCAGTGGTGGGATAGCTAGGTCGTATAATATTTCTATTTTTAAGTTTTCGAGAAATTGCCGTACTGTTTTCCATAGTGGCTGCACCAGTTTGCATTCCAACCAGCAGTGTATGAGGGTTCCCTTTTCTGCACATCCTCTCCAACATGTGTTATTTTTTGTCTTGGTGATTATAGCCATTCTAACAAGTGTAAGGTGATATCTTAGTGTAATTTTGATTTGCGTTTCCCTGATGATTAGTGATGTGGAACATCTTTTCATGTGCCTATTGGCCATCTGTATATATCCTTTGGAAAAATATTTGTTCATATTCTCTGCCCATTTTTTGATCAGGTTATTTGGTTTTTTCGTTGTTGAGCTGTGTGAGTTCTTTATATATTTTGAGGATTAACCCTGGATCAGATATATGATTTGCAAATATCTTGTCCCAGTTGGTGGGTTGTCTTTTCATTTGTTCCTGGTTTTCTTTGCGTTGCAGAAGCTCTTTAGTCTGATGAAGTACCACTTGTTTATTTTTTCTTTTGTTTCCCTTGTCCGAATAGACATGGTATTCAAAAAGATATTGCTAAGACCAATGTCAAAGAGTGTACTGCCTATATTTTCTTATAGGATTTTTATGGTTTCAGGTCTTACCTTCGAGTCTTTTGATCCATTTTGAGTTTATTTTTGTGTATGGTGAAAGGTAATCGTCTACTTTCATTATTTTGCATGTGGCTGTCCAGTTTTCCCAACACCATTTATTGAAGAGACTTTCCTTTCTCCATTGTAGGTTCTTAGCTCCTTTGTCAAAGATTAACCATCTGTAGATGTGTGGTTTTATTTGTGGGCTTTCAGTTCTGTTCCATTGATCTGTGTGTCTGTTTTTTGTACCAGTACCATGCTGTTTTGTTTACTGTAGCTTTGTAGTATATTTTAAGTCAGGGATTGTGATGCCTCCAGCTTTGTTTTTTCTCAGGATTGCTTTAGCTATTCGGGGTCTTTTATTGCCCTGTATGAGTTTTAGGATCCTTTGTTCTATTTCCATGAAGAATGTCACTGGGATTCTGATGGGGATTGTATTGAATCTGGTTGCTTTAGGTAGTATGGACATTTTCACTATATTTGTTCTCCCAATCCATGTATTTGGAGTATCTTTCCATTTCTTTATGTTGTCATCAATTTCGTTCAATAATGTCTTACAGTTTTCATTGTATAGATCTTTCACCTCCTTGGTTAAATTTATTCCTAGATATTTTATTCTTTTTGTTGTGATTGTAAATGAGATTGTATTCTTGAATTCTCTTTCTGTTAGTTCATTATTAGAGTATAGAAATGCAACTGATTTTTTTTAATTTTTTTTTTATTGAGTTATTGATAGATTACAATCTTGTGAAATTTCAGTTGTACATTAATGTTTGTCAGTCATGTTGTAGGTGCACCACTTCACCCTTTGTGCCCACCCCCCACCCCACCTTTCCCCTGGTATCCACTAAACTGTTCTTAGTCCATAATTTTAAATTCCTCATATGAGTGGAGTCATACACAGATTATCCTTCTCTCGCTGCCTTATTTCACTTAACATAATTCTTTCAAGCTCCATCCATGTTGTTGCAAATGGAATGATTTTGTTCTGTTTTGCAGCTGAGTGGTATTCCATTGTATATATGTACCACATCTTCTTTATCCATTCGTCTGTTGCTGGACACTTAGGTTGCTTCCACGTCTTGGCTATTGTAAACAGTGCTGCAATAAACATTGGGGTGCATAGGACTTTTGGGATTGCTGACTTCAAGGTCTTTGGATAAATACCCAGTAGTGGGATGGCTGGATCGTATGGTAGTTCTGTTTTTAATTTTTTGAGGAATCTCCATACTGTTTTCCATAGTGGCTGCACCAGTTTGCATTCCCACCAGCAGTGTATGAGGGTTCCTTTTTCTCCGCAACCTCTCCAACATTTGTTGCTATTAGTTTTAGATATTTTTGTCATTCTAACGGGTGTAAGGTGATATCTTAGTGTAGTTTTGATTTGCATTTCCCTGATGATCAGCGATGATGAGCATCTTTTCATGTGCCTATTGGCCATCAGTATATCTTCTTTGGAGAAATGTCTGTTCATGTCTCCAGCCCATTTTTTGATTGGGTTGTTTGATGTTTTGTTGTTGAGTTGCGAGAGTTCTTTGTATATTATTGATATTAAGCCTTTGTCAGATATATGACTTGCAAATATTTTTTCCCAGTTAGTGGGTTGTTTTTTTGTTTCAATCCTGTTTTCATTTGCCTTGAAGAAGCTCTTTAATCTGATGAAGTCCCATTTGTTTATTCTTTCTATTGTTTCCCTTCTCTGAGAAGGCATGGTGTCCGAAAAGATCCTTTTAATACTGATGTCAAAGAGTGTACTGCCTACGTTTTCTTCCAGAAGCCTTATGGTTTCAGGTCTCACCTTTAGGTCTTTGATCCATTTTGAGTTTATTTTGGTGAATGGTGAAAAAGAATGGTCAATTTTCATTCTTTTACATGTGGCTTTCCAGTTTTCCCAGCACCATTTGTTGAAAAGACTTTCTTTTCTCCATTGTATGCCCTCAGCTCCTTTGTCAAAGATAAGCTGTCCATAGATGTGTGGTTTTATTTCTGGGCTTTCAATTCTGTTCCATTGATCTGTGCACCTGTTTTTGTACCAGTACCATGCTGTTTTGATTACTGTAGCTTTGTAGTATGTTTTGAAGTCAGGGATTGTGATGCCTCCCGTTTTGTTCTTTTTTCTCAGGATTACTTTAGAAATTCGGGGTCTTTTGTTGCCCCATATGAATTTTAGGATTCTTTGTTCTAATTCTGTAAAGAATGTCATTGGGATTCTGATTGGGATGGCGTTGAATCTGTAGATTGCTTTAGGTAGAACGGACATTTTAACTATGTTTATTCTTCCAATCCATGTACATGGAATGTCTTTCTATCTCCTTATGTCGTCATCCAATTCTCTCAGAAAGGCCTTGTAATTTTCATTATATAGGTCCTTCACTTCCTTAGTTAAATTTACCCCAAGGTATTTTATTCTTTTTGTTTAGAAATGCAACTGATTTTTGTAAGTTGATTTTGTACCCTGCAACTTTGCTGTAGTTGTTAAATATTTCTAATAGTTTTCTGATGGATTCTTTAGGGTTTTCTATATATAAAATCATGTCATCTGCAAACAGCGAGAGTTTCACTTCTTATTGGCTTATTTGGATTCCTTTTATTTCTTTTTCTTGCCTAATTGCTCTGGCCAAAACCTCCAGTACTATGTTGAATAAGAGTGGCGAGAGTGGGCACACTTGTCTTGTTCCTGTTCTCAGAGGGATGGTTTTCTGTTTTCCCCCATTGAGTCTGATGTTGGCTGTAGGTTTGTCATATATGGCCTTTACTATGTTGAGGCACTTTCCTTCTATACCCGTTTTATTGAGAGTTTTTATCATAAATGGATTCTGTACCTTGCCAAATGCTTTCTCTGCATCTATTAAGGTGATCATGTGGTTTTTATTCCTCATTTTGTTAATGTGGTGTATCACATTGATTGATTTGCAGATGTCAAACCATCCCTGCATCCCTGGTATAAATCCCACTTGATCATGGTGTATGATCTTTTTAATATATTGCTGTATTCGGGTTGCCAATATTTTGTTGAGGAGTTTTGCATCTATGTTCATCAGCGATATTGACCTATAATTTTCCTTTTTTGTGTTGTCCTCATCTGTCTTTGGTATCAGGGTGATGTTGGCCTCATAGAATGTGTTAGGAAGTGTTCCATCTTCTTCAACTTTTTGGAGTAGTTGAGAAGGAGAGGTATTAAATCTTCTTTGAATGTTTGAGAGAATTCTCCAGAGAAGCCATCTGGTCCTGGAATTTTATTTTTGGGGAGTTTTTTGATTACTGTTTTGATCTCTCTACTTGTGATTGGTCTGTTCACATTCTCTATTTCTTCTTTTTTGTTTTTGAGGAAGATTAGCCCTGAGCTAACTTCTGCTGCCAATCTTCCTCTTTTTGCTGAGGAAGACTGGCCCTGAGCTCACATCCATGCCCATCTTCCTCTACTTTGTATGTGGGATGCCTACCACAGCATGGCTTGACAAGTGGTGCATAGGTCCGCACCCAGGATCTGAACCAGCAAACCCTGGGCCACTGAAGCAGAACGTGCGAACTTAACTGCTGCACCGCCAGGCTGACCCATCTCTATTTCTTCTTGATTCAGTTTGGGGAGGTCTAAGCATTTATCCATTTCTTCTAGATTGTCCAGTTTGTTGGCATATAGTTTTTCATACTATTCTCTTATAATCCTATGTATTTCTATGGTATCCGTTGTAATTTCCTCTCTTTCATTTCTAATTTTATTTATTTGAGACCTCTCTTTTTTTCTTAGTGAGTCTAGCTAAGGATTTGTCAATTTTGTTTATGTTCTCAAAGAACCAGCTCTTTGTTTCATTGATCCTTTCTACTGTTTTTTTTGTTTGTTTCTATTTCATTTATTTCTACTCTGATTTTTATTATTTCGCTCCTTCTGCTGACTTTGGGCTTTGTTTGTTCCTCTTCTTCTAATTCTGTTAGGTGTAGTTTAAGATTGCTTATTTGAGATTTTTTTGTTTGTTAAGGTGGGCCTGTATTGCTATGAATTTCCCTCTTAGGACCACATTTGCTGCATCCCATATGAGTTGGTTTGATGTATTTTCATTTTCATTTGTCTCCAGATATTTTTTGATTTCTCCTTTAATTTCTTCGATGATCCATTGGTTTTTCAGTCACATGTTGTTTAGTCTCCACATATTTGTCCCTTTCCCAGCTTTTTTTCTTGTAGTTTATTTCTAATTTCTTAGCATTATGGTCATAAAAGATGCTTGATATGATTTCAATCTTAAATTTATTGAGGCTTGCCTTTTTTCCCAGCATATAGTCTATCCTTGAGAATGTTTCATGTGCACTTGAGAAGAATGTGTGTTCTGCTGTGTTTGGATGGAGTGTTCTATATATATATCTATTAACCCCATCTGGTCTAGTTTTTCATTTAAATGCACTATTTCCTTGTTGACTTTCTGTCTGGATGATCTATCCATTGATAAGTCCTCAACTATTATTGTGTCGTTGTTAATATCTCCTTTTAAGTTTGTGAATAGTTTCTTTATGTACTTTGGTGCTCCTGTGTTGGGTGCGTATATATTTATAAGTGTTATGTCTTCTAGGTGGAGTGTCCCTTTTATCATTATATAATGCCCCTCTTTGTTTCTCATTACTTATTTTATCTTGAAGTCTGCTTTGTCTAATATAAGTATGGCAACACCTGCGTTCTTTTGTCTGCCATTAGCTTGGAGTATCGTCTTCCATCCCTTCACCCTAAGCCCATGTTTGTCTTTAGAGCTGAGATGTGTTTCCTGGAGGCAGCATATTGTTGGGTCTTGTTTTTCAATCCATCATGCTACTCTGTGTCTTTTGATTGGAGAATTCAGTCCATTTACATTTAGAGTGATTATCGATATATGAGGGCTTCATGCTGCCATTTTCTCACTCATTTTCTGGTTCTTCTGCATTTCTCTTGTTTCTCGTCCCATGTATTTGAGGCTACCTGTTCAGTTTGGTAGTTCTCTGTGATGGTTTTCTCAGTTTTCTGTGTATTTATCAGTTGTGTGTCTGTTCTGCTTATTTGTTTAGTGGTTACAATGAGGTTTGTATAAAAAATCATATAGATGAGATAGTCTATTTTCTGATAGCCTCTTATTTCCTGTTATTCTGATAGTCTGATAAACTAAGCTGATTCATCCTTTCTGTCTTCCCCTTCTAAGTTATTGTCACAAGTTACTCCATCTTGTGTTGTGAGTTTGGGTTCAAATGACGAGATATTTATTTTTGATCTTTTCCTTCCGTTTATCTTTAATGTTATAATTCAGTGTTTGCTAACCTGTTCTTATAGAGAGCTGCAATTTTCTGATTTTGTCTACCTATTTATCTCCTTGCTCAAGGCTTTATAACCCCTTTCTTTTTTTTCAGGTATGAGGGCCTTCTTGATCATTTCTTGTACGGGAGGGTCTTGTGGCTATGAACTCCCTTAGCCTTTGTTTATCTGGGGAAGTTTTTATTTGTCCATCATATCTGAAGAATATTTTCACTGGATAGATTATTCTTGGCTGAAAGATTTTGTCTTTTGGAATTTTGAATATACCATTCCACTCTCTCCTAGCCTCTAGGATTTCTGCTGAGAAATCTGCTGAAAGCCTCATAGGGGTTCCTTTGTAATTTATTTTCTTCTGCCTCCTGCCCTTAATATTTTTTCTTTGTCATTGACTTTTGCCAGCTTTACTACTATATCCCTTGGAGAAAGACTTTTTACATTGATATAATTGGGAGGTATATTAGCTTCTTTCCCTTATATTTCCAGCTCCTTCCCAGGTTTTGGACGTTCTCAGCTATTATTTCTTTGAACAAGCTCTCTGCTCCATTATTCTTCTCTTTTCCCTCTGGACTACCTGTAATCTTGATGTTATATTTCCTAATTGAGTCAGATATTTCTCAGAGAATTTCTGCATTTCCTTTTAGTCTTAGTTCTGTCTCCTCCTCCATCTGAATCATTTCTATATTTCTGTCCTCTAGACTGCTGATTCTTTTCTCCATAATATCAGCTCTGTTCAGGAAAACCAGACTTTTCTTTATCTCATCCATTGTGTTTTTCATCTGCAACATTTCTGATTGGTTTTTCTTTATAGTTTCAATATCTTCTTTGAAGAATTCCCTCTATTCATTAATTTTGTTCCTGATTTCATTGAACAGTCTATCTGTATTTCCTTGTAACTCATTGGGTTTTTTTTATGATAGGTATTTTGAATTCTCTGTCATTTAGATTATAAATTTCTGTGCCTTCAGGATTGATTTCTGGGTGCTTGTCATTTTCCTTCTGGCCTGGAGTATTAATATATTTCTTCATACTCTTCGATGGCATGGATTTATGCCTCTGCATAGTGATAGTATGTGGTCGCAGCTCCACCTGCCACCACTGGAGGCGGTTAAGAGCTGTGTATTCTGAGCCCACCATGATCCCTGCCTCATTTGCTCACAGCTGCTGCTTTTCTAACATATGCATGAGCACTCTAGCAGACTGGCTGAACTGGAGCACCAGGTGGGGGGAGGGGCAGTTTCTTTTGCCTGCGCGATCTCAGGTACGTTCTCTGTCTGCCCTCGTTATCTGATCTCCTGGTGTACTGGCTTGATGAATACATCCCTGCAATAGCTTAGCCATCTCTTTGTGGGGCTTTCCCATGGGTTGTGAGGGAACTTGAAGAGTGAAGGTGGTCCTGCAGAGAGCTACCCCTCCCCTCTCTCTTCTCAGAGCCACGCACAATTCTACACCCTGGGTTTCTGCTATTAGGGGAGGGAGAGAAGATCACCTTACCTTCTTCCTCCAGGGGGTTCAGCACCTCCACCTTCAGTCATATGGCTGCATGGGTCTCTCAGATGTCTTTTGTATTATGTGAATGCCCTCTGTTGGTTTATGAATGTCCTTTTCATTGTATCTTATGGGGGAGAGTCTAAGGGAAGAGCTCACTCCACCATGATGCTGATGTCACTCCCCCTAAGTTATTTTTTAAAGTAAGTTATTCCATGTCCATATAGGGAAATTTCACTTGATGTTTTTCCATGGAAATTTTTTTTTCTGGTACAAACTTTACTCAAGGCCATATAATAAGAAAGCCCACTAAAAAGCGAATTTAGGACCAGGTTTTAATGTACCTGAGACACTTTTTTGAGTGCTTATTTCATAAAAGATCTTAATCTTCTCATACTTTTCTTACAATGGCAGACTTAGCAGCCCCCACTTACTTTAACACCATCTGTGGAGGGCACTAATTCCTCTAGGCTGGCCACTACAGGATTTTATCAACAAGTTGATGTTTAGTCACTATAGTAATGGTACACAGCAGATGTGCATGGTATGTTAGTCTTATAATTAAATATTAAGTTAAATACTACTAGTAGAGTGGTCCAACAGATTAGACACTCTCTCTTTCTCATTCTAATTAGATGCTTTTTGTTTCTTTTTTTTTAATTGATCGCATGTCACCTTATTCATAGATGTCACATGTTCAAGGAGAGAAGGGTTAGTAGGAAGGAATCAGAAGGCTTGAGAACTTCCTTGGAAGAGTTTATTGTGTTTCCATTGTCTTAAGAAGAGTGGGGGGGGGGGAAAATAGAAATCTTTGGGGGCTGGAGACATTTGGGTGGTTATTGTGATATAAAGTGATGCCCAGGGAGGTGACTGAAAAATAAAAAGTAGAAAAATCAGCCAACTCTCCACTTACTGACACTGACTTCTTAGCTGAACAATACTTAAGGAAAAAAAAATAAAGTCAAGACAAAGAAGCAGGAAAAAGAGAAAAAGATACTGTCCATCCTAGCCTCATTATATATTTATTTTTATGGAGATATAGTTTATGTAAACTAAAATGCACAGATTTTATTCTTTTTTTAAAAACTGTTTTCTCCAACTTTAAGATATAATTGACATATAACATTGTGTAAGTTTAAGGTGTACAACCTGTTGATTTGATACATTTATATATTGCAAAATGATTACCACCATAGTGGGAGCTAGCACCTCTATCCTGTTACATAATTATTGTCTCTTTTTTTGTGGTGAGAACATTTAAGATCTAGTCTCTTAGCCACTTTCAAGTATACAATTCAGCATCACAGTTCTCTGTTTTGATGAATTTGTACACCCAGGTAGCTTCTATCTTAATTAAGACATGAAAATTTTCCATCATCCCAATAAATTTTAGTGCCTCTGTCTGCTCAATTCCTTCTACCACATATGCAGCCCCTACTCTGCTTTTTGCCACTACAATATTTCCTGCTCTAGGAATTCAAATAAATGGAATTATACAATATGTAGTCTTTTGTGTCTTTTTTTCTTTCACTCAACATAATGTTGTTGAAATGTATCCATGTTGTGCGTATCTTGTGTTTGTTCCTTTTTATGGCTGAAAAGTACTCCCTGTATGGGAATCATTACAAATCATTACAACACGTGACCTTTTGTGTCTAGCTTCCCTCACTGACAAGTTCTTTGTGGAGATGAAGAGCAGAAAGCATTAGCATTGATGCTTGTGGAAAGAACTTGGGATTCCAAAATGGGTTAGAGGCAGTATATGTTAGGGTCTTTGCAGCCACCAAAATGAACTGTTTTGTGGCCAACAAAGTGGTCTGCGGGGCATATGCTGAGTTGGAATGAAAGTATTAGATGATCTGTATAAAACTAGGGATGCAGGGTAGCCACCATTAGGGGATCTGGGAGGTGTATCCATATTTGTCTTTGAAGAGCTGGTCTTGACTCCTCCCTTAGCTAAATGTTCTTGTTGAGCTTCTTGTTCTTTTTGCTGAATATGCTTGTGTTTGGCTTTCTTCAGTTTTCCTCTGTGGTTCTTGAACAAAACCTGCACTACTGTTGTATGTATCTCCAGTTTTGAGGCCATTTCTTTCTGAAGGCTGGAGGTGGGATATGGGTTCTTACTGAACAGGAGCTGCAAATCTGATCATTGGTTCTCAGTGAACATGGTTTGTTTCCTTTGTGGATATTTCTGGTGCTTTCTTTTAGGAAGGTCTCCTGGGGCTGACATCCTGTAACCTAGGTATGTTCCTATGCTCTGGTCCAGTAACCAATGCTTGCTTTTCTATGGCCACTACAAAGTCAAAATGTAGACGTTTGTACACATAAATACAAAATAAAGATATTTCTACATTAAAAGATTTTCTTTTTCCATTAATGGAAATTTTATTCAAGCTCTCACATAACACTGTTTATATTTTAGTTCAGTAAATATTTGTTTACTTGATTAGAGTCCAAAATTTAAGACTGACCTTAATCAGCCCTTATATTCTATTTAGCCTTGCTTTTCTGGTGGATAAAATCCTCAATGTGGGTACATAATCTCTTTCATAAGACTTCATACATCTAAAACCTCAATTAAATATTAGTCTACAAATTTTTCATTTTGCATGGTACTTTAGGAGAAAGAAGCAAATCATAAGAGAAATAAAGTTGATGAGCACATTTCTTGAATGTTTTAGAAGTGGTCAGAACACTAGATGTCAATCCTGTATTTGTCATTTATTGACTGTGTGGCCTTGAACAGGTCATTTAAACACTTTGATTCACAGTTTCCATGCCTCTAAAGTTAGTTTTGTGTGGATAAAATTTAAATAATAAGATCAAACTGCTTAATAAACTAAAAGTACAACATAAATGTAAGATATTTGCATAAATTAGTTCATTCCAGCATCTATAATCCCATGAAAATAGAGTTAATATCCAGAGCAATGCTTGGAAACAAGATTCCCCAGTGAAAATTATTATGGTTAGTGTATTCTAATTACACAGTAAAATGTATTAATTATGTACTTTAGAAATATTTTCAAGAATAACCATCTAAAGATAAGATTTCTGGTGACTATTTTATTTACTAGATCATCCTATTAATCTGAACGAATAATTCCCTAAGTATTTCCATTTCTGAGAGTTCAAATGCCCAGTGAACATTTATATGGAAAGCTTTTTGTATAGTGTACAACTATTGTACATCCACAGCAAGATTTTACTGAACTTACAAAATAGCATAAAAGAAAAATGTTTGAGTATTAAGTATTTGTTTTAGAAAGCAAGTGAAAAATCTCTTTAGTATGGCCTCTTAAAATATTGAAACATTCTTTCAAAATGTAAGCGTGAATAATAGTGATAGTTATGTGATTCTCTTTGACAAATCAGGACCATTTTAAACAAGTCATCTTCTGGTTTATTTATTTGAGCATGTGTGTCGTGTGCTTTATTTATCAATTGTATTAATCCTCGTTTCCTTTGTTAAAAACAATGTAAATTTTTTCAGATTTCTTTTTATCCTCTATTAGTACTATTAAGTAGAAAGGAGTGCATGCATATTGAGTTGTAAAATTTCAGAATAAGGTAGAGTTTGGGTAATGTTTAGTTTCATTTTTTGAATTTTAGTGTGTTTGAAGAAACTGACACAGACTTACAAGAGCTTCAGGCCTCTATGGAGCAGTTACTTAGGGAACAACCTGGGGAAGAAGACAGCGAGGAGGAGGAATCAGTCTTAAAGAACAGTGACATAGAGCAGACTGCAAATGGGACAGAGCTGGCGGATGAGGATGACAATCCCAGCAGTGAAAGTGCCCTAAATGAAGAATGGCACTCGGGTGCGTGATCATGATTCTGGGCCATTTCCTTTTTCAGTGTGTACAAATATTTCAAGTAGATTATATTTTTCTGATATCTGATATGAACTATTTCCAACTGTAAATAAAACTGAAGCATGATTCTGTTCTCTGACTTTTATCCATTTTTTTTCTTGTCACACAAATGTGTATACACAGTTCCATTTCTTTCCCATTAAATTATGGAAATGCTTTATTGAAGCATTTTTATTCTTTAATCCTCCATTTCTTGACTTATTTCTCTAGTAGTAAAGATAATAACTTAGTTTCTTAGCAGTTTATCTTTTACAAAGAGCTTCCACATACGGTGATTAACCAGCAGGGTTAATAGTAAAAGCAGTTTTTAAGATCTTGACACTCATTTTTTGTTGTTGTTTAGAAACTATTTTTTGTTGATAGCATTACCCCTAAGGTGCATTGAAAATTTGTATGTTTCAATAACTGTACTTATTTGGGAAGAAGAACTAATGTGAAAAGGAATGATTCTTCAGTAATTTTGTCTTTTACTAGAATTTTTCAAAGTATCTTTGGCATATACATGACATAAAACATATAGAGCATTTATAATACTTATTAGGTGCTTTCCTGAAGTTTTATGATGTGTATCTTAGGTCATCTGCCTTCTGCATGCCTTTTTTTCATGTTTTGGCCCATGTTTAATATCAGCTTTTAAAAATAATAGGCTTAGTTGCCTGAATGCAGAACATATGAGTATGCTTTTTCTATTTCTTACTAAATTAGAAGACATCTCTAGGAGTGTTTTTATCCTAGCCTGATTTACTGTTTAAGGCTATAAAAAAAAGATTTCCAAAGTAACAATTTTTTAAGACAGATTTATATGTACATTTCTTACTTACATAAATGACAAATATTATAATGTCAGAAACTGTATCTAAGTACAAGTAGTCTATTTCAGTAACATCATTCACTTGTCATTGAATTTTAGTCTATTAGGGTAAGAATTATTCAGTCTTTGTAATCGTAAAACATCTTCTTGTTATTTGTGTTTTTTAGATAACAGCGATGGTGAGGTAACTAGTGAATGTGAATATGACAGTGTCTTTAACCATTTAGAGGAACTGAGACTTCACCTGGAGCAGGAAATAGGCTTTGAAAAGTTCTTTGAGGTTTATGAGAAAATAAAAGTAAGTAAAATATCAGTTAAAACTTAGTTTTGAAATATGCTCTGTTTTAATGACTAGTGAAATGTCAGTGATCTTTATTGGCCAATAGATTTATTACAAATAATAAATGACGTCTCCAATTAAAGAAAGTTGGTATTCAAATATTAATTTATATTTGGGAATTTAATATAGGCTATTCATGAAGATGAAGATGAAAATATTGAGATTAGTTCAACAGTAGTTCAGAATATTTTGGGAAATGAACATCAACATCTTTATGCCAAGATTCTTCATCTAGTCATGGCAGATGGAGCCTATCAAGAAGGTAAGATTTCCTCAGGTCTTTATATTTTAAATAGATGTGCAAAAAACGAAATGACAAATATTAATTGATGAGCTTATATCACATGCATTTTGGTGAAGTCTATATTGAAACCGTATCTAGTACTTTGAAGCAATTATAAAATTAACTGTGTCAGGTACTTTTACTGATTCTGGCATATACTTTTGTTGACTTCAGTTCTGTAAGTCAATATTTTTATTTAATTTATAAGTAACATTTGAATGAGACTTTTTTAAAAGCCTCCTTATTGGACAACTGTAGAAATTAGATGTAGTATTAAACTTTTAGACACATAGGCTTCAGCAATATGTGCAATTTCTCCTAAATAATACCAAATGTAATCTCTTCCATTCAGAGTTAGTGGAGTTCATCTATAGTGTTTTGAATGGGAACCATTTTTGTATTTGGAAAACACTTACATAATCACTCAAATATAATAGGACTTTGTTAAAAGTTATTAAAGTTAAAAATGGTTTTTCCCCTTAAATTTAGTCAAGAACACTAAATATGGAACCAAGAGACCAGGTTATAGTCCTGACTCTGCAACAAGCTAGTAATGTGACATTAGTGATTTATTTTGTCTTAAGTTTCAGTTTCCTTTGCTATAAAACAAAGAAATGCTCTCCAGTCTAATGGACTGTGGTTAGTTTTCAAAGTATTTGTTGAGTGCTTCTTGTATGCCTAGCACTTCATTACTGTGGACATTAAAAGACATAGTCTTTCCTTACATGTTGTTTATAATTTTCTTGGGTGATGAAACGTAAATAGAAGAAAGAAAGTATAAAACTATGTATAGAAATGCTCATTCTAAAATACTTTTCAGTGTAGTAGGAGTTAGAGAAAGGGAGATTGGACTGTAAAAAATGGAAATAAATGTAGGGGGTATAACTTAGGGGAAAATAGAATGAACCAATAATTAATGTGTATTAGGATTAAATTTACCATATTGGAAGCTTATTGTTGAGAATTAGTCTTTGTGATTAGATACTGTGAACTGTTTAAAACACATAGGGGAAATCAGTGAAGATTTTTTAACTGAAAGGACTGACATAGTGAAACAGGTGTTTTATAAAGTTCAACCCAGCAGCATGTTCGGGATACCTAGGAGAGTACTGATATTGGAAATAAGAAGGTCTGTTTCTAAACTGTAGATGCGTTTGGGCATGAGATCATGAATACCTGGATTTAGTGTTCATAGGAATAGTGTTAATAGTCAATTCAGGTATTTCAGAGCCAGGGTTCTTATGAAAATATTTTATATTTTTACTTATGAAAAATTAAGTTTGTTAAATAAAATTCAAGAATGTTTTTTATTTTTGGAACAATTTTGCGATTATGTAGGCTTACCTTCACCATAAAGCTCAGCAAAAATGCTTCTTTGAATTGCTTTAATGGAAGTAAAAATCTTGTAAAAACTAATAGTTATTGTTAAATCAAAACTAGAAAGTCTTCAGGTACAGTAGGTACTCTTATAGCTTCAGATACCACTGCATTTTCATTCCTATTCTTCTTAAATTAACAGAATAACTGTCAGGAAAATGTTAGGGCCATTAGCAATGTGTAATGTATTGAATATAAACCACTCCTTCATAAGCCAGTAATTAGTGCTGCATTTATTCTTCATTATGGTTTTCTTTAGCCCCCTTAGTAGTTAAGATTATCACAGATAAAAAGGTAAAAACAGAATAATGTTTCATATTTATGGTGGTTGCTATGAAATCTATCAATAGAAACTTAAGGGAGCTCTTTTCTATTAAAAAATTGTTAAAAGACTATAACACCAATTTGGAGAAAACTGTAAGAATTTACGTATCCAAATAAACACTAGCTTCTTCAAAGTAGAGATACAGACTTACTCTAATGAAGATGTTCCATTACACAAAATATCTTGAAACTTCTCTTTTGGAATTTCCCTGAAACTTATATACTAGGTTCTTTTGAATGTCCTTCTTGATACAAGTTTCTATTTTGGGAGCATTTAATTTTTTTGGAAAAGGCTTAAAGTTACTTGAAACTACGTTTAGTGACTGAAGTGGGTAATCAACATAAATAATAAGTGGTCTTTTTGTTTTGAGTATTTCACCATGAAGTAATGAGCCTAATTTTTAAAATGAATTTGTAAACTGATTCTAGACATTTTGAACAATAATTGATTTCTAGAATATTTGTGACAAAATTACTCCTATTACTTTAAAGGTAGGATTTGTAGACTAAAATTGAGATTTTAAATGTTGATGCTTGATTTTGGCAATATAAATTTTTAAAAGATTTATTTATATTCCATCTTGTTCCAAAAAAGTTTAAGATTGCATCTAAAAATATATACAGTATAAGACAAAATTGTCAAAAACAATGTTTGGGAAAGTCAACATATCAGGCAAGTGAGCTCAAGCAAGATACTATTAAGCCAAGATTGAAGTAAGAATACAAAGTTCGTGTCCAATAGGTCTCTATGTTTTGTGAAAATAGTTCACAAATTTGGTGCTAATCTTTCTAGCAACGAAGGAAACCTAATTAATTACATGAGTCACAGTGTTCCTGAGACAAAACATGTCAGTTACTCAAGGACAGCTGTTTTCGGTATTGAAACAAAAGAAGAATTTTCCCATGATTCTTAAAAAGAAGGGACTATGGTACAGTGTTCTTCAAATTTGAATACACAAGTGGATTCTTTAAAGGGGAAAGTTTTTTTCAGACTCCAAGAATCTAAGTCCATAGACTCCATGAAAAACTCAAGTCTTAGTCTTTGAAAATGACCATCAGTTGTGAAGTATTACTGTAAAACATAGTTTTTTCCCCTAAATATTAAAAGACTATTTTTATCATCAAAATGAAAATATAAAATTTAAACATTATCTGGAACTTGCGGATACTTGATTTCATTGAGGTCTTGGACCCCATTTTATAAAACAGTACAATAATGGACTGATAGTTATCCTCAGTAATTTTTACAATATTTTGGTTTCATGGGTCTCTTTCTCATAGTATGGCATAGTATAAGTTAGTGTCATGAGGCCAGAAAATTATTCCATTTAAGTCAATCTGTGGAGAGTATCAAACTAGTTCTGTTCATATTCAGACTGTTCATACTTCAGGCAGTTCTCCAGAAGGATTGTTTCAATACAGCTTTTTATAAGTCATCAAGAACAGTGTGCTTGGGGTTCAGCTTTGCTTGACAAGTATCTGGAGAAGTTTTATGTTGTATTGCCCCTTAAGTGGAGAACCTATAACAGTCAACTGAGCCACAAGGTAGAATTGACACCCTCTTTTGACAGCTGAGCAGCTTCAAAAGGATACGTGCCTACACAGAAGACCATTTTCCCTCCAAAGCACCAAGAATCGGGCTAAGCTAATACATGCCTCAAGAAGCGATACCAGATTTTCTCTGCCACACATGAGAAAGAGATGAGGACCTTCAGGTTCTGTCTCAGCAAGCCTAGCAGCAACTCCTTTAGCCTAAAAAAAAATGTAAAGCAATTAAAGAAGATGCCTACCGTGGCAACCTTTCTTAAAACATTTCATTAAAGCCCATTCCAACTTATTAATATATCAACTCAGTAAACTGGTTGTAACACATATATAGAATTATCTGAATAAATTAACATGCTGTTTTGTATTGTTAATCATAAATCAGCTAAATATTAGACATGGTTTTGGAATAACTATTTAGAGCCCTTCTTATTGGAAATACTTAGATCTACCTGTCCTATAGACATTGTCTTTTAGGCCACATCTAAGAGATGATAAAACCATGTCATCTGCATATGGTGCTTACACAATTTTATTTTCTGTGTTGGGGAAGGGGGAGGGTAATAAAGGGAAGGGATAGGTAAATTATATCTAGCTTACCCAAAAGTGGTATCAGAGTCATCAAGGTACAAGTTAAAAAGATTGTCTAAAACACTTTCCTGTTTTATTTCACTGGGAATTATCTGAGACCTCAAAAGATGGCCTCAACTATTCAACTCCCCCACACTGTTACACTGCAGGTTTTGTGAGCATCTACAACTATAGCTGTTGATAGAATTAATACTCCTTAGTCCATAACTAGGTACTATCCAGAGGCAGAAGTCATCCAGAGTGCAGACTACTTTATGTTATTCCTAAAAAATTTCTCCACAAGGAGAGGAGTATAACTACTGCCAGTGGTAGATGGGCAGGGGCCACCAAGTCCTCATGGAGAACATTGATTTCAGCAGTCCAAGCTTGTAGATTCTTAAGAAGGAAACACATACCTTCCTTCCACATTCATTTTAGGTAGAATTTTGTGCTGTATTTATGTAATGAAATTCTATACAGCAGTCAAAACACATGAACTAAATTTCCATCTATCAATATGGATAAGCCCCACAAATATGATGAGTTGAATAAGTAGTACATGGCACCATTTATATAATATTTAAAAGCAATTTTGTTTAGGTGTGCATATATATAATAGAAGTAAAACACCATGAAAGGGAAGGATACTCATCCATTTCAGGATACTGATAATGCTTCTGGGGAGGAAGAGAAGGCAGTAAGATTGGAAAAGAGGGGCCAGCCACTGGTGGCCTAGTGGTTCAACTCAGCATGCTCTGCTTCGGCAGCCTGGGTTCAGTTCCTGGATACAGACCTACACCACTCGTCAGTGACCATTCTGTGGCGGCAGTGCACACACAAAATAGAGGAAGATGGGCAACAGATGTTAACTCAGGGCAAATCGTCCTCAGCAAAAAATAAGATTGGAAAAGGGTACTCTCTATCTATAATATGTTTTTCCTTAATCAGTAGTCTAAACCAATATGGTCATAAGTTAACTTTTATTAATTCTAAGTATTTGGTACATGTGTGTTTATTAGTTTACTCTCTGTACTTTCCTATTTGAAACATTTTGTAATTGTAAAAAATAAGTAAATTATAGTACAGAGTGATGTGTAACATTGGGAACAATAAAATGTGTGTTACATAAAGTAATAATTCAGCTATATTGGAAGAAATAAAGGTGTCAGGGTAATTCTTCCTAGAGGGGAGGACAGCAAAGTTGGATTTTGAAAGATGAATAGGAATTTGTCCCCCAATCAGTACATGCACTTATACATAGAGGGATGCAAAATGTATCAGGGGAACTATAAGTAATTCAGTGTTACTAAAGCATCAATTATAGAGACAGTTGGGGAAGGTGGGCAATGAAAGCAGATAAAGCTGGAAATATTTAAAGGCCACATCATGAAGGGCTTTGCAGTCCATATAAGGAGCATAGGTTCTGTCCTGAGGCAGAGGGGACCTGGGGGGTGGGGGGGGGGGGGTGGTTTGAGCAGTGCAGTGATTTGAGATGACACTTGGATTTTAGTGAAAAGTCACTGTTCTAGAGTGTGGAAGGCAGTGATTGTCATGTAAGATCAAATTAAGCAGTCTGTTTAATTCATTCAACAGTGTTTTTTTAGAGTAAAGAAAAATTGGAAATAACCAAAATGTATGTAAATAGGAATGGTTAATTTAATTATGCCATGTCCATAAAATAAAATATCATGCAGCCATTCAAGTTGACATGCAATATATCCCTGATTTATTCTTTTTCAACATTTTATTGTAAAATTTTCATCATATGGAAAAGTTTAAAGAACTTTACAGTTATCACCCATATACTCACCACCTAAATTCTGCCATTAACATTTTATAATCTTGCTTTATCGCTTATTTATACATCTTTCCATCCATTATGTGTCCTAAAGGGAAAAACTCATGTCTCAAAACTGCATTTTGTTGTAATTTTTAAAAAGATATTTGTATATGCATAAGAAAGCAATCTGGGAAGATTTATATGAAATTATTAACATTGGTTGATTTTGGCTTATAGGTGATTTTTGCTTCTCACTTTATCCTCATTGTATTATCTGAATACTTTTATACTGAGTATGTGATATTATAATAAAAACTACATTTAAAACTACATAAAAGCTCTTTTCCTTTAACATGAAAAAGAATGAGTTTTTTACTAAGATATATACAGCTTGATTTGTAATGAAGTGAATTAAATTTTTTTCTTTTTTCTACAGATAATGATGAATAATCCTCAGAACATTATTTAATCCTCAACTGTATGAAGGCATTTAAATTTGTCTCATCAGAATAACAAGCTTCCGTGGGAAATGTAGCAATTTTTTATAAATGAAATATCAGATTTAAGATGGGCATGCAGATTGCATGAAAAATATGGAGAAACATGCCATTTTTCAATTAAGATTCTAGTATTTTATCTATTTATTTTGTTCATTGAGTTCTATAGTTACCTCCTACAGAATATATACTTTATTAAATCATCCAGCCAAAGCATAAGCGACATCGGTCCAGAACCGGACTTAATGGTTTTGAAGAGTTACCATGCGGTAAGGGAACTTTCACTTTCAGCAGGTGTCTTTAGGTTAAAAGAATTACCTATGTTGTGAAAGACCTGCCTATGGGTTTTCATTTAAGTATTTAAACGTGCCCCTTTTTTCTGTCTACTTATTTTAATGACCAGCAATTCTGTATTAAATAACCTTGTCAAGGGCTCTATTTAAATCTTTAGGTTTGGAAGATGGAAGTTTTAGCCTTAAAGTTCATATTCACGATCCGTTTTCAACCAGTGTGTCTCTTGAACTAGCTCAGTGGAAACAGGCTGTAGAAACAGTCTTAAAAATCATTGAAAAATTTGATTATGAAAGAATAGAAAAATTATATTTCCTGATATTTAAAAAGTTGGTTAATTACTTCTGCTTCTCTTTAAAGAACAGAACCAGGAATATTATATCTAAAAGTTAGTCTGAATTTTAACATTGACCTAGCGTATAGCATAAAGTTGCCCTTTTTGTTTCTGACTTTCTCTCATGTATGTACTTCAAGGGCAATATGAGATTAAAAAGGAGAAAAGAATCATTTGTACTTGGACACTGTGACAGTTTTGGTAACTAGCATTCCAAAGGGGGGAAATGTTTTCCTCTTTTATTTCCATTAGGAGAGGATTTAGTTAGGTCATTAAGACGATGGTTACACAGCTTCACTTGCAATATGCCAGGTATTACATGGTTTCATTAGCGAGGTCAAAGGTCCAGATGCTTTTGGTAATAAAAGCAGGATTTTTGAAACTCTGAGTACAAAGCAGCCTGATTGGCATAATCTGTAATTTGAACAATAAAATCTTTTCTTGCAGCACTATCTGTACTATGCTGAATTTATTATGTATATTATTTCTAACATCCAAAACTAAATACTTGATTTTTATATGTTTGTTTATTTTATGATATTACTTACTATTAAATTCGTATTATCTACCTGAGGTGCACTATTGGTTTTCTTTTATTTATTAGCACTATTATCAATAGAACGCTATTATACAGAGCTGGGAATACTTTCATTTGGTTGTTTTACCTGATGATTTCCTTCTCTTTTTTAAATGGAAGAATATTTGAATTCGGCACTTTAATTCTCTCTACAATCCTGAAAGATGAGAGTGATTTGGGGGGAGGGGGTTATTTGCTAATTCTTCACATATTACAACTATTAGAAAACCAATTAAGGGTATAACATGGTAGAAAAGGTCATTTAGGCATATTTCAAAAGATGTCATATATACAAGAATAGAGCTGACAAACAGAATTTTTGCTATCTCCAGTCAATCGGTATGAGTGGATCTGGAGTGTTATTATGGAAAGGTTGTCTGTGCCAGTGGGGCAGACGACTGTTACTGTTCAATAAAGTCTGTTACAGATGTTGGACTATTGTTCAGTAAAGTCTCTTATAGGAGTTGGAGGTGAAGTGTGGAAGCATCTATAGATTCATAGAATGTTGTAGCTGAAAAGGGCTAATTTAGTATTATGAGGATAGCTAATCACGATAATCTGGTATTCTCTCCATTTAACAGGCAAGGACATTGAGTTGGTACATGAATGAAGTCACTTGTGTAAATGGCCAGGGTCAGACCAGTTCCAAGTCTTACACTGTGCTGTTAGTTGCACATTCTTTTAAAGTTTATCTCCTATAGAGTGTGAAAAAAATAGATTTAATGGGAAAAATACATTTAGCATTAATGCATTAAGAATTCTACAGAGATTTCCTGTCTCTGGAAATAGTATATTATTCTAATTAACCTCTCTGCTGAAAACAACTTTTAAATGCTAAGTAAAGTTGGGTTTTTCCCCATAATTTAGTACGTACTCTACCCTTTATCACTTTATTGATGATGGATCTTTCAAAATTGCAAGCACGTGTATGTATGTGTGTGTTTAGTACAGTTGTGCTGCACAACGATGTTTCAGTCACTGTTCAGCATGTACAGTACACATACAGGACAGTGGTTTCATAAGAGTAGTACCATAAAGCTCAGGGTGTAGTAGGGTATACCATCTAGGTTTGTGTAAGTACAGTCTGTGTGGTTTGCACAATGACAGAATCACCCAATGACGTATTTCTCAGAATGTATCCCCATTGGCATGACTGTAGACACCTAGAAACACAGAAGAGGTGAGGAGATCAATCGTAAGGCCAGAGCTTTGCAGAAAGCCTCAACCTAGAGATTAGTGGAATATTGAAGAGAAAAAAGGCACTGTTGACCTGAGGGCATGTCCAGTACCTCATACTTTGGTGTAGTGGGCTCATGGAGCAAAGCGGGTAAAAGGCAAGGCCACACGCCCATCCAAGTTGGAGAATCCTACGTTACAGTGAGACTCCAAAAGGTTACATCATCACAATAAGGGGGAAAACTAAACCCAATCCAAAACTCAGGGACTGTAGGAAAGGAAAATGACAAAAAGTTCCCTGAGCAGTTGTGACCACAAACCAGCCTCCAAGAGATTTTGTGTCTTGAGCACCAAAACCTGGGTGGGCTGGGAAACTTTGGACTCAAACATAATTTGAGGTGGTTCCCAACTGGTAGTTGCCCCCAGGAACCTGGCAGAAGCCATTCCAGTGCCTGTCTAAAGGAAGGCACATTTATTTTGTGTCTTGAAAAGCACCATAAATAAATTTTTAAGACCAATGATGGACATGGTCAAAGTAGTGCGCAAGAAATAAAGACAATGTAAGAGTGAGATAAGAGGAGCAGGATCTGCACAGACTTTAGATTTGGAATTATCAGAGAGGTATTATAAAACAACTACTTATTATGTTTAAAACAATCAACAAACATGAAAATATCTGCAGGGAAAGAAAAACTGAAAAATAATATAGATTTGCAGAACCAAATAGAATTCATCTACATGAAAAATACAATAACCAAAATTTTCAAACTCAGTAAACATACTTGACAGCAAACTGTACTTAGCAGAGAAGAGAATTAAAGCACTGGAAGAAGTTATCTGTAATATAGCACAGAGAGAGAAAAAGATGGAACGTACAGAAGAGAAGAGAAGAGACAGACTCAGTGAGAAAGTCTAATGTATGTTTGTTTGGAGTCCTAGAGAGAAAGAATGAGTAATTTGCAGAGAGAAAGGCTGAGAATTTTTCTGAACTATTGGAAGACACCAATCCATAGATTGAAGAACCCCAGTGAATTTCAAGCAGGATGAGGTAAATGCATGCCTTGTGTCTTCAGAATGAAACTGGAAAATCAAAGACAAAAAGAAAAGCTTAAAAGTCGAAGATAAAAAGGCATACTACCTTCAGAGGTATGTTAAAGACTGACAGTTGGCTTTTCAACAGTAATGGAACAGAGGAATAGTATCTTCAATGGGCCAAAAGGAAATCATCATCATTCTAGCATTATATGCATAGCAAAAATGTGTTTCATGAGTGAATAAAAATTAATGCAGACTCCCACTACTGGCCATGATGAGATAAAAGAGAAAGGATTTACCTTCTCACCTTTAACAATTTACCTTCTCACCTTTAACAACTCAAATACTGGACAAAATGCATGATTCAATGTTTTCAGACAGTGGGCAACAGACAACAAAGGGCAGTGATCCATGAAAGAAGAGAAGCAAATGAGGTAAGCCCTGTGATTGCCCATGTTTACTGCATAAAAATAGCACGGGGGCCAGGGGACCCATACAAAACCCAGGATTCTCCCTAAATTGAGATGATAGAGGTTAAAATTTAACGAGGTGAAAGCAGCCACAATTTGCAGGGCAGAGTAGCAGAAAGGAGAGAGCTGCACAGAGGAGCTAGAAAATCCCCCAAATTTGGAAACTAAATGCATTTCTACACGTCTCATGGATCAAATGAGAAATCACGGGCAAAGTTAGAAAACATTTTGAACTGAATGAAAATTAAAATGTAACATAGCTGAATTTGTGTGATAGACCTAAAGCAGAACTTAGAGTGAAATGTATAGCATTAAACCCTTATATTGTTAAAAAAAAAAAAAAAAGGCAATTCAATGACTTAAATTTCTACCTTACACATCCAGAAGAAAAAAAGAGAGCAAATTACACCTAAAGTAAGCAGAAAAGAGGAAGTGATTTTTTGCTTTAAAAGCCAGAAAAATCAATGAAATGTAAACAGAAAATCAGAGAATCCAAAAGCTAATCCCTTAAGAACAGGAATAAAATTGATAAAGTAGCTAGAAATATCAGGAACAAAAGGGTACATCACTACAGATCTAAGAGAGATTGAATGGATAGGGAATATTATGAACAATTTATGCCAAGGTATTTGACAACTTAGTAAAAATGAAGACATTTCTTAAAAGACAAAAACTACCTATATTACCTTGGGTTGCCACAATAAAACTGGGTGACTTAAACAACAGACGTTTATTTTTGCACAGTTCTGGGACTAGAAGCCCAAGATCAAGGTTCCAGCTGATTTGGTTTCTGCTGAGGGCTTGCAGAGGACCACCTTTTTCTCTGTGTCCTCGCATGGCCTTTCCTTTGTGTGTGGGCACAGAGGGAGAGCTCTGTGGTGTCTCTCTTTTTATAAGGACACTAATATGGGGTCAGAGACTCACCTTTATGACCTCCTTTAACCTCGATTACTTCCTTAGAGACCGCATCTACAATACAGGCGCACTGAAGGTTAGGGCTTCAACGTAATGACTTGGCAGGGGGGCACATTCAGTCCATGACTTTACCAAAGCTCATCCAAGAACACATAGGAAATCCGAAGAGCTCTGTATCTAATTATGAAATTTAATTTTAATTTGAAACCTTCCCACAAAGAAAACTGTGGGCCCAGATGGCTTCAATGGTGCATTTTATCAAACATTTCTGGAAGAAATAGTCCCAATTCTACACAAGCTGTTCCAAAATATAGGAGTGGAGGGAACATTTTGCCACTTAATCTAAGAGCACAGTGTTACCTTGTTCTCAAAACAAAACGAATTACAAGAAAAGAGAACTAGAGACTAATAAACCTTATGAACATTGGTGAAAAAATTCTTAACAGAATGTTAGCAAGTCAAACCCAGCGATACATAAAAAGGACAAAGCCTCATAACCAAGTGGCATATATGCCAGGAATGCAAGACTGGTTTAACGTTCAAAACTCAAGAAATGTTATTCATCATCATAACAGACTAAAAAAGAAAAAAAACACATGATCAACTCAATAGATGCAGGAAAAAATATTTGACAAAATTCAACATCCATTTCTTATAAAAGTTCTCAGTAAACTAGGACTAGAAGAGAAATGCTTCAATCTGATAAAGGTCATCTTAAAAAACAAAAAAAAAACCCAGCTAACATACAGTTTGCCCTCCATATCTGCGGTTCAGCATCTGCGGATTAAACCAATCACAGATGTGTTCTGTGTACGATCCTCAGTTGGTGGAATCCGTGGATGCAGAACCCATGATGGCCGAGGGCTGACTAAGGGACATGAGCATCCACAGGTTTTGGTTTCTGAGAGGGGTCCTGGAACCAATCCCCCCGTGGATACCAAGGGACAATTATACTTATGGTGAAAACAAAGTTTTCTGCCTAATGGAAAAAGAACAAGGATTTCCGCTCTCAGCACTTATATTCTACGTTGTAGTGGAAGTTCTAGCTATTGCAGTAGTGCGGAAAAAATGCTAGTCCTCCCTTTCCACGGTTTCACTTTCCGTTTCCGTTACCTGTAGTCAGCCACTGTCTGAAAATAACCTACATCGTGATGCCTACATCATTCACCTCACCTTCTCTCATCACACAGATATTGTATCATCTCACATCATAAGAAGGTGAGTACAATACAATAAGATATTTTTAGAGAGAAAGAGACCACATTCATATAACTTTTATTACAATGTGTTGTTATAATCGTTCTATTTTATTATTGTTATTAATCTCTTACTATGCCTAACATAAATTAAATTCTATCATTGGTATGTATGTATAGGAAAAAACGTGGTATGTATAGGGTTTGGTACTATCTGTGGTTTCAGGCATCTGCTGGGGGTCTTGGAACGTATTCTCTGAGGATGAAGGAGGACCAGTGTAAACACCTACAGACTGAAAAAAAAGAAATAAAAACTGTCCTTATTCACAAATGATGTGATTGTCTGTGTAGAAAGTCCTGAGAAGGCTACACAAATGCTACAAGAGCTAAAAAGAGAGTTAAGCAAGATTGCAGGATACAAGGTCAATATTAAAAATCAATTTCTATTTAACAAGGAACAATCAGAAATAGAAAATTTTAAGATATTTATAATAGCATCACAAATTATGAAAAAGTTAAAGATAAATTTGACAAAAGATTTGCAAGATCCGTGCACTGAAAACTACAAAAAATTGCTGAGAGAATTTAAAGATGACCTAAGTGGGCATACATATGATATTTATACATCAAAAGATGCAATATTGTTAAGTGGAAGAAAACATAGGAGAAATCCTAGTTACCTTGGGTTTGGCAAAAGATCCTTAAACAGACTTTAAAAATACAAAATATAAAAGAAAAAATAAATTTGACTTCATCAAAATTATAAACTCCTACTTTTCAAAGAGTATTGTTAAGAAAATGAAAAGCGTAGCCACAAACTAGAAGACGTTGACAAATATGTATCTGACAAAAATGTTATCTACACTATATAAAGAACACATATAATTCAACAATAAGACAACCCAGTTTGACAATTGGCAAAATGTTTGAATACACAATCAAAGAAGATCAACAGATAACAAATAGTCTCATTAAAAGATATTGACATTATTCATTAGGGAAATGCAAATGAAAACCATAAGACATCACAGTACACTCTCTAAAATGATTAAAATTAAAGGCTGCTGAGAATATGGTGCAGCATAATTCATACACTGCTGGTGGGTGTGTAAAATGATATAATCACTTTGGAAAAACAAAGTACCTGAGTGTTCATACCAAATTTATTCATAACAGCCAATAACTAGAGACAACCTAAATGTCCATCAACAGATAAATGGATAAATTGCGGCACATCTATAAAATGGAATACTATTCAGCAATAAATATGAATGAGCTATTGATACAATATATTTGAGTCACAAAAATGTGCTTTTAAACATACTATACAATTTCATTCATTCGAAACTAGAAAAGACTAATCTGCAGTGATAGAAAGCAGACCAATGGTTGCCTGAGACGAGGTAGGGGGCAGGGCATTGTATAACTGAGAGGGAGCAAAATAGAACTTTTGGGGGTAGTAGAAGTATTCTATATTTTTATTGTGAATTTGGTTACACAAAGGTTTACATTTGTCAAAATTCATTGTACCCTTAGATGGGTTTATTCTCTTACATGTAAATTAGACCTCAATCAAGTTGATTTTTGAAAATATATTAGACATGCTAAGAAACATTAAAATGCAATTCATGCTCAAGAGAAAAGGCTCAAGAAATCAACCCCAAGCTTTTTAGATAATGCAATTAGGAAACAAAGATTCTAAAGAAGTTATTGTAAATATGTTAAAGGGTTTGAAGGAAAATAAAACTTGGATTAATGAACAGACTTAGAATTTTTACAGAGAGAAATTTCCAACGCATTTTATGACTCCATATTATCCTGATACCAAAACCAGACAAATACTGTGGTGAGTGAGAGGAGAGGAGAGGAGAGGAGGAAAGGAAAGGAAGAAAGAAAAGAGAGAAAGAGCCTGAAAGGAAGGAAGGAAGGAAAGGAGGGAGGAAGAAAGGAAAAAAAAACAAAACCACAGACCAACGTGTGTCATGAACTTAGATGCAAAAATCCTTAACAAAGTTTAGCAAATCAAAACTAACACTATACAAAAAGTTATACACCGTGACCCAATGGGATTTATTCCAGGTATGCAAAGATGGTTCAGCATTCAGAAATCAAACATAGTCTACTATGTCAGCAAGCTAAGAAAACTGTCAATTCATGATAAAACTTCTTAGTAAGTTAGAAATAGAGAGGAACTACCTCATCTTGATAAACAGTATCTACAAAAAACCTACAACTGACAGCATGCTTAATAGTGAATCAGTAAAGGCTTTTACTCTCAGATCAGGAACAAGGCTCTCACTAATCTTATTTAACACAGTACTGCCAATTCCAGCCACTACAATTAGGCAAGAAAAAGAAAAAAAATCATGTGAATTGGAAAGGAAGAAATACAGAAACAAAACTCCTGCAGCTAATAAGTGAGTTCAGCAAACATGCAGGATACAAGATCAATACACAAAAATCAATCTCATTTATATATATTAACAATGAACATGAGAAACCAAAGTTAAAAACACAATATCATTCATAATCACTCCAAAGTGAATGAAATACTTCCCAATCATATCCAGGATTGATATGATCTACAAAATGAAAATTAGAAAATGTGGATGATAAAAATCAAAGAAGATGAGTAAATGGAGAATCATACCAAATTCATGGATTTAAAGACCTAACATAGTAATTATGTCAATTTTCTCCATTGTTGACCTATAGATCTAAGGAGATTTTTATCAAAATCCCACTAGGGATTTTTGGAGACAGACAAGCTTATTACAAAATTTATGTTGAAAGGCACACCCCTAGAATAGCTAAAACAATCTTAACAAGGAAGAAGAAAGTGGGAGGACTAACCCTACCCAAGTTAAGTCTACTATTTAGCTACAGTAATTAAGACAGTGTGGTATTGGTGGAAGGATAGACATAGAGATCAATGGAAGAAAACAGAGAAGCCAGAAACAGACCCACACACATATATCCAACTGATTTTTGACAAAGGTGTAACAGCAATTCGGTGGGGCAAAGATAGCCTTTTCAATAAATTGTGCTGGAGCAAATGTACATCTATAGGAAAAAAATGAAACGCAACCCAAACTTCACAACTTATAAAAAATTAACTCAAAATGGACCATGGGCTTACATGTAAAACGTAAAACTATAGAACTTTTAGAAAAAAATAGAAGAAAGTCTTTGGGATTTAGGTGTAGGCATAGTTCTTAGACTTAACACCAAAAGAATGATCCATAAAAGGAAAAATTGATCAATTGAACCTGATCAAAATTTAAAACTTTTACTCTGCAAACGATCATGTGAAGTGGATGAAAAGACACAAACTGAGGAAAATATTTACAAACTACATATCTAACACAGGACTAATGTCTAGAATATATAAAGAACTCTCAAAACTCCACATTAAAATAGATCTTATTAGAAATGAGTGAAAGGGGCCGGCCTGGTGGCACAGCAGTTAAGTGTGCACATTCTGCATCGGGAGCCCAGGGTTCGCCGGTTCAGATCCCGGGTGCGGACATGGCACCACTTGGCAAGCCATTGCTGTGGTAGGCATCCCACATATAAAGTAGAGGAAGACGGGCATGGATGTTAGCTCAGGGCCAGTCTTCCTCAGCAAAAAGAGGAGGATGGGCAGCAGTTAGCTCAGGGCTAATCTTCCTCAAAAAAAATTAAAGAAATGAGTGAAAGACATGAACAGATATTTCACCATAGAGAATGTACAAATAGCAAATATGAATGTGAAAACATGTTCAAAATCCTTAGCCATCAGGGAAATGCAAATTAAAACCACAATCAGATATCACTGCACACCAATCAGCATAGCTACAATAAAAAATATAGACAACACCAAATGCTGATAAGGGTACAGAAAAACTTGATTTTTCATACACTGGTGATGAGAATGTAAAATGTTATAACCACTTTTGAAAACGGTCTGGCAGTTTCTTATGAGACTAAACATACAACAACTATATGATCCAAATATCTCAGGCACTTATCAAAGGAGCCATTAAAACATATTTTCACAAAAACCTGTACAGAAATGTTCATAGCAGCTTTATTTTTAATAGCCAAAATCTATAACCAGCCCACAGGTTCTTCATCAGGAGAATGGTTAAGCAAACATGGTACGTCCATACCATGGAATACTACTCAGCAATAAAAAGAACACACTATTGATACGCATAACAACGAATAACTTGGATGAGTCTCCAGATAATTGTGATAAATTTTTTTAAAGCCAGTCCCAACAGGTTAGATATTGTATGACTCCATTTACATGACATTTTCAAAATGACAAAATCTTTGAATTAGAGAACAGATCATCAATGGTTGCCAGGGGTTAGGAATGGGCCAGGAGGAGGGACAAGGGGTGTGTTTACAAAAAGGCAACATTAGTATGTAAGCATCATGGTGGAGTGAACTTGCCCGGGACTCTCTCCCTTCCAACATATAACAAAAAGGAACATCCATACTCCAACAGAGGACACCCTAACACAACACAAAAACCTCAGAGAGACATGCAATGGAGGGTGGAGAGGCTGGTGCCCCACCTTGGAGGAGCTGGAACAGGGTAAGAGAGAACGTCGCTCCCTCCCCTAAATACTGGGATCTGCGACCACAGGAGGCTCCATGAGGGAAGGAATGGGAGAGGGGACACTAGTTTGCTGGAACATCAAGTATTCCCTAGGGCCCTTGCAACCTAGAGGAAAGTCCTCTAATGGGTCAAAAGCTTTTGTGGGTGTGGGAGGGGGGTGACCTCATCAAACCAACACCCCAGGAGACCAGATAGCAAGAGTAGAGAGAGGAAAACCCTGAGAGCACACAGGAGATAACCTCCCTCCCCTCAGCCGCCCCACACCTGCTCCACTGCCTGGGCTCTCAGCTGAAGGCAGAGGGCTCAGATTACGGGGCTCTCGACCCCCACCTAGTGGCAATAGGCAGTAACTGCAACCAAATAATAGAATGTGTAAAAAGGCAACATGAGGGATTCTTGTGGTGGAATTGTTCTTTCTCTTGACTCTGGTGATGGATGCATGAACCTACATGTGATAAAATTGTATAGAACAAAGTACATATGCATTTGATAAAATTGTATAGAACTAAATATATACACACACATAAATGAGTATAAGCAAAACTAGGAAAATCTGAATAAAATAGATGGATTATATCAATGCCAGCATCCCGGTTGTGAAATTGTACCTTAAAGTTTTGCAAAATGTTAACATTTGGTGAAACTGGATAAAGCATACATAGGGCCTCTATTATTTCTTTCAACTGCATGTGAATCTACAATTATCTCAATAAGAACTTCTATTAGTGGGGCCGGCTCCGTGGCCGAGTGGTTAAGTTCGCGGGCTCTGCTGCAGGGGCCCAGAGTTCGGATCCTGGGTGCGGACACGGCACCGCTCGTCAGGCCACATTGAGGTGGCATCCCACATCCCACAACTGGAAGGACCTGCAACTGAGATATACAACTATGCACCGGCGGGGGGGGGGGGGGGGGGGGCGGGGGGGGGTAGATAAAGCAGAAAAAAAAAAAAAAAGATTGGCAACAGTTGTTAGCCCAGATATCAATCTTTAAAAACAAGAAGGAACTTCTAATAGAAAAATAGTTACTATAACTATATTACATATGTTCAAAAAGATAAGTATAGACATGGAAGAAGAAATAATTAAAGACCCAAGGAAACTTCTAGAGATGAAACCCACAATGTATGAGATGAAAAATATACTGAATGGGATTAATGGAAAATTAGACATTGCAAAAAAAAGGATTATTGAACTTGAAAACGTAATAGTAGAAACTACTGTTTCTAGTAATAAAACAAAGAGAGGAAATAATAATAATAGAACAGAGCACCAGTAAGCTTTGCAAAAAATTCAACGGGCCTAATATATGTCTCACTGGAATCTCTGAAGAATGGAAAGGGAGGAGACATAAAAAATATTTGAAGAAATAATGGCTGAAATTTTTCCAAATTTGATAAAAACTATAAATACAAAGATTCGAGAAACTCAGCAAACCTCATGTGCAAGAAACATGAAGAATGCTACACCAAGGAACATCCTAATCAGCTTTCTCAAAAACAGTGACAAAGAGAAAATCTTATAAGCAGTCAGAGAAAAAAGACATGTTACATAAAAAGGAACAAAGATAGGGATAACTGAGGAATTCTTGTCGGAAATAATGTTAGCAAGAAGATAGTGGAGCAACATCCTTGAAGTCCTGGAAGAACAAAACTGTCAACCAAGAGTCTCTAATGAAAATATATTTCAAAGCAAAGGTGAAGTGAAGACATTTCAGATACACGAAAGCTAAATGAATTCATCACCAGAAGACCCACATTACAAGAAATGCTAAAGGAATGTCAACAGGAAGAAGGAAATGATACCAGATTGAAATAGTGATCTGCATAAAGGAATAAAGAGCACCAGCTATGGTAAATTTGTCATCAAATATATGAGTTTTTTCTTATTTATATCTCTTTAAAAGACACATTATTTAAACAAAAATAATAGCAACATAGTCTGCTGTTTCTAATATATGTAAAAGGAAAATATATTAAAACAATAACACAGAGACTTGGAAAGGAGAAATAGAAGTATACTACTGTAAGTCTTATAGGTGAAGTGGGAGAATATCACTTGAAGTTGACTATCATAGATTAAAGGTATATGCTATAAACTCTAAAGCAGCCGCTAAAGTAACAAAAGTAACTTATGGCTAATTAGCCAGCAAATGGAATCATAAAACACACTCAATCCAAAAGAATTTAGAGAAAAAAAGGAATAAAAGGACCAAAGAATACATGGGAAAAATAGAAAGCAATAACAAGATGATATTTTTAAATCTAACCATACCAATAATACACTAAATGTAAATGATCTAAATACCCTATTTAAAGGCAGAGATGGTCAGATTGGATAAAAACACAATATACAACTATATGCTGCCTATAAGAAAGCTCTTCATGTATAAGGACACAAAACTAAAAGATATCAAATTATTACCTGAATAATCACAGAAAAAGTACTTGAATAAATTCATCACCTATTCCTAATAAAATCTCTAAGCAACTAAGAATACAAGGGAATTTCCTCAACTTGATAAAGGACATCTATGAAAAAACCTGTGTCTAATATTGTCCTTAATGATGAAAATTGTAATGTTTCTTCCCATTTGACATTGTACCCAAGGTTCTAGTCACTACAATAAGACAAGGAAAGAAAATAGAAGTCATCAAGATTGGAAGGAAGAAGTAAAACTGTCTTTATTTACAGACAACATATATAGAAAACATGGTAGAATATACAAAATAGTTGCTGTAACTAACAAATGAATTTAAAAAGATTGCAGGATCCAAGGTGAATATACAAAAATCAACTGTATTCTTATATTCTAGCAACAATCAGAAATTGAATTTTTAAAACTTCCATTTAAGTTGTGTAACTTATTTGAAATACCTAGGGATACATATGACAGAATATGTGAAACAGTTAGACACATTGAAAAGTATAAAATGTTGCTGAGAGAAATTTTAAAAGACCTAAAGAAATGGAGAGATAAACTGTGGATGCTGACTATTCTCATTTCTATTCAACATTGTTCTGGAGGTATTAGTGCAATAATGTAAGAAAATTATAAGTTTTGAAAAGGAAGAAAGAAAATCATAATTCAGGTGAAATCATTGTGTGTAGAGAAAACCCAAAACCTCTCAAATAAATTTTACAATTAATAACTGATTTTAGTCAGGTTCCTAGACACAAAGTAAATATATGAAAGTAAATTATATTTCTCTACATCAGCAAGAAACATGTAGAAAATGAAAGGTCCCATTTATAATAGCATCAAAAATATCAACAACAAAAGATGTGCAAACCTCCAAAGGGAAAATTGCAAAACATTATCAAGAGTCATTAAAGAAAGCCTAAATTAATGGAGAAGGATATTCATGAATTAGAAGACTCAACATTGTAAAAATGTCAATCTCTACAAAATTGATGTATTGATTCAGTGCAAACACCATCTAAATCTTAACTTGATAAGTCTATTCTTAAATTTATATGAGAATAGAAAAGGCCAGACATAGCAAAGACATTTCTGGAAATAAAAAGAATGGGCTTGCTGTACCAGATATCAAGAATTATTATAGAACTGTAGTGATTAAGATGTGAGTAGGCCAATGGAACAGAGTAGAGAGCCCAGAAACAGATTCATCCATATATGGATATTTGATATGTCACAGAGGTAGCACATCTGGACTGTGGAGAAAAGACAATCTCTTAAACAAATAGTGCTGCGACAATAGAGTATCTATATAGAAAAAAGAAAGAGAGAGAGAGAAAGAGAAAAGGAAGAAAGAAGAAAGAATGGAGGAGTTGGTGGGGGGTGGGGAAGAAAGGAAAGAAGGAAACTGGACTCTAACTCACTCCATGCAAAGATCAATTCCAGGCAAAATATTAATGTGCAAAATAAAACGAAAGCTTTTAGACATGAATATCTTCTGAACCCAGGGTAGGGAAGACTTTCTTAAACATGTCCAAAAGTGTTAACCATAAAGGAGGGATTGGTAAATTCAAGTACATCAAAGTTAAGAATTTCTATTCTTCAAAAGACACCATAATGGAAAAGAAAAGACAAACCATTGAGTAAAGAATTTTCACTAGTATTTAGAATATACAAAGAGCTCCTTTATGGCCAATAAAGATATGATAAGATGGTCAATCTCATTGATAAACAAGGAAATGCAAATTAACCACAATGCAAAGCCATTACACCCCCATCAAATTAGCAAAAATTAGTCAGATGAATCTAATTCTTGGCAATTTCGTGGGGCAAAATAAACTTTCATATGTTGTGATAGGAGTATAAATTGGTAGAATTATCTTGGAGAACAATTTGACCTTATCTTGTAGAATGTTGAAAATATCCGTATCTTAGGACTGGTATTCCAGTCATAGGTATACAACCAACAGAAATATGTGTATATGTTCAATAGGATTCATGCCCAAGAATGCTTGTTGCAGCGTTTTTCTTAGGAGCCCCAAATTGGAAGAAACCCAAATGTCCAGCAACATTACAATGGATGGCAAAATTGTACTATATTCATATGAATACATGAAGGAATATTACACAACATTCAAAAGCAGAAATAAATCTTATTTAAGGAATTTTGAGTGATTTAAGCAAGCTAACAAAGAATACACCCAATGGGATTCCATTTATCCAAAGTTTTAAACAGACTGGCTTAGGGAAGCAATCATAAATGGTAAAATTATAGAGAAAAACAAGGAAATAAGTTATCATAAAAGGGAGGCCAGGTTGTAATCAGAAGGAAACACAAGGGCTACTCATGGGGTGGTAGTCTCTGGCTTGCCTGAACTGTTCTAGGCATGGGACCTGGGAGGTGACAACACAGATGTTCCTTTGTAACCATTAGATAAACTGTACAGATATGTTTCACGTACTTTTTGCAAGAAATGCTTTTATGAAGAGAATTGCACTCGATTTTGTATTATAGTATTACTAATTCACACTAAGGAGGGGAGTCATAAGAAGAATTTTAGAAAATGTTTTGCACCCAACTATACCCCATAAGCCAAACAAAGTAAACCCTGTGAACAGTAAAGATTGTGGTGATCCTCCTAGATAATTAGTATGCATAGGTAAGTAGATTTCTAAAGAACTCAAGAGTATTTGAAAATATTCTAAGCTGTGGCCCTCCAATGTTTTATGTTGTTACTTGATACCATGTTTAAACGAGTGTTTACGAAAGCCAATCCCTGTTCAAATTAGTGCAGTTTTATACACTTAAATGCTTCTTATCACTTCCAGGACTAAAGTCCCTGACAGATATGTTCTTCATGGCACTGCCAAAGTCTCATAGAAAAGTCTGGTTTGCAGAACGTTAGGGAAACTTGATGGACTTCCCACAAGTAGTGCGATGTTCTAAGCCCTACTCTAAAGAGAGCTTTAGATCCCATTTTACGTTGGTTTAAAAACACCTCACTTTGTAGCGTTTTCATAATCCCATTCCATTAAAATCCCACATACTCCCTGCCCATAGACATAACTATTGTTGTAATAACCCCTATCCCATGAAAAACAATAAAGCCATTCTCTTGTGTCAGAAAGACAAGAGGAGTAAACCTGCCAATTCAGAGATGTTTGGCATCAGAAATCTCTTCTAGTTATTGTCTTGTGGTCTCTTGGCATCTCATGACATGCAGCCCCTACCCAAGATCATCAAGAGATTCCCTAGATTAATGTGGGTGCTCCTGAGACCCTGGCATCAAGTGTAATCCATAGGCCCCAAAACAGCTTCCTTAGAGTTTAACTCTATGGTCTTCAGTTTCAGTAACCTCGAACAACTGCTAGTACTTCATTCTGTGTCTCAAAGAGGGAGAGTCTGATTGGCCTCGAGCCTGGAAATATAAATAAGTTGTTGCATACCATCCTACGGCCTTAGGTGAAGCATCCATCCCTTTCCACTCAACTGTGATGAGGAGATGCAATATCCTATGGAATATAGCACGGCCATATGTAATCTGCAGAGGCAGTGGGCGGTTCCTGTAAAAGGGGGGAATAAGGCAGGCTCACGAAGACATTTTGAGTACAAGCAGGTTTTCAAGGAAGACAATAAGTTCAATTTTTGATTTATTGAATTTGAGGGAATCCAGGTGCAATTGTCCCATCGGTAGGTAGATATATAGACATTTGTCTTGAATGTGAGCCAAGGTCTTGGATTTGTCCAAAGGACTACAAAGGCAGACACACGTGAGTGTATGATCACAAATACCAACTCGAGAGAAACAAATTACAGAGTTGATTAAGACCAACAACGTGCTCTAATCAACAATCTTAATTATGTTCAGGCTACCAGATTTGGGTATACATATTTATGCCTGTGGCTATAATGTACCAAAATGCAAAACGAGTGGTTGTATATGCTTATTAAATTTTCTTGCTGGGCATGTAGTGAGAAGAGCTGAATCGCAGGCTTGGTTCCACCACTTGTTGATCCCAGTTGACCTAAGTCTGTTATTCAGCTGACATGGAGATGCTCCCCGGTGGTCTAGTGGTTAGGATTTGGTGCTCTCCACTGCCAAGTGAGTCCCAGGGTGATTTTATCAAAGGAGGAAATATCTGTGGGAATGTTTCATAAACTGTAGCTCACTGAAAATTTTAGCAAATTTATCTCTCTTTTAAATGTTTCAAAAATTCACCAAAGACTTTTGCTTTGTTCCTATTTGAACTTTTGTTTTCTGGGTATAAAACTGAGATTTTGAGGGGTTAGAGAAACATTACTCCTAGCCAGGTACCATGAGGAATGCTGTCTTTCTAAAAATGTTCTGTTAGGAGTTGGCATCACATTAAGGCAGACTCCTTGGAGCATTAACTGCACCTTCACAACTGCCCACTAGTCTTAAAAATATATGAATTCTGTGAAAGCCAAAAAATAAAACCACACATCTTCAGACAGCTAATCTTCGACAAAGGAGCTAAGAACATACAATGGAGAAAGGAAACTCTCTTTAACAAATGGTATTGGGAAAACTTGACAGCCACAAGCAAAAGAATGAGAGTAGACCATTATCTTTGGCCATACAAAAATAAACTCCAAATGGATCAAAGACTCGAAGGTAAGATGTGAAACTATAAAACTCCTATGAGAAAATATAGGCAGTAACCTCTTTGACATTAGTCTTGGATATTTCAAATACAGTGTCTACTCAGGCAAGGGAAACAAAAGAAAAAATAAACTAGTGGGACTTCATCTGACTAAAGAGCTTCTGCAAGGCAGTGGAAGCCAGGAACAAAAGACAAAGACAATCCACCAACTGGGAAAAATATTTGCAAATCACACATTCAACAAGGGGTTAATCTACAAAATATATAAAGAACTCATACAACTCAACAACAATAAAAAAAAAACACAATCAAAAAATGGGCAGAGGATATGAACAGACATTTTTCCAAAGAAGATATGTAGATGGCCAACAGACACATGAAAAGATGTTAAACATCACTAATCATTAAGAAAATGCAAATCAAAACTACAATGAGATAACACCTTATACCTGTTAGAATGGCCGTAATTACCAAGACAAAAAACAACAAATGTTGGAGGGGATGTGGAGAAAAGCGAACCTTCATACACTGCTGGTGGGAATGCAAACTGGTGCGGCCACTATGGAAAACAATATGGAGATTTCTCAAAAAATTAAAAACAGAAATACCGTATGACCCATCTATCTCACTACCGGGAATTTATCCAAGAACTTGAAATCAACAATTCAGAGACTTACGTACTCCTCTGTTCACTGCAGCATTATTCACTATAGCCAAGATGTGGCAGCAACCCAAGTGCCCATTGACTGATGATTGGATAAAGAAGATATATATATATATAAATATATATACACACACACATACTCAATGGAATACTACTCAGCCATAAAAAAAGACAAAATCGTCCCATTTGCAACAACATGGATGGACCTTGAGGGTATTATGTTAAGCAAAATAAGTCAGACAGAGAAAGACAAACACTGTATGGTTTCACTCATATGTGGAAGATAAACTAACACATGGACAAAGATATTAGATTAGTGATTACCAGAGGGGAAGGGGGTTGGGGGGTAGGCATATGGGGTAAATGGACACATACATGGTGACTAACAAATAACATTGTACAACTGAAATTTCATAATGTTATAAACTACTATGACCTCAATTTTAAAAACGTAACTGGAAAAATATATATGTATATGAATTTGGTCTCCAGGGGGAAATATAGTTGATTTTATTTACATAGTAAAAATAAATTTAATGCAAGACACAGTTTCTTAAAATTGTATCTAATATTACGTCATCATTGAAATGTACATTTAATGGGTTAAAAACACTCAGTTATAATTATTTAATTATGCATAAATCAAGGTTCCCAATAGTTAGAAAGGAAATCAAGCATAATGGGATTGCTTTTTATGACAATTACAGTAATTTTGTAAATTATTCAAAAAAAATCATTTTAGAGAATTAAAATTAAAATGTTGGTCTTGTAGGTTGAGTCATGACTCTAGACAAGAAGATTATGGGCCTATCTTAGATTCTAAGGTAAATTCGCTTTTGCACTTGGTTCCTTGGTTGTGGAAATTCTAAATCTTGAATGAGTCCAGGGATGGAGTGGGCAACACAGTGTTTCATTTACCAAAGCCTCACGATGAGCATTGGAACATTTTTTTCTCATTTGAAAGGAATGCAGGACTCATTCACATAGCTAGTTTAATTCACTTCGGAGTGAAATCATCTTCTTCTGTTTCCCAAATGGCTTTAAACATTCAAATCTCACAGCCATTACCAATATTACTTTAAGGTAAATCATTGAACTTTCTTGCTAATACGGATATATCTGGTGTCTGTGGCTCCAGACTAGACAATGGTTATAAACAATTTCAAATGAATGGGACTTGTAGAACTACACATTCCAGAGATGTGACCTGTGAATATAAAACCGTCTATTGTTCTTAACTCATGTCAAGCAGGAGAGTACTGACATGGACAACCTGTTTCCTAAGGTTGCATGTGGATGCTCTCAAAGATGTTAATTCTCTTATTTGGTACTTTACCAATCTGCACAACAGTTTTACATAGAATGATATTTTTATCTATTAATTTAGGGTGGCACAGAATTCCAAGAGAATAATTTTCCACTCTTCTCATCATCACCATCTTTCTAAAGTGAAATCAGAACCAGATTAATAGGGATGTCTAAATTAATAGGTATCCCAACAACATAATTTTTTAAATAGGACAGGTATTAAATAAAGACCAACGTTGAGAAATAAGCCTCATTACCAGCACTGGGTACAGGGACTAGATACAACAGGTACTCAATAAATCCCTTCTTTTAATACTTACATAAAATGGCTTGAGCCCTCATTCCAAGCACTGTGGGAAACCCAGCATGCACTTTCTGGGATTTCTAGGGGGCAAGTATTTTTCCTGATCAGCTCTTGACCCAAGTTCCTGTTTTGACTGATTGATCCTAATTCTCTCATCTCTTTTCTTGTGACTGCCTTCTTCTTTGTCCTCCTTCCTTCAACTTCTTTTTCCTCTTTTTTTTTAAAGATCGGCACCTGAGATAACATCTGTTGCTAATCTTCTTCCTCTCCTTCTCTTTCTCCTTCTGCCTCTCCTTCTTCTCCCCAAAGCCCCCCAGTGCACAGTTGTATATTCTAGTTGTGAGAGCCTCTGGTTGTGCTATGTGGGACACCACCTCAGCATGGCTTGATGAGCAGTGCCATGTCTGTGCCCAAGATCCAAACTAGTGAAACCCTGGGACCCTGAAGCAGAGCACACGAACTTAACCACTCAGCCACGGGGCCAGCCCCTTTTTCCTCCTTTCTTCTTCAACTTTTAAAAAATTTATGAATTACCTGATAAATATGGAATTTAAGTAATTTACATAATTCATAAAGCACAATAATGAAATAAACACTTATATACCCAGCTTGAGATACAAAATATGGGGCTGGCCTGATGGTGTAGTCGTTAAGTTCTCATGTGCTGCTTCGCCAGCCCAGAGTTTGCAGGTTCAGACCCTGGGTGGGGACCTACACACTGCTCATCAAGCCATGCTGTGGTGTGAGCCCACATACAAAATAGAGGAAGATTGGCACAGATGTTAGCTCAGGGACAATCTTCCTCAAGCAAAAAGAGGAAGATTGGCACAGATGTTAGCTCAGGACCAATCTTCCTCACCATAAATAAATAAAAAATATTGTCATCATCATCAAACCTACCTTGCCCTTCCCTGGTCACATCACCCATCTCCCCTTCAGAGATAACCATCCTTCTGAGTTTTATTGTCTTTTGGATTTGCTGCTTATGGTTATACCTAAAATATATATTATATAGTTTTTCTTGTGTTTGAATGTTGTATAAATAATGTCTTATCATATTATTCTCCTACAATTTGCTTTCTAAAATTTTAACACTATATTCATGAGATTCATCAGTGTTGACTAAAGTAGTTGAAGTTCATTCATTTTATCTGCTAAAAAGTATTCAAATGTATGAACATATCACAATTTAGTTTTCCACGTTCCTATCAATGGATATTTGAAATATTCCAGTTTTTTCTGCCTGTTAAAATAATGGTGCTCTTCTTCATGTATCAAGAATTCCTACTTCATAGTAATAGGATTACTGAGTTATAAGAATGGTTCAAATTTACAAGGTAATGTCAAAGTGTATTCCAAAGTCTTTCTTTCAATTCATACATTTACCAGAAGTACGCCTTCATTTTGCACCACATCACCAATACTCATTATTGTCAATCTTGTTAATTGTTGTCACTCCAGCAGGTGTCAAATAGTACTGCACGGTGGTTTCCGTGTGAATTCCCTGATTACTAATGAGGCTGAGCACCTCTGACTTTTCTAGTGTCCAGTTAGGTTTTTCTCTTCTGGCATATGCCTGTTAAAGTATCTTGCTTATTTTTTAAAATTGAGTTCTTTATCTTGTTGATTTAAGGAGTAAATATTTTCTGAATAAAAATCTTTGACTCCTATATGTATTACATGTACCTACTGTGAATTTATGCGTTGATTTTCATTTTTTAAAAATGTAGTCCTTTGATAAGTCATGCGTTTTGGGGCTTGTTGACAATGGTTTTTCATACTCAGAGGTTATGAATATATTTTACATTATTAATTTCCAAAAGTTTTAGTTAGAGCCTTTAATTCTCCTAAAATGGATTTTTGGTCATAATGCTACCATTTTTTTTTCATTTTTTGTATAGATAACAAATGTCCAAGCAAAAATAGTTGTGTGGCCATCCTTCCCCCAATAATTTACAATCATGGTATATATCAAGTATCCATAACTTATGCATCTGTTTCAGGGCTCTCTATTTTAGTCCATTATCCTATTTTCTTTGCAATGCATAAATGCCAAACTCATCATTCCTATAGCTTTAAAATGCATCATTAACTTCTGTTCCAGTCATGATGGAATAACATGATCCTCTGTATTTGTCAGGGTTCTCCATAGAAACAGAACTAATAGGAGATATATTTACTATAAGGAATTGGCTCACATGATTATGGAGGCAGGGAAGTACAAAATCTGCCGTGTGGACCAGCAGGCTCAAGACCCAGGAGAGGTGATAATGTAGTTTCAGTCTTAAGGCCAGCAGCCTGGAGACGGTGGAAAGTCAATGGTGCAAAGGCTGGCAGGCAAAGACACAGGAAAGCCAATGGTGCAGATGAAATCTGAAGATAGTCTGCCAGGGAATTTTTCTCTTGCTCTGGGAGGCTGGTCTTCTTGTTCTATTCAGGCCTTCTTCTATACAAAGCTGACGAATATTTACGGAAAACAAAAAAATTAACAACCAACAAGGTAAACAAATCACAACGTCTAGCTAAAAAGCATTCAAAGGAGAAGAAAAATATAAACTACAATAGGGAGAAAAATAAACCAATAGAAAATTACTCAGAAGTCACACAGATTATATAATTAGGAGACCAAGACATTAAAGGAATTATTATAAATATAATCCACATGTTCAAGAAGATAGAGGGAAATGTGAGATCATGTTAAGAAGAGTCATTAAAGATATAAAAATGATCTTAAACTGTTAGAAATGAAAAATATAATATCTGAGATGAATAGTACAGTAGATGGCATTAGTGGAAATTAAACACTGCAAAACAAGTTTAGGGAACTTGAAGCCACAGTAAGAGAAACTATCCAAATGAGACACAGAGAGAAAACAAGAGAAAGGAATGGAAAAAAGTGAACAGAGCATCAGTGAGCTATGGGACAGCTTCAAGTGATCTAATATATGTATCAATGGAGTTCTTAAAGAATGAGGGGTAAAGGTAAAGTATGTGAAGATAGCTCAATAGCTCATTTCTTTTAGCACTCAACAATATTCTATTATCTGGGTGTACCACAGTTTGTTTATCCATTCACCTATTGAATATTGTTGCTTCCAAGTTTTGGCAATTATGAATAAAGCTACTATAGACACTCATGTGCAGGTTTCTGCGTGGATGTAAGCTTTCAATGCTATTTGTTTTTGATACATCTTATGTCTTTTTTGCTCCTCTATTCCTCCATTACTGCCTTCTTTTGTATTAAATAGAGATTTTCTAGTGTACTACTTTAATTCTCTTGTCATTTCTTTTATTACATATTTTTAAGTTATTTTCTTAGTGGTAGCCTGGGGATTACAATTAACATCTTAATTTATAACAATCTAGTTTGGATTAATAGCAATTTAATTGCAATAGTTCCATTCCCTCCCCTCTTTTGTGTTATTGTCATACAATTGTATTACATCGTGTGACCATCAACACAGATTTCAAATTGTTTTATACAGTTGTCTTTTAAATAAGATAGGAGAAAAAGTTACAGCCAATAAATACATTTATACTGTCCTTTGTATTTACCTGTGTAGTTACCTCTACCAATGTTCTTTATTTCTTCATGTGGATTCTTTTTGCGTTTCTGTCTAGTGTACTTTCATATCAACCTGAAGGACTCCCTTTAGTATTTCTTGTAAGACAGGTTTCCTTCTAGTAAATCTCTTAGTTTTTGTATATCTTGGAATGTCTTGATTTCTCCTTTATTTTTTAAATTTTTTTAAAGATTGGCAACTGAGCCAACATCTGTTGCCAATCTTCTTTTTTCTTCTCCCCAAAGCCCTCCAGTACATAGCTGTATATTCTAGTTGCGAGTGCCTCTGGTTGTGCTATGTGGGACACTGCCTCAGCATGGCTTGGTGATCAGTGCCAGGTCCGTACCCAGGATATGAACCAGTGAAACCCTGGGCCACTAAAGCAGAACGTATAAACTTAACCACTCAGCCATGGGGCCAGTCCCTCCTTTATTTTTGAAGGATGGTTTTGCTGGGTATAGAAATGTTGATGTCATTTTCTTTCAGCACTTTAAACATATCATACCACTGCATTCTGGCCTCCATTGTTTCTAACAGGAATTAACTGTTAACCTTATTGAGGATTCCTTGTCCATGATGAGTCACTTCTTTTTTGCTGCTTGCCAGATACTCTCTGTAGCTTTCAAAAGTTTGATTGTGGGGGCTGGCCCCATGGCCAACTGGTTAAGTTTGTACTCTCTGCTTTGGCAGCCCAGGGTTTTGCCAGTTTGGATCCTGGGCATGGACCTAGCACCACTCATCAAGCAATGCTGAGACAGCATCCCACATGCCACAAGTAGGACCCACAACTAAAATATACAACTACGTCCTGGGGACTTTGGGGAGAAGGAAAAATAAAAAATAAATAAAATAATTTTTAAAAAAACTTTGATTGTCACCAGCAACGAGATCGAGACAGCAATAAAAACCTCCCAAAAAATAAAAGTCCAGGACCCAATGGCTTCCCTGGTAAATTCTACCAAACATTCAAAGAAGACTTAATACCTATCCTTCTCAAACTCTTCCAAAAAATTGAAGAGGAGGGGAGGCTTCCTAACTCCTTCTATGAAGCCAACATTATCCTGATACCAATACCAGCCAAGGACAACACAAAAAAAGAAAATTATAGGCCAATATCACTGATGAAGATAGATGCAAACATCCTGAACAAATAATAGCACATCAAATACAACAATACATTAAAAAGATCATACATCATGATCAAGTGGGTTTCATTCCAGGGATGTAGGGATGGTTCAACATCCACAAATCTATCAACGTGATACACCACATTAACAAAATGAAGAATAAAAATCACATGATCATCTCAATAGATGCAGAGAAATCATTTGACAAGATACAGCACCCGTTTATGATAAAAACTCTAAATAAAATAGGTATAGAAAGAACATACCTCAATATAATAAAGGCCATATATGACAAACCCACAGCAAATATCATTCTCAATGGAGAAAACCTGAAAGCTTTCCCTCAACAGGAACCAGACAAGGATGCCCACTCTCACCACTCTTATTTAACACAGCGTTGGAAGTCTTGGCCTGAGCAATCAGGCGAGAAACAGAAATTAAAGAGATCCAAATTGGAACCTGTCACTATTTGTAGATGACACGATTTTATATATAGAAAACCCTAAAGAATCCACTAAAAAAGTTTTAGAAATAATAAATGAATACAGTCAAGTCGCAGGATACAAAATCAACATACAAAAATTGGTTGCATTTCTACACACTAACAATAAAGTAGCAGAAAGAGAAATTAAGAATACAACCCCATTTACAAATGCAACAAAAAGAATAAAATACCTAGGAATAAACTTAACCAAAGAGGTGAAAGATTTCTACACTGAAAACTATAAAACATTGTTGAAAGAAATTGAAGAAGACACAAAGAAATGGAAAGATATTCCGTGCTCTTGGATTGGAAGAATTAGCATAGTTAAAATGTCCATACTTCCTAAAGCAATCTATATAGATTCAACGCAATTCCTATCAAAATTCCAACAACATTTTTTATGGAAATAGAGCAAAGAATCCTAAAATTTATATGGAACAAGAAAAGACCCAGAATAGCCAAAGGATTCCTGAGAAAAAAGAATAAAGCTGGAGGTATCACACTCCCTGATTTCAGAATATACTGCAAAGCCATAGTAACCAATACAGCATGGTACTGGCACAAAAGCAGACACACAGATCAATGGAACAGAATCGAGAGCCCAGAAATAAACCCACACATTTATGGACAGCTAATATTTGACAAGCGAGCCAAGAGCAGACAGTGGAGAAAGGAGAGTCTCTTCAATAAGCGGTGTTGGGAAAACTGGACAGCCACATGCAAAGAATGAAAGTAGACCACTGTCTTACACCATGCACAAAAATCAACTCAAAATGGATTAAAGACTTGAATGTAAGTCCCCAAACCATGAAACTTCTAGAAGAAAACATAGGCAGTAGGCTCTTTGACATTGGTCTGAGCAGCATATTCTCAAGTCCCGTCTCTGACCAGGCAAAGGAAACAAATGGAAAAATGAACAAATGGAACTACATCAAACTGAAAAGCTTCCGGACAGCAAAGGAAACCATCAACAAAGCAAAAAGACAACCTAACAATTGGGAGAAGATATTTGCAAACCATATATCAGATAAGGGGTTAATATCCAAAATATGCAAAGAACACATACATCTCAACAACAAAAAAACCAACAATCCAATTAGAAAATGGGCAAAAGATCTGAACAGAGATTTCTCCAAAGAAGATATATGAATGGCCAACAGGCATATGAAAAGATGCTCAACATCATTAGCTATCAGGGAAATGCAAATCAAGACTACAATGAGGTATCACCTCACTCTGGTCAGAATGGCTATAATTAACAAGACAGGAAACAACAAATGTTGCAGAGGATGTGGAGAGAAGGGAACACTTTTTCACTACTGGTGGCAGTGCAAACTGGTGCAGCCACTATGGAAAGCAGTATGGAGTATCCTCAGAAAATTAAGAATAGATCTACCATATGATCCAGCTATCCCACAGCTGGGTATGTATCCAAAGAACTTGAAAACACAAAGGCATAAAGATACCTGCACCTCTATGTTCACTACAGCGTTATACACAATAGCCAAGACATGGAAGCAACCTAGGTGCCCATCAAGGGACAAATGGATAAAGATGTGGTATATATACATAATGGAATACTACTCAGCCATAAGAAATGGTGAAATCCAGCCATTTGTGACAACATGGATGGATCTTGAGTGTATTATGCTAAGTGAAATAAGTCAGAGGGAGGAAGTCAAATACCATGTGATCTCACTCATAATTAGAAGATAAAAACAACAACAAACAAACACATAGCAACAGAGATTGGATTGGTGGTTACCATAGGGGAAGGTGGCAGGTGGGAGGGCAAAAGGTGTGATTAGGCTCACATATGAGATGATGGACTATAATTAGTTTTTGGGAAGTGAACATGATGTAATCTACACAGAATTTGAAATATAGTACAATGTACATCTGAAAGCTATATAATGTTATAATCCAATGTTACTGCAGGAAAAAAAAAAAGTTTGTGATGTGTCTCAGTGTGGATCTCTTTGATTTTATCCTACTTGGAGTTCATTGAGCCTCTTGGATGTATAGAGTAATGATTTTCATCAACCTTGAAAAGTTTTCAGTCACTATTTCTTCAAATATTCTTTCTTCCCCCTTTCCTTTCTCCTTTCCTTCTGGGACTCTCATTATGTTTATGTTGTTGTCCCAAGGTCTCTGAGGCTCTGGTCACTTTTTTTCAATCTTTTTTCTTTCTCTTCCACACACTGGGTAATCTGAATTGACCTATTTTCAAGTTTGCTGATTTTTTTCTTCTACCTGCTCAAATCTTATGTTGAGCCCCTCTCATGAATTTATCATTTCAGTTACTGCACTTTCCAACTGAATAATTTCAATTTGGTTCTTTTTAAAAAATTTCAATCTCTTTATTGATAGTCTCTATTTAATAAGACATTTTTCCCATAATATTCTTTAGTTTTTTAGACATGACTTCCTTTAATTCATTGGACATGTTTAAAATATGTCTAGTAAGTCCAATGTCTCAATTTTTTCAGGGACAGTTTCTATTGCTTCATTTTTTTTCCTGTGTATGGGTCATACTTTCTTCTTTCTTTCCATGTCTCATAATTTTTTTATTGAAAATAGGACATTTAAAATAATATAATATGGCAAATCTGAAATTCAAATTCTTCCCCAACCCCACCCCCTTTGTTTAGTAGCTTTTCTGAAATAATTCCATAAAATGTGTATTCATTATCATATATGGCCACTAAAATCTCTGCTTAGTTAGCTTAGTGGTCAGCTAATGACTGAGAGATTTCCTTCAACACCTGGAACCCATTAGTCTCCCAGTCTTTGCCAGGTAGTTCTATGTGAATGTTTGGGTATGCCTTCACCACTCAGCCAGGCAGATGACAATTCTGCCTTAGCTTTCACTTCCTGCATGGGAGAGACAAAGGTGAAAGCTTAGGGCCCTCTCAGATCTTTCCTGAGCATGTGCACAGCCCTATGCAAGCACATAGCTTTCTAAATTTTCAGGAATATGCCACAACTTTTCAAAGCCCCCTATGCACATCTCACACCACAGAATCTCATTTTAAGCTTTTTGGTTAGCCTATTTTACTTTCTTTTTTTTTTTTCTGACTGGCCCTGAGTCAACATCCGTGCCCATCTTCCTCCACTTTATATGTGGGACGCCTACCACAGCCTGGCTTGCCAAGCAGTGCCACGTCTGCACCCGGGATCCAAACCCGTAAACCCTGGGCCGCCAAAGCAGAATGTGTGCACTTAACCACTGCACCACTGGGCAGACCCTTGGTTAGCCTATTGATTGCCCCAACTGTTATTCACCACCTGGGGCAGCTGCAACATTCAACAATTGCCTCTGATTTTATTCAACAAATCTTTTGAAGAGAAAACTTTCTGCCATGAGCTGTTTTGAGTGAGCTCTGAGTCAAGTTAAATTAAAGACAGTCTTGCCAGTAGGGTCTTCCAAGGAACCACCAAACAAGTTAAATAATGACAGGTCTCTGGAGATGAGGCTTTGAAAGAGCTCCGATTCAATTTTTTCCCCTCTGCTGACTGCCAGGCTGCTGGTTTTCATTGTGACTGTGGGCTATTGGTTTTCAAGGCTTCTGTGGAACTAGAGAGAGAGGATGGGAATAGGGCAAACTAAAACGCCACAAAGCTCACTGCTCACTGAGATTCAGGCATTTTTCTTAAATAAATGCTCCCTGGGCTGCTGAAAGCCTTTGATTAATTTTCAGTCTTCTGAAAAAGTTGATTCTGACTACTTTTTCCAGTTTTATCATTCCTTTTATGGACAAGAAAATTTTCAGATGTTCTCACTCCACCTTTTTTTACTTACAACTGACAGCAAAAGTTTATACTATAATTTTGCTGTATAGTATATAGCAAAGATGTATACTATAAACTATAAAACAACCAATAAAAGAAGGAAAACAAAAGTTATATATAATAAGCCAACAAAGAGATAAAATAGAATCATAATAATAATTCAATTAATCAAGAAAAAAAGGAGAGAAAGAGGACAAAGAAAACAAAGAAGAAATGGAACAAATAACAAGATGGTAGACTTAAATTCAACCATATCAATAATCACATTATACGTAAATGGTTTAAATACTCCAATTGAAAAGCAGAGATTGTCAATTTGGATGAAAAAACAAGATCCAATTCTATGCTGCCTAACGGAAACCCAATTTAAATATACAGATATAAAGAAACTAAAAGTAAAAGAATGGAAGAAGATATACGATTTTAGCACTAATCAAAAGAAAAATGTAGTGGTTATATACTCATCAGAAAAAATAGATTCCTCACAGATAGTATTACCAGAGAAAAAGAAGGTCATTTCATAATGATAAAGAGATTAATTCATTATTAATTATGCACTTAATTGCAGAGCTTCAAAATACTTGAAGAAAAAAAAACTGAAAGGAAGAAGAGAAAAATCTACAATTATAACTGGACATTTCAACAACCTCTCCCAATAATTGATAAAAAAAAGTGGGCAGAAAATCAGCAAAGTTATAGCAGACTTGACCAAAACTATAAACCAATGCATCTTTAATTGACATTTATAGGACACTGTACCCAAAAACAGTGGAATTCACATTCTTCTCAACTGTACTTGGAATATATACTGAGATAAGCCATATTCTGGGTCACAAAACAAATCTCAATAAAGATAAATTTAAAAGGATTCAAATCATACAATCTGTGTTTACAATGGAATTATCTTACTAATCAATAACAAAAAGACACCTGGAAAATTCCCAATAACTGGAAACTCACACTTCAAATTATACATTGGTCAAAGAATAAATGAGAAATTAAATTATAAAATACTTTAAACTGAAATAAAATGAAAAAATTTTGTGTGATGCAACTAAAGCAGTAACTAGAGGAAATTTCATAGTTCTAAATGCCTCTATTGGGAAATAAGTAAAGTCTCAAGTCTATGACTATTTTGAAAAAGAAGAAGAATCTCAAATCAAGACTTAAGACTCTACATAAGGGAAATTAAGGTAAAAGTAATCAAAAGAAAGAAAATGATAAAGGCAACAGCAGAAATAAGAGAAAACAAAATATAAACACAATAGAGAAACTCAATGAAACAAAGAACTGGATTATTTGAGATCAATAAAATTGAAAAACTTCTAGCCGGACTAATCTGGGAAAAAAGAGTTAGAATGAATGAATGACCAATATCATGAATGAGAGCTATAACATCACTACAGATTCTATACATATTAAAAAGACAATAAGAGGATATTAAAAACAACTTTAGATAAAATGGACATATTCTTTGAAAAACCCAAACTATGAAAGCTCACTGCAGAAGAATTATATAACATGAATAGCTCTATCTCTATTAAGGAGATTGAATTTATAATTAAAAACATTTCCCTCGAAGGAAATTCCATGTCCAGACGGCTTAACTGATGAATTCTACCAAACACTTAACAAAGAAATAATACTAACTCTTCACAGACTCTTTCAGAAAAATCAAAGAGGAGGACATACTTGCCAACTCTTTTTATGAGGCCAATATTACCCTGGTACCCAAATCAACAAAGACATTATAAAGAACGAAAACTACAGACACAGATGCAAAAATTCTTAACTACATTTTAGCAAATCAGATCTAGTAATATATAAAAAGGATAATAAACCATCTTAACCAAAAATAGGAAAAGCCATATGATTATCTAATTGCATTCATGGCCAAGAGCTGAGGAATGCGGCAGTGTCTAGAACCTGGAAAAGGCAAGCAAACAGCCCCTAGAGACTCCAGAAGGAATGCAGACGCTCCAGTCCATTTCAGACCTCCAACCTACAGAACTGTGGGATATTAAGTGGGTGTTGTTTCCAGCCTCTAATTCTGTAGTAATTTGTTACATAGCAATAAAAAAAAAAACTAGTGCTTCATGTCCAATGTCTGAAAATCATGTTTTCATCTGTTTTCTCCAGTTTTTTAGTTGTTTTATGCAGGAGGGTATGTAATCCCTGTTACCACATCTTGGCTCAAAGCTGTACTTAGCTAATTTTTTAATTTGAATGTTTAGTGCATTAATCTTTGCTTTTCCTATTTTCCGTTATAATCCTAAAAGCTATACATTTCCAAGTACTCCTTGAGTTGGTTTCTACAAGGTTTATATTATTTTTGTTATTGTTCAACTTTTATTATTTTCTAATTGCCATTGTGATTTCTTCTTTGACCCATGTGTTATTTAGAATTGTGGTTTTAAATTTATAAACATTTTTTGGTTATTTTATTTTGTTGCATTGTGGTCAGAGAATATGGTCTTTGTCAGGGGGTGGCAAACTTTTTCTGTAAACAGCCAGATAGCATATAATTTAAGTTTTGTGGGCCAATAGGTCTCTGTTGCTACTATTCGACTCTGCCATTGTAGTGCAAAAGCTGCCATAGACAACACATCAACAAGTGAGCATGACTTGTTCAAATAAAACTTTATTACAAAAACAAGTGGTGGGCTAGATTTGGCCCACAGACCATAGTTTTCTGACTTTTTTCCTATATGATACCAATTAGTTGAAATTTGTTGAGATATGCCTTTGCCTAAAAGAATGTGCACTCTGCAGAAGTGAGACCACGGTTCTATATATCCAGTGGGTAAACTTTTAATTTAGTGTTATTTATCTGTTATTGTCTATTGATCTTTATTGACTTTCTGTAAATTACAGAGAAAGATGTGTTAAAATATCCCGTTATGATGATGGTTTTGTGCATTTCTTCTTGTAGTTTTGTCCATTTTTGCTTTATGTATTTTGAAGCTATATTATTAGGTGCATATTATTCTTATAAATTGCACCTTTTATGATAATATGGTAATTTTGAGAACTATAAGGCAAAAAGCACATCAAGAGTTAAAGAACATTAGATAACTATAAGGTCAAAAGCATTCTTTGAATTAATGCTCTCATCAGTCTTGTCTCATTGGTGTGTTGGAATGGCTCGTCCCAACTTGTGAGATCTGATTATTAAATATTCCAGACTTTTATGAGGTGGTTGTTAAACCATTGATAACCTGAAATCAAACGTGGTAAGAGTATTTACACCATAGAATTTGGCAAACACTACAAATTAAGGCCTTTTTCCCCTGAAAGTCAGTATGCCAGCACACCAGTGAGTCCAATCTACTCTTTAAAACTCCATTGAATTTTTTCTTCTTTAGGTAAACTTGTTATTGAAATATAAACATACATATAGAAAGGTGCCTAATCATAATTGTTCAGTTCAAATACTCATATAGCCAGCATGTAGATAAAGAAAGAGACATTTCTAGTACCCTAGAAGTCCCATTCTATTACCCCTCAAGGGTACACCTAACTTTTCTTCTAATGTCACAGATTAGTTTTTGAACCATATATAAACAGAATCACGTGATATGTACTACTTTGTGTGTGGCTTCTTTTGGCCAACACTGTGTTTGTGAAATTCATCCATGTTGTGGTACTTAGTGTAGTTTGCTTGCTTTGTTCATTTTCATTCCTGTATTCATTATTAAAATGTTCCACAATTTATTTATCCATTCTACTGTTCCAATTTTTGGATATTTTGAATAGAGCTGTCGTGACCACTCTTCTGCTTACCTTTTGGTGAACACATGTATGAATTTCTGTTGAGTATATCCTTAGAAATGTAATTTTTCAGCTGTAAGATGTGTATATGCTCAGTTTTAGTAGACAGTACTGAACAGTTTTTCACAGTGGCTGTTCCAGTCCCCACTCCCCAGTACTGTAGGAGTGTTCCAGTTGCTCCACATCCCTGCCAAGCCTACGTCACAGTTAGTTGCTTTTTTCCTTTTTTAAAATATTTTATTTTTCTTTTTTCTCCCCAAATCCCCCCAGTACATAGTTGTATATTTTAGCTGTGGGTCCTTCTAGTTGTGGCACGTGGGATGCTACCTCAGCATGGCCTGATGCGCAGTGCCATGTCGGCGCCCAGGATCCAAACCAGCGAAACCCTGGGCCACAGAAGCCGAGCATGAGAACTTAACCACTGGGCCATGGGGCCGGCCCCATCACAGTTAGTTTTTAATGTCAGTTATCATATTCCTCACTTATGCAACTTCTATTTCTGTTTCAAATGTGTTTTGAAGTTGAAAGATGTGCATAAACTGAAGGTAGTTTGTGATATTCAAGGAAAACACCATTATTAATAATTGTATAATATCTAACAATTTACACTACCAGTTTTTACATAAATTTGCAAGCTTAATCTTTTGTGTGGAAGTGCTTTATTTCACTTTATCTTACAATAACACTATGATGTGCCACATTAGAAACAAAGATTTAGGGGAAGTTAAGATGTTAATAAAGGTCATACAGCTAGTAAGTATGAAAACCCCGCAATTTCAGACATAATTTCTAACCATTAAGGCATATAATTCTTTTCTTCACACTTTTTTTTTTTTTGGAAGCTGGAATCCTTTTTTCCACAACTTTATTGAGGCATAATTGACAAATGAAATTGTAAGGTGTTTAAAGTGCATAACATGATGATTTGATATACATATACATTGTGAAATGATCACCACAACTGAGCTAATTAACACATCCATCATCTCACATATTTACCTTTTTTTTTTCCTTTGGTGAGAGTTCTACTCTGTTAGCAAATTTCAGTTACACAACACAGTATTATCAACTATAGTCACCATGTTATACATTACATCCTTAGACTGTATTCATCTTATAACTGAACGTTTATACTCTTTTTTACCTACTTCTCCTGATCCCTGGCCCCTGGTAACCATTTTTCTACTGTCTGTTTCTATGAGTTCAACTTTCCTTTTTTTTTCGATTCCACATACAAGTAATGCTATGCAGTATTTGCCTTTCTGTGTCTGGGTTATTTCACTTAGCATAATACCCTCCAGGTTCATCCATGTTGTCCCAAATGACAGATTTCCTTCCTTTTTAAGGCTGAACAGATGGGAGCTTCAATCTTTATAGATATCCTATGAGATTGAGGGAGTTTGTTATTATCTTCATTATATAGAAGAGGAAACTGATGCTCAGAGTGTCTGCGATGTCCACAAGACTGAGGCAAAGCTAGACTCCAATGCAGATTTTCTGAGGGGTCAAACTATGTGCCTTCCATTTCCCTCAAGAGTATTCATATGAATGGACTAAAGAAAAATCAGATATGCCAACAGTGCAGACAAGCTTGATTCTACTGTGTGACCTATTATTGATGGTAACATGAAATTTTATACACATAAATATTTTGGATATTACATTGATTTGCCGAAGACTTTAGACCCTCAGAGATGACCAAGATAGATCAGGAATGGTCCATCCATTTTTTATTTCATGAAAAAGCCACAAGCATATCTATACAAATGTGATAGACATATATAGGTGTATTTAGTAATCACAGAAAGAATTAGAATAAAGAATTGAATTTGAAATTATGTTGTTGAAAAATTCCACACAATTTACTCAACAAATATTTGTGTTCTTATTATGTGCCCCGCCCTGTTTTAGGCACTGGGAATTAGCAATAATGAGACAAGCAAAGTCCTACCCTTTGGAGCTTAGCTTCCAGTGAGGCAACAGAGAATGAATGAATAAACACAAACATGTATTAGAATGATTTGTATAGCTATAATCCCATTAAGGGAAATGACAAGGAATTAATTATAATTCACAAGAATTATTAAAGCTTGGCAGAGAAGAATTTTTAAAAATTATTTTAAAAAGGGCAGGGAGTTCATTTTCCAATTTAAAGAATAGAAGATATGTGAAAATGGGGTTCCGTGCAGGGAGGAAGAATCAGACGCAGCCGACGCAGGCATGACCTCCGGGCTGAGGGCTCGCAGAGACAGAACCAAGTAGCTGAAGGATTGATGGTAAGCAAATGAACAGAGACAAGAAAACTAAAAAAAGTATGACTATTTCTAGTAGGAGAATCAGTCTCATTAGATAGCTCCTTCTTGGAGAAGAATACAAAGTCTCTGCCATGTAACTGAGTTTTCTATTGAGCAGAATTATTTTTTAATTTTTTAATTGTTATTTATTTTTTTGAGGAAGACTGGCCCTGAGCTAACATCCGTGCCCATCTTCCTCTACTTTATATGTGGGATGTCTGCCAAAGCATGGCATGCCAAGCGGTGCCATGTCCACACTGAGGTCCAAACAGGCGAACCCGGCCCCCGAAGCTGAACAAGCGCACTTAACGCTGCGCCACTGCGCCCGCCCCTATTGAGCAGAATTTAACACGTAACAGTCAGATTAGTGTTCCAGGAGCTGTGTGTGTCACTGAGGTAGGTGGACAAGATATGTTGTGAGTACAAGGAAGAACAGTTTTCTTCTTCGTGGGGAGTGGGGTTCATATTGTCTTAAATCAACTTCCTCAGAAGCAGATCTGACACAAGAATTTGTGTGCAGGTGATTTGTTAAGGAAGTGCCTCCAGGGGAGGCTGGTACGGAGAAGGTGGGTGTAGAAGAGGGAAGGGTGCAGCTGAAGGCACTTTTGTAAAGGGTAGCTGCAGCTGTTCCCAGGGAGCGCTGGCAAATTGTCCAGCCCCAAGGTAAGGGAGCGGGCTTTCCTACTCTTACACCTCTCCAGTACTGGTTAATTGCCAGCCCCGGGATGTCAATTCCAGGCACGGGGCTCTGCATGTGTTGACAGAGTGGCTTGGATAGCCCAAGGGCAGTTGGTCAGAGAGTCGCAAGTGTTGACTGTTGGAAGCAAAAGCACACTGAAGCCCACAGAGCACACAAAAATATCCAAAAGCGCTCTGAGGGGATATCGTCCGCTACAAATATTGTTAGGAAAACGTAACCAGCACATCAAAGACTGCATTTGTTAAATTCAGTCATTTAAAAGAATAATGCCAAGTATATAGTGGTATGAATGATAGGTAAGGTAAAAATGATTAAACTGGCATAAAGATGCCTGAAGTTTGACACATGCTGGTTTGGGTGTTTGTTTTCATTTACACGCCATATTCAGGAGTTGAGATGCTATCTGGTGGTGGCCACTTCAATCTTCTTTGCCATTCTCCGTGACCACCTACTATCCCCAGACAGTGCTAATTCCTCCTTCCTCCGTGAACGCCTCAACACTTGATGCATACCACAAATTTTTGTACTTCCTACATTGCATAAAAATTTTTGATTTAACATTCCTTCCCTCAAGGCTTTGTGAGGTTCTTAGAGCAATAACTGTGGCTTACTCATCTTTGCATTTCTAAGGTCTGGCTCCATGCCTGGCTTATAGCAGGTATTCGGTAAATGTTTGACAAAAGGATGAATACATAAATTCTTTGTGGTCTGTGGAAATTCTAGAAAAAAATTTTATCTTTAAAGTTTGTATCTTGTACTAATGAGACAAAAGCAATTAAAATTATAAACTCCTTCTAGCATGCCAATAAAAGTTACTGAGTCTCATCAAATAGCTTTTACGTTTGGCACAGAAGGATTCTTACCTGAAGATGGAAACCTAAAACTTTAGTAGAGAAAAAGCATTCTTGATTAAGAGCACTTGATTAAAAAGAGCTCATTAACGAAAAACAATACTATTTTTATAGGGACTAAGCCCCTTTTATCTTGCTCCAGTTTGGTTTCACGCTTCAACAAATAGCACCTTTTGGCAGTCACGGCTTCTTGCACCGCCAAATGCAGTATTCATGGCTGGCCATGCCCTTCCTTGACGTCACCCTGGGAAGGTCATCAGCTAATTAGCTGCATAAGCTGGTCGCCATTATTGCTTCCAAGCTCCAAATGGTGCAGTCTGACGGAATCACAATGACTTTTAAAAAACGAGTTGATTTTTTTTAATGGCACAAAAATGCTTCTTAGAACATTGAAACTTCGGACAATTATAATGGAATGTAGTATCTGATTAAAGGTGACCTATAGATATTCAGGGGAGCAGAAAAAACTCACTTGGATAGGGTGAATACTTTTGCCTTTTTTTCCAGATTAGACATGGAAAAATGTCTGTTTCTCAGATTTTAGCGTCTCCCTCTTCAGCTCTCATCTCTCAACCATCTGTCTGCCGTTCTTCCATGTGCTGCCTACTGCTGCTCCCCACAAAACTGGAATCTGTCTACTAGGCTACTTTACTCATGTCCCTTTCACTTTTTTCTCTGAATGGTCAGCACCTTCCCTCGGCCCCTTGCCTGCTTGAGCCCCCACCCACCCCCTCAGGAGGTCTCGCATGTCCTGTTTTCTGCTTGTGGAGACCATCCTTTTGTTTTCTAAGGCAATATCTAGTCAGTTTGGAATCTGTCACTTATATCTATGTAAATCTATTAATGGCCAATCTTTTAATCTTCTTAGATTAAAATTACTCAAAGAAGCAACTCTGTATGGGTTTTAGGCTCTATGGCAGGCTGGAAGGGGTGAGACGACGGAAGAGGGGGGACTCATTTTGAAGGGGCCTCAAAAAGTATTTCAGGTCTTACTTCCTTCTCCACTCCTCTTTCCGGGAATAAATTTCCAACTTAGATCTTTTAGCTTTGATGATTTAAAATTTAAAAAGAGTCAACTAATTCATGCTTTTAGCCTAGGGCCGTTACAAAATACAATATAGTCTTTAAAGTAAGGATTAAAACACAGAATTAAGACTTCACTTGTGGGCACAGAACTCTGTAACGGAATTCTCAGGTCTATTTGAAATATGTAACCCCCTAATGAATAAACATCGCAAGGGATAACTCTCTGAGGTGTGAGTTTCATTGCTGGGAAAGGGACTATATTTGGTTCCTCTTGGTTTCCCTACAGTGTCCAGCATCAGATATTTGTTAAATTGAAGTTGTCAGATTGATAAAATTTGCTCCCAAAAGAAGTGATTTCTAGTCTGGTAACCTAGCTCAAGTTGCCTCAGTAGGCACATCTGTAAAATGGGACTGTCTCAAGGTGTTGTGGAGGTGAGGTGAAATAGCATATATAATGCCCTGGTGAAGTTAAGGGAGATAAGATATAAAAACTGGCCCAAAGTGAGACCTAGTATATGCTGCTTCCTTTTCTCTTCTTTCAGGTTTTATCTTGAACAGTCCCAGTGCACATGTGACATGGTTGCAGATACATGAGCAAAACAGAAGAGAGTGAAAGATATTCCGTAACTCAGGCCCTCCAAATATAGCTACTGAATGCACTAAAAGACTTTACAAACAGGGCCAGTCCAGTGGTGTAGCAGTTAAGTTCACACACTTTGCTTCAGGGGCCCGGGGTTTGCTCGTTCAGATCCTGGGCTCATACCTACGCACTGCTTATCAAGCCATGCTGTGGTGGTGTGACACATATAAAATAGAGGACTAGGGGCCCAGGTGTTAGCTCAGGGCCAATCTGCCTCAGCAAAAAGAGGAGGATTGGAGGCAGATGTTAGCTCAGGGCTAATCTTCCTCAAAACAAACAAACAAACAAACCTTACAACCCCTGTTTGTTGAGATTTATGTTCCTTTCATTACACTGTACCCTATTAGTTAAAAACCCTTGGGGAAAATCATGACCCAGTCTTAATATTAGAAATAGATACATTTCTCACAAGCAATCAGTTTGTGTTTTTCTTCAACTATGAATTGTGTAATTGATCACATTTCTGTTGCTGGTAGCAAATTTAGAATCAAATTTGTTGCTTAATGTTTAGCAAGTATATAGAACTTCATGGTGTATGTTCTTGCATTAACTTCACTCCCAGTTCTAGCTTACATCGCTATCAATTTTTTCCCTTTGCAACATATTCTTACCTACATTTAATTAATGTGATCTTGGTATATTACATAATTTTTTAATAAGCTGTCTTAAGTGCTATGGAAGAAAAATACACAGAGAAATATACACATAAATCTGTCATCTCCCATGGCAACAAATATCAGCTGGAAAAGGGAAGTTAAAAGACCAAAGCACCTGTCCAATTCTTTTGAGAAAACCTAATAATGGGTGATTTCTCTGTTCTGTCTGCTGTTTTCCCCAGAAAAGCATCCTTGCCAAAGTTGTTTATAGAGCCTTGCCATTCTCGGTTTTTGATTACAGGTAAAAAAGGGATTTATTTAAAGGATATTTGGTGGGTCAGGAAGTCACCAGGAGTGCTGGAGAGCCCTGCTTGAGGAATTGTCAGGAACACAGGGCAGCCAGGCAACTAGAAGCAGAGTCTAAATCCCCGCAAAACACAGTGCGGGCAGGACGCTGCTGCTCTGAACTCTGGATGTTCCGCTTGCACCATCACCTCCGCCGGCAGCAGTGGGGTCTGTTGTCCCTGCTGTGCCTGCTGCCCTTGGAAACTGGGTGTTGCTGCCACTGCTGCCAACAGAAGGGATTCTCCACCACCTCCTTATCTTTATATCACCACTCCTGATTCAGAGGCCTGGGTGGGAGCCTCTCACTGGCTGAGCCTTAGTTACATGATCATTCTCTAGTTGCAAGGGAAATGGAGAAAACGAGTAGTAATTTTTTAAAAATCTTTTTTCTGATTTGATCTTTTTATTCTTTATAGTGAAAGGAGGGTTCTGTGTCTTTCCACACTTACCCAATGGAGAATTGTCTAAACATAAGAAGGTTCCAATCCTGGACAGCAAAATAATGACAACTATCAACTCCAGTCCACCCCTTTGCCTGCCTAACATACACACACATGCTTTTTTTTTGGTACCTATATTTGTGAAGAAGCATATTTATGTAATCAAAATACACAAGAAAAACTACATTTATACTCTGCATAAACAGCTTCCTTCCCCCTCTAGTTTGGGCACAACCTTGGCCCAATAGTCTACAATCCATTTAAGTTTCACTACTAATAACACACCCTAGATAAAATAACGCAGAAAAGAGAGAGAAACTTTCAACTTAATGGAATTATATACACATATATTCATTTAGTTAAAAGGAAAGGAGATGAGTACTATTCATTCTACATATTCTACAGAAAAACTATCAAGCAAGCTGGAGAAATTTTGATCAATATAGGATCTTTGTATTCTATTAAAATATACACATATAAAAACAGACTTCAAAACTGTTACTCTCCTGGTTAAAATTTGAGTAATAACTCAAATATGGTTATAATTTATCAACAAAAACATAATTCTGAGCTGCAGTTTGCTCTTGATAAGTCTTATGTTGTATTGGGAATTATGAATTCATCATTCTTTTAGATGATTTAATTAAATAGTCTTGCCTGTGTTTTGCAAATAAAATTTCAATAAGTAGAAAATTTAGCATTATAATGGTTCAAAATGAAGCATAAAAATTGTGGTTAACAACTAGAAGGACCCACAGCGAAGAATATACAACCATGTACCAGGGGTCTTCAGGGAAAAAAGGAAAAAAAATTAAATCTTTAAAAAAAAAAATTGTGGTTAAGGGGTCCGGCCCCGTGGCCAAATGATTGGGTTTGTGGGCTCTGCTTTGGCGGCCTGGGGTTTCACTGGTTGGGATTCTGAGCGCAGACATGGTGCCGCTCATCAGCCGGTGCTGAGGTGGCATCCCATATAGCACAACCAGAGGCACTCACAACTAGAATATACAACTATGTACTGGGGGGCTTTGGCAAGAGGGAAAAAGAAGAAGATTGGCAATAGGTGTTAGCTCAGGGGCCAAACTTAAAAAGAAAATTGTGGTTAAGTTACATAACTAATAACTTTCTCTTTTTTTGAGGAAGATTAGCCCTGAGCTAACACCTGCCGCCAGTCCTCCTCTCTTTGCTGAGACAGACCAGCCCTGAGCCAACATTCGTGTCCATCTTCCTCTGCTTTATACGTGAGAAACCTGCCACAGCAGGGCTTGACAAGCAGCGCACAGGTCCGCACCCGGGATCTGAAATGGCGAACCCTGGGCACTGAAGTGGGACATGCGAACTTAACTGCTGCACCAACCAGGCCGGCTCCAATAACTTTTTGAAGTATTATACCTATCTCCAAAGTGTCTGGCTCCTTCAAATAAAATAGTTAACATCCTTCTCTAAATGCGCGAGAAAAATTTCTTCCTAAAAATACACTCCAAGATTGAAAAGCATTGGGTTCTGATTTCCTTTGAAAATAGTGGAATTACTAGACACATTTCCATGTCTTCCTCTAGAAAAACACTATTGTCACAGACATTTAATTCCCTACTATGAGTAAAACAGTGCACTGGAATCATTAAAGGTTAAAGCGGGAGCGAGCCATGGAGGTACATAATCTAGTCAAAGGAGATTCCAGAGGAGAACAGGCCAGTACGATGAGATTAATTTCCCCAGGCTGCACTGCTAGCATCCGCATTATTCCTCACAGATCTTATGACAGATTCTTCTTGAAGTCTTTGTCACAGAGGACAACGGTTGAAGCAGGCTTGAGGACTACGTGCGGCACAATCCCTCTATGAAGAATTCTATCCTCTCGTAGACCCTACGTCCTCATCTCTGGCACCCTCACCCTATGGAAAATACCATGGTCCTTGGATTGGAATTTTATGGACCTAAGAATAACAGTAGTAGTATCTTATTTTTCAGAATACTATTAAATATTTTATTTAGAATCATTGAATTTTTTTTTTTGAGGAAGATTAGCCCTGAGCTAACATCTGCTGCCAATCCTCCTCTTTTTGCTGAAGAGGACTGGTGCTGAGCTAAAACATCCATGCCCATCTTCCTCTACTTTTTACGTAGGACGCCTACCACAGCATGGCTTGTCAAGTGGTGCCATGTCCACACCCGAGATCTGAACTAGCTAACCCAGGGCTGCCAATCGCTGCGGCACTGGGCGAACCCCAGAATCCTTGAATTTTTGAGCTGAGTTGTGACAGACATCTAGTTTACTAGTTTTCAGTCTTAGCTACATAGTGGAATCACCTGGGGAGCTTCAAAAATCATTGATGTTAATTTAACCCCTCAGATTCTGATTTAATTGGCCTCAGGTGTGGTCTGGGCGCTAGGCTCTTAAAAATATCCCCAGGTGCTGCTAATGTGCCATGGGGGTTAAGGACCTCTGATCTAGTCTAGCTACTCCCCATTCACTTGTAGATGAAGTGAGGCTCGGAGAGTTTGAGCCTTGTTCATAATCAGCAGCTGGTTAATGATAGTTTACGACTTCAATTTAGCCCTGTTTTCCTGACTAACAAGCAGGGCCAGTGACTGAACTTGAGATTTTCACCAGCAGGACTCCCTTAGGCTGTCAGGACACTGGGAAGCACCTGTTCTTGGGACTCCTGGAATGACCACACAAGATGAGCCTCCACTGTTGGATCATGACATCTCTATGAAGTTGTCACCAATTACCCCATCTTATTGATGATGAAATTGGTGCTCAGATAAATTTTCATAAGGTCTCATAGTTCTAGTAGATTCTATGGGAGCTTTTAAATAAAATCCTATTATAATTACCTCCAAAGGACATCCAAATTATTTTGTTTTATTATTAGAAATCATATCCCTTGTCTTAGCACTTAAAACTTAATTGGTTCCCATCCTTGTTTGTAAATTAAATAAAAGGAAACATTCTTAAAATAAAAAGAGAGGGCTCGCCTCGTGGCCAAGTGGTTAAGTTCGAGTGTTGCACTTCAGCGGCCTAGGGTTTCACCAGTTCAGCTCCTGGGCGCTGACCCAGTGCTCTCATCAAGCCATGCTGAGGCGACTTCATGGCACAACTGGAAGGACCCACAACTAAAAACATACAACTATGTACCAGGGCGCTTTGGGGAGAAGAAGGAAAAATAAAAAGAGAAATGTATTATTGTATGAAGGGATAAACAGTTTTACCCTCATGGCCATGTGTGGTTAACAAGGGTTTTTTTGTGCCGATAACTTATTTGTAATGACATCCATATAAGAGGATTTTTCTCATAGTAAAATCTCATAAGAAACATAAAATCTAATGGGAAATATCAAATTAGCATGAGTAAAATATGTGAGATCATGTGTGAAAAGATCATACAGAAATAACTGCATCTGTAAATCCTATTCTGAGAGTGGGAGGTAATTATGGTTTCACTGGGAAGGCTTGTTTGAGTCAGCATTGACTAACCAGTCCACTGGCGTTTGGAATACTGTTGGCAGAATGCCCCTGTCACCACTAGCTCTGTGGCTAGGGCCTGGCACTGAAGAGGAGAGAGAGGGACAGAGGAACAGTGCCTTTGGTTGATGAGACGAGGTGGGTGCACGACAAAGGGCCACTGTTGACTGCTTAATTCAGGGCAGCTCGAGCTCTGACCTCTGAGGAGACACTCACATACATCATACCACTGCTTCCAATATCTTTGCATCATAAACCTAATGATTATTGAAAATGTGCCACTCTGTAGGGGACAACCACTTCCTCAGCTCTCCCGTCTCCTTCCGATCTTTGGCCAAACCCAGAAACTAGAGGGCTTTCTTCTCTTTCAGCCCCCGCAGGAGCCCCTGGCTACCTGCCTGCTGAGGGACGGTCCCTATGCCTGAGGCGTAGGGTAATCGTAATTGGTTGGAATCGTGGAGACCTGACGAACTGCCCACAAAGTCTGCTGCCTCCCTCCTTTGTCTTCCTGTAGTGAAGGTGAGAGGAAAAGGGTATGAGAATTGTCTGTCTCTCTCACTGTTATTAATCTCCAGAATGTAATGAAATGTATTTATACATGGATATACAGACATGTAGATAGATAAATAATAGTTCTCTGTCTCTGTCTCTCTCTCTCTCAGCAAAGGAAAAAAGATTGAAAGGAAATATACCAAATTGGTAAATAGTTGTTGTCTCTGGGCAGTAGATGGTTTTTTTCCCACTTTGTTACTGTGCTTTCTAAATGTTCTATAATGAGCTGTTTTATTGATACTTACAAAAATAAAATATAAAATATCTTCCTGTTAAGTGTAAATCATCTTATGCTTTTGGTCTGTGGCAAACAGTCTAATCAGTTGAAGACTGATTTACCCTAAAACCAAGCAGATGGGTTACTTAAAACCCTATTTCTTCACAGATAAAAATGAAGGATTTGGTTAGCTAAGAAAGCATATTTAGAGAAAACTGGGATGGTTAAAAAGATATTGCTGGCTACAAGAAGGCAGCATAGGGATCCTGGTAGTGATGGAAATGTTCTGTCTCTTGACTATGTTGACGTCAACATCCCAGAAGTGACATAGTGCTATAGTTTTACAAGATGCTATCATCAGAAAAACTGGGTAAACGGTGCATAGGATCTCTCTGTATTATTTCTTACAACTGTATGTGAGTCTACAATTATCTCAAAATGAGAAAGTTTAGCTTTTAAAAATCCCCTAAAAGGTTTTCCTCTGCTGTTTCTTAGGTGAGTGATTGGCAGAAAGGCTTCATCATTATTATCCATCTCAGAGTCATTCTGGAGGTGAATATTTAATATTCTCTCCCTATGATTTTGATGATAAAATTTTTGTTGCCTTGTCTTTTAAAACTTTATGCCACAGAAATACATTTCAAAATACCTGTGAACAACTGTAAAAGTATTCTGTCAAATGAGAACACGTATTGTTGGGAGCTAATGCTCCATGGGCCTCTTGTGTTTCTGCACGTCTTGTGAGTGAGGCGCTGACTGCTCTGTGTTCTGGACTCTCTCTTCAAGGAGGTTTATTTAGTGAACAGCCTTGGAAGAGAGAGTGTCTCCCTTCAGAGCAAAGGACAGGCGTGCTGACTTTCTGGAATAGGAAGGATGAGGGCCTTGTAAGATACCTAATGGGGTTTGAGGAAAGTCCATGGGAATTGGCAGGAAGCATGCTGATGAAATTTTATAGTCAATAAGGTAATAAATAGTCTTCCACTTTATTTCCTATTAATGAGGAGAAACTGGGGAGAGGGGTGCAGATAAGGCTGACCTCATGAAAGACAGCTGCCCAAATGGTGCCCTGGTTGTTGCTAACTCACCTCCAGATGGAGGATCTCCTTGCCAATCTGGCGGTCAGCCTCAGGCCCACCCTACTGTAACCATTAGCATCAAGATTTGTCCCGGGTGGGCAGAAAGGTCTTCCCCCTTCAAATAACAGTTACTGAGATCTGCACCTACACTTAGTATAAAAGGAGGGAAATTTAAGGCAACAATGGGCAGAAACCAGGTAGACCATTAGAACTTCAGCTGGTTTTCATGGGAGATGAGGTACCTCGAGACCTATAATGCTTATTAAGAAAGACTACAAACAACCGGTTATCTATCCAAAGAACCTGAAATCAGCAATTCAAAAAGACCCATGTACCCCTATGTTCACTGCAGCATTATTCACAATAGCAAAGACATGGAAGCAGCCTAAGTGCTCATGAACTGATGAATGGATAAAGAAGATATGGCATATATATACAATGGAATACTACTCACCCATAAAAAAGGATAAAATCATCTCATTCACAACAACATGGACGGACCTTGAGGGTATTATGTTAAGTGAAATAAGCCAGATAGAGAAAGACAATTTCTGTATGACTCCACTCATATGTGGAAGTTAAACACGTGGACAAAGAGAACAGATTAGTGGTTACCAGGGGAAAGGGGGGGTGGGGGTGGGCACATAGGGTGAAGTGGTGCCTCTACAATATGACAAACAATAATGTACAACTAAAATTCCACAAGGTTGTAAACTATCAAAGTCTCAATAAAAAGTTAAAAAAAAAAAGAAAAGAAAAGAAAGACTAGAAACAGCTGTGTGTCTTACAGCCCAACCCCTCCTGCAGTCTATTAGGACAACCTTAGATCCATTTGGAGACAAGAGTAAAAGAACTCAGGGTTTGTTGCAGCAGGTCCTGGCTGCTATAGAGAAGCTTTGGCCATCTCAGAGAGGTTTCCCTGAGACAAACTGACCCTCATAGGAAACCGTAGATGAGGCATTGACCAGCATTTGGGCTCTGACTGCCCTGGATAGGGTTTAAAATGCTGTTGAAGGTGACCAACTGAAGAATGAGAATCTGACTCAGAGAAATTAGACAAATTCTTGTGGTCAGTCCTGCCACCATGGAAAATTCACCTGACCCTGATGTGGAAACAAGACAAGAACATGAGATGTCTGTGTAGTGGGCTAACCATTGTTCTAGATTAAGATGAACTCTTCAAAGAAGGTCACAGCTGTATGAGCCACACTCAAGGTGACAGAGGGTGCAAACCCCATGATCCCAGAAAACAACGCAGCTGTGGCTGTAACTGCAGAGTCAAGAGTTCCCAAGGCTGAAATAAATAGTATCAGTCACGGGGATGTCACCAGCCCCATTGTAGAACACTGTGAGGGCCAAAATCAGTGGGAGTTCAGTGGGTTGAGCAATGAGCTACTGCCATGCTGTTTGAAACTGAAAGTAAATTAAAAGCCTAGTTTAATGGACAGAGCCACTGTATTAGTCTGCTCAGGCTGGCATAACAAAATATCATGGACTGGGTGGCTTAAACTCCAGAAATTGATTTGGTGGCTGAAAGTCCAAGACCAAGGTGCAGCCTAATTCGGTTCCTCTTGAGAGCCCTCTTCCTGGCTTGCAGATGGCTGCCTTCTTACTGTGCCCTCACATGGCAGAGAGAGAGCTCTGGTTTCTCTTCTTGTTATAAGGATACTAATTCCAGAATGGGGGCCCCATCATCATAACTTCATCCAATCCTAGTTACCTCCCAAAGGCCCCACCTCCTAATACCATCACACTGGGGAATAGGGCCCCAATCTATGCATTTTGGAGGACACAAACATTCAGTCCACAAGACAGGCACTCTCTGCCTTCAGGCCCCCGATTCCTCCCTCCTACACTAGTCTAACCTCAATCACCTTAAGGGAAAAATAATTAGAGGTGACGCTGGGTCTCTCTGTCCACAAGAGGGAATCAAAGTCCGTACTCACCTGTCCAAGCATGCTGGAGATTTGGAGGAAAAGAAGGGACTTAAAATTGTATGGCTCTGTTGGATACAGGTGCCCAAGGCAATATCTTATGTGGTCCTGGGGAGAAGGAGGCTCCCAATCAAGTGATGGAATTTAGGAAATTAGGAAGGGAAGCAGAAGTGGTCTTGCACCTGGGTCCTTTGGGCCGATTCAGGGCACTGTTGTTGTGGGTCCACTGCTGTGTGCACAACTGTTATTGATGTTCTACCTACTTGTATTGTGAATGTTCATAAAGTCCCGAGGGAATTCTCCTCCTAGAGAAGAGCCACATTGAGAGATGTGCTGGTGGAATACATACATTGCTCCTCAACTCACCTCCCTGACCCTCCTGCCTGGTTCCACAGAAACAGTATAGAATTCCAGGGGGAGAACAGCCTTGACCAAGAATTTAAAGGCAGCAGAGATTGTAAGAGATGCGGTATCTTAATATAGTAGTCCTGTATGGCCAGTGAAAAAAGCTAAAAGAAGCTGGAGGCTTACAGTAGATTATTGCCAACTGAATTCAGTTACTGATCCCATAGCCCCAGCTGTTCCAGACATTGTGTAACTGAATCCATTACACAGACCAATGGCACTTGGCGTGCTGTCTTGGATGCTGCCAATGCCTTTCTGCCGTGTCACTGGCATCTAAGAGTCAAGAACAATTCCCACTCACATTGCAAGGCCTCCAACATATATTTGCAGTATTCCTTCAGGAGTACCTAAATTTCCCTGCCACTCACCAGTAGTGGGCAGGTCAGAATTTAGTGTGAGCGCCTCTACCTCTAGTGTCCAAAGCTTTCATTATGTAGATGACTTCCTATTGGTTGGCAAGTGAGAAGCATCAGTCTCAGTGACCTTGACTGTGATATTGTCATACCTCTGCCAGCAGGTGAAACTGATAAACCCTGACAAAATCAGGAGCAGATTTACAATGCTGAGTCATCTCGGCAGTTAGGGAAAACTTCTGTCACTTCAGCCTTACCACCAGCACCGTCAAAAAGGACGCCTAGAACCTTCATGGACTCTTTGGGTATTAGAGACAATATGAACCTCAGTGGGTATTCAACTTGTTCCTTTATATCAGGATTCTTGGAGTGGATCCCCAACAAAGAGACTGTATTAGCGCCATCCAGCAAGCTGTGACACACTCTACCTTTGGGGCTCAACAATCCTAATGAACCCTTTGAGCTGTAAGTCTCTGTGACTGATTATTATTGGAGTCTCTGGCAAAGGGAGGCAGCCTCCACCTAGAGTCAGTCCTTGGGGTTTTGGACTTGTTGCTTCCATGACATGGTGACCTGGTATACCCATTTTGAAAAGCAGCTCTTAGCTTGCTTCTAGGCTTTTATTGAAACTGAGTGAGTGATCCATGGAGGCATTCAAGTGACTCTCCATCCTACATTCTCATTTTGTGGTGGATCAACTTTGACTCAATGACTAACAAAGTGGAAAGGGCCCAGTGGGCCTCATTTGTCAAATGGAAATGATACATTCAAGAACCTGGCTCCTGTGACATATTGGCTTTATGTGAAAAAGCTATTTCTTTGGGGAAACCATCCCCATTCTACCACCTGCAGCAAAGCTGCTGGCTAAATGGGGTCCTTGACTCACAGTGGTTCCCCTAAGTGCCTGTATTCACTGATGGTGTCCACTGGGCTGCCCTGTCTGTTCAACTTCAGCACAAGCTTTGCAGAACCAAGAATAGAGGTGGTCATTTTGCTCTGTGGGCAGAATCAAGGACATTTTCATAACTCAGGTCAGTATTCCTCTTGATGAAGAAGGTTATATTTTTACTAACTCTTTGGCTGTTGTCAATGGTCTAGATGCACTTTGAAAGCTACAGATTGGCATTTTAAAGACATCTATCTTTGGGGCTGTGAACTGTGGAAACAAATTGTGGCTGCTGATTGAACCATCTGGGTCATTCACATAGATACCCACACTAAGGGCCCATTCTCTGATAAGACCAACTGGAATCAAGCTGCCTATTGAGTCTGCACCTTCCAGATTGCCACCAGCACTGCCTGGATCCATCATCATATTGACATGGCAGCACATCCACCATCAGAGACGTGGTACAAAGTAGAGGATTCTGTGTCTGATGCAGAGGTCACACTGCATGTTAGGCTTGGGATTCCTGGCATAAGTTGACCCATTTGTATTGTGGTGAGTAAGGCCACATTGCACGGGTTGTTACCTCTGTAAGCTCCTGGCAGATTGAATCAACTGAACCTTTGATCTTTCTAGAGGCTGCTGGTGATGCCTCACCGTTATTGACACTGTTATAGTTTACAGTGTTGCTGTTGTAGTCTGAACAGTTGAGTCTGCCCACATCATTATGGCCCTTGAAACTTATCTGTGGCAAGCTTTTGTCTTTCTAGATGATTTAAGTCTGACAACGGTGCACCTTCTATCACAACAGCTGTTCAAAAAGTGCTGATAGTTAAGGTATTCAGTGGACCTTCCATGCTCCCTACAATCCATAGGCATCTGATATTTTTGACTGTTGGAATGGCCTCCACAACACTCAATTCAACAAGATTTCTGAGTCAATCTCCCTCACTTCATCCAGGTTCCCACACCTATCTAAGGCAATATGGTCACTGAATTGGCTATGCCCTAAAAGTGATCATCTCCTCTTGATGGCTTCCTAAGTAATATCATGACAAAAGTAGAGGGAAGATTTTTTTTTTAGTGAGGAAGATTGGCCCTGAGCTAACATCTGTGCCAATCCTCTTCCATTTTGTTGTGAGAAGCTGCCTCAGCATGGCTTGTTGAGCAGTATGTAGGTCCACACCCAGGATCCAAACCCACAAAACCTGGGCTGCCAAAGCAGAGTGTATGAACTTAACCACCATACCACCAGGCTAGCCCAAGGAAGATCTTTTTTAGAAATTCAGGATTCTGCCCTAACAATTCTTGGACGTGGTGTGTCTTTCTTTCCCCTAAGAGCAACCCTAGCTTGGCCTGGTTTGTGGCAGCCTGTCCAAAATGGAATCTTAGGAATTCAAATTTACTTCTGGTTCAGATACCTGGATTCTCTTGTTGGATGAACATGTCCTAGATCATCAGGATAATGGCCACTTGTTGAGTATACTGCTCAACCTATGTGGGCCGAAATGGAGGATATAATGGGTCTCTATAAGTTTTATAAAAATACCCCTGTCCCTCTTGCGCCTAAGCTGTCAAGACAAAAGGTCTGGGTGCAAATATTGATGATAAGAAAAAAGTTACAGCTACTGGAATTTGTGGTGGTGGAACCTGGGAAGGGAATACCTCAGACACTGGAAAATATGAGGGAGGGAAAGAATCCTGAAGCATTCCCCATGAAAGAAAGTGCTTGTTGCATTAAACACCTTTCCTTTAGCTGGCTGCTGGGTCTGCCATCCCCTGCCAGACAACTCTGACCAGAATTTGATTTCCATTCCCCTTAATCTTACCAAGACGTTTAACGGAAGCAGCAGGCAATAGGCCCAGTTCTTGCAACACACTTGTCAAGACTCTAGATGTCTTCACACTCTCCTTCTTTTGAGGCATCACTCAATCATTCCATGTAGTAAACATATGCCACCTACTGGTAGGATGGACAAAAGGACAGGTTGCACTGATTGCTGTAAGGCAGTCTTCCCAAAAATAAGGATTAGACTCAATTATTCTACTGCACTGGCCTGCCCCAGTGCCTACCAGCCAGCCAGGAGATCATGTTTGAGGTACTTTCAACTGTGGTACCCAACTGATGTCTGACTTGAGTGGCAGCAGCAAGTGTAAACAATATTTTCTTTCTAGGGTACCATGTATATTCCAGAGACTGTAATTCTTATGTGGAAGCCAGGCATTAACTTGCCTCACTCCTGGAAACATAGTGACATGCATATTTGGAATAGTCATAAAGATCTTCAAGTATTTATGGAAACAAAACTTCAGCCCTGGAAGGTAGTCAGATAACTTCAACTCACTGGCCAGGATTGTTAGGAATGATAGAATTGCCCAAGACTTCCACTTTGTGCAATTGGTAATACATCTGGCTGTACTTGGAGTAACGCCTCAAGCCAAGCAGACAAGTCATAAGAGAAAGAGTAAGCCACCTGGATTTCTGAGGTAAACCCTGATAGTTTATAAGATTTGTTCAACTTGGGCCTTGGACTCTGGGGAGGATGGTTGAGACTGACTCTGTAAATTAGCCTCATCTTGGTGCTTGGAGTCCTGCTAATAGTAGCTTTAATTAAATGCTGTAAGAAAAAGTTGAGTGGATTTGGTCTTAGCCTCCGTCAGTCAGATGAATCAGCATGACTGACAAAGTGGTGTATTCATGTGAAAATTTACTAGAAGCTGAGAAGTTTGGGTTGAATGGTGGCCCCCAAAAGATATGTCCATGTCTTAGCCCGCAGAACCTATAAATGTGACCTTATTTAGAAAAATGGTGTTTATGGATTAATTAAATGAAGAGTCTTGAGATGAGATCATCCTAAATTATCCAGGTAGGCCCTAAATCCAATGAGAAGTGTCTTTATAAGACATACACAGGGGAGAGACACAGGAGAGGAAAGGGGAAGGCCACGCAAAGGCAGAGATGGGAGCGATGGAGGGATGTAGCCACAAGCTAAGGTACGCCTTCCAGCCACCGGAAACTGGAAGAGGCAAGGAAGGATTTTCCCCTAGAGCCTTTGGAGGGAACATGGCTGTGCCAACAGCTTGATTTCAGACCCCTGGCCTCTGCAGAAGAATCAATTTATGTCGTTTTAAGCCACCTAGTTTTTGTGGTCATTTGTTAGGGCACTCTCGAGAAACTGATACAACAGCGTTGAAATGAAGGTTGGATATTTGGGGGAGAAATTTGTCCCTAAGTATCTCATTTTTCTGTATGTCTTTCAAGCAAGGCACTGACTTGGCCTTACATTATCTTTTCAAGGATTTTTCTTTAAGGAACAGCCTTGGAAGATACAGTGTCTCCCTTCAGAGCAAATGGCAGGTAGGATTATTGCCCCTTATAAAAGCTTTGGGTTTCCTAAACTCTGGTTTCTCCCCTGCAATGCATCCACTGTGTGTTCAGGTGTGAGCTGGCCCTCTTCACATCACCTGTGGGAACTGGGGCTTTGGGGACTGGTGCAAAATGCTGATATTTTGGCTACAGCTATGACTGTGAGTAACAAATTGTCTGCTGTCTCTAACCCCAGGAGTCTCACACCTTCTGGCAGCATCCAGGACACTGAGGCAAATTCACTTGTCAGTTTGAATGTAGGTTACATCTCAGCCTCTTCACAGTTATTGACAGATATTATTCTTAAATCTTCTGTAATGAAGCTGTGAGTACCACTTTAGCTCTCTCCCCACCCTCTGTAAATGCCTAATTTAATCTATCCCCTCCCTCCCAATTCTCTAAAAGTATGTGAACATTATTGGTCAAAGAAGCAGATAAATTGTAAAAAGATTGATTATACCATTTCACATTTTCATCAGTTAAGGAAGGGAAGTAAATAAGAGGGAAATTTTTGCTTCTGAAAATTTGCAAAGTCAAGGAGTGGAGACACTGATGAACATAGGAATATGAACAAATTTTATCTTTACAAAGTTAGATAGAGTCAAGAAGGCTTTAGTTAGACTAGATCATCTCAACTTGTCACCTCAAATTAGATGAAGAAAAGTTGACAACTTTTCTTCAGGCAAGAGACACATATTCCGCTCCCAATGCCCCCACCAGCCCCAGAGAGCTGAGATAAGGAATCGTATTGGTGCACGTTGAACTTCATGAAATGACTAATTGGTGCCATTCATGGTTAAATGTTGCGAATGCATCATATCAACAATCCTGTCATCATTCAGAACTAGGCAGGAGAAAGGCTTAGGAAGAATGCTTTAGTTCACAAGCCCGAGCTGGTCAGGGCAGGCTGGAGGCAGTCAGGAAACCGTTTCAGCTTGTCTCCAGCACCGCCTACTCCTTTTCTCCTTTTAGCACCTTTCACCAGGATCTGCACGCTATCTCCCAGCTGCGGCTGGCTGTCATCAGCGGTGCCAAAGCTCTGGTCCTCCCCCAATCCCTAACATACCATCAAAACATACCTGTCGAAGAATTTCCACACTGTACCTGTTGCTGACTAACAGCGCCCCACTCATCCTTCCTTGCTTTCCAATTAAATCACTCATGGAGAGCCCCAGAAGACCCAAGTAAGTAACGTTATAGACCGAAAACCATACGCCAACACCTGGGAAACTGTATCTTTGGTGGGTTGAATTGAGAAACACATTTCTATGTGGTGTACATGCTGCCTTTTACTTTGAAGAAAGTGGGGAGGGGCCTAAAGAAGTGGAGAAGGTTCAGATCTTGCTATAATCTTACTCTAGCTAGTGTAGTGAGGATGTGAAAACCAGAGGGCTGACAGCTACTCCATACTGTAGAACTCTCTTTCCAGCCATGCAAACTGTGCCAGCTGCCTGCAGGACTCCACTCTCGACACATTCATGCTGTAACTTCCACTCCCTGTATGGAATGTGGCTGAGGGTGGAGGGTGTGGTACACTGGGGCCTCTGGAAAGGCTCAAAGGCAATGGAGGCAGGCCAAGGGAATGGAGCCCGTTTGTTAATTCCTCCCAGAACAGAAAGACAAATCAACCACTCTCAACCAACACCAAAATGGAAGGAGTAATCATGGTATTTATCAAGACTCTTTCAGTCATAAGGGACACAAACCCAAATCAAACAAGTTCAATTAAAAATGGATTTATTGACTCACGTAAAGTCCAGGAGTAGAGTATATATCAAAGGCTCAAGAAACCCCAATGATGTCAGGAAGTATCCCCTCTCTGTTTCTGTGTCTCTGCCTCTCTCTCTCTCCTCTGCTTTTCTCTCTCACCTTCCTTCTCCTCCACTGCATACGGATGTCTTCCCCAGTGTGTGGGAGTCAGAGAGCTCCAGGCTTCTATAATCCCTGCTCAGCAATTCTAGAGGAGAGGGAGTGGTTCCCTTCAAGTGCTCATATTTAAATCCAAGACAAGGACTCTCAGTTCCAGCTTAGGTCACATACCTATTTGGGGACCACTTTCTGGACTGGGCAGGCCTGGGTCACATGCCCAGTCTTGTGCAGTGACAGCCTCACCAGCGCTACACGGAATGAGGAAGGCCAAGCTCCCCAAAGAATGGCCAGTTCTTTTGAGAAGGGGAGAATGAGAGTGTGGGGTGGAGATCCTCGCCAGATCCTACACGCTTCCAAAGGCTTATTAAGACGGAGCTCTGATATGGCTGTGAAGAAGCTGGGTGCCTCCATATCTAGGCATACGGTAGCTTAGGGAGTGCGCCACTTAATTAATCACACAGCTGGCCTGGGTTAGTCTGCCCATCTCTGGAGTTTTGGCCAATTTCTGATCACTAGTGTCTGGGGTAAGCACTTTACAAGGACAGATCTGCTGTCAATAACGCTGGGTCACGTGGAACTGAGTCCCTTATAAGCTTCAAGGAGGCCAGGGCCCTCTAAATACTGCTGGCTATTGATTTCTATACCTTATGCCACACCTGTTGGCAGTCATTAAGATAGGGGCAGCAAATAGTGGCATTCATTCTGCCACTCCCCACTCCCACGCCCCTAGCAGATATAACTAATTAATCAGAGCACTCTTTCCCACTGAGCCAGAAAGGGCCTCAGAATCATTCTCAACAAAGTTCTACAGGCAGTCACTCCCCAGTATGTGACTTGGCGTATTTGTTATCCCTGTCGTGTGCTATCACAAGCCAACTAACCAATGACCTTTTTATCATGCCTTGACCAATCAGCAGAGGGAGGACCCACATGACATTTCCAATGGTAAATAGCATATAGACTACACCAGACTGAAAAAGCAGTGAGGGCCTGAGCTCCTTGGGGGACGTGGCAAGTGCTGCGCATTGTGAAAAAGCCTCTCTTATTAAGGCATTGTGTGAAAAATGCGTCCTAGAATGATGTGTAACTTTTCAGGCACAACAGTGTTATTCAACATAATAGACATCCAGTAGATATCCAGATATTTTCCAACAGTCAATGTACGTATGATCTTTCCAGATTTCCTTACTTTAGGATAAATGAACTGAAATAGCAACAATATAGGAGCCATAAAAATCTTAAAAAGTATGAAGAGCATGGCCCTGAAGATGCAGAGCAAATTCGTACTTTTAAAGAAGATTTACTATAGGAAAAATGGAAGTCAACCTTGGAAAGGAGCCTCTTTGTGATCTCAAACAGTACAAAGAAACACTAACTTCACAAAATGATGGGCAAGATACTAAAAATCAACAGATAAGGATGGGGGTTGAGACAAAAATAGAGTTGGATGAAAAGGATAAAACAAAAGTAAACCGTAACAAAACTACTTATGAAGGCAATATAGAGCAGAATTGACAGTGCAGAAAACAGAATTTGAAACATAAAAGACAAATTTAAGAATCCTTCCAAAACACAAAGGTATAGGATGAAGGACACAGATGATTTGAACAAAACAATTAACAAACTTCAGCTAATGGATGTATGTACAAACCTGCACTAGGCCCAGATAGTTTTATAAATGAGTTCTACCAAACATTTAAGAATACACTGCTTTGGAGAATAGAAAAAAGAGACAGTTTCTCCAACTCTGAGACTAGAAAGATTCTCCATATCAAAACCAGACAAGAACAGGAAGAGAAAACAAAATTATAGGTCAAATTTACTAATAAACACAGATTTTTAAAATTCTCAATAAAATGTTAATAAATCAAATATAGTGATGTATAAAACAATACCACATCATGACTAATGCAAGGATGCAGGATGTTTTAACATTAGGAAATCTAACATAATTCAACATGTTAGTAGATTAAAGAAGATAAACCATCTCAGCAAAGCAGAAAATGCACTGGATAAAATTCCGTGTTCCTAATTTATAAAAAGAGAAATGCAGTAAACTAAGACTAGAAGGGAATTTCCTTAAAATAATCAAAACCATCAGTCAAAAGTCTACATCACACATGATACTTAATGTTGAAAGTAAATCCTTCCTTTTAAAAATCAGGTACAAAAATGCCAACTATCAACACATCTATTCACACTGCACTGGAGGTCTCAGCTGCACCATCGGAGGAGGGAAACAATAGAAGGGAGAAGGCCCAGAAAGGAAGAAGCCAAACTGTCATTACTCACAGATAACATTAGTTTCCAGATTATTTCTAGTTATAAATCCAAGAGAATCTACAGAAAAAAATATTAAAATGTATTAAGCACATTATGTGTTATATATCAGAATGTGCATGTATGGTTAGTGAATAATATTGAATGCCCACCCTCTGCCAGGTACATACTGTGCTACATGTGGAATATGGAGCGATAAACAAAGGGGATTTGGACGCTGCCGTCACAGCTTACAAGGAGTGAAGGAGATAGGCAGTTAAACAACAAGATAATAATATAGTGAGATAAGTGTCATGATAGGGGGAGAATTTGAGATTATAGCAGAAGCCTCTAATCCCATGCAAAGAGAGAAAGGGAGTCAAATACCTCTTCCCAAAGGAGCTGAAATGAGAGTTGAGGTTTGAAAGCTGAAAATCAGTCAGGCAAAGAGCCTGGGAAGAGTGTTCCAGCCTATAGAGTGCCGTTCAGAGGTGTGAGAGCAGAGCATGGTAAAAAGGTCTGGGTGGCTGGAGGTGGGGAGACCGAGGTGAGGTGGGAGCTGTGAGGGGAAGGGCCTTGGAAGCCGGGGTAAGTAGCTTGAGCATTATCCTAAGGGCAAGAGAAGCCATCCAAGGCTTTCAATCAGTTTGCATTTTAGAAAAACTACTCTGGCTGCAGTGTGGTGAGTGAATAGAGAGAGGGTGTGCCAGACTGAAGCTAAGGAGACTGGTTGGGGGAAGTTGCAATAATCCAGGCAAGAGATGATGGGAGTCTATACGAGGGTAGAGGCTGGGTGGAACTGGATAGATTTGGCATGTATTCTGCAGACAGGGTCATAGGACGGGGAGACTGGTCAGATGCACTGTGTGAGGGAAGGGTGACATTCAAGTTCCTTGCTGGGGTACACTGAAGACTGGAAGGAAATGCACCAAAATGTTAAAATTATCTATTAGTTGTGAAGTTATGGATGACTTTTGTCTTCTTCTTTATATTCCTTATTTCCCAGTTTTAAATTAGTTATAAAAATTACAAAGTATTTATTACCTTCATAATCAAGAGAAGGTTACGAATAACTATATTCTTGTTCCTAACATCTACTCCTTAAGACTCAGCCCTCTACTAGGAAACTGTTATAAGGCACACAAACAGAATAATGGGTTGGCCATGTGCTATTCCCCCATGTAAAATATTTTGCTTTTTATTGGAGGTTTCTGATGGCAATTTGTAAATCCTGAAGGGCTGTGTGGTTTGGAAGCTAGAAAGTTGTGTGAGAAAGTGGGAAAAGCCCAAGTTTTACAGAAACAGGGACCTCTACTGCTTACAGCTTAGTGGTTTTGGGAAAGTTACCTAACCTCTCTGGATAAACGATTCATCACATTTTCAGTATCAAGTGTAATAACGTGTGAAAGCACTTGTCAAACACTCTACAGATGTTAGTAGTTATGTGGCATTGCCTACAGATAAAGTTCAAACTCCTTTCCTGGGACTTAGGTCCCTGACAACTTTTCTGAAATTAACCCTCCAATTGTATCCTCTCACACTTCACTCTTCTGTTAAGTACTCCCTATAACTATGCTTCACTTTCCCAACCCCTGTACATTTGATTATTGGCAAAGACTGAGGTGGTGGTGCCCATATTTTCAAGATGATGCCATATAGTTTAAGTGACTGTTTGTCCTGGTTTGCCTATTGTCCCAGCATTTCATGCATTTTACACTTATCCTGAATAACTGTGCTCAGCTTTAGGAACTTCAGACCTACCTGGTCTGCTAAATCCCAGTAGACTTGGGATTCCATCCCATGGGGCTCAGACTTTGAACAAAGGATCTCTCTCTCTGAACTTCAGTTTACTCATCTGTAAATTGGAAGCAATAATACACACTTTATGGTGCTTAGAAATCATATCCATAAGGTGGCCCGCACTTAGCAGGTGCTCAAGAAATCAGTACCATTATTCCAGAGGTGCTGCAGTCGTTAATCTGGTGATTTTATATTTTCCAAAAACAAGCAAAAATACATTATTGTCATCAATATGACCAGCTTTATGGTGAAGGAGGAATATAGATTTATATTTAAAATAATGCTATACAAATTTTTATACAATGTACAATTTTCTGTGCCCATTCTATGCAATTCTTTCACAAATTCACTAGACTTAACCCAAGTAAAGTCCCACTATTCAATCAAGACAAGAAGTCCCCCAAATCTTCAGCACCTATTGAATAAGTTATCAAAGAGAAAACTTCATGCTTTCAACCGTTAATCCTCTCAACCATTTTGTAGTTCAAACCAGGTTTTTAGATGTGACGGATAGAACTCGGCAAAGCCAGCGGGGAGGAAAGGTGAGTGTTAACAACCAGAGGAAAATCTATCCATCAACCTTCATCCCTTCCTGACGTAGGATGACGTACACTTTCAATTAACATGTCCCCTGGGGAGCATAGAATAAAAAAGAACCATGCACTGTGTAAATAAATACAAAATGCTTCTTTAAGGTAATATTAAAACTGCTTTACCCTTTCAAACATCTAGACTGGGAGCTATGTCTCAGAAATTTTGGAAGCTACTTCCTCTTTTGGGATGAGAAAGTGTCAGCAGCAGCAGCTGCGAGTGCCTCAAAGGGCTGAGCTGAGATGAGGCCCAGGGATGCCTCCCTCTGCACCAGTCCGCCAGCAGGGGGACCAAGGCCCAGGGGCGCTGACGGACGCTTAGCAGTGGGCAAGGTCCTGGGCTGGGCTTCTGCCGCAACATGACATTTTTCAATTGGCCTTTGGGGGAAACAAGCATTTCTTTGCTCTTTTCTCAGACCAGGGAAGCAAAATTCCATTGTCCATTGTCCCTAAACTTCCGGCAAGAAGTGGTGTCCTGCGGGCATTCATGCAGTCTGCCTTGTGGGGACATTCAGCCAGGAAGCAGGTCCACAGACAGGACAGAACTGCACAGGCACATATGATGTGAGGAAACCCAAAAGAATCAGTCAGCAAAGACATGATCTTTCTTGCATAAGCAGCAATATTCCTTTGGATTTCCTTTCCTAGAGATGATTTAGCCTCATCTCGTGGCAAAATAATTCCTTTTCTCTGTCTTTGCTTGGGCAGCCCTGTGAAAATAAGTCAAACTAAGCTATTGATATGGCCACATTAATCTTATTCTCATTTTTTCCTGAAAGCTATAGGTTGTCTTGCCTATAATCAACTTGGGTAATTTCAAGAAATTATCCCACTTTTAATTTCTTTTTCTACTTTCTGATATCTTCCTTTGACATTTAAGGAAATAATTTATTTACAAACAGGAAAGTTTTGGAGATGGATTTTTTCCCAGGAGGGAAATTTCCAGAATAGGCTGTAAATTAAGATAATCAGAAGCACTGTTTCCCAGAAATGAATCTCAGGATTTTAAATGTTTGGAGGACTTTATATAGAACTTTTAAGACCCTCCAAACTATGTCTTCATCACACTTCTATTTTTATGGTTGGAAGGGTGAAGACACTTGTCTATAAAGAATGAAATGGGATCTCTGAGAATTAGATGTCAGTGGGTCTGCAGAAGAGCATACTGTAGCAGAAACACGAGCACAGTAGTCACACGTTCGGGCTATGAGTCCGCGGGTGTTTGGCTACAATTCAAGTGAGCATATCGCTGGCCTGGAGCCAGAATCAGGATCTGCAGAAACCATTTGCACTTTGGACTGCCTGGAAAGTGCCAGTGGATTTTGAAGCATGCACCCACAGGTGACCTGTGTAGGGCTCACGTACGTTCTATTTGAACTCCAGAGCCACGTGTCCTGTCTTTTCCTACTCAGTGATTTGGGCATATTCCCATTTCTGTGCTTTAGTTTTTAACAGAAGAATTGGCACAATACATATATTCCTACACTTCACTGCAAGAGAGGCATTTGCATGGATTTTATTAATTTATGAGCTGAAAAACCATATAAACTGTTTATAGTTCCTTGGGTGAGACATGAAGTCCAGAATTGACATTTTACATGCATCAGAGGACTGAGGAGCGAGTCCTTCGGTTTTGACATCGCTTTGTTTTACCACATTATGAAGGGACAAGGGGGCAGGATGTTCAAAAAACACAGGCTTTAGAGATGAAAACAGCCCTACTGTGTATCAATGGTGTGCTGTCTTGTAAGCAATTTCTTTATGCTCACCTGTTTATTGGGGATAATAACACGGAATCTCCTTAGGTTGCTGTAAGCATCACCCAGTAGCGATACCTGGCCTGTCGTGGGCAGTCAGTAAAGATTAGGTTCCTTTTGTTACCCTAAGCTTTGACTCGACAGCTCTGGAAGATGTTATTCCAGCCTATTTGTTAAACCTAAATAAAAATCAAATGATCTTTGAACACCAGAAGTGCACAAGAGCACAAACATAATCCTCAACAGGTGCTCAGTACTGTCAGGTATACTGAGAAATATTTTAAAAGTATAAAATATATAAATAACACTTACAACTCAAGAAAAAGACACCCAATTATCCTGAATGGATACAGAACTATACATCAACAACAAAAAGAAAAACAACCCAATTTAAAAATCGGCGAAAGATCTGAATAGACATTTCTCCAAAGAAGATGGCCAATAAGCACATGAAAAAATGCTCACCTCCAATGGCCATCAGGGAAATGCAAACCCAAATCACAGTGAGATACCACTTCACATCCACTAGTATGGCTATAACTGAAAAAACAGGCAATAACAAGTGTTGGAGAGGATGTGGATAAATTGGTACCCTTACATCCTGCTGATGGGAATGTAACATGATGCAGGTACTTGGGAAAACAGTATGGCATTTCCTCAAAAGGTTAAAGATGGAGTTACCGTATGACTCAGCAATCCGACACCCAGGTATACACTTAAGAGAAATGAAAACATGTCCACACAAAAATTTGTACATGAATCTTCATAGCAGCATTATTCATAACAGTCAAAAGTGGAAACAACCCAAATGCCCATCAACTGATGAATGGATAAACAAAATGTGGTATACCATTATAATGGAATATTACTTTGCAATAAAAAGGCATGAAGTACTGATACATGCTACAACATGGACAAACCTTATACTGAGTGAAAACATTATACTAAGTGAAAGAAAAATCGCATATTGTACCATTCCATTTATACAAAATGTCCAGAATACATTAATCTATAAAGACAGAAAGTAGATTAGTGGTCGGCTAGGGAAGAGTTGAGGAGGGTTCTTGGGGAGTGTTTTGGTTTCCTAGAGCTGCCATAACAAAGAACCACAAACTGGGTGGCTTAAACAGAAATTTATTCTCTCACAGTTCTGCAAGTTAGAAGTCCCAAATCAGTGTGGTCAGGGCCATGCTCCCTCCAAAGGACCTAGGGAAGAATCCTTCCTGACCTCGTCTAACTTCTGGTTGTCTGCAATCCTTGGCTTTTCTTGGTTTGTAGAAGCATCATTCCAGTCTGTCTCGTCTTCACGTGGTCTTCTCCCCAGTGGGTCTGTGTCTCTTCGTCCAAGCTTCCCCCTTCTTATAAGGTCACCAGTCATATTGGATTTAGGACCCACACTAATCCAGTACAACCTCATCTGAACTTGATCACATCTGCAAAGACCCTGTTTCCATATTGGGTCACATTCACAGGTTCTGGGGATTAGGATTTGAACATATCTCTGGGGAACCCAATTCAACCCACAACGTGGAGAAATGGGGAGTGACTGCTAATGGGTACAGTGTTTCTTTTTGGGATAATGAAGATGTTCTAAAATTGATTGTGATGATGGTTGCCCAATTGTATGAATATACTGAAACCCATTGAATTGTACACTTTAAATAGGTAATTGTATGGTATGTGAGTTATATCTCAATAAAGCCGTGTTCATGTGAAACAAGGAAAGAGCACAAGTCCCTGTAGAATGAAACGTCTAGTCACGCAATAGGATAATAGATATAGCAGATTCTTAGAAGAGGAGATGAATGAGAACAGCATAAATCCCAGAAAATTTCACAGATGAGGTGGGATTCAAATAGAACCCTGAAATATGAGTAGAATTTAAAATTACTTCTCTGGAGATTTAGAATGGCTTGAAATTCTCTCACCACCCCGCGCTCTTTTTGTCTCGAGGCCTTTACGCACGCGATCACCTCTGCCCTAAACAGTCTCTCTTCCCACCCGCTCTCGCTCCATGGGGCGACCTCTGGCTTCTGCGCGGCGGCGGGGGGGCGAAGTTCTTCCGCGGTGCTCAAATTGCCTGGTTGGCTGAGTGGGATGGACTTTTGGGGAGGGAGGACTTTGCTAAAACAGAGACTTCACGTGAATCACTCATCCTCGGGGAGACGGTTTGCCGGTCTTTTAGATACTCCTCTGGGAAGCGTCAGAGAGACCGAAATCCTCTCTGCCACTGGCAGTAAGGAGGGACAAGTGGGAGGACAGGCCGGTGGGGAGAGGAGAGGAGAGGAAATGCAGGAACCCCAGAGACCCGCGTGGTTTTTGGAGGACCCTCCGATTGCTCCTGTGTGGACTGAAAGGGATTCATTTCCCTGGGGAGAGTGAAGACTCGTTCTTGCATCATTTTCTGGACTCGATCTAGCTAATAGATGATTTTCTTTCTGGCGTCGGCCTGTTCCTCCCGGCAGAGCCAGATGCCTGCCGTGGGGGCAAGTGAGAGGTTCCGCCTGTTTACCTGTCTACCTGTCTGCATTTCCCTCTAGACCACAAGCAACTGAGGGCAGGAACTCAGGCTTGTCCCTTACGGTGTCTCCCTGACAAAGCGCAGCCCCTGGAATAGTGGCTCTCCGTAAATATTTTATTGAATGAATATATTATTCATTTTTTTTCTACCTCTTAGGCACTGTGTTTTGTTTGTTTGTTTTACTTAATTCACTCAATGCTGTTTTAATTTCTGAAGAAAAAGTAATAGATACTTACTGGAGAACATTTTTTTTTTTTTTTTTTTTTTTTTTTTTTTTTTTTTAAAATTTACCTATCTTTTTTTTTTTTTTTTTTTTTTTTTTTATTTTTTCCTTTTTCTCCCCAAAGCCCCCCCGGTACATAGTTGTGTATTCTTCGTTGTGGGTTCTTCTACTTGTGGCATGTGGGACGCTGCCTCAGCGTGGTCTGATGAGCAGTGCCATGTCCGCGCCCAGGATTCGAACTAACGAAACACTGGGCCGCGTGCAGCGGAGCGCGCGAACTTAACCACTCGGCCACGGGGCCAGCCCCTTACTGGAGAACATTTTGAACATAAATCCTGATACAGAACAATTTTCGTACATTTTTTCATACATTGTACAAAGGTCAAGCAAAAATTAAAATACATTAATAATTATTTTAAGGGATGCTGCAACATTACCTGAAGGCCATTGCCATCATATTATGTAGGATATTTTTTATGTCGTACCATTTGTCTAAATTCTCTTCTCTTCCAAGAAAAATATGGGGTATTTTAAAACAACGTATAAAAATGGGCGATTGACTCTGAAAGTTAACTGAGCATTGGGATACCTGCGATGTTTGTGTAAAATGCAAATTCCTGAGTCCCACTTCTGGAGATTCTGATTAATGTCTGCTGAGAGGCCCTGGAATCAGCATTTTAGCAAACACCTACACTGATTCTGATGCAGGCCGTTCTCAGACCACATATTGAGAAATATTGCCATAGAATCCCCAAACTGAAAATCAGGATCAAAGAGGAGAAAACATATAAAAATAGTAACTGGAGGGCTCAATACAGTGTCTCTAATATAGCTTATTTTGAGCTTTTCGGCAACTTTTTCAAAGAAGGAAAGAGATGATCATTTACATGGCTCTCATTAATGGAAAAGTGAAAGTGTACTATTTCTCAGGAGAAAAGTGTTCTCCTAACACTAGATTTTACAAAATATTTTTTATGAGTGGTCTTTACAGATGAGGCGCCCGGGTTTACTCATAGGGTGCTGGCAAGGCCGTGCGCAGAAAGGGGTGTTTGCGGAGTGGGAGGTTGTTACCAGTGGCTCCGTTCTCAGGAACGTGGCACTAGGAGCAACAACAAAGCCAAATGCAGATAAGGTCTGTTCAACAAATATTTATTTGCCATTTCCTATGTGCCAGAAACTCTACTAAAAGCTGGTGAAACAGAGAGTAAGATAGAGCCCTGCTCCTGAGAGGCTGATGGCCAAGTGACACAGGAGCTGGCAGAGAAGCCAAAGGTTGTGAGCTGAGCAGGCAGCTGACTGACAAGTGGGCAGAGTTCAAGTCTAGGAAGTGGGTTAGAGACTGTACCGGAGCGTCACGTGACATGGGAGCTGGAAGTGCCGAGTGGGTTGGACAGAGGCAGGAAACTGCACCTTTCAGTAGGGTGGGCTTTTCAAGGGGGTCTTAGCTCAGCTCACAGAATTATGGGCCTGGCCCAACAGGAGCCCCAGCAGGCCAGAAAGGGCACCCTAAGTGATGATGTCCAGCATAAGTGGTCTTCCACATTAAAGAGTTAGGTTCCAGATTAGGGTGTAAGAAAAATTACATTTAATCAAAATTACTCTGGCAAAATTCCTTATAAGGTCCATAAAATAAAGAGTACCTATATATGACATATGTAGAACTATGCAGTATGTAATAAATAGAACATATGCAGAATGTAATTTTTACTTAAGTTACATCATTTAAATAATTTCCCTCTTCCTACCCACTTTCCAAGCATAAATGGCTGCTTCACATAAGTCAAAATCATGTATAATGAGATGCTACTGAAATGGATAATGTCCTTAATAGGATTTTTCTTTTTTTGCAACAAATACAAAAGCAGATTTCATACAAGTGGTAGTTACAGCCTCTTCACCAAAACCTGAATGCTAAACATTAAAGTATAACTCAGTCAAGATGATTCTAGTATGAAGCACTGAGTTAATGGGGTCTACAATATCATGTTCGGTGGTTGACTTGAATTAAGGTAGAATTTAGAAAGCCTAGAATTACTGGATTCTAGGTACTTCATCCCTATGACATTCCCCAAATACTGCCCCTCTACAGGGCTCTTTGTAAGAGTTGGGTGGTGAATAGCTTAATCATTTGCTGACTGGTAAGGGCTGCAGTGCTGGTCCTTTTTATTTCTGATTCAGGTCAGTTCCTTTAGGAAAACAAAGGAGGAGATTGTAGAGATGACACTCAAATATGAAAGTTGTGGAGCCTAACCAATGTTTTTCCAGAGTAGAAGGCTATGCCACATTTCCAAAGAGGGTGACCACACAAATATAGATTTCTCTTAGGAACAGCTCTGGAGCCCACCTTAGTACTTAAATGCATGAGCTCCTCCTCATAAAGTGAGGCAGAAATAGTTTTGGTCTGAAAAAGTTTTCAGAGCAAAGGCTACCGGTTGCCCACTGTGGACACAGAAAACCTTCGGGAATGGATTGTCTGCTATTACCATGGCATATCTCATATAGCTGTTAGAATAAGTTAGTCCTAAAACGTATTAGGTTTCTGACCTCAGTCTGTCTCCAACTTGCTTTCATTTCATGGATGGGTTTTGCCCTCATGTCCACACTCTCCCTGACGCCTGAACCTCGTCAGCCCTTGTGTTAGGGTCCTCCCTTTTCAGTGTTGACAGCTCATAGACCTCACTTTGCTCAACAGCAGAGATAGGCTAGCCCCTTTAAAGCTAACCACCTATGAATGGAATTCCAACTCAGCATTGTCCCAGAGAGTGTGAATTACAGAATATAAGTCTCAGAGATACTTTAAGCCATCATAGAACAATTCTGTTACTTTCATACTTCTTAATACAAATTTTCCATGTGCAACATTATCTTGCCCTGACAAATAAAGAGTACCTGTTAATTATGATTTGGCTTTTATATGAGAGGTTTACTTAATTATTTACATTTGAGGAGATTATGGTCTCCATTTACTTTCATGCTTGCATGGTTTTACCAAGTTTGAAATACACATACAAGTTGGCTGGCTTTGAAATCAATCTCCTGGGCCAACTTAATCGTTTGGATTTCTATGGCACCTGCTTTGAGGTACTCTTGGGTCTTTAGTGACAAGGCTCCTGTGGCAGGCTTAAAGTAGAGCCTTTCTTGGCACATAATCTAATTCATAAATGAAACTAGTCCATCCCAACAGGGGTAGGTCCAGTCAGAGGTGATGTGGGTGGTTCTAAAGCTATAAGCATTTTTCCAAGACGTCATTACTTGTTTCAAAGTCTTCGTAAAGAGGGCATGGCTCTAGTCTTCCTACAAAATAGTGAGCCCACAATGTCCACAGAGTGATCTTTGATAAGCTTGCAGACACCAAATTGAACTGGGTTCACTACAGAGCAGACTGAGCTCCTGATGCTGCTTGTAAGTGGTGCGGGATCCTCAGAGGTGGGAGTTGCCTGTAGACACAGCTGTATTGTTCCAGAAAGGAGAAATGTGGGCATGAATTCAACACTTGGGTGCCCTCTCTTTGTCATATCTGCCACTAGGTCCTCTGCATATCTGTTCATTAAGCCTGATGACATATGTAAGATTCCATACCTCTGATAAATCCAAAAACTGAGGCTCAAGAACATTGGTAACTTGCCTGAAGTCATTTATCTAGTAGGTGGCAGAGCCAGAATTCAGATCTGGAACTGTCCCCACAGTACCATATCAGCATGTCATCCTGGGAATATGATGAGAAAATTTATAGTTACCTTAGTAATTCTTATAAGGAACTAACATATAAAAAAACTTGTGTGTGTGTGTAGATACATAGATGATTATGCTTACTTTACAAATGTATTCCATATGAAGGTTTTAGTCAGATGAACTGGTAGGCATGGAAAGGAGTTAAGAACCTGAATTCTACCATTAGTTTCTCTTTCCCTCTAGGGCTTTCACAAATAGAAAGCCTAGAGGTAAGAATTACAGTCAAATGTGGATGAGAGAATAACATTTATATTAATTAATAGTTTTAATTAATAAATGGTATTCTGTTAATAAATGGCTGAGCAGGGTTTCCAGAAAACCATGTTGGAGAATGAGGCTTACAGCTGAAGCCTGTTGGGGTCTTCTGCTCCCCACTGAGATGTAGACTGTCTGGGGCCCACTCAGCCCACATACAGAGCAGCCACAGAGAACCTCAAGCTGGCCTCATCCTCCCAACTGCCTGAAGAGGGTGAAGGAGGGAAGAAGGAGAACTTTAATGCTGGAGACAAGAAGTGAAGGGGAGGTCACAGACCGATGGCCAACAGGCCCAAGAGAGCCACAGGCTGGGCTACCTGAGCCACCTACCCCTATCTTCTAGCAAGGCATGGCCCAGGGAATGCCAGGCCCTCCCCCTGTATTGTATCAGCTGCCTCCTCCCTGGCATGGGAAGGACAGCAGGTGTCCTTACTCCATGCTCCCCTCCCATGGCAGGGAACAGCAAATCCTGGTCTCTTTGGAAACGTGAACAGGGATGATAAATGTTCTTGAGCATTTGAGCTATGCCGGGAGCATGACTGAGAACCAGAAATAAACGAGGGGCTTTGAGCCAAGATGAGGTCACAGTGACCATCTTATTATCCAAGCAAACTTCATGCTCAGAGGATTTTGGGGTCTTGTGAGTGTCTACTCAGAAGCAGGTGGCATCAGGTTCTCTCAGCACAAAGGTTTTCCTAATATTTGTTTGGTATAAATCTATATTCAGCTTGCTCTTAAATTTTCTTATTTTTTTGCAATGAAATGTAGTGCTTTATTGGAAAGTATTGTCCTATTTTGCACAAAATGATTCCAAATACATTATTTTACTACTTAGTTTATACTAACTTGCACAATTTTCAAGTAGACATGTCAACTTAGCAAACACTGAAGTTGCAGCTACTACCAAGTTATAGTAGCTAAAGGAATATTTTTGATTTTGCATTTTATTTGTGTAGTAATATAATTTTTAATAGTAATTGCAAATTTACATCATTCCTATTACCAATTTGATGCTTGAGCTTACTTTTCCAATAATACAAAGTATGACTGTCATTCATTAATTACATTAGTTACCACTTCTATGGTGCTCACCATGTGCCAGGCACTGTTCTCTATTCTTAACTCATTTAATCCTCCCCACAATCCTTTAAGGTACTTGCTATTATTAGCTTCACTTTACAGATGAAGAAAGAGAGACCAGTAAAAATTTTGAAACCTATTGTGCTTTTATACCAAGAGATGGGGATATAGTCTATATTACATACACACAAATACACACATACACACACACTGTTTTTCCTCACTAGCCAGAAATATGTGTGTACGTAAAAAAATATGTGTAATATATATATTTATAATATATATAATAGACTTTATTTCCTATATGCTCCCTACCCCACACATGTATAGACTCCCACATTATCAACATCCCCCACCAGAATGGTACATTTGGTACAATTGATGAACCTACATTAACACATCATTATCACCCAGAGGTCATAGTTTCTGTTAGGGTTCATTCTTGGTGTTGTACATGCTATGGGTTTAGACAAATTTATACTGACACGTATCCACCATTATAGTATCATACAGTGTAGTTTGTCCCTAAAATCCTCTGTGCTTTGCCTATTCATCCCTCCTTCACCCTAACTCCTGTCAACCACTGATCTTTTACTGTCTCCATAGTTTTGCCATTTTCAGATGTCATATAGTTGGAGTCAAACAGTATGTAGCCCTTTCAGATCAGCTTATTTCACTTAGTAAAATTCATTTAAGGTTCTTCCATGTCTTTTCATGGCTTGATGGCTCATTTCTTTTTTAGTGATGAGTAATATTCCATTGTCTAGATGTACCACAGTTTACTTATCCATTCACCTACCAAAGGACATTTTGGTTGCTTCCAAATGTTGGCGATTATGAGTAAAGCTGCTATAAACTCCATCACAGGTTTTTGTGTGGACATAAGTTTTCAATATCTTTGGGTATTGAAAGGAACATGATTGCCAGATCATGTGGTCAGATCATGTTTATTTTTGTAAGAAACCACCAGACTGTCTTCCAAAGTGTCTGTACCATTTTGCATTCCCACCAGCAATTAATGAGGGTTCCTGTTGCTCCACATCTTCAACAGCATTTGCTGTTGTCAGTGTTCTGGTTTTTGGCTATTCTAACAGGTATATGGTGGTAATTCATGGCTGTTTTAATTTGCATTTTCATGATGATACATGATGTAGAGCATCTTTTTATATACTTATTTGTCATCTGTATATCTTCTTTGGTGAAGTGTGTGCACAGGTCTTTGGCCCATTTTTTAATTGGGTTGTTTCTTATTGTTGAGTTTTAAGAGTTCCTTGTATATTTTGCATAACCATCCTTTATCAGATATGTCTTTTGCAAATATTTTCTCCCAGTCTGTAGCTTATCTGTCATTCTCTTGACATTGTCTTTCACGGAACAGAAATGTTTATTTTAATGGAGTTCATCTTATCAAGTTTTTCTTTCATGGATTGTGCCTTTGGTGTTGTATCTAAAAAGTCATCACCAAACCCAAGGTCATTTGAATTTTCTCCCATGTTATCTTCTAGGAATTTAATAGTTTTGCACTGTACATTTAGGTTTGTGATCCATTTTCAGTTAATTTTTGTGAAAAGTGTAAAGTTTGTGTCTAGATAGATTTTTTTGCATGTGGATGCCCAGTTGTTCCAGCACAGTTTGTTTAAATGATTACCTTTGCTCGATTGCAATGCCTTTGCTCTTTTGTCGAAGATCAGTTGACTATATTTATGAAGGTCTATTTCTGGGCTCTCTAATCTGTTCCATTGATCTATTTGTCTATTCTTCCACCAATACCTCACTGTCTTAATTCCTATAGTTTAATAGTAAGTCTTGAAGTTAGATAGTGTCAGTCTTCTGACTTTGTTCTTTTCTTTCATATTGTATTGGCTATGCTGAGTCTTTTGCCTCTCCACATAAACTTTAGAATGAGTTTGTCAATATCCACAAAACAAATTCCTGGGATTTTGATTGGGATTGCATTGACTCTATAGATCAAGTTGGGAATAACTGACATCTTGATAATATTGTCTTCCTATCCATGAACATGAGAATATCTCTTCATGTGTTTAGTTCTTCTTGATTTCTTTCATCAGAGCTTTGAAGCTTTCCTCATTTAGATCTTGGACATATTTTGTTAGATTTATATCTAAGTATTCCATTTTTGGGGGTGCTAATGTAAATAGTATTGTGCTTTTAATTTCAAATTCCACGTGTTCATTGCTGGTATATAGGAAAGCAATTGACTTTTGTATATTAACCTTGTAGCCTTCAACCTTGCTACAATTACTGATTAGTTCCAGGAGTTTTTTTGTCAATTCTTTTAGATTTTCTACATAGATAATCATGTCATCTGTAAGAAAAGACAGTTTTATTTCTTCCTTCTCTATCTGTAACTTTCTTTTCTTGTCTTATTGCATTAGCTAGGACTTCCAGTATGATGTTGAAATGGAGTGATGAGAGGGGATACCCTTGCCTTATACCTGATCTTAACAGAAAAGCTTCAAGTTTCTTACCATTAAGTATGATGTTAGCTGTGGGGTTTTTTTAGATCTTTCTTATCAAGTTGAAGAAGTTCCCCTCTATTCGTAGCTTACTGAGAGTTTTATCATGAATGGGCGTTGGAGTTTGTCAAATGCTTTTTCTGCATCTATTGATACAATTATGTGATTTTTTTTCTTTAGCCTATGGGTATGATTTTTCTTCTTTAGCCTATTGGTATGATTAACTGATTTTCAAATGTTTAACCAGTTTTGCATACTTGTAGAGAATTGATATAATTTCTTCCGTAAAATGTTTAGTACAATTTACCAGTGAGACCATCTGGGCCTGGTGCTTTCTGTTTTGGAAGGTTATCAGTTGCTGATTCAATTTCTTTAATAGATATAACCCTGTTCAGATTGTCTATTTCTTTTTGTATGAGTTTTAGTAAATTGTGTCTTTCAAGGAATTGGTCCATTTCCTCTAAATTATCAAATTTGTGGGCATAGAGTGGTTTGCAATATTCCTTGATAATCCTTTTAATGTTCATGGGATCTGTAAAAATGAACCCTCTTTCATTTCTGATATTAGTAATTGTGTACTGTCTCTTTTTTTCAGTTTTCACCTCACATATTTTGAAACTCTGCTATTAGCCACGTACACATTTAAGATTGTTATGTGTCATAGATAACTGACCCCTTTATCATTATGTAATGCCCTTCTTTATCTCTGATAACTTTCCTTAGTTTGAAGTCTGCTAGGTGGAAATTAATATAGCTACTCCTGCTTTCCTTTATTTAGTGTTTATATGGTGTATCTTTCTTCATCCACTTACTTTTAATCTATATGTGTCTTTACATTTAAAATATTTAAAGTGGGTTTCTTGTAGACAACACATAGTTAGGTCTTGTTTTTTGATTCACTTTGACAACCTCTGACTTTTAATTGGTGCATTTAGACCACTGGCATTCAAAGTGATCATTGATATAGTTGGATTAAGATCTACCACATTTGTTACTGTTTTCTATTTGTGCCCTTAATCTTTGTTCCTATTTTTGTCTTCTACTCTTTTTTGTGTGTGGTTTTAATTGAACATTTTGTGTGATTCCATTTTCTCTCCTTTCTTAGCATATAAGTTTCACTTCTTTTATTTTTTTTTTTTTTACTTTTTTAGTTGTTGCCCTGGAGCGTGCAATATACATTTACAACTAATCCAAGTGCACTTTCAAATAACACTATACTGCTTTACAGGTAGTGTGAGTAATTTATACAACAAAGAATCCTAATTTCTTCCTCCTGTCCCTTGCATTATTGCTGTCATTCATTTCACTTATACATAAGCCTTTTAGATATGCAAATATACATACATAATCTGTTATTGTTGCTATCATTACTTTGAACCTCCAAAACTGAGTAGCTTGAAAATATGACTAGGTATAGTTTTTTGGCATTTATCTTACTGTGTGTTCTCTGAGCTTCATGGATCTGTAGTTAAGTATCCAACATTAATTTAGGGGAAAATCTCAATCATTATTGTTCAAACATTTCTTCTGTTCCTTTCTCTCTTCCCCTACATCAGTTAGACTCTGATAAAACCCAGAAACTTAGGCTCTGGTTAAATAGTTTCACCTAAGGGCAGACCTTGTTAAGAACAGAATGCTCTGGTTTATTTCAAAATGGTTCCTTCTCCCCTTCCCCTGCCAGAAACAGAGGGGATTTTCTCTAATATTTTGTGAGAACCTGGTAGAGCTCCAGAAGGTAAAAGTCACAAAATTGTGCCCTACACCCCTTGTCCACACTCAGCCTCCTGCATTCTGTCAATTACACTTCAAGTTTTCCTTTCCCAGCTGCTGGTTTCTGTGGTGGTTTCAGCTGAGGATTTCTGCTCCAGTAAGTTGTAATTCTCTAGATTCACCTGTCTGTCCAATTTTGGAGGCAGTGGTTGGCCATGTTACCCCCTTCTCTTACAAATCTAAGCAGAGTTGTTGATTTTCCAGTTTGTTCAATTTTTTACTTGTTGTTAGAATGGAGTGGCAACTTCCAAGCTCCTTACGTGCCAATCCAGAACCAAAAATATGTTTTTTAGTTTGTTTTTTTTTAGCTGGAATTAGTGGAGGCAGGACAAAAGTGGGAACTCGTTTTGAAATGAATTCTTTTGAAAAGAATTCTTTGAAATGAATTCAGAAGTCCAAATTTGAGCAGAAATTATTGCATTGATTGGCCTTTAATATATATCCTACTTCATTCTTCAGATATTGGTTTGATTTACACTTGTCCCTGGGGGTATGAATCTGAACAGGATCAACCCTGAGTGAGACCACTGATGTGAACAGCCCTGAATGATCTGATAAAAGTTGACTGGGAAGACTAGGACTGTCTGTCTTTTATAATATTCATAAATTCTTCCATTATCTCTCACACACTATTTAATGTACGGATATCTCCCTTCTGTAGTCCTATCCTTCTATTCCATGTTGGCCTGATTCCCCTCCAGGCCAACTGCATAGATAATACTATGGAACTTCCCTTCACTGTGCTCCTTGGTTTGATCCACTCTTTTCCAGATCCCACATCCTCTTCTTTCTTGTTTTACTTCCTTGTTTGCTTGAAGACATCTTCACATTACTTCTTCAGAAAAATACTTAAGAGATAGGTTTTCTGAGTGCTTGCAGCTTTGAAAGTATTTTTGCCTGTATTCTACATAATTGATAGATTGGCTGGGTACAGAGCTCTAGGGTAAGAATCATTTTCATCGCATGTTCTATGAGAACTGCCTAAATGTGTCCCTCCACTGTGCTCTCTCCTCTTCCAGCTCACTGTGACTGGGAACTCCTTCTCCAGTGGAGCTCAGGAGGCGGGAAGGGAGGATAGGCAGGGTCTTTGGTGCTGTGGGGATCCAACGTGGAAAGAGCCTCTACCAGACATGGACCTTGACATCCTCCAGGCCAGAGACAGTGTGGGGCCTCAGAAGGGTGCCTGGAAGCAAGGGTCAGAGCTCCATTGTTATTAGAGAGATCTTGGCCAATGGGACCCATAGACTGGAGGAAAGATTAGGGGGAGAACAGTTCAGTTGATTAGGGTGGCCAGATTTAGCCAGAGGGAGAGGGAAAGAGAGAAATACAGGCAGCCAGTTAAATTTGAATTTCAGGCAACCAATGAATAATTCTTTTAGTATAAATATGTCCCACGTAATATATTTTATCTGGCAACCCTACAGCTGACACCACTGTCCCTGGAGGACGTGCTGGTCTCTCCGACCCTCACATAGTGGCTGGTGAGTTAACAGGTGAGATGAAGCCTCTGTATCTTTGAGACTGGGAGAAAACTAACCTTTGTAGCTGAGGAAACTGGGGAGCAGAGAAGACAGGATGAGAAACTCAGAATTTTCCAGCTGAAACCTTGTCTGTCCACAGGAGTGGAGACCCTTGAACCTCCCAGAACCCATGGGGCAGCTGTTGCTTAAGACTTGGCCCCAGGGTGAATGATACTGCAGGCAGGCAAAGTAACAACAAAGCCCGGGAGGGAAAGAATGAGCAGAGCGCCCTGGGCAGGCAGCTGCCAGCAAAATACATTGGCTGGACCAGTGCACGGCAACTTGAACAAAAAAAGTAATTAATGCAATCGAGGGGCTACAATTAGAGCATTAAACTGCTATCACTGGAACTCCAGAACGTGATTTTTAAGTTTAAAAATATAGCAGATGTATTGAAAAAGAGTATGCCAAGTGATGAGGAGTGAAGAGAGGCCTGGAAGAACAAGTGGAAAAAAATCCCTCAAAACAGCCAAAATTTAAAGACAGAAACCATAAGAACAAATACAGGAAAACCAGAAGATAAGTCCAGAAGTTGTAATGCATAAATAAATAGGAATTTCAGAAGGAGAAAGAGCAATAGAGGGAAGAGAGGCAATATTTAAATAAATAGGTGAAGAAATCTTTCAAACCTAAAGAAATCCTTGAATCTTCAGATAGAAAGACTTCTTTGAGTTCCAAGGAAGGAGAGAGCAAAACAGGAACACACCGCACAGATACCAGTAAAATGTCCTAATTCCAAGGATAATGACAAACTTCTACAGTCTTCCTGCAAGAAGAACCAGTTACTCATGCAAAAAAAGTATCAGACTGGCTCTAGATTTCTATCTGCAACTCTGAAATCAGAAGACAGTCGGATGATATCTACTGACAACTGTCAGTGTGGGTGAGAAATGAAAACCCAACCACATTTTACTTAGAAAACCCACTTTAAACAAAGTGATAGAGGTTGAACTCTAGAGGTCGTAAAAAAAAATACCATCAGACAAGTATAAATGAAAAGAAGCCAAGTCTGGCAATGTTAATATGGGAACAAACAGGATAAATACTGACATTCTGGAATGATAAAAGTCAAATTTATAAAATAGGTATAACAATCATAAACCATGTTCACCAATCAATATAGTGGATAAATACATAAAGCAAAAAGTATTTTAAGAATGTAGTAAAAATACAATTATAACATGGGATTTTAATACACTTTTTTTCAGAATCAGGCAAATCTAGCAGACAAAAACACCAAATAGGAACGAGGAATAGAATAAAACAACCAACAAATTTGACCTAAAAGATGCATGGAATGTTACATCTCATAGTTATATTTCTTTTGTATTTTAATGGAACATTTACAAAAGTTAATCTTGTCCCCAAAAATATCTGGGATATCTAAGCTGATTGACGAAAGTAGAGATTTTATAGGCCACATTCCTGATTGTAATAATATTAAAAAAGAAGAAGAAATAATGAAAAGGGGATACTTCCCCCAAACTCTGCTAATCACTTGGAACTTAAGAAACAACATCCTAAATAACTCTTCATTGAAATGTAAATAAAACTGAAATTACAAACCAACTGTAATTTGCAATTCTAAAGCAATGATGGAGAAAACTTCATACCAAAACATACATGACATAGCTCAAGCTATTATTGTTGGGAATTTATAGCCTTACATGTTTTATTATTAAAGAAAAAAGAGCAAAATAAACGTAGAGCTCAATCTAAGAAATTAGAACAATAAAATGAACCAAACAAAAAGTTGAAAGAGAGAACAAAGATAGAAATTAATTAATAGAAAACAAATCAAATAGAAAAGACAAGTACATCTAAAACCTGATTCTTGTGAAAGAATCCCCAAAATAAAGTGCCAGTCTGACAAAGGACAGTGAAATGAACAAACAAACGCTGCTGCAACCACAGCTTATTGAGTTGGCTGGGCTTCATAGGCTACAATCAGGAAAAGGCATTGTTATCTCCCAATATTGCCTCACACATTTGTTTTGTCAGAAATATTTCCTTGTTCCTGGTAACACTTCCGGTAGATTCCATGGATTTCACCCACTTTTGATTCTAAAAACAGCCCGATTTTTAGATATTTTGTAATTTGATCCAACTTGAATGAAAACCTCAATATTTCACCAATTCAATGCTTTTCCTCTCTTCCCAGCTCAGACCTCATTCACGGATGCTAGACGAGAGCTGAGGAAGGGGTGTGCTTGCCCCCTCTACCTCCATCCCTTCTCCCCTTATGCCTCCTCCAGAGGTGGGCCAGGGAGTGTATGGAGAGGAAAAGGGCTCTCCAGCTGGCACCATCTGTACTACATATCTCTTGGCCATCATACACCCTCTCTCATGACACATTTTCAAATTCTGGTTCTTTCTTGGTGTGCAGCAGTTAAGTCTTTGGGGATTTCCCTTGGAGACCTCCACACCTGCATCTTTGCCCAGAGTAGCTGGTACGGTCACGGGCTGAACTCTGAAACACCTCAGCTGCCCATAGCCCCTGCCCTCTGGTGTTGTACCACTACCTTTTGTTTTTGTGGGTTTTTTGTTTTTTGGAATTCAGTTCACTCTGGAAAGTCGCCTCTCTCTGGGAATCATTTCAAGATGCTTCAAGCCTTGCTACCTGATGGTACTATGAAAACAACAAAGCATCCTTTTGCTGTCAGGTGGTGGGAATGTAGCTAAATGTTATTGGTATAGCTGTCTTAAAATTATATAGCATTCCTAAAATTCTGATCTGTCTTGGTTATCAGTCATAATTCCAGTTATTATCCTGAAGCATTGTGTGTCACAGAAGTAGTCAAGTTCCTTTGTCAATTGCCCTTTTGAGTTTTTTGTCCATTTACAGATAGTTGCTGTTTTGCTGTGAGGCTTTTTGCTTTTGCAAATATGTTTCATCTTCAGAGAAATTCCTGGAAAGGATTCTGACACAAGGGTTCTAAACTACAGGTTTCTGATAAACTTTCAGATTGTAAAACTGAACTGGGTAAGAAATTATAGAATTCTAATGGAGAAACTGAGCTCACAGATCTGCTCACAGGAGATTAAACTCAAGAATTGATTATACAGGACTGTCAACCGATGAGGATAATTATAATATTTTTATGACTTCTGCTTGAAATATTGTTGAGTTTTGATGTGTTGTTTTGTTTTTCTCAGATTTATGGAAATCTTTTCTCTTATGCTAACTATGACTTACAGCAATTTAGTGAAATTATACCTTTATTAGCAAAACTGAAACATTTATCTTTTTCTCCCTACCTGATCCCTCCAGAATTTGGAAACTCTTTGTGAGTTAGCATGGTTATTTCGTGGCAATATAGTTATTTGCATAAGTTCAATAAGAATCTGTTCTCCTTATACAGGACACATTGGTTATCTTACCAAAGCTTTGACTGGAATGTTATATTTGAGAGAAACATACAGGCTCAGATATGACAAGACAGCTTTTCAGGAACAAAGATTGGACTTTCTGGAAATAAAGCCACTTGGAAATACGGGCCTGGTACCTTGTTTACAGAGACTCTGGCAATCTTACCTGGTAAGTAAGGAAGCTTGCTTATCTGGCAGGTGCAAGGAACCTCGGAATATTTTAGGGGACCCTGAGAAGAGAGGAGTACATCCAAACCTGTAGGTATTCCAGGGAAAATCTGATGGCAAATCCTTGGCTTGGCTTTTCTGGCCCCGAGAGGCCTTTATAGTTCAATCTGATTCCTCATAAAAAAATTCCAGCAAAGCAGATTTTAAAGAACCTGTATAATCAATTGCTATTCTTGCTGCACTTATGTAAATAATTGGACCAAGTTGTATTGAAACTACACTTTATTTCCAAACCAGTTAATCTTAATTTATCTATCTTGTAAAAATGAGGGTGATTTTACAGAGAAAAATTATGTCTCAGTGGAAACTACAGTACGCATTCATGGATATTAGATTCTGGCTCTTTTCTTCTACAAGATTCATCTATTACTAATCATAATGTCTCCTTGTGGCCATCGGTCTCTGATACCTAGGAGTTCCCTGGCCACAATCAAACCTTTTCCTTCAATACTACTGCCCAAATACTAACTAGATTTGCCTTGTCACAGGTGGATCATGAACAAGTTCCAAAGGTAAAGTCCCCAACTTATCGATACACACAGGATGGACTATATCAAATTTGGGATGAATATATTTGGCTCACTCCTACTAGTGATCAACTGAGTCAAAAGTCCACTCTATGTTGGGAACAAACCAATCACACATGTGATACATTGCCTAATAGCACCTGACCTATGGGGAAAATTCCCCGTTATATGTGTTCTCATATCATAGCCTTAAAAAAATACTGATTGGGAGCTGGCCCCGTGGCCGAGTGGTTAAGTTCGCGCGCTCCGCTGCAGGTGGCCCAGCGTTTCGTTGGTTCGAATCCTGGGCACAGACATGGCACTGCTCATCAAACCACGCTGAGGTGGCGTCCCACATGCCACAACTAGGAGGACCCACAACGAAGAATGTACAACTATGTGCTGGGGGGCTTTGGTGAGAAAAAGGAAAAAAAATAAAATCTTAAAAAAAAAATACCGATTGGTTTGGGACTGACTGGGATAGACGGCCCAGCACACATTGGTTAGCCCCTAATGGCACTCGGTGGTTCTGTGGCTCCAACTTATGGCCTTGGCTGCCACCTGGATGGATTGGACGATGCACCCTAGGCTTCGTCTGGATGCAAGGTAAAACTACATCTACTATATCTCCTCCTGCTACCCTACCCAACCTGCAACAGAGCTGGACCCGCTCTGTCTTCCACTGGTATGACCATGTTGCCTCAATTTCCCTTCCCCAATTAGGAATCAAAAGTGTCATCTGGCACGTGGAAGCTCTAAACAAATTTACTATGAAGGCATTAAATGATACACAACATAGCCTTTTGCTGCTCGATTTACAAGTATCCCAAATGCGTAGGGCAGTCCTCCAAAACCGAATGGCACTGGATGTCTTGACAGCAGCACAGGAGGGCACTTGTGCCATTATAAAAAGTAAATGTTGTGTTTATATTCCTGACTACGATCAAAATATATCTGGCTTCCTATCTGATCTGAGCCACCAAATTAAATCCATGTGTGACCCTACCCTATCTCCAAATGGTTGGTTGAACTCTTGGTCAGGTCCAGGTTTCTGGACTACTATCAAAATCTTATTCATTGGGTTAATCATATTGCTTGTATTTCTTACTATAATTTGTTGTCTATTTCATTGTTTGTCTTCCACTGTTTTACCTCGTGGACCACTTCTCATCAAATGACTCTCTTTTCTCCAGAGGATCTGTACAACTTGTCGGCCTTGGACTCCACGGGCGCAATCTTCTGGTCCGCTGAACTTCCTACCTATACCTATGGCCCTATTTAGGGACAGCTCTCCGAGCTTGTATAGCCGGAAGTAGTTACAGAAGATTGACCATCGTCCATATCCCCAAAAGGCTTCAGGGCCAAATGGGCTCGAGAGGGGCATTATGATGTGGATCAAGACTGCCACAGGTAGAGAAGCCCAAGGTGTCCTGGCCTACATGCCGATCTATGTGACCAGATTCATATCTAAAGTTATACGACCACACAATAACCAGACCCCATCTGTACTGAAACCATTTAAGGACTTTTTACATCATCTTTTCTTTGTCTAGTAAAAAAGTCACATACCCATGCTTTATAAATTTAGCCCTACTCTCAACCCATGTTTGCAGCAGCAGCTCTGACTGCCCATGGGTCCTGTCTCCACGCTATTCCACACTACTCTCTAAATAAACGAACACTACTGCCAGACCTTGAGAGTCCAAGAAATCTTTCTTTCGACTCTTCCGTTCACCGTCCCCGCATCAGGAACACGCTCCATCCCATTACGGCCCTCTCTCCCTGCCGCGCTGTAGGGGCTGCTTCAGTGGCCTTCCTCCCCCAGACTCCTCTAGGAAAGAGACAAGTTCTTGCTCTAGAAAGTGACCCTCAAACTGCAGGGGGCTCAAGTCCAGCTCTTCTGTGAGGCTCCTACTGTGCTCTGCCCGGCCCCACAGCCAGGGAGAGAAATGCCAGCCTCCTTTTCCATCAAACGTCCACTCCTACAAATATATTTCTTAAAGTTTGCTCCGCTTGGTTTGTGGTGGTAAGCGAGGGAAATGAGAGCACCCCTCAGCATTCCCATGCAGGCTGGCAACTTCTGCCTGGCTGATTCTCTTCAGTCCCGCTTTTGAATTTCTAGTTCTCTCTTTTATCAACTGGAGGACTATGTGGAGGTAAGCGATGCTTCACAACCAGCCATCCCGTCAGGAATAAAATGGTGAATCTCATGCCATAATGAAAAATAAATAAATTCCAGATGATTAAAGACTTAAATGTAAAAAAAAAAAAGAAGAGAAAGAAGAACACTTAGGGGCTATAACCTAGGATTTGGGGAGACTTTTCAAATAAGACAGAAGAAAATCTAGAAGTTATAAATAAAAAGACTGACATATTTGAATACAGAAAGAAAAGTAAAGAGCTCTTTCCTTTCCCTCCCCTTCCCTACCTGAACAATTCAGGCCTAATGCCATTAGATAAAACTGAGCGAAGTAGATGTCCACAGGGTGGGGGGTTGAGAGGAGCTGCACCGTGGCTCAGATCAGGCTGTCCTAGCCCGAGTGGTGTGAGCGGGGCATGGGCAGGGGGGGATGTCCCAGCACAAGGTGACAGAGCCTGGGCAGGATGATGATGAAGCTGTCCCCAGGGAGCAGCAGGCTGGAGGAGGGTGTCAGAGACCCAGTGAGGTGAGGAGGGCGCCGAGGCAGCCTGAAAAGGGGTGTCAGAACCTGAGCAGGGTAAGGAAGGTGTCCACATGGAGGAGCAGCCGGTGTGAACTGTCAGAGACCAAGCAGAGTAAAGAGTGTGTCTGAATGAGAGAGTTCACACTGGGAGATGTCCCAGAGTGGGATGTCAGGGCCTAAGCAAGGTGAAGAGGGTGTCTGCATAGAAGGACATCATGGTGCAGGGTATAAGAGAACATTTTGGGTGAAGAAGTTGCCCTCACAGGGGGTTGGCCTGGCCCAAGGTATTGGAGCCTGAGCTAGGAAGGGAGGATGTCCTGTGTGAGGAACAGGATGGCAGAGCACAGGTGGAGTGAGAGGCGTTTCTTCAAGGAGGAAGGGCCAGCATAGGGTATGGGAGTTTGGTGACATACAGGAGGATTGATCAAAGCAGTAAATACACTGAGGAAATGGAAATCAGGTAGAGGGAGTTATAAATATAGAAAAAGAGAGAATAGAATCACCCCTGTGGTATTGATTGAAATTGGAAGTATCTTGAGCTCATGGATTTCAATAAATATAGATGCAAATGTGTGTGTGTATTCCTTATCAGTCCACCGAGAGAGCCTGAGGCCAAGAAACTCCAAAAGCAATGAGCACAGTAGTACTAGGATCTTGATTTCTAAAAACCATTCTCCACTGAAAAGAGCCAGGGCTCCTTGGAGAAATGAGATACCAGGGCTGACGCAGGATAAGTCCAAAAGGAACCTGGAACATCTTATAATGCCAAAAAAGCAAGGAGATGCTCAAAGAATTTGGGAACATAGCAAGAGGATACAGAAGCCAGCTTGAAGAGATGCCCACAAATCTGGGACACATTAAGCATCAAAATAACTAATGATAGAAATGCATATAACCCTTTGAATGAAATTAAAAACCATGAGAGTATACATGTATATATATATATATATTTTTTTTATATATATATATGAATAAATTGAAAGTTCGATAAGAGAATATTTACTTAGTCTCAAAATACTTTCTAAGAAAATACTACAGAGAGAAAACATAACTTTACAGTGGAAAAGTCTAGAAGACACCATCATAAACAAGTTATCAAATTGGACAACAACAAATCCAAATCATGTGCCATGAGAGGAGCATAACATCACTTCCGTGAATTTTTTCCAAAGGTGCATAACGTGAATATAATAATGAGGAATAGTTTCAAACCCAAATTCTACAACATATCTGGCCTGTAATCTTCAAAAGAATTCAAAACTGAGAAATGCTTTCCAAGTTGAAGGAGATTAAAGAGTCATAATAGCTAAATGCCATGTGTGATTCTGAACTGGACGGGTTTTTGCTCCAAAAGGATATTATTTGGGCTTATAATTATGCACAAAACTTACTGATGATAATGTATGAATGTCAATGTCCCAATTTTGATGGTTGTATTGTGGTTATGTAGGAGAATGTCTGTGAGGTGACGGGCATCATGTTGGCAACTTACTCTCAGATGGTTCAGGAAAATGAAAATTCTTTATTTTGCACTTGCAACTTTTCCGTAAATTTGAGACTGTTTCAAAATTTTAAAAAATTAAAAACTTGTAGAGGAAGTGAAAAGACTGGGGAAGATTGGGAAAAATATTCCCAATGCCAATCTCAGATAAGAGGCTAATATCTTTGACATACAAAAGGCTATAATTAAACCAATAAGATAAAGACTAACAAACTCAAATAAGAGAAACTCCAAATGACAAGTGACAATAAACAAATAAAAAGAGGTTACCCTGTTAGTTGTCAGGGCATGCAATTTAAAATATTAATCAGTTATAATAAGGCACCTATGAAAATAATAAAAAATTGAAAAAATGATAGCCAGAAAGGGTGATTTGGGCATGTATAATGAGTATTTTCATACTTTGATTGTAGAAATCTAAATTGTATAGTTTTTGTGGAATGCAATCTGGCAATATCTGTTAAAAATAGGCATTCCATTGCAGCTGGTAGATAAATAAGTTTTGGAGATTTAATGCACAACACACTGATTATAGCCAACAATAATGTATTACAGGCTTCAAAGTTACTAAGAGACTAGATCTTACTTGTTCTTAACCCAAAAAAGAAATGATAATTAGGTGACGTGATAAAGGTGTTAGCTAACGCTACTGTAGAAATCATATTGCAATATGTAAATGTATCAAACCAACATGGTGTACACCTCAAATTTATACAATGTTATATGGCAATTACTTCACAATAAAAAAATTTTTTTTTAATGCATTTTCCTTGACCCAGAAATTCCATCCTGGGGAATGTATTCTCTATATGAGGATATGGAAACAAGAGTGTTTATTGCAGCTTTGTTTTTAGTATCAAAAACCAAAATAGTGAATGACTATTCATAGGAAAATGATTGGGAGACAACCATCCCATGGAAAACTATGCAACCATTATAAAGAATGTTAGCTCCATGCCCATTGACTAAAAGGGATTTCTACAATGTTTTTTAGAGGGGAAAAAAGCAAGATGCAGAGAAATAAATAAGATATAATCCTATTTTTTTAAACAAAGTTAACTCTCCAATATGTGTATGTATATTTTATATTTGGTTACATGAGCATGTAGAAAGATACAGAAGCATACTCACATAGCTACCATACCATACATTGGTTTGGGGGGAGGGGTGGATATGGATAAGAAAGATAAGATGAACTTTGATGGTGTTGCTCCATTTTGAGTAATTTCTATTGCTCTATACCTGGTTCTTACAATCTGGGTTAATTGATTACTGTGATGCTAGCAGTTTGGATAAATTAATTGAGAAAGACTGCTACTGTGAAAATAGTGAGAAGTAAGTCTGTAGATCTACTGCTAAGCCCCAGCTGAGAAGCCTAGAGTCTGAGGAAACCAGCAGTCAGAAGCAGGACAAGGGACTAACATGCTCAGCAAACAATTTGTGAGAATGGAGGTCCAAGAAGAGTTTAAGAAAAAATCCACAGGTGATGATTTGTTACCAAAAGTGGGCAAGGAGGTGGTGAGTAGCAGAGCAAGATTCCAAATGTGAGAGTCAGCATCAGAGGATGTTGCAGGCTGAGAATGAGTGAAGACAGGATCAAGTTCACACTGCGAGAATCACGTAAGTGGAAGATGGACCTGGGGCTTAGGGATATCTCAGAGAAGTAAAGGTGCTAAGGAAGCCATGTAGTTGGGGTGGTCCTCATCTGCTCTTCCTCCTGTATGGCGCTTCCAAACCCTCACCAGTAAAGGGTTTGGGCAGCTTCTGGTGCCGATAGAAGGGGAAGAAAGACAAAAACAAAAAACGATAAACACAAGATTTAAACACAGAATTCTGATGTTATTAAGAGAAAAATGCTCCTAAACACCTCAATGTAAAATAATCATGTCAATACTACTACTACTACTACTAACATTAAAACTAAGACTAGTTAAGCTTTAGCCAACCCAGGTGGTCTAGTGGTTAAGATCTGATGCTCTCACCGCCATGACCTGGGTTCATTACTTGGTCAGGCAACCACACCACCCATCTTTTGGGTGTCACACCGTGGTCACCCTGTGACGCTGAAAGGTATGCCACCAGTATTTTCAAAAGACCTGCAGGGTCACCCATGGCGGACAGCAGGTTTCAGCAGAACTTCCAGGCTAAGACAGACTAGGAAGAAGGAACTGGCCACCCACATCTGAAAAAATTGGCCATGAAAACTCCACGAATAGCAGCAGAGGTTTGTCTGGTATAGCGCCAGAAGGTGAGAAGATGATATCAAAAAGACCCGACAGGGTTCAGCTCTGTTGTATACAGGATCACTAGGAGTTGGAACCCACTCCACGACACTAACAGCAAAGTTAAGCTTTACTGAGTTCTTACTGAGTACCATGTAAATAGACGAAAGACAGACGTATTATCTCTTTTAAGCTTCGCAACAACATATAAGGTAGGTACCATTACCTCCATTTTACATGAAACTAAGGGTGACGGGGTTAAATAACTTTCTTAAAGTCACATAAGCAAAATTTCCCAGAGCCAGGACTCAAACCTAAGTCCATCTGACTCCACAATCTTAACTATTCTGTTTGTACGATACTTGATATTTATAATGATGGCTCGGAGTTATCTGTAAATGTTAATTTCTTATGTCTTTTATTTAAAAAAACCAGGAAAACTTATGTCTCAAATATTTGCATCCAAATAAAAGTTGGTTTTCCAGAGTGAGCCAGTCTTCAAGAATTCTGGATAGCGGAACCTTTAACTGTACTTTGCAGCTTCTTACTAAATTTCAGTAATTAGAGCCCTACAAACTGATCGAGTTGCAAATAAAATTTTTGTGAATTTCTATAAAATATATTGGTTGTAAATTCTGAGTACCACATAACTTCTATCTTTTGCATTTCCTTGTTAACTTCAATTTTTTAAAAAGCCTTTTAAATGTTTTGGCAGGATTTTTTCCTAAATAATACTTCAATATAGACTTTTTCTTGGCAATCCCTGTGATATCCTGGAAGTTCCTGCTGAGTATACACTTACTATGTGAACATAAAACTTGATTCCCCCAGTAAAAGCATCAACCATTTGCAAATGTCAATAGGTTTTATAAACAATTTGCAGCCTGTGAGTAAGGTCATCCCCTTTTTCCCACATTTTCTCTAATGCTTGTAGTATGGGCCACAGAACTCTTAGTAAGGCTATTTGCGAATTCTTATTTGCTATAAGACCTCCCCACCTTTTGACTAAACATTCCTTCATTTTCTTGGAGTAAAGAGTCTGATTTAAAAGTCTTGCCAGCTTACCTGATCACATTTCCTCCAATATGTCAACTTAGCCATAGCTGCTTTGAACATCTAACCTTTCTTAACCCCCATCACCTTCATACAACTACACATAACAATATACACAGTTCCTTTTCATTTATCAAAAGAAAGAATCCTTGGGGAATAAAGATTTGACAGCTTCTGTTACAAGATAATTGTAATACTTATAAAAAAGACAGAAAGAGAGATGAGACAGATGGTGTACACTGGAGACATGTCGAAGTTTGCTTGAAAAATAGCTTCAGAAATTCAATTGAGACTGAAAGGAAATTATGCAAATAATCATTTTTGCAATAAAAGCATCATGGAAAACAAGGAAATTATCTTAATCTTTAGCCTTCCACAATCTTGTCAAAGAGAAAGAATGTCAACTGGACTCATACCATCTTGGTTTCCTATTTTTTAAAAAATCCATAGCCACTCATTTTGAATTACAGGGGAAAAAGATTATTTTGAGTGAGATGGTTAAAAACACTACCTTCTATATTGCTGTGCTTAGGTCTAATTCATTAACATCCACCATTAATACATTTTCTGATGAGTTACTCAGTACTTTTATTATATTTTATGTAATTTACATGGGGAATGCTTTATAATAAATTTATTAGATATTCCATCAGATTAATTTATATGGCCTAAAATGATGACGGAAATTTAATTTTTAAAATTATGTTTATTACTGGGGCTGGCCCCATGGTCTAGTGGTTAAGTTCGGCATGCTCTGCTTTGGCAACCCAGGTTCAGTTCTCAGGTGTGGACCTAAACCACTCATTGGCAGCCATGCTGTGGTGGCAACCCACATACAAAATAGAGGAAGATTGGCACATATGTTAGTTCAGTGACAATCTTCCTCAAGCAAAAACAGGAAGATTGGCCACAGACGTCAATTCAGGGCAAATCTTTCTCAGCAAAAAATAAAAATAAAATAAATAAATAACTATATATATATATATGTGTGTGTTTATTACTTAAAAGAAAGATTTTCAAATTGCCCTTTTACACTTTCTATGCTTGCCTGATTCATACATTACACAAAATAAAAAGCAAAGCAAAGCAAAGAAAACATGTACAAGAAGCTCTGAGGACAGAAGTTCTAAAGAACAATGTGAAGGTTGGGATGAAAATTTTGGTGGTATAGTTTAAGTGGAATAAAGGCAGAAAAATAGTAATGGAAATTGACTGCAGTGAAAGGAAGAAAACCGCTTACTGAATTCAGGCAAGTTTTCAGAAAAACAGGTTTGAGGAATAGCATGATCAGTACCTAGTGCGATGATAATTATGCTCTTTAAAAACAAGAATAAATACACATTTTTTTTAGAAGCAAGAAAGAGAGAAGGTGAAGCTTTAGCTATGGATAAGAGAAGACGTTATGGGATCATTTCTACTCATTATGAAATCACAGAAGATAGCCTTGTATTTGAGTATACATGTGAATTAGGGTAGATAAATTTAGAAAGGTTCACATCTTTTGCCCAATATTATAATGAAGAAAGAAACCTGGGTCTATATTTATGAGTCTCTAGTGAATTCATATATGTTTTCCTTGTGTGTGTGTTTTTAAGCTGACCTATTTGAATGCATTAGAAAAGTCAACCTTTATCTTTAAATTTGACCAGAAAAAAAGTCTGAAAATTGATAATCTTTTTTTTTAAAGATTTTATTTTTCCTTTTTCTCCCAAAGCCCCGTGGTACATATTTGTGTATTTTTAGTTGTGGGTCCTTCTAGTTGTGGCATGTGGGATGCCACCCCAGCATGGCTTGATGAGCTGTACCATGTCCGCGCCCAGGATCCTTACTGGTGAAACCCTGGGCCGCCGAAGCAGAGCACGTAAACTTAACCACTTGGCCATGAGGCTGGCTGATAAACAATTTTTAATATATAAAGATGGGTTACCAAGGAAGATTACGGAATTTCATTTCCTGAAGATGGTTAGATAAAGTAATGGATATTTATCTACTCTCTGAGAGTTTGAGTTAGGTAAAGTTTGCTTAGAAGCAAAAAGACCACTTTAAGGTTTAAACTTTTGAAACGATAATGGAATTTGACAAGAGAAAGTATTTTTAATAGAAAGGAAGAAATCCTATTATATTTTTCCCATATAGGTTAAATTTATCTTTGAACTTGGGTCAGAAATATATTAGGGGCATCTAGTTTTTCAGGATGTTTTCATTAAAGTTTAACAGTACTAAACAACAGGACCTTCTGAGGCTTGATGTGGGTGACCCTAGTCCACATTCGGGGTTGTGGGGTAACTTGGGGCCAGGCATGTGTGTTTCTCTGGGCAGCCTAAGGTTTTGACTCCCTTTTAAACTGATATTCCAGCATTTATTAAGAGGAGATGCTGAACACTGGTTGGAGTGGGCAGGGAAGATGGGGGCAGACTGGAATGAATGGCAGTGGCAACACTCACTCGCTCTCCCATTGTCCTCAGCAAATCAGCAATGGCTCCAAGCTCCTATATCCTTCTTAATAAAACCAAAGCCCTAGAGGCCCCTTTATAGATTAGTTTCTCTTGTCAGTGCCTGGGGTACCTCTCTTGAACATTCCTCTGGGCGACTCTAGTTCAGCATTTTTCAAACTGTGGTCCCAGCACCATCTACATTAGAATCATCTGATTCTTGAATCCATGCTAGACCTACTAAGTGAGAATCTCTAGGGAGAGGGTAGAGTGTCTGCATTTTTAAAGAGCTTTGCAGGCGATTCCCACTGTACTAAACCTCAAGAACCACTCCCTGAAGCCTGGGTTAGAATTAGAGTCAACTTAGAGAACACTAGCTCTCCCCAGGTGTTCCGCTGTCAAACAGCTCCTCAAATGTTCAGACTTGTTTCAAAAGGCTGGAGGAAGATGCAGTTCAGTTACCTCCCACTCATCGGTTTTTCTCCCTAGCATCCAATCTGATTGAACTGAAATCCTCGGAGAGTGCCTATAAATATTCCATCTGCTCAGATTTTTTGCCAGACAGTGGAGTTCGCACCACCTTCCCACTACTGCAGACCAAAATAGCTTCTCTGGGTTAAGAGCCCGCTTCCTGACAGCTATGGTGCCTCAAGACCACTTGGCTTTTTACAAGGGGATTCCTTTGCTCTTAGATGTCCTTGATGCAATTTAGGATGGAGACAAACTTTTAATGCTAGAAAGAACCTTAGAGACAATCCAATCCATTCTCCAATTAGACAGAAATAGATGCGGACAGATACAGAGAAAAGGAGGCAAGAAAACAAGCATTTTGTTGAGTCCCCACTATGTGCCAGAAAGGCTCTCTGCTAGATTTTTCAATAAGTTTTGCCATTAATTTTTTACAACAAACTTTCAAATGGATAACATTATATCCATTTGTATAGATAAGGAAGTTGAAACTCAGAAAATTAAAGAAATTTGCAAAGTCATTCAGTTAACAGGTAATGGATCCAGGTTTGAATCTAGATTCTAATAAAAATAATAATATTAACTGTCATTTATTAAGCACTTACCATGTGTTGGGCATAGTTCCAATCATTCTATTTTTATTAACTTACATAAAATGTCCACAAAATCCCTGAGGGATGCAATAGTATTACGCCCATTGTACAGGAAGAACTCAGGCACAGAAGACTAGAAACTTGCCCAATTAACACATGGAGGAGCCTTGGACCCCAAAGCTCTCTCCAGAATCAAGTACCCTGAAGAGACTGAAAGCAGGGAAAGTAGTTATTGCTCAAGTAGGAGGTAACCAGGCCTGAAATAAGGATTGGGAGGAAGGGACACATTTAAGAAGCACTTTGGATGATCTCTGGATCATCTATCTGGATGGGAGGTGGCAGAGGGAGCACAGGCAGAAGGAGGAATTGAAGATAACTCTGCATTTTCTTGCTGGCTTGGGGAACTCAGTAGATAGTGACACCATTAACTAAGACCTAGAATGAAGACAAACTGGCATTGCATTTATGTTCTGTGTTACACAGCTGGCATTTCTCCAGCTTAACTGTGAAATATAAGAGGAAGAATCATGTGTCCTCATCATCTACATAAAAACTAATTGATAGTAGAAAAACCCAATGGAATTTGGAACATTGCCTACCCAATTTCCTGTCTGTAGGGCAGTGTAGTACTAAGTATATATGTAGCTTTAGGATGGTAACAAATATAAGTCCTTCTTATTAATATTAATTCCTTCTTTGAAAATGATTCACTGGTACCCACTATGGATTAGCTGTCAAGGATACAATGGTGAAGAAGACAGACCCAGTCCATGCCTTCAGGGAGCTTATATTCAGGTAAGGTAAGATAGGCAATAAATAATCAATCAAAAAATTAGATTGTGAGGGGCCAGCCCCGTGGCCAAGTGGTTAAGTTGGCACAGTCTGCTTCAGAGGTCCAGGGTTTTGCTGGCACTGCTCATCGGGCCATGGGGGGGGGGGAGGCATCCCACATGCCACAACTAGAAGGACCCACAACTAAAAATATGCAACTATTTACCAGGGGGATTTGGGGAGAAAAAGGAAAAATAAAATCTTTAAAAAAGTTAGACTGTGAAAAGTACTATAAAGAAGATAAACGGGAGCTGGCCCAGTGGCATAGTGGTTAAGTTTGTGCACCCTGCTTTGGTGGCCTGGGGTTCACTGGTTCAGATCCCGGGCGTGGTCCTATGCACTGCTTATCAAGCCATGCTGTGGCAGGCATCCCACATATAAAGTAGAGGAAGATGGGCATAGATGTTAGCTCAGGGCCACTCTTCCTCAACAAAAAGAGGAAGATTGGCAGTGGATGTTAGCTCAGGGCTAATCTTCCTCAAAAAAAAAAAAAAGAAGATAAACGGAGTGGATTGGTAGAGCATGATGGTACAGAGTCCAGGTGACATAGCAGCTTGTGACATTTGGAGGGCATTTGATTTTTATTCCAAGTATAGTGGGAAAAACTGATGAGTTTTGAGAAAGGGAGTAATATGATCTGTTACGCATTTTTTTTATAGCTTTCTCTGAATGTCACTACATTCAGGGCAAGATTGTGGGGACAGCAGTGGAAGCAGAGAAGCTGGCTAGGAGGGCCAGGGGCAAAGAGTGATTGCAGCTTAAATAAAGGTGCAATGGGGGCAAATGGAAGTGGTAGAAATTGAAATATATTTCCTTGAGGTAAGAAATGAGCTTAAGATATGGCGCAAGCCTATAAATACTGTCCCTGCCAGCAGGGGATCGCTGGCAGACTTGTTGATGGAGAGGGATGGAGAGGAATAGGGAGAAATCAAAGATGGTCCCTGGATTTCTAGTTTAAACAACTGGGTAAATAGTGCTGCCATTTACCAATATTGTGGCAACTGGAGGAGTAAAGTTTGAAGGAAAATGATGATCAGACAAATGTATATATATATGCATGTGTAAACATGATACTAAAGCTCACAAAAGAGTGCTCTGGACTGGGAGTTTAAAAGCCCAATTTGTGTCATAACATCACTAAGAGCAATAACTTCTCTACACTTCATTTTTTCCCATCTGCAACATGCAGATGATTATATCTGTCTTTACTGCTTCAGGGGGATGCTGGGAAGATAAATGAGATAACATATATGAAAGTACTTTGAAGTCTCAGAGGATAAGAACTGGATAAATCCAAGCTATCATTATTATGTACAGAGTGAGTTTATATTTTTCCTGGATCTACTCAAAGTCACAGGGGCCATAAGCATATCACGCTTACCTTCTTTTCTTCATGTTCAGTTCCCAGAAATGGTAAGATGAACATGCTTCTCTTTCCCTAACTGTCCTTTTCACTACACTATTCTCTTGACAGGATTTTGCAATTATTAGTGTTCTCAGATTTTTTTAAGACCCTGGGAGGGGCCAGGCTGGTGGCGCAGCGGTTAAGTGCGCACGTTCCACTTTGGCGGCCAGGGTTCGCCGGTTCAGATCCCGGGTGCAGACATGGCACCGCTTGGCATGCCACGCTGTGGTAGGCATCCCACATATAAAGTAGAGGAAGATGGGCATGGATGTTAGGTCAGGGCCAGTCTTCCTCAGTGAAAAGGAGGATTGGCAGCAGTTAGCTCAGGGCTAATCTTCCTCAAAAAAAAAAGACCCTGGGAAGAAAGAATTTTGCCCAGGATAACTGTCTGGGTAATTCTTGGCAGATAAGGACAATGATGATACCCTGGGAAGAAAGAATTTTGCCCAGGATAACTGTCTGGGTAATTCTTGGCAGATAAGGACAATGATGATACCCTCCTTTAATGGAGGTGTATAGAGTACAAAGACCCAGCACATTGTCTCACTGAATCCTCCAATAACACTCTAAGGAAGGTATTCTTTTTTCACCATTTGACAGAAGGAAGATGGTGATGAATAAATGAAAAGCAATAAGATATACTGCAGTATATGAGGAAGCTATTTGGTTTAAAACTAATTCAGCCGGAACTTGTTTTTCCAAAAGGGCCTGATGTGGCCTGTTGAACATGCGTTGTACATCTGCTTTAAACGTCTACAACGTCCCAAAGACAAGAATGATGCCCTTTAAAGATAGGGATGTAGCTTTCCCCCATGTCGGCATTTCCTTAAGGATAAGCATCTCTTCCTAGAAACTAAGGATCAGTTACAGACCTGCTGTGTTCACCTTGTGACCACTCTCCTGCTGACCACTGACCTGCTGTGCCCACCTTGTGACCACTGACCTGCTGTGCTCACCTTGTGACCACTGACCTGCTGTGCCAGCTAAGCATCTCATGACAGTAGTAAAAGAGATACTCCTGTCATACGTGATGCATGCATTTTGTTCCAAGACAGTATATAACCACTCTGTACACTCCAGTTCTGCGGTGTGCTTCTTTCCTTGGGGGAAGGAAGCCCCCCAGACGACAGTCCTCAGACCAGGCTCATAATAAACTCATCTCAAATTTTGATTTATAGATTGATTATGGATTATTTGCAATGACAATGGCTCAAGAGGTTAACGTAATTTTCCTAAAACTTCATTTTACAGCTAGAGTAATTAAGGCTAATAAAAGAGTTGTGTTCTAAAAAATATAGTGAACTGGCACCAGGGACATTCAAAGAACTGCAACCATGTTCCAGCTAATATTCAGGGGATGTGTGTGGGCTTCTTTGATCACTACAGTCTGGGACACTGTCTTCATGGGTGTGACTGATTTTCTTGTCTGGTTTCAAGAGCTGCACCATTCCACCCTGACCTTGTATACTGTTCTCTGTAAAGACAAACAAAAACCCAAAACAAAACAAAAAATTGTCCCTTGCTCTCCAGAGTAACATGATCAACAGTGTCATCTTTCCCTTGGGTGGCAAGAGACAGTGTGCTCGGTTTTGCCTGAGTTGATGTGCAAAAGAGAGGGGACTTGGCATCCAGAGACCTGAGGCTGAGTCTTGGTTCAACATTACTTATTGTGTGATGTGGGGATGACACGAACCTATGTGAGCTTCAGTTTTAATAAGTGTAAACTGCACATGATAATGTTTATCTGTTTACTGACTGTAACCTTCCAGTCAGACTCTCCTTCATCTGCACAGCTCCAGATGCAGAAATATATGGGCTAAGTAGTCACTTTCAGAGTGCCTTGTTTGTAGACTATCGGATTAAAAATTCTCCATTCTGTTCATTCCCTCCCTTGCTTTCTCAGCTCAAATGCATGTGTATTTGCTCACTTCTAAAGGAGGGGGAAGTAGGCGATTATTTCTGGTATTCACACAGTATGATTCTCAGCATATTAATCTACTTAGAACAAAGCTAAGGGGGGATGATGGACAGGGGTGCAATGAAGATAGAATTAATGCAAGTAAAATGTCTAGCACAGTGACTGGCATACAGAGAATGATCAATAGTTGTTAGCGGTTATAATTTTTTCTTCCTTAGGTGATTCTCACTTGTCTTGAATGGTTTAGCCTTGGCAATGGCTGGAGACTAGAAAATAATCTGACTCCTTCAAAATGTCAGCCTGGTTGGTGGCCAGGAAGGGATTCCCGCATAATATCAGCAACCCTTTCTCCTTATTTTCACCTAGTTTCTGCACACCTTCGAGGGAGGGTGTTTGGGATTACTTTTTGTAAATTGATGGTAAATGCAAATAAAATAATGACAACTTGGAGATAATGACAAAATTCTGTTTTCCCTCTGAATTGAGTCTGAACAACCAACCTCAAAACCTGTGGACATGTTTTCAAAACTACAGCTCAGAGTTTACAGGTGTGTGCCTGGGGCAACCAAAACAAAGATTACAGTGACGGTTCCGGCTGCCTCCCCGGCTCAGATAAAAGAGGCGCCTCTTAGCTGGCTTCGCGGTGCCAGCTCACCTGAGGTCAGACTTTGAATTTTCCCTTTTTAGGGCAGGTATAGCAAGGCCTCCCAAGGCTGGGTTTTAAACCCACACTGCTGATTTCCTAGGCTCTCTCCCTTCCCGTTTTGAGTTTCTGCGGCAGCAGTCCTCCAGTTTGCTCGGGTCTGGGTCCCGGGGGAGGCGGCGTGATGCCCGGATGCGGGCCGCTGGGGGGCCAGGCTGGGCGGCGGCGGCCCGGGAGCTGGCGGGTGGACAGCTGCGCTGGCACTGTCCCCGCACGCATTCCGCATGCCTCTCCGGGACGTAAGGGTTAATGACCTCTGGCTAGTCCTCTCCCAAGCGTCTCTCTAGGGCAGGGCGAACCGAGGCAACGCAAATTGGGCTCCCGTCCCGCCCGGGCTGCTCCCGTCCGTTCCCGGGACCCAGCCCCTCCCGCGCCGCGCCGGGCCCGCCCCGATCGTCGCTCGCGGCCGCCTGGCACCGCCGGGCAGGAGGACGACGTGGCCGGCCCCTGCCCTGTGGCGCCGGCCTGCTTCCCTCCGCCGCCCCTCCCCACGCTCCCCCTCTGCGATTGCTCCATTTTTCGGGCGTGTTTTGCTCAGGCGGAGGCGTCTGTCCCCAAACCTCCCTTCTCGCCGCCCCCCCAGGGGACCCCGCTGCCCGGACTCTGGGCTCTCGCGCGCCCCCTCAGGCCGCCGCCCGGGCACCGGCGGGGCCCGGCGCGCAGGTACCTTGGCGCCGGGAGGAGGGCGCGGCCGGCCCGCGCTTCCCGGAGGAGGCGCGCCCGCCCCGGGGGAGGCGCTGTGCTGCGGGCCGCCCCTCGCGCCCCGGGCGCCGGCTGCGCCTCTGCCTTCTCCTGCTCCTCCTGCTCCTCCTCCTCCTCCACCACCTCCTCCTCCTCCACCACCTCCTCCTCCTCGTCCTCCTCCTCGTCCTCCGCCCTCCGGGGCTGGGAAAGTGGGAGGTGGCGGCGGCGGCTGCGTGAGTGCGCGCAGGAGGGGGCAGCCGAGAGGAGTCTCCCGGTGCCGCGGCGGCGGCGTCAGAGCCACTGCGAGCGACGAGCGCGCCGGACGCGGTGGGGCCGCATCTCCTCGGCCGCCACTGCCGCTGCGGGGCCACGAACAAAGAGGAGGAGCCGCGGCGCGAGGTAGGGCGCGGGGCCCCGAGGAGGCGGTGGCCGGGGCGCCCCCTCCGCGCGGTTCACTCTCTTGGTTCCCCCCAGTCCCCGGGGTCCCCGTGGGCCCGGAGCCGCGGCCTCGCTGCCTTCTCCCGGCGGGAAGCTGCCCGGGCTCCGGGCCGGCTCTCCCGGGCGCAGCCCTGCGCCCCCTGCCCTCCGCTGGCTCGGTCTCCCTGGGGACACCCAGCTCCTCTCTGCGGGGTTCGGGTTCTTTCCCGGTGGCACTTTAGGGGTCTGACTTTCGCAACTTAAGGCTGCGAATTCATCTTTAAGTCCTTGAAAACTTCCAGCCGTCGTGCGGGGGGATGTTTGTGCCCGGGCTGACCCAAAGGGAGGCGGAGATGAGGCTGTTGAAGGAGAGCCCCGTTCCGGCCGCGCCGGGCCGCAGCCCCAGCCCAGGACCGTCCCCTGCCCGGTGCCGCCGACACCTGGCTGCGGGGTGCGTCCTGCGGCTCGGAGTACCTGTGCCGTGCGGCGTGGGAGAGGGGCGCCGCCCGGCCCCCCCCCCCCCCCCCAGCCGCCGGGCCCTGTCAAGAGCAGCTGTTAATGCTCCCATCAACATCTTCATCCCCCCCTTTCTCCTAGGCGTTCACGTTTACATTGATTGGCTGGGCGGGGGGGTGGGGGGGGGGTGGGGGGGGTGGGAGGGGGGGCGGTAAGCGGCGCAGTCACTGGTTTAAGTGCTTTTTCTTGAATGGCCCCGTTTTCACATTGCGCTCACAGTTTTCAGGCCAGCATTCCATTGTCAAATTCTTTGGGTGATAATTTTGCCAGATTTTCTGAATGGGATTAGGACAGGCCGTTCAGAAATCCGTTTCAGAGTTTGTCAACCGCTGCTCTGAAGGGTGCTTTTATATTTTAGCTGCTTTCAAGCCAATCTTTAGCTGTGTCCTTTAGAATTGTCAACCTTCAGCTCATTTTGGTTGGGCAAGATTAAACAGTTCTGTTTTTAAGACCAAGGAAGAAGCGTGTATTAAATACTGAGATTTAATATTAAATATTGAATACTGGGATCATTTACCACAGTAATCACGTCAAGCGTGGTTTCTTAAACACTGAAGCGGCTTAAATATTGACAACTTTGTTGTATTTAAAAATAATTTCAGGTAGAGGAAACTTTGAATTGCCTCTGTTCAGCTTCTCATATGAGTTGAGGATTTTATTAAGGCAGCTAATATCACTTTGAGAGCTGAAGAAATTATGTTCTTTATTGCATTTCATAACACTTATTTATTGCAGGAATCCTGTGTAGTACTTGATAGCCGTTTCTGCATAGTGAACTCCTAGATATCTTTAGAGGTTAATTTTGAATTGTTTAAAAAGCCTGTTTTATCCTTAATTGTTGATAGGTGAGTCCAGGAACCACATTCCAAAGCAAAGCTACACTATTCAGAGGAAGCCCTTTTGTGTACTTTTTGGTTCTTGGCTCCTCTGTGAACCTTTTCTCCAGATAACAATACAAATTTTCTGTCTTTTCTCCCTCTCCTCCCGTGACTCCAGAGCAAAGTCTGAAATGGATGTTACATGAATCACTTTAAGGGATGCACACAACTATGAACATTTCTGAAGCTTTTTCTGCAGTAAACTAGAGAAAGATGGATGAATCTGCCTTGTTGGATCTTCTGGAGTGTCCTGTGTGTCTAGAGCGGCTTGATGCTTCTGCAAAGGTCTTGCCTTGCCAGCATACCTTTTGCAAACGATGTTTGCTGGGGATTGTAGGTTCCCGAAATGAACTCAGATGTCCTGAGTGCAGGACTCTCGTTGGCTCGGGTGTTGAGGAGCTTCCAAGTAACATCTTGCTAGTCAGACTCCTGGATGGCATCAAGCAGAGGCCTTGGAAACCTGGCCCTGGTGGGGGCAGTGGGACGAACTGCACAAATGCATTAAGGGCTCAGAGCAGCACGGTGGCTAATTGTAGCTCAAAAGATCTGCAGAGCTCCCAGGGTGGACAGCAGCCACGGGTGCAAGCCTGGAGCCCCCCAGTGAGGGTGAGTAGCCTGCAGAAGCAGTGTGGGGAATAAAGGTGGTGAGGACCCCGTTTTTTTCCTTTATTCTTTGGCTCGATGTTTTCTAAATCAGCTCATTGCTAAAGAAGCCACCCTTACTGGAACATATAGGAAATTGTGCCTCAGGAAATTTTTTTCCTTTTGGAATGAGATTGCATATAAATTATACGTTTTCTTGTTTTTAAAATTCTCTCCAGATAGTCTCTGTTACCTTTTAAGATAAATTTTGGGAAACAGGTGGAAATTAGTCAATGAAATCTAAAACAGTGGATTTTTTATGCCTATTTTAAAATGGAAACTTGGTATGGTTTTACCCTTTTGGTGGAGTTGGGAGAGTCATAATTATATATGAATGTCTACATACATGTATACATACCCTAGATCTGTGTGTGGGTAAATCATAAGCAGGAAATCAAGCCTTAATTTTTACGTTGCTTAGAGCCATTCTGTTGGTTTTATGAATGCACAGCACAGAATTCACTGGTTGGAGGAATTCTTCACAAATCATGGCCACAGGTAGCAGAGCTTCGTTGCTGTAGCAACGAAATGTCATTTAGTACTATGTTAAAACGGCAGAGAATCTAGCTTTATGTTGGGTTTAACAGGGAGTGAAATGAACTGTTTCCACCAAAATGATTTTTCTTGGGTTTTGGGTTTGGGCTGAAATAATTTTAAGGGAAGCTAAGTATTTGGACAGTTACTATAACTTCAATTTCTAGATGGTGAGGTATTCTGAATACACCTAAATTACGTTGTGGGTGATGGTACCCCAATAAGGCATGCTGTTCTAATTTTTGTAAAAATAAAAAGTAGTTAGGGACATGAGATAATTAAAACAATTCAATTTTTGTTGAAAGAATCAATTTTGGTAATTGGCCAAACTGATAGAATCTGTTTTTAAAGAACAGTTAATCTGAATGAAAATATATTTTTCAAATATTCGTAGTAAACACTCAAAACTGACTTCTTTCATTTAATGTAGGAACAGCCCCTTGGAATGGCATTAGATGGTGTAAATTCACAGATGTGAATGTCAGCTGTAACAGAGTAACTGCCTTATAACCATTCCCCTACTTCCTTCTCAAGCCCCTCTTTTACAAATAATATAAAGTATTTACATCACTAGATATAAGGTATATAAAGCATGTTAATCACTAGAAAACCTTTTACATCACTGAGCTGTCAGATTTCTTTTGATTCATATTTAATTTTTTTTTCAAGATAGCGAGAATTTGGGTGGGGAGATTTTCTTTCCATATTTGAAGCCCACATGTGGTGAAATTGGTCTGCTTATAGCACTGCTCTTAGATTTCATTGTTTTTATGGAGTTTACTGGTGCCTTGATTAATGTATATGGACTCATGAATATTTTAAACTCAGAACCAGTGATCAAGTTGATCATTTCTGAGACACCTGAATAGGTCTGCTTAGCTTAATTAGGGAGTAGGTTTTCTTCTTTGGAGAGATTTTGTTTCCTTGTCAATTAGACTAGAGAAGGCAAAGCTTCTGGCTGCGAGTAGAAGTAGCTTAGTTGTTGACACATTGACTTACCTGTTGGGAGGAATGCATTGAATGTTTGATTACTGATAAAAAGGAGTGCAAGAAGAGGGCTCAAGCATTCAATGAAACATCCTTTGAATTTAAGTTCTCTTTCTAACATAGAAATTGACTATGTAGTGCTGTAATGTTCATTTATTTGAACTGCTAAGCTCCCAAAATAGAGCTTCCCTTTTCTTAGGTAAGTTATCTTCAGATTTTTCTGATGTTAGTAGTATTTTTCTGGCTTATATGATTTTCCTAATTTACTTCATGTTTCTTTTTTAGCATGAGAAAAATTACTTGCCAAGAAGCCCAACTGAACTTGAGCCTCATAACTTGGATAAAATAGTTGAGATTGATAAAACAGGAGATAATGTCTGTTACTTTGGGGAGGGGCATGGAGAGTAGAGGATAAAACGATAAACAAAATTTTTCGGTAATCTGAGTTGATGCAAATGCTGTAATACTATAAAAAGAATAGTTTTTTTCCCTATAGATGATTTCTCGTTAGCACTTACTAGCACCTTTATGCTTTCAAATATTCGAAACAGACAGGGCTGCACAAATAGTCCAAGCACCTGAAAGATAAATACATCTCAGAAAATCCCCCTAAAAGTAAGAAATCTGTAGCGTACGGACATGTGGAGGCTGTAATGCACTCCTTCGGACTCTTCCCTGAGGTGAATGACCATAATAAATCCCAGACATGCATCCTCCTCCCTTAGATGTTCTGACACGTCCAAGTGGTGCATGAGCCAGTTTCCACATGTTGCGCAAAGCTGAAAGTGATAACATGTGGAATGTTGCTTCAGTTTATTAGCTATGTTCTACCTTCCATTAGATTGTGACCATGTGGCTTCCTCATGTGTTTCGTTGAGGTAGATGGAGTGTTATCAGCAGATATGAACGTTTCCAACGTGTGACACACATCTTGTTCCCAGAATTTTAGTGTTTCCTGCCTAATATGAAGGAGAAAATGAAAAAGTGTTGGGTTGGAGTCACCAGGGGAATCCGTCTGTTCTTTACTCCGAGTAAAGAATTCCTGTTGGTTTTAGGCCAAAAGTCAAGCAGTGGAATAAGCCACAGGGAAATGGTGACTGCGGATGGCTGTTTCAGTGGACTGAAAAATACCTGCAGGAGATTGATTTTATATATATATGTACAAAGTTAGATATGGAAAACATGTTTAAGTAATTCCCGTAGGATTGTGACCTAATAGAATAGTTAAATTTCTTTTTCTATGTAGTTCCATTGGTTCAAGATCTATTAACATCTGTGTCTGTAGCTATCTGGGGCATTATTACTTAGTGATTCCACACTGCCTCTACCTGAAAGTGAGTGTATTCAGCAAAAATGGATTACATGAACACTGATATACACTAATTTACGCTTCATTTATTCTTTCCTTTATCTCGCAAATATTTATTGAGCACTTACTAGAGTCAGGCACTGCCTTAGCTGCTGGATAGATAGTGATGGGCAACCCTGGTACAGATTCTGCTTATGGATTTAGGAGTATGTGTCAATCTCATGGGAGAGACACACATTAATAACATAATGACAATGCAGGGGTGTCATTAAATGTGATAAGTGTTATGACAGAGCTGGGGGTGGGGAGAGGGACCTGTGTTTAGTGTGAAGGGAAGTGTGTGTGGGGGGGGGGTGCAGTCTTCAAAAGCATCCTTGAGGAAGAGGCATTTGAGCTAAGATCTTAGTTGAAATGATATTACTGTAATTAGTTGAGAGGGGGCTGAGCAGGGGAGGGGTAGAGGGGATGAATATTCCCAAGGCCCTGACCTACAGTGGACCGGGGATGGCTCCTGGGAAGAACCGAGGGAAGGGGAGTGTGAAGTAAGCAAAGGACAGGGATAATGACCTAAGACGAGGCCTCCCGTGCAAGGATGTGCAGACTTCGAGAGCCACCGCAAGGCCACATGGGGTTAAGGGCCAGTTGAGCGCTATAGCTGGTGCGTGCTCTGCCTTTGGGATTGACAGGCGGATTGTTGGGACTGAGATGATCAGAGCTTCAGAACAGAGATGGGATTGGTGTTTGGTGTCAAAGGATTGAGGGACAGAGAGGAAAGGAAGGAAATTCTAGATATAGGGAAGCACAAGTGAAATTTCCTTTCTCCTGCAAATGCTGAGTAGGCTTTCGTTTCTCTAGAGCCACACTCAGACCTCCTTTCTCTTCCTCTCTCTATTGCTGACTATTATGGGCTGAATTGTGTTCCCCAAAATTCGTAAGTTGAAGTCCTGTCCCCCAGTACCTCAAAATGTGACTGTATTTGGGGACAGCACCTTTGAAGAGGTGGTTAAGGTAAAATGAGGTCATTGGTGTGGCCCCTAATCTGCAGTCTGGCTGGTGTCCTGATAAGAAGAGGAGATTAGGATGCAGAGAGACACAGAGGGAAGACCATATGGAGACACATGGAGAAGACAGCCAGCTGCAAAACATGGAGAGGCCTTCAGAAGAAACCAACCCTGTTGACATCTTGATCTTAGGCTTCTAGCCTCCAGAACTGTGAGGAAGTACATTTCTGTTATTAAAACCAGCCAGTCTGTGGTACTTTGTTACGGCAGCCCTAGCAAATTAATAGACTGTGGATATACTCCTAAAGGGAAGCCCCTTGAGTGGCCTCTCGGTCCACAGCCAGTCCCTTCAGTCCTGGGGTTTCCCCATAGACCTGCAGTGGTCCAGCCCCTCTGTGCTCTTTACTCCTGAAACTTGAGAGGTGTTCACTTACTCCCTATTCCCTCCACTGCCCAAATTTGCCTGGCATAGTTTCATAAAATAGACACGAGATTTATGGGACAATATATCAGATACACAGAAAGTTTTGGAGGAGAAGGAAGGAAACACCAGGAGGAGAGAACTACTACTTTCTTATCTCTCACAAGTTCCTCTGTAAGTGGAATCTGGAGAAGGTGCTGTATTGGACCAAGTGGTGTCTGAGATATTATCTAAAGGAAAGGCAGTAGAGAATTGAAGGAAGGGTGGGGCAGAAAGGCAGGACAACAGTGTAGCTCCAGGTAGGGTGTGGAAAGCTAGTGCTAGCTATGAATTGCCCCATGGGCCATCTTTGACCTCTGGTCAGTGAACAAGTACCTGTGGGAACTGCTTTCAGGCTCAGTTCTGTGCTATGATCTGTACTAGGACAAAGATGGCGTTAATGCATGTTTCTGTTGAAAAAGAGTTTACATTTTGGGGAGGTAGAACACACAAGAAACAACAAATAAGGCAGCATTTAGTGAAGCACCAAACTGTGGGATAAGATATGGAATAAGTCTGTACAGTGAGTTTCGTGTTGAATGGCCCCTGGATTAAGTGTCTGGTGAAAGGGTGGAGGAAGTGGATTAGAGTGGTCTGGGACACAGCAGGACACACTCCCCTGGTGTGGAAGGTTCAGTGCAAACATTTCTGCACAGGTCAGGACGAGGGGTCCGCATTCATCCATACTGGACCTAAGCAAGACATTTCATGTGGTGGTTTGGATGAGGGAGACATTTTGATGTTTCCAAATGGCTGAGTTTAAAAAGGAAAAGGTGTTTTTGTTTGTTTGTTTTGCCAAATAATGTGTATTGCAGACATTCTTGACCTCTTATTTTATTTATCACTTCATTCTTGACCCCTGCTTCAGTCCTCATGTCCACCTCGTCTCTGGTCTTGTCTTTATTCGTGAGTTAGCCCAACGGTGAGGCTCAAGCCTGGGCTTAGGACTGGGGTGGAAGGCAGGCATGGGGGAGGGAGTGTGTGGTGCACACTGATTGGAAATTTACAAAAAGAAAGGCTTAATGATTCTTTTTTATATCACTTAAAGTATTGTGTAACCATTATCATGTAAATCTCACAACCACCCTCTGGGGTGAAGTACTATTATTATTTAAAAAATTAAAAAGAACGTAAATTTCAAAATGAGTTCCTAAAAATATTCTGGTTATAAAAAAAGATTCAACATTATAGAACAATGTGTTAAGTGTGTATATTCTTCCAGAACTGTTCATATATATTTATATGTGTGTGCAGATAGTTTTTGTTTTGTTTTTTTACATAAATGGAATTTTGTACTCTGCATGTGTACTCTGCATTTGATGACACGATAGTTCATTTAATATAGCTGGGAAATCTTTTCACGTCTGAGCACATATATTTGCTTCATTAAAAGAAGCCTCTTTATTGAGGTATAATAGGCATATAGAAAAGTGCACGTATTGAAAGTATGCAATCGTTGAATTATCATGCTTTTTTCTTTTTAAATGATTATATAGTATTTTTCTATTTTAAAAATTAACGATAATACATGCCCATAGTAAGAAATTTAATGGTAGAAAAGGAGAAAATCAAGGCTTCTAATCTCTCTATTCCTAATCTCCAGGGGTGACCACCGTGACGAGTTTTTTTTGTGTTTTTCCTAGAAAAAAAATTAACAAGAATAGGATCACATTATACGTGCTGTTCTGCAATTTGAGGTTTTCTGTTTAACCATCTATCTTTCGTAACTTTCCAAACTGACTCTCCCTGATCTACCAGAAGGCGTATGTATTAACATGCTCATTTTATGGATGTAGAAAGTATGGCTGAAAGAGGCTGAATGACTTGTCTAAGGTCCCCTAGCTAGTAAGTGATGGAGGTAGGATTCCCTGCTGGGCCTTTCTGATCCCAGGTGCTTCCTTGCCTTAACCACACACTGCTTAAGTGACAACACTCTGCCTGGGTCCCCATGCCTGTTGCAGCAGAAAGCTTTCCTTAGTTGTAACTAGTGGACGTCTTTTCTCCTTACTGTCATTGCTGCATGGTTTTTTGTTTTTGATTTAAAAAGGGACGTTATGAAGCTCCTTTACAGTGACAGTGTACCAGGGAACCAGAACTTCTTTAGCTTGGAGTATGGGAGGAGTGTGGTTTCGAGGTCAGGAGTTGTGGCTTCTGGTTCCCCTACTGCCATCAACCAGCTGTTTGGCTTCTCTGGGCTTCATTTCTTCAGCACAGAAACGTAGAATCTTAGGTCTCTAAAGTCCATGCAGGGAGTGGGGGGACAAGGAATGCTGAGTCCGGTTCATCTTTGGCTCTTCAGAACACTTTGTGGTGTCTGGCACATAGTACTCACTCAAAAGAGGTTTGTTGAATGAATGTGTATTGGTTTCCTAGAGCTGCTCTAACAAAGTACCACAAAGTGGGTGGCTTAGAACAGCAGACGTTTATTATCTCACCATTCTGGGGGCCAGAAGTCTGAAACCAAAGTGTTGGCAGAGCTATGCTCTCTGAAACCTTCTGGAGCGAATCCTTCCTGCCTCTTCCTAGTTTCTGATGGTTCCCAGAATCCTCGGTGTTCCTTAGCTTGTAGATGCATTGCTCCAAACTCTGCCTTCATCTTTACGTGGCCTCCTGCCCTGTGTCTGTGTCCAAATTTCCCTCTTATGAAGACACCAGTTGTGGATTAGGGCTCACCCTAAACTAACATGACCTCATCTTAACGTGATTACGTCTGCCAGACCCTGTTTCCAAATAAGGTCACATTCCCAGGTACTGGGAGTTAAGACTTGAACGTGGCTTCTGGGGGAAACAGTTCAACCCCGTAACAGAATGAATGAATGAATGAATGAATGAGTGATGTGAATTCTAAACACCCTGTAGGGATCCTTAGCTGTACATTCATTCTCTGGACAATTTGTATGTATTAACCCGTTTCTTTGTGCTGTTTCCTCACAATCTGTAAAATAAGGTTAACACTTTCTCTGCCTATTAATAGGTAGTCTTGTGGATGGAGAAAATGATGTGCAGACATTTTGAAAATTATAAAGTCAATGTGAATGAATGTATTATTGTTTTAGTATTATGATTATAAAAATTATCAGTCTTCCTCACCAAGGAATATAATATCATTTCTATTGGGGGTGACAAGAACCAGAGTAATTGAAAAGAAATCTAAAAGATCACAAAAGGCATGTAGAGCTACACAAAATGGGCACGTGAGCTCAGTGATTTTGGTCCCTTCCATGTGAGAAACAGCCTGATGAATGTTCAGTCTCTTTGGCTATCCTGGGGGTTTCATTCCCCATTTCCCCCATTTTTGTCACCATTCCCGCAGGTCTTTCTTATTTCTCCTCTGGGTGACTGAAAGAGATGAAGGTAAGGGGAGATTATTCTATTGTTGCTGGCTGGGCAGAGAAAGGGAGGAAAAAGAGGGAAAATCTAGTTTTGCTGTAGTTGTAGGTCCCTGCTGCTCTTGCTGCTCTCTAAGAAGTCCCACCTCTGCCCCCTGGTTCTCTGGCTTCAACTGATGACCCCTGGCTCCAGCATCTGCTGGCGTGGAACCTCTGTAGTTCACTTTCCTGCCTTCAGGCCACCTTGCATTACCCTGTCCTCCAACCATGGTCTGCGTTTTCCAAGCGGCTAAGAAGGGGAAGATGGCAGAAATGGTAGAACCGAAAGGGAGAGAAGGAGAGCAGGACTCCTGGGCTGTTCCATTTCCTCCCTTGAATTGCTTTTCCAGGTTGCTTTCTCAAATTTCTCTTTTTGCCCCATAATTAGTCTCTGGGCTTGTGAAGAGGAAGAATAAAAACAGGTACACAAAGGCATGCAGGTAGGGGCAAGCTGTCATTTCCTACCTCTGACTGTCTTTCTGTTGCTTGTGGTGTCTTCCTCGCCATTCCGAGAGCCCCTGGCTCCTCTTTGCATGCCTCCATTCCTTCGCTTTCCACCTCTGCCAGGAAGAGTGCCTGCCATTCCCCCTTCCAGTCAGACACTCACTCTCTTTATTAATCCATCCCCTCTCCAGTCCATTGCTTTAACATGGTTTAAGCAAACCTGAGACAATACGTGAAAAGCCTTTTTCGTTTTAAGGTCAAAAGGCAGATGACTTTGTAATTTTCTTTCTAAAAGGATTCTTCATGAGGATCCACAATAGTAGAGCAACATAGTATACATAGTATAATGAGGCATATTTGTGATAGAAATATTACGCATAGCAACATGGTATAGTGAGGAACTCAGATATCACACGAGGCAAGGCTCATTTACATAGCAACATAATATAGTGAGGTACACTTGTGATAGAAATATTACACTTGGAAACAGCTTTGCTAGCAAGGCTCCCTCACTGTGGAATGGAGACCCTTCACCCTCCCAAAGCTTTTATAATAAAGAGTGCATATATCTCCCCACTTTTTTTTTTTTTTTAAATTTCAGAGACTTCTGAAAGTAGTAACCTTAAGAAAAATTCTGAGCCCCAACCACCCTTTTGTGGCCCTGCAATCTTTTCCAGTCTGTGTGCCTGCCAATGCCTCGTCAAGAGGATGGAGGCAGTTGCTTCATGAATGGTGACATATGGGTAGCTGTAAACACAGCCATTTTAAAGATAGATGTGCGAGTGGGCTCTTTCGGGGTGGCTGGGAAGGGAAGGGAATGGAGGTGCCATTTCATATGGTTGACAGTAGCAGTTAAGTAGTAGATTATTTGAGTTGTGAAACATGGAAGGAGAGTAGTAGGAGGGTGTGCAAATGAATTTTTAAGTTACGTTAAAGATAATGCGGAAAGGCAAGGACTGTCAAGTTTGAACATTTTTCTGTTAGCCTAAGGAAATAAAAAATTCCTTAAAGTATTTTTTTGCAAGAACAAAATCATTTTGAAACACTGCGTGTTCACTGTCTATAAGTCAGCTATGAATGAACAGGAGTGAATTTCCATTATTTTAAAACGTAGTGAGTGGTCCTAAGCAATGAAGAATTATACAGAAATGGAACTAAAGTTTACTATGGGGTGCTCCATATCAACTTTTAATTTATGCGAGGTGCCCCCCCACCCCCAAATAATACAGTGGCAATAGAGTAAGAATATCAGTGTGGGATACCGGTGGCCGTGACATCTGTATAAGGTTCCTGAAAGTGTGTTTGAGCACTAATGTTTAAAAGTTGAGCATTTGATTTGTTATAAGGAGATTCAATTCCTAAAGAGCTAAAAATATTCATATGCTCCTAATTATATAACTGCTTAGTTTTAAAAAGTTTGAGTTCTTTAACACACTAAACACATAGATTAAACATTATATGTTACATACAATATTAATACAAAATACAAAATTAAATTTTCATTTGCCCAGTGTATTCAGAGTAACATTTAGTTAGCAAATCTCTCAGTTTTTCCCATTGTTAAACTTGTCTTTTAAGCATACTCTTTGATGAATTACTCCCAGCATTTCATGTTCTTACTTTTTTCCCCACAGTTGAGCACAAATGAAGAGCTTAAGTATGCAAGGGTAAGTATTTTTGGTAGGCCTAATTATTTTCATTCAATATTATGTATTTCATAATACATAATAGTATGTACTAGTATTAGCATTTTCTTTTTTTCTTTTTGAGGAAGATTAGCCCTGAGCTAACATCTGCCACCAATCCTCCTCTTTTTTGCTGAGGAAGACTGGCCCTGTAGCACTTTCATTTTTCTATTTTCTGTTCATTTTTATAAAACAAGTCCAGAGTATTAGAAGATGCTGAAAGCCGTAATTCTGTTATACAAAGGTAGTGAGGTTGCTGAAACTGAAGTGTTGGTTGAAAGGCACCATCATGTGACAACTTGAAATGTTTATGTATTAACTATTCCAACAAAGTCCAACTCTGGCACCAGAAAAGTATTGTGTCTCAACATATGAGGTATGAAAATGTGTGATATGTGGAAGTTGAGGATACCTATTTGGTGGCAAGAATGATGGAGACCTGGTTTCTCGTCCTGGCTTTGTGACTTTAAACCAGTGATTTCTCTCCCATAGGCCGTAGTTTCCTCTTTTATAAAATGATGGCTTGTTTGGTATCTGAGTTCCTTTGCAGCTCTGGCATTTTTAAAATACTTTGATATTGAACATTTAGACAAAACTGAGATTGGTGTCTGGATATTGTCTTGTTGCGATGAAATGAATGTGTGTCTCACAGTTGCCTGTGGACATTCTGCGTTTAATCCCCCTTAGAAGCACACACTGTGCCTGCCATGGGAAGCTTCAGATGGACTGTTGGATAATCTGGGCATTTAGAAGTGAGGCAGAGCAGAAAAGCAAGGACAGCTTGGGAGCCTGATTTAGGATCAAGCTCCAAGCAGGGCTGGCTTGCTTGATGGGCCTCCTCTGCCTAAAACAGTTATTCCTCATGTTATCTTCACGTAAAGTTGTCCCACTGCCTGAAATTCCAACAATTAGAACTGGAGTGTCCACATATTAAAATGGTCTGCTGTTTGGAAGAGAATGAATTCGTCTAACCATGTTGCTTTTCCCATTCTTACTGACTTGGGAACAGCTACTCTGATGGACAGGACATTGACCCTGAAAGGGAGAGAGAGAAGTAACTGAGCTTCTTTAGAGTCAGACAGGCCTGGATGGGGGGAGTGCAGTGAGGGGCTTAGGAGGGGTGACCATGTGATTTATCCTCTAGGCGGGGAGACTTTTGCGAGTGAAAAGGGATGCTGTTGATAATTTTGCAGAGTCAACAGGAGTAAATCGGGACTGTCTGGGGCAAACAGGTCCATATGGTCACCCTAGCTGAGGGCACTGTGAGCGAGCCTAGGATATAGAAGAAGGTTTCATCAAGTGTGGGGAAGATGCCAAAGAATACCGACGCTCTTTCAAAAACTTTCAGGGGAAATGCAGAGGAATTGATTTCTTCCTCTGAATGCTCCTTCTGTGTGCTCTGTGGTTTTCGCTGGAGAGAAGATGTGATGTAACAGAAAAGACAGGGGATTTAGCATCAGGCATGCCTTCCTTTATTCTTTGTAATCTGTGTGGCTTTTGGAAATGTTACTTCCTTAGCCTAATTTCTTCATTTGTAAAATGATTGAAGATCTGCTTTCCAGGGTCATGAGGATTATATGAGATAAGGAAGCTTAAGTGACTGGGACCTAGTACGTGCTCAGTAAATGTTAGTAGCTTCTGTTTTTTCTCTTCCCAGAAATTAGAACTTCTAGTACCATGTATCAGTTGTATTATAAAATAAAGTGTGTGTGTGTGCGCGCGTGCAGACATGCATGTGTGTGGGTGCATGTGGTCTGGTAGTTTAATCAATCAACATTTATAATATTTATGCCATAGGACATTTTGTTCTTTTTGAACAGCCAACTTAAACTTTAGGTACACAAGCTGTTCGTCAGCTCGTGTCGACAAATGATGCTAAGTTTGTGATTTAGTCCTGGTTCTACCGCTAACTGTGGTTTGGCCTTGGTTTTCTGGGCCTCATCTGTAAAAGGAGATGGTGAACAACATTGTCTCTTGCACCTCTTCCTCTTTGCTCATCCTATGGTAAGAGACTTGGCCATCGGAATTCATTATATGTTAGACCATCTGTGACTATTTTCCTTGCCTCCCTCCTTCCTTCCTTTTGATGATATGGGGGAAAATAGTAGCTCAAATAATTTAAAATACATATGTTATGACCTTGTTCTTTGGCATAGTATTGAAAAGACTTAGATCCCTAAGACTTCTCTAAGGGAAACGAGGTGTGGCTTGTAGTACAGTTCTAGTTCTCAAAAATTAGTGTCAGGAAAGATTGTTAGTCATCACATGGGTCTTCTAATGCTACCATTGGGTAGAGAGCATATGTGTGTGTTTATTCCTCTGTGGCTGATTTTTGTTTTCCTGTCCTACCCTTTCCCACCGCTCCTTCCCTCCTTCCATAGCATCAATTTTATGTTTCTTAAATAGATATTGCTGCTTAGTTTATCCATATTTTGATTATTTTTATATCTCCTATCTGGAGCAACTGATTGCCTTTTTTATATCATCTCTGACTAAATAAGTACATTTGTGTAACTGATAACTTTCTGATGAATTTTGAAAATGCAGCAACAGTGAAGGGCCTTGCTATGCTTCAACTGTCAATAACTTTGTATGGTTTTTTTTTTTTTTTTTTTTTTTTGCTGAGGAAGATTAGCCCTGAGCTAACATCTGTGCCAGTCTTCCTCCACTTTGTATGTGGGTCACCCCCACAGCATGGCTGATGAGTGGAGTAGATCTGCACCCAGGATCTGAACCCGTGAACCCGGGCCTCCAAAGCACAGTGTGTGGAACTTAACCACTACACCATGGAGCCATCCCTTGTTTTTTTTTTAATGGAGCTTGTATTTATAGTTAAAATACTCACTTCCTCGTTTTGTAGGGTAAGAAAGGACACTGAGTGAGCATTTTATGGTGATGGTCGTCTACTGTATTTTTAAAAAGTCTTTTGAAAAAGATATTTCAAAAGCTTGTTAGTAACTTATTCCACTGCCTTGCAATCTTCATAGCCAGGAAGTTCTTTTTTTGTACCAGATACAAATCCCTGTCCTTGAAACTTAATCACATTCCTCTTGTCCCATCCTTAATGGAAGAGAAGTGCTCCTTGTACACTCTCCTTCATAACCTTGCAGGACGTGTGCAGGCAGACCTCCTCCCTAGGCATCTTTTATCTGCCCTAAATAACTGTGTTTCCTTTACACATCCTCTTCGGACCCATTTCCTAACGTTTTAATCATTTTAGTTGCTCTCCTTTTGGATGCTCTCCAACTTCTACTCGTCTTGCTTGGGTTCAGGTCCAGAATAGCTCTTAGCGTGGTAATAAAGTTCTGAATAGAACATCGTGCTGTGCAAGTGCTGTCATGTGATCCTCCTGAGCACGCCGCATGTTTTTATATCCTGATGCTGTGGATCTTTAAAAAGAACTCACAACATTGCTGACTCATACTTTTCCTAGGCCCTCAGAGTTTCTCTTTTATATAAATTTGGTTTTCTCCTCTCTTTTATTTGAGTGGTTAGTTTTTACTGCCTTCCTAATTAAACTGCCTCCTGTTGTCTCCCATAATCCTCAGGGTAGTGTCAGTAATTTGCAACTACCAACGGGACTGAAAAATGTCAATCCCAAATGCTGTTTCTTTAATAGATATTTGTAATTATATGGATGCTTGATCTTAAACACACACATAACTTTTTATTACATTTATTTTGTGTATCCTCTGCCCCTATTTGTTCTTTGATTGTTTTCTAATTAATTGTGTTTTAGTTTTGTCTCCTGTACCAAGTTATAAGTAACTTGAGAGCAGGCAGTCTTGTATTTTATACCTCTTTTCTGTACTTTACTGTTGAAAAAGTAGTAGGTATTCAGTTCAGTAAAAACATCTTGGTTGATTGATAGATTGAATCCACAAGGTCATTTGGACACATTCATATCTCCATAAGAGAGAGTGCCTAACCACACGTGTATTTTTCATGTGCTTAGTCACATTAATTTCTCTGTTATTTAAGTCAGCAATGAAAGTGTTACCCAAAGGCTGGGTAAACCCTTATGAAACTTAGATCAAGTAATTGGATCCTGAATAACAGTTCTTGAAACATTTGTGTTGCACCCACCATTGTGGTCTAGAAATCATGTTTTCCTAGTTTATTAGAAAGCACGTTCTGCAGAATTGAATCAGAAGCCTTATAAAAGTTAAAATATGTGATCTGTTATCTCCTGTCCCCCAGACACATCATCATTCTGACACAGAGGAAAATGAAATGGATCTAATAGGAATTAGCTATACAACAATCGTGTTGATCTTTACTAAACACCTTGTGATTTATCTGCTTTCAAATAAATCTTTTGGAATGAAAACGTTATGTGTAATAAAGGCTTTTGTTTTGATGCAGATTATCTATATACTAAGTTATATATGTATGTTATATACCATATACTGTATACTGAGTAATTCCTGTAGTGGGTAATCCTATGGATGGTAGGAAGCACAGGTAATGATATGGTCAGTAATAATAGGACCTGTGCATTCTAAATCTGATGAAAGGCAACGTGCGCATTCAAAATAAAATTAAAATTCTTGAGAATGAAGTGGAAAGGGGAAAGAAAAGGGCAGTTAGAAGAATAAATTAACCCCAAGGGACTCTTTCCAATTCTCAAACCATAAGCCAGCCAGCTATGATGAGACATGACAAGGACCCCAAGCTCTCTAGTTCAGATACCTGCAAGGCTGATTCTCTGTGATTGTTAATGTATCAAATATTTAACTATAATGCATGGGAATACCTTGAGTTATTATTACCTCTTTCAGGAGACTAAGCTATGTGATGCCTACAAATAAGTAACACTAGATCTACCTACTATTTCATTATAGATGAAAGAGAATGGCATATCCTAGGAGCAGAACGTTAGGAAGGCTTGGTAACTTTAGAAATGTGTCACACTGTGGTTTTTAGGTATGCTATGAATGAAGATCTTTGTGTGGAAGGAGTGGGAATGCTACATGAATATTTATTATGTAAATTTGCGTGTGTTGCTAGGTTTATTTAAGTTTCTTCTTTGTGATCCTAGCTTTCTTTACTTCCTGGACTGAGACGCAAGTTTATTTTTCACATTAACCTGATGTGTAAATTTCTCAGCCCCCACTGGTGGTTTTTTCCTCCTTTCAATCTAGTGGTATCAGGTCAGTATCTGAGCAGGGGGAACCCAGCATTAACAGTTAGCTAGTATCTTGCCTTTGTTTAACTGCAGCCATGCTCTAATCTACCCATCCCTCCTGTAACTGGGGGGTGTTGGCCAGTTTGGGATTTATATATCCTTCCTTATGTTCAGTGATATATGTTGAAATTTAGAATTTATGAAAACAGAGGTTATGTTTTGCTCATACATGTGTCAGTCGCTCAGTACACATTTCTTCTGGACTGAAAGGTCACCATTTCTTGGCATTGTTACCAGACACACTGGGATATTAAGTCAAAGAAGAGAATAGTTGGATTAAAGATAGATTGAGGCCAAGAGTGATGTACAGTGTGATACTTAATACCAGTTTTCCTAGTCAGTTGAGGGTTATCTGACAAGTATGCAGAGTTGCTAATTATTGGGAGCCATGTACTGGATAATACAATTTGCAAAGTTGGGAGTAATTACATCACAACTGTATTTCAGTAACTTTAGCATGAAAATAGTAGGAATTTTAGTTTGACAGCAAAACCATTTTTAAATGGTTATGAAATCATTTTAGGAGCTGCTCTTATGGAATAATTATGTCTGATTCAAGAAAGAAAATTCTTGGCTACCTGACCTTGGGTGAGAATATGTAGCAAGATGTTTTGAGATCTTGAAAGAGTGAAGTAATGTTTTAGTAACTGTGTTCAATTTGTTGCATTTAGGTTAGCCATGAATGAATTTACTTTGTTCTCAAAGAACTTGTTTTGCGCTGATATCAGTTTTGAAAAAGGAAGCTGTGATAAATTTCATAGGCTGGAAAACTCAACATGCCCTAAAGTGAGAAAATGCAGGGCTTCCTTTTATTTACTAAGTGCAACCTGAAATATTGGGTTAATTGCCGGTCCTCCACATTTCACATGGTTCTTGAGTCTCTGCATAGCATACCAGAGTCCTTACTGCTGTAGACATATAGTTTATCGTTTATAGTCTCTAGCTGATAAATACACTTATTTGGCACAAACACATATGCTCAAAGGTAATCGAAAGAATATATGGTTTGTTAAATGAATATGCTAGGCTTTTCTTTAAGGTTTGAACGAACAATGATATTACAAACAGTTTTGTTAATAAAATAAATAGAGGTTAAAGGCTGGAACTGTTTCTAGTAGACTGTGCAGCCCTAAATCATCCAAAAGTAATGAAGCAGGTTTCTGAAACAGATTGTGTTTCCTTACAAAGGAAGCCACCTTTGTTCCATGTCACTGATGCATTCCTTATAGGTGAGGTCACTCTGCATTGCTGATATCTTTTCCTTTTCATAAAGGGAGATGTGGACCGCTCCCAGTGCATTCCATGTCTCGCAGTCCATAAAATAAGGCTTAAAAGTACCTGTCCGTTAAAAGCTTGTGAGGGACGAAAGCTAACCTGAGAGGCTTTGTGAACCATGAATTGACAATAAAAAACAGTATGCTTCTGTTTTTCAAATAGCCTGTTTAAGGACAAAAGAACTATTCACTCCTACATGACTTTCATGTAGTTATCATAAAAGAGAGGAGGATAGTCACGTTGTTTTGTGCATGATTTTAAGGCTGCTTGACTGAGATTATTTAAACAATAGTTTTTAATTTTTCAGACTTATAAAGTCACTGAGAGGGATGTGTGTTATAGTGTATAAACCTCTTTATGTCTGTTTCTCTAGATAGAATTACATTTAAGAAGTAGCTCACCACCCCCCGCAAAATCTAAGAGATGAAGAAAGCATTTAGAAAGTATCAGGTTAAGCTCTAACTATAGGAATAGTCTCCTAACTAATCTTCCTGCTCCACTCGTGTCTCCTAGAGTCGTTCCCTTGCATCTCAGTTAGTGTGACAGGACACTCCTGTTCAAAACTGTATAATGGCCATTAGACTGAGGCAGTATAACCGAGCCTCTTCCTCCGCCTTTTCTGTCAAGCTTGTATATTTTGCTCCAGCCATACAAGTTTTCTTGCTCTTTGTCACACCAACAAGGCCTAGGGCCTTTGCACCTGCTCTTTGCTCTGCTTGGAAGGCAGGTCTCTTACCCAGATCTCCACGTGGCTTGCTCCCTTACTTCAGTTTGATCCCTTCTCAAATGTCACTCCCTTAGAAGGGTCTTGTCTGACCAGAAAACCCCTCCCTCTACTCCTGTCAATCTTCTAGCCTTGCCCTACTTTATTTTTCTTTGTAGCACTTCTGTCCATTTAAAATTATATATTTATTTGTCCCTCTCCCCCTGCCCCCTCTCCCCCCGCCCTGATAGTAAGCTCTGTGAGGGCCAGGATTTGATAAGCTTATTACTGTCTGTATCCCCAACAGCTAGAACACTGCCTGGTCCACAGGAGGCTCTCACTAGGAATTTGTTAGATTAACAAATCAGTGAATGAGTTTTACTGGGGTGTATGTTGGGCTTAATTACTCCACAAACTTCGTGTTGAAAAAATATGGCAAATAGAAAAATGATTGTTAATCGTTCAGATGTTTAAGTTGGAACCGAGAATTTTTATAGATGAGTAAGTTAAAGTGTCATATTTGCTTATTTGGTGATTCATTTTGTATTGTTTTGTTTCAGGAAGATAAATGCGGAACGATTTAAAAAATAATCTTGCCATGAGCGTTTTTTCTTCAATCCAAGAGATGAGCAACATGATTTCAAACTATAGTGGCATCTCTGTTTTTAGCTTTCGGAAATGAATACACACCCTTCATAACTGACAGCATCGGTGTGCTTGAGTACTCATACTTTTAAAGCTACTCAGAACACCAGATAATGAGAACATGGGAAGGAACACTGTCTTTTTCATAGATTTCTGCAAACTTCTATGCTTAACATATTCTCAGGAAGAGAAGTGACATTGTTTTCTGTACCTAAAACTGTTTAAGGAGTGGGTGGAAACACCTATTAATCTTGGCTGTGTCGTGACTTGAGCATATTTCCTCATAAGATGTAGTGTGGATTCAAATTAGCCTTCAGATATCCTTTATTTTTCCTTTGCAAGATAATATAACCAAATTGTGGGTTGATTCTGTTGAGTATCCTGAGCCTGTTGATTGATGCCAGAAATGAATTTCCTTTTTCAAATCTAATCATGGCTATATATATGACACGTAACGTTCACTTAAGTGTCTCCGTGTAGGCACTCAGAAACATGACACAGTCACATGTTTCACCAATTACCATACTTGAATCTGCATACGTTTTTTTCTGGCTTATTGACTCAAGGAGGCACAGCTTGCTGAAAATTTATTTTTCCCTTTGTTGCCCTGTGTGCTTCCAGCAGGGGAATGGATCTTTGTATTTTTTTCAGAAACAGATAGTTCTGTGCTTTACCGTGGTACTTGGTCTGCTTTCCATGTAGAATTAGAGGATGTCCCCTCTACCTCCTAATGGGGAATCATCGAAAATGATTTTGGCCAGTTCTCCAAGGTCACTTTAGGTAGGCAGCACAATTCAAACTGGGAACTCTTGGTGTCTCTACCTGGATTATCACAGACACCTGCCAGATGAGCTGCTCAAGCTGTGCATTGGGAAACAGGACTGTCCATGTGGTTGTTTCCCTTTCCTATATCTGTTCCAGTTGTCAGCTCCAGAATTTCCATTATCCACAGGAATGTCATGATACCTCCTCTGATGTAGATCACAAGGTCAAACCCCTCTTCGTTGTCTTCAGGACAGGACTACTGTTCTTGCTGGCCCCAGTGCAAAGATCGTGCTCCCCCCACCCCCACATGTATTACTATCATTTATCAAGTGATGCCACCTTCTTCACCTCTCTAGATGCCAACCTTCCTCCTGAACTCGGGGTCAGACCTCAGGACAGGCCATAGTAATCTTGAGTCTGCCTGCCTGACCTCCCATTCTCCAGGCTCTAGCTGCCACTTCAGACTTGCCTTTCGTTACCAGGCCTGCGGGTGTGACTGTGGCTTCCCTCACTTACCATGTGTCAATCACTGTTCTCTGGATGAGGGACACACCTCTAATGTTGGTGTGGACGTTGTCCACCATTCATTCACTCAGCAAATGTTTATTTGGGAGAAAATCCCTCAGCTAGATTGGCCACCTTTCCTGTTCACCAGCTTCCATCTCTGTCTGAACCTATCAAACTTGCTTTTTTCTTTTCCATCCTTTTCACTTTGTGTTTGCCTCTTCTGGTTCCCCACTACCACCCTCTCTTGGCCCCATCTCCAGTTTCAGTGTCTGAGCCTTTATCTTCAGTCATCATGCTCATCTCAATCAGCACATCGTGTCTTACTCTGTTAAAATAGCCCCTAACGTGCTTTTTTAATTCCTTAACTGTGTTTGATTTATGGTAGAAAAACCAGTGGAGAATAAAGCACATGGTTAAGGTGACATTAATAGTATACTTCTCTAATTTTCCTGCAAAATGGAACTTTCTCTCCTTCTACCTTCCTTTTTTATATGAAGAGCAATGAGATTATTCAAGTTTTTCTACAGCAGGCCTGCAAGATTGTCACATTTACCAGGGAATTATTTTATAGATGAAAAAATTTGAATTGGCTTTTAGTTTCAGAGTAAAATAATTGCTAGTTAAATGACTTACATTAGTGGATCAGACCCAGTTAATGTAAGTTTGTGTCTCTCTTAAAATAAAAGTTGAAAAATTAAATTTGTTCCTTGGTAATTTGATTTGTGGAAAGGGGGGAACAAAGGATTCCAAACAGGGCTTTTAAAATCAGTTCTAATTAATTGCGTGTGCAGATGCATCAGCTAAGATTGGGAGGCAATTAGTCTAATTATGTTTAAAATACAGTCGCATGCTTAAATAGATAATCACACCCTCAGGCCTGCCTATCTTTGTCTACTTTCTCCTTCAGGCACGTAGTGAATTTTTTGGCCATTAAGCATGACCTCGTCAGGGTCTACGGACCAGAACAAAGTGACAGAATGCAGATGGGCAGGATTGCACATCCTTCTCGCTCAGAATTTGGTTCTTCAGTGATAATACCTACACAACACACTTAGATGGAAAGATTAAAATATGCTGGGGAAAATTTGTGTCCTCTAGCTAACCTTCCCCCACTTTTTAAATCTTAATTTTGGAAAGCTGAGCTCTCTCTATGAAATGTCTTTCGCATGGTCCAATTTGGCTTGGATTATAGCTGAGTCCTATCGTGAATGTTACGGAATAATTTGAGTTTCAGAGTAAAACTTGAATAGGTAACACCTGGCCTAACAAGATGCCATTAGCATGAAAGGCTCCGTTGCGGGCAAAGTAGAGGGGCCAGGTAAAAATGTCATCTGGGCTGCTGAAGTAGTTTTATACCCATCAGGTCTTCAGTGGCTGCAATTTACAATGGATGTGAAGCCCTGCCAAAACTGTGTTTTTCTTTTCAACTTAAGCAATTGATATTTGTAGAGGTGAATGAACTGAGATGTTTTCCCTGCCTTTCATTGAAAACGAATGTGACCGCTTTTCTGTTCAGTAGATTCAGTTTTATTGGAAGAATTAGTTGAAGGTGGTCTTGTATAAATACTCCCTTATTGCCCTTCTTTTGGTTTCTGGTAGCATTAAAAATGATTTATAAATTACATGTTCATTTTATAGGATATCCTGCAGTTACAAGACTACAGTCTTTATTACCGACCTACCACAGCGATTTTGCGTTTTATTTCAGCTGCATTTGCTGTATTTCTGACCATATCGTTTGTAGCAGAAACTGAGGTTTACTATCACTGCTGTGTTTATAGCTGGATTGTGTGATTTTCTCCATGTAGGCAAGAATAGGGTCTTGAGGATAGATAGCTAGTGATTTTAGGCAGGTGGGAGCTTTGTTTTCTGGACTGTTCTTGCTAATCCTGGTATGGGAACACAAGCTTACTTCCTCTGTGGCTATCAAAATATCACGGATTTGGGTGAATGATAGAAAACTTGGATGAGATTTGGAACACAGATATTTGAATATGTAGATTATTTGTCAGTATGGCTTGTGCTATGACAGGAGTTTGCACGGTTGTCAACCTTTTTTTCACATTTCATCCATAGACACAGGCTTAAATCCAAGTAGGTTTGTTCAGAGGTGCCAGTTCCTTTCTACTTCCGTCTTTGAGGTTACCCTGACAGAGTGGGTAGAGTTAAAGTTGGGTTTGAAGTTTGTTCTTCCTTTAATCTTTGAAACAAACTAGTCTTCTTCTTAGAGTAAACATAAGCCAATTCTTTTAACATCTAGACCAATTTAGGAATTTGATTTATAATACAGAGAACAATAAATGTATTTTTTTAGCAGATGTTTGATGCCAATCATGCTATCGTTATGATGGAATATCTGCTTACAGAATATGGGTATGTTCACTGTAGTGTGTTTACCTCCATGTGTCAAGTGATCTATATAAATATGTAACCTGTGTTTGACATAACCTTACTAAAATTGGGTGACTCACATTTTTGATTTGTTACACTTTCAGTTCTTTTGATGCAGAACCTTGTATACTACCCTTTTTGTTTCTTATTAATAAAATGTTATATAGCACAATTTAAAGATATTAAAGGAATTAACAGGTTGTAACAACTGAACTGAAAACTTCAGAAAAGCTTAGCACTGTGGGGTTGTGACTGTGTCTTGGTTAAATATGTGCAACTTAAATCATTATTCTGTCCTATGTATTATTTTGTTAGACATCCTTCCCATATCGGTTTATCTTAAATATTCCCACATGCATTTTGGTTAGTTAGGACACTGGATTCTGTGTGTCTTTACCCTTCAAGTAATGCTGGTTATAGTTGGATGAATTTAAATTATTATGGTCTAGAAGAATTTAGATTGATTGACATTCTGGCATTGACAATATAGTGTATTCTTGAGTCCACAAAAAAGATGTATTGTTAAACTCTAGAATTGGGTAGAAAGAGATCATCTGTATAGTGGCTTTAAAAAAAAACTGGGAAGAGCTTTTACAAAAGCAGCAGGAAGTACTTACTGAATCAGCACTGGTCTATTGTGTGGAGCGGTTTGGAGATTTCTAATTAAGCCGCTGAATACTTACAGTCCTCAAGTCACATGGAAAAATTTTAAAATGGTGGTGAGGCGCGTGTACATCCGTATGTTTGTGAAGGGCAGCACATGTAATGACTTGGTAGTGAAAAGTAGAAAAAATTTATGGTGGAAACAGCAAGAAAAATTGAAATAGAGTGTCTTAAAAAACAAATAGTAAAACAACAACCAAAAAGTCACTCCATGTAATTTCGAGATCAGACAAAAGGATGGCCAGAGCATAATGGGAGCATGTAGAAGCCTGTTGCTAAATCAGAAATGAACAGGAATGCAGTTCAAAACCTCATTTACTACTCTTTAGTCTGTTGCCCTAGAGACAGACTTCACATATTGACTTTGGCAACTCCAGGGTAGCTTGCCATGTCTGCAGTTATTTAAGTGAAAATCTGAATTTGTGATTTAAAAATATAAGTTTACTATAGTCAGTGCAACAAAGTACATTTGTGGTTGGGTGGCAATTTCCGGGAGGTTCTAAGTCATCTCTTGGAACATAACGAAATAAATGGATCAAATAAGGATTTCAGATTCTAAAAAGTTCAAATAGGAAAAATGCAGTAAATGAAAGCAAGACTTATTGAAAACCCAGGCTGAGACTGATTTAAATTTCAGGCATCATCTCACTTTGTAGCATCAATGAGGTAGCTGGAGAATGTAGATAACAAAATTAGTAGTCAGAGGAGTGCCTAAAATATTGTTTAAAGATTAAAATGAGAGAATGAGCCTAGAATGATCAAGATCCCATCCACTTCTAATTTTAAATGGTTCCTTAGAGCAAGTGGGCTTTCCCGCTTTCTCTTACTCTGTGCTGCTTTGCCTTTTGGTGTTATTGTTATTCTGCAGTTGCAGTGAAAATGACATTTCAAAGATTTTCCTTGAAAAACACTAATCCAACTAGGGATTGTTTAAAAAGTGTCAAATGAAAAAAAAATCATGGAGTTGGGAGAGGGGACTTGAAGATTGGACAGCTGTAAGGGAAATGAATTTTCTCTTTCCTGCAGTGCTGTTTTTCAAGACCACCTGCATCAGAAACACTGGGGTGCTTATTAGAAATGCACATGACTAGTCCTGCCCTAGACGCATTGATTTTGATTTCCTGGGGCTGGGACACAGGAATCTGCATTCTGAACAAGTTCTTCTGCACACTAGTGTTTTTAGGGAAAACACTTCCAAAATCTAAGTGCAAATCTGAGCTATCAAGACATATGAATTTTATGTTTCAAATCTCTCTTTCCTCTGGGCATAACTTTGGAACTGGTAATTCACCCTAAAAATGTTGCTTGATGGGAAAAGATTACCTAGATGCTAGAACTTGGGCCACTGCTCAAGTGAGGTGTCCTTGTGGGGAGAAAAGTTTTCATGGAAAGCAGTTTTATATTTGTGATTAAGTCACATATCAGATTCATGATTGAAATGGGTTTAGGCAGAGTATTTTCCCTTTGGGGAGCATGACAGAGAATCATTTAGCGTTAGGATTTTTGCTCCTCTGTTAAAAAAAAAAAAAAGTATTCTAATTGAAGAAGAAAAATATTTGATTAAGAATCGTGTCCCTCCCTTGTCACCAAAGAATCCTATTGATAATATTTTGGGCATATAAGCTTTATTGTTCATATATATAATCTGCAGATTTTATTCAAAATATGAATGACCTCAAACTCAAATGACCTGAAACTTGACCTCATATTTTTTCAGAACAGTTTTTGATGCTGTGCTTTCTGCTGTTCAACTACCTGGTCAACAGATTGAGGGGCCCCAGCCATCAGGGCCAGAGAGGCCCTCATAGACTTTGCCCAACGTCAGTCAGAGGGCCTGGTGGGAGGGAGCTAGCTCCTATGTCCTTAGACGTGCAGTATGCATTTCAGCTGCCACGCCACTCGGTCGGGTTGCCTGAATGACATTTCAGCAGGCTCTCAGCCTGTGCTTTTGATTTTTTATTTTAGAAAGATATCCGCATTCTCCTTTTGCTTTAGATGTACTCCTGGAGGAGCTGAACATGGACCCTCCTCCAGGACGTGCTGGCTTTCTCAGTGTCTGCCTGGGTGGAGTTCAGGGGTGTGTGTGTGTTGGCGGCGGGCCAGTGCCAAAGCAAATCTCGTTTGCTCATGTGCTTTCCAACCTTTCTCTGCCCCTAAGGCCTCTACTTTAGTGGATGGTGATTTAAAATGTAAACAGAACCCCCACACAATCAGAGCAAACAATCCTATATAGAACTGGGGGTGAAGTTCACTGCCTGTCTGCTGAAGGGTGAATTTGTTGAAGACAAAGTCCCTTCTAAATAGTAGTATTTAGCATGTATGTCCTGTATTAATTGGAATATTTAAACTTAGGTCCATTTCACATAGACCTGAGCAGTGGCATAGGTTTAAATTTTTTTAAAAGTTTTAAAAAGAATGCTTCACTCTTTTCAAGAAGGTCCCCCTGCAATGAGGGGGCTGCTTGGATGATGTTCAATTCAGTCTTGTAAGCACGTGGATCCTTGTATTGAATGAGGGACTTGTGTACAAGTGGTGTAAGTCATTAATGAATACAGCAGGTTAGTATCCTAAGTTGAACACAGTTTCTCAAACTGCTTCATTAAATAATTAAGTGAAACTGAGTTTATTATAAAACGCCTTGAGAAGTTTTAATTGACTTTCAAAAAGTTGATCAGTTTAAGATTCCACTCTTAGATGTTCCAGTGTCTACTTTGAGAGTTTGTGCTTTGTAATATTCCCTGGAGACCTTAATTATTTTTAAAGAGAAGTTTTCCTTGATAGGTCTTGTGGTATAATTTGCAGTTAATTAATTGCAGTTATTCTGAGTACTCCTTTAAAATAATGTACTCATTTCATTAAGATAGAAATGTTTGATAGTGAAGTGGACATTGCTAAAGCTGGCATGGTTAAAAGTTTTAAACCTTTGACTATGCCTTTTAATTTTTTCAGAAAAGTCTTTGAACAGTTATTTAATAAAAACTGAAATGCACACATTGACTGAGGAGCAGTGGCTAGTTCCAAGGTTGATCCTTACAGATGTCTGCTTTGTTTTCTGAACAATACTTGTGACTCAGGGCTCACTTCATTAACCTCTCATTATTTCCCTCTATGCTTGACTTCTTGAACATTAGCTTTTTTCTTTCTGTTGCTTGCGCACTTGGCCTGCATTATATCCTTCATGGTTTAATGGAGATAAGTGATGGTAACAAGAATATTCCCTTTATACAAAATAGGTAGATTTATAACCTTTCTTATTGGCTTAATCTTGGCCAAAACAGTGACCCACATGTGGTTGTGAAAAGGCAAAAATTTCACATTGAAGAGGGAGATAAATAAGAGAAAAAATGAATGAAGCATTATTTCAGTAAGTATATTCTAAACTTAAGAATTGATCAAGGACAGTGCCAAGAGTGCATTTTTGAGAGTGCATGAAGGACCCATATAGTGTCTTGAAGCTGGCAAAAAGTGAAGGAGGAAAAGAAAAAAAATTAGCTTTGCGGGGCCTGCCCTGTGGCCAGGTTGTTAAGTTCATGTGCTCCACTTCGGCGGCCCAGGGTTTTGCTGGTTCAGATCCTGGGCATGGACATGGCATCACTCATCAAGCCATGCTGAGGTGGCATCCCATGTAGCACAACCAGAGGTACTCACAACTAGAATATACAGCTGTGCACTGGCGGCGTTTGGGGAGAAGAAGGAGGAGGAAAAAATTTTGGCAACAGATGTTAGCTCAGGTGCCAATCTTTAAAAGAAAAAATTAGCTTGGAAATTACTTACCTGTCAATTTTTCTGCCTCAGATAGTTAAATAGATAGCCTAAAAATGAAATAGGAAGAAAAAGGATAAGGAAGCTATAAATGCTGCTTCTGAAGTGATGGGAGGCAGAACTAAATGTGAGGCAGGAGGGAGTAGAAGGAAGATGGTAATGGTAAAAGAATTCTTTATAGCAGTATATTAGCACAGCCAAAACGTTTTCAAAATGTAAGTGAATATTCCCTAAGCTAACGATCCTGTGATAATTTTTATTTAGCGGTTAGGTGATGTGAAGGAATAAACCTTGGCAGTATAGTTGGCTGAGTTGTGCCAGAATAAAAGAGGCAATGACTTGTTGCTTGTGAAAGGAGCCCAGAGCTGGTTCTTGATCTTTTAGCTGTCAGATCTGATCTTGAGAAAGTCATTTGGCCCTGATAGACGTGAGTCCATAATTCTCAGCCTTTTCAGCCCCACAGGCATCTGTTAGGACGGATCTGTAAGAATGTCCTGTATGTTTGGAACAGAGATGTCCCGTAGATTTGTGGTGTTGGTACATTGGGAGGACAGCAGAGTCTCCATGACAGCTTAACATTCTGTCTTCTTCATAGTGGTGAAAACGGTTTATGGGGCCTCCTTTCTTTTGGCCAGGTTTGGAATTCCCCTTACCTTTTCACTCCCAGGACACCTGGGAGGCCCCTTTCCTCTCTGCTGTGATGAATTTTACCAGCGCAGGCTGGACTTGGGTTTCTGTCCCAATTCTGGACAAGCTTGGAGATACTCTCAGTTTTCAACTTTTTTTTTTAACCTTTAGCCTCAGTGTTGTCATTTCTCGCCAATTATAGTATAGAAAAAAGTACGATATTTGAGCAGCATTTTTCTAAATGTGTCTTGGAATGGTGATCGAGGGCGTACAGAGGATGTGTAGTCCAGTCAGCTCTTCTCTTTGTTCTGATGTTCAATCTCAGGTCAAACTGTTGATGTTGACTTCCCATCTTTTAGTTCCTAGGAGAGGAAGTTTCTATTCCATTTCCTCATTTCTTCTCCTTGACCTTTCACATAAATCTAGAGCATCCAGAAACCCCTGATATTTTTTTCTTTCTTTTGAGTTTGTATGAAGAATTCTGTGTGTACATCAATTTTTTTTTTTTTTCTGGAGAGAGAGTCCACACACTTTCCTCAGACTGTTGTAGGGCTGCGTAACCCAAAAATGGTAAGAACCACAGGTCTCGAATAAGCTTATTTCCTGTTTCTTGATTAAGACTATGGGGTATTCTCTCTCTTCAGTCTTATTACTAAATCCTTATCAGTAATACATATCCGTCTGACCTTCATCTTCATTATCTTGTATCTTCTTGCTGACCTTTCTGGTCTCAGGGCATGCTCCTTAATTTTTTCAAAACTCCATTACTCGCCATAACCAAGCTTCCCGCGTTTCATCACTGCGTTTCCTCACTCTATATGTGACTCAGTTGCATGTATGGTTCCCTCCCATGAGCCACATTGGGGGCCTTATCATTCAAATCTGCATTACAAAATATGTGAAACTCCACATGTACATTACACCAGCCCCCAGACTAGGTTCTTTCTTTTCTTTTCGATAGAGTAGGATATTTTTTCAATATGTAAGTGTGGTTCTTCTCGTTCTTCTCTCAACCTTTAAGATAGTCCTCCTCTATTTTCTTCACAAAAATTATATCTGGTAAAGACTTCAGAATCTAGTATTTGTAGCCTGCTAGTTGTTGATGTGGGCAACCACCTTCTGGACATATGCAACTATGTCTCCTCTCAGTCAGTTTTACTTCTCTCTTGAGTAAAGAAGCACCTGGTGATGGTTCTGAATCACTTTTGGATGGTTATGTTCTTTAAAATGTTCTGTGATGTTAAGCATGACCCTCTTCCCAACCAAATCACCTTCACTCTGTGTCTAGGAACATTCCAGGTTGGTTTTCCACATCACACCACTCCTTTTCTCTCTGCTTATTTTATTCCTGGCTACTAGACGTCAGGTGCCGGTTCATTAGCAGACATTACTGTGCATGTCACACAGCCAGTTGGCACCACATTTTTGGCTCCTTCCAATGAATCTCTTTCTAGTTGGCTGGCAAATTAAATCTGTTCATTGAGAAGAGCGTATGTGTGTATGTGTGTTTGTGTTTGTTTATATGTGTATTACTGGCGGAGGATGAGGCAGAAGCAAAAATTGGGCTGGTTAAATACAGTCATCTCTCTTCTATATTCTTTCTTTTTCTCCTCTTTGTTTTGTAGCAGAGGAGATCCTGGATTTTGTTACTCAGTTTTTATGCCTGTCAGTAAATTATTCGTTAGCTTTTGAGTCTACATATTTAGCATTGTATTATTAGAATAATAAGAAACAATATACATATTCACATATCCATTGCTCTATTGTAGAGACCCATGACCACAGTGATGATGAGTTAACTTATATGGAAGTATTTAGAATAAATAGTAGCTTCTTGCTGTTTGCCAGGCAATGTTCTAAGTGCTTTACGTGTATTAACTTGTTTCATTCTCACAGCAACACTATGAGGTAGTTGCTATTATTATCTCAATTTCACAGATGGGAAATAGACACAGAGAGGTTAAGTAACTTGTTTGTGGTACAGCTAATAAGTAACTGTATCTTTTAGAATACTTAAGCTATGGTATAGTAACAACCCATAAATTTGAGAGACTGAATGCTGCAAAGACTTCTTTCTCAGTCATGATCCATGTCCAGATGGGATCCAGCGGCACTGTACTCATGGCAGTTATTCACAGACCCAGGCTGACAAAGGCTCCCTCTCAACACGTACTGCTAGGAAGGAAACTGGTGAGTCAAGCTCTGGCTTTGAAAGCTTCCACCTGGAAGTGACACATTTTACTTCTCACATTTCGTTGTCCAAACCAAGTCACTTGGCCATGACTCCATTTAAAGGAAGTAGGGACGCGCAGTCCTGCCATGTGCCCAGGGGCAGAGAAGAATTGGACTGTTTGTGAACAGCCCTAATAATTACCACAGTGGTGCAGCCAGGACTGGAATCCAGGCAGTCCAGCTACACAGGCTGTGCCATTCCTAGAGCACAATGACCATAACTGAAGAAGACGCATGGCAAATATCCTAAGGCATATATTTTCCAGAACAGTTTCGTCACTTAAGATGCAGAGGACGTGTCATTGAAATTAAGTAAAATTCACCTATAATCTGCTCCTTACTACATGATTTGTAATTATTAATATGGCATGCTATGATATGAGGAGGAGTGTAGCATGATAGGTAAGAACATGGATTCTGGAGTTAGGCTGCTTGGATTGGAATGCCAGCTCTGTAACAGATTACCTGTGTGACCTTGGGTGAGTTACTTAACTGCTCTATGCTTTAACTGCCTCATATTTAAATGGGAATAGTAATAGCACCTATCATATAGAGTTACTGTATCATTGAAAGGGATTTTTAAAATTGTGTGTGTATTGGTATTAAATAGCAAGTATGAAATTCATAGTAAATATTGAATAAATGTTAGCAACTATTTTTTATTATGAATTTTGTCATGCCACAGAGTAAGTGACATCTCTACAAACTTAACTATAAGCAAAAATGTTTGATGACCAGGTTAGGCTACAAGGATATCACTGTTACTGTGTAAACGAGACAATCATAATGCTTGGGTACAGTTCAGTGTTTATAAATTTCCGTTTGTGTTCATTAAGAATTAGAGAAGTGTTATACTAAGTCTTGTTTTCCACAGTGGGATTATAGAAGGAATCCTGTTTTGAGAATCTCAACGTAAAAGAACTTATTAATTTAGTTATTAAATATGTTTGTACCCAGCAAACCTAATATATGAAAATCGAGATGTGGAAGACTTAGAGGATTTTTTTGAGCTCTAGAACAGTGGTTGTCAGTGGGGGCTTGGGAGTGATTTTGTCCCCCAGGGGACATCTGGCAATGTCTGGAGACATTTGTCATACTGAACTGGAGGAGGTGGCCCTACTGTCATCTAGTTAGAGCAGAGGCCAGAGATGTTGCTAAACATCCTACAATGCACTGGACAGGCCACCTTCCCCAACGAAGAATGATCAGGTCCCAATGTCACTTGTACCAAGGTTGAGAAACTCGGAGTTAGAAACAGAAATCAATTTACTGGGGATTGCTTGAATTAGAAGGAATCCTGAGAGTGCAGGTAGATTCCTGTTGTAGTCAGTCTCCTTGTAATGACCTATTGGAAATAGCATGAGGCTATTTCCAAACACTGCCAGGCAGCTCATTCTAGCAAAGCTGTGCTGGGAGGTAGAGCAAAGTCTATTAAATGAGAAGTCTAGTGTTCAAAGTGTGTTAATTCATCCTCACCCGTGAAAGCAGCTATTAGGATATCTCTGTGTAGGTGTAGTAAATGTTCTTCCCCCAAACTATGTTCTTTAACCACTGTGGCAGTATATTGGAAGTTACGTGTTAATTTGCTTCCTGTGAGAAGTGGAAGATTGTGGTACTTGATCTGAGATCATATTCTAGATCAGGGTTTCTCAACCTCACACCATTGACATTTTGGGCTAGATAATCCTTTTTCTGTGCAGGTTTGTTCTGTGCACTGTAGGATATTTAGCAGCATCCCTGACATGTACCCACTAGATGCCAGTGGCACACTCCACTCCAATTCCCTCCTCCTGACCAGTAGGGCAATAAAGAATTTGGCATTACAAAATGTTTTCTGGTGGGGACAGGGGAGGGAATGCACCCAGAGGAGAACCCCTGCTTTAGAGTAAATTTGGACGAGGACATTGTTTTCTCAGGGAGTTGTTCAGATGGACTAAATGGACAGGTTTAGCAGAGTGAGGTGGGGACAGAAGAACAACAAACCAGGAGTACTTTTCAGCTTTAGGGACAGAGAGAGAATCAGAGAATCAGAATGACAGTTGGAGAAGAGTTGGAGTACCTGATGGGGAAGCAGATGGTAACTGGCAGGGACAGAATATGTTTTACGGCTGCTCTGGGGCAGGGGTAGAAATAGAGAAATTGAGGGGGAAGGAAGACCCTCAGAGTTACCTGAAAGCTAGATTTTCAATTACGTCTCTTAATGAAATGTCAGCTTGTAAGGACAGAGCTGACAAGTAAGAAAGAGTAATGGTTCTGTGAAATAATAGGGTAGAGGGAGGTGGTTTGCTGATTACGCTGCTCATTATCTGGAGGCTATGAAGAAAATCAGTCAATGAATTATTGTGGTGAAATATAGCTTTCACTTTTCCAGAAGCCAAACCACCAAAAAAAAAAAAAAAGAAACTAAAATAAGTAGATTTATTTTTCATGACTTAAAATGACAATTCTTGTTTACCAATGAGTTAATGAGGAAAAGTGTAATGCAATGAGTTAATAGATTAAAAAAACTTAGAAGACTACCTGCCGCATGGTAAGCTTTCAATAAATGTTAGTTATCAGTAGTTGTTAAAATGAAGACTGATGAATAATCATACTCAGTATGGTTTTAATTTTAAATTACTTTATTCTAATTTTTTGAAAATTAGTTAATTCTTCTACGATATATAGACTACCTGTTAACTTCCAGATAATCAGAATATTAAATTAACTAGAACATCCCATTTACCAACTATTTTGAGTAAATCAGAGTTTTATTATAATCTGCTACATATTAAGACTTAATATTTACAACCTGGCAGTTTCTACCATTGGTCAGATTTGTAAATTATATCATGTTTGGAGTTTAGGGATTAAACTAAAGTCCTGCTTAATTTAAGTTTGATGGGCATGAATCTTATTTGGGTGTTTGAGCATATCACCAAAGAAGGGTAAAAAATATCTAGTAGCAGCCAACTTTCAGGACTAAAGCACAGTTTATAAAAATTTACTGAATCAACTTCATTTTAAATAGCTATGATGTAGGTACTATGTTGTTTCAATCAGAAAGCATCTTAGTCAGGTTCAGTTCATTTGCCCTGGCTAAACCAGCTCCCCTGCTACTCTAGGATGTGATATGACCAAAGTTTGCCTTTTATTTTAACTTCAAGGGGTTGAGGAAAAAGGGTCAGTGGAGTGAGAAGACCTGGATTCAAGGGTCCATTTTAGCTATTATTTCATCATTATTATCTGACCTTGGGCTAGTCTTTGGATCCTGTTGAAGGTCAGTTTCCGACATTCAGTAGGGGTAATAATGCCCACCTAAAATAAAATCATTGTAAGAATGAATGAATTTTGAAGGCACTATGGAAATCATGAAGCTCGATGACTTGGTCTAGCTGTATTTTCTAGTTTCTACCTCCACTGTTTTGTTCTCCACGTTGCTATAGTGATCTTCCTAAATGTGAATCTAAACACTCACTCTCCTGTGTAAATCTCTTCAGAACCCTCTATTGAATAGAGAATAAAGTGCCAAAATTTTAGCACAGTCTACAAGAGCCATCCACTTACTCTCGCCTTACAGGTCTTTACAAGCGCCCTCACTGGCCGTCCAGTATTTAGGGTACTCTGAACCAGTCGCTGCATATCTGCCTTTGTGCAGGCCATCACCTCTACCCTCTTTGACCACCTGACCAGCTCCCTGGCCTGGCACTCAGGCCTTCTTTTTTGCCAGTACACTACTGTGTCTTGGATATATTTCCATTCTAGAATTTTTTAAACTGTTGAAATATTTTTTTTTCATGTTTCTTCTAGACTAATAGGATTTTAAAAACAGGACCTGATATCTATATATCTTTGTATTTCCAATGTCAAACAGTGCCTGACGTGTAGTAGGTATTTGATGAATATAGTTGAATGAATCAGTAATTGAAGAGAAATGGTTCAGGCAGAAGTAGAAAAAGGCATTGATTGTCCAGGACTCTGATGGGAATAGAAATGGGTGTTTTGGTGGTGGTGGGTAGTTAGTGGAGGAGTAAGTATCCTGTCACAGCTCGGGGCAAATCCAGTCTTGGCAGTTTAGAATCTTGAGTGTAAGAGAAATTTATTTTCCTTTTTATTTATGAATAACAAATGTGGGGCAGTAAAACATTAGATAGACTGTAGTAAAAGCAACCATAATATAGAAACGGGACACATTCCTTGAATGCCCACGTGCCAGTACTATGTTAAGTGCTTGGCATATTAACTCAGTTAATTCTCATAACAACCCCATGAGATAGGTGTTATTACCCTCTCCCATTTATAAATGAAGACACGTGGGACTGAGCAGGTAAGTAAGCCCAGGGCACACAGCTGCTGCGAGGCAGAGCTGGGATCCCACCCCAGGCCCCAGTGCTTGTGGCTTTTACACTGGATCTTACCACCTCACAGGGACAGGACAGTCAAAGACACTGTTTGTCAACCTCTTGAGCCTAGTATATTGTTTTTACTTAACATCCATAAACTTAAAGAAGTGTATCTCATCTTTAGAGCATTTTTTAAAAAAGGGAAGTCAGTAATATTTGAATAATTAATACTTACTATTTTAAGCTTAAAGTTGAGATTTTTAATTTAGATTGGAAATATTTGTAGAATTTTATTGAAAAACAGGTGAAAACCATTTAAAAGAAATTTTCTGGAGCCACCATCTTGTTCCTGTCCCTGACAGATTCTCCTGTCCTGGTCACTGGGACGCTTATACTGGTGCCTGGACCCTTGCTGAGCATGCTGTCCCACATGGTACTTTCTGCTGCCACCACAGCAGCCACCTCTGAGGAACACAGCCCTTCTTGGTCCAGGGGTATTGCAGGCAACAAGGATCTTTCACACGGGGCAGCCAAGTCTTGCTGCTGTACCACGTCTTCCTGAATATGGAGGAAAAGTTCTTTTGGGGCCGATCCCTCAGGAATTCTTCCAGTTTCTTTATCCTAAAACCGGTACAACAGGACCCTATATGCTCAGAACTGGGCTTGTCTTATATTTTCTCTCCAAAGAAATATATGTGATTACTCCAGAGACCATCTCTGCCATATCAACAATAGAGTTTCTTGTCTTAAGTAATTAAAAAATATGGTGCCTCTATTGGAGAATTTGCTGAGAAACATGTTGAAAAAAAAAATGGCCCAACTACAAGAGGTGAAGCAGGCTTCCATCAAACACATCCAGGCTGCGACTGATCTGGAGAAGTCACAGCAGGCACTGGTTCAAAAGCTCCATTACCTTTTTGATCTCCAGAGGAATAACATTGCTATGGCCTCAGAGGGTGCTCACTAGGAACGCTGCCTGGAGTACACAGGAAGTAAAGAATTGCCTAGACTATCATATCTCCCTGCAGAATATGATGCGTTGAAGGAACAAGAGCACATGATAAAGTGGGTGGAGAATCACGTGGTACAGAGCATCTCCTCACAGCAGGAAAAGGAGACAATAGCCAAGTGCGTTTCGGATCTAAAGCAGCTCAAAGAAGGCTCGAGCACAGCCAGTTCTGTAAAAGCATCTCTCCCAGTTGAGACAGCCAGCAACAGTTGGCTGAGTAAATGGACACTAGTCTATATGACAAAATATTTCTGTATTGCTGTCTCCTGAAGTTATAGTTTCCCTTTCCTAAAAATGAAAAGTTTGAGTTTCATATAGTGAGAGAATTAAAATAATCCATTGGCCGGCGAGATATTTCTCATCCTTCTTGCTCTGCATTTTGAGTTGTTCCATGATCATTTTTGAATAAGCAGTTTGCTTTTTATAAAATTTGGTGCTTGACTAAAGATTACCAAATAGTAGTTTAAATTTGTACTTAATTCTACCATGCTGCAATAAAGTGACAGTTGAAAATTATTTTTTATTAACTCAGTGGATGAAGAAAAGAAACGTTTGAAATGCCTTTTATTAATCTGTTGCTTAGATAGAGTGGATGAAACATCGATGGCTCTATTTGAGGGCCAGCATTTTGAATGAGATACATTTTGACTATAAACATGGTATGGTTTGTTTAGATTTGGTTCATTTAAAGTCATATTGAGTTAAACATTTTTTTCTTTTAAATGATCCATCCATGTAAGTACAATTAGAGGTTACAGTACATTTTTATATTTGTTGTTTCAAGTAAATCTTACTCATAGTTGCAATTTGGCCTTGATTCTACATTTGACGTTTGCACATATATCTTATAAACTCTCAGGGGTTGGTTTTGTTCCCAGCTGTGAAGAGAATGCTTTCAGTGCTCAGTAAGTAATGCTCTGTGGAGTTACTCTCTACATTAGCTTTCTCTTGTCACTCTTCCGCCTCAACCCAGGATATTTAGAGGGGTGTTAGGAAAACCTTCTGAAAACAATGATGCTGAACAGTTAGAAATTTCAGTGCTTTGGGACTTGTTAAGAGTTTTAAACAGTGAATGTTCATTGTAATCTTCTAAAAGGAGAGTATAGTATACATCCTTTCCCAAATGTATGTGACCATAATAGGGTTTTTTGTTTTGTTTTGAGGTACACCAGTACACATTTCCAAGTGTGCCAAGGAACACAGTCAGTTTGGGGAACAAAAGGGTCATGTATTTTAGAATAAATTATTACTGTTTAAGTTGCTGTTTTGAAGATTCAGAAATTGTTCCTTTGATAATTGTTTAAAGAAAGTGGCCAGCAGAAGTATTAGAGGATTGAACTGAGGTTGACAAAAGCAGCATTCTTAATTAAATTCAAATATTTTAATTATTCTATGTAAGTCTCTTCATTTAATAAAAGAAGGAGAATGTAAGGATGAGTCCATTTTCCCACAACCGAGGTTGGAATTAAAATCATGATTTATTTTTATTGGAAAGCAGTGACAGTTGAGACAGAGTTCAGATATCTTTGGTTAACTGGAGACCTTGAGAGTTTCTGGAAAAACTCACTCTTTTGAGATAAAGTAAAATTGACTTAAGAAAAGTGTAGCCATAGGTCAACTTGCCTATAGCAGAATGAATTATAACTATGGACAGGAGCCTTAAGGCCTTTTCTAGAATAAGCCCTGAAATGGAATTATGGTAGATACCAAACCATTTGTGAACCTAAGAGAGCTCTTCTGGTGGTGCTTTTATTATTATTATTTTTAATCAAAGTAAGACATTTTTTGGTTTGCACTCTTGGAACCATCTGGAATTTCTTTCAAGAGCAGATTTTTTTAAAAAATAAGATTTTAACACTGTAAAGTTATAAGAGATGTTTGTGGAACTATTCAGCAGAGTTAGTCTAGAATTCCTAAAGTAGGACAGGGAAATTCAAACAATTTTTTTGAGTGTAGATATAGTGTGTATGTGTCTGTATGAAAAACTGAAATGGTGTATGTACTAATAGATGATTACAAATTGTGGCAGGTGGAATAATGTCCGCTTCCCCCAAGTGTGTCCACATTCTCTCCCTGTAACCTGTGAATATGTTGTTACATGGCAAACGGAGCTTAAGATTGCTAATCAGCTGCCCTTGAGATGAGGAGATGATCCTAGAGTATTTAGATGGGTCTGGTATAATCACATGGGCCTTTAGTAGTGGAAGAGGGGAGCAGAGAAGAAGGTAGAGAGATGCCAGGTGAGAAAGACTTAACCCGCTGTTGCTGGCTTTGAAGATGGAAGGAGGACCCATGAGCCAAAGAATGCAGGCAACCTGTATAAGCTGGTAAAGGCAAGAGAATGGATTCTTCCCAGAGCGTTCAGAAAGGAATGCAGTCCTGCTGACACCTTAATTTTAGCTCAGTGAGACCCATTTTAGACTTCGACTTCCAGAACTGTGGTATAACAAATTTGTGTCGCTTTAAGCCACGACGTTTGTAGTAATTTGCTACAGCAGCCATAGAAAACTAACACACCTGTATGCTGAAATCTGTTTAGGTGGACTGCCTTATTTGATGATCACCCGATTTTACAGCCAGTATTGTCTAGTGCAGATTTTTAGTTCTTATGGAAAGTATACGTTTAGCATTTGTATTCATGATGATCTGCTTACTGCTCCTGGAAACAGTTTAAAAAGTGGAAGAGTGAGACAACTTGTTGAAGAAAGACAAGATTTGAAAGGGCATTATGTGACTTTTACAGGAAGTAAAATCCTCAGTAAAGTTCAAATCAGGCATTTGGGATTCAGAATCACTTCATGACTACAGGATTTATGGACTTTCCTTTATTCACTCTTGTGGCATTATTTTTTAAAAGTTTTCCTTATGAGTTTCCTGCATTGAAGCATTTGGAAATGCAGTAGATTCTGCTCCAGGGTCCTGGGATGGTCTGTTTCCCTGTGGGAAATTCTGGTATAGCTCACCCACTGCCCTTTGACAGTCCTCTTAAAAGTGCCTGGGTCTGTCTCGATGGGCACTGTGGTGCTGCCAGGGCTGTGGAGTCTCTCTACTCTCATTGTTTCCAGTCCACTAGTGGAAAAAGGCACACACGGAGAGTAATTATAGATCAATATGGTAGTATAGTAAAATAAATAATGTGTGGATATTACGCAACACCCAGGGATCCCAGCTACCCCTGCCAAATGTTGCTTGAGAATATAAAATGCTAATTCAGATTTTAAAAGAAACATTATGTTGCTGTGGGCTCCATTACAAGCTGTAGAGCATAAATTCCAACTTGACACCTGACACCTGTTAAGAAAACCACATATTTTTGTTGCCGTGTATGGTCTCCATGAATCATTTGCCATATACCTATCAGTGAAAGATGAACTATTTGGTGACAGATATAGTTTATTCGAGAGGAACGTTTTTGAAATATGTCAAATAGGGAATAGTTCTTTGTTTCCATTTACCATTTCAAATCTTTTTAGTGTTTAATAAATTTAGAGTTTTTTGAAAATAGGTTATTGATTAATGTTATATTCTGTTGTATTTGTTCTTTCTTATTCTTATCATTTTGTAATTGGAATTAATTGACGTCTCGATTCTTTTTTATGTATTTTTAAAACCAGTTTGGTCGTTGAGGTAGTACAACTTATGTTTAGAATTAGGGGCAACTAATGTTGTTTTAACTCATTCAATTCATCACCCAATCACAGTTATTATAAGACTTTAGCTTCACTGATAGTTTTGGCATACAGTACGAAATACAGTTACAAAGATATATTTCATTATCTACAGTAGTTTCCTGTAAAATTGATGGTGCATCTTAGCCAATTATTTAAATAGCTCCTGACCTAAAGACATTTGCTGCTGGCTTATGCTTTTTCTGTCCTCCCTTTTTTGGAGGGAGCGGTGGTTAAAGCAGGTTAGCAAGAGCTATGGTTCATTATCTCATTAATTACTGAGTCTATGTTCTCTGTTCTTTCCTGCTCCTTTTTTAGTCAAGTTCCATCATATTTTTCCTTGTTATAGCGTTCTTTATTTTTTGCTTTTCACTGCTATGGAATGGTGGTGTTACAGTGACCCGTAAAAAACTTGATATACAGACACGACAAGTGCGGTAAAAAGCACAATCCTTTTGATTTATGAATTTAAAACTGAATGGTAAATGTCAAGTGATTGAGAAAGGCAAACCAAGTAGGAGTTTAAATTAATTTCAGAAACAAAATATACTCTTTTATATATGGCATGTTTTCTGTTGTCTGGAAGGTTCTTCTTCATTCACTTACCAAAGGCACTTTAACCACCCACCTCTTTCATTCACATTAAGAGCACTAAACAAAAGAGACAAACTATGAGTCACAACATTTGGTTGTTCTGATGTCACGACATTAACTAGAATAATGGCATTAGTCAGAATATTGTTTCTCCTGAAAGTGATTATCCGAAGTGTGTTGCTATATATAGCTTTATTCCTTGTCTCATGGGTCACTGCATAGTGTCACGTACTCTTGACTCCAGTCTGTTTTATTCAGAGGGGCTGTCAGCAACATGGCAGCCACTGTGGGTCACGGCCTGACCGTCTTCCCTTGTCTGCCAGAGGAAGGCGTGTCCCTTCTCCTCTCCGACACTAACGTGTCTCCGCCCATCTCTTCTCTTATCCTGTTCCTTAGTAGATGCTGTCATTCTGCAATTTCAGTCTCTCCCTTTCCACTGGATTCTTCTCTTTGAACTCCTCAAATTACTTCTCCCCCTTAAGACACACACCCAGACACCCACACGTACATTCAGTCACACCACCTCCTCTCCACACTGCTGCTCCCTCATGCCACCAACCTTTTGGGTCCTTCCTTTTATGACCAGGCCTTGGCAGGCAGTGTACACCGGGCTGCATTTCCTAGACTGACTCACTTCCTTTAGCACTCTGCAGTCGCCCTTCTCTCTTGATGAAAGTGCCCTCTTGACAGTTCCTGATTCTTCTTAGTCACAAAATCCTTTGGCTTTTTCTCAGTGTTTATTCTTTACATCTGTGCATTTGACCTTCTTGCACACAACTGGGTTCTTGAAACTGCCCCTTTCCTTTCTCCTGTGCCTGGCATTCTCTCCAGGGTTTTCTCTCTGACCTCTCTGGGGCTGACCCCAGTTCAGTCTTGTGACTTTAGCGGTCACCACCTTGCTGATGACTCCTGGTGATCTCCAGCCCTAACTGGTGCCTGAGTGCACAGTCCTACACAGTCAGCTGACTTTCTTCTCTGTGAGGTTGGCCGGCACTCAAACCCAGCATGTCTGAAGCGGAAGCTGGAAGCACACCTCCCTTTCTTCTCGATTCCTGTCCTCTTTCCCTGATGCCTAGCTTTGTTCATGGCCCTGTCCTCCCTCTGTCACCCAGGGTGCACTCAGGGTCAGCCAGTCCTTTACTGGCACTCCCTTTGTCTTTGTCATGTGTTTTGGATTCATCGGTGCGCAGAGCCTGCCCCCTGTACCCCCAGGGGCTGCGGTAACTGGGCTCCCTCTTCTCGGTCTCTCCTCTTTCCCATTTAGTCTGCACACTGCTCTGGGGTTACTCTGCTCAGAGCATGGTGAAGCCCTCCTTTGGCACCTTGTTCCCTACGGAATGAGACTGTATATCTTGGGCTGGCTCTCTAGGCCCTCAGTGATCGGCCCCAATTTCCCGTTCCAACCTCATCTTTGACTTCCCCCTTCAGTACGCTGTTCCAGCTGGGTGAAGCCGCATTAAGCAAATTCTGTTGGCTCTGTCTTCAAAATACGCCTAATCTTGCTACTTTTCAGCACCTCTGCTGTAACCTCCCCAGTCAAGCTGTCGTAGTCTCCTGGATTCCTGCAATAGCCTTGTACCTGGTTACCCTGAGGCTGCTTTTATATCCTAGAGTCAGTTTTTCATGCAATTGGCAGAGACATCTTTTAAAAATAAAATTCAGATCATCGCTCTGTAGAAATAGACAATATGCCATTTCCTCTGTTCACAACTCTCTAGTGGCTTCTCCCTTCCACTTAGAACAAAATCGTATCAACTATTTATGACAACAAGACCATTCAGAATCTGGTTCAGTGGTTCTCAGTGGGAGGTACTGCTCCCTTTCTGTCACCCGTAGGAGTGTTGGGAAATGTGTGGTGGCTCCTTTGATTGTTACAAGGATGGTACTATTGGCATTCAGTGTCTCAAGGGCTATGATGCTAGGCAGGAGCAAGACCATGTTATCCTGCCCCAAATGACAGTAGTGTTCTTATTGAGAAACACTCATTCTTCTCTCTGCTTACCTTTCCAGCAGCATCTCTTACCTGTCTCTGCTTCAGTGTTCTACTCCAGCCGCATTCGTCTTCTAGCTAGTCTTGTAACTGGCTGACTATTCAAACTGTGCCAAACTGTTGTGCCTCAGGGCCTTTGCACATGCTTTTCCATCTTTCTTCTGTTGAATAACTTCTTTTCTCACTTGATTCAGGTCTCTGTTCACATATCACATTCTCATTGAGCACTCTTATAGAAACCCCCCTAAATCACTGTGCCCTTACCCTGCTTTATTTTTCTTCTTGTACTTATCACTACCTGACATTAACCTTTATATTTATTTATGGATCTCTTTGTCTATCTTCTTCACTGGAAAATAAGCTCCATGAGAGCAGTGACCTTGCCTGTCTTGTTCACAGTGTATCCTCAACACCTAGAACTGTGCCTGTGACTGCATAGTGTTCAGTAAGCATTTATCAACTGAATGATTTTTGGATATGAATCACTTCAGGACATGGAGTGGAATAAGCTTAAGATATGAATCGACGGAAGGAACGGATGTCTGAGACTTGCCTCCCTCATGCTGTAGTGTCCCCTCTTTCCTCACCTATTTAGAGTCCACTCTATTTATCCCTCCAATTCCTACCCATCCTTTTAGGGCCTTTTCAGCTGTCATCTCTTGCACAATGCCTTCTCTGATCTTGCCAACTCCTCAGAACTCTTGTAGAACGTTGTGAGTATTTCTTATTGTCTGTGCTGCCTTCGCTGGCAGGTGTGATGATTTGTTTATGTTTCTGTCTCCCTCGCTGGTCCGTGCTCAGTGTCCGTTTCATCCTCCTATCCTTATGTGTGGAGTGCAACATCTTGCACTCAGTGGGCGTCCATTACCTGTTAGTTGAATAGGTTTTCTTTTGTGTCTTCCTGAGAGAAGGGTCCTTCCTTGAGGTTTCATGCCTGGAAGGCCCTGGAGGAGTGCCGTAAAGTGGCCTACGTGTTGGAGGACTGATGCCACCTGGGAAGGGGGTTGGGGGCAATGTTGTGTGTGCTTTACCTTTTTAAAGGTCTGCAGCTGGGTGGGCCTCAGGGAGTATGACACTGCACCTCATAAAAATGGACATGAGTACCAGGATGCTGTCCACACAGGCATTTCCTACAGCCCATTTGGCCTCATAGGCATCTCAGAACGTTCTATTTTAGATTGAGTTTTCTCAGCTGAACTTGTGTGTTCGAGGTGTGGTGGGGAGCAGGACGGAACACGGGGAATAAACATGTTCCATAAAAGTTAACGTGTCACAAAGTAGAGAGTTGTTAACCTAAGTTCTTTCTCACTTTTAGTTGTAAAATGCATTTTAGAAGGTGAAAGATTAACAGGGGAAGCAATAAACTGACTGAAATTTATCCTCAGATTACGATTCCACTTTTATTGAAGCAGACTTTGTTATTTTGTTACGGTATTTATCTAACTGTTGTTAATTTAGAGTTAAATTCTATTATCTTAAATCCCCGTTAGGAAGGTGTCAAATGTACAGAACAACCAATGATTTATAATTTAAAAGCATGTAATCATTGCCACATTTCTGGTTTTATATTGCAGTATATTTTGCCTTGGCAGGAAAACAAGTCAACTTAAAAGAAAAACAACAAGCAAATGGATGGAATATATGTTATCATCACGTAGTAGACGTCTACACTTAGTAATATTACAAGGAAAAACTAGTGGTAGAGTAGTTTTGGGGTGGGTGAGAGGAAGAAGACTTACTTAAGTATGAATTATGTAGTTTATTATTATTGTTTATCCAGTAAGCACTAAGGTCATGCTTTAGCTTAGCGGTTTGCTGTATGTGCTGTAGAAAGACTTAGGATCCCTTTAGGAAAAAGCCATCAGAATTGTAGAATACAGATATGACGTGAATGCTGAATTTTAAAACTCATGGCAAATTTTAGGGAGTAAAAGATGAAGTGTCATGTCCTCTTTGCTTTAACAGCTACGTTATTTTATTGTAAGGCATTAAAGATGTTGCCTTTAATTGTAGGTTATAAGGTTTGTTACGAGGGGTATAGTGTTTATATGTTAAAATGAAATGCTATCATGAAGATGATTTTAGCCTAGTGCACATATCTGACTCTGAGCCTTCTTTTCCGATGTTAATGTTTTCTCAATATTCCCAGAACAGAGTTGTTAGTATAGCCGATTATGGTAAATCTTGGGTTATACATTGTTTTTCTTTGATGGAGATCAAACCCAGCAATTTGGGCAATTTTTGAGTTTTATTTTTGTGGGAACTAGGTCTTAAAAGTGCTTCCAAATCCATGTCTGCTGGATGAGGACTCATCTGGGTGACTGTCTATCACAGTTTGTTGGAAAGACTTATTTTTTTACGTCCAGATGCTTCTCAGAGTTGTGTTTATAAACACTGTCAGAAGCAGAGAGTGTTGGGAATCTTCCACTTGAAAGAAAAATGACACAAAGAATAAAATCATTACTTGATGTGCCCGTCGTTTTGTGCTCAGCCGCTTCATCTTAATGCCATTGAGGATTACGCCTGCTCACTAGCAAGCACAGAATGATGTGGTGTCAGCAAATTGAAAACAGTATAAAATGCCCTGCGCACCTCTCATTTCTGATTAACCAGTTGAGACCTTTTGTCGTTAAAGTTGTGTTTAAACTGTTTTGACCCATGACGTTCAAAGACTAGGTACCTTTAACCACAATTTTTTGCCTGCGAAATTTTGTGGGCTTACCTTTAAGGCAAATTTAACCTGTGACTCACCTTCGTTCTCATTAATTTTGACAATAATCAAAACCTCTGCAATGACTTTGTTCTTGAAAATTATAAGTGCTGACCTCATAAAATGTTTGGATTTGTAGATTCTTACTCCAGATTGCATTTTCATGTTGTTTCAAGTTCCTGTGTGCATTGCATACCAATAAATAATCAGAGATTGTTATGATGTTCAAGCTTTATGATGCATGATGGTGAACAGAGCTTTGCAGGTCCGTGGTTTGACCGAGGTGTCCCGTGTAGTGAAAGGTAATCCTGCTGGAGCTGGTGTCCAGGTGCCCACTGCTGGAAGGTGGGCAGGACTGCGAACTGCTAAAATCGCCAAAGGCCAGATGATGGCTGTTCTTGAAACAGAGCAAATGTCACCCACCCCCAACAGCTGCCCCACTCCTCAATTCACCCTTGCCAAATAGGCACTCTCAAAGTATTAGTAAAAGGAATATTTATCCTGTGGAGGAGAGGATCAAACAGAAGTTCATCTGGTTCATTCATTTTTGACTGAAGAAAGCTCGTGTAAATATTTAATCATAGAACTTGTGAAATGACATCTATTTAAAATGAAATTTATTCTTATCAGTCTTCATGTGAAGAGTCAGCTAGCTGTGGACACGACTTGCCTTTTTCCTTCCAGTTATAAGTTCATAGTAAAGAAAGAAAATTATGTCAATTTCATTATTAAAACAGTCAAAATTATGCACAGTTTATAACAAAACTGTTTCCTACATTAGTTACTTTTCTCTTCATTATAGATAGGCAGTGAAACATTAGGCATGCTGGTAGACAGACAGATGATTCGCTTTGACTGATTTGCAGTATCTTAGTATTTCTTTCAAGCATAAACCAAAAATTCCTCCTTTCTCTTTTTTTCTTTTTTCTCTTCTTTCTCCTAATTTAGATTACCACAGGCTAATTTGAACTGACTGCATGGTTGTTGATTATTAATAACAAACTGTCTATTCAAGTATCTTTTTAGTCAACTGAGACAAAATAAAAATCTGGGAACAAACAGCATGACATTTAAATGAATAAAATGATTTTATACAGGGTGACAAGGAAATAAGTGATTCTGATGATTGCTTGATAAGGAAAATCAGTAGAGGGGCACAACTGAAGAAATAGTCTCATCTTCAAAATTTAAAGCCCCTTGTTGCAACAGCAAGAAGGCGTGAACACAGTTGAGTTTGGTCTCTTTGAGGAATCAGAGCAGCTGTCTACTGGCCCTCTGCCTGCAGACAGGCCTAAAGGAAACAGAAAACAGTAGACAAGGGAGAACAAACACAAGCTGCCCCTCATACACACCCCTCAAATATTCGCTAAGGGATTTCAGAGGGGAGTCCATTAGTTTTTTAGCAGACAATCTTTGATAGCATTCAAATAGTTTCTTTTAGGAAGAACGACTTGAAAATAAAGTAATGGCTCCTTTATTTGACATTGGTTAGGAAATTAGGTGTTCTCATGGGTGAATATTTAGCTTACTGGACTTTATTACGTCAAATACCAGAACCCTTTTTATTTTTGTAATTTTTATTCAGTCTTTCCTTAAATACATCAAGCACTCGCTACGTTGATTGAACAACGACTACGCAGCCAGGAGTAACCCTCTCCTGAGGATGTAGGAGTACCATTCCGTACACTCATTAGTACCCCGTGCCTTAACACAGTCCAGAGTCTGGTTTTTTCCTGTCTTTTGTAGAGGTCAGGCTGTCAGTTGTCACCTCTTCCACGTCATTATGCTCCTGTCTATCAGCTCCTCCTCTTCCTTTTTTTATGAGTTGAGAAATCAGATAACTGGATTTACTGTGACTTCTCTTCTATGTAAGGAAGTTGAGGATGGAGTCTTTGTGCTAAGTTGTGTTTGGCTGGGGGAGTCATGCTGCTTTGCTCAGGGCTTTATTTTAGAGGGTGGATCTGCCAAAAGTCTGACTTCTAAATACTGTAAATTACGTTGTGTTTAAGGCAACTTGAAAACATAGTTCACTCCTAATTACCTGAAGCAAAATCTTACTCCTAGATTATCTTTACTTAACATTTTTTACTCTTAGATGCTTCTCCCATTGATTACTTCATTCATATGTTTATTAGACACTACACTACCTACTTTGCATACTACAAATGCATGTAGTACTAGCTTCAGCTGTAATTAGGCAATTAACACTGCTCTAATTCTTAAATATAAATGACTTTGGCTTTATCTGCATTTTGGGTGTTTTTCCCCTGCAGCCTTTCCTCCCTGCTTCAAGAGTGGCTCAGCCTCCAACCCCAGGCTCCTGGTCCCAGCTCCGGGGAAATGGGTGAAAGGAGTTTCAGTTCAGGCCGGTGATTTTATAGAGAGATGGACGAATATTTTATTATTTAAAATATTTATATTTAAATAGATTTAATATGATGAAATATCATATTTATTAGTTATTAATTATATATTAATATACTTATTGATATAATATAAATAATTATTAAAATATAATATTAAACATGTGTATGTGTGTATATATGTACACACATATTTATGGATATATATGGATATATATGTGTATGAATACATATATGTATGTACACACACATTTAAAATAAAGATGGCTGTATCAGACTGGATTCTGATGCAAATGCTGGCTACTACTTATTCTCTCTAGGGATAAAAGCATTCACATTTAAATTAATTTCTTCCTGGAAGTTCAATCTGTAGACTATTCTTTGCACTGAGGTGATTTGGAGGATCAGCCCTGAGCTAACGTCCGTTGTCAATCCTCCCCTTTTTCCTAAGGAAGGCTGGCCCTGGGCTAACATCCGTGCCCATCTTCCTCTGTTTTTATACGGGATGCCTGCCACAGCATGGCTTGCCAGGCGGTGCATATGTTCGCACCCAGGATCCGAACTGGCAAACCCCGGTTCTGCCAAAGCAGAATGTGTGAAATTAACCACTGTGCCACTGGGCCTGCCCCAAGAGACCCAGTATTTTTGACCAATGATGCTAGAAAACATTTTTTCTCTCATTTTTGAAGAATTTACTTTTTACTGTAGTAAAATATATGTAACACAAAATTCGCCAATTTAAAGTGTGCAGTTCTGTGACATAAAGTACATTCACACTGCCGTGCATCCATCCGCAGAACCTTTTCATCTTCCTCACCTGCAGCTCTCCTATCCGTTAAGCCAGAACTCCCTCTTCTCTCTCCCTGTGCTCAGCCCAGTCTTTTATTCTTCACCATCAAGTCACATCTGACGCTCAGCTAACTGCGACCTTGGGGCTTTGTCCTTTGTGGGGAACTCCTGGTGTAGTAACCTGTCTTGTCCACCTCCAGCTTTGCGCTCCACCTTTCTGTCTCTAGTGCTTCTTCCCCCTTTCAACTACCCCTGAGCCCCAGACTGGTGTCCTGGGCCCTTTTACCAACTGACTTTCTCTGATTTTGTCAGCCACTACTTACCCTGATTTCCTGTTTCTTTGATTCACCGCCTGGTGAGACATTCCTGAAGGTGACAGCTTTGTTGGGTCATTTCTCTGTTACCCAGCCATTGGCTTTGGTGTTCTACCTGCTAGCTTCCAGACTTCTTCCCGGGTCAGTCTGTCTTCCTGCAGCTGCCTTTACTGGCCTTGATCCTGTCCAGCCTGCCCGGCTCATGTGGTTAACCAAGCCTTGCCTGAAGAAATAATATCAGGTCGATTTTAAATTCTAAACTAGCTTATTTTATTGAAGACCATGGGAAGTCTACTATACAAGATACTGAATGGTATTTTACTTTATTATACTGTGTCACACTGAAAAATGAATTACTAAATGTATTTGTTTAATTTACCAAAAATGTAAACAGCAGGAAAAATACTGAAGACTGTTAACTAACTTTCTAAAAATAAATTTTCAGTTAGCAATTAATGGATAATACAAAAGGGATAGAAGAATAATTCTCTTTAATAAATTTGACTACATGTTTAAGATATCTGTATTAACCCAAGTTATGAAGACATTTTCATATGTTGTTGTATTGCTGTTTATTGCTGTGTAGTAAACCACCACTAAATCTGATGTCTTAAAACAACAGTTTGTTATTTCTCATGGTTCTTGGGTTGGCTGGGCTCAGCTGTGCAGTTCTTCTGCTCCATGTACTGTCTGCTGGGGTCACTCATTAAGCTACATTGAGCTGGGAGCCTGGCTGGGGCTGGAACATCCAAGATGGCTTCACCCTCACATCTGGCACCTTAACTGAGGCTACCTGGGCCTTTCTCTCTGTACATGGTCTCTCAGTCTAGGCCAGCTTCTTTACTTGATGGCAGTATCCCAAGATGCTTTTTATTAGTTTTTTATTCTAACATTTTTTTAAGCTTTACTCCTAATCTGATTTAATTAGATTACTGTTAACTCTTTTAAAGAAATAGTTAAATACACCCAAGTAATTGTTTATATATATATATTATATATATATATTTATACATATATAGTGTGTGTGTGTGTGTGTGTGTGTGTGTATGTGTATCTAGTGTACTAGAGAAAAGAATTTTTGCTTGGAATAACTAGGCAGTTAATACTGCTTTGCACATGTATATATAATTTTCAAATGAATTGCTTTCGTGAGATATTCCTCATATATTAAAATGTAACATGAATTTTTGATGTGAAAACATGAGGAGAGAGCATTTCTCATTTCTGAACAGATGTTTGTATGCTCCATCATAGTCATTACATAGATCTTCTTTACACTCACAACAACAACAAAATAAGTGAGGGCAGTTATAGAAAATTTTACCTAAAAATATAATATTTCAAAAATTGCTAGAAAGCAGTTAAAATAGCTGAGTATCTCTAATTTAGGAATCATAAAGATGGATGCTAAACTAATTTGTAAAACGCTTAAACCTTTTTGTGTGTGTGTGTGTGATGAAGATTGGCCCTGAGCTAACATCTGTTGGTAATCCTCTTCTTTTTGCTTGAGGAAGATTCTCACTGAGCTAACATCTGTGCCAGTCTTTATCTATTTTATGTGGGATACTGCTGCAGTGTGGCTTGATAAGCAGTGCTAGGTCTGTGCCGAGGATCTGAACCTGTGAACCCCAGGCCACTGAATCAGAGTGTGCGAACCTAACCCCTACGCCACTGGGCCGGCCCAAAACCTCTTAATTTTAAACATTATAATTTTCAATTTTCCTAAACCTTTTACAAAATATGGGCTTCTAAACATTCTTTAGTTATTGTTTGCCTGCCTTACAAATACAGGCATACCTTGTTTTATTGCACATTGCTTTATTGTGCTCCATAGATTAAGTGCTTTTTACAAGACCCTCCACCAGTAAAAAGATGATGACTCACTGAAGGCTCAGATGATGGTTAGCACTTTTTAATTAAAGTATCTACCTTGTTTTTTTAGACGTAATGCTATTGCACACTTAATAGACTATACTATAGTGTAAATATAACTTTTATATGCACTGGGAAACCAGAAAGTTCATGTGACTCACTTTATTTGCAATGTTCACTTTATTGCAGTAGTCTGGAACTGACCCTGCAAACCTGTGAATTTGGTGTTCCCAAGAGAAACAACATGCAACTTCTATAATAAACAAAAATGATGTGTATGAATAGGCAATCTCAATAGGGCTATATCTATTAAAGAAATTGATCAATAATGAAAATAACTTTCCAAAACAGAAATCACCAGACCCAGATGACTGCACTGGTAAATTCTACCAAACATTTAAGGAAGAAATTGTACCAGATTGTCACAATCTCTTTAAGGAGATAGAAACAAAAGGAATACTTTCTAGCTCATTCTGTGAGGCCAGCATTATTACCTTAATACCAAAACCAGACAAAGACATTACAAGAAAGGAAAACTGCCAATATCTCTCATGAGCACAGATGCAAAAATCCTCAACAAAATATTAGCAGATTGAATCCAACAATGCATGAAAAGAATTATACACCATGACCAGGTCAGATTTATCCTGGATATGGAAGTCTGCCTTGTTCAGCATTCAAAAGTCAATTAATGTAATCCATCACGTCAGTGAGCTAAAGAAGAAAAAAAATGACATGATTATCAATACATGCTGAAAAAGCATTTGACAAAGTCCAATACCTATGCATGTTAAAACTCATTAAACCAGGAGTAGAGGGGAGCTTCCTCAATTTCATAAATAACATCTATAAAAACCCTAGAGCTAACATCATACTTAATGGTGAGAAACTCAAAGCTTTCCCACTAAGATCATGTATAAGACAAGGATGTCCCCTCCCACCACTCCTTTTCAACATCATTCTAGAAGTCCTAGCTAATGCAATAAGACAAGAAAAGGAAATACAACATACAGATTGAGACAGAAGAAATAAGTATTTGTTCACAGATGACGATTGTCTATGTAGAAAATCCTAAAGAATCAACAAAAAATTCCTAGAACTGATAAGCAATTATAGCAAGGTTGCAGAATATGTTCACAGATGATGATTGTCTATGTAGAAAATCCTAAAGAATCAACAAAAAATTCCTAGAACTGATAAGCAGTTATAGCAAGGTTGCAGAATATAAGGTTAATGTACAAAGTCAGTTGCTTTCAAATATATCAACAATGAACAAGTGGAATTTGAAATTAAAAGCACAATGCTATTTACATTAGCACCTCCAAAAATGAAATACTTGTGTATATAAATCTAGCAAAATTTGTACAAGATCTATATGAAGAAAACTACAGAACTCTGATAAAAGAAATCAAGGAAGAACTTAAATGGAGAGAAATTCCATGTTCATGGATAGTAAAACTCAATATTGTCAAGGTATCAGTTCTTCCACACTTGATCTCTAAATTCAACACAGTCTCAATCAACATCCCAGCAAGTTTTTTTGTGGATGTCAACAAACTGATTCCAAAGTTTATATGAGAGGCAAAAGACCCAGCCAGGCAACACAATAGAGAAGGGGAAGAACAAAGTTGGAGGAATGACGCTACCTACTTCAAGACTTCCTATAAAGCTACAGTAGTTAAGACAGGGTAGTATTGGCGAAAGAGCAGACAAATAGATCAGTGAAACAAGATGGAAGGCTCAAAAATAGACCTACACAAATATAGTCAACTGATATTTAATATAGGAGCAAAGACAATACAATGCAGTAAAGATAGTCTTTTCAACAAATGGTGCTAGAACAACTGGACATCAACCTGCAGTAAAATGAACCTAGACACAGACCTTACATCCGTCACAAAAATTAACTCAAAATGGAGCAGAGACCCACATGTAAAATGCAAAAGTATAAAATTCCTAGAAGATAACAGGAGAAAATCTATGTGACCTTGGATATGATGATGACTTTTTATTTTTTTTAATTAATTTTTTCTTTTAAGATTTTATTTTTCCTTTTTCTCCCAAAGTCCCCCAGTACATAGTTGTGTATTTTTAGTTGTAGGTCCTTCTAGTTGTGGCATGTGGGACGCTGCCTCAGCGTGGCTTAATGAGCAGTGCCATGTCTGCGCCCAGGATTCAAACTGGTGAAACCCTAGGCTGCCAAAGCAGAGCGTGTGAACTTAACCCCTCCGCCACAGGGGCCGGCTGGTAATTCTTTTTTTAAAGATTGCCACCTGAGCTAATATCTGTTGCCAATCTTCTTCTTCTTTTCTTTCCTTCTTCTCCCCAAAGTCCCCCCATACATAGTTGTATATTCTAGTTGTAGGTCCTTCTGGTTGTGCTCTGTGGGATGCCACCTCAGCATGGCTTGAGGAGTGGTGCTAGGTTCACATCCAGGATCAGAACCAGCAAAACCCTGAGCTGCCAAAGCAGAGTGTGCAAACTTAACCACTTGCCCAGGGGGCTGGCCCCACAATGATGACTTTTCAGATACAACACCAAAGGCGTGATCCATGAAGGAAAAATTGATAAGCTGGACTTCATTAAAATAAAAAAATTTGCTTTGCAACATTGTCAGGAGAATAAGAAGACAAACCACAGACCGGAAGAAAATATGTGCAGAAGACACCTCCAATAAGGGACTGTTATCTGAAATATGCAACAACTCTTAAAACTCAACAATAAGAAAGGAAACAACACTATTAAAACTGGGCAAAAGACCTGAACAGACACTTCACCAAAGAAGATACAGAGATGGCAAATAAGCATATGGAAGAATGCTCCACATCCTGTGTCATCAGGGAAATGAAAATTAAAACAATGAGCTACCACTACACACCTAAAAGAATGGCCCAAATCCAGAACACTGACAGAACCAAATTCTCTTGAGGATATAGAGAAACAGGAACTCTCATTGCTGGTGGGAATGTAAAGTGGTACAACCACTTTGGAACACAGTTTGGCAGTCACTTACAAAACTAAACATACTCTTAGCACATGATCATGCCATTGTGCTCCTTGGTGTTTACCCAAATGAGTCAAAACTAATGTTCATATGGATGTTTACAGCAGCTTTATTCATAATTGCCAAAACTTAGAAGCAACCAAGATATCCTTCAGTACGTGAATGGATAAATAAACTGTGTACATCTAGACAATGAAGTATTAGTCAGCACTAAAAAGACCTGAGCTATCAAGCCATGAAAAGAATAGAAGAACCTTAGATGCATATTACTAAGTGAAAGAAGCCAATCTGGAAAAGCTACATACTGTATGATTCCAACTATATGACATTCTGGAAAAGGCAAAACAATGGAGACAGTAAAAAGTAAAAAGATGACTAGTTGCCAAGGGTTATGGGGGGAGGGATGAAGGAATTTTGGAGCAATGAAACTATATTCTATATGATACTGTAATGGTGGATGTCATTATACATTTGTCAGAACCCATAAAATGTACAGCGGGAGTGAACCCTAATGTGAACTTTGGACTTTGGGTGGTAAAGATGAGTCAGTATACAAAGGTTCATTGATTGTAACAAATGTGCCCCTCTGGTGGGGGATGTTGATAGTGGTGAGGCAGTGCGTGTGTGGTTGCAAAGGGTATATGGGAACTCCCTTATACTTTCTGTTCAGTTTTTTCTGTGAACTTAAAACTGCTCTAAAAAGTAAAGTGTATTTAAAAGGAAAAACAAATGGAAGGAAATAATGAAAAAAGAATAATTATATAGATATTTGCTTAAATATTAAAAAGAGTCCTGAGGTTATTGTGTCATTCTATTGCTTCAAACTAGAGATTTTTACTTATTTGATAATGATTCAATATTTCAGAGACTATTTTAGAAAGTAGACAAATAAGACATCACAGAAACATTTATTTATTTCTCTTCGACGCTATTCATCGAAGGCTAAATAGTGGTGTGAAAGGTGGAAGGATTAATTAGCTACATTTGGGAAGAACTATCTAAAACTGGATTTTGCGATTTTTCTTATATTTTTGGTATTAGAGTGTAAAACAGATCAGAAGTTAATATCATGTTGAAAAGCCTCCCCTATGGGAGTGGAGTCAGGAGTGGTGACCATCCAGATGGTGACTTTGAATGGGGTCAGTACGATGTTGCACTGGGTTCATTGGCATCTGCAAATTCCCTGGTGTACATGGAAATAAAACTTCTGAACGCGTTTCATCCACCAGCCACACACATACATTTATACATTCATTTTCTAGGCTTTAATTGTTCATGGAACTTTCCCCCTTTAATTATGAAAAATGCTGTAGAAGCACACAGGCTTTCATTCAAACTGAAGTAACTCGCTGTCGGAGAACAGTGTGACCTCGTTCCTCATTCACAGTAGACAAGTGCTGATGTGATGACCTGCGTATTCTGAGTTCTCCAGGGAATGGTGGCAGCCCGCTGGTCTTAGATTTAGTTCCTTCTTTAGAGAAAGGGTTGAAATACCCACACCTGCTCACTGATGGGTAGAGTGGAGACTTGTTTGGGGACTTTGGATTTAAGGATATGTGTTTGGTCTTTTATTCTTATTTACATTGTCCTCTGAAAATAAATAATTCTGTGTTGATGAAAGGTGTTTTTTGAGAGTTTAACATTGAAGCATCACAAAAATAAAATATGCAAAGTTGTGCATGTTATTATGAAAAGAAAATATTTTTCATAAGCTCTTTAAGTAAATGCAATTCCATTTCAGTGATTTTTTTTTTTAATTTTAAATATCCCATTAAGCTTAGACCTCTTTTGGAAATAATAAAGTCTGCATAATGGTTCATTATAATTTATGAAATTGGCATTTACTTCGATTTTTACATCATACTACAAATAATCATAGGTTAAAACATATCTAGAGTATGAGCCAAGCAGTCATATAAAATGTTTTGTCTTAGTGTGAATTTTAGAAGGTAAAGTTCACAGTTTTCAAGTACAAATGATCCTTGCTAGTAAGAAGATGGAAATAAACAGAAAGATAAATACCGAAAGAGGAGCAGGAGAGAAAATAAGAGAGGAGAAAAGGGCAAAATGACAGAAAGACTCACACGAGACAGAGGTGAGGTGGAGAGGTTTTAGTGAGAGAGGAAGCGGGGAGGGACCTATCAGAGTGGAGAGATGTGAGGGCTCATGAAAAGGTGTGATGAAAGGAAAACATATAACACTTACTGAGTGCCATGAATTGTGCCAGCATGCCTGGTATGTTATAGTGTCACCTATTATCTCCATTTTGCAGGTAAGGAAACTTGAGTATCTTTACGTCACTGTGTAAGTTAATGGTAGAACTAGCGTTTGAACTTATATTATTTAATTTTTTTAGTAATATTTACTGACTCATCACTGGCCATGCTTGATATTGAGAATACTACAGTACAAGCTAGATTTGGTCCTTGTCCTCACATAGCCTCAATTCCAGTGGGGAAGGCGGACAAGTAACTATGCAATTACAGTGTAGAGTCATAAATGCCGTAGGTAGGGGAATGTAGTAGGAGAATTTGGGGTGACAGCACCTCAAACAGACTTGGCATCAAGGAAAGCTTCCTGGATGAAGTAGACCCTTGTTTTGAGAGCTGAGGGACAGGTTGACAAAGATCACTCTCCTCTCCTATAACAAACTGCCTCATTTTTTATTTTGTTTGTTGTGTTTTTCATCTTTTCCCTCATTTCTACTTTTTCCTAATCCCTTGCTTATTTTTTGGCCAGAGAAACTGGAGTCTTGAGAAAAGTTCTCATATCTTTATTCATGCCTTGGGGCTTTATGCCTGGCTGGGGCTCACAGCCTACTTCTTGGCTTTGTCCCTTGAATTACAGTAGTCCCCCTTTATCTGTGGTTTTGCTTTCCGTGGTTTCAGTTACCCACGGGCAACTGTGGTCCAAAAATATTAAATGGAAAATTCCAGAAATAAACAATTCATGAGTGTTCAATTGTGCACCATTCTGAGTAGTGGGATGAAATCTCTCGCTGTCCCACTTTGTACTGCCCAGGACATGAATCATCCCTTTTTCCAGACTATCCACAGTGTATGCACTACCCATGCGTTAGTCACTTAGAAGCCAACTCTGTTATCAGGTTATCAGGTCAACTGTTGCCCTATCGCAGTGCTTGTGTTTGACTGACCCTTATTTTGCTTAATAATGGCCCCATAGTGCAAGAGTAGTGATACTGGCAATTTGGATATGCCAAGGAGAAGCTGTAAAGTGCTTCCTTTAAGTGAAAAGGTGAAAGTTCCTGACTTAAGAAGAAAAGAAAAAAATCATATGCTGAGGTTGCTAAGGTCTATGGTAACTTATTACAGTATATTGTTATAACTTTTGTATTTTATTATTAGTTATTGTTGTTAATCTGTTACTGTGCCTAATTTGTAACTTAAACTTTATCAGAGGTATGTTTGTCTAGGAACATACAACATACGTTGTATATATTGTATACATATATATACAGTGTATATATAGGGTTTGGTACTATCCTCAGTTTCAGGCATCCACTGGGGGTCTTGGAACATATCCCTCATGGATAAGGGGGGCTACTGTACAAATGACTTGCAGTGAATGTTAGGCACCTTTCTAGGAGCTGGACCTGAATGAAGGAGATAGATAAGACGAGCCTGGTGCACCTTCAGACTAGATATTTGATGCTTGATTCAAAACTCAGCATCATCTCATTTTGTCCTTGGTATGCTGACAGGGTAAAATTGCTATAACTAAGATAGCTAATTGTCATTTACTGGCCTTTTAGGTTATGTGTACTTATTTTAATAGTTAGGAATAACAATAATTATTTACTAAATCATTAGGAAAGAAATATTTGCCTTGATGGCAATTTTTCAAGTTTTCTTAAAACTAACATCAAATAGATTGTGTTTGTGTCTGTGTGTGTGTGTATACACATGTATGTTTTTTAGAAAATTCTGTGTCTGTCTTACTAAAAAGTAGAGCTTTGTGATATTAAAATTTATTTTTCATCTTTTTCCCCCCACGCAGTGATAACTATTTCCTTTCTCTATTAAGAGTTTCTTTAGGAATATAATTAAAAGTGAGAGGGAAAATGAGGGCACAATGGGTTTCAGTGAGTAACAAAAGGATGAATGGAATTCCTATAGAAGATAAAGTGGGTGGAAGGGCAAAGGTCATTTAAACTCTGGACAGAAACTGCTAATACTTGGGGTCAGGCAGTGGGGGCGTGGATGAAGGAGGGTTAGTGAAGGAATGTGGTTTCCTTTTAGGAAAAAAAACAAAACTGGAGGCCTTAAATAAGCAAGTCTGAGCTAAATCTTTGCATTTCTAATATCTTTTACTTTAATTTGTTTCATTTTATCTGCTGCATACCCGCAGACATGAAAACTTGGCAAATCAGACTAGAGGTTATACCCACCAGATTGTGTTTGGGTTTTCCCCCAGGCACTACCCGTCTCTTTGGTGCAGGATCCACCTACCCCCACTGACGCCCACCATGATGTCGTCATTAGGCCTGTGATCTGAGTCCAGCCCCGCAGGGAGGGTTGCTCCAGTGAGCGCCCTTTGCAAAGTGGCACCTGTATAAACAACCCCGTCTCCTGTTGTCCTCTGTTGCATAGTGGAGGTTTTTGACACAGTAGACAAGTGGTTAAGGAAAAGGGAGCTTTCTAAACAAACGTCCTCCACAGAGGTGGTTTGGCTGGAACTGGCCCAGCCATCGTTCTACTCTTGGGTTGATCTTCCCAGCAGAGCTTGCAGCAGCTGGAACCCGGAGGGCTGAGCTTCAAGAGCATAGAAGACCACTACCACACCTGTGGACAGAGCTCCAAGCTGTTCGATTTTTCCTGGGATAGTATTGATTCAGAGGCCAGAGTCAATCCTAAATGGTTTTAGTATATCATGGTGACTTGTTTTAGAATGTAGGAATTTTTGTTTAGCAGATGGTATAATAGTCAGAAGTTAGAAGATCTCATTTCTTATATATTTTTTTATTTATCTTAAGGTAATATTGATTTATAACATTATGTAAATTTCAGGTATACATCATTATATTCAATCTCTGTGTAGACTACATCATGTTCACCACCCAAAGACTAATTACCATCTGTCATCGTCATGTGTGTCCTGTCACATCTTCCTTCCTCCTCCCTCCCCGCTTCCCCTCCAGTAACCACCAATCTAGTCTCTGTGTCTGTGTGTTTCTTTGTTGTTGCTTTTATCTTCTACTTATGAATGAAATCATACAGTATTTGACTTTCTCCGTCTGACTTATTTCGCTTGGCATAAGACCCTCAAGGTCTATCCATGTTGTCGCAAATGGCAAGATTTCATCTTTTTTTTTTTTATAGCTGAGTAGTATTCCATTGTGCATCATTTCTTTTTAGATTACTGCCCCATTCACTTTGTCCCTGACCAGTTTCTTCATTTCCCATTGGTAAAATGACAACAGTACTAACTGTAATTTTCTTACATCTCTCATGGCTTGGTGTATTTTCCACTGCATATAAAGGATGGACCTTCGCTGCCCCCAGGGTATCTTGAGAGCTTGGGGCAGAGATTCGCTGTATAGCTTGTCTTTAGAGCATCCTTGTGGAGCACTGCACATCGCAAGTGCTTGACCCAGATATTTCTTGACTTCATTTATTTAATTTGACTGAATCCTATGAGCAGTCTTTTTGGACATTAGACTCTGGGGCAGTGCTGGCAGATCCCTGGGTGGGGAATGGGCACTAAATTATTGCAAGAGGTCATGAATCCAGTAGAACTTCAAACGTCCCCTATAACTGCAATCATATGTATGGCACACAAAGGTATCATTTTCAAATATTTGGAAGTGCTGTGTCATTTATAGCAGTAAATATTTCATAGGTTTTGTTATATTTTTTCAGTGTTCTCTTGAAGTTCTGATATTCAAGAGTGCTTTTTAGAACCACTGTTGTAAATTCCTGAAATTATTGATCTGGGAGAGATTTTGGGTGCTCTGCCTCTCAGATTGCTGTGCATGCTCTGTTCCAGAATTCAATCACTCTTCCACTTAAAAACATAAATTAAAAAATTTATTTATTGGGGGCTGGACCAGTGCTGTAGTGGTTAAGTTTGCATGCTCCCTTTTGGCAGCCTGGGATTCGCAGGTTTGGATCCCAGGTGTGGACCTAGCACTGCACATCAAGCCATGCTGTGGTGGCATCCCACATAAAATAGAGGAAGATTGGTGTACATGTTAGCTCAGGGACAAGCTTCCTCAAGCAAAAAGAGGGAGACTGGTAACAGATGTTAGCCCAGGGCCAAGCTTCCTCACAGAAAAAAAAAATTATTTATTGTTCTTGTGTTGGCAGTGAGAGGAAGAACCAATTATAAAAGGCCCGAAATTCTAAGCATCACTAAAATGTAAATGTCCCCAGTGAGCTGGAATTTCTTTTTCAGAGGCCCTTTTGCCAAATGGAGTTGAGAACTCCTTTGGATATGGTTTGCTTGCTTTCTCAAGTCAAGGATACGGATTTTTCGTGTTTATGTGTGTGTGTATTAAGAAATTCTTTAAATAGGCCGATGTTCTCTTTTCTTTCCTTGAGTCAGAAGAATTTCACTCAGTGTCATTATGATGTGTTGGCAAATTTCAAGAAAGGGAAAGATAGAAATGTATTAGTCCAGTTAAGGATGTCATTGGGCACCTCTCGGAGTTACTGGCTATATTCCTAAGTGAAAAAATATGCTGGAAGATATTTCTGACAGGTGAGTGTTGGTCAACACTTTAATGAGATCAAGTGCCTTAAAAAGAACCCAAGAAGGACGTGCTCAGTTCTGTTCTCTGCCGCTCAGTTTAGGGCAGTCTATTTGACATGCCTAGAAATTGGCCTGCATTTTTAGGTTATTTGATCTTATTTTTACAAGATCAGTTATTAATATAAGAGAGATAGCACTTGAGAGAGTTTGCCATGCCTATTACTGCCTTATCGGTGGGATTACAAAAATATAAATTAGTTTTTATGATAGAAATCCGACAAGTCATTTCTGTTTCTCCAAAGCCATACATGTGGTATTAATTTTGACCTGATTCATAGGTCCTCTGATATTCTAACACACAAAAAGTTTGTGTAAAATAGCTAGACTTATTGGCATTAACTTTCTTGCAGCTCTTGCCAACAAAGAAATACTGTGTACTAAATTTGAATCTGGTTTCAAAACAAATGTCAAAATTTTAAAACACTGGATTTACTGGAACGTAAATAGCGCTAAATTTAATGAAGCTCTTTCTCTTGATTCCCTTGTTATTCTGTCAGCACATCAGGTAACTCCACGTTGCTAGTGAATTTCCATTTTAAAATATGATTCCCATCTTTCCTTTGTGCACTAATGACTGATTGACAGAGAAAGGAAATTCAGCCCTCTTATGAAAGTCTTTTAATCAGCAAATCAACTCCTCAGCATTGTCAATTGCTTCAAATTCCAGAAACAAGATAAATATGAGCCCAGACTTTTCAAAGGGGAGAAGTTGATGTCAGTGATAACCAGGCAAGATTGAATCTTGTGTAAATTAGTTGTATATTAAATACCCAACTTCATACTCTAATTGTTTTTAGTGGACGTGGAATATTAAACTTGGTTTACTTTGGGAAATTTTTCTGTTTGAGGGTTGTTGGAGGAAAGAGACAATATTTTGTTGTACAAATATACTGTTTTGATTTTGAGGATGATAAAACCTTTGACAGGGAAGAAGGTAACTTAATGAAATTATGTGCTGGAATTTTCATTGAATTAGTTTTATTAAAAGAAGGCAAATACCTCAGAATTTAAAAAAGCTATTCAAGACCTTTAGGAAAACAGGGAATAGTATTACAATCTTAGAAACTATTTCTTTATTTTATCATATTCAATGTGGATTTGTTTTGACTTCATCTCATTTAATGGTCCACCATGAAGTTTTACTTATCCCTTGTGTTTCTTTTTCCTCAGGGTTTAAATTAGGGAAAAGTTAGAATGAGGGAGAGGGAGATGTCTGGTGTTTTTTGAGTCTTTCTATGTGCCAAGATTATGCCAGGCACTTCACAGTAGTCTTATGGGATAAAAACAGTTTTAATTCCTGTTTTGCAAAAAGTCAGTGCTCAAGATCACACAGCTAGTTAATAGTGCAACCTGAGTTTAAGCCCTGTTTAGCAGGAAAGTTTCTGTTCTTTCTTCTGTGATATGCTCCTAAATATGTGATTTCATAGACTCATCGGTCACTGGTAGCTCTTAGAGCAGATCAGAAGAGTTATCTCTTGGCTAGAATTGAGAAAAAATAAAAGGGGTTTATTCAGTCATTCATTTAACAAATATTTTTATATGCCAGGTTCTGTTCCAGGTATATCCTCCCGAAACAGACAAAACAACTTCCATTCTTTTATTTCATTTAGCTATGATTTATACATTTATAGGAGAGAGCTCTTATTTCTGGTAGGGATTGTTGAGCCATTAGAGAACAACTCCAGGGTATCTTTATTTTGAGGAAAATACAAAGAGCAAAATGTTTTGAGTTGTGAGTTATTACTCTGTAGTGCACTTTGTGTATATAGTAACTATGTTAATATGTGGCGTAGTTGGAAAGTGCTAAATAACAGCATTTCTTTCAGTGTGTTTTGTGGGGTATTTGGTCAAATAATTTTGGAAAATACTTGGTTAAATGCAAATAAACAGGTTTCTTTCCTGCAAAACGTTTTAGAGCCCTTAATATGCTAGTGTGCATTGTCAGTCTTGGGCGGTATTTCCCAAGCTTATTTGACCATAGAGTTTTTTTGTCTGAGCGCTATCTAGCCCAAATAGTGTTCAGGAGAACTTACGTTACTATCTTATGTAGAATGCTATGTCTTCTTCCTTCACTTTTTTTTTGCTTACCTTCTCAGAAAGCACACAATTGTGTCTTTCAAGGTTCTTTTTATTGAAGACCTCCCTAGCATTTCTAATGGTACGTTTATTAGGTGCAGAGTTTAACTATCTGATGACAACTGTGTATCTAAGGACCTCCAAGGTTAGACTTTCATTTTATCATAAACTGCTTCTCCACTTGTCATGAAGTTGCTAGGTAAAATTATTATGTTATTTCTTTAGAAATAGGCACTTACACAGGCCTGGAATTAACTGATACTTTGGTTTCCGAAGGTAGGTATTTATTACCATTGTGTTTTCAGAGGTTCAGACAATTGTCACTATGCTTTAAGCCCAAATAATAATTATAAGCTGGCTGCAAGCTGAAGATTTTTATTCATTTTAAATTACCCTTTAAAAAGAACCACATCCCTCCTGCAGATGAGATGGGAAATGGAAATAGTGCTGCCCACCCCGGACCCCGTTTCTCATCGACACAGAGGCTCAGTGTTTGAGGTTGTTAAATGTGTGCTCTGTTTGCCTGGATGTGTGGGCACAAGAGAAAACAGAGGGCCGAGAATTAAGGTTGATCTCATACCAGGAACCAGCCTCCTCCGGAGGGAGGTAAGCGTTAAACGGAAGGAGCAGGGTAAAGAGACAGTTTTTGTTAGGGCCACAGCTCAAACACTGTTCTTTATCCTCCCAGCACCCAGACACCATGTGGCCCAAAGTAGGCACTCAGTAAATATTTGCTGAATGACTAAAACAATAACTTCCTCTTCAGTTCTGTATCCCGAGGTCAGAGATAACTGTGTGAGTTCTGGGAACTCAAGACGGTTTCTTTTTTAGTTCACATTTGCCAGATGCTATGCTATTTTTTAATATATTTTTATATGCATTGTCTTTATATACACTGTCTCTTTTCATTCTCATAACTACCGAATGAGGTGCTTTGCCATTTTATGGATGGGTAAACTGAAGCTTGAGGATGTTAGATACATACTATGCCCAAAGAACCGTCTCTCCTAACTAGTGGAGCCCAGCTATGAAGCCAAGTAGACTGAGTCTGGTACTTGCAGTTTTAACCACTATCCTGTGCTACTAGGTTTCTCTACGTGCCTCTGTAGTGATGACAGATGGGGTTTTGGTTTTAAGACCTTATCCCCAGAACTTTTAATAGTAAACGTTGTGTTTACATTGGAAAGAATAAAATCAGTGTATGATTTTGGGAAATCAGAGCTGCAGAGGAAGTCAGTAGTGTTTTCTCTGTGACATCACAGGAAGTTACCATGGAAATGGTTATGGTATTATGAATACAGAATTATAACCTTGAGTGGGAAATAAGCTGCCTGAGGAGGCAGGACGCTGAGGAACAGCAAAGTCGTTGTCACGAAAGTGCCTTTTATATTTTAGATGAACAGATTTAGCAACATGAGGTCTAAATGCCTAGTCTCTTTCAGCGTTCCCAAAATGTCAATGTTAAATTATTCTTTTAACTCTTCCTGGTTTTGTTACTACTTTCAGAACTTGTTGAAAGTAAAATAATTCCCATGTGTGCATATGTGTTTTTAGTTTAGCAAATATTGTTTTTTCTCAGATCCTCCCTGCCCCAGCCCCCGTCTAATCCCTTCTTCAAGAGATTCCCAGTGGAGATAAACTGTTTCCTGGTTTTTGCATCAACAAATTCCCTGTAGAGTAAGTTAGCACTGGTATTTGTTAATTGTTAAAGCCAATTCTGGCAGTTGGAAGAGGGTATGTGATAAAAAACAGTGTTATTTTTCCAATAGAAGCTTTAATTCCAAATTTCATTGTTTCTATTGGTGTTCAGTAAATGCAATCTTTAAAAAAATGCTTATTAAAAAAATATTAATCATATATTTAAACTTTGTCATAGAAAAATTTTTTAGATAGCCAGTAATTGGAAGTGGTGATAGTATTATATTATTGTTCACCATCTTAATTTCTTCATATTCAGAACCCGCTAGTGTTTTTATTTATTTAACTAACATTGTGCCTGACTTGCCCCAGGGCACACTGAAGACTTCTGTTGTCTTACTGCTGTCATTTTACTCTGAAAGGGCTAATGATTCTAGACAGAAACCTCATAGTTCTTCTGGTTCCTTAAGCTCTTGAAACTTGTCAGTTTACTCATTTCAGTTAGTACCACACATTACTCTGGGATCCCAAGTATCTTTCTCTCTTCTCTCTTCTGGGATCTGAAGTATTTCCCTAACCTGTATTAGGAAGAGAATATTGAATAGCAGTGCCGCTTTCTTTTAAATAAAAGGGAATTTAAAAATGGTGAAAGCAAGACAGAGAGAGTTGAATTGGTCGCAGATGTATGTGCCAGTGTGTCAGAAATAGTAATATTTGATACATATGAAAGACTCTGTCAGATATATGTGTTAAGAAACTTACATATATACTGATGAACCTATCACTCAGTTTAAGTCAGAACATTACCAGTTCCAGTGAAGTTACTTGTACATTCTTACACTGTTCCGTTCCTCTATTAATTTGTGTTTAACATTCACTTGTCTTGTAAAAATAGAGTTGAGTAGTTTACCACGTAAGTATAAATAGTTTTGAAGATATGGTAACATATTAGCTATAGCAGTTTGTTTTTTTCATTCAATCTTGTGCTTCTTGTTCATCCATGTTTTCGTGAACTGTGGTTCTTTCTTACAGATGTGTAAATTTCCTTTCCAATCTTTACTTTGACTTATGGGTCATTTAGAAATGTTTTAAAAATTTTCCAACATATGGGGATTTTATATTTATTTTACGTTATTGATTTTTTAACTTAATTGCTTTGTGATTTGGGGACGTGGCCTATATAATACCTATTCTTGGAAATCCATTGAGAGTTGTTTTCTGGCTTAGCACATACAAAATTTTTGAAAATGTGTATGTGAAAACAATGTCTACTCTCATTATTTGGGGTAATACGTGTATCCCCTATATCCAGCATGGTTTGGAATCTCCTATTAGATGATGGGTTTATGAATTTATCCTGTGTTTTTATTAAATTTTGCTCTATACTTATTTGAGGCTATTTTAGGTGTATATATATATGTAGAATTGTTATACTTTCCTGTTAAGTTAATTTTTTTATCATTATGTAGTTATTCTACCTATTCTTTTAAATTTTTTTGTTGTGAAGTTCATTTAAAAAATGATATTACTGTATTTTAATAACATTTATTTTGATAAATATTTGATATATTTTTTCCATGTTTTCAACTTTTCACATCTTTATGTTTTAGGTATACCTCTTGTAAACAGTATATTGCTAGATTTTATTATTATTGTTTTAAAATATGTTATAACAATCTCTAACATTAAACTGGCAGATTAATTTACATTTATTATGATTACTGATAGGTTTGATGTTGTTACCACCATTTTACCTTATACTTTCTATTTGTTTCACTTTTTAGCCGTTTTCTTTTTTCCTTTATTGTCCTTTTTTTTTTTAATTGGTTGAATTTTGTTTGTTTTCTTACTCCACTGCCCTATTCCACTGGTTTGGAAGCTGTGACAAAGATTCCTAGCTGAGTTCCTAAACGTATATCTTCCTTTTATTCTTGAGCAAGCAACTAAACTACATTTCCCATCCTCCCTTCCTGTTACACATTACCACGTGTCTGAGGTCTAGCCAGTGGAATTTGAAAGAAGTACGTATGCCATTTTGGGGCCAAGATTTTAAGGAGTGCCTGAACCTTATCCATATTCTATTTTACCTTCTGCTTTCTGGATGCAGAAGATGATGAGACCCTAAAGAATGGTAGAGGCACAAGATGGAAAGAACCTGAGATCTTAGAACACAACTCCAGTTGCCTCCCTCTTATCTTACATGCTGTTTTTTTTTCAAGACTGGCATTTGAGCTAACATCTGTCGCCAGTCTTCTTCTGTTCCTCAAAGCCCCCCAGTATATAGTTGTATATTCTAGTTGTGAGTGCCTCTGTTTGTGCTATGTGGGATGCTGCCTCAGCATGGCCTGATGAGTGGTGACATGTCTGTGCCCAGGATCTGAACCAGCCAAACCCTGGGCTGCCGGAGCGGAATGTGAGAACTTGACCCCTTGGCCACGGGGCCAGCCCCACCATGCTGTTCTTTTTTTAAAACCCTAGACATCATTATTGTTTTATTGATTGTTTGGATTTGCCTCCATTTTACCAATCTATGTGGTTACGTTTCCTTCTTGTAACTCAGACCTGCTTGCTAGAGTCATTTTTCTTCTTGAAGTATGTCCTTTAGAAGCTCTAGTGGGTAAAATGCTACTAGTAATAAATCCTCTTGTTTTTTACCTGCCCGAATGTGTCTTCATTTTCCTCTTGTTCTTTTAAGTCTAGGTGATGGCTAAGCACTTTAAAGATATCTTCACTCACTTTTGGCCTCTGCTGTTTCTGTTTCTGTCAAAATCTGTTTTCAACCTATTGTCATTCCTTTGTTGGATGTTCTGCCTTTTTTCTCTTTTAAAGGCTTATCTTTGTGTTTGAGGTTCTCTGATTTCATTATACTATATCTAGGTGCGATTTCTTTTTGTTATCCTCTTTAGTGTTCATTTTGCTTAATGTATTAATACATTTTTAAAGATTTATACAAATTGGATGATCAAAAAAAGGTGAATCATTTGATTTATTTCCATAGGGAGTACATTATTTGTAATAACATTAATTTCTTTCCACGTATTATACAAATCAGGATGCATGTATTGGTAGATATGTATTATACTGATGATATCAAAAGTAGGAGCAAAAACAAATATATATATTTTTCAGACATTTACAAAAGTGTATAATTTTGAATACATGTTTATGTTGACCAGCCCTATGGGAAATAACAGCATATAAAGAGTTAAGAACCTAGTGATCTAACTCTCTTCTTCTGCTGCTTTTTTTTTCTTCTCCCCAAAGCCCCCCTAGTACATAGTTGTAATTCTAGTTATAGGTCCTTCTAGTTGCGGCATGTGGGACGCCACCTCAGCATGGCTTGACGAGCTGTGCCATGTCTGCACCCAGGATCCGAACCAGTGAAACCCTGGGCCACTGAAGCGGAGTGCATGAACTCAACCACTCAGCCATGGGCCATCCCCTAACACCCTTCTCTGTGTAGACTATATGTAGTGCGGAAGGAGAACACTAATACTAATATAACTAGTGATCTTAAAAGTGTTCATTTGCCTGTATTCTAAGCAGTAGGCCTTTCATTTGTTTTTTAAAGTGTTGACAGTTACAGTAACCTGACAATCAATTTCTGATTATAGAAAGGAAAGGTGGAAACAGAGGACCTTGTTTTGGACCCTTCCATAAGGTAATTTACCTTTTTCTCCAGCTCAAAAATATTGCCAGAAAGGGTAGAAAATCTTATTAGAGGCAATAATTTTGGCCCCATGTATTTTCTAAATCACTATTATGAAACATTTTCATTTCTCCCTTCAAAGGAGAACATTCTGATTTCGAGGGTCACTTTGTATTTAGCAGTCCGTGCAGGTATATCAACTATAGTTTTCTTTTACAGCAAAGAAAACAATTGAAACTTTTAATATTTTCTCTTGATCAGTGTCCTGTAGTCAAGAGTCAACTTTTAGTCATGTTTTAAAAGGATATAATATTATTTTAACCAAAAAGTGCTAGAGAAATTGTCGTTTATTTGCTGTAAGATTACTAGATCTGTTTAATTTGCGATTTTAATGTAAAATTTTATTTATTTTTAAAGGGTCATTATACCATTCCAAATGCAATTTGTTTTATAACACATGATGCAACAAACACAGTTATTCTGGGATGGGCCTTTGTATAATTAAAAATAAAAGTGATAGAATTATAGATGATTTTTCTTTTACTTTGTTTTTTTAAGTTTAAACAATAAATACTTACTTCCATATAGTTCTGGAGACTAGAAGTATAAGATCAAGGTGTCAGCAGGACTGGTTTCTTCTGAGGGCCTCTCTCGTTGTCCTCTGGATAGCCAACTTTCCATGTCTTTACTTGGTCTTCCCTCTGTGTCGTCTTTTACTTGAGTGTTGTTTTGTTTTGTGTTGTTTTACTTTGAGTGGTTTTTTCTGGAACTGCTATTTGCAATAACCAAAATGAACAACTCAGTGGATGAGTTTAACAACCGATTAGGTATAACCAAAGACAGAATTAACAAACTGAAAAATAGGTGAAAGAAAATATGAAAAATAAAACACAGAGCAAAAGGAGGAAAAATACAGAAGAGAGGTTAAGAGACATAAAGGATATGGTAAGAAGTTTTAATATACTTGGAATCTTGGAAGAAGATGAGAGCTGAAGTGGAGCACAGCAATATTTGAATAGAAAATGGCTCAGAACATTCTAACTGATAAATAACCTCTGTCTACAAACTCAAGAAATCCTATGACCTCCAAGAAGGATAGATAAAAAGAAATTCACATCTAGATGTATGACTGTGAAACTGATGAAAACAAAAACAAAGAGAAGATCTTAAAAGCAACCGTAGAAGAAAAGACAAATTACTTCCAAGGAGCTACACTTATATCAACAGCTGACTTCTTAGCAGAAACAGTGAAAGCCAGAAGGCAATGCAATGACGTCTCAAAGTGTGGAAAGAAAATAACTGCCAACCTTGAGTGCTCTGCCCCACAAAAATATTCTTCAAGTATGAGGATGAAATAAAGACATTGTCAGACAAACTAAACTTGAAGGACTTTGTCACCAACAGCTTTTAGCCAAAAAAAATTATTAAAGGGTGTATTTAGGTAGGAGAAAAATTATCCCAGATGGTCAGAAATGCAACTATAAATATGACTATGAGAGAAATCTAATAACTATTGACTGTATAAAATAATAATGTCGTGTTGGGTTTAAAATATATGGAGAGTTAAACACATGACAAATAGGTTTTGAAAAAGTGCTCAACATAATTTGTTACAGGGAAATGGGAGAGAGAACCACAGTGAGATACTGCTGTACTCCACCAAGTGTGGCAATGATATGGGGCAACTGGAGCTTTCAGAAACTAGTGGCGGAGGACATGGATTGATCCAACCACTTGAAGAAAGAGGTGTAATCTACAAAAGTTTATGATATTCATTCCCTATGATCTAGCACTTTCACTCTTTATTATACACTTAATAGAAATGCATACAAAAGACACGTTTAAGAATGTTCATAACAACACCATTCGTAATAACTAACCTAGAAAGAACTTAAATGTTCACCAAAACTAGACGGACAGTGGAATATGCATTAATGAAAAGGAATAAACTGACAACTACATGTAACCAAACACCTGGATAAATTTCGCAAACAATGTGAAGCAAAAGAAGCTAGACACACAGACCACGTGATTCACTTAAATAACATTTTTAAAAGCAAAATGGAACCATAGTGTCTAAGGATGCATACTTAGGTAAAAGTCAGGATCGTGCTTGCCTTCTAGGAAAAGGAGGGGGTAGTTATTAGTAGGATCATGGGGGAGGCTTCTAGGTTCTGGCAAGTTCTGTCGACTTGGTTGTGGTTACGTGAGTGTTTCCCTCTGTGATAAATCTTTGAACTGCACACTTGTTTTGTGCATGTTTCTGTGGATGCTTTATTTCACAACAAAAAAGGTTAAAGTACTCATGCCATTTTCAAACCATACAGAAAAATTTTTAGATGGAGAACTATCTTAACTTCATATTATCTGAGTGTGTGTGTCTATCTCTGTCTCTCTTAAAAAAAGGATACATATTTTGGAGATTCTCTTGGTACAGTTTTTCAGCGGCTCTCATGCAAGCTGTTAGGAGTGGGCTCGTCTCCTAGTCCCCTTTTACAGCTCTGGCCCAAATATGAGCAAAATCCCCATCCTTAGGTTGCCTTAGCACAGCTGAAGAAAGATTTTACCAAATATCCAGGGAGGAAAAGGCAAAAAAAATGCCAGTAACAAAGGAACATAAACCTGAAAAACAGTCTCTTTTGTTCAGATTTTGAATCTACCAGCTAATTTATTCCCAAGGCTTGTAGACTGCCCTTTTCCATCACTGAGAGAGTGTTTATTAACTCTAAATAGACACCTCATACTCAGTTCCAGTTCCCAGGCCAAGAGACCTTTTCTTCGGGTGACTGGCAGGGCTATGGTGAGTCCTTGCCTCCTTGTTATATGGGTGGAGTGATGTGTTCCCTACTGGTGCCTACACTGTAATGATTATTTAGCTGTACAATCAGCCAGGCATCCTTAGTAACAGGGGGAGAGTATTTATTTGTCCTAGAGGGAACAATTTTGGAATGACAGTTTTAACTTGCAGACTTAATATCTGTATATACTGAAGTAGAACATAGCAGCTCTGGAATAGCTACAGGCACTTATTTATGTTTAAAAGAACAAATATGCCCCAAATAACTCTCCGGGGGTGGAGTGCTTGCGCTTTGTCTGTTGGAGGCTGTCACATCTGTAGTGTTTTTGCTGAAACTTAAAACTTAAACCTAAACTTAGCTAGAGGAAGGGGGAGAAGAGGAAAAGGAACCAACATTTGTTGAGTGTAGCAGACCTCTGTGGCCCTAGATGCTTTGCATACTTGCCCTCCCTTCAGCCTCACAGCTTGAAAATGAAGAAACAGATCTTCAGGAAAGCTCAGCAACTTGCCTAAGAGCACACAGCTAAGCGTGGGGAAGCAGGGAGAGGTCCCAAAGCTTGTGCTTTTCCTATGCACTCTACTTTCTTTTACAGCGTAGAGAAATACTGATTTTATTTTTGACCCAGGGTATTGCACTGATGGACCTTGAAACAGAAAATTTCTGACTGTTGAAAGATCTGCAGAGAACTCTCTGGTTCTTTCACACCCAGTTCTTTCCCTGCCCTAATGCCGATGTTGTTCTGGCTTTTCATGTGTAGAGCTATGATAAGGAGTAAGAAAACTCAGGCTAACTCACCATGACTTCTGCCCTGGTTGGTCCCACGTGGCACCTGTCGAAATAAAATACCAGATCTTTAAAGGAGAGTGTTTTAATGGGACTAAAATAACAGCCAAATATCAGCACTAGGTGCTGACAGCTTTACCACTTTATTATGTATTTGACTAATTACAGTGAGTCCTTTCTGAGTTGATGTAAATGGTTTGGGGAGGCTATTGCTTTCGTTATTGTGATAAATGTTAGCTTTATTCTGGGGACACTTGAATGTGGCATCAAGGAAAATAGAATTGTGAAAACCACAATGTGCTTCCTCTTAGACATGTAGAAAAGCTTCTACTTGAACTGCTAAGAGTCTCTTCAGAACTATTTAAGCCAAAGCCATCTTTACTAGAATGAGACAGTTTAATTGTATCCCTAGAAATTTTCGTTTCCTGTGTGTGTATGTATGAATATATATATTTTTTCCTTTTTTTCTTTTCTACCATAGCTAACTTGTTGAAAATGTCAGGGTGACTACATGCTTCCATTGAAAAAGTCAGTTACAAGTGGTACACTGATAAACTATTTCCTTAGTGACACAGCCACCAAAATATTGGAGAAGAAAAGAGCATGTGTTTAACACTCCTTGCTGAAAGCTTGAAGCACACACAAAAATTGATACAGGGAGTATGGAAGAAATTATTTTGGCAATTTTGGCCACTTTTACACAAAGCTTTTCATTTAGAATTTATTGAGCTGTGGCAGGCAGGTTGAAATTATTAAATGGTTGAAATTATTAAATAAGTCAGAAAAGCTTTAAAAGATTTTGAGTATGTCGATGTTTTTAGATGTGGGCTTTTTTCCTGTCATATTTTCAGTGAATTATAATGATTACAACTATATTTTCATTACTTTTTTGTCCTGTCAGTAAGGGAAGGGTTTTCAGAAATGATTATAGAAAAACAGTATATCACTCCTCAACGGTCATACTGTTAGAATAACACGCTTGTGTCGCGCCTTTCATTTTTGTGGTTTGCTTTTGCTTTTACCCTGTATCAATCCAAGAGTACAAAGAGCTGCCTGAATGTATGAACACCGTGGTTTACAATGAGAGTGATGAAGGAATGTGAAGATTGTGTTGCTGTTAATATTAAGTAGGAATTTACACTAGTACTATATATCTTTGCTGCGTTAGTATTTCACTTTAAGAATGAATGGTCATGAGAAAGCTGTTTTTCTCTAATCATGCGTTTCAGTCAAAGATACTTTATTAGTTTGCTAGGGTTACTGTAACAAATTATCACCAACTGAGTAGCTTAAAACAACAGAAATTTCTTCTCTCACAGTTCTAAAGGTGAGAAGTCTGAGATCAAGGTGTTGGCAGGGCCATGCTCCCTCAGAAGGCTCTTGAGAAGAATCCTGCTGTCTTCCCAGCTCCTGGTGATTGCTGGCAATCCTTGGTGTTCTTTGGCTGATAGTATCATCACTCCCAAGTCTGCCTCTGATGTCAGAGAGCCTTCTTCCCTCTGTGTATGTCTCTCTGTGTCTTCACATGGCCTTCATATAAGAACACCAGTCATTGGGTTTAGAGCCCACACGAATCCAATATAACCTCATTGTAACAAATTCCATCTGCAAAGACCCTATTTCCAAATCAGGTCACATTCTGAGGTTCCAGGTGGACAGTAACTTTGAACTCTTCTTCCTCATTTGTTCCAAGGCACAGTTACTTCATTTTACTGACACCTTAATTATATCTGGTATTAACTTGCTTAAAAATTTTAATTTATAGGCTTCAGATGCCTGATTTGATAGTTTTTAATAAGACCTTGACTACTTTGTTATAGCTGGATCCTGCTCTTATGAAAAAGGGAATAAACTTAAACAAGTTGCTTGCCAACTAGAAGAGAGAGAGATTGGTCATAAAAAAAAATAAAGCTATATGAAACAAGCTAATTTAAAGCTTTTAACCAGAAACTAGAAAAATAGTTGCTAGTAGCCCTAATAGTTAAAAAATATCAAAAAGAATCCTTATATGTAAAACAGAGAGGTTCTAGAAAGAATCTTAATTTACCTTGGAGTGGAGATGATGCTGTAAACTGAATTTAAAGACAGATTCTTTATAGATAGGATATTTTAATAGCCAAGAAAATGTATCAGTGGAAATATTATTTATATTAACAGTGGTATTTTCTAAAGAATATTTTGGAATATATGAAGTTAAAGGGATCCTTTTAAAATAGTAAGTGCAATTTTCATTATTTCTTGCACCTAAAGGAACAGGATACTTTATAGTGGAGTCAAAAAGAAAATAGGATTTGATGTAAACAATTACTTTACAGTCAGTCTTGGAGAAGAAATGGCTTCATTTTATAAAATGAGTTACCTAAACTGTTTAAACAAATTCCTAACACTAAGTTTAGGCACTTTCCAGCTACCACATCACTTAAAGTTAAGTACTCAGAAAACAGGGCAATCATTACTTGTGTTAGAAGAGGGAATCATTTCTTTACTTGTACTAAATTTTCTATAGAACCTGTAAGTCTAAATCTTTCAGCTCCATAACATTACTCATTCCTTAGTAGTTAAATACAATGACTCTAGTCCCCGTTCCATATATTTTGGGAAGTACAGTGACCTCTTTAGTGTTTCTGAGAATCTCGGGGAGGAGCTGGACAGTGGAGGGTACATTGGTGGAGGTGTGTGTGGAGGAAGCTTGTGACATGCGTTTTTCTGGTCTCTGTAACCTTGGAGTCCTGCTCCCATTGGGTTCTGATTACCCAGTGACTGCTACCCTCACTCAGACCTCATTGCCTCAAGCAGCGGAAAAAAATCCCCTCCCCTCTCCCTCATTCCTCAAAGTACCGTTTACCCAAAGCTGTTGAGTGTAACAGACTCTACTGAAGGCTTGTGAGATAAAGGAGGCTGAATTAGAGCACAGTTTAAAGCAGACAGTTTAACACCTTCAAGTTCCTATCACTCTTGGAACCTAGGGCTTGGAGTGCCCAAGACCTTGTGAGGGTTTTGGACTCATCCCCACCCTCCCACCCCGAGCCAGACCAATCTTTCCCCCAGACTCTGGGCCTTCATCCTGTCCTTCTTGCCCTTGGTTCCTTCCTGGGTAGCAGAGCCTGACCAGCTCTCCAATGCCTCGTACCTAATTGTGTAGAATGTCAACTCTTTCTCTCTTTTTCTTTCCTATCCACACCAGCTTTAAGGATGGGAGTCAGCAATTGGTAATCGCCTTTTAATTAAAATATTTTCCTAAAAGAAAAGATCATTGCTCCCTAACAGTAATACTTCTTTTCTGTGCAGCTAAAGAGATCAGCTGAGAGTGCAACTCACTTTTAAAATTTTAGACTTCTTTCTCTCCTCTACATCTAGACTATTTCAACTGTCTGAGAGGGTCTAGAGGCGAAGGTTACGATGCCTCCTGCCACTATTCTCTCTTGGTGGTTGTCCCCGAGCTCAGATATGGGTTCCCAAACTGCAGAGGTTTACCTTTCTTGTTCATAATTTTATCTTCAGTGTCTAGCATGATGCTTGGTGTGGGGTGGATATCTAATAAATCTTTGTGGGATAGATGAGCAAAATGAATGGACAACCTCTTCATATATAGGGAAGGAAATCTTGAAATACCTATTAAAACTTGTCCCTTTCGATTGAAACTTCATCGTAGGAAGCCGACGACACAACTACTACACTTGCAAAAATATTTGGAATAAGGAGGCTTAATCTTGGTGATCCTGCAACGTTGCTATTTGAAAACTAAGATGAGCCACAAAGAATTTCAGTCAGGAAATAAAATCCTTCATCTTGCAGATAATCCCTCACATGTATTATCTTGTCCACTGCTGTCCGTTTTCTTCTGCTGAGTCTGGTTTAGTTTTAGGTGATGCTATTCAAGATATAATTTAGATTGTACACCCTAGGGCAGAGATTTTGTCTTGGTTTATGCCACACTTAGCCAGTGTGCAAAGGATAACAAAACTCTCTGTAATTGGGAAGTTAGGAATCTTTTCTCTACCAGCCTTCATCATCCAGAGATAGGCATCTCCTCAGGGGCTCATAGTTAATTAGTGGCTGCTGTGAATTGCATTTAAAGGTCATGAGGCTTAGCTCTCTTCAGAATATTATTACATTGCTAAATTTGAATGGTTCAAAAGGAAAAGAATAGCTCTGCTCATGTGAGGCTTAGAAAACAGAAGTAACTTGTGATAAAGTGAAGCAGCCTGGATTCAAGCCCAGGTCTGACTGACTTCACAGCCCATGTTGGTTACACGCTGCTCCGTGGCCTCACCATCTGGTTTTTTAGAATCTTCAGGTGTGGAAGGTCAGATCTGTTTTGACATGTGCATGTGTGATGTGCCTGGTACTGCCGGTGGAGCTAGAGACACCTTAAAATTTGGAGTTGAATAAAGAGTATTGCTGTAAAGCATTCAGTATATAATTCACTCTGAAAGTGTAGATATCCTGCAAGAGATCTCCTTCCATATCAAGTGGATTTCAGGGTAGGGGATGTAGGTTCATAGTCAGCCTGCTAATGGGGTGCCGTGGGTCTAGTACCTTCTGTGAGAGAATTTCCATTAGTCACTGAGGATTATTTGCTAATGCCCTCTGGCCTCCTTACTACGTCCCAGGTGACAGATTTAGGCAAAAAGAATGACATAAGCTATTACTGCTTTTAAAAATAAACGAACCTTCCTGTTAGCCCTGCTAATGGAGAAAATCTGTCAGCTTTATCTTTGTAGTCTCATAAACTTCATGATTTTATAGAAATAAAAAGTCTCTTTCCTACATTCCTATTATCTTAGCAAAGGCGTCCAACAAGCAGCCATGTCCTAACTCATTTGTTTCTTGTTGACATTTTTTTTATTTCAGCAGTTGTTTAAAAGTCTTGGGAAAAAAACTACTAAAAGCCACCTTGCTTCTTTCCTTTTATGATAGAAAAGAGCAATTCTTTACCTACTAACCTATTTCATAGTGTGATCTCTAAGGAAACAGAGTAAACATCCCAGTATCTGGATTGTCAGCATATTGCTATTCTTTACACTTGAGCACTTTGCATCCTCTAAGGCCTTTTGCAATAGAACCTGCTATGAAGAGAGGCAAGATGGGAATAGTGGCCATTAACAGGGAGCTGAAACTAATCGTTTGTGTTCCAGAAAAACATTTCCCATAAGCCCTTTGTAAGTCATATTAGAGCAAGATTGGATCTAAAAATCCCAAAATTAGTCTATGGCTCAACCAACTGTGGAGGTTGGTTTTTATGTTATGTTAGTTTCCATACTCTCAAAGTCTCCATCATAATATTTTTGAGGAGTTTTGAATTTTCTAGGTAATGTTAGGAAATTAAGAATACTTTGACAAGAGAGAATATTTCAGCATTCTTAATTATACATGTGTTGAAACATATGTATCATCCTGCACGATGTCCTCGTGTACAAGCAGTTGCTCAGTAAATGATTTTATTGGTCATCCTCTTTTGTAAATTGTGTGTTACCTGGTTTGAGTATACAAATCAGCTATTTCTAACAAATCAGTTGTAATAATGTATAATCTTTCTTTTCATTTATACAGTAACACAAATAACTTTAAAATTAAGTTGATTGCACTGAATCAAGGATATGCGGTGTAAGTAGGGCAATCATATATTTGGATTTTTTGGAATGGTCTCCATTTCAAATATTCTATTTCCATTCTCCCATGTAAGCCACAAAAAAATCCATTTATTCATCCAAGAAAAAATGAGTACTTACAGTATGCCAAGCACAGCTCTAGGTACTGAGGATACAACAGTAAATAAAACGAATATGGTTCCTCCTCTCATTTTAATAGGAGAGACACGATATACAGCAAAAACTAGATATCTAATAGAATATCATGTGTGGTACAGATACATATGCAATGGACTGTAAGTACTATAAAGAAAAATGAAACCGAATAAGGAGATTTAGAGAGTAGTGGGAAGATAAATATCAAACCATTTTTGTCAGACCATGCATCTTAATTTTTAGTTTGAAGAATTTAGTGAGGAGGATGGCTATCGAGGAATGGCTTTTGGCAGTAGGGTTGGAAACTCTGAAGGGAGAGATGAACTCACTCAAGCCCCTGAGACCACTGGCAGGAATGAGCAGCTGGGTGACGACCTTGTTTTCAGCTCTGAGAGCCAAAGAGGCTTAAGTTCTCAGGTGTCATGGCCTCATGCTGGTCTCCATCCCACTCTTCTCTGGCACTACAATCGTAGAAGAATGGGAATAATAGGACAACAGTAGAAGTGTTTCAAAAGGACAGAATAGGCAAGATAGTGGATTTTAAGGGTATGAAGTTTCAGGGCTGGCCATGTGGCTGAGTGGTTAAGTTCAAATGCTCCGCTTCAGTGGCCCAGGGTGTCACTGCTTCGGATCCTGGGCTTGGACCTAGCACTGCTCGTCAAGCCATGCTAAGGCGATGTCCCACGTAGCAGAACTGGAAGGACCTACAACTAGAATATACAACTTTGTACTGGGGGGCTTTGGGGAGAAGGAAAAAAAGGGTATAAAGTTTCACTTAATGCAAGATGAATAAGTTCTAGAGATCACTGTATAAGATTGTGCCTATAATTAACAATACTGTATTGTCCACTTAAAAATTTGAGAATATAGATCTCATGTTAACTGTTCTTAGTACAATAAAATAAAATAAAAAATAAAAATTGTGCAAAATAAGGAATCAAATTTATATGAATGTAATAGATAATTATCCACATGACATAGATGGAAGAGTGCTGGGGGGACTTTTACACATAAATATCATCAGGGTGCTTTAGATTTCACCATTATTGTCATTTCTTTGCTACCTAAATGATCTTAGTAGTCTCCAGGAGTCCACTGTTAAATGGTTTTTCCAAAGTGAATGTTTGCCAAAAGAATTTTGGATATGGGACACAGGTAGGGAGGAATGAGGAGAAGATGAGGTACCAACCAAATCAGGCAGGAAAGAAACGGGATAAATCACACAGGAAGGCCATCATCTTCAGTATGGCTCCCCGAAGGAGTATGAGCCACTGCTGTCTGTTCTTGCCCTTACCCTGGGACAGCCGCAGGAGGAGCTGGCCCACCCTGAAGGGCTCAGCTTACCGAGGTTTCGTGGTTTAATTTCTACAGGGGAGAAAAGATACTGCAAATCTTTTTCTTCTGTGAAACAAGAGTGGAATAGATGTTCTCTAAACTTCCTTCCAGATTTAATAGTTCGTAGGGCAGTGGTCTCAAACAATTGTACAGAAATACTTGGCATCTCAATGGAAGGTCTGAGCATTCCTGTACAGTAAGTCTGAGAACATTCAGAATACCGAATGTGATTTTCCTGAATAGCTGGGTTGGGCTACATTTCAGATTCACTTCACTAAGAAAAGAATACAGCACCCTCCGTTCCCTGGAGCAAGTGTGTGATTAAAGAGAAAAGAACGGGTCACTGGCAGGTGAAACTTCCTCTGGCCTGTGAGGGGAATGCTAATAGGTGCCCCAGTCATCTGTGGATTTTTTTTCTTTATGTATTTGTTTGTTTGTTTAGGTTAGAATTTTAAAAAGTTGAAGAACCAAAGTGTGTTTAAGTGTTGGGTTTAAGTTGTTTGTTGAGAGGGAGGGTTATGTTAAAGTTTGTGAAGTTGAAGAATAAAAGTGTCTGAGTTTGTTTCATGTACACACTAATCTGATATAAATTAATATGTTTTTTACTCTATCACAGTGTAGATGAGGTGCTTTTCCTGAATCTTATTTGCTTTAAGTAGCAGCAACCAAAGGCCGAACCAACTAAATAAAAACAAAAAACAAACGAGGAAGGGGCGGGGGCACCCATTATCTCAAATCCTGGACGGACCAGACTCCTCTCGTTTACTCTGTGTTAGTCTGCATACTAAACATTCATCTCTTTTCTTTCCCCATTTTTGCTTTGAAGCTCAGCACACATGTAGCTGGTGACAGGCAATTCACTAGGGTAGTTAAAATTCCTCCAGTTGTAGCCGTGTGTTAAGCTGTGGTGTTATTATTGTAACTGGCCAATTATGTAATGTCAACAATTCAGTGAGGTGGAGGATCAGTATTTGTATAAGCGGGGCTTGGAACATGGGCCTTTAGACACTCTGGTTTGGGCACATTTTTCTCATTTCCAGGTTTTCCATTTAACTCATTTTTCCCCCCACACTACTGAATTCTTCATGGATAATCCCTTCCCAGATCAAGACACATGAAGTTGGAAATTGGAAAGGAAAGAATCAGTTAAGGCTTGGGTCGCGTTTTGCTGCCTTTGCTGTTTTGCAGATGGTCTGGCTTTGGCTGTAGAGCACTAGAACTAAGTTTTCCTTTTAATTCTGCTTGCCCCTCCATGCAGTGCATAGAGCCAAGGTTGATGCAGGTTTCCTATGCATTAAATTTAAGGTATTTCGTACATTTACACCTTCATCTAAGGAGCTTAGTGCAGAATGGAAATCTAAGGGATTTGCGTTCACACTGTAATCTACCGTGATTACCAAGCCTTCTGGTATGACTTAGTGGGTGGAATATGTCTTTGGAAAAAAATATATAATTCTGACAAGATGCTTTTTGAAAAGTCCAACCAGCTGTTTCAAGTAGAACACTGTAAAATTTATTCAAAGTCAATTTTATTTCACTTGGAAGCAAATGTAGTTCAAAGAATGAGCTAAAGTAAACAGTGAAGTTTAACTCGCTCCAAATTGGTGCAGTGTTGTCTGAGTAGAGGGCTTTCAGCGGCCTTCTTTTCTGTCAAGCTGTGCATCATTCTACTCAAGTTATCCTCGTATAACCTGAGGGGGTGGGAAGTTCCCCAAAGAGAGATGTGATGTAAGGCTCCGTCTGTCCCCTGTGGCCTCGGGCATCACACTGGCCAAGAGACAGAATGTTGGATATCTATTCACATGGTCAATTAGTTTTCTCTTGCTGCTGTAACAAACTACCTCAAACTTAGAGTCTTAAAGCAACACAGATTTATTATCTTGCAGTTTTGCAGGTCAGAAGTCCAACACGGGTCTCGCTGGGCTAAACCAAGGTGTGGGCAAGGTGTAGGAGTTGTGTTCCCTTCTGGAGGCTCTAGGAGAGAATCTGCTTCCCTGCCTTTTCCACAGTCTAGAGGCTACACACGTTTCGTGGCTTGTGCTCTTCTTCCTCAATCTTCATAGCCAGCAGCGTTGCCTCTCTCTGACCGTTCCTCCATAGTTACAGCTGCTTCTGACTCGGAACTCAGCTGGGAATGTTCTCTGATTGTAAGGACCCTGTGATTACATTCGGCCCACCTAGATAATCCAGGATAACCGCTCCATCTCAGTGTTCTTAACTCATCACATTGACAGTCTCTTTTGCCTTGTAAGGTGACATCTTCTCAGGCTTTAGGGTCTTGGCTTTGCCATTAACCAGCTGTATGACTTTGGGCATTCAGTTCACCTTCCTGTCCTGATGTGTGGGATTGGGCTAAATAATCCTTAAGGTCCCTTTCTGCCCCAGCATCCTGTGATTCTCTGCCTCAAAACAGGGTTAGTTTCATAATTTCTAAATTTTTTTTTTTAACTCTCAAGGATCTCATCTGTGAGAACCAAGGCCTTAGCACCTTTATTTATCACTCACTTTGTAAGTGAGTATCTGTGTATGTGTTCACATTATGTGTACACATATGTAATGTTTTCTCTTAAAATATACAGGGAACTGTATCTGTGAACTACATGTAGGCTCTTTCTTCCCTTTTTTAACCCCTGAACTCTATGGAAACCTGTTTACATATATGTCAGCAACTTGAAAATATAGAGAGATTTTAAAACATTTGAATATTTTATTTTTAAAATGGTAGATCACACAGTTAACATATGGTTAAAATATGCCTCATTGTAAAATTATTAACATGTAAAATAGCTTTTATTAGACTAATCCTGTTAGTGATATGGACATATGTAATGGGTTATGAATGTTCTTGTTTATTTAATAAACTAATTGCATTTACAAATTTATTATGTGTCTGTTAAAATCAGTCTGGGGATCTTTCAGTGCTTAATTTTATAACTTCTCTTTGTTTCTGTTTTTGCAAGTGTTGTCTTTGTTTAGTTTATGTCTTCTTATTTAATTAGAGGATGAAAAATGTCTCCTTGGGTACAAGTGGGTGTTTATAAAGTAAAGATCTCTAGGGTACAAGCTGAGGAAATTTTTAGGAGAAGATGTATGTTTTCTGAAAGAATTTAAAATTGGAGGCAAAGAGATAAGCAAAAACCCTGATTATGAGTATACTTGTGTCCACCAGACAGCTGTGTGCAAGATTGACATCAGATGACATAACATCCCTTATTTGTTTTATAATAATTGAATGACATACAAGTGCTGTACTTAAAGATGGCTTATTGTCCTTTCAAACGTAACTAGCTAACACTGCTTTGAAGAGTTGTCAAAATTACCATTCAGTATCTCTGCTGAGGGTTTGAAGTCGGTGTTGAGGTAGAAAAGGAAACATGTATTGTTGAAGAATAGTGCTTAAAGGAGGAAGGGACCTCTGAGCCCCCTACAAGCTGGCCATTTTCTGGGCGGCATCCTGACAGATGGCTAGCCAGCCTCCACTTGAATACTTGCTATTGACTAGGATCTCATTATTACATAAATTCTTCCTTACATTGGAAATAAGCGTGGCCCCTTGTAACTTTCCTCTGTTGTTCTAGTTTTAGGCTCTAGAGCTATAAAGCATAAGTCTAATATTGCTTCGTTATGTCAACCTTTCGAGTTTTTAAACACTACCTCCTGATTGTGTGTGTGAGCTCTAGAATCAAACCAGAGCACTTACCAGGTATGTAGCATTGAATACATTGCACAGTGTCTCTGGGCCTTGGTTTCTGCAACTGTCAAATGGGAATAATAATGATACCTACCTCATAAATGTACTGTGTATATGAATGTCTGTTTGGCACATTGGAAATGCTCAACAACTAATAACCATTATTATCTTCACTTTCTAGTTGTCTTTTTCAAGTCTTTTAAGCCCTTCAGACATAGGTTCTCCAATATGATTTCTAGACCATTTACCCTTCTGTATTTAGAGATCGTTTTCCTAATATTCCTCTTAACTTGAGATACACAGAACTGAACAAGATTCTCCAGCTATTATTGATTAGTCAGTACATTGAAAGGACTGTCTCTTTCCCTGACTGTAATCAGCAATTTTATTCATGCAGGCTAATGTCCCTATTAATTTTCATAGTAGCCGTGTTACCTGTGGCTTATGTTGAACTTGTAGACAGCAAAAGCTCTTGAGTCTTTTTCATTCGATCTGCTGTTAAGGCAGGTCTTCTGTACGTGAGCAAGTGGTTTTAAACAATGAAATACGTGAATTTACGTTCATCCCAGTAAATATTTACTTTGTTTGGTTCATATTAATCATTGGTGAAAACCTTTCAAAATCATATTTCTGTCATCCAGCACCTTAGTTAGCTAGCTCTCCCTTCTAGGTTTGTATCACTGGCAAATTAATCATGCCCTAATTACCTTCATTCAAATTATTGATAAAAATGTTGGACGTCCCAAAGGATGGACAGTTACAGAGCCGAGGGGCACATCACAGAGCTCTCCATCCAGGTTGCTTTCTGTTGAGTCATTTATTCATTTTACCAGTGTCTTAGTCAGTTTGGGCTACTATAACAAAATACCACAGACTGGGTGCTTAAACAACAGACATTTATTTCTCACAATTCTGGAGGCTGAGAAGTCCAAGATCAAGGTTCTGGCAGATTTGGTTCTTGGTGAGGGCTCGCTTCCTGGCTTGTAGATGGCCACCTTCTTTTTGTGTGCTCACCTGGTTTTTCCTCAGTGCTCACACATAGAGAGAGAGGAAGAGGAAGCAAGCTATCTGGTGTCTCTCTTATAAGGGTGCTAATCCCACCAGGAGAGCACCACCCTCATGACCTCGTCTATACCTTATTACATCTCAAAGGCCCCTCCAAAACACATCACATTGGAGATTAGGCCTTCAATGTACAAATTTTGGGGAGGACACAAACATTCTGTTTGTAACAAGCAACATGCTTACTACTTGCTAGGTATCGACATAAGCCTATGATCCTACCTTGGGCAAGACAAACTCACTGTCTTTTAGAGCTTATGGCCTAGTGTTTTTGAGTGGATGAGAGGAGACAATAAACAAGCCAACAAGTGAACAACTGGTGTAACTTCAAGTGGTGATAAATGCCATGAAGAAAATGAGCGGGATTGAAAGTGCAGGGTGAGGAGGTTATAATGGGTGCTGGTTGTGTGAGGCTGTTTTGGGATAGTCAGGAAAGGCTTCTCTGAGGTCACACTGGAGTAGATACCTGAACAATGTCCAGGAATAAGCCTGTAAAGAATGTTGCAGGCATAAGGAAAAACAGGAGAAAGGTCTTTAGGCAGAAAAGAGCCTGGAGTGGTCATGGAGCCACCACAAGGCCAGTGTAGCAGGAGTTGGAGGTTAAGGGGTGGCAGAAGTTGAAGAGAGAGCCAGAAAAGTAAGTGGAGGCCAGATGATGAAAAGCCCTGGGGGCCATCAGGAGGAGTTTGTATTTTATTGTAAGGAGGAGGGAAAGCCATTGGGAGGTTAACAGGCAAGACAGTAGACAACAGACTCTAGGGGTTCAAGAGTGGCAATACAGAGGTAGTGTTGTCTTGGCTTAGGATGGTAGCAGTGGAAGTTGTAAAAAGTAGACTGGTTTGGGATGTGTTTTGAAGGTGGAGCCAGCAGGTTTGCTGATGTATTGGATGTGGAATGTGAAAGAATGGGAACAGAGGCATCATGGTGAAGCTTAGTCATTGGGCCCAATCAGCCAGGTGCATGGTGGGGCCATTTACCCAGATGGGAAAAACTGGTAGAGGATGAGGTTTTGGTGCGGGCAGGTAGAAATCAAGAGGTCTATTTTGGACATGTCAACTTGGAGAGAACTATTAGACGTTCAACAGATGTTGAGCAGGCACTTGGCGCTTAGGGGAGAGGTCATAGTTGAGACCAGGCCTGGGAGACATCAGTGTGTACATCAACAGGCTTAGCCGTTTATATGAGAATCATTGTGGAGCTTTTAAAAGACCTGTACTTCTGACCAAATCCTGGAAATTTTTATTCAATTGGTTGGGGTGGGGACTTAGACAACTCTAAAAGAAGAAGGAGAAACTGCCCCCTAGTTGATCCTAATATGCAGTCAGGGTTGGTAACAGCTGGGATAAATGGTTTTAAAAGAATGGGATAGATGAGATCACCTTGGGAGTGAATTTAGAGAGAAAAGAGAAACTGTCAGAAGATTGAGCCTTGGGGCAACTGAGAAAGAAGAATCAGCAAAGGAGATTGGTAAGGAGACTGATCCTTGATTCCCATACTGCTCAAAGTGTGGTTCCTGGACTGCAGCATCAGCATCACCTGGGAGCTGTTAGAAATGCAGAACCTCAGCCCCCAGCCAGACGTACTGCATCAGTACATGCACGTACCAGGAACTTCAAGCGATGGGAATGCTCGTTAAAGTTGGAAAAGTACCAGTTTTTATTGTGTTATCAGGATAGGGCTGCATGAGGTATGAATCCAGTCACCATTTCTCTCTCTCTCTCAACTCAGGGGAAATTAAAATTGAAGTTAACGCTATATCCTTACAGTCAGATCTGTGTTGGGGGTGGGCTGCTCTTTTAAAAGACTTTGTGAGAAAGACAGAATGATTTTATTTTCAACATTTTAAAATCTAGTCTCCAATTAATCAAGTTTTTGCGACTGGTTCTAAGAATTCATAATACCATCAACTGGCTATCCCCCACTCTTTACCAGTAGCTTGTAAATGATTAGCTAGCAGGTAGTGAGGATCACACTTTGATCTCCTAAGTTTACATAAGAAGTAGTTATTTTTGAAGGTGACATGTCAAGTGAGCTCATATTTCACGTGTTGGGTAAACCAACCTTTCTTAAATTGAGGGAAGGCATTTAGGCTTTTATTTTCTCCAAAGCTAACACCCTTAACTCTCCAGGCTCCATGATCTACGGGGTCTCAGGATTACCAGCTCCTAGACATAAACTCTCAAGGTGAACTCACACTGATTAACTGAATCACAAGGTCTTGTAGAAGTGGGGAACATGATTGTGGAGACAATTTACATCGTTTTTCTTTTTTTAACTACTGGACTTATTGTATACATTTGCTCCTTTTTTATATCCATAAAGGAATTTAGCATAGCAAACTAAAAAGTCTGTATTTATTATAAGGGAGAGTCTGGAAAACGAGAGGCATAGTGGGAATTTTACTGATGTTCTATTGATACTGCATTAAAGTGCCGGAGTCAATTATTGAGTGCAACTGAATATCCCAATCAGTAATAGTTAGGAGTGACTGGGAGTGAGAGTAGCAGGTGAATATTTAGGGTTTACCTAGCTTTTCTTCTTTTCATTGTCTTTTAAAGGCTACTATTTGATGGGTGAAGAAAAATATTGGAGGCTTCCACTGCATTTAAATGCTTTATTTCTAAAGTTAAGTTGTGGGTACAGAGTTAGCTTTTATATTACTCATCTTCTTTGTAGGTCTGAATTATTTAATTAAGATAGTCTTAAAAGTTATAGTGAGTACATTAGAATTTTATACATTATATCCCTTTTCTTTATGCATTTGATTTTTAAAGTTACACTGTTTATGTATTCTGTATATATATCTGTTCATCATAGAAAATATATAACAACACAGAATATTCTAAAATAAAAAATACAGTTGTCCCTCCTCTTGTATCTGAGTCCTTCTTTCCAGAAGTAAGTGCTTATCTATTTTCTGTTCTTTAGTTCTTCTACTGGTTACATTTACAACCTCAAATAGCATGTTTCTATTTCTTGATTTCTTAGCCTTAGACAATATCAGTTTCAGACACCAAGTGATAAAATTTAGATTACTTCTTCTGCCTCCCACCTCCTCTTCCCTAACTCCTGAGATTTGTTCTGTGTATATTTTTTCTATTATCAGAATTTATAACATCCTCTTCTGTAGCTATAATTAATCCTTCTTTACTGTGTGAGGGGATTGATTCTAGAAATTGAAACCCCATGAAAACAGCATTTACAGTATTGTGATTATGTAAACATTATTTACTGCAGCGTGGGTGGATCCATACAGAAGAAATGTAACTCATGCCCCAGATCCCGCCCCCCTGCAAGTGGGATGAATCCAGCCTTTAAGTGTACTGGATCCTCTTTAAGTTTCTTTTCTGTTTTCTTCATGTCTTCTAGACCGTATTCAGCCATCCATGTTTCTTGTGTTACATATCATCTCTCTAGGAGTCTTCTGTGGTTTTGGGGCATAGGATGGGAGCTACCTCCGTGAATAAATTTTTTTCATTTGAAATGCGCAGCGGATAAACTTTCTGAGATTTTGCATGTTCGAAAATATCTTTATTGTGTCCACGCACATATTTAAAGGCTTAGCTAGCTAAGTTTTTCTAAATCATGTTGTCTTAGAAATTTAAAGGCATTGTTCTGTTGTCCTCCGTTATCCTGCTGCCAAGAAATCAGAATGTAGTTCCTTAATAGTAAACTCTCCTGCCCTAAATCTTTTGGAATTGTTTCCTTATCTTTGGAGTTTGGGAATGTAATGAGATGTATCTGAATTTGAATCTTTTTTTCCCTTAGTAATCCTGCTTGGTAGTTAATGAGACTGTTTACTGAGATCTTGGGTGTCTTGAGCACATGAAAATTTTCTTCCATTATTGTATTTCTTTCATGACTCTCCTCCTTTTCGTCTCTATTCCCTCTTTATGAAACTCACTTTAGGTGGTTACTGGACCTTTTAGAGCTCTCTTTCCTGTGTCTTAACTTTTTTGGTCATTTTTCTTCTCTCGCTTTTTCCCCTGTGTTTTGGGATATGTACTTGACTCCATGAGGAAAGTTACCACCTTGGTCTTTAGAACAGTCACCACCTGCCGTGTGTATTTTTCAGTCCAGCCATTGAACTTTTCCTGATTCCACTTGCTTTCATTCTTCTAGAAGTTCCTAAAATTTTCTGGTATGCTAATGAGTGTTCTCCCTATTTTCTAGAACTGCTATCGTTTTATTAAAAAAGAAAACTTTTTAATTTCAGTATGTCCTTAGGAGAAACGCCATTCTAGCAATTAAACAAGCGTTTAGCACACCACTGCAAACTATGCCTTGACTTAAGTCTCTTCCCTTGATGTCCTTGCCTAGGTCAGGTAAAATAACGAAAAATACAGGCACCCATGTCAGTGCCCTGACCTTCTGCTTGGTTGGTACATATAGGTAGATACCATACGGGCCACTCTACTAATTTCCTAAGCAGAATTCTTTAGAGTATAGCACCAGACACAGACTGCCAACTTGGATAAAGGATGCAAGATAGGAGTGGAGAAGCTTTTCCTTCTTTCTTAGGATTATGTAGTAGGTGGGAAGAAAAATTGCCTGGAGGGAGGGATTGATCTAATTCATTTCAATAAATATGCTTGCTGTATATAAGGTACAGTCCCAGACTGCAGGTGATTCAAGAAGGTGTAAGCGACCATCCCTGTCCTCAAAGGGTTTTCACTGTGGTAGTGTTATTAGTTAAGTACTCAAATGTAGATACTATAAGGTACGATAAAGCCAACCAAGAACTATAGGCAAAACCTTTTGGGCTTCAAAGGGAAATATACATCTGTATTAGGGAATAAGGAAGGAGGTTGGAAAATGTGATATTTGAGTCATGTCTTGAAGGGTGGATGGACTTCTGACAAATGGACATGGGATGTGGGGAAGAGGGCTTTTTGGGTGGAGAGAATGTCGGAGTAAAGTCCCAGAGGTGGGAAAAGAGAGACCATATTCCGGGAACTAGAGGGAGTCTAGTTTGGTTAGAATATTGGATACTTGTTAGAAAGCAGTGTGCAGTATTTGAGAAAATAGTTTTGGGTCAGATTGTGGGCATCTTAAGTGCCAAAGAGAGGATTTGAACTCAGTTTTCTAGAAAGGGAATCAGAAAAAGTTTGATCAGACAGATCATCTGATAAAAGCTATATTTTAAGAAGGTTAGTCTGGGAGATCTCTGTAGGATGGAATGATGCAAGAGAAGCAGAAAAGTGGTCATCTAATGAATCGATCCTGCACTATGTGTTAGGCACCCAGGATACAAAGATGATTGACATCTAGTCCCTGCCCTCAAGTTGCTACAGCCTGGTGAACATGAAACACTAGTTGCTTTGCACAAAGAAACATTTAAACAGTTTTTTAAAAACATACAGATATTGTACATTAGTGGATGATTTAAAACTGGAACTTAATCTGTTGTCATGGCCATCTCAGATGATCAATTTTCTCATTATCTCAAATTTTCTGTTATTGTGACTACAGCTAGAATGGTTATCCTCTTATACAGTACATATTAAATGCTTAATAAAAGTAGTCTCAGATGCACACATATGAACTCTTGCTTAATTTTATATTCTTTGCTATGTATTTAATCACTTAGAAATATAAAAAATATCATTTTTATATAAGGGTTCATTTTGGTTGAAAATACCTGTAATTCATATCCTACTGTTTAATTCTTTGGGGGAAAATGAAAAAGTTGAATTTAGGCTTATCAGAACTGACTTAGTTAGTAAATCTTTTCCTCTTAAGTTTCTCTTATTTCTTATTTTTGGTGATCAGTATACTTGAATTGGAATACTTTTTTTGGAAGAGAGCTTCATTAAAACTGCTTGTTTTAAAAGATTTTATTTTTCCTTTTTCTCCCCAAAGTGCCCCAGTACATAGTTGCGTATTTTTAGTTGTGGGTCCTTCTAGTTGTGGCATGTGGGATGCCGCCTCAGCATGGCTTGATGAGTGGTGCCACGTCTGCGCCTAGGATCCAAACTGGTGAAACCCTGGGCCCCCCAAGTGGAGCGCGCGAACTTCACCACTTGGCTACGGGGCTGGCCCCCAAAAACGCTTGTTTTAAAATAATTATTTATTGGTAAAATTATTCATTGCAAACATATTTTGTTTCTTTACAGTAGTATTTCTTGCATAGTCATATAATGGAGAAATTAAACAGTAAAGGCAATTAGTGTTTTCTGGTAATGCTTATTTTAGTACCACAGAATACTTTAAAGGGTTTTTAACCATCATTTTACAACAGACTGAATCAAAGATGAAATGGCTGAGCTAAAAGAACTATAAGACTGTCTGTACATTCAGTTAGTACTTTTTGAAGATCAAAATTCTAAAGCATACGCATATAGATAGGGTTTTTTTTTTTTTAAATGAAAAGGCTTAGTTATGTTTTAAAGACCTTGATTCTACCCTATGGGTTTCACAGGACTGGTTTTATATGTTTATAACAGATTTATTTCAAAGTAATAGGACATTATCCTGCCCTAATTATTTACTCTTCACTATGTAAACTAAACATTTGACTAGCAGAACACTCCTTTGAAGAGGAGTAACAGTAATACACACATATTGTGCATTACTTTTTTGATGTAAGCAAAAATAATAAGATAAGAGGCAGCTTGGTGTGCCTGACCACAGCTGAGCCTTCCTCTGCTTTTCCTAATGACATTGTCACGGATTGTGATGGACGTCGCATTATTGAGGCTGGCCCGATTTGATTTCTACAGGCGAACTCATATCCTCATTTTGTCTCCTTTCCAAATGGCTCCTCCCTGCTCACTCTCCCGTACTTCATCACTACCCTTGTTTTTGAGATGCCACCACTAAAAAAGAAACAAAGGACAAAATCATCAGGACTAAAATTATTCTTTGAAATGGTCTCATTGCCAAGGAACTCATAGGATTACTAGAGATCGTAAGTCATAATCTGTTCCTTTGCCTTTGGGCAGAACCAAACTTGTGAGACTGTCCCATTTTAAAAGTCTCCAGTGAAAGAGAGATCATGATCCATTGCAATATTTAACAACCCTCGCTGTCGGGGGATTCTTTTATCCAACTTAAATAATGCACACATCAGTTTGAGCCTGTATTTTTCCTTCAGTGCTTATGAAGCTGACTTATTTTCCCTGTGTAAGACCCTTGCATTCTATTTGAAGACGTACTTTAATATTGCCCCACTAATACATCTCAATTTCTGCAACTTGTCTGTCATAATATTTTGCAACACTGTTAGCATTTATACCTCTCCCCGCTGAATATGCTGCAGTTCTCTGTTCCTTTTGTTCATGGGATCAGAATGTATCCTGGACATCTAGTGAGAGGCTCTGGTGCTCAGTGTAGGGTCAGGTTATAACAGAGACTCTGCATTATGTATACCCATTTCTGTAGCTCGGTGATGATTTACTTTTCGGAAAAATCGCCATCTTTCTAGGCACTAATCTCCATACTTCTGGACTTCAGATTTCTTGTTTTTCCAGTTTTGCCCTTCTCTTGATTGACAGTGTAGCTTGTTATTCACTGTGATACTTTTGTGTCTTTTGCTCCATGTGCATACATAATCACCTATCTGGTATCTGTGGTCATTTCTTTTTTTTTTTTTTTAACTGCTGTTACTGGTTTATTTTTTAAACAATTTACTATTGAGGTAAAATTTACGTTATGTGAATTGCACTTCTTAAGTGTGGAATCTAGTAAGCTTTGACACACTTCCACACCTGGATAACCAACATCCCAGTGAAGATGTAGAATAGAATATATCTGTAGTCTCAAAAATTTTCCTTATGTCCCCTTCATTCATTCCCCACCCTCTATAGAAACTACTGTTACGATTTCTATTGCATTACATTGGTTTTACCTATTCTTTTTTTTTGCTTTAATCATTCAGCAAATGTTTATTAAGAGACAAAATTAAGACCAACTGTTCATTTTCAAACTTTAAGCTCCGTGTTTCATTCCTGCTGCTTTTCCTCCCCCACTTCAGGAACCTTTGCACCGGAAAGCTGCCCTGGCAGGCCTGGTTTTACAAACTATTCTTGAAATCATATAAATGTATTCATACAGTATTTATTCTGATTTTTTTTTGCTCTCACATATCAGTAATTTATTCCTTTTTTTTTTCTTATAGCTGAGGATTTCAGTGTTTGTTCACCTGTTGATGGACATTTGAGTTTTCAGTTTTTGGTGTTATGAATAGTGCTACAACAAGCATTTCTGTACAAGTTTTTATACGGGCACGTGTCTTCATTTTTTGGGTTGATACCTAGCATCAGCATTGTTGGGTTATAGAGTAGGTGTATGTACAACTTTATAAGAAACTGTCAAACAGTTTTCCAAAGTGGTTGTACCATTTTAGACTCCCACTAGAAATGTTTCTGAGTTGTTTGTTCTATATCTTTGACAACATTTTCTCTTGGCAGTCTTTAATTTTAATCATTTTAATGGATGTGAAATAATATCTCATTGTGGTTTTATTTTGCATTTCTTTGATAACTAATGATGTTGAGTACCTTTTCATGGCTGTATGCATATCTTCCTTTTTGAAGTGTGTGTTCAAATCTTTTGCCTGTTTTTAAATTGGGTTGTTTGTTGTTGATTTATAGGCATTCTTTATATTTCTGGATTCAAGTCCTTTGTCAGATACATGTATTGCAAATATTTTTCCTTATGTATGCCTTTTTATTGTCTTAATTGTATCTTTTGATGAACAGAATTTTTCAGTTTTGATGAAGTCCACTTTATAAACTTTTATAGTTAGACTCCCCCCCGCCCCAGCCTGCCTCATCTCTAAGATAGTCTCCTGTGTTTTCTCCTAGAAAACTTACAGTTTTAGCTTTTACATTTGATTCTGGGATTCATCTCAAATTAATTTTTGTATATGATGTGAGGTAGGAGTCAAGAGTCATTTTCCCCACTATGGGCTTCTAATTGTTCCAGAACCGTCTGTTGAAAAGACTTTGTTTTCCCCAGTTGAATTGCCTTGGCACTGTTGTCTAATTGTCTATATATGTGTGGGTCTGTTCTGATGTTGTTTTAGTTCTGAAACTATGAGCTGTCTTTCACATTTAATGTCATGTTTAAATTATATGAGCACACTCTCTCCAGGATATTAATGAAAACATTGGACAGACAATCTAAAACCAGGCAACTGAATTAGATCAAGGCCTTACCTGGCATTTCCATTTAATGTTAAACCTGCTCCCGCACACCCCTCTCCCTCTGTATTTGTGACTTTCCCTCCCTTCTCTGGTTTCTATAAGGATTTGACAAGGGCCTTGCAGAGTTTCTCATGCATGGTCATTCCTCTCTTATCAAGTCCCACGCCCCCAGGGGCAGGTGGGAGGTTTAGGCAGAGGTAGGGGCAGATGCCTTCCAGGAATCAAACTGTTTCCCTAATTGTTAGCAACTTGACCTTTTACCAGGGAATATCTTTCATCCTCCCATGAGTCCTCAAGATGGTAGCTCAAGTTACTGAAGGGAATTTTCCCAGTAGATTTTCCTCCTCTTTGCAAAATACTATCGTAATTATTAAACATGTGATGAAGCAGAAAACTAATATTCAGGGCAATGAGCGACATGAATTTCCTGCATTTTATTTCAGTGACTGCGCTCTTGATAGTTATCTTCCCTTAGAGAAATTTGTAAGATTTGCTTTCTTTAATAATTTGTCTGCCAGTTACATACTCCCTTTTTAAGGCCAGCCAAGAAAAAAGCTATATATCAGCTACATGTCTGTTTCCTCATAACCATCAAATGAATTTGTAAGGAAAATATTTGTTTGCTGTGGTTTGCTGCATAATTTGTTTCACATTTTTCAAATGCCAGCAGTTTGCTTAGCACAAAGTACTCAACTGCCCATTTCCAGAACGTAGTGTGTTTTTGGTTGTTTCCAGAGCACGTTGAAGTAGACACCAATCAACAGTACAAGCTCACATTTCCCCAAGTTTCTCTACAGCACCTTCATGTGCCCCGGATTTCACAGCAACCTTAGAGAATGGAGAGCAAAATTCCTCCCTCAGTATTCCTGTTCCTCTGTGTCGCAGCGTTGAGTGCCCACCATGTCCTGTGTTTCATAGGAGGTACTGAGGACAGTTCCAAAAGAATAGGCTAACAGTCTGCCATTCATGAGGAGTACCAGAGACACATCAATACATGAGTGCATGTATTGTGCAGTATATTTAAAGCTGGGGAGCCTGACTATCCAAAGAATTGTCTTTGAAGTTGCTTTTCCTTTGGATATAGTATTTTTCCACTTAGCTGTCCACACCTTAACCCTCAGCCCGCTAGAGATAACATTCACTTTTTCACTTATTGATCCAGCAAGAATTTATTCACAGACAGTGAGATAGGTGCTCATGCTAAAAGATGGATAACACATAGTCCCAGTTCTCCCCCAGGGTTATGGTCTAGCAGGAGAAGCAGGTTGTAAACTGAGTGAAATGAAGGCCATAAGATCAGTGTGCATGAGATACTCTGAGTGTGCATAAGAGCAACACCTTCTCCAGACTTCGGTTGGGGTTTGGGGGGAGGTTGGGAGAATCTTCCCCAAGGAGGCCTCTGCTGGGTCCTAAACAAGTGGCTGTTACATCTGGAAACAGAGTCTGTCCTATTGACCTTCACTAGAATCAGTCAGTGATTTTGACCTTATCTACATCTGGTCCCAAACAGCAGAAGCCTCTACCTAGCTAGATACAAAAATGTAAGTAAAAGAAAGCAGTGTAATTATCAACTGCAGCTGTATAATGATACATATACAAGAACTGGGGACTCTCAAGGTAGGAAGGTGGAGGGAGAGATGGGCGGCTCTTGATGAACTGTGGTGGGGGAGTATCTTAATCCACTTAGGCTGATATAAGCAAACACCACAGACTGGGTGGCTTATAAAAACAGAAATTCTCTCTCACAGTTCTAGAGGCTGGGAAGCCCAAGATCAAGCGTGGTCGCGGTCTGGTGAAGGGCCTCTTCCTGGTTTATAGCTGGCTCTGTCCCACTGTATCCTCACAGGGCAGAAGGGGTAGGGAGTCTATGAGGTCTCTTTCATCAGAGCACCAATCCTATTCATGAGCGCTCCACCCTGATGACCTAAGCACCTCCCAAAGGCCTCACCTCCTAATACCATCACCTTTGGGGGTTAGGATTTCAACACAGGAATTTTGGAGGCACACAAACACCCAGACAATAGCAAGGAGGAATGGCATGTTTAAGGTTGGAGGTGATGACAGCAGACTGGTTTGTTTGCTGAGGGTAGAAAATATGAAGTGGAACGGTCAGTCCAAATGGAGGGCCATAAAACTCATGGTTTAGAACATTAATTTGATTGAAGAGGTAATTGGGAATCGTCTCCAGGTTGTAAAGACAAAGGTGATGTGGATAAGACCATGCTTCAGGAATTAGTCTTGCTACTATGGTTCTTTTCCTACTGCTCTCATTCTTAGGGCTTTCGTATCCCCTAAATATAGGTATTTCCTAAACAATACCCCTTAGCCCACTTCTCCCCCTACAGCATTGCCTTTCAAACTGTGTCCCTAGGTGCCCCCTCAGGTTCTCCTGTTCAAGTGGGAGAGGGGATTAAGGGGGTGGGCCTGATTCCTCCCAACGCAGATGCATTTATCTGTTCTCTGTATTGTTAGTTCCTAGAAAAAAATTTAACAGAGAGTCTCCTATCATTTTTTTCTTAAGTTTGGAAAATTGTGCTCTTCATTTTCTCTCTCGATGTTTGAACATAATCTTTTGACCTCAACTAACTTTGTTAGGTATTTACTTGTGGTTATGTATTTGATCAAGTATTGATTAAGTAAATGATTAGGTGTTGCCATTTGATTAAAATGGCAGTGAGAGTACAGTTCAGGGATACTGTTAAGAAAGCTGCTGCTTTGTCTCCTCTCCTTTTACCCCTAGTTTTCGTTTCTCCCTAAACCATGAATACCACTAAAATAGTAAGGCTGAAAACTATAACTGGCTGATTGCTATTTGGTCACAAGTTGGCATAGAAACTCCATGGGCATTAGTGGATAGGACTGCAGGGGCTGAGTGTGCAGAGGGGAGTAGGCAGTGTATGGAGGGTGAGCAGACGCTGAGTGTGCGGAGGGGAGTGGGTAGTGTGTGGAGGGTGAGTAGGCGCTGAGTGTGCGGAGGGGAGTGGGTAGTGTGTGAAGGGTGAGCAGGCGCTGAGTGTGCGGAGGGGAGTGGGTAGTGTGTGAAGGGTGAGCAAGCGCTGAGTGTGCGGAGGGGAGTGGGTAGTGTGTGAAGGGTGAGCAGGCGCTGAGTGTGCGGAGGGGAGTGGGTAGTGTGTGGAGGGTGAGCAGGCGCTGAGTGTGCGGAGGGGAGTGGGTAGTGTGTGAAGGGTGAGCAGGCGCTGCGTGTGCAGAGGGGAGTGGGCAGTGTATGGAACGTGAGCAGACCCCGAGTGCACCAGGGCACTAGTTCCTGAGACAGGGTACAACTGTAAGCAGGTCTGGAGTAGAGGAGGAAGCTTGGCAGGCTGGAAAGAGTCTACTTAAGGAGAAAGCTGAGGAAAATGGTTAGGCAAGAAAGAAAAGGAGACGGGAGGATAGTAGAATAAGGACAAAAAAGAGTAAATGTGATTAAAGTTAGTCTGATTAGAAAACTTTATGTGCCAAATTTGGGGTGGGTGGAAGTTGGAAGATAAAGGAAGTGATCATCAGATAAAAATGCCCTAGCACAGTACTCTCCCCAAATAAATATTAAAGGAAAGAACAAATAAAAAGATGGACTGTTGTGGGATAATGGGCTTCTCAGTCTCTTCTTATATTGCTTTGGAGAAATAATTTGTAATATTCATCTTGGATGTTTGTTATATTGAAATTGAAACATTTCAAGTGATGGTCAAATAATATTTGTGCAGTAATCCAACCTAGATATCTTGAGAACAATACTTGACTTATTAACTATTAAAGAATCAGCATTTTTATGAAGTACTGTTATATCTTGACAGATATTTCACTTTGTAGAGAAAAGCCAACATGTATTTTGTTGTACAAAAGACGTTTAAAAAAATCCTTTCCTCAACCCATTTTGCTACTTGTTACTCTGCAGTACTTCCTATTAATATGATTTCTTTGTGCCTCAATTCTTTCTGGAAAATTTTTGAAAGTCAAGTTGGAATCAGCCAGCATTTGTGCCAATTTAGATATAACTAAATTATTAAATTGTGCACATTTTATTGCTGTTCCCATGACAGGAGTATCTTTTAGATATTCTTTTTAGTAGGTCATTGAATCTTTTTTACTTTATGGAGCAGTAAGAAATGCATGAAGGAATTTGAATTTAAAGAGGCTGTCTTGCATATATATCTGAGCATTGGCATTTAGAGTCTATAAAATAAATTAGCAGTGAATGTTTTATTTACCTGTTAGAATCTCAGCTAGATCATCAAGTAGTACTTTGCCAGATATATTGGAATACACTTGATGGTACAGAAATGGAGTGTAAAGCATTTAATCAAAAATATTTGTGTGTAGGTCTCACAAGGATTTTAATGTCATATAATATACCTGTATTTGTAACAGAAGCAAAAATTATTTGAAAAGTGAAACTAGCCCACTGTCATATTTATTCTTTTTTTATGTGAGCAAAATAGTCACTGTTTATTGAAATGTATTTTAGATTAAGAATTGTTATAATACTTCACCTGTCTAAGTTGCCAAGATTTTTGATAATGCTGGCGGCATGAATGACAGATGCAAACCCAAGGTTAGACTGCAGAGTCGGTTCTCTCTGGCTTTCTCTCCTTTTAAGCCTCCCTTTTATGTGTAGCCAAGTGAAATGTAAGCTCTGCAGATCCTCGGGGGCCTTGGCCTGATGAGAGGATACAGAAGAAAGGCAGCAGTTTGGAAAGCCTGGCGAAGGCATGGAGGGCAGAGGGCCCGGGTGATGACATGACTCACAGACCTTTCTAAGGAGATGAATGAGAAGGCAGGGTCTCCGTGGGCTCTGGACATATTTTACCCACAGGAGTAGTCCTAGGCTATCAAACCAATTGTTTTGGCTTTATCCTTCAGATATTGCAAAAGGAAAATGTGTTCTTTTATTGCTCTTCCAAGTCGTTTAACCGTTTATCCTTAATCATCTGCAGGCTGCGTGGGAATAAGTCTTTTAAAGATCACTGAACTTTGCTTGATTTGAAATCAGAGTAGAATTCATTTTATTTAATGTGGGAAACCTTCTTTGGAGAAACTTGACACAAACTGGCTTTTTAGCTTCTTAGAATTTAATTGAAAAAGAACACCATAGATAAACACAGCCAGATGCGTTAATGTCTGCTCATGGGTTAGACTGCCAGAAGCTTTATGATTCTTTCTCTGTGGTTATTGATCATGGAAATAACTTTAGTAGTCAAGATTTAGCAAGTTGGTGTGAAGTAATGAATTTTACGTTGCAGTCACAAGGATGTAACTGGGCCAACCATAATCTATATCACCGTTATCATATGTTTTACTCTTGCCACTCATTGTTTTAAGAATGTTTGATGGTTTTAGGAACTATCAATAGATTTGCTTTGGCGAAAAAGTTATTAAGTCCATTGGGCCACTGGTGTGTAGCAGTGATCTGTAAAGAAATAAATTCCTTCAGTTCCCACATCAGCATATCACAAAAGAGCCATACTGTGGGTTGTTTGGAATTGTACAGATCTTTTCAAGGACAGTTCAGAATGGTTTCTAAGAGTGCTGAATCTGTGTCTTGGTGCATGGATTTGGCTGGCTCAGATTTGGGCAGAGTGGGCCAAACAGAGCAAATTGAGGTGGGGAAAAAATCAAGAGAACAGGCCATAATTGTGAATAGAGTTATTTGTCGCCAAGTTTGTAATAGGATTTTCAATTAATTCATGCAGGCTTCCAATGCCTTACATTAGCCCTGTCAAGATGAACTACAGCCACATCTAAAATGCCATCCCCTATTAAACGGTGCATGTCAGTGAATTTGTAATTTCTTCTGTTCAACCAGAAGATGAATGGATTCCACTCTGAAAACAAATGCGTGCTTCAGAAACGCACATTTCGAAATCCTGAGCACTTCCTAGGATGAACATTCTTTGCATTGTTATGCAGTGAATATGTATTAAAAATGTAATTGCTATGTGAATTCGTCCAAAAGGAAAGGCATCCAGCTGCATAGAGACAAATACATTTTCAGGTTCTGGGTTTCACTGGTGAACAGGCTTTTCATATTGGGCAATGACGATGATGATGATAGTTCCTGCATGTAGCACTTACTGCCTGCTGGGCCGTTTGTATGTAGTTTATATACATTAATTTACGAAATACTAACAACAACCAAAATGAAGAAATTGAGGCACAGGTTAACCTGCTCAAGATCACACAGCTTGTAAGTGGCTGAGCTGGGACTGAAGCCCAGGCATTCTGGTTTTGGAGTCTGTGCTTCCAGCCCTTACCCTATACTACCTGGTGATGATCCTATCAGCTGTGTTCCAAGAGTTGGTTTGCGAATAGTACTTGTCAGTTCTCTGACTCTGGCTCCATCACTCTTTGTCTCTCATAGTAATATTTATTGCTGTGTTTATTTCCTCAAGCTTTGGAAATATTGTTAAACTGTGATAACCAGACTTCAAGAAATACATAATAAAGTAGAGAATTGAGTGAGGCATCTCTGTGAGGGTAGACAAAAATTAGAATCCTTCCACAAAGTTGGACACTGAATGGAGTATGACCAAAGTTCACAGGATTGTGAGGCACCAGAGTTCCTGATGAGCATTTCCCTTCTGGGGAAACCAAAGGGCACAGCAGAATTGTTTACAAGATTAAGTCAAGGCTGGATACCAGTAGTCATGCCATTAGAGGCAGGATCTTAAGGCAGGGTCCAAAAGGCAGAGGGTACATGAGGGTTTCAGGGCTTCTGGAAGGCTCACCTGCTGTCTTCCCAGGATGTTGGCTTCTAGAGCAGCTCTGATTAACCAAACACAACATCACGTGGACCAAACCAAGACAAGATGACTGCCAATTGCGTTTTAAGAGCCAAGAACTGGCTCTTCCTCTTAAGCCAAACAAAAATATTTAACAAAAAAGTTTGACTTTTGAGTAGGCCAGACTCTAAATCTCTGTGTAGAAACCAAACCAATTTTTAAAAATTGTATTATGAAGTTCTGTTGCCATCAAAGGTATAAAACTTTGATTCGCTTTTTGGGGGAGCAGGCAGGGAGAGGGCAGTAATGTGAGTAATACTCCATATTGTTTTACTTCATTAGAAAGATTAAACTTAAAAAAAAACTTCAGCTAGTTTAGGCCTGTGCTTTGCACATAGCTGTCCTCCTGCCTGCCCACTTCCTGTCCATTTTCCTCCCTTCTGCCAGACTCATCTGTCTGACACATGATTCTGATCCCCCATCTGTTCTTCAAACCTGTGAGTGGCTTATCATTGCCAAGCTCTTCATTCATTCATTGTTCAAGCTCTTCAACGTGTCATTAAAGACCCTCATAAACTAGCTTCTACCTACCTCTCTTACACTTTATATTCCATAATTCCTCTCAATGAACATTGCATTCTTTATAAAGCCCCAGTCCCTCTGCACGATATGCTCCATGTCTCTGCTGGTGCTCTCGCCTTGCCTGGAATGCCCTGATTATTCTCTTTCATTCTTCCTCTCCCGCTTTGCCTGGCTGACTCCTGTGTATTCTTTAAGACTTGGGTCATGTGTCACTTCCTCTAGGAAGTGTTTGATTTTCCCACCCACAAAACCCAGAGACCTATGCTTTCTGTTCCTCCAGCATATCTCTATCAATGCATTCACTGCACTGTATTGTCATTAATTCTAATATTTTATCCCTTAATGGTAAGAACTGTACCCTATTCCTCTTTAAATCCTCAGCACTAGCACATTGCCTAATGAAAAGTAAAAGCTTGATAAATATTTTCTGGATGAATGAATGAAGGATTTAAGAATATGAAAAGCAGGAGCCCAGTAATCTCGTTCGTCAAATTATTATAGGTATCTTTGATTTGCTATTTATCCTCTGAGTCGGTGATAGGCAGCAGTGTCCCGGAGAGCCCAGAGATCTTAAAATGACAACTGACACTCAAGAATGGGTACCTCAATGCCATCAGGAAGTATCACATTTAACCCATTTGATAGTTAGATTGCCTTCCGGCTACACACACATTTTTAAACTTGTCATTTAAAACCATAATACAATGCAGTAACATTTAACACCTCATCTCTTAGCATATCAGTCTGATGGTGCTCTCTAACCAGAAAAGAGCAAAGTTGAATGATCTTAATATAGATTGTAAAAGACCGTATGTCGGGACGATCACAGATTATAAACTGTGAGAGAGCAGTGACAATGACTGTCTTACTCGTTGTTGTGTCAGATCCTGACATGTAGTAGGCCTTCAGTAAATACTTGTTGAGTTGAAAGAATAAGATCTACTTCCCACATTAAAAGCAGTAGGAGGGCTGGCCCCATGGCCTAGTGGTTAAGTTCAGCATGCTCTGCTTCGGCAGCCCGGGTCCAGTTCCCAGGCACAGACCTGCACCACTCGGCAAGCCATGCTGTGGCAGTGACCCACATTCAAAATAGAGGAAGGTTGGCACAGATGTTGGCTCAGGGCGAATCTTCCTCAGGAAAAAAAAGAAAGAAAAGCAGTTGCAAAAGTTTTACCCAAAGGCCAAACTGCTTATCAATCAAGCTTAAAAGCAATTGGTGAATTAATGAATTATGCTTCTATTTAAATTTCTTCTCAGTTTTTATCATTTATCCTGCTGAATAAAGTAGTTCATATCAGAAATTCATTTTGTTTTTTATGGTTTTTCTGATTTTACACCAGGGAGCCAAACTTGGTCATTGTTCTTTCGTGTACTAAAACCCCTAAACAAGGCAAATCTCCCACTAACTTAAGCTTGGGAGTAGAGGTCTAAATTGCAGAGAGTGCGTGGATGGTCTGCTGTGACATTTGTTGATGTTTGCTGTTTCTTAGTGACACACATGTTTAGTTTTTTATGTGAGATTTTCTTCCTAGCGTTGATTTGACCTTGACTTAAAAAACAATGATAATACAGTTAAATTTTCAGACATTTTTGGACCATTGTTTCATTAAAACTCATCTCTTTCCTTAAGGGTATACCTCAGTTACCATGTGCCAAAGCATTATACAACTACGAAGGGAAAGAGCCTGGAGACCTTAAGTTCAGCAAAGGTGACATCATCATCTTGCGACGACAAGTGGATGAAAATTGGTACCATGGAGAAGTCAACGGGATCCATGGCTTTTTCCCCACCAACTTTGTGCAGATTATCAAACCATTACCTCAGCCCCCACCTCAGTGCAAAGCACTTTATGACTTTGAAGTGAAAGACAAGGAAGCAGACAAAGATTGCCTTCCGTTTGCAAAGGTAAAGTTAGAATGAGATGGTTTTCCGTTCGCCAGCTCTTCCTCTGTACCTGGATACGTGGCAATATGGCTTGTATTTCCTTTTGCAAAAAGCTACAGTAGTTTTTTGAGAACTATCACTGTGCTTCTAAAAATACCTGGAAGGTCTTCATAAAGTCACAAAGAAAGTAATTTTATGCATAGACTGTTCTTATGTGAAAGATAATTTTGGTTGTTGCTATATGCGGTGTCATTTTCATATTTAGAACCTAAATTTAATTCTAAGCTACTTTACAGGGTATATGTGCCATTCAGGGATTTTAATTCACTGAATTATGAATAACAAAATGAAACATCATTACTTCTTATTTTATATGTAAATGTCTTTGCTGAAAAGTACACAGGAGTATATCTGTTGAACCAAGAAAATGCTTTGGAATTTTAAGCAGCATACTGTGTTTTCGGTAAAGAAAAGCAGTAGGATATCCACTTAAATGGGCATTTGGTATATTATCAGAGAGAAAGGGAGAAAAGATTGAGAACTAATCTTAAACAAAAGTTCAAGAGGCTGGGGTGGGTAGCATTTGAGGTTGCAGTTTGTGAATCTAAACAAAATAAGCAGCCAACCCTTTGCATAGAAAGAGTTCATAATTTTACAACTGTCTGAAAGGACAGCAAGTTGACTGAGAGTTACTGTTTAATTCATGAAAGTTTTGGATTCATATACAAAAGATATGTCCTATCATTTTTATTCATGTACTCTTAAAACTTGATTGTCTTTACTGAAAAGAAAAATTGTCACAAGCTTAATGGGATCAGGTAGACTAATGTTTGTTGTTTTTTCAGGATGATGTTCTGACTGTGATCCGTAGAGTGGATGAAAACTGGGCTGAAGGAATGTTAGCAGACAAAATAGGAATATTTCCAATTTCATATGTTGAGGTAAGTTAATCTGTGGAAACGTCAATCATGTTAGTATTCAGCTTAGTAAATAAAAAAATTAATTATGCAATTTGAGTATTAAGAAGTCCTCACAACCATTTTGCAATATATACATACATCATATCATTATGTTGTATACTTTAAAGTAATACAATGTTATATGTCAATTATATCTTAATAAAATGGGGGTGGGGGATGATGAAAAGCTAGCCTATTGAAAAAAATGTCCTCCAAACAAAGTACAAGGAATGCCCTGTTCCAGATCACTGGATGGATTAGAAAGAATTCCTCCATCCTGCCCTGCAATTACTGAAGACTGTGAAAAGTTTGAAACTCTTTACTTTAGCCCCTGCTAGAAGCATTCCTGTGTCTTGTTAAAAGTTACTGTATGCTTCCTATAAGTACCTGTACTGGTGTTGTGTTCCATTTGCCAACTTTGGGATCTGATGGTTGATAAAGTTCCTGAGTAATGTGGGAGATGGGTGTATCTGTTTGTTTACTTATTTCTTTCATTCTCTGCCACATTATCAGAACTAGAATAGTAATTCACAGAGTAGGCCCCTGATAAACATTAAATAAATGAATGAATCTCCCTCCATTCCAACCCAGCTACTACTTAGCCCCCCTCCCCCTTTTAATTAGCTTTGCTCAGAAAAGTTACCACCAACCTGACTTAGTGAGGTCTTTTTAGAGGAGGTGTATAAAGTAACATGGTTGTATTATTTTAAGGAATAACACAGATTAAAAATGAACTAGGAAGTTACAAGTTACAATAGACCTTCATTATGTCACGGATAAAGTGTCACGTAATTTAGTTATAAGACTTTTGTGCTGAAAACAAAATTGAAGGCATTTTCAAAGAATGAAACACAGCTCAAACAACCATACAAGCTCAGCTGAGGTCATGGAAGGCTTCTGGGAAGAAGTGGCATCTTAGTGGATTTCTGTGTGATGGATAAATAGGGGTTAACCAAGAGAAATGGAAAAGGTGCATTTTTATGGCAGGAAGAACATCCATGCGGGAAGACCAGAATGTGCAAAAGCCAAAAGTAAGAGATAGCACAGATTCTTTGGGGAATTGAAAGTAATTCTCTTGTTCAAGATAAGCTTAAGCATGTGAAAAAGAAAAACCACCATCACTTATTTTCCCATCTTTTTATCTGAAGCATTTGCTTTGGCATGATTCTGAAAACTAACAGGACAAATTGTGTTGTTGTAGCCAGCACTCAGTTTCCCCCATAGACAGTGAGATTACCAAAGTTTCCATAAAAAATCAGTTTGACTACCGTATATCCATGGAAAAGTAATTCAAACCATGTACAAGCCTTGAATTTTATCCATACTCTTCAGATGTTCCTGTTTATTGAAATATTTTTCCTCCTTTGAAAGTAAACAACAGAAAAAAATTCTTAACTCTCAGGCAATCCTTCTTGTACATTATTTATATATTCTAACCGTGGGTCATGGAAAATTACCCACATTTCCAAGTATTTGAATAGTTACACTGAAGAGCATGGGTGAGCAAAAGATTAGTCATGAAAGCCTGTCTTTACTTGTTAGTTATTATCAATATTACATGCCAATACTTGGTTTGTGATGCATGAAAAAGGATTGCTATGCTTTTGTGATTGGGCAGGTGTAGAATTACACAGATAGATATAAAAGATGCACTGCAGCAAATCCAGAGTTACTTAGAGTCACTCGAGTCATTAGGATTATTTACTCTGACTTAAGTTGGAAAAATAAACTTGTGCCCAAGTGCAAAATATTTTCATTCTTCTGCCTCTTTTCTCTCAAATAAGTATCTTCCTCATTTGAACCAGAATTTTGCCAGTCGAGACAAGGTAAACAAATCATCTGTCTCTGGGAGACTATGAACGTCTCTCTCCTGTCAGGCCATCAGATTGAAGTTTCTCCTAGAGGCGGAGCATCTGGGGATTAGTGATACCTGGTTGAGCCTTTAGGGGAATAAAGGGGAGGCAAGTTTCAATAGCAACCTACCGACATTCAACTATTTAAATAAAGTATAGACTGTCTTACAAGGCAGGTGAAGTAAAGCCAACTAAATGAATCAGCACCTTTTTCCTGAATATGGTCTTTCTCTTGCTCTGTAAACCACTTCAGGGCCCATACTGTCCCCAATGAAGAAACAGGCTGCGTCACAAAAATTCATGTGTAAATCATTTTCTGATATCTTGTAAACATACATTTAAGTCTCCAGCAGTGTTAGGTACTTTTACTTTTTCCACAGTGCTGCCAAAAACTGTTACCCTCCAGATGTTTTGAGAAGATTGAACGTGATAACATTTCTCAAAGGATCTGGCACTGCTATGTCTTATGCATTGTGGTTTGGAGCTCAGATAAGACTGTGACCTAGAGTATGCCAGAGTATAGGAATGATTGAATAAAAGAATCTCACCACCTCGGATAATAAGGGAAAGGAGATCAGAATTGAATTCTGAGTCTCCACAGCAACATCTGTGTTTGCCACAGGCCTGTCGGCAGAAGCTGGAACTCCCCCTCCACTCCTACTGGTTGGCTTTGGTAATGGAAATTCCCAAGGAACTTGGTTGTGGCAGAAACTCTAAATAGGGTGGGTCTCGGGCTAGGATTGTGGACCTGGAGTAGAATCTCTAAGGTCAGAGGTTCATCTGTGGAATTAGGGGGTGGGGTAAATTAAAAGAAGCTGAGCATTAGAGGTGGGTGAAGAGAGAACTGAATGGGAGGATTGAGATAGTGAGAAATGCTGTTGGAATAGTTTGCCATCCTTTCTTGTCTTCAATTATCCTTTGTCTTCTCCCTCAACGTCCCATAAATGTGGACTACAATCTCTACCTATGTTAGAATAAGGTATAAAATGGTGGCTGTGGTATAGTGACTTGCAAACAAATAACCTCTTATTAAAGTACAGAATTCTTCAAGATTTGAACAGGGGAGATTCTCTGGTTGGGGGCAGGGAGTAGGGGAAAGAATGGCTCGAGTTGTGTCCCTTGGAGCCTTTGTTTAAGCTCTTAAGATCAGGATTCTCTTGCTTTGATCACATTCGCTCTTCCCCTCTGGAGAGTCTCTCCTCAGACCCCTCTCTAGTCAAGCTGTCAAGTTTGTGGATTATACAGGATTCTCCTAGACTTGCGTGAGCTGGAAAGTAGTGAGTGGTAGGAGTTTCTTGGGGGAAATCCAGGGAATTCTTGAAGACACTATGTCAGGATATATATAAAACGGTATATTTGTCAAGGACTGAATGCAGTGTAAAAAAAGAAATCAGTAGCTTGCTTCTTTCTTTGTTCAAAAATACCAGTCTTCTACAAAATAGAATGGAAGATTTTAACCTCACAAATTCAGAGCTGACTCATTCAAGTTTAACAGTCGTTTGGACAAGGATGACATGATTCTTAGCAAGCAAAAAGTTTGAATGAAGTAAGTGCTAAATATGGAATTTTGGATGTTTTTCAAACATTATTGTGTATTGTAGGCTTATGGTGGACTATAAATTTTTCTATCATTTTATTTTGATCTCTAGTCGTTCATTTGAAATAGCACTTGCCCAGTTTTTTTTAACAACAACAAAAAAATATTTAGCAACTTGCTCCTCTGCTGTAGATATAAAAATAAACTCCTTATGTGCAGATGGCATGAAGTAGGTATGGCCTGATAGACCACTATACTTACTCTTTAGTTAGGCCAGAAAGAAGGGCCATATTTCCCATTCTTTAGATCTCTGCTCAAATGTCACTTCTTCTGACAGACTTTCCCTCACCACCTTATCCTCTTACACGCGCACACACACACACTCACGCACACATGGTGATGTGACAGTGGGGAAAAGCTTGGACTCTGAACCCAGATGGCCGGAATTCAGTTCTTGGCGCTACCACTAATTGTCTGAGTGACTTGGGCCTCGTCTTCCCGTTTGTAAAGTAATAGAACAGCTTTATAGGGAAAGTTAATTCCGGTGATACTTAAGAACAGTGCCTGGCACCTAGTTAGAGCTGTATAAGTGATGGCTATGATTATTATCGTCATTGTTATTGTTATTCCTTCATAACACTTTTTACTCTCTGCAACTATTTTAAGTTATTTGTTGATATGATTACTGTCTCCCAACCCTCCCTGCCTCCATTAGAATGTGAGCTGTATTAGAACAAGGGCCAGAACCTTGTCTTTCTGGTTTGCCTCAGTGCCCTGACGTCCTGCCGGTAGTAGTCTCTCAGTAAATATCAAATAAATGAGCAACCTAAGAACCTTCAGAACAAAAGGTTCTAAACGAAAATCAAACTGGTTTTTAGATGTTACAAGCTTCCACGTTTTTTAGCTAATACTCCCATCATTTACTACCTACGCCTACACAGTGTTTTACATTGGTTTATCTTGATATTACGTCGGGAAGTTACATTCCTCAAAGCCAGAAGGACTGTTGTGTGACCTTAGTGAGATCTTTTTTTTTTTTTTTAATGAGACTGGGTGAGTATTTGGTTATGCCTCATTTAGCATTTTTCCAGACTAAATAATGGTAGCCATGCTCTGGAGTAGATCTTGGAGCCTCTCCCAATTCCTTATCTCTAATATAGAGCAGACTCCCCAATGCTTTCTGAAATTGATTTTCACCTGCTTGAGATTATTCCTTTGGCTTACTTTGAGCAGAGGGAGGGTGGCCTTATGGTCAAGGATCCTCATTTTTTTAAATAACTTTATTGAGTTATAAGTGACATATTATCAACTGCACATATTTCAAGTGTGCAATTTGATGAAGTGTTGTTATTTTCAACTTTTAAAATCCACCCATAGGTAAATCTTGAGAGATATTTCTATGGCTAGGGAATAGAATGAAGTCTTATCGGCCTTTGCAATGGAAAATCGTATATGTGGGTCTCAGAGAGCACAAGTGGCCTTAGGGTGGAAAAGCTAGTTTCCTCTCCCGCAGAGTTAGGGAATTGGGAGATGTCTGTGTTCCAAGAAATAAGAAGTGGAAGTTTCAGTATGTAGTTTGAAGTCACCAAGGTGACCCTTGGAGGAGCTAAGAATAGCAATGTTAACTTTATTTCTTAACTTAAAGCCTGGGTCTAGAGACTAATGAGAGCAGAAGACCAAAATAATAGTCCTTGACTTATTAATCAGAGAGAGTTGATTAAACAGTATAAAAAGATATTCTATCATTTGTATGTTGGGATGTATTCTTTTCCTTTAGAATTAAAAAGTGAAATGTTCAATTGATTGAAATCATATTTTATAAAAGAAATGTAGAAAAATTTTGAGGAAGTTGGAAAGAGAGAATTACTGTATTGCTTAGCATTCCAAATTTCCCCTTCAATTCTGAATTAAGTGAATTTTTATAAAAGAAATTTAGAGAAATGATTGGAAAGTCAGAAAGGCAGAATTACTGTGTTGCTTACCACACTAACTTTCTCCTTCAATTCTGAAGTAAATTAATTTTTATAAATGAAATTTAGAGATATTGTTGAGACATCAGTAAGGGAGAATTACTCCGTTGCTTAGCATCATGCTTTCATCTTTAAGTCTGATTGACTGAATACGCTGGATCTGCTGTTGAGTAGCTTTTTTTTTTTTTTTTTAGCACACTGGGCTCTCTCCCACGGTGTGGGTTTTCATATCTTCTGAATGTTATCAGCTTGATACAAGTAATTGTTGCCTTTTGTTCTGCCACAATGATAGACGGAAAAATGAGCACTGGCTTCTGAATTTCTAAGGGCAAAGGCAGGTGTCCTCTGGACTCCTGGAATGACTGCTTAATACATATGGCTAGAGGCAACTTGACTAGCCTCCCTCTAAAAAGAAGTCCTTGAAATTAAGTAAGAAACTTTATTTAGGGCAGTTTATGCTCCATCTATTATTCAGCAGCCTCTTTCTAATTTAAGAGTTTCCTTTTGTTTTCCATCAAGAAAACATTTAGGGAGCTGAGATTCTAAAGATCGGTTAATGTTTATTGAGTTCTCACTGCATGAGTGGACGGTTTCCGGTACTCTGGGTAGTTTTATAGAACATAAAAATGCAGGTCTCCTGTAGAGCCCCAATCAGAGGCCAAGGATAATGACCAAATGGTGTCTAACATCCACAATGATTCCCCAAGGAATCCTCAAATTCTTTAGCTTGGCAGTATTCCCCTACGCATTCCCAGGGCCCTAGCTAAGTTGGTCTAATGATCATTCCTAGAAAACATACCTTGGAATTGCTACCTTTACACCTCATCTGGGGTGTTTCTTTGTCCATATTTCTGTAGGAAGCTTACCTTTTCTTCAAGTCCAAATGAATACTATTATTTCTCATGAAGCTTTTCTTTCCTAATTCTCCTATGAGGAAGCAAAACAAAACAACCCTCTCCTTGCTTTGAACTTCTGCAATAATCAGTTTGTACCATTCTTACAGACCTGGCACATGCTAAGAATAGAATTATGTGTACATGATTTAATGTTTTCCTGTGTTCCTTGAGAGCCATGTATAAAATATTTTCTTACATAGAGAATATTTGTAATGATTTTATTTCTATAATGTAATCACATTCCAGAAAAGTTGGAAAGGAAACAAGTAACCCTTAGTCCCATCACATATAATTTTGGTAAATATCCTTCCATTCTTTTTTCCTTATGCTTTAATGATACTACACACATGATTTTGCCTTTCTCTACGTAATTATAGGACTACTAACTATCAGTTGTTAGGACTACATAATAAACATTCTAGTAGCTAAACTGTAATTTAGTTAATTCCTTCTTCCATTTTTTAAACAAGTTAAGTGTCTTGTTTAGGGACACACAGCCAGTAATTGAGAAGTGAATTGTGGCCTTTATCCAGCAGTCCACTGCTGCCCTAGACTTCTGCCCCAGACTAGCCTCAGAGCACATGTGATGATCGCGTTCCTAAGGTTGGTGCAGAATCACTATCATTATCAAGCTTCGCCGAAGAAATGTAGACGATGTTTTGATTTTTCATCAAGAATAACAGCTTTTCAAGTTCCAGCGCTTAAAAGTGAATTTTCAGAAATGGTTAATTATTCAACAATTTCAAATATCTCAAGTTGCCTTTTTTGAGGAAAAAAATCACAAATTAATTAAAACCATAGTATTTTAAGATCTTAAGTTTTATTACTTTGTTATTTAAAAATTTTGTTATATTACTATATACATCCTGAATTTTGCTAGTAACTAAGGCTTTAAGAAGCAAATTTTAATTAACCAAGTGTTAAGTCATGTCTTGTATCCTGAAGAAGACTGAATAAATGTTCTACAGTATTATGTGCCTTTGTATGTGTAAGTGGCATATAAATGACATGAATAGAAGCATCTTGATTATTGAGCTAATGGGGACCTGCTTCTCTGTAATGAAATAGAATGTGTTTCAGGAAAATTTTTCTTAAGTGTTGTTAAACAACATTGCCTTTTATAATAGAGTTTAGTGGCAGTGTACCTTTTAGGCTGCACGTATGTATGGAGCAAATTTTCTCTATATGCTAAGGAGGAAGATCTTAAAGAAAAGCGCAAAGTCATAATGGTCACTGTTCTCAGTTATTCTTTTTCTGTGTCAGATTCCTTCTTGGTGATTACTCTCCTCTCCACTCCCTGTATTCATCACACATGCATGCGTGCGCGTGCACACACACACACACACACACTTACTTTAGGTACCAGGGCAGGGAAAATATTCGTTCACTGGTCTGTTAATTGATTACACATCATTTTCGAATGTCTGTCAGGGTGTCATTTCATGCTGACAAATTTTTACTTAGATTTTAATGACAATTCCATATCTTTAGCCTCTTAAAATATATGTGTATTTCTTCTATGGTATTCCTACATCTGGTAATGAGGTCCTTGAAAATAAAATGTGTCATTGGAAAGTATCTTTAGTTTATGGACAGTGCTTACTTATGCTGAGCATTTGGTGAACAAGTACCAAATAGAAAGAAACATTCATAGAGTCTAGTGTATTGTCAGAGCCAATGAGCACAATGAACTGAATATTCATTTAAATTAAATGAATATATATTTAATATATATTCAATATATAATTTTTAATATATTATTAAATTGATATATATTTAATATATTCATTAAACTGAATATGTGTTTAAATTACCCATTGGTTTCTTTCCTCAGCACCATGATTAGATTGTACATCTGTTGCTTCAGAAGTAACAGATTACTTGTATTATTAAGTGTTACTGCCTCTTGAGCCTTAACTTTCAGGGCAGAGCTCTCCTCTCTCTTTAGATCTTTCTGCATATTCACTGTTCACAGTCTCTATCTCATCTTGGCAGATGGAGTGTTTCTCTTTCCTTTGCTGTTGCTGTCTTTTCCTCCTGGGTCTTTCATCCCCCCACAACGTGGTCACATCATGTGTGTCTTTTCTGTTTTGCGTTTCAGTTCTTTGCTTTCTCCTGGCTCCCTCTTCATGTAGGAAAATGGTCGACTTTTTGTCAGCCCCAAAATTCTATTGCTTGCCTGCACTCCCCTCAGGTTATGGTTCTACCTCTTTCCTTCCTTTCCTTCTCCAAATTCTCCCAAGAATCACTTACCCCGACTCGCTGCCTCTGCTTTTACTCCCTGCAGTCAGCCTTGGGTCCCTCCAGTCCCTGCCATTGCTCTCCTGGCTCCCGACTAACTGCCTTTTCTTAGCTCTTATTTTGTTGTTTTATCCTCCCAGTGACATCTACCACTAGTCTTTCTTTTCTTTTTTTTCTCCATAAAATTAACCATCACAACCACCGTTCTTAGTCTCCCTGAAACTCTTTGCCTTTTTCATTTCTAGGGCATTGGCTAAATTGTTGGTCTGGGAAACTGTGTGCAGGTCTCTCTGTAGCATCAAATTCTGAATGCTTTTTGCTTTTCCTCCTACCTCTGCTATCTTCTCTACTTTTTTCCTCCTTAAGTCAGAGAATGCCAACTAGTATGACCTCACATGACTGTTATGCTTGGCTTGCAGAGTGGTTTTGTTTTCATTAGTTGTTAAGGTTGAAAAGTCAGGAGATTTTACATAAGCCTAAATTTCTAGATTTCCTTCAAAAAAAAAAATCGGCTAAGGACTGGCCCCATGGCCGAGTGGTTAAGTTCACACGCTCCACTTCAGCCAGGGGTTCATTGGTTTGGATCCTGGGCGCAGACCTACACACCACTCATCAAGCCATGCTGTGGTGGTGTCCCACATAGAAGAACTAGAATGACCCACAACTAGGATATATGACTATGTCCTGGGGCTTTGGGGAGGGGAAAAAAAAAAGGGAGATAGGCAACAGATGTTAGCTTAGGACCAGTCTTCCTCACCAAAATGGATACTTAAAATAAAAAAACAGCTGACACCAGTAAGCAGCTGCCCCTTGAGAGAGCAGACACTCCCCAGCTTGCCATAGTGTCCACCACTCTTTATTGGTCTCTATCCAGTCTTCATTCATTGACGTCACCTGTCCTGACTCTGCAGACACGTGGATTTGCACCTCCGACCCTTCATGTTAGAAATCTGTGATCCTGTTTGCTACGTCCTCTTTTCTCGAAAGTCAAGGGGATGTTTCTCTGTTTCCTCCTCTCCCTGACCCAGTGCTGTGACTGGCTTATAATAGTCACTCAAAGAACATTTGGATGAATGAAAGGCTCCATTAGGTTTGATCCTCATCACTGGACCTGAGGGCTCTGACTTGACACAAAGGTCTCTGCCTCTGAGTATTTTGAATGGAATATTTTTATTTTGGGTTGAGAAAAGGTATTTGTACTTTGCATAGGCATTAACCTTTACAGATCATTAAGTCCAACTTCATGTTACATATGAGAAATCAGACACAAACACAAGATAAAGTGACTTGCCCAAGACAACAAAACAAGTTAAGGGCCCACTGGGACTCCTCTATGAATAGTGAGCATAACTCACAGTCATATAGCACTTTATAGGTTACAAAGCACTTTAACCTGTACTCATTGCTCCCTGGCATATACAGAATTGATACTACCTTCCCTATTTTATACAGCTAAGGAAACTGAAGCCATGGAATTTAAATGGTCCACCCAAGATTACTCAGTCAGTGAGAGCAGAGACCGGACTCCAACCTACACCTTTCAGCTTCAAGTTCAGAGCTTTTCCTGTGGTTTCCTCTGATGGTCCTTTATTCAGCTCCCTAAGCTAAAATTGTGTTTAAGCTTTCAGTGGAGTATACTCTCCCTTTGTCCCTTACATTTCAAAATTAGAAAGCTGAAAAAGAGAATTCTAGTTTATTTTTTAACAGCTGGGGCCAACAGAGGTGAAGATAATTAAAATAAGCAAGGAGCTAAGTAACTGATGTTTCATCTTCCTAACATAGGGCAGTGAGGCAGTTACTTTGAAAATCCTTTTCCCTCGGCAGGATGTCTTGAGAGTTGCATTCTGAGTCTGTTCCTCACTCTCCTTCTGCATAAGGGAGTGACCTTGTTGTCACTACCAGTGAACTACTTCCGGCTCCGGAGGCTTCAGAAATGTGGGCCGTGGGAGGTCAGGGGAGTACTTTTAGTAGTCCTTTCTCTGTTCAACAAATCTGTGCGGTTAATGAGCCTCAGGAGACAGGCACCTTGGATGCAGTTCCACCCCCATCATGAGTTCCTGAGGGTCTAGACTCACGCTGTCCGATACATGTGGCTATTGAACACTTGAAATGTGGCTAGTCCAAATTGAGATGTAACGTAAGTCCACACTGAACCCTGGATTGCAAAGACTCAGTAGGAAAAAAAAAGAACATTGCTATCTCAATCATTTTTTATGTTGATTACATGTTGAAGTGATACTATCTTGGATATACTGGGTTAAATAAAATATGTTATTAAAATTAATTTTCCGTTTCTTTTTATCTTTTTAAATGTGGCTATAAGAAAATTAAAAATTACACATGTGGCTCATATTATACTTCAATTGGACAGTGCTGGTCTAGAGGCTGCCCTCCCTCCCCTTGGTAGTTCTAAGAGACCACCATTTTTATCCATTCAGCAAGTATTTACAGAGGTCTAAATGGAGCTGCTACCTGAGGGAGGCTTTTGGATCAATTTAAGAAGACTCCTGAGTAGTCCCTTCAGTTTCTCTACTTATTCCTCTGCTCTGGGGGAGTCTTGTATTATAAATGAAGGCTGAGCTTGGTTTTGTATTGGGATCATTCGGAAACAAAAAACCTGTTACCTAAATTGCAGGGAAGAATAGAAGACTAATGGAAATACAAATTCCTCATCGTCATTATGTAAAAAACATTCTGCAAAGGACTGCAATGTGAGGGAAATATTTTCATTTCTGCTTAAGAGGGGGTAAATGACATGAATTTCCATCCCATAGCTTTCATTCACTGTTTTTTTCCCAAGTGTCTTATCTGGGGAAGGAACATTGGACCTAGCAATGCAGCAGAATGGTGAAGTACTACGTTTAAAACATGGTGTTATGAAGGTGGCATTTTAAACCAATGAGGAAAAGATAGATTGTTTGATAAATGGTGATGAGACAGCTGCTGAGTCATGTGAAAAACACAAAGCACTATCCCTACCTCTTCTCTACACAAAACCAAATGATCACCTGATTCAAAGACTGAGATGTGAAAACAAAGAAAAAAAGGAAGGAACCATAAAAAGACTAGAAAAATATTAGATTTTCTTTTTAAAAACAACTATGGAATAAGATTTTTAAAGCATGCTGTTAAGTTGAGATGCCATAATGGAAAAGATTGATAAAGTTGGCACATAAAATAAAAATTTATGTATAATAAACATATATCAAGTTAAAAAATAAATTGGGACAGTATTTCTAACTTGATGAATATATACGTATACATACATACATACGTATTACAAATGACTTACATAATATATAAAGAACATATAAATCTGTAAGAGAAATACCAACAACCCAATAGGGAAATGGATAAAGTGTGGGAATAAGCAAATCTTAGAAAAAGAAAATAGATATTTAATCTCATTTATAGGGAAATACAAATTAAAATAGTATCATATAGTTTCTTACTCTCCAACTAATGGAGATTTGAAAAAATGATTGATAACACCTAATACTATAAACAATGTAGGGCAACAGGGACTTTTTATGCACTATTGGAGGTGATGAAAATTAACATCTTTTTGGAGAGTAATGTGGCAATATCCTTCAAAAAAGTGTTTTAAGCTTACGCTTGGATCCAACAGTTTCACTTTTAGGAGTTTATCCTGCAGATATGCTTCCACAAACATGCCAGGATACATTAAGTGATGACATCTCTGTGCAGTGGACTACCATGCTGTCAGCTTGTCTCTATTGACATGGAAAGATCGTGAGATATTGTTAGAGGAGAGAATAGTATGTACTGCTTGGTTTCATTTGGGTTAAAAATGAATAAAGGAGACATATTTAACAACATCTACATAGAAAATATATGGAAGAATGTGTTCTAAACTGTTAAATGGAGAGCCATCTGAGAACTGGGTTGCTGGGAGACCCGAGTGAAACTGGCTGAGGCCTTTCACTCTTTACTTCATAATATTCTGTACTGTTTCGTTTTTTTTAAATAATGAGCATATATTACTTTCTAACATTTTTAAAAGTCTTTTTTGCCTTTTATCAAAAACCTTATGTTCGGAGACATTCTAGTGGATTGTAATTTAGAATAGATTCTTCTCCTCAAACCTACTATTTGTATTCCCCAGTGCTCAAAAACTAGGGGCTGGTTCATCTGTAAAGCTTCACATAAAATAGTGTCTATTCAACTTAGTTCTCATTAAAATTCTTTTTCTCTTTAAAAAAAATTTGAGTCGCATCTTTTAAGAAGGCCAAATTTTTCTTTAGCAAAGAGGAGAACCACACACAAAAAGTTATTTTGATATTTTTCAAATTGCCTTGTTGTTGTTATTATTTTGTCAATATTTCCCTTCTCATGTTTAATTATACTTATGATAATTCTCTTTCTAAATTTTAGAGTTTCCTAAAAAGAGACCTCGGAGTTTTAGGATCAACAAATCCTGTCAGTCTCTGCTGTTAGCTCCAGTGTACTGAATTTTACCTTGTATCCAACCGAGGTCTTATCCTTCCTAAGTGCTTGGAAGCAGGTATTTTAGGAAACACATTTATTTTGCAGGTGATGAGTGCACTCCTGAACTCAAAGGTCATGGCTAGATAAATGTCATGGAAAGCCTACATGGCTGAGCTCAAACATTCAAAACTGAACTTTATCAAAATTCCGTTAAAAGTTGTCAGATCCTTGCTTTCCTGTTGTTACTGAAGGTTAAGTTACACTTACAACAAAAGCCTCTTTAAGTTTCTGCCCGATTTACTTAATGCCTCTACCAAAGTCTTAACTTTGTGATTTTCTTTGGAACTTATAAAGGCAGCAAATAGCATTTTTTAATACTATCCTCTGCTGCTTCAGAAGTCTAAAGTAATTTTATGGTATGGCAACATCCTGCGAACAGATATTACTGTCCACGTGTAAAAATGAAATGCAAGAAAAATATACTAGGCTATTTAGAGGAATAGAAGTGAAAGAAATGAAATAGAAAAATGAGCTCTATCTGTTTAAAAGGAAATCATATATTATACATGTGGAGAGCCGAAAGAGACAAAAAGATCATTAGCTCCAACTTTTTCGTTTCATAGATAGGAAAGCTGCAATCAAGAGAGGTAAAATGGTTCCCTGAAGGTCACAGAGTCAGTCAGTGGTTGTGCTAGGACTTGAGCTGTGGTCTTCTGTCTGCAGTTTGCTATCCCCCCACACCACGATGTGTCTACCTGCGTACACATTCTTTGGCATGTAGACTATATTTTTCTAAACATTCCAGCCCTATGGCCCAGCAGTTTCACTCCTGGGCATATACCCAATATCTAGATTTGTGCTTATCTTTGGTGGCGAGACATGTACAAGATTATTCATGAGAGCATTGTTCTTTTTTTTTTTTTAAAGATTGGCGCTTGAGCTGACATCTGTTGCCAATCTTTTTTTTTCTTCTTCTCCATAAAACCCCCCAGTACATAATTGTATGTGCTAGTTGTAGGTCCTTCTAGTTGTGCCGTATGGGACTCCACCTCAACACAGCCTGATGAGTGGTGCTGGGTCCATGCCCAGGATCTGAACTGGCAAAACCCTGGGCCGCCAAAGCTGGAACATGTGAACTAACCACTCAGCCACAGGCCTGGCCCCATGGCAGCATTGTTCTTAATAGCCAAAATCTATAGGAAGGAAGGAGAAAGGGAAGAAGAGAAGAGAGAGGAGAGGAGGGAAGGAGAACCCAAATATAAATCAACAATAGAATCAAGAAATAAACTGTGGTGTATCCACACAATGGAATATTACACAGCAATTTTTAAAAAAGATGGCTGATTCATGGTGCAATGTGGATAAATCTCAAAAAGCCTATTGTTGAGTGAAAGAAGCCAGACATAGGAAATTATAGAGAGCACTTGTGTCATTTATATGTCTGTTTAGAAGCTCCTAAAGGACAGGGACCATTTCTTTGCATCTATTAGATCTCCAGCACCTAGTATATTATTTAGCACATAATACGTGATCAATTTGTATTTATTTTGATAGAAAGTATATGATACAAAAAAAGATACAAGGAAAGCACCTAGTATTCTTCTGATTAGAAAAACATCAGAAAATATAGGGACTGATACTTCGTTTCCCAGGTGTTTATACCAGAGCATGGCGTATGGAAACCTGAAATGTTGACACAGTATTAACTATAACCAACACTTGGTTAGGTATGACCATGACTAGACTATGGTAACATTTTAAACTATTTGAAAACAGACACTGCTAATGGAGCCTACGGTTTGACCCCGGAATTAATTTAACCATGATATCAAGTAGAAGTGATAGTTTCTCTATTCATATTTTTGGCCTCAGTGGGGGGCGGGGGGCGGGGGGGAGCGGCAGCGAGGAGTCTTCTCACCTCCTTCTCCTGTTTCTTACTCAATGCAACAGGAGTGCCAAGTTAATTGGTCGGATTCCAGCACACTGATTAGGTCATGCTTTTGAGGATTGGTGTCTTTGGATCTAAATGAGCTTATACTGGAAGAAGGCGTTCTCTGTCTCCTTTTCCTCTGGCATCGTTGGGTGCAGTGGCCTTTCATCTCGTTGGGTGATAAGTTTGGGATGAGGGAAATGGAGTAGCTTTTCTGTCTGCTTTGATTTCAAACCCCTTACACCTAGTCTATGTAGGAAAGAGGACCCTACAACCACCTAGTTCGCTGCAGTTTATCGAAGCTCTACACTGACGTTTGGGCCATTCCTGTCATTATAATAAAATGTTACATTGCTTCCTTTGGGCATTGATTCTCTTGGGGACCACTCAGAAGGTGGGATGGCTAAACCAAGGTAGGATTTGTAAATTCTGGATCTCCTGGTCAAATGCCATTATAATGCTATAATAAGGCCGCCCTTTAATAGTACCTCATTTCGTCATGCCTAGACACACAGCACAAAGAGTCATTATGATCCTCTTCTCCCGCTATTGGTACTTCAGATGCTGATAAGTGTTACTGTGGCATTGCTGCGTATTATTCTTGAAAGTTTATCATGTAGGAAAAAACCTTGAAGTCTGAGGAGAGGTATCTTATGTTTGAAAAAGTTGTGCACTACTAATTATTGATCAGACAGGCCAGATGAATTTGATTCCCTGGGGAGCCACAGGAACAAATTGTTAATCAATTTGTGATCATCTTCAGAAGCACTGGCTACTGAGCTGCAATTAATACAGCTTTGTGAGCAGCCTGTTGTGCCAAAGCAAGTTCACTCCGTTAAATATTGACTGACAAGATTTCCATTCTTCTAGTAGCACATTCTCATCAACAGAGTGAGAAGATATGGTCCTAACCATTGAGGTGGGTAGAAAATAACATTTGATGATGTTATTTTATCTCAGGACACTTGCAAAGTGCTGAGCATGCAATGCTGAGATGGGAAAATCTCAATTATCCTTAATATGACCGAAATTACCTCTTAAAAGGTAATTATTATTTTTCATCTTAATGGTTTTTAGGAGAGGTTAAACTATGCTCAGTGTTTGCCCGTTATTGTAATATCTAGGTAAGTTATATGCAGCTTGTCATCATGGAAGCTCTCTTGAAGAGAATGTTATCATTGAAACGTTATATTTTCCCTCAGGGGAAACAAAAAGCTTGTGTTCTTTTTCTTCTTGCTGATGTTGTCAGCTCGGTGCACAGCTTTTGACCCCTTGTACCGTTATTTACATTCAGACAACTTTTCAGATAGACAAGCTAGCTTGCCAACAGGACTTGAATTTCATGTCTTAGCCTGTTACAATTTAGAATTTAAGCACATATGAAAATGACTGACACAATGATATGACAAAAAATACATCAGGAGTTTCTACCAACTTTTTTGTGAGGTTCTCCCAAAATACAGAGGCAGGAGGTTAATTTACATGGAAGTACATGAGTTGACATTTAATGATTTATTCTTTGTCGTCTTGCTCATTTAACAAAACCCGAAAGTTGACCCTTCAACGTTCACTTGTGCTCTGAGCAAATATTCAGCCATAATTGGGCAACAGAGTATTCAGTTAGACGAATGTACCCTTTTAATTGCTCTTCTCTAAATTTCATCAGTGAATTGAAATAAATCTTCTTTTTTTACTGCAAATTTTAACATGAGATATTCTAAAAATTCTTGGAAAAAAAATTTTTTGACCTTGTCAGTCTTGCATTAAAATGGTTTATTTATTCTTGGTTTAACATCTATCTGTGACATAGATACGGTGAAATCCTCGTATTGAGAGAAAAGACATCTCACATGGAAAAAACCATACTTGCACATGCAAACTTTAAAGTGGTGATGTTAAATTTGAGATAAAAGCTGTTGAAAATAAATCCCAGTGAGTCCTTGAGAATTGTGTAACCTTCTTGTGTCGATTTGGTGGTTTGCAGTTCAACTCAGCTGCCAAGCAGCTGATAGAATGGGATAAGCCTCCTGTGCCAGGAGTTGATGCTGGGGAATGTACCTCGGTGGCAGCCCAGAGCAGCACTGCCCCAAAGCACTCCGACACCAAGAAGAACACCAAAAAGCGGCACTCCTTCACTTCCCTCACCATGGCCAGCAAATCCTCCCAGGCGTCCCAGAACCGCCACTCCATGGAGATCAGCCCGCCTGTCCTCATCAGCTCCAGCAACCCCACAGCTGCCGCTCGCATCAGTGAGCTGTCCGGGCTGTCCTGCAGTGCCCCTTCTCAGGTAAATCATCCAAAAGGCATGAAAAGAGCTCGGCCCCAAAATGATCTCCTCACACACGTTTGCTCATTAGTTGAAAGATACTGTCTATTTTTGCCTTCAGAAGATAGGACCTTTCCTGGGAAGCAAAGCCTTTTCTTCATTCTGTAGGTGGGAAAATGGAGAAGGGAAAACTAACTTGGGTGCATTAACCCAGACTATTCAGTCATTCTCAAAGGCAAGATCAGAAATTACAAGATGACTTATATGCTGTTAGTTTCACCAAGCAATCACTCAGTTTTATAGAACCTTCTCACAAAGCTGCTTTGGGAGATCTTGCCAATTTACTTTCCATACAAACTGAAGATGCTGTGGTCAAAACTCATCAAGTTTGCAGTTGCCTGCATCTGTGTAACTTACCTTGATATTTAGGCTTCCAAGAGTTTATAGAGAAAGGACATGAAGAAGTATTTAATTTAAATTAGAAACTGGCCTAGTCTATTTTTAAAGCTCATTAGTTCATCAAGACTTTGGACTGTTTTAAAAAATAGCTACACATTATTCTTGTGTTAATAAAAATAGACAAGATGTTGGAAATATTTATTCATCATTTGCCAAACATTTATTAAGTGCCTTGTTACTGGACCCTTCTAGGCACTGTGTGTGCTAAGATGAATAAGATATAGAACTTCCCTCCCTTAGATCTTAATTCTGGACTGCAAAATGAGCCTAACTGTGGCCTTGCCAAAGTCACAGGGCTGCTCTAATTATCCAGGTAGATGACAACTGTATTTTTCTTAACCCAAAGGTCAGAGAGCCTAGTCCAAAGCAGCCTGGCACAGGTGGAAGAAATTTTTTTCCTCTCATTTTTAAAATTCACATAGAGTTTATATTCTACTTCACAATATAGCTGTGGTTTCGTAAAAAATATAAAAATAATATTTTCCTTTAAAGAAAAAAAGAAACAAACAAATACATGGTCCTAGTCCTCAAGAGGTTTATAGTTTAGTAAGTGCCTGTTTTGGAGCACAGAATAAAAATTTACGGTACAGTTTTTGGTATTCCTTGCCAATTTTATTAAAAATTATTTTCTCTCAGCCTCATTTATTTGACCCAACTCCTTTAGATTCATACTGCATGTTGTGAGTTAAATGCATTCACTTTATGAATGAGATTGTGGTTCGTTGGCATTTTTTAGGTGGTAGGGCCATGAAACTTGTGATCTTATGAGGGAAATAGAGTGCACACGTGCGCACATGTGCATGCACACACACCCCACTAGAACATGACTGTGATGAGGGCAGAAGTCTTTGTTTTGTTTACTGATACATCCCAAATGTCAGACATGGAATAAGCACTCAATAAATATTTGTCTAATGAATGAGTCACTTGAAAAATGTGTAGGGAGGAGAACCATGTTATTTTCCATGTAAATGATAATACTCATGTGAAAAATAGACATGGATTATAGATGAGAGTAAGAAGCACCAAGTGAGGTTACCCTGGAAAGGTTCAAAACTGCAGAGTTTTAAATAAGGTTCTGACGGAGGGGGCTAGTAAGACTGGTGGCAACTTAGAATGGAAATAGCTTTAAAAGAATGGACAGTGATCTTTTGGCAGGAGAGAAAATTAAAAGAGAAAGGAAGATCAACTTAGCGTTTACCTCTTTTGCAGAGGACTCAGCAATCAGGTGTGAGCATGTCTGACGCTGCCACACCAGAGCTGGGAATGAAGGCTATGAAGTAGAGCTATTTTTGTTTTGGTTGAGTAGCTTAAGAAACAAGGCTCTTTCTGTGTTGGTTAAAACAGTTTCCCTTTCAACCATTCCACCCCTCCTCCCGTATTCTAGTTCGTTCTGTTTGCAGTGGTAATGTGTTGCCTCAGGGAGAGGTTATTTCTAGAAGAGGATGGGAGATGTTTGAAGTGCTGCCTGGTTTCTCCAGCCTAGGTTTACAGAAAACACTACTTGTCTAGGGTACTGTGTACATTGGAGAGGAGCACAGTCCACAATAAAGCAAGGAGTGTGTGTAATATATGTGACAGGCACACACTCTCCTAATGATGGAGATCAGTGGGTATAGGAAAAAGATTCATGTGAGGCTGTTTAAAGAGACAGCAAGGGACCTCTCAGTAGATTTGACTGAGGCCCATTGTTGAATGTGTCTCCTACTCTGGGTCTGATTTCTGTCTGGCTTTTCCTTATTCATGCCGGCCTTTACCCTCAATGTTCTTTCCATTTTTTTTTCTCTTAATGTATTAGTTAGGATTAAGTTTGTTTGCATTTTTTATAAAATCTAAAGTAAGGGGCCTAAAGAAGTGAGTGTTCATTTTCTCTCACTTGAGTGAAATCCATGAAGCCAGTTCAGTGCTGGTGTGAGGGTGCCTTCCAGTTCACCTTTCCTCCAGCTGGCTAGGTCCTTATCCTCATGTTTCTGTATGGCAATTAGAGATCTTCCTGTCACATCCAAATTCTAGGCAACAGGATGGGGAAATGGACAGAAGAAGGGAGTGAAGGGCTTGCTTGCTATTGTATTTGGTGACAATTGAGAGACAGCTGAACTTTCAAATATATAAATTAGAAGATTATTTATAGGCTGTGCTGTCCAGGTGAGTCACCAGAACAAATGTACACAGATGTCTGTGATTGACATCTGTAAAAGCACATGGTGCTACAAGCAACCAAGACATTTTGTCTGCTCCCCTGGCCACATTCACAGTATTTCTTGGCCTCTGCCAGCTGGTGAAGTGATTCATACTATTAAATGTTTCTGTGGCATTTTTGTATTGCCAGTGGCTTCAGGGGAAGCAGAAGATCCACCGACTCATTTCCATTTGCTTTCCCCAGCTCTTCCCTCTCCACATAGCCGTTCCTTGGAGAGGAGACCAACCTAACTGGCAGTTCCATCAGAAAGGATGAGCACAGCAGCAAGTCCGATTGTCCCTATTCAGGGCATTTATTCTGGACATGCTCACCCTTGGCTGGTTTACTTCTGCTTCTTGTTCTTCTGCTTTTAGTCATTCTTGGATGACTTCTGTCTCCTCCTTTACTCCAGTGCCAGGAGCGGCTCCATGTTGAACTGGTGCTTGCAGGATTCTCCATGTTCAATGCTTCGCTCCTGCATCTGTGACAGCAGAGACCTTAGGGAGCCGCTGGTCCAGCTCCTCATGGGGCTCCAGAGACGTGAAGTGACTTGTCCCAGACCATGAGCTCATTAGCAGCTAATTATCCTGACTCCCAGTCTGGGCCTTTTAGAGAAACATCAGTCAATAGTGAGATCTTTCTCAGATATTTGTAGGGTCAGGCCCAGGAAGCTGTGTTTTGGTAATTTGTTTCTATCCCAAAGTTTCATTGATAATGGTGCACAGTTTGAAGTGAGCTTCCTTGTATCCTCTAAGAAAGACTTCATCTTTAATGTGGTGCCAACTTTCAGCTGTCCTTGACGTATGTATACAAACAGATTTATTGGATCAAATAGCTAAAGGCCATTGGGTTTTATCCTACAATGAAAAATCAGTGTGCTTCCCCTTAGAAATTAATTGGAAATAGGCTATGGTTCACAGGAGAGGCAGAAAATGAGGCTTTGGGGAAAAACTCTTGTTAGTGGCATTGCTTGGATCTACTTAGATTCAAGCCTTAGGTTCAATCAATACAAGAGCTAACAGGTACGGATGTAATTTTAAAAGGATATAGATTCCACGTATAACACAGATTTATTTGTGAAAATAAATTGTATGCTGTGGTGCTGATTATGCCCGGTCTTGGCAAGGCCTAACCCGGTGGGAAACTGAAAGTTTCCTTCTGGCCTTCTGGGAACAAATCTTCGAGCTTTTCTTTGTCCTGATCGTCTTTTTCTTAATTTACGGAAATTGAGGAAACTATGTTAGGGATTAAGTTTTTATTACAAAAAACCTAGCATTTTTGGTGTATCATTGTTTCTTTGGGGAAACAAGGCACCAGCCAGCCACATTCTTTTAATAGTGGAGGAAAAACATCCCATTTGTGCAAGAACCCGCATCCCTACTTCTGCAGCATCAGGTCACACCGCGGCATTCTGCAGTTGGACCTGATATGCAACTTGAATGAAATTGATCTAGTAACTGAACACAGGCAAGAAAATGACCCGAATAACTCAATTTCTGTCTAGTAAATTCATCTTGGGTAGTATGGTGGATAAGACACCTTTGAAAACAGTTAATTTGCCTTGACATTGTTTCTTTAAAGGTTTTATAAATAATTACTTGCCGTAGGTCTGTCTAGGCAGCTGCATTTTAATTATGTGTCCCCAATGAAAGGTAAAAGTCATGAAAAACGATCCCGAGAATAGCAAAATACCTTAACCATTTCACATGGATTTAACGTCTTGATAGACAGGTGAGTATTCAGCCCACAGCCACCTTAACAGGATCTTGAGGGAGACGGCTAGCAGGCTAGTCGGGCACCAGGCTGACCATCTGAAAGGTCACTTTGGTTCATGGTACCATCCCGAGTGAGGCATCCCTGTTATTGTGAAAGCCAACAGCAGTTGAACTCTGTATTAAGACTTTGTAGTGGCCAGTATTTATCTTGTGACTCTCCGGTGTGTAATACAAGTTAGGTAATCCGTAAATTTGGGTTGAATAAACTGAAAGGGATTCAGTCTTCCCAAAATAATAGAAGCTATAGATTTTTTTTAAGGTGTGATTTGCCTTCCCTTCCAAGGTTTAGCCAGTATAACCCGTTGTATTAAATATAGTCTTCTTTCTATTAACTTTTCTTTTTCACTTGGCAGGTTCACATAAGTACCACTGGGTTAATTGTGACCCCACCCCCAAGCAGCCCAGTGACCACTGGCCCTTCCTTCACTTTCCCGTCAGATGTTCCCTACCCGGCTGCCCTTGGAGTGAGTATAGTGTCTCCCATCTCTATTTCTCTCTTTGGTATTCAGTCATGTTGATCTGGGACACTTCACCTCCTAACACCTGCAGTTTACCTTGACACTTGCCAGGTGGGGTGGATCTTTCATCTGTTATCTCTGTGAATCTTACAAAAAATTAGAAAGCCTCTTGCCTGCAGCCTGCTAATTTTTTAAGGGAGAGGATCAGTGGCCTGAAGCTCTTAGAAGAGCTCTGTAAAATACTTCTAATTTTCATTAAAGTTCAGCCTGATTTCCTGAGGGCTTCACCTTGATTTCTTTTGAGTTTCTAGACCTTGCTTATTTCTTACAAAGACACATTTATAGAAATACTGAGGAAACTGGGATGCCTGGACTCAATGGTTTGCTTTGAGTCACACAGGAAGTGGATTCCAAATCTCTACATTTACGATTCACCTTGTAGTTTCCTGTCTTCTGCTGGCACAGCCATAGCTCTGGCTGCCAAAGATCCCTGCTACCTCGGAAGGCCCCCTCAGACGATGTTCATTTTGCTTCTGAAAACAGCATCCTGCAGACAGTGTCTAAAAACTAATTGCTTTAAAACATCCTAACAGGGGAAATTAATAGGAAGAATGAGAGAGATACAGAGAAGAGGAACACTACGGAGAGAAAATTAAAAGCGAAGAAGCAAGCAAATGCAACCTTAGGCGGCAGGAACACAGTAGTTAAATCCTGTTTCCTAGAATTGCAGGCAATTGAACTGCAAGGAGCCAGCAATTGTGAGACCTCTCTCATCCAGGCCAATGCCTGGGCTTATGCTTTCAGACTATTTCTTCCAGTGCTGAGTTGAATGAGGATAGAAAAGTTCTCTAAATCAGATCTCCCCAGTGGACCCCACCCCTGTAAGTTACTTTATGAAATCTCACCTGATTGTGATGGTCTCAGAGAAACAGTGTGGCCAGTGGTGGGGGCACAGAGCTGGGTGGGAAGCCCAGCTCAGCCACTTAGTAGTTATATGACCATGAAAAGTTACTCAGCCTCTTTAAGCCTCAGCATCCTTACCTATAAAATGAGGCTAATACTATCTACTTCGTAGAGTTAGCACCGTGCCTAGAATGTAGAAGGGGATGACTATTATTGGTCTCATCTTTGGCCTCCAATGAGGACTGTTGCAAGGTGGGCCTGTGACATGTGCCACTGGCTTACTCTCAGAATGCCTTGGCAGCCCTGGTTCATTTTGTTATGGCTTCTCTGCTCCCTGTACTGGGAATAGTCAGGCTTCTAAGCAGCTGGTTTGTTTTTAGGCTGTGGGTTTTATATATGTTGTGAAGATTATGTTTCCCTCTGCTAGAATGCCTAAAGCCAAAATTGCACACACACACAACCCCCCCCCGCCCCCCCCCGCCCAGTAAGGACCTCACAACATATTAGTCAAAATGTTGGCTCCGTCTAGTTTTATTGTCCTCCTTTGCCTTTTGCCTCATTTTCCTATTTGGTATTTATTTTGTTTTGATACACTTTATGAATAATTGAAAACTGACTTTGAAACAAGGTGGGATATAAATAAATGCAGAGTTATTATCTAGCTTGACTTAGACTTTTGAATACTTTTTATAGAGTTAATCATGTTCTTGGATTTAAATAGAGGTTAATAAAGTTCTGGTTAGGAGTTAAAGCCTTTTTTTTTATGTTCCCAGAATGGTTACAGCTTCCTAGGTAGTACAATTGTTTGGTGCAGGAGGAGAAGTTTCATTGATTCATCTGGGGAGAAGATGAAATTCAGTTAACTTTTATTGAAATGTGGTTTCCCTGAGATTCCATCAGCCCTGGGTGTTTTGACCAGAGCCAAGTTCCATAATCCTCCTGCCCGCACATCTCCAGAGAAGACTCTCCTTCTCTTCCCACCCCAATACATACATAACCAACTGGTATTTCCATTTCCAGATGACTACTTCACATGGAAAAATTCTAACTTGATTTCTTAAGGGAAAAAGAGTGACTTTTCTGATCTTAGAAAAATTAATTAGTGGAAAAGACATAAAGCTGGCTGAATTTCAGCCCTTGTGGGCTGAAAATTTTAGAATATAATAAATGGCCAGTTGCTCTTAGCTACAGGTGCACTCTAGGGCAAATCAATGGGACAGGTCACAAGAGAGCATAAATATACAAAAATTAATTCACATTCAACCATTTCATCCTAGGATTATATAAGAAAGCCTGCATCTTAAATAAGAGGAAGGTTTATTAAACAGTGTGTCTACTGTGCCAACTCCATTTAATGAAAAGCTAACTATGAACAGGCCTGCCTGTCATCCCAGGAGATGTCTAGATCTCAAAGTGCCTGGTAGGTTGGCAGAAATGTTTTGGATTTAATATGTTAGGTTTAAGTGGAAAAAATCTCAGTAACATGTGCCCTCTGCATCTTACATTAATCACAGCAAGGATCCTATTTAAAATTTGAAATATCTCCCAAGACTTTGAGTACTATCACAGCAATCGTATGCAGCTTGGTAGAAAGGAAACCATGCTTTTCATGGCATGGATTTACAGGTAATAAAATGCCACCATTAGAATTGGAAATTGAAATTATTTCTAGTACTTTTTTAATGAATTGAGACGTTTTAATGTTTTATGCAGAATGAAGTTATGAGCATATTGTCCCCTACATCTCACATTTAGCAGTTAAAATGTTAAATATCTAATTTTAGGAGCAAAACTTGTATTACACCAATCTAATTCAGACATCAGACTATTAATAGTAGTGATGGTTTTTTTTCCGACTAATTTTGCGAGAGGAAGGTGAAGATCTTAGTCTTATATCTTCTGCACAAGGGCAGAAGAGCTTCTAAAACAAGTGATAATAATCACTGGTCCTCTGTACCAGCTGAGAAGTGTTTAGCTGCAAGATGTCACAAAGTAGCCAGGTCAATAAAGGCCAAATATAGCCCACAGCCAACTCATAAACAGATTGCATTCCAAAAATGTGTAACCCTCACTAAAAAAATTTTGCACACACACATTTTGTGTATGTGTGTGTGTTTATTTAAAAAAACAAAATTAAATGATGTCAGGTTCTCAGAATAGCCACTATGTAGTTAGTCCATTGTGGCCCATTGTGGAAGGCTAAGTAGAACTTTCTGCTGTAGGCAGGATAAGGAAAGGGCTCTGGAACTAGCAGGGGTGGGACTGCCAACCTTGGAATTAGGAGGAGTTCTGAAAATCAAGATGAGGGGTAGGATATGGCCAAAACTTTCATCATAACAACAAAAAAGGACTCTATCGTCTCAGGAACCAAGGCATCTTGATCCATATCATATTATTCTAAGATGGGTAGAAGCACAGAATGTTTTCTCATTCGTGAAACACTCATTGAGGATCTGTTACCTTCTGTCTGCAAAGCTAAGTGACAGCAGTATAAAGATGAGTAAGACGGTGTCTGAACTTCACAGTCTCGTGAATCATAACAGTAGCTTCCATGTACCATGTTGAGCTTCTGCTGTGCTCCAGGGCACTGGAAAAGGCAGCTTACCCTGAACTATTTCTAATTATAACTCCATCTCACATGGGTATGTTAAGGCGTAGAAACCTTGCTTAATGTATACAAAGTCAATTGACTAATATAGGTGTCTCTTCTTACAAATCAAATGTAGAACAATACATCTACAATTTGTGAGAGAAATTCCATTCCCAGAGAGATTTTTTAAATTACCAAATTCTTAATTATATCTTCCTCTTTAGACCTAGTCTTCTAAGCAGCTATTTCTAGCACTCTTTAGATATTCTTTAATTTCTTCTTTTTCTTCATAGCTGTACCACAGTTCCAGTGAGCATCCAGTTGAAACTGAAGACTCACTAGTTTCCATCTTTATCTTAATTTTATTAAATTCTGAAACCAAAGGATTTTTTTAATCACTAGCATCAGTACTTCCATTTTTCTACTTCCTACTCATTGTCATAAAAAAGAAAGTAAAATACTAAACTAATTGCACAAATACTGCTGCGTGTAGGTGGTAACTCTGCTGAAATTGGTAACTGTTGACTTGGGGCGCAGCAGCTTGAACTCTTCCCTCTTTGGCCAGTGTACATGTGTCCGAGTTCAGTACACAGACTGTTTAGAGATGTTGATGTGTAGTGTCGAAAATGTGTTGATTGGAAATCAGATGTTTAGAAAGAAATGATGATGGGATTGGGGCTATTAAATGATATTTGCCCAAGGGCCTCGAAATGCCCAAAGTCTCCTCTGCCACTCACTTTCCAACCCTGGGAGGTACATGAGGGCCATGCACACATAAAGGACAGCTGGAAAGAAAATGAACCCTTTATTCTCAGTTCAACTTGTGCCCCAAACTCCAGTAAAAAGCACTATACTGGTAAGCTGGCCTGCAGCCCTCAGCCCAGGCCTAAGACCTAATGGAGCTTGTCACCTATCCTTAGTCAAATCCAGATCTAACCACCAGGCTAGTAGCATAAAAGGGCAAAAGGAGGAGAGAGAACCAGAGAGGAGGGGTTTCATACCCACATACTCGAGCTTTTCACTTACACTGTCCCCTAGCAAATGTGGCCTGTCGGTGGCCTGGAACCCAGACCACTCAGAGAGAGGACAGTTCTTTCCTGGTACTCTCCCTCACAAAGGGTGGAAATTGAGGACTGCCCTAAAAGGCTGAGCCAGGATTGGAATCTGTCAAAGCCCATGCTGCTTCTACAGTGTAAAGCTGCCTCTTCTGTCAAGATCAGTGGGTCAGGGGAACAGAACCTGGATACGGCAAAATATGGCCATTTCACATTAGCAGACCACTAAGTCCTGTTTTTAAGCTAAATTCTATTCAGAAATGGTAATTCTTGTGTCAGAACATTACCACATACTGGTAAACAGAAGGTCTCAATCTATAGAAGCACAAGCAGGAAGCTCATTTGTAATGAATATCAGAATAACATCCAGTTTTCTACATCAGTATTTCTGTGACCTGGGCCATGGCTATGGACAACTTTACTTTGATAATAAACACTGCTGCATTTCCGTAAAGCTAGAACTATAGGTGATGAGCAGTTCTCAAGCCCCTATTAGTTTAGCATGCAGTGTCTAGTGAAAATGACATTTGAGTATCATGTTTGGTTCTGAACAATATTAAATGAACAAAATATTGTTAGCAAAATGTCACCTATGCTTCCAGCAGGTCCATAGATAATTTTTTGCTGCTGGTAGAGAATGTATCGTAGCCTCTCGTGCATGGGCTGGCCTGGGCTGGCCTGGGCTATGAAATAATAGGCAGGTCTCCAGGTCAGCTGTGGGTGAATGAAAGGCTGTGGTTTGCTCTGTAGAAATTTCAGGTCTCGCAGGATAGCAGACTGCCTGAAGCGCAAGACACAGTGGGTTACCTTTTGAACTTCCACATCACCAGATTATTTCAGTTTAGGTTGTTTATAAAGCAACCCACAGAACTTCCTAGTCTGTCACGGCCCTGGACTCACCAGAGCCCTATCATTTTACCAACCCCACAGGGCTGTGCAACCTCTAGGAATCTGATTTTAATCAGACTTTCTCTCTTGGTGTTTGTCTGTGTGCTTCTATACCCAAAATACACATGCACACACACGTGCACATCTCCTCAAAGATATGTAACCCAGCGCTGGGAACAAAATCTGCCCAATTTTATTAAGAGCATCTATGTTTCAACCACAAAAAAGAGAGAAATAACTGCATTTTCTCTCAAGCACAACCTTTGGGATTTTTCAAAATATCCTCTTTTATGCCATATCTTAAATGCCTTCTAACTTACTCTTTGTAAAAGTAACAAAACATTTGTTTATTGTATTTTTTAACTATAAGAGGTGACCTTTTTTTATATTTTGTTGACAAAATATGGCTAGGTTTTTATCAGGTCCGTAGATGTTTTGTGCCTTTTTCTTCTTGGGGCCAATTTAGTACAGCCTCCGTTTTAATAAAGTTAAGCTATACCAGACAATTTTAATTTCCTTTCCTCTTGACATAGAATTCTACTTAGAGTGTGAAATGGAGCTTTCTGGTTCTGTGCCTCACTTTCCAGGAGCGGTAGTTGTTGGGCTCCTTGTTGAGCTCGTGCCGTTTGTCTTCTGCCTTTCCACAGAAGGCCACGCTGTTTTGAGGTTGGGCTTAGGGAGGTTTCAATGGAAATCAGTTCAGTGGTAATTTTACAGTCTCTGTATATTATTCTATGTACAGTCTAGACTTGTTATCTCGCCCGTCAAGCCACTGATGTGTTATCACCCGTGAACTGCCCGGGTCACACTTGCTGAGTGTTTGACCAGGATTATCTTTATTTTTCTCCACTTTGTCACTGGGAGGAGACCGAATGGAGTGAACACTTGACCTTCTCCTGGGTAAAGGTTTTGAAAGCTCCAAGCCCCAGTACATGCAAATTCCAGAGCTGTAACAAATCTTAATGCTGTCATGTTTTGTATGGAGAACGTGAGTAACATTCATGAAGTTCTAACTTTTTGAACTGACCTCTGCCTCAGCCAGGTTAGCAGTCTGTTCACAGCTCTGTACCTTATTTATTTCTGCACGGAATGTTCTGCAACAGCTCAGCTGCAGTATGGGAAAAATCCTTCTTGAAAGTCACCTCAGCAAAAAATTAAATATAACGTGTGAAACAATTGCAACGTATGTCTAGAAATTTGAGAATTTTCTCTATTCAGTTTATTATGTTTCTGGAACTATGTACATTAACAGGCTGATGAAGTACATGTTGATATTCAAAAAAACAGAAACAAAATGACTATTATGAACCATGTTTAGAGATCATTAGCTTTTTCTTATTAATATGCTGGTGTGTGGAAGCCATTTACGCTTTCCTGGGTGCATTCTTTAGTCTCCTTATTTCTTCCTTGATTCAGTTTTTACATCTAGTGGTTCAAAGATTTGGGGAGGGCGTGGTGGGGGTTCAGGCGGGTCTTTGTGTGCCTGTTTTCCCAGGAGTTTCAGTATACAGACCCTAAAGAATTATCTGGGGTTTGTAGATCAGAAGGTAACAATTGCTCCATTGAGTTTTTCAAAGGGCATGGAAGCCTGTAGGCAGAACCCCATTAGTCTGTGCCCATAAAGGAACCAGCAGCTTTTCACTGGTGTACTTGTTAAAGATTACCAGCCTTGATAGTACTAAATTTCAAAAGCTGGCAAAGTTAAGAAAAGAATAACCAGAAGTAGCAACAATAGCCCAGTGATTGTGGCTTGCTATTGTTTGGGCTTTTTGGAGACCAGGCATCAAAGGAAATTTTCTTCTGAGGGAATGGTTTGAGACAGAATGCAGCTAAATTGTTTTGTGTTGTGTTTAAGTTTCAGGTTACAGAAACAATCACAAATTAATTCCTAGCAAGCGCTGTGACATTATAGTTGCCCCCTTGAAAGGCATTTGGATTCTTGTCCAAGTCTGTACTTAGAAGTGCTATTAATCTTAAAAGTACATGCAATTGTTTCATTTTTTTCTTCCCCTTCTCCCCAGTGTGATTACTTACCTGTTTGCTAAAAAGGCTGCTGTGGCTTTAAGATCTTTAAAGACTAACAAGAGATGAAGTTTAAAAAAAAGAGGCTTTCATGGGAGGTAGCCTGCTCGTTCTGCTCTGTGTGGATTCCATTAAAGTCTTTCTCCGTGGATTTCTGATTCATTTTCCCTCCCACCTTCCATAAAAGATGTAAATAAATATTTTGTTCCTTCTTTTTTCCTCTCTTTCTTTCTTTTACCAGACTATGAATCCTCCTCTTCCCCCGCCCCCTCTCCTGGCCTCCACACCTCCGGGCGCTGCTGCTGTTGCTGCTGCTGCTGCTGCTGCTGGGATGGGACCGAGGCCCAGCGCAGGACCCACAGAGCAGATTGCACATTTACGGCCTCAGACTCGCCCCAGTGTGTAAGTGAGGGTGTCATCTGTTACTGCGTAAACGTTCATTTCAAACTAAGCCCAAACAGCAGAGGTAGAGAAACACCTTTCTGATATGAGCTGGTGACAGGCTTAGGGCTCATCCAAGTTGTTTGTGTCCTGCAAACTTCTACCCAGTCATGCATATAATTCAGAAACTGCTGAAACAAAGTGGGCCTAATGCATGAGCTCGCCAGGCGGCCATCCTGCTGAGTGACGGCCTTTCAGAGTTCAGGGAAACCTGGCTCTTTGCTTCTTCATAGCATTATAGTGGATGGATCTGCCTTTTTGTACTACTCCTGTTTGAGCTTTTTGTCTCCATTTTCTTTCCTTGCATTAGAATACTAAAGAATAGGAAGATATTCCACACAAATCAGATCTAGTTGGAGTATGCATGTGAAAACTCTTAAGTCCCCAGCAATATGTATCTAGAAAAGTCTAATTATCTTGTTCTGAGTTTACTGATGGGAGAATATGGCTAGATTTTTGTGGATCCTGCATTGTGTGAATTTATACATGGAACAGTTTAGAACTAGCGGTAAAAACTATTAGTTAGTGTTGCTTGCCTGGTTTCCAGATGTTGGTGACACAGTCACCTTGCATCATGGGGTTGTTCTGCACTCTCTATGATCTGGACTTACTTTCCCTTTGATTTTTTAAATCCAGCCTTTTTCCTGGCTGGGCATACAAAAGCAGGTGCAGCCCAAGGCTCCAGGTTTGACTTGTGTGTGGCTGGCAGCACGTTGTGCTTCCCAGTGGGATTTCACACCATATGTCCTCATTTGGGGCTACTTCCCAAGTCTAACAAGTGCCATTTGAAGAGCTCAGTTTTCCCAGTGGGTACCTAATCCCCAGCAGCAGGGTGGGCCCTCTGGGAAGCTGCATTAATTCTTTCACACCACACAAAATCCGTTTGATGGGATAGTCACCTTCACACCAGCAGGACCGTGAACAGGTTGGCGGTTCTTAATCAGAAAGGCCTCTGTCTTTTAAATGTGGATGGAAAAACCTCTTTCAATGGACAATTACCCTGGTGCTTACAGGTTAAAGGATTATACTTTCTGCTTATGTTTGTACAAAATATTCAAGACTTTGTAGCAGAGAAGAGTTTTGAGCATCTTGGGGTATTATCTGCTACTCCACCTGAAATCAAATATTCTTTTCCCTTCTAGGTATGTTGCTATATATCCATACACTCCCCGGAAAGAGGATGAGCTGGAGCTGAGAAAAGGGGAGATGTTTTTAGTGTTTGAGCGTTGCCAAGATGGCTGGTTCAAAGGGACTTCGATGCACACCAGCAAGATCGGGGTTTTCCCTGGCAATTACGTGGCACCAGTCACGAGGTATGGTTTTGAATAAATGGTTCACTGAGTTCTAAACAGAGCAGCTTTGTTCTTGTCCATGGTTTTCAGCCTATCCATATTTCTTCTCACGTTATAATTGCCTGTTATATAACCAACATTTTAAAAATCCGTATCTATATTTGCTGAAATCCCTCTAACTCTAAAATTCTTAGGTTACTTTTCACATGGATGTATGTGAAATTATAGGTTTCTACCAATAAATGTACTGGGTTGTAAGTTATTTGCTTTAAGTTATATGTTGACAAGACACAACTACACCATTTTCAACATTTTTCTGCTAGAAAACAAAAAATGTGGTGTTTAGTATACACAAAAGCTTATATTACCAATACTTACATGTTTATATAATGCTTACTATGTGCCAGCAGGCAGATTTCTAAACACATTGCATATATTGACTCTTAAGTCCTTAAACAACTCATGGATGTAGGTGTTACTATTATCCTCACTTAATAGATGAGGAAATAGAGGCACGGAGAGATTAAATAATGTGTCTGAGCTCTCATAGTGAAGAAGTCCCCAAACCCAGGTGGTCTGCTCTGTATTTATTCCAGTAGCTTGATGACAACCTCTGAATTCTGGCAATTAATTTCTGTAATACAGTCAGAAATAAAATTTCTTAAGTATAATGTAGGTCCTTCATCCTTCTCAACTGAGGGCAGTTTTGCTCCCCAGGGGAATTTGGCAATGTCTGGACACATCTTTGGTTATCACTATGGAGTGGGGTGGGGAACGAGGTTGCTCTTGGCATCTAGTGCATAGAAGCAAGGACGCTGCTAAACATCCTACAATACACAGAATAGGCTCCCACAGAAAGGAATTATCTGGCCCAAAATGTCACCGAGGTTGAGAAAGCCCATTATAGGGTACTAGGAAGTATGCGCTTTAGATATACAAAATTTTCATTATTTTATTTAAAGATAGTCTACCTTCTGGTCACTGAGGAAAGTAGCCTTGGAAACTGAAGGAAATGACCTATAATGGCATCAACACTGAGGAAGCCCCAGTTTTTGGCTGCGGGGCTCAGAATGGTCCAGGTTAAACTGCGTTAAATCATTCCTCAAACCCCTGGATTTTAAATAAATGGCTTAATGAACTGACATGTTTGTCAGCTGTTGGCCTTGATTCATAGGTTGGCCAGCAGCCTAATCAAAGGGAAATCACTATTGTTGCAGGTGGTGACAGAACGTTAGCTTTAATTTGACTTGCAGATTTTTAATCAATATAAACCCTCTTTTCTGTATATGTTAAAAATCTACATTCAGGATTCGGCCCATCCAGAAGGTGGCAAATAGACCCTCCCTGGTGTGAAACAAATAACAACTAAGGGAAATAAAACAAACCAGACAACAACAAAAAGTTAAGTTAATGAAGGAAAACATTTTCATAAGATTCAAAAACAAATTATTCAAAGTCTCTGGAGAGATGCTTACCTATAGTAAGTTCTCTGTTTTTCTTCATGGTAAATAATAAGGACGTTCGAGTTAATAAGGTATTTTATTTAATAGAAAGTTACTATATATAGAATTGTCATTTAAATAAATTTAGAATATCAAGAAAATACATTACACAAAACTACACTGAACCTAATTTAATTAAATTCAGCCAGTACGTATTAGTTTAGAGCTGGCTCTACCCCTGTAACTGTGCAAATACTGGAGGAATGGAAAAGAACCATTTCACACCAGCCCTGCTTTCAAGGAACTTTTTGTGAGTCAAGAGTATTTATTAAGGAATTTACTAAAAAATAATACACTGCATTTTGTATTTAAGGGCCACAGGGAAGAAATCCACGTGAACAGAGCAGAATCATAAAGTCTTAAGCCTGAGCCTTAGGCAAGGCTTCATGAAATGACAGGGTTTCTGCTGGATCTTGAAACATAAATGAGATTAAGATAGGTCAAGAGAAGCCAGAGAGGACATTCCAAGAGTGTGTGTACACGCACATACAGGACTGGGGGCAGTTAGGGAGAGGACAGAAAACATGAGCAAGGCAATGGAAATGTGGAATATTGTAAGGTAGCAAACCTGGCTTCTTCAATAGATGAAGCAGAAGAATCCAGGGCCTTCAAGTCAGTGGAGAGGTTTGGTCTTGATATGGAAAGCTGAACCCAGTACTGTATATTCTTGAGCAAAGTATGATGTGTGATTCTCTGTGACTCAGAATACATTTTAAGACCTTTCTCTGCCTCAGGGACATGTTTTCCTTGAATTTGCTATTCTTACACTTTGTAAAAATAATTCCATTCATTTTTTAGAATGTTCTCTCTTAAAGCTCTGAGTCATTTTTCTTGCATTTAATTGTTCTGTCTCCCATTTCACTGATGGATTGGGCTTTCTGTCTGTTTCTGTCTTGGCAGGGCGGTGACAAATGCTTCCCAAGCTAAAGTCCCTATGTCTACTGCTGGTCAGACAAGTCGAGGGGTGACCATGGTCAGTCCTTCCACCGCAGGAGGGCCTGCCCAGAAGCTCCAGGGCAATGGTATGGCTGCGAGTCCCAGTGTTGTCCCCACAGCAGTGGTGTCAGCAGCTCATATCCAGACCAGCCCTCAGGCTAAGGTCTTGTTGCACATGACTGGGCAAATGACAGTCAACCAGGCCCGCAATGCTGTGAGGACAGGTAAGGAGGACACCAGACCGGACAGCATCAGGGTTGCCTGCCTAATACCAGATCTTTTACAACAGATGTTGAGAAAAGCACATGTAAAATAAAAATAAAGAATAACATTAGGAAATAGAAGCGGGCACAGTCTAGTCAGTGGCGTTTTCCATCTGCTTGTTTTGGCTAAGCCTGCCCTACACGTTAATTGAAGCCTGAGTCACGGATCAAAAGTCTGAAAGAAATTAGGCTGATTCTAAGAATGTCAATAGTACTTGATCACAGTCAAGATCACATGATCTCAGATCTCACTGCTGCAGCTGCAGCTGCAGCATTGCGACCACCATGTGCTACTCTGTTCACCAGTGTGCTGATTACTTTGGTGAACTTAGTCACATGTCTGTTTTAGATCCAGTGGGATCTTAAATAGCTTTCTTCTTTCTATAGCATTGAAAACCTACCAGGAGTCTTAGGGAACGATGGTGTGGTAAACTTGTGACCTCTATCAGAAAAACCAAAAGAAAGAAAATGCTTAATAAGAAAAGGGAGAATAATTAAAAAAAGGACTGGAGGCCAACCTAGTTTGACACTGTAGAGTACCATCAGAAACTGGCTCTGTGTCTCTCACTCCGTGGAAAGGCCTTCTGTCTAGCTGAAGGGCTTTGGGATAATAGCTGAGCTTCTAAGCACTCAACAGACTCACAGGCTAATCTGGAAGGAAAATAGTGTGTAGGGACCCAGCTAAGATTAAGTGCTTTTAAACCACCCATACATCCATTATCTATTATAATAAATGCAATAGCAACCTTTCATTATGGTCTGATGCAGTGAAATGACTCATGTTTCAGTTAGAAGCATTTATTAGAAAGTCGAATTTTACTGTGTTCCCTCCTGTCATCTTACCAGTTGCAGCACACAACCAAGAACGCCCTACAGCAGCGGTGACACCCATCCAGGTACAGAATGCCGCCTGCCTGGGCCCTGCGTCTGTGGGCCTGCCCCACCATTCCTTGGCCTCCCCACAACCTCCGCCTTCAATGGCAGGCCCTGCCACCCACGTTGCTGCCGTCAATATGGGTCGAGTCAATGTCCCCCTGGCCTGTGCTGCAGCTGCTTCGCTGACCTCCCCGAACATCACCGCTGCCTCTCTGGAGACTGAGCCCAGTGGCCGAACAGTGACCATTCTCCCCGGACTTCCCACCTCTCCTGACAGTGCTTCATCAGCTTGTGGGAACAGTTCAGCAACCAAGCCAGACAAGGACAGTAAAGTAAGACCAGCGTCCTCTTTCTCTGCTTATGTTGTGTCCCGTGCTTTCTAGTGATGAAAAGACTCGTTGTTCAACGATCCTTCAGTGCCCACCATGTATGAGTCACTCTGCCAGGTGCTAGAGTCATGTTTCTCTGCGTTTAAACGCCCACCAGTTCCCAGACCCTGTGTTGGATGTTGTGGAGACCACAGTGAATAAGACTTAGTCACTACTCCTCATGCAGCTTACGTCTCATGGAGGAATTTCCTTTCCCCTTTGTCTACTTGTTCTTTCCTCATTGTGCGGTCCTTCATTCTTCCTGTTCAGTCACTGTGGCTTCTTGTTAACAGTTCTGCAAAAAAATTTAATATATAAAGGGATTGGAACTGTTTATCAAAAGTGTTATTCGTGGATTTGTTTTTTCTACAGTATATTTGATTATAATCAGCATGGATAGTTTTTCTCTTGACTTGGAATATAGGGGAAAATTTACTTATTAAATCCATAGATCTTTTACAAATCTCTCATTTGAGGCTGAATTTGAAAGAAAATATAAATGGAAAGCTGTGTTTGAAAGACTAACCTAGGGTTGGGTTTGGAGACAGGTGGTTGGAGGCAAGGGAAATTGATGGTGATTAAATGTGAACAGAAAGAGAAGAGTGATGACAAAGTCTGGATAATTGTTTTATAATCATGACTTTTTCCTCAGTATTTCGTGCATTTCTCTTAAAGGTATAGCCCAGTTCTGGAAAGCTCAGGGGTAATCATAAACTCTTAGCCACCTGGTGATGTATGTCGCTCTACTTAAATGGTTAGGTAAGCCTGTAAGTAGGGGTTTATAAGGAAATAAACTTTACAGCCTATTAAAAAGTTAATATTTAATTGTTGGGTTAACATAAGCGTTTTTGAAAGAGATTGGTATCTGTTCAGTGTTTATAATTAACTACGTTAAACTTGTGCTCAAACTGACATGTTCAACTTTGTCAATATCTTTAAAAGAATTATTTTGTAGTTTAGATTTGAAGGTTTCTGGACAGTGTGACTCAGGGCCCTTGTCACTGAGGAGAACAGGGAGTCTTGAGCCCCTGCCCTACCAGGAAAGAATACATTGAATCTCTGAGGCTTGAAAGGGACCCCTGCGAGACAGAGTAATGGCTCCCCAAAGATGTCCATATCCTAATCCCTAAAATTTGAGGATTTATTTCCTTATGTAGCAAAAGGGGTTTTACAGGTGTGCTTCAATTAAAAGTCTTGAGATGAGGAGACTACCCCAGTGTCCTCAATATAAGCGCAAGGATCTTCACAAAAGGGAGGCAGGAGGATCAGGGCCAGAGAAGGAGCGGTGACATCAGAATCAAAGATAAGAGTGATGCGAGGGAGGAGCCACAAGCCAAGAAATGCAATCAGCTCCTAGAATCTGGAAAACTTAAGGAAACAGTCTTCCCTAGGGCCTCTAGAAGGAATGCAGCCCTGCTACACATTGATTTTAGGACCCGATTCTTACCACGAAGTTTGTGGTAATTTGTTACAGCAACAACTACTACCTGCACTTACAGGTTATCCTGTTGAGTCCTGATCCTTGACAAATGGCCGCTGACCTCTGCTTGGACACCTTATTGACCACGTGTGCCCTGGCTCCAGAGTGTCATATGCCATTTTCTTTATTTTGAGGGACTACGTAGAAAATGTTGATCTTGTTTCCATGTGATGCCTTGAGGTATTTCAGGGTTATCTTCTCTTTTTTGAAGGCTACATTCTTGAAGATTTTTCACTATTCCTCACGTCACAGATTTCAAATTTTCCCTTCCTAAATCTGCTACCTCATTTAATGTTCCAAGTCCACTAGAGAGACTTCTCCTGTTTGATAGAAAGTCAGTAATTCCATGATTAACACGACTGGAGTGTCATTTAGCCCCACATTCCTCATCATGTCTACAAGGATATCATGGGAGAACTTATCAGGTGCCTGTTGAGATCAAAATGTCTTTGATGTTCTCCCATCCAAACAGTGCCCCAATTGCCCCATCATTTCGACTGTTACTTACAGTTGGCAAGTGTCTCCTGGAGGAGTCTCCTCCTCAGTCTCATTTCCTTTTCTAAGTAAACCTTTCATTTCCTACACTGTTCTAGAATTTTCCAGACTGTCTGCAAAGTGCATTGTGGTCTTCTTTTTGAAATTTAACACTGCATGTGCCCTTCTTTGGCCTGTTGAGTTGACCTGATCCCAGATTCACCAGGATCTGTTGCAGATTATTGGTTGCATTTCAGCTGTTAGTTTTCTCTGTTCCAGGGGTGAATTCAACCTATTGAGTAGTCTTTTGATCTCTAAATCCCAATCTCTTCACCCATTTCCCTTTTATCAAGGTTTGTTCTTCCTTTCCAGTCGGAAGATTATCCTTTCCTTTCTTCATACCATCTGAGAACCACCATCCATCCCAAACAGCAGGTGGATGTCTTTCTTGTTCTTCTCCTTTCAAACATAACTTTAAAGCAGTCTCTCTACCTTTTTTTTTTTTTTGATCTTTAGCATTTTTGCAAGTTGAAGCCCATTCTGATCTTTAGCTTTCTTGAATTGCTACGAGCTGTGATATGTTCTTTCTGAAGGCCCTTCTCTTGATCTTTTCGTGGGAGTCCTTTAAAACTTTGAGCCCTTTTCGACTGCTCCCCAGGGGATCACATCCATACCCTCAGATGCCTCTACGTTTCCATCTACTGGGGTAATTTGCAATTGTATGGTTAGAATTTCATTCTGGAGAGTCTTCCCATTCCTCTTGAAATATCTTTCCTTTTGAGTTTTAGGTCATGCATATATTTTCTTTGAACTTTCAAAATCAGTTCTTTTAAACTTTAGAGTCCAGACCTGACTATAGTCAACTGCTCTTTGTGTGCTTACCTCTAAGTCCTTGGTATTTCTGCTTCACCAGCTGAACCCCTGTACCCCCTACCCTTACTTACCTGGTCCCTACTTTTCCCTAGTTGATCAGAATTATATCCCAAGTTGCAGTTTGCTCAACCTTCCATGAGATGAAATTATCAGCAAGTCAAGGAAAAATTCTATAAGAGATTCTAACTGTATCAGAGATTCTAGTTTTATTTGAGATTTCCAGCAAATATCCAGGTGTTGGACAATTCCCTCATTATTTCTATCTTCCTTTGTCATTATGGGCTCAGCATCATCCATTTACATAAACTCTCCAGGCAGTGCACAGTGTATCCCCCAAATGATGGCTTGATGATTGCCGCCTCCTCTTCTCCGTACCCACATGTTCTGCAGTGGGCTGCCACGGGTGTCCACAAAGGCACGTAGCTTTTCCAGATACATACAGGACTATTGCAGCTCCTCACTTAGCTGGGTTGTTCCTTTTAAGCAATATTTTATTTGGAAGTCCTATCTCACAAAGTCTCAGAAAGGTGTTTTTGTCCCTGACTTAAAATCTCTAGTGGGTTTTGGTAACTGCATTCTGTGGTTTGATAAGTAGGCATTTTAAACTCATGTAATATCTTTCCAACCATCATCTCGGTTGTTTCTTGTTTGAAATCCTGAGCCTTCTATGATTATTACTCTTCTTTCTATGAGATCCCTGATATCTTTTACAGTTATCAGTTTAATAGCTTTATCTGGACATTCTTCTAGTTTCATACTCAGTTAAAGGCTTCATTGTTTGATCAGCTAGTCTCCAGGCAAATGTGTTTCCCAGTCCTTATGAGATGCTATGTATACATGTGTGTGTATGTGTATGTGTGTGTGCATGTGTGTGTGTATATATATAGTTTTCTTATTATAAAAGATTTTTAATTATACATATTTCTTTAGAAGTTAGAGAGAATCTGGACATCCAAACAGAAAACTTAAACATGATCCAAGTTTGCAAAGAAAACCACTGATTTATGATGTATATATGCTTTTTCCCCCATATACTAAAATATAACAAATATTATTTTGGTATATTAAGCTTTCATCCAGTAAATAAAATCATAAAGTCTTTTTCTTCAGCACCAGTTATGTAATTGACTGTTCTTATATTCTCTAAGTTCTGATGAAAGATAAACTGAGGCATATTAAACGTTTTAAGAGTTTATTTGAGCAAAAATATGTACAAATCAGGTAGCCCCGCACTGGAGATGGTTTGGAGCAGTCAGCTGACAGGAACTAGGGCCAAGACTTTCATAGAGAAGACATGGAAGCAAGCAAGGAAATTATTGGATTGGCGATAGCTCAAACCATTGCCTTATTTGGGAAAGCCTAGTTGGCTGTTGTGATTGGTTGTCTTAGGTTTTTATGTCTTAACCTTGAGGCATTTTTGGCTTAGGTTTTGGTTTGCTAATGTAGGTTGCTAAGGCATTAGAACCACCTCAGACTAATGGCCTCTAATTAAACCTCGAATGGTTTAATTAATTTAACAGTTTTAACCCTCACATCAGATAAAGAAAAGAAGACACCCTCCCAGTACTACCATTTCCTGCTTCAGCCTTCATAGTCTGGAGATGCTTCGTAAGTCTTCTCTGACATTGGCATTTATTCTCAGACGAATCAGCAGGAGTGGGGGTTGGTTCTCCTGCTCTCCGCCTTATCCTGGATTTGTTCCTGAAAGACGGCATTCCTCCAAGTAGGCCACAAAAGGTCAACATCTAGTGCCTCAAACCTTCCCCCTACCCCTGCAATTGCTAATGACTCTTTCCTTTAAGGAGCCAACCGCAGGCTTTCTTCAGTCAGTCTGCTCATGTTTGAGGAACTTTGCCATTATTCTTGGTTTTTCTTAAGCAGAGGACCCATCTAGTTTTTAAATTCCCAATTTCTTCTATTCTGAACACTTGCCTGAAGTCCTTACTGATCACTTTTCTTTGCTCACATGATTTTCCTTTCTCCCAGTTCTTATTTCCCTGTCAAAAACAAGATGGTCTGTGGGCTTCGCCATTTCATTCTCTTAAGGAGAAGCCCACTCTCCCTGTTAAGTGGTCAGAGTCACTGTTCCTGCCCCTGCTGACAGCTGGGATCCAGACCAGGTCTGGACAGTGCAGATCTGCACACAGAGTTCGGCTCCAGACGGCCTTTATGATCTGCAGCCATCAGTAAATGGATCTGCTCTTATTCCACAGAGTGGAGGTGCTTCTAGAGAGGTTGCCTGTGCTGAACTCAAAGAAGAGCGAGGCTTGGTTCAAATCCCACCTCCACTCCTTACGAGCTGCGTAGTTTTGGGCAAGCTTAGAGAGGTTTAGACAATGAGAATAAGATTGATTTTGATTCATCTGTCATCAGGTGGGTGCGAGGAATGCATGTGGAAATCCTTGTAAAAGCATTTAACGAGATTCTTGAACCCGGTGGTGTTTATCTCTAGAATTTCACATGGCCGTTCTCTCCTATGTACTTTCTTTAAAAAGCCTTTCCTGAACCCCCCATCTCAGACAGCGCCCCCTAGTCGTTCTCTCTCTCTTTACTCTGCTTTATGTTTTCGCAGAGTGCCTGTTTTGCAGCCATGCTAGAGACTGTGACTGCTTGTTGTCTTACTCACTACTGTGTTCCCAGAGCCTAGTACATTGTTGGCTCATATTAGACACCCAATAAATACTTGTTGAAAAATGAGTGATTGTTATTAGACAATCATATGAATTAAGTTTCTGAGGTGCCTTCCCTAAGAACAGCGACTCTGATTATCAGGAACCTGACTATGTCGATTTTTGATGACCTATGGCCCAGGAAGACTTTTTATCTTTTGCTGCTTTCTCTGTACATCTGAGGACAAGAAGAGGAATAAAGAGGAAGAGGCAGTGGGTAGAAATGAAATTTATTTTTGCTTGGGAAGGAGTTCTGACTTGATGTTTCCCATATTCTACTCATCCTCTGTTATATGACTAATAGAAAGTTATTAAGTTAATCTTCAGAAATTATTTTTATATGTAAAAGTTACTCTTTCTGGCTATCTGGTGATTATTTTCTGACCCAAATAGTTCTTTTTTATGAGATGTGGTTTTAAATCATCAAATCTTCTGAAGAGAAAATTATGACTGTAAAAACATTATTTCATCTAGGAATAATTTCCTGGAAAACCTACAAGAGAAGAATTATTAAGGTTTCTGTTAAAGTGTATGCCCTTTTTTCATGCATGCTAACATTACATTCAAAAAATTGCTTTGCTGAAGTGTAGTCTTTATTAATTCATCTGTAGTTTTCATTTATGCTGTTGGATTTTGAAAAAACAAAGGTGTCCTTAGATGATAAGTGTCTGAGTTTGCAAAATTCTCTCTCTCAAGTGGCACATTTCTGCTAATGCAGAAACCATCAGAATATAATATAAAAAGCACAGCTCCTTGGCACCAGGGCAGCATCTTTTCTGTGTTAGCACTCCCACTTACCCCACACCCTGACACCACACCTACTCCTCTGCCTTCTGCACTGTGGGTAGTTAGCAATGGCTGATGATGATAACACATCCCTTAGAAGTCATTAAAGCAAGCTGTATTTAATGTGTTTAATCATTTTAGATGAACCAAGTCATTTTTCTTCTTAATCACTTTAGGGCCTGTTCCCTGAGCACCATTCAGTTAACTGATATTTTTCTGAGTGCCCGGAACTGAGCTTTTAAGAAACATCTTTAGCTGTGACTTGCTAAGATTGTAATTTATCAACGGACTTGATGTTCACACTGGATCTCTGGGGGTCCAGGAATTAGAGTGTGCTTTCTTACATCATGGCAGGAATAGCTGGAAGTAGTGGCTGACTGTTCCTTAGAAGGATAAGCTATTGATGTTATTCTTTCCCAGCTCATTTTTTGGCCCCCCAGACCTCAGGCTTCCTTCAAGAAGTGTGGCAGTAGCCTTGGCAGGTGTTTCATCAGCCCACTTCATTGGCCATTGTGTAGAGGGGAATCTTTCTCACCACTGGATTTGGGAAATCCAAAATATCCTCTCTTATTTCCTTAGCCCTGGGACTAGCTAAATATTTTCCCTTCTGCCACCTGTCTCATCCTTTTCCAGTCTTTGCCTCTCAGCTCAGTAGGCACGGTCTCTACACTAGGCACTGTGCGTGATACAGAGGTGTATGACGTACAGGTACTGCACTCAAGCAGGTAGCCAAGTTTATAGGATCATTTATTGGCATGCATATAGTAACCCCTTGGAAAATGTGAAGTTGAATGAAGCAAAGCCAGTAAGGGGAGTTGAGGCCAGGCCTTGAAGAGAAATGCAAAAGAATCTTCCTCAGGCTGGAGCAGGGAGAAGAGGGGTAGGAGATCGATTGATCGGCTCTGCTCGTTGGCAGCCTGAGTTGAGCATGTACAGAAATGACCACCGCTCCCCACTATCTTTCCCCTCCCTCTGTTTCTAACCCATGGGTTAACACACACATACTGTGAGCAATATTAGGTAAATGGGGGTCTCTGGTGCAGTTTCTCTGGGATGCTTTTTCATCATCCAATAAATTATTACCTTTGTCTCTTCCTTTTTTCTGTCATCGTGTCTCTAATGGAACTGTGTTATTATGGCTTCAGACTCTTTTTCCCCAAGGGATTTTTACTGAGTATGAACTAACTCATTCTCAAGAAAAATTCCTCAGTGTTATATCTCCTTGTGAACCCCTCATAATTCTATTTCTCTCCGAGTGGACCTTAATAATTCCAATTTTCCTACAGAGTTTTCTAAAGAATTATTTTTCTATGAAATAATTTTATTTTCAAGCAATGTTTCCATTCTGAGGAATTTATGATGCAGGTGACATCTTAGTAAAACAATTTCAAATGATGATTGTTATCTATGCTTGGTCATCAGCAAGAACATTGACACTTAGAGTTTGGAATGAAGAAGAGCTGGCCGAGATCTGGTTTTCCTAGCAGAACAAAGAGCAGAAGTGTCAAAACAGACAAAGATTCAAGAGATGGTTTCTGTGGAGTGAGATTGCTGGGAAAGCTTCTTTTTTGTACATTTGCTTGCAAAAAGAGACAATGTTTTTGATTGTACTGAAGCTTTATTTAAAATTTTGTGGAGTTGTTTTTGGCTTTCTACAGATACTTGTACAATAGAAATGGTTTGACTTCTGTTATTATTGGCTGGGTAAATTTCATCAAGGTGGTGACATGTGAGAAGTGGTTTAGCCCTTAACCTTGATCAAGACCTCACTACCCATAAATGGTAGGAATCAAGTCTGTGGATGGAAAGTAAACTGCTCTTAGGTTTGTGTTTAATTCAGCACACAAGAATTAGAGGTAGATAGGCAGAATTTCAGGAAATTAAATCCATAATCTGAAATTTCCATTTTGTCCTAAAATGTCTACTTCTGCCTTCACCAAGCCTGAGATGTGAATTGGTGAGTTTTTTGAGTTTTTTTACCTGCTTATTCTACCTAAATGGAAGACAGGGATGGACAGTGGAATGTCTAAAACAAGCAAAAACATGCAGGCCGAAAGGGAGAAGAAAGAGAAGCAAAAGGTTGGGTTACCGAAATTAGTAGCTAGATCATGAATAACCAAATATCCACAGAAATAATTTTAAAAGATCAAATCAAAAATTGAAACTGTAGCACCCTATAGATTACAATAGCAACAGTACCGTCTGTCTCCAACTAATGTACTCTTTTTTTTTTCTAGAAAGAAAAAAAGGGTTTGTTGAAGTTGCTTTCTGGCGCCTCCACTAAACGTAAGCCCCGAGTGTCCCCTCCAGCCTCACCTACCCTGGAAGTGGAGCTGGGTGGCGGCGAGTTGCCTCTGCAGGGAGCGGTGGGTCCTGAGCTGCCACTAGGGGGCGCCCACGGCAGGGCAGGCTCCTGCCCCGCGGATGGGGATGGCCCGCCCACAGCGGGGGCTGCAGGCGCGGCTCTGGCCCAGGATGCTCTTCACCGCAAGGCCAGCTCCCTGGACTCGGCTGTTCCCATCGCTCCACCTCCTCGTCAGCCGTGCTCCTCCCTGGGCGCTGTCGTGAATGAGTCTAGGCCTGTTGTTTGTGAAAGGTGAGTTCAGTGTTGTTCCACGAGAAAACTAAGAAATGCCTAGAAGGCTTTATGCTGGAATATTTATTCACATATTCAAGATATTTTCCCACATCCTCCTAAGTTTTTTTAACTGAATTTGTAATAATCAAGCACTGGTTTTCTTTTACTACTTGCTGCAACATACTCTAGTCTCTACTTTTTCCTCCCGTATTTTTTAGACGGGTTGGGCCCCCAGCCTTTTTTCGTGTTTTTTCTTTAGACAACCACTTCAGAGCTGTATCCGGATGAAATCTGTCAGTCACTGAAAACCTGTTTGCCTCTACTTCCTTCCAGCTTCTCTTCCATTGTCAGCAATCGCTTTCTTGTTTTATCCTTTGCCCGTTTTTATTAAAGGTTCACATCAGTACCTGCTTGTTGTAAAGCAGCTGGAGAATTCTGCCCACTAAGAGAATTCTCTTTCTGTTCTTCCTGAGCCAGGAGAGTGTGGCTGAGTTCTCAGAGATCTGACTCTCCTTCTGACCCACTGACTTGGTTCGGTTACACTCAGAACAACGGACCCTGTTTTAGTGATTCTGGCCTTGAATAATGATTACAAATGAGGGCAGTTCTGTTTGATACAGGCACTGGGGTTCTAGGAGTGCATTAGGAAAGAAAAAATATATATAATAAGACAAGTATCTGCTGAGATAATATGAATTAAAAGTGAAGCACTGTTTGTTGCCCAGAAGAACACCATGAAGTAAACTAAAAATAGTGGACCGCTTTCACATAATGCAGAGATACATAAACGTTTGTTTTAAGAAGCGTCATCTGTTTTATTGTTTCTGTAAGCTTTATTCCCTCTGTATTGCATTTCATAAATAAAGCAAATTTCTAATGGGTGGAGGTGTTGCCTTTAGGTAGCATTTTCTCTGTTACTGATTTGAAATCTTACTATGAAGTGTTATGCCTTAAAATGTCTTAAATTCACCTTAATTCTGTATTTCAGATGAGCATTTGTACCCACCAAAATCTGAGGCCTTCATTCATATAATTAGGGGGGCATAGTTTTTTACCAAAAAATAAACTGGAAAAGAATAAACTTCATACAACCTGTGTGCATTAAGTACAAAGTAGACAATTTATTACATATTTTTATAGGGAGGTGAAATAATTTCCTGGAGTTCTAATCCTTATAAAACAAATTTTGGAATGAGACATTATCCTAAAAAGTATTCCTTCCCCACAAATAAAATCATTCTACCTTTTCCCTTCTCTATTGTGCTCTTAGTAAAGCTTTGAAATTTTGTCCTAAAATCACTTAGTCCTTTGTTCAGAGGGTCAACCCTTTCTCCTGCGGTATTCCTCTGCTTTCCAGGGATTGCGCCTTCTGGCCCTGGCGTTAGTCCAGTGACTTGTTTACTTTCTTTTGGTCACAAAGGCTCCTCTTCCCCCCCAGGCATTGATCTGTGGGTTTTCATTTGTGCCCTGCGTCTCTGTCCTCTTTTCCCTGTCATTTGTGGTGTTTGTGTGACTGTTCTGAGTGATGGTTCACTTTGCCCGTACTCTCCCTAGGCACTGGCTTGGGCACTGCCGCCTCCCTCCCCCATTATACATTCCTTTTCAGTTGCCAGATGTCCTCAATCTCTGTGGCTTCTGCATTCCAGCCCCTTCCTCTTAGAGGAGCTCATTTCTAACAGCAGGCTCCTGCTGTTCAGTGCATCTGAAAAGGAGAAATTGCTAATGCAGACAGGTGATGGCGATTCGGGGAGTGGGAGATGCCCATCAGATAGGGAATGGGGAGAGTTTAACGATGGGACAGATGGGCACGGGCCCGCTGGAACTCTCTGGCAGCTTTTTTATAACCATTTCAATCTTTACAAGTGGGAAAGGGGTCTTTGGAGAAGATTTCTGCTCGAGTTTATATTTTTACAACCCGTGTGTTCAATGTGATATTAAATATAATAGCCAGCCTGATCAACTTTTCACACCCTTTTTCCATCATACAATGATAAGTGATAGTAGTTATTTGCTTATAACTACTGTCTATAAAAACTATAAAAACAACAGGAAAGATGTATGGAAACAAGTAGTATAGGAAAACGTTCTATTATCCACTGGGAATGAAATGTTTTGGTTAGGAGAAAGCAATCAAGTATATCATTTAGGGATTACCTGTTTTAATATTTCAAAAATTTCAACACAATAAAAAGTACTTAATGCTCAAAGTGAGGGACAGATTAACTTTCATATCAGTATGATTCAGAAAACCTTTGAGGGTCTTAGATTCCTTGATTCACAATATAAATATCAACAACTCCTGCCCTGGCAAAGGGCAGACACAGCATGGGATTCTTTTGGTAAATTTTTACTGATTGAATTTCAGAGAAATATTTTTCAGTGTATAATGTTGGTGCAGTGTAAGATAGGATTCACCTACAGTTTACAGTGAGAACGAGCATAAAATTTCCTCTCAAACCGTGACCCTGTCCCATAAATCTCAAGTAAAAGAATGCGACCAGGGCAGCCAGTGCTGTCAATGGAAAGAAGCATTCACGTGATATAAAGACTTCAGCAATCTCACAATAAGGAGGATGAACCTTGAAGTGTGTTGACAGGTCTTGGTGTCAGCTGAGACAAGTCTCTAAGGAACAAAAGAATTCTTTTGTGTTTGTTAGAGAGACTGAAGAAAACATGCAAGAAATAACGCTACATCCTGGAAGCAGAAAATGTATAATTGATGACAGCAGACATAATAGAACTAATATTTTAGGCTCTATTTTAGAAGGATTGAGGAAAAACAATTAGGGAAATTGCAAAGAGAAAATAGATACAAAATATTTCAGAAGGGATGGCAAATAAAAGAAAGTCTGTAAGACAAGTCTTTTTTTCTCTTACCCAAAAAAATATACAGATAAAGGGCTTAAGGAGACACAGCAAGTCATCTCTATCTGTGTATATTTTTAAGTTTAGGAATTAAACTGATAACCACATACCTATAAGCCCATCTCCTAAATTAGGAAAGACCCTATGGTCTTTGATCAGGGATTAAGCTAGAAGACTTGGAAACATACAAATTGGATAGAGAGAGATTTACAGAAAGGCAGTCGAGCTTAAGCAGTATGATTAATTTGAGTCAGTGACAATGAACCCACTGGGCGAAGCAATCGACATAATTTACTTGGACTTCAAGCAAGCTACAGCAAGCTAGTATGGTTTTGCCAGTGAAATACTTAATTAGATATTAGATTGCTGTGGCAGCTGGCAGAAAGCAGTAAAAGGTTACCCACCCAGACCAGGGTGATGGACCGGGTACCTCCCAGAGCCACAGGGGGTCCAATTTGGTCTATACCAGGGGAAATTAGAAACAAAAATGTATGAACTATAGAGAACATGAGAGAAGCCAGAAAAATAAAGGACGTAGAAAATTTATACTAATAAAAGATTGCAAGTACCCATTTAGATAGAAGCCAGAACACTGTAGCCCAAACCAGGAAGATTGGGGTTGGGATGTCAATGGAGCTTCTTTACATAGCAAGCCTGTTTCTCGAATTTCACCCTGGTAACTACCACCAAAAACTGAGTTAGGGTCACACAGCCACCACAGGGCAGAGGCCATTCAAGGCTGAGTCTGTGAGCCACACTGTACACCCCACACTGCCTCCCAAGTTCTCTGTTCACAGGGAGCAGGAGGAAGTGTCCAGTGACCAAGTCGCCACTCAGCTTTGGATGTTTTGTTTGTTTGTTTTTTAACTAATCTTTCCATTATTTTTCTTTACTCAGTTATTCATTCATCTTATTTTTTACATTGTAAAATATACATAAAATTTACCTTTTTTTTCAAGTGTACAATTCAGTAGCATTAAGTACATTTGTATTATTGTATAACCATCACCACTATCCATTTCCAGAACTTTTTCGGCATCTCAAACTGACACTCTGCACTCATGAGGCAATAACTCCCCATTCTCTCTTCCCCCCAGACCCTGTCAACCATCATCCTACTTTCTATCTCTGTTTTAACTATTCTGAGTACCTCATAAGTGGAATTGTGTGATATTTGTCCTTTTGTGTGTAGCTTATTTCACTTAGCATAATGTTTTTGAGGTTCATCTATGTTGCAGCATGTGTCGGAATTTCATTCCTTTTTTTGTTTTTTTTGGTGAGAAAGATTCACCCTGAGGTCATGTCTGTTGCCAATCCTCCTCTTTTTTCACCTAAGGAAGATTAGCCTTGAGCTAACATCCATGCCAATCCTCCTCTATTTTTCGTATGTGGGATACCTCCACAGCATGGCTGATGAGCGGAGTAGGTCTGCACCCAGGATCTGAACTCGCAAACCTGGGCTGCCGAAACAGAGCATGCAGAACTTGGACCGCTCGGCCGTGGGGCCAAGACCCCCACCCCCAGGAATGTCCTTCCTTTTTAAGGAGCTTTGTACATTTAAAAAAAATCTTACTATACACTTAGGCCTTTTCTTTTGTCATTCAGTGTGTTTGTTAAGAATTATCATATGTACTATGCTAAGTGGTGTGAGGCATATGAAGTGAATTTACCATCATCTTGCCCCTCAAGCAGCTTACAGTCTGGTAGAATAAATGAGACAGGGATGCAGATGGTAGTGATCCAGTGCAGAATCATTGAGTGCCGTAAAAAATATCCGTGAGGCCTCTGGGATCTGGTCAAGCATGAGATGACTTCCAGCCATGGGGCTAGAGAAGATTCCACAGGGGGCATTGGAGCGAGGCTTCAAGAGGCTGATTGGGTGTGGGTGGGCAGGGGGTCGTCAAAGGGAGTGCCCAGCGTAAGCAACCACAGAAACCAACGTACTGAGGGGGGGAAATAAAGGCCGTATTTGGGGGACGTGTTCGGGTTTAGAAGAGTGTTTGGTATATTCTTGGAGATAATAGTAACTATAGCTGTAAAGAGACATTGAGGCCAGATCACTGAGGGCTTTATGTACCAGGTCGGGGATTAACCTTACTCACAGGCGTTGAGAAGCCCGTAATGATTTTTGAGCAATAGATAGCTACAAATAGAGTCGCCAGTTAAGAAAATGAATCTGTTAGTTGCGTGTAGAGTGGAGTGAGGGCGGGAAGAGAGTCGAGGCAGGGCGGACAGGTAGGGTATTTGCAGGTGGCAGGTAGTGAGTTCGTCCACCAGGATGGTGGCAGTGAGCATGAGGAGGAGGGGATGGTGTGCAGATTTTCAGGGTGCATCAGCAGATCCCACAGAGGTCACAGGGGAGTAGCCTTTGACTCCTGATGTTCACAACTTCCCAAAGCCCCATTCGCATAAAGACAGCGTAACCCAAGTGAGGCCAAGGGTGGAGCCGCACTTGTGAAGGACCCCCGCAGCTGCGCCTTCCATCTGTTTGTTGATCTGTCAACATTCTGCTTGGCAAAGCCTTTCCATGCCTGAGATAGTTGGCCAGTTGTGCCCAGTGTTTGGCCGTAAGAGTCTGTATTGGAAATCTGTATGCAGACACCTCACAAGGCTCAAGGCCAGGATCCAAGCTGGAAGCTTTCTAAGCAGAGTCTGTTACCGCCGCACCTGGTAGTCTTCATACAATCGAGACTGTGTCACAGTTTCCATTATGCACGTGGTTTCTCCTTCCACCCCCCAGAGGTTTATAACTTAGCAATGAAAATTTGCTCCCACTGGGAACTTGGCAGGAAGATTATGTTCTTAGCCCAGCAGCAGTTCTAGTTCAAAAAAACTTTTAACAAAATTGGTTTAGTGCATTTTATAAAATGCAAATATTAATCTAATTCACTTCAAGTTTTTCAAGAACTATTTTTGTTCCATTTCACCTTTAAGGCAGCTCACAGAGAACCAGTGGGGAATACATTTCATCAGAGATCTTCTGAATATGGTTTGAGTCACGTGTACACGTTTTTCCAGAATTATAAAGCTTTGCTCAAATTTTTGAGCAACTTTCACATTGCTTTTTACATGGATTTTTCAGCATGTTGGCATCAGACTTGAGAATTCTTATCTGGATTCCTTCCTTCATTCCTTCTGAAGGAAGGACTAGGCTTCTTCCTTCAGATAAGTCCGTGATGAAATTATTTGGCCTGCTTTTATTCTTTTTTTTTTTTTTTTTTTTGAGGAAGATTATCCCTGAGCTAACTACTGCCAATCCTCCTCTTTTTGCTGAGGAAAACTGGCCCTGAGCTAACATCCGTGCCCATCTTCCTCTACTTTCTATGTGGGACACCTACCACAGCATGGTGTGCCAAGTAGTGCTACGTCTGCACCCGGATCCGAACCGGCGAACCCCAGGCTACCGAGAAGCAGAACGTGCGAACTTAACCGCTGCGCCACCGGGCCAGCCCTGTCCTGCTTTTAAAGATGTCAGGGAAGGCATTCTAAAATCCTAACTGTGTCATTCTAAAGTTTGTCATGTCTTATTATCAGGCAGGTCTTCTCTAGGTGGTGACCTAAGTTCCTGTCCTGAATAGAGGTGGCCAGCTACTGACGGGCCCATCCTTCACCTCCTTGAAGCACCAGGCCCCGCTGCTGTTGTCTGAGCCATATGATCGTAATGGGAGCCAGCATTTTGGGGTGTGAACTATGTGACAGATAGCGTGCTAAGAGCATCACACTTACAATCTCACTACATTACGTGACAATACCTGTTTAGTTCACTACAATCCTATTCTACAGATGGGGAAACTGAGGTCGAGAGAACTGAGATAACCGGCCAGAAGTTAAGCTGCTCCAAATGACCTTAAAGGCTATGTCAACCCCTCAGGCCAGGGCTTCCCCCGCAGTGCCAGGCCTCCTCCCTCGCTCCATGCTTGCTTGAACCCTGAGCCTGGTGGTCTGTAAATATTCATATTTGAATTAGCTGAACCTTCCTTGGAAATGGTAAGCCAGCCTCCATGCTGTGCTTTTGCTTTAGACTTTGGGGAATAATTTGGTCCCTGTGCCCAAAGTAGCTCGGGAATTGTTTGGGCAGCCACTTAGCCTTTGCAGGGATGCCTTCTTTAGTGGAGTAGTAGTCTGGGACTGTCACGTGGTCCTTCCTAATGTGAGTGGATTCTAGTTTTTATGGAAGGGAGATTGGTGAATCTTCTGAAAGGACTAGCCTCTGATGGTTTTCATGAGTTTCAGGGCAGTTCTATAGTATTTGTTCTGTCATTTTTTAAACCATAACATCCTTTACTCACAGTCGAGACTGGGTCCTATGAAGCTTTAAATTCACTTTCTGGCTTTGAGAACTAAATGAAACTAGAAACTTGAAATCACCTTTATAACTGAATACTCAGTACTTAGCATCCAACCGAGAAAGATGTATTTCCACATTTATTAGTTATCCATTGCTGTGTGACAAATTACCCCCAAAACTTAGTGGCTTAAAACAACAATAAACGTTTGTCATCTCACACTTTCTGTGGGTTGGGAATTTGGGAGTGGCTTATCTGGGTGATTCTGGCTTAGGGTATTTATTGAGATTACAGTCCAGGTGTCAACCTGAGCTACAGTCATCTGAAAGGCTGACTGGGGCTGGAGGACCCAGTTCTAAGATGGTCCACGCACACCGCTGTTGGCTAGTTAGTTTTGGCTTTGGGAAAGAGACCTTAGTTACCCACTGTGGGGTCTTCTCCATAGGGATGTTGAGTTGCCTCACCCATGGCAGCTGATTTTTCAGAGTGAGTGAGCCAAGAGAAAGTAAAGTTGAAGCCACAATGCCTTTTATGACCTACCCTCAGAAATCACACACTGTCATTGTCACGGTATTTTATTGGTCACACAGGTCATCTCTATGCATTGTGGGAGGTTGGCTACCATACACCACCATTTTTTTCCCCCTTTGGTTGGAAAAGCAAGAGAGGAATAAAGGAGAGTAATAATGCTGGAAAAATAGAGAAGGATATAAGGATATGGAGCATAAAACAAGTCACCTCCCTCTGGCTTCCATGGCTGCTAACCAGAATTTTGCAGAAGGAGACTAAGGAGCGTGGAAAAAGGGGGATAGGTAATACTACACTGACAGGTCTTTTGGTTGATAATTAGGTGATAATTACCCCTTTTCCCACTGATGTCTGAGTTGAGAACCAATGGAGAAACAGATACAGGTATCAGACTAATGGAGATCAGAAGGTCAACCTCATTCCTGGGGGTGTTGAATTGAATTTGTGGCCATGGTCCTCTCCTCCATCTCTGGACCTTAGCACACCTTCCCTGAGGGAGAATTGGGGTATATGGGGCAGATGAACTTCCGTAGAATTGCTGCCTCATCCATGGCAAACCCAAGTGTGAGGAACACAGAGATGGACTTCCAGACCCACTTCCCGAAGGCAGGCCTGACCCCCCTGTGCTTACAACGTGGAAGCAGAGGCTGAGCAGAGCCCACTCGGCCCAGAGGCAGGCAGTTCAAAGAGGGCTGAACTCCCCTGCTCAGCTGTTTCTCCCAGTCTCACGAATCAAGTAAATTCACTCCTTTCTTCTTGGAGAGGGAAGGGCAGAGACGTTTCGTGTCCTGGGAAATGAAACAAAACTTTCCTTCTGTATGGCCAAGATACAAACACTGGGAGGGGATGGGAATGGCTCTCCCTGTAAAGGTCACTCAAATAAACCAGTCTGGGTCATAGCGGACTGTTACACGTATCCAAACTCGGATAATACCAAGTCTCTACTAAACAGAGAATAGTGGTATTTTGAGTTGTTTTACAAACATTGTTAAAAAACTCATGCTACATCATGGTCATGTCTAAGGCTATATAGACTAATAGTGCACCATTTTTATCACTACTTTAACCAGCTTAACTAAAATGCATCTCTCTTTTCTAGGCACAGGGTTGTGGTTTCCTATCCTCCTCAGAGTGAGGCAGAACTTGAACTTAAAGAAGGAGATATTGTGTTTGTTCATAAAAAAAGAGAGGATGGATGGTTCAAAGGCACGTTACAGCGTAATGGGAAAACTGGCCTTTTCCCAGGAAGCTTTGTGGAAAACATCTGAGGAGACGAACATGGAGAACGCTTAAAGTCACATCACACAACAAAATAGCACAAAGTAATTTAATGGAAAGAGCACATTTGTGGACGTCCAGATGGACAGGTGATGAGCAAAGGATTGGCGTGTGACCCCAGTGCCCCCCAGCACAGTTAGACCAGCGAGGAGTGTGAAGAAGACGTGTGTGTGGGTGTTATCGCTCTGGATTCTGATGTGTAAGGTGTGCCTTGTACTGTCTGATTTACTATACAGAGAAACCTTTTTTAAAAAGATATATAGCTTAAGTGGACAATTGTTTACAAGGCTTAACTAATTTATTTGCTTTTTTAAACTTGAATTTTTCTTGTAATAGATAAATTCTTTGGATTATGATTTTAAGAAATTATTAATTTATGAAATGATAGCTAAGGAGAAGCTGGATTATCTCCTGTTGAGAGCAAGAGATTCTTTTTGGTGTAGAATGAACCGCCCCCTCACCCCCCTACAATGTTGTATTTTGTTCTTTAAGACAGAAATGCCGGTTCTCTAAGTTGGCTTTCCTCTTTGGGAAACCGAAACACACAACTGAATCCGTATCAATAAGGGCCTGGGGTAGGGAGACAGAAACTTGAGAGAAAAAAAGTTTGTGATTCCCTGTCTTTCTGGTTGGCCAGGAATCACCCTTAAGACCTAATCCTCCATTTAATTTTTTGGGTTTTTAATTTCTCTAGAATGAAGTCAATGAAGGGATAAGGAAGAATAAAGCACAACCCTGAACAAAAATGTATTCAGGAATATATTTAGTTTTCTAACAGAAGCAGCTCAATTCATTGGTTGGCAGTTGGGAAAATTGAAGTTGTACTCCTGTCTGAGAATGGCTCTGAAGTGTAATTGCCCATTTTACCCCAAGTCATCTGCATGCCCGGGACACCATAAAACATTTGTGAGATAGTGGTGGTAAGTGATGCCCTCGTGCCAAGTCAAGGCTATAAGGAACACTGTGAAAAGTTTACATTCATCCAGTGTGTTTCTTTTCCCACCATCTTGCATGTGTTACTGGATTCCCACAGTAATATAGACTGTGCATGGTGTGTATATTTCATTGCAATTTCCTGTTGAGATGAGTTTGCACTCAGAATTGACCAACGCAGGAGGTGTAAAATAAACATACTGTTTTCTCTACCCCAAAGCCACTACTGACCAAGGTCTCTGAGTTCACTCGCTCCCTCCCTGGCTAAGGCATCCATCAGCCATTACGCAAATCATCAGTGAAAATGCTCCTTTCTGTCCTCCCGGCTGGCAGATGTAAAGGATGCGCCAGGAGACCGCTCGTGTGACTGTTCCCTTGCAGTTCTGGGAGGCTTGGCGTGAGTGAAAGTGCCCACACCTTACAATTGTGGCAGGATCCAGCTGAGCCCGTCTTTTTATATCCATTCTTTGATGTCATTGGCCTCTTCTCCCAGTTTCATTCCGGTGCCACGCAGTCGTGGGTCTGGGTAGTCCTAAAAACAAAAGGAGGGAAGACAGCCTGGCAGTGAATGAGATCATTGCTACAGTTTTCTCATTAAAAAAAACAACAACAAAAAAAACCTTTGCATTCTTTTGCTTTTGAGAATTACAACTGGGAAATGGAAACGTGAACTGAAAAGTCTCCTTGCAATAGCAAGAGGTTTCATAGTCTTAAAAAGATATATTATGTGATTGAAATGAAATCATTCCTAAATTAACCATTTTTTTATAAAACACTGTACATTATGTTCCTGTGTGTTGAATTTTTAAAAATACTTTACTTGGATATTCATGTAATATATAAAGGTTTGGTGAAATGAACTTTAGTTAGGAAAAAAAGCTGACATCAGCTTTCATCTGTGTAAGTTGACACCAATGTGTCATAATATTCTTTATTTTGGGAAATTAGTGTATTTTATAAAAATTTTAAAAAGTAAAAAGACTACTACAGGTTAAGATAATTTTTTTACCTGTCTTTTCTCCATATTTTAAGCTATGTGATTGAAGTACCTCTGTTAATAGTTTCCTGGTATGAAGTTGGTTAAAATTTCATCTGTTAATAGATCACTTAGATAATATAATGTATGGGTTTTCTATTGGTTTTTTGGAGACAGTAGATGGAGATTTTGTAACAAGGGCTTGTTACACAGCGATATGGTAATGATAAAATTGCAATTTATCATTCCTTTTCATGTTAATAATTTGAAGACTGGAGAAGAGGTTCAAGATTAAAATTTGATGTTCAACCTTTATGGTGTCCCTTATGTCAATCCTTAAAATTTTGCTTTTTTGTTTTTTTAACCTGGAATACATTTGACTTAATTTCTACTCCATAAATGTTCTTTGCGTGTACCTCAAGCAGAGGATGTCTACAGTAATCAGCTTGGTGGTTATCACACACCCCTCGAGCTAACAAATCGATTCCCCAGGAAGCTTAAAGTCTTCTTAAAAGACTTGGCGAAGTCTTACCAGGGACTGTGTCACTCTTCTGCTCCTCTCTCCCCCTTCCTGGTGACTAAATTAGTCTGGTGACTGCTAGAAGTTTTATCTTAGCCATAGAAGGAGTACAAGACCTATAACCGACTCTATGCAATGTAGGTCTCAGCAAGGCTTGGGGACATCATCTTTAGTCTCACCATAATTTTAATCTTCCATGGAATGCCAGTAAGTCGTTTGGAAGACTATGTATGTCATGTTAAAAAATATTTTCCTAATTTAACTTTTTGTTCCTATCAAATTACTTATCAGAGTTAAAAATCAGGAATTCTACCTGGTATCATAGCTTTGCCAAAAGCTATCTCTGTAAACACCCGAGCAGGTCACTTATTACTTGGTTTCCCCTTGTTTGCTGCCCCACCTCCCTGGGTGAAGGTGAGGAGAGAAGGAGACAATGTCACTGATTTGAAAAGTGCTCTTTTAGTCTGTGGCATCATTTTCATCTCTGGTTTCCAATCTTTCATCTCACTCTCTTGGAGTATGTGCATATAATGCCTTACGGGGTCTAATTGGATTTGGAAGGGACAAATTAAGGTGATGTTTCCAACTGCTATGCGTTTAATTTTCTATTCCTAATGAGAATAGGAGCCAGCCCTGGTGGTCTAGTGGCTAAGATTCAGCATGCTCACCTCCATGGCCTGGTTCGTTTCCCAGTCAGGGAACCACACCACCCATCTGTCAGTTGTCATACTATGGCAGCTTATGTTGCTGTGATGCTGAAAGCTAGGCCACCAGTATTTCAAATACCAGCAGGGTTACCCGTGGTGAGCAGGTTTCAGCGGAGCTTCCAGACTAACAAAGACTAGGAAGAAAGACTTGTCCACCCACTTCCGGGAAAATTTGCCATGAAAACCCTATGAATAGCAGCAGAGCATTGTCTGATAGAGGCCGGAAGGTGAGAGGATATAGCAAAAAGACCTAGTAGGGTTCCATCTGCTGTACACAGGTTCACTAGGAATCAGAATCCACTGGAAGGCACTGACAAAACAATAAGAACAGAACAATGTTTTTCATCCCTCCAGACGTTCAGGTGAATATTTCAATCCAAAGCCCTAAACGACAATTAGAATTCAAGTTTAGAAAATGCATTTAATAGATGTTAGACTAAGTTGTACAGCTTGTCTATATCCATGTGAAATTTTTAAAAGTTGTTTTGAACAAATTAAACTATGTCTCTATCAAGATAGCATCCTGTTGAAATTACTCCTTTCCAAGAAAAAGAATTTGCCAACCTACCACAATCACGGAGAGGGTATTTACAAGAGAGTAGCCAATGTCCAGGCTTAGCAAGAGCTTACCCTTCACTGACTCCTCGGAACTCCAGGCTGTAGTGGGGAGTGCTAGGGACTTTGCTCTGTTCCTGGTAGTAATTATCACCAGCAACAGGAGGGAATTACTGGAGTGGTAACCAGCCAATGTGAACTATTACCATTTTAAAATATCCTCTCTCTGGTTTAAAAATGAATGTTTCTTTTATCCCTTTTATGTTTCCTATTAATAACTTTCTGAGTTGGCTATTTAGATTTCCATTTCAAAAACACCACCTTGATCTCACTCGATGCAAATTCTTACTGCACTGCAATGATCCAGACTCCCAGTAACCGTGTTTAAGCGACCTGCAATTGGCATTAATCTTTGAGCCGTCGTTCAGTGGTATTATTCTAGGGTAAGGCTACTTTAGTGCTACTGTTAAGTCTCCAAAGATAACAGAACTATCCCCGCCAGTAATCAGTGAGCCGCTGCTATTGCTTACAACTTAGATAAGAAATTTGGGGGAGCCCGCCCAGTGGCATAGTGGTTAAGTTTGTGCACTCCACTTCCGTGGCCTAGGGTTCGTGGGTTTGGATCCCGGGTGTGGACCTCCACACCACTCATCAAGCCATGCTGTGGCAGTGACCCACATACAAAATGGAGGAAGATTGGCACAGATGTTAGCTCAGGGACAATCTTCCTCACCAAAAAGAAAAAAGAAATTTGGTTCCAGAAGGCTTTGACCTTGAGTTGAATCTTTCAAGGTCTGAATCCTTATGAAATTACTGGAAGAAACCATAATAGACTTCAAAGTGAGAAGGCTTTCCTACATCTGACTCAAAACCCAGACACCATAAAAAAGAAAACATTGATACATTTAGCTACAGAAATAATATCTACATGACAAAACACCATAATCAAAGTCAAAAGAAAATAATGGGAAAAAAATTATTTGTAACTCCTGTAGCAGACAAGAATTTCCTTTATATATAAAGAGCTCCTAGGAATCAGTAAGAATAAGAAAAACCCAAACGTAAAATTGGCCAAGGATTTGTGACAGAAACTACCAATTGCCTCCAACATCCATTTTTCTCTTGTTCCTTATTAACTGATAGCTGGGCAATGTGCTCAGTTAAAAAGCTACATTTTCCAGTTTCCCTTGGATGCAGCCATGTTACTAAGTTGTTGCTGAGATGTAAGCTAAATTGTTGAAGGGAACTTCTGGTAAGGCTTCTTAAGAAGGAGGAGGCACACACTGTTTTACCATTTTGCTTTTCCTTCTTGCAGCCTGCAATGTAGACGTGATGGCTGGTACTCCAGCAATGATCTTGAGCCATAAAGTGAACTTTAAGATGGAAGCCACATTTTAAATATGGTGGAGGAGAAAGAAAGAAGGAGCTTGAGACCCTGATAAACTTGCAGCCTTCATGCCAACCTGAACTACTGATCTGCAGATAGGATTTATGTGAGAATAAACCCCTTGAGTTTAAGCCACTGCAGTCTGATCTCTTACAGCCAACCTGACTGATACCAATATAAAGTGACAGTTCATCAAAAAAGAAATTCCAATATATTAAAGCATGCTCTGCCTCATCCCAAATGTAAATGCACATTAACTACAGTGAAATTTTTCACCTATAAAATTGGAAACTTTTAAAAATTAGAAATCACTGTGTTGACAAAATGAGGAACACTTAATATTTTGCTGATGAGAATATAATTTGATAAAACATCTAGGGAGAGGAATCTAGAAAATATCAAAATTGCAAATGCATTTACTCATTCTACATCTAAGAATTTGTCTTCTAGATATACTTATTCATCAAGTATAAAATGACATTACCATATTCACTGCAGTGTTGTTTATAATAGTAAAGTATTAGAAACAACCTAAATGTCCATCAATAGGGAACTGGTTAAATGAATTTGATTAAGTGTATGCAACCGAATATTACATAACCATAAAAAGAACGGGGAAGTCCCTTATATATCAATATGGAAACATCTCTGAGATGTATAGTTTAAAAAGACAATGAAGAGTATGCTACCATTTAGTAAAAAGTCTGGAGGGGAAAGACATATATAATACATCTCTCAGCTTGTATATGAATATGATAGTTCTTGAAGGATATACAAGAAACTGGAATGGTGGTTGCCTTCACCGTTGAAGATGGGACCTTAAGCTAACTTACTTAAAGTGAGTCTCTCATCAGAAAGAGACACAGAAAACTAAAGCCCCTGGCCTTCTATGGATGTCATATGTTTGGAAGGGAGAGGGGAAGTGGGAGGAAGACAAACATTAAAAATTTCTTAGGAAAATGAGATCTTTGAAATTAAGCTAAAAAACACGGGATACCCACTTTGGTGAGAATTATTACTCATTTCACTATTCAGTTCAAGAACAGATAGAAAAGTGCCATCTTTTAGAAAAAGCCATTCCACATTTCCACTCCTTTTATGAGTGTTCAGAGCACAGTGTCTTTAAGAACCCAAGATAACCCTGAGGCTGATTTTCCATAAAGGATTGACTTTTACTCCTTCACCATTACTTTGAGAAATTGAGAACCAACTGACTTGTTTTATGATACGATGGATCCCATGAAAAAGTCCTTACAAAATAAACTTTACACATACTTAAATCAATCCTAAGATTTCACTGGGGCCTCTGCCTGTGTTCCCAAGATGCAGAACCCCTAAGAAAACTCCTGCCATGGTGCAAAACTAAGGAAAATTATCAACCAAAGATGAGTCTTGCATGCAGGCTTCCAGAATTTGATCTCATCTGAGGACATATCTGACACCAGGCAGGACTTCTGCTGGTGGCTGTCGCTCCTGTGTGTCCTGATTTGAAAATTGCCAGAGGAGTTGCTAGCAGTTTTAGGCAAGCATACTACCTAATTATCCATGGAAATAGATGCAGATATTCAACACAGAGCTCATCATCCAGGTGGTGGAAGATGAGAGAGCAAGAGCCAGGGTTATCTGCTTGGCAAATTGGAACTCATAGACCTTGCCCACTCCTGTTGGTTCACACAAAGGAAGGGGCCTTTAGGCTTAATGTGACACCCTCTCAATAGAGCTGCTGTAGGCAAGAAGACAAGTAGTAACAAAAAAACTAAGCCCTCCCTCACAGAGCAGAAAGTGTTGGAGCAAATAAGATGTAAAATTCATAGAGTCTTTGCTGGTACTACAGCTGTAGGCTTTCTCCAGCTCTTTCTGCAGATTCTCAAATTTATCTTTCAAGGAGTTCAATTATTTGTGAAAGTGGAGTGTCTGAAAGACCCACTATTGAAGGAGATCAGTCTGCCATACCCAGCTGGCCATTAAATCACGAGACCTAAATGACAGCTCAAATAGTCATATGGTAGTTGTAAAAGGACATTTGAATTGCTATTTAAATGTTTGGGAATTCTGAATATATGTACATAAGCATAGGAGAGAAATAAACTTCATCAATATTTATTCTAGAGCAGTGCTGTCCAGGAGAACTGCTCTGGGAAGTGCTGGAACCATTAGAGATCTGCGCTGCCCAAGATAGGAGCCATTAACCACACGTGGCTGTTGAACCCTTGTAATGTGGCTACTGTGACTGAGGAACTGAATCTTTAACTTGATTTTATTTGAATTAATTTACATTTAAATATAAATAATCACACGTGGCTAATGGCTACCATATTAGTGCAGTTTTAGAGAATAAAAATCTATTTTTAAATGATCACCCAAAAAAGGGGGGAAAACAAAGCCATGGCATTGCTATACCATATCCAGTTTCTCATTTGAAGGTTCCAACTGATAAGTTAAGTGTCACAGAGTTGATCGTATTAGAAACCCTCCCAAGATATGTGGAAGCATCTTAACTTTGAGCAACAGAGATTATTTCTTTCATTTTTAATAGTTTCTTCCTCCCCCTGCCCTCGAAGAAATAGATGAAGTAAGAGATGAGATCCAAGGAGAGAACTGGGAGACTCTACTGAGGGCTTCTGGTGTGACTGGGTGGAGGGCAGCCTTCTATGCAAACGAGATCTGTAATTCCTCAAAGGTCAGGTCTCGTCTCATCCACGTGTGTCCTGATTTTAACATTCATCATGATCCTGAGTCCACTGCGGATCACCAGCATGAACACATGACTCCCAAAGCTGTTAAGACGATGATCAGTGATCCGCCTACTGTGAACTTAATGAACATTTTCTCAGCAGATTGGGGGGGTGGGGTTTATAGAGAAAAAAATGGAATTCGAGCCCTCTAATTAAACGTGAAATGACACCTCTGGAACAAAGGCCATGCCTCTTATTCCCTGACCCCTGGAGCAAGGTCAGGTCAGGTGAAGGCCAGGACCTTATCTTTCCAATCACATCTGGTTCATTTCTTGCCAGTGAAAATTGAAAGCTTAATGGAATTACCCTCTCCCGTTTTTTAAGCACTCAAGGGTGCTACAAGACGTAAAGTAAAAATGTCCTTTTGAGTATAACCAATTTCCTTATAAATTATATCACAAAAGCACATTCAATAAACTCCCTAAAGGCAGAAACAGTGAAGACTAATGCCTGGCTGCCAGCTCGCTCTTTAATACAAGCTAATTCAGCCATCGCCTGCGGTCTTAATTTGTAACCCTCTTTCATTTTTTCTTTCTTACAAAGGTTTAGTAAGAAGTTTTGTTCAGAACTGATTCTGATTGAGAATCCTGTTTTGGGGGATTCTGTGGGTAAAAATCTTTTTCCTGGTTTAGAAGATACCAGATGATAGCACCACCAAGTCTTGTGGGTCCTTTGTGTGAAACAACTACTAGCTTTAAACCACTCTATCAAATGAGACCACCTTGGTTGTTGAAACCCTGTGTCCAGTAGATGAAGATGGATGTAGAGAATAATTTAAGAGACATAGTACTTAAAAATGGCTCACATGTTATGTTGGCCCCATGGCGCTCAAGCAGCCAAGCGCATGCAAAAGAGCCACCTGCAAGGGTGCGAGTTTAAAGGAGGGAGTGAGGAATCGTTCCTCCATTCTTGTCTGGAAAGGAAGAGCCGGGCTCTCGCAGATATGAAGAAATATGACGAGCTGCCTGCTCCCTCTCTTGCTCCGGCCACCATAGCAAGAGGGCAGTCTCCATATATAGCTGGCAGTGCTTGTTCTACGGGGTAGCAATTGTGGGATTGCTCTGATGTGGTGATGGTTGCAGAAATCAAAGCTGGGCTTGAATTTCTACCCTTTAAGCTGCAATGTTCTTTCCTGTGATTTATTTACCCACTGAGACAGATGTGTGGGATTGGCATATTATCAGTCAGCCCCTATAATAAAACTGAAGTGAGTGAAGCGAGTGAAGCTTTCAAGAAGAGGATATCACAAAAGAAATGTTTTGCGTAAGCAAAGCTGTAATGATCTCTCCCACCATCTAAATTCACCCAGTGGCTTAGGCATGAAGAAAGCAGACCCAAAACTTTTAAAATCAGAATCTTAGCCTTTGATCCTGAACTATTCCTTATGCCAGAGAAAGCATTGGGTTTTTTTTTCTTAAAAAAAATTCTCTGTTTTGGATTATTTTTCTCATCTCACTGTCTCTCTGTGTCTCCATCTCTGCCTGCCCTACCCTCCCTTTCAGGGTAGGTGTTGGGTAGTGGAGCTTAGCAGCTGGCGGAATATTCCATAAACAAATGTCCTCATCTAGAAAAGGTCTACCAACGAGTCCCCTTAAATCCCCATCTGAGGAGCCACTGAGGTCTTTGGCGGTGTTTGTTTTTACTTTTTCTCTCTCTTCAGTTTTAGTTGTATCAAGTGAAGATCAGGGTACCGGGATATAATAAAAGACAGCACAGCTGAGTCAGAGAGGGAAAAAGACTGAAATGACTCCATTTAGATCTGGATTCTTAAGGAGCTGAAATATATTCTTTAGTTGCCTGAAGTGAATAGACATATGCCCTACTATATTTCAAAACCAATTACATATTTATTGAGTGAGTTCTCACACACCACTGTGTGTTTAGCTAGCACAGTGATAGGTATTGTGAAAGATACAGAGGAAATGCTTTTTTATTCTGCAAATGTTTGGAGATCGCTTACCACAATATATACAAGAAACACAGTAAAAATAAAAATAGCTTCAAAAGTGAGATCATTGAAAGAAAAGAGATATCGAGAGGAGAGGATAATAGAAGGAAGAAATAAAAGACATTGTCCCTGTCCTCAAGGAGATTACAGTCTGGTTGGGGAGAAAATACAAATTGAAATTATAAGAAATGTTAGAAGACAGTGCATCATTACGATAACTTTGAGGTAGCGATTACAAACACAGCATGAACTCGGAGGAGAGGGAGGCCCAGGAAGGCAGGAGGAAGTTTTAGATCAAAAGGTGATAGGACCTGGGCAGTGAAGAATGGAGAGAGGTTTGAATAGGTATCAGAGAAAGCAAAGGACGTGCTGGGGACAGGCCCCCAAGCACAGTGGCTCGGCAGCAGACACCAGGCAGGCACATTTGTGGGGAGATGGAAACCCCATGACCCATGCAACAAATGTGTATTTTATAGTTAGCGTATGACTGGATGCTAGCAAGTCATGCAAACCAAGCAGAAGTGTTTGCCTTGATGCTGCCAAAGGTTTCCTAATACAGGAGTGACATGGAGAACAGATGAGGCCAGCATCGTATGTAAGATTAGAGTTACAGAGAGGCCCCAGGGGGTCAGGGAGTCGGGAAGAATGAGGAGATGGGGAGCCCTACCATGGGAGGTAGGTGGGGTGGCAGAGGGAAGGAAGAGGAAAGTCAAGCTAGAAGAGACATTTTTGAAAAAAGAGCCAATAGGAATTGATAGCTGAATGAGTACAGGAAAGAGAAGAGAAAAAGCAAAAGTAATCTAAGATCTGCATCAGGATGACTGTGGCATCGGGGAAGGCTTTAAAAGGGCTGCAGGGGTTGGATAGGAAGAGTAGTTCCAGGTAAAGACGGTTTTATTGTGGAAATATTGAGCTTGAAATGATGGCCGGGGTTTAAACTGTAGATGTCTTGTAGGCAGCTGAAAATAGGAAATTTAGGTTCAAGTGAGGTGACAGTGAGGAAAACATCAATCAAGTCTTTTTGAACTCCTTCAAGGAGAAGGAGTGTGTTGGGTGGACAAGCTCAGGACCAAAAGCCGCGGTTTGGAGAGGCTCACAGGGAGGTCGCTGCGTGAAGAAGAACATCACACAGCATTTTCTCCTGGTAAGAAGACCAGGAAGAGAGGGTCGGAATAAGTCACACATTCCAGAAGCCAGGAGAGCAGTTTCCAGAAGTAGAGGTCAACAGTATCTATTGTAGCAGAGAGAAGAACCGAGAAAGAACTTTCTGTCTCCCAATCTCTTCTCACATCGCCGACAATCCAACTGAATCCCTGAGTGGGCTGTTACATTTGACATTCTGAGAGATTCTGCTCAGAATGCTTTGGAACCAAACCAAGAAATTCTTGGCAGCTGTCCTTACTGACCCTTTTCCCTCCTCTGTTTTTTGGGGTTTTTTTTTAAAGCTATTCCTCTTCAGGAAAAGATTGCAAAGATCTTGTAGACCCTAATTGAAATAAAATTTCTGTGTTCTTGCTATACTGTAATTGTGCAATGATGTGTAAATCCTGCTGGCAGAATTTAGGGGGATTGACATATAAAAGGGATGTCTTTAAAATCATACAAAAATCTCATTGAACCCAGAATGATATTTGATATATAAACATGACAGTGTTTTCCTTGCACTGATTTTTCTTGTGCAAAGTTAAGAGCAGGTCATCTGTGAGAACAGTCACACAGCCCCTTGCCTACTGTGCTGTTCATATAATTGTGTGCAGAGAACCCACAGCCCTGGCAAGAGTAGCAATTTCAGCAAGTGCTTGCTGCTGCGAACGCTTGCAAGCCTCCTCATTTGCTATTTGGACTCACATCTTGGCCAGTCGTTCCCTTTATGTGATTTTTTTTCCATTTCTAATCATTTTCTCTGCTTCTTATATTACATCTCTCCCTCTGGGCATATGGCCACGAAGAGGAAAGAAACACATTGTTGTTGATTCTGCAGTTCTTGTGATGTCTATAACTCTGCTGGTGATTTCTCAAGATCAAGAACATAGGGTGACTTTAGAAAATGTTTCCTTCCTGACAGGACAAAATGGAGAAGAAGTATCCAGAATTGTTTGTGTTCCTCTCTTGCAGAGGGAAACATCCTGGGAGCCAGACAATTCTTTGCTGATCCTCAAGGACAGCGAGTCCAGATCATGGATTCCTGTGTCTCAAATTGCAAAGCGTGTTCCCTTGGCTAATGCTGGGGGACCCAACTCCCTCACAGGGCTGGCTTCGCATGGGCTGGGAGACCTGGGGGAGGTGTCATCTGACGTGGCCAAAGATTATCCCTAGTGACCTGTGCTTTTGCATACTCCCCTGTTCCTTCTGTCATTCCATTCTCTCACACAACTCCAAAATAGAAAGGGGTTGTCAGATGCCACAGGGTACCAGTCTCTGCGGTGCCAGGCAGCTTGGAGGGTGGGGCTGGGAAGCGCAGTCTTACTGCAAACTCCAGCCCTCCTGGGCTCAGCTCTGCTTCTCTGCTCGCAGGTAACTGCCAGGTGTCCACGTGGAAAGCTGCTGAGGGAGGCCCACCTGCAAACTCTTTGTAAGGACTCGTTAGGAATCCAAGTTAAACATTCTCTAAGGAATTCTCCCATTTCTTGCAGTATTCTCTGACAGGGGCCAGTTACTCTGGTATTTCAGATTGGTCTCCTCTGCACTGTTCAATCTTTTCATATGTTTGGAGAATTCTGTCTGTTGTGATTCTGCTTATCCTTAAAAGAGGGGTCTGCACGTACCTGGATGGGAATTAAGATGTGTTCTTTTAGAAAGGCATGGGTTCTGCCGCAGAGCTTTGGTAGAAGGGAAATGTTTAGATTTATTGTCATTTTTCTTTGACATTTTACAGATAAGGATGAGAGTAGGTGGAGGGTTGTTGGTACCAAACACCGTATCTTTTGGACCTAAAGTTTTCTTGGAGGAATAACATGACCCATTCCATCCCCAGAGAGCAAGTGTTCAAGAGCCCCTGTCCGCCATGGCAGGGAATCCAGATGTCAGTCTTCCTGAAGTGCTCCAAGCCCTTCCTTCACTCATGTCCCTGAGTTTTCTAGTAGCTTGGGTGTGAGGGCAAGTCCCGATGGGCTTGATCCCACATCACTAAGTGATTAGGGTGGAGAGGAGCTGATGGCTGAATAGGGCCTGGTGTTGGCAAATCACATGCAGAGTCCAGAGCCAGACAAGGCCCCCAACTCACCTAGTGACCAAGGGTATTCAGGAGAGAGGCAGTATCTCCTGCAGAAATTGATCTCAGGGTTTGCACCCCATCTGTTCCAGTCTTAGTGGTCAGGGACCTTCAGGTTAAAGATCTTCCGCATTACTTTCATCTCAGTGAAGGAGGATCTGAGCCAAACTGGCCTGGGGACTTTGAGTCAAACCCTTTCAACTCCTTGTCAGCTCATGGGTATAGGGTGGCAGAGGGTAGGGGTGACCACAGCAGCTAAGGAGTTGGGAGTGGTTAGGTCTTCTCAGTAAAAGGGGATGGGGGAGAGATTGAATCTGTCCCTGAATTTTGTGTCCTCTGCCCCTGCCACTCCATCTAGGCTAGAGCAAAGGCCTTTTGTAGCAGCTCTGGAAACAGTGACTCCCTAGAACCAGGCTTGGTTGTGGGGACCTCACTTCCTACCAGGCCCAAGGCCAGAGTGTTACAGCCCTTAGTGACCAACTCCTTCATCATAAGCACATTCACCCCAGGGGCATAAACCCACCCATGGAGGTGAGCCAAGGCTTTGTACAACTGCAGAGAGCACCATCATTGTGTCTTCTGGGTGAGTGATGCCTCCTGGGGCTATGCGATGCAACAGGACCACCAGGAGCCCTGGGTAGGGATGATTTCTGGTTCACCACTCTGTGGACCAAGACCACCACATACCCTGCTCTTCAGGGATCTGCTCTCCAAAGGATGGGGCAGACTTCCTTTGAAACCCTCAAAGGACAAAGTGTCTCGTGAATTTGCCCCTTTTCTCCAGGCAATGAGGGTCTTTGATCTATTCCTACTCTCCTAGGGGAGGGTCTCCTCTTTCACTGTCACCAAATAGGAGAAATAACACACAGGTAACTTCTGGCAGGGCACCACTGTGAAAAGGCCCCCGCCACACATGTGTCTCACGGCCGTCTGAAGTTATCCAGGGGATGACTTTTCTCTAACTATTCAGCTGCCCTCATGGGAGCCAGAGTTGAGAGAGAATTGACATGCTCATCACCTCATCTCTGCTAAATAACTGTAAGCCCCAAAGACTACAGTGAGATGTCCCCAGCGTGGAATCCAGCATCTGGTAATTTCTCAGAGGCATAGGTGGAGCAAGTTGACTGTGTTCCAGCTGCCCAGTGGCCTCATCTCAAGCCTCATCTCAACCAGAGAGGTTGGTGGCTCCCACTGGGAGAGCCATGCCCTCTCTCAGGCAGGACTTTCCCTCCAAGGCAGTAGATCCATGGCCCGGCTGATCCTCCTTTCTGTCTGGTCTTGACCACAATCCAGGTTAAAGAAATTCCTGTCAGTTTTTGGCATGTGGTTGGCACTATCGCTTACCTACCAGGAGCTGTATAGATGTTTCACTACATTGTTTTTCTTCAGGTCATTTCGATGGGAATTTAGAAGAAAAGGGAGCATTCTGAGCATGGTGTAGTGAGAATTCTTTTGGAGTGCTTTGTGGAAGCCAGCTTCTACTGCAGAGGAAACATCCCAGTTCTACCAAGGAGACCCGGGCACTTCATAATGTCTTCAGTTCCTTGAAACAGTCTACTTCCCAATATTTCTGAATATTTCTGCCCACTTCCAGGACACTAGACATAGTCTAATGACTTACTTCTCAGAAAGCCTTTATGTGAGAGTGCTGCTGGGTTGAATTGAAAAGTAGGCAGAGGGGCTGGCCACGTGGCCAAGTGTTTAAGTTTGTGCGCTCTGCTTCAGCAGCCCAGGATTTCACCGGTTCAAATCCTGGCCACGGACATGGCACCACTCGTCAAGCCATGCTGAGTCGGCATCCCACATGCCACAACTAGAAGGACCCACAACTAAAAATACACAACTTTGTACCTGGGGGCTTTGGGAGAAAAAGGAAAAATAAAATCTTAAAAAAAAAGAAAAGTAGGCAGAATTAGAGAAAGTGTACCCTCCAGGAAGTAGCAGTCTCAGAGAAACTGGGTTCAGTAAATAGAAAAATGAAACATTCAGTTAAAGCAACTGAACGAGTACTGAATGCACACATGTTTTAATGCTAGAACCAGCCCTGATGGCCTGATGGCCTGGTGAAATGGCGCTCTCCACTTCGGTGGCCTGGGTTTGTTTCCCAGTCATGGCACCACACCACCCGTCTGTCATTTGCCATGCTGTAGTGGCAGCTCACATAGAAGAACCAGAAGGACTTAAAACCAGGATATACAACCATGCATTAGGGCTTTGGGGAGAAAAAAAACCACACCAAGAAATCATGCTTACCATAGGAATTTTAAATAAATAAATAAATAAGACAAATGTCTTGTAGCATAGGAGTGCAGGGTGTCAGAGGAAGGTCAGGAGATGGGTAGAGTGTTGTGTGCTGCGTGTGTCTTCTCTCTGCTCTCTTCCGCCTTCTATTCCTCCCTCTCCTTCCCCACTCCACCCCTCTCCCGCCCCCTCCCACCCCTCTGCTAATACTCTCTCAACTTTCTTTCCTGGCTCCCTCTGTATACTTTGTTTTTTAAATATTAAATAGCAGTCTTGGCAACTTTGACTTCAAATTGCTAGTTTACAGCTTAAACAAGTTTCACCGGAATTACAGAGGATATAAAAAAAATTCAGAGAAATATGGGGTGTATATAATCATATTACTCTGGATATCATCATTCTCTCTGAAAACCGCTCTCTCCCTACTCTATTTGCTCACCTTTCTCACTCTCCTCTCTTTTCTTGGACCTTTTCCCTTTCTCACTTCCAACCCTATTTCTAAAGTTCTGAATATTTCATTAACTGAATAGTGGATATTTCTGCGCAAATTAATTGAACTTAATATAATGATTTCAAGACTCATGATTCTAAGAAACAATCTGAAATAATCTTGCAATATGCTTTTGTTGGCCAAAGATAAGTAAGCTGTATGAAGTGAGACTAAAACGTGATGTTTAATGAAGTTAAATAAGGCCTGGATAATATAAACCATCTTTTCCAGGATCGTTCATATTTTTCTATGGTAAAATCTAAGGATACGAGGATAGGAAGGAAGCTCAGACGGCAGGAAGGGATGCCTGGGATAGGTTATAGGCCATTTGTTTGCTTCATCCCAACATTCATAAGGCACTTACCATGGACAGGGATGGTGTGTTCAAGCTTGAGGGCACAGGGTTTTGGTTCAGACATTTGACACTGCAGAGAGACCAGTGGGCTCCACCCTACTTTGGTCTTCAGAGATGTGGACAGGCTTTGAGGAGCTTCTACAGTGTAAACTGGATGGTGTGGTATTCAAAAAGAACAGAGAAGATGGAATTTCTCGAGTCTTGCTTTACTTCTGTCTTCTCAAAGAAGAATGTTCTTCAAACTAAAAAGTATAAATCCAACATATGAGAGGACTGTATGAGAGCATTTTCCCAGTAAGGAAAATTGGATCCCAGGATGTTGAGAGACTTTGCAGTTGCCGCTGAGAAATCTTTTGGATAATCTCTGAGGAATCAGGAGAAATAATGGAGCCACAAGAGATGAGGAAAATGTAATTATAATTTTCAAAAAGAGAAAGAAGGCAGATTCTATAAACTCTAGATTAGTGAGCTTGATATTGATTCTTGGTAAGAGGCTTGAAGAGAACGCTAGAAGATGGTTTCTGAGCTCTTAGAAAGGGAAGCAGTGATTACAGAGAGCCCACACAGCGTCACTAAAACAAGTTACGTCAGACCGTTTTCACCTCCTTTTCTGACAGGATTATTTGACTGACAAATTTGTAGCTGCGATTGATATGATGTGTCTACTTTCCAGAAAGAGTCTGACAAGGTGACTCCAGTACCACGGGGAGAAGGTAGAGAAGCAGGGTTTCATTTGCTGTTTTTAGGTCACAAATAACAGAAACAAATTGTAGTTAGTTTAAGCAGAAAAGGGATTTTATTCAAGGTTATAGAGCAGCTTACAGCCTCTCCAGAAGCGGTAGACAACCAGGCTTGGACATCACAAGTCAGAACCACCTCCCAAAGTGAAAGAGCTGGTCTTGTGAAGACCTGACAGCTTGTCAATGTTGGCATGAGCACCACTGCTTGCACTGCTCACACCACCAACCCTGATATCCTGAAAAGGTAATAAAGCTATCCCCACCCTCTGCCAGAATGGAATCCTTAAAGTCCAAACTTCTTTGCATGTCTAGCTTCTGGGTCAAAGTTCAGCATGATGCCTCTGATTGGTGGAACTGGATCACATGCCTATACTCTAGCTGCAAAGGAAGCTGGGAATCCAGTAACTGACATTTTTCACCTTTCTCACTAGGAGGTGGCCTCTGCCTTTTAAAAAACCCATAAGGTGGGTAATTGCCTCAAACAGAAAAGGGTATCAGATGATGGCTGCCAAAAAGAATGGCTAATGTCCTACTGACACATGTTGAGGGGTAGGGTAATTGGGTAAGTTTATAAATGGTTGAAAGATCATAGCTAAAGGTTGCTAATTAACTAATCCTTTTTAATCTAAAAGAAGGTGCTTATTAGTATACCATAGGAGTCTGCATTTTTGTTCTACACAAGATTTTTTTCTTTTTTCTTTTCCAAAGATTGGCACCTGAGCTAACAACTGTTGCCAATCTTTTTTTTATTACTATTATTGCTTTTTCTCCCCAAATCTCCCAAGTACATAGTTGCATATTTTAGTTGTGGGTCCTTCTAGTTGTGGCATGTGGGACGCTGCATCAACATGGCCTGATGAGCGGTGCCATGTCTGTGCCCAGGATCCGAACCGGCAAAACCCTGAGCTGGTGAAGTGGAGTGCGCAAACGTAACCACTCAGCCACGGGACCGACCCCAACACTAGATTTTTTTTTAATCAGTGGCTTGGCTGGAGGGAGAAAATAAGTTTATTTTATTTGCAGGTGACACAGAGCTAGAGTGGAATGCTGACACATTCAAGGACAAAATCAGAATCGCAAAAGTTCTCTCCAAGTTGGAGCCAACCAGCCCATATTACAAGACCAAGTCTATCAGTAGTAAATGTTAGGCTCTCCTTTGGGGTTTGAAAATCCCAACTACTCAAATATGTAGCTGCTACTAAGAAACAAACCATAGTTTAACGTGGTTGCCAAGAAAGCTAATTAAACCCTAGGCTGCGTAAATAGATGCATGGTATTTAGAACAAAGCTTGCCTCGCTCTGCACTAAATAAACCACAGCTGAGCACTGTGCCAAGCTATGAGCACCAGTTTGTGGGGGTGCAGACTGGAGGATGTTCAGAGGGGAACACCAGGGTTCCCACCCCTGGTAGAGGGAGAACGCTAACAGAAACTGAAGGAGGGCGGCCTGGGAAGAGAGGCCTTGAAGGGAGGGATAAGAAAGTGGTTACTAATTACCCAAAGAAGTTGCACATGAAAGAAGGTAAGACTTTCCCACAGCGTGTCAGGAGGTGAAACTAGTGCAAGTTATAGAGAGTCTTTCATAACAGGAAGACTTTCTATCTGAGAATCCAAAGCTAGAAGAGCCTATGCTAGGAGATGGTAAGTTACCTTTCACTGAAGATGTTCAGATAAGAGAGTAGTGACCAGCATTTAGAGGTGCTGTTAAGGGGCCTCAAGCTATGCTTAAATAAATTTTCAATTATTTTTAGTTTTAATATTTTTATTTAAAAACTTTTTACTGAGATATTGACATATAACATGTTAGTTTTAGGTGTACAACCTGATGATTCAATATTTGCATGTATTGTGAGATGATCATCACAATAAGTCTAGTTAACAGCCATCACCATACATAGTTACAAAATTTGTTTTCTTGTGATGAGGATTTTGAAGATCTACTCCCTTAGCAACTTTCTAATATATAATGCAGTATTATTAACTGTAGTCACCATGCTGTACATTACATCCCAGTACTTATTTACTTTATAACTGGAAGTTTGAACCTTTTGCCCCCCTTTGCCCATTTCACCCACCTCCCCATCCATGCCTCTGGCACCCACTAATCTGTTCTCTATACCTATGAGCTCAGGTTTATTGATTTATTTATTTTTAAAGATTTTGCATGTAAATGAGATTATCCATATGTATTTGTCTTTCTTTGTCTGGCTTATTTCACTTAGCATAATGCCCTCGAGGTCCATCCATGTTGTCACAAATGGCAGGATTTCCATCTTTTTTTATGGCTGAATAATATTCCATTGTGTATACACACCACAATTTCTTTATTCATTCACCTATTGATGGCCACCTAGGTTGTTTCCATGTCTTGGTTTTTGTAAATAACGCTGCAATAAGCATGGAAGTGCACAAATCTTTTTTCAGAAGTGAAATTGCTGGATCATATGGTAGTTCTATTTTTAAGTTTTTGAGGAACCTCCATACTGTTTCCCTTTATGGCTGCACAAATTTACATTCCCAGTAATAGTGCACAAGGGTTCCCTTTTTTCAACATCCTCACCAACATGTGTTATTTCCTGTCTTTTTGATAACAGCCATTCTGACAGGTGTGGGGTGATATCTCATTGTGGTTTTGGTTTGCATTTCCCTGATGATTAGTGATATTGAGTACCTTTTCATGTAACTGTTGATAATCTATAAATCTTCTTTGGAAAAATGTCTATTCAGATCCTCTGCCCATTTTTTAATTGGATTGTTTGGGGAATTTTTGCTATTGAATTGTATGAGTTCTTTATATATTTTGGCTATTAACCCCTTATCAGATACATGATTTGCAAATATTTTCTCCCATTCAGTAGGTTGTCTTTTCATTTTGTTGATGGTTTCCTTTGCTGTGCACAAGCTTTTTAGTTTGATGTAGTCCCACTTGTTTATTTTTGCTTAAAACTTTCAACTTTAAGCTTTTATTTTTTATGAAAATATAAGGCATTACAAAGGGAACGTAACTAGCTCTAATATACACGTAAGCATTTTTTAACATAAAAATGCATAAAGACGTTTCATGGATGACCTGAGGGTGACAAAGATTGCTGAGGAATGCACATAGGAAGCTCCAAAGTCAGAGGGTAGGGCTCATAAATGGTCAACAGCAAGAGTCTTCCTGGGCCTCTTCGGTTTGGGCTCTGTGAGTGTGGGCCACAATAAAAGAGAAATAAATTGCCAGGAATTCAGTTTCTCTCTTGAGGAAGGATTCAGGACAGAGCTGAGGCTGCAGTTCCAGGGAGCTCCATGACCTCTGGCCGCCCACACAAGCCAACAAGCTACTCCCCGAGGACAAGGAAAGCAGACAACCAGTAATCACTGACTTAGTCTCTGCTGAAGACTTGGGCTACACCCAATTTATAATGGAGCTTAAAGAATGTCCTCAATTTACCTACTGGGTTTGTAATGCTTTTATTCAGTTACTCATGAATCATTACAGTCACATAGGCCTGTGAGCCGCAGCTTCCTTATACAGAAGGGTGAGGGGAGTCGGTGAAATTACTCCAGAGAAAGCAAACAAGGATGTCTAGCTCCAGGCCACTTGGAGAACCACAGTCTAAGCCTCTCACCCACATACGAGGAGCGAAATAATTCAGAGGCCTAATAAAGGGAAGCAGTGGTCTTACTGGTTGAACAACTTGTAGGCTGCACCCAGTGAGACAGGGGTGTATCCATGAGGTATTCCTAATCATTGCGGATGCCGCTTAACAAGGACAGTTGTAGCAAGTGTTTACATTATAATTCTCTGCTTCCAAGATAGGAGTCAGGTTAAAGTGGGGAGAAATGAGGAAAGAAGTAGACACTGTACAACTTATCATATTGTCTTAGGTTAGGACATCATGATAGTAATTGTGACTATTAGGATGACATTGGGGTTATCAATGTTCATGTCTTTGTAACCTATATAAAAGACCAATTGTTTCTCTCTCCTGAATACTTCCCCAAAGTAAATTTCTGGAAGTTCAAAGTATTCCTGTATGTCTGGTCCAGGTCCTGCTCATTACACCCCGAAATGTAAGCAAATTCTTAGCGTGCAAGGCTGCCTTGGTGATTGGAACCCCTTGGGGGCATAGACGGGGGGAGGGCAGGGATTTCAAATGTGTATAGTGAGTTTCAAATTTATAGTGACATCTCAGACGTGCAGCAATGGAACTTTATTTCTCTATAACTGCACTCAATTTGCTTATGAGGTAGTGGAAAACGCAATCTTGGCACTTTAGGATAATTGTCCCCCTTCCTGCTTAAAAGCTGCTTTTGGGTAATTCCTCAGTCAATTCAGAATTTTAACTCCATCAGGGCTGTTTTCCCTCATCGTGTCCTCCTGGATGAGTCCTCGGTCTGAGTCCCATGCTTTCTATTCTCCGGCCTGAACTGGCCTCCTTGGAGACGTCTTGTCACCTAGGTCAAGTTATCGGCCTTGGTCCCTGTGGCCTTCACCACTGACCCACCTTGTCGTGTCTCTCAGGCAGCACGTGGTGGCTGCTCCCTGCTGACCAGGCCCCACCTCAACAGTAGCTGGGGCTGACTCTCACCAACTCCTCATTCTAGGCTGCCTTCCTCACCCCTCCCAAGGAGCTATGGGCTCTTTTCTTTCTTGATTTATCCACACAGAAAGGAAGGGAGGGAGATTCAGGTGGAGTGGTCCTTTGGGGCTCTCTAATCAGTCCGGGTCTGCCCTGCTGACCTTTTAAATCTGTCTCCCCTTCCCGAGTTTTTGTAAGATAGGTGGTAAGAGTTTTATAGGTAAACAAGGCGGAAGTCCCTTCTATCCTCACTCCCCTACCCTCCGCTCCCAGCCAGCAGAATTTCAGCTCAGGAGGCAGGGCACACTCACCCCCACCCCATATGCACTCCTATGTAACTCTTTCTCTCCTCTCTCTATCTGTCTAGGCTCTGCCTTCCGCAGCCCGCCCCCTGCCCCTCTGTCCTGAATCAGGAAATATTTTTATTGCTTTCTTTTGTGACGAAGAGATGACCTTGTACCATGACCTGTATCTGTTAGAGGTTAACACCTATAAACTCTGTGCTCTGGTCCTCCAAGCTTTTACTATCATCTTAAAGCTAAGCCTTTTGGAATTCAAAATAAAACCATCTCTCTCACATACACACGACTAGCTCTTTCAAGTCTCTTCAACTTCAGATGTTGTGAATTATAAATTCATTCAGCACCTTCACCCACTGCTTTGTTCTGGCTGTTTCCACTTTCTCCTGAAGTAATGAATGCCATTGAACCAATGGGTGGAGAGTCAAAAACTTTGGGAAGAAAAAGAACCTCAATTTAAAATTTTAAAATATTATTTTAATTTTTGATAACCCATATGCCTCCATTCCAAATAAATGAAGATCAAAATATGTGAATTAAAGTCAAGACGACATCAATCTAGTTTTTCCCAGTCCTGGTGCAGCATGCATAAGGAAAATCAGATCTCCCTAGTAAGAGCTCAAAGGAGGGGCCAGCCCATGGCTGAGTGATTGGGGTCAGACACTCTGCTTTGGCAGCCCAGGGTTTTGCCGGTTCGGATCCTGGGCATTGACCTGACACCACTCATTGGACCATGCGGAGGCAGTGACCTGCATAGCACAACCAAAAGGATCTACAATTAAAATATACAGCTACGTACTGGCGAGCTTTGGGGAGAAGAAAGAAAAAAAAAAAAAGAGCTCAAGGGAATTCACCAAGTTTGATATTTCTCTGTTTTCAAACCATCCCACAGAGAAAATCACATGTAGATCACATTGCCTTCACCAAAATCTAGTGGAGGCTTAAACCATCTGGATTCCTGTTTTCGTCTGTAAAGAACTGACTGATTTTTAAATGAACACAGTGGTTGTGATTTGTTTCATAACTTATTGTCATAAAGGCTTTATGTTTTAGAGGGAAACTAGGTTTTTCTTTTTCACGTCTGCCTTGGACCAGTTTTATGTTGTCTTTGATGTATTTTTTGCAAATTTCAATTGTGGACATGACGGTGCAGTGCCAGGTCAGCCCCAGTGATTACTGAGATAGCTGTTATGCCCTCGCTGGGCCTTCCACAGAGATGTTGCTGCTCATGCCGGCGTTACCAGTGGTCCCCGCATTTCGAGAGATCATCTTCTCCTCCTCCGCTAAGCGCCGTTCATCCCCAGTTTCCTGGATCATGTAAGTGTTGGTGGGCTCTCAGCAGAGTTGATGAGCTTTTGGTGGACGACCCTGATGGCAGGTGGAGAAAATGGTCTGGAGGAGGCAGCTCTACGGGACTCAGAGAGATGTGTGAGCTTGACGCAGCTGAGGCTGGGCTCTTCAGCAAAGCAAGAGAGAAAATAAGCAGAGGAGATGCTTTTCAATAAGGAAGAGGGAGAGCATTTAATTCGGCGAATATTGAGAGTGTCCTACTTCCAACATTTTCACCAGCACTTTTCTATACGCTGTGGGGCAGAGGCTCATCCTGGTTTTGTGGAGCCTGAAGTTTACACAATCTGGGGGACCCTCTTTAAGAAAAAGAATACAAAATTATGTATACAAAATGAGTTATGAAACAATGAGTAAAGAAGTCACAACAAATCACATATTTTAAAAAGCTAACAAATAATATAAAATCACAAAATCCAGAAAAATAATACGATATTTTTATTAATTAACTGACTGCTATCCTTTTGTAGTACTTTTCCTCCCTATATTCTTTGGCTGTATATTCTTTGATCCCCTTTTTAAAGAAAACCATTTTATAATTTTTTTCTCTAGAGAGAATAGAATCACTCAATCTTTCCTTTGGGATGGGGGGTTGAAATTTGTTTATTGGTAGTTTGAAAGAATTGTTATTGGTTATGTCATTTAAAATTCTAAAGTTGTTGTTAAATTTGGGGTAACTTCTATCAAGTTCCCTTTATATCTAAGCTGTAAAATCTGGAAGAATTTTCCCCCATACTGGCGTCTGGTTCCACATGTTTCAGACTATGTTTTAGGTTCCTGATCCACACGCTTGTGGTGCCAGAAGCCACAGTACACATCTACCCTGTGATGCAGATTCTGGCCCCGTAATTCTTCTCATGACGCCGGGTGAGTTGGCACAATGGGTGGTAGTTTTCCTGGAAGCCATTCCTACACAAGGAGGACTAGCAGTGACTTTAACTATGCACAGACATGTCTGTGAACCAGATGAACATATCCCACTAAATCTGACTAAACGTGTCCCCAACTCAGCTTCACCTTAGCCGGTCCCCAAAATGCTCATGGCCACTTCTATGCCATCTACATAAGGGGGCATTGAAGTGGGATATGAATGGTTTTAACCATCTGAAGTTAAAATACCTTACGTTTGTCTATTTTATTAAAAAATGGGCAAACACATGGCAAGGGGCCTTCCTAGGACCTTGGAAGGAGCTCGCACAGATGAGGGAGTCTGAAGCTTCAATTTCATTCACTTCACAGTGTAGCCATATCTGATGGGGTGATGCTGAGTAAGGACTGAAATCAGATTCTTGCCAAGAAGACCAGCATGAAAGACCACACCACCACAATATCTAGTTCAGTGACTTGCTGACTGAGGCATTTTGAAGGAGAGGTGAGGGGTGGGGATAAATAAGCACTAAGTAACGACTCAGAGAGAGACAGGGAGGGTCCCCTGTAGGCTCTTAGCATTTGCTTGCCCCAGCACCCATGAGCATAGGCAGCCCACCCCCTGACCTGGCACAGCCCCATCCTGATGAGTTTCAGGAGAAATTTCAGCAATATCTCTGTTATCTTAACTTTTTGGACATTCAGGTGATGTGACTTTTGTTATCACCCTGTTTTTCTCCTGTGCTGTGTTACTGCCATGAATGGCTGGTCAAACTGGGCGTCCAGTGACGCATCTGCCAACAAAGGGCACGCTTTGACACATCTGAAACGCAATGACTGCCATCCTTGCGTGCTGGAGTTCGGTGGGGGAGCACATTGACTTAGAGACCACAAAGGCAGCATTTAGCTGAGGAATTACAGTTGTTATCCATTAGGGTGTATTTTAGTCTGCCTCGAAAAGTTAATGTGTTTCACGGTTGCTACCAGGGAAAGACACAGGCCCTGGGAGATCTTGGTTCAACAATGACTGTCTTATGTAACAGAGTCGTTCACTTTACGGCCGCCTTAGGAACCACTAAGGAACATAATAAGAAATACACAGAACTGGTTGTGGAGCTGCCCTTTCTCCCTTCGATTCAGACAGGAAAAGATGAAGCCACAGGGCCCTGGGGACCTATTGCTTAAGAAATACCTTTGTTTAATCATCAAGGCCAGAAGGATGACAAAAATGTCAGTATGGAACAGTGAATATGAGTGGTTGTTAAACGATGCTTGTCCCGTCACTGCTGTGTCAATGTGGTGTAATTAGGATGATTTTCTGAACAGCCTTCCTATTCGATGCCATCAGAATTTTGGAGGTGATGCTTAAGTAATTATCTGTGTTCCTCCTCGCTCCCTGTTTTCTCTTCCCTCTGAATGGCTGCCAAAACAGCCAGAGTCATATAATTTTAGAGCTGGGAGCTCAGGGAGAGAGGTTTGGATCCTGATGAGCCAAGCACGAGAGAGACTTGAAAGAATCTGAACAACCCTCAGTTGTTGATCCTACACGTTTACTTAATATTAGCTGGTGTTGGCAGAGGTTTATATTGGAATGGCTGCAACTTTCTGTGCCCCACATAAGCAAGATAAAACTCGGGAAAGGAGTGTTGGTTTAATTTAGAAAGGTTCTGGTTTTTATTTGATACGAAACAAATCATGCAGTTTACAAGTCCTGTGACATTCAAAGATTTAACTAGCATTTTTTAATATGCTGTATAGGGTCTATGAAAGACAGATGCCAAGATGGGGCCTTTGAAAACATGAAACATCTATAAATAATAACTTTGGGTATTTCACCTGTGGAGGCTTTTTTTCTTTATATTATTTTGTTCTAAAATTAATTTGGATCTAGCATCCTCTTTTTGTCCCTCAAATGCTATTTACCAAAACATATATTATGGGGACAAGAGGCGAATTGGATGATCGAGCTGAATTATGTCATTCCCCAATCTGTCACCTTTCGTTTTAACTCTGGCATTTGTAGGTATGGCATTATAAACCTCATCTGGCATAAAGAATGCATATACATGATCGGATTAAGTATTTTTCAACCTGAAATCCCCAAATTTCAAATGCTTTGGTTTAGCCCATGGAACACTTCTCTCGAATTTTCTCTGTGCTCGGCAAGTTGGGTGCGCAGGAGGTACACTGAGTCTTCCTTTACCCAGGAAGGCTGTTTGGGGATTCTCAGAAGGGGCTCATTTCCTCTTCTGCTAAATGTATACCCAGGCCTGACTTGGGCTCTGTTCTTGTACCCTGCCCCTCAAAATAAGAGGCAACAGCACCGCTGAGAAGATTATTTCTGTTATCTTGACAATCAATATAGATGTATAGAATTGATTTTATGTTCCAACAGGCTCCAATCATGACAATGATGAGATGCCAGGCCATTTTCCCTGCTATACTGGACAAAAATTTGGCCACAGGGAAGAAGAGAACTCATGTATTCTTACAAGTCATCCATGAAGAAAACTACAGGGAAAGAGTGGTAAATGTGAGCCACTAGAAGAATGGAGATGTGTTGGTGATTTTCCATGTTTCCTCCACTGGAAAGAGAAATCAGTGGACTTGACCTGCAAAACCCCAGACTAGAGGAGGAATTGCGACTCCAGTGGTCCCAAGAGGCTAAAAAGGAGGGATACAGTCACCATGACTTTTAAAATCTCTGATTACTCATCTCTCAGAGTAAAATTTGGGACTCAAATGCTTTCATGAAAATGAAACAGACTTTAGGAGGTCTGCTTTCGGGGGTGCTCCAAGAGCTGAATATTACATTTTATTTGTTCCAGAAAGTTCTGGCAACTTGGTACAGCAAATTCGATTGGCACCATACGCCCGACCTGTCTCAGTAATGGTGTCGTGTGTGTGATGAGGACTGCAAAGCAGCATGTGTTCGTGGAGGAAATGACAGGCACAGGAAGGAAAAGCTGAGAACACAGAGACTGTTCCTAATTGTGCAGTGAGAAAAAGGAGGCTACTGCCTGGCAGGGTGGCATGTTGGCTGAAAGAGGGGGGTGATCAGCAGGGCTGGCAGGAAGAGAGTAGACTTGTGTGAGCTGACAGAAGAGGCAGCAATCTGGAGGAGTCTCAGCTTGCAAAGCCCTGAGAGAAAGGGATTTCATTTCTGCCCATGTGGGAGCTGGTGGGAGGCCCAAAGGAAGCTTTCGTGGGAACTATAGAAAGAGCTGTGGGCTCCAGAGGGGATGAGCTGTGAACTAGATGCTGTTTTCAAAGGCTTGAAAGTCAGAGGCAAGTTTGCTTCAGTTTGTTGAAAGATACTTTATTGGGAGGATTTCCACTTAGGTTCTGGCCTGAAAGAAATATCTACTCTTCTTCCTCTATCAAGATTCCTTCTCCTTGCAGAAGTCTAAAGCTCACAGGTGGTCCTCAGGGACACATTTCTTTCAAGTGGGATTACTGGTGTATTTGGTCTGAAAAGCTGATTTACTGCAACATTGCTGTCACCACATTGGGCCTACCATGTGGTTGGTGTGGCTGATGTTTATCAGACGGTGGTGTTTCCAACGTAGGCCTGAATGAAAGATGAAGCTGAGGTCAGAGATGTTTGTCAGCTTTGAGAAATGCTGAATTTTCCAAAGCATAAGCCTTAGACAGACTATTGTGAGCCTGCATAAAGGGGCTTTCGTTGACTTGTCCAAAGGAAGGGAACACAAAGTTGGAAACCTGTGGAGGGCTTGGAGGAGTTGTCACTGGGGAGCTCTTTTCCCACCTTCCCCAGGTGATGCAGGCCGACACATAGCCCTGGGAGGAGAATAGTGGTCCCTAAGACTCACAGCATGGTTTGATGTGTTTTCTCAGAAAGGCACCATGGCAGTTAAGTGACATGGTGACCCTCTCCCTGGAACCAAGCCTGAGCTTAGGGGCACAATGTGGGGGTGGATGTAAAGGAAGTTCCTCTGTTACTGTGCTTGGATTATAAGTAATTGTCAACATGGGAGCATGCTGATTTCTAACCATCAGTGGTGGATCTGTGACTTCCCAAGCTGGCGGCTGACCTCAAGAGGACTGTTATAGACATTGTGGGACCCACAGCATGAGAAAAGAATTACTACCTCCCTTTCTATCCCATGACCTCTAACAGTCTGGTCACCACCATGGCCTTTTGTTCTTGGAGGGGACAGGAACTTTGGAGAGTGGGGTCACTCCATTGCTTCTGTGGGTCATCTTCCCAGACTAGCCTAAGCCTCAGAATCTCAGTCTTCAGCTCTGTTTTGCAGATCTGTTTTTAGAAGTTTTTTTTAAAAAATTATGAACTACTGTGTTTCAAGCATATAGAAAAGTGCAGAAAATAATATAATAGATAACCAAGTATCTACCATCCAGATTTAACAAATACAAACATTTTGCCTCATCTGTATCAGATATTTTTAAAAATTGGAGATGGATTTCAAACCTCTGCATATCTATTTTTAGTAGATGGAAAAGCATAAACAAGTTTAATTCTACTAAGCTGCTGGCTATACATAGCAGCTTCCTCTTCAAATAATGGAAACTTTGTGGATTCACGCACAGCACTGAAGTCCTAGCAATCTGCTTCAACCAGAAAGATCGTCAATAAAGCGTTTGTCTCAAGACTTAAACAAATTTTCTGAGACTTACAATGTGTGTCTTTCTTTATCAGTTTTCCAAATGTCCACAGGGTTAATACCCATCCCAGCCAAATGCCAAGAACCCTCTGGCTCCAAAGGGTATAGGTGGGAAAAAGTGCACCCTAACCTACTCAGAGGTTTGCCCCATTTAATGAGAAAAAACTCAGTATTTTCAGAAAATTAAACAACCCTTCGAACAATGCTGCAAACTTTTCAGTTGTCCACAACAGCCAAACTGCTAGAAAGCTAAGCATTAACTAACCTACTGTTAGAGAAGCTAGAGTACTTAAGGCTCTGTAGAGACACATCTCTCCTGAATTCTAGTCCTGAATTTCCAATTCAATTCATTTCTACCAGAATGGCCTGAGAATGTTTCAAATTTAAAATGCTCGAAGCCAACCTCATTCTCTTTCCACTGGATTATGTCCTCTTTGCAATTTCTCCATTTTTCCGTAAAAGGCACCGCTATTCTTCTAGCCACGTTCATTCAAAGTGTTGGAGCCAGCTTCAATTCCCGGTCTGCTTTGTTTTTAACATCCGGTATCTCTCCTCAAAATGCTTCTCACATCTGTTTACTCCATTCCAATCCCACTGCCGCCATTCAAATTGGGATATTTTTCACCATTATGGTTTGGCTGTTGCAGCAGATTCTGCTTTTCCTCTTTCTCTTTTCAATCTCCTATCAGTATCAGATTAATCTTCTGAAAGAAGCATTTTGTGCCTTTCTATTCAAAATAATTCAGTGAGCCCCATAGCTTACCAAAGACCAATTTTTAATCCAGAACATTCTGTGTTTTTCATAATCTCTTCTAGTGCCAGCTTTCTATGTGTATCCCACATTATACCTCAATGAAGCCTCTGCCCCAGGCACACAGTACTACTTGCCCTCTCTAATTTTCTGAGTCTTGTTCAGTTATTTGCTCTGCCTGAATCTTCCTTTCCCTCCTTCATTAAACTAACTGATCTTCACTGGGCACCTGATGTGAACCAGATCATGTGATAGGCCTGAAGAACACCAGTGAACAAGATAGAAACAACCCCTGCCTCTGCAGACCTTACAACCTAGGGTATGAAAAAAGGAATAAACAGGCAGTTGGCTTGCCAGGCTGTGGAGGAAGGAAATGACAAGGAAAGACAAGGATCCTAGACTCAGGCATGGCAATTCATATCAGGCTTTCCAGAGGAATGGACACACAAATTATGATTCATTCTTTATGGTGAAGGAGAGGGAAAGAATTCTGCAGCAGAGGGAATCAACCTGCTCAACTCCTACCCATCCTTTAATACCCAGCTCAAATGCCTTCTTGACCAGACAAGTAGCGCACTGTGAGAGCACAGGTTCAAAGTTGCACAGACCCAAATTCTAACTCTGACTCTGCTACACACTAGTTGTATAAATGACCATGCTTAATTTACTTAATCTTACTAACTGTCAATCTCCCAATCTGTAAAAATACAACTCTTACATCAAGAGTTCACTCATTCAATAAATATTTATTGAGCAAAGAGCCACATGCTCTTCTTGGTAATAAGGATACAACTGTAAACATGATAGAAATCCTGGCTTTTGTGACAGTTACATTCCAGTGAGGAAAAGTAGACAGTAAGTAAAATAAATATGTAAATTATATGGTATATTAGAGTATATTAGAATTTATATAGAGTATGTAGAATATATAGGGTATATTAGAATTTATATATTTCTATATATAGAAACTATATATATTTCTATATAGAAATTCTATAGAGAAAATAAGTCGTGGAGAGGAGATAGAAAGAGCAGGGGGATTGTAATTTTATTTATTCATTCATTTATTGAAACAAATAGTTTTGAAAGCTCACCACATACTATGCACTGTTCTAGGCCCTGGTGATACAGCAGCAAGCAACAGACAAAAATCTCTGCCTTTATGGAGCTTACTTTCTGGTGGGAGAGAGAGACAAGAAACAAGATAAAAATAGGAAAATACGGAGATTTTAGTGTAAAACAGGAAGGATGTATGGGTAAAATGAGTAGAAGTATTCACATTTTAGACAGAAGGGCCAGCTAAGCCTAGTGAAGAAGCAATAGTTGATTTAAGACGTGGAGGAAAGGAGAGGGTAAGCCATGTGAACAAATGGTAGAAGAGAATCCCAATAATAGCAAGTACAAAGGTGCCAAAGTAGGACCGTCCTGGTGTGGGTAGGGGGAGTGAGTGAGGGGGAGAGCAGAAAGAGAGGTGGATAGATGAGGGTGGTGAGGCAGGTCAGGGCCCTGTGGGTTATTGTGAGGACTTTGGCTTTCATTTGGAGTGACGTGGAAAGTCTGTTTGGAGCAGAGAAGTGACCTGATCAAACTTACATTTTAACAGGATCACTCTGGCTACTGTGTCAAGAACAGTCTGAAGGGGGACCAGGGCAGAAGCTGAGAGAACAGGTGGGAGGCCACTGCAAGAATTCCAGCAAGGGGTAATGGTGGCTTGGACCAGACTAGTAGCATGGAGGTGGGGAGAAGTAGGGGGTTCTGGATATATTCTACAGGCATAACCAACAGGACTTACGATGGATCAGATGTAAGGTGCAGTAGAAGTAATTTGACTCCATTTTTGGCTTGAACAACTGGAAGAATGGAATTGCTCTTTACTGAGATGGGGAAGACTTCGGGAGGAGCAAGTTGGAAATATTAGGAGTTCAGCTTTTGACATGTTGAGTTTGATTTAGAATGATCTAACAAGGTTTCACTGAAAAGGAGACAGTTCAGAAAGACTTGAAGGAGATGAGGAAAGAAAACCTGGAAAGACTTAGTAAGAGGGTGTTTGAAAGAACTCCTAGCACAGTGCAGTGTCAGGCAAACTCAGGCCTGGTTCACTCCATTCTATCATCCTTAAAGATCTTATGCTCCAGGGGCAGCAGCTAATACTTATTCATCATTACATCCTCCCTCTAGTGGGTAGACTGTACCTTGTCCATAGTAGTTGCTAAACAATCTTTGCTGGATGCATGAGAGAAGGGAATGAGCCGTAATCAGTAATGGTGACTGTTCCAACTGCCTTCCCTTTCTCTTTTCCTCCCAAGGAAGAGATCCTGGCCAAGATGCTTTACATTTAGGCAGGGGAATTGGAGGTCTGTGTCGTCTACCTTATGGTTAACACAGTGTGGTGATTCTCCGAGTATGGTGCCACCTGCAGCAGAATCAGCAGGGGTAGTGGGTAAAATACAAATTCCTGGACACTTTCCCAGACCTTCTCAATCTGAATTTCTAGGGGAAAAGCTGGGATCTCTCTCCTTTACAGACTCATCGAGTGATTCTTCAGAAACTAAAATTTAAGAACTACTGACACTAAAGATGACTGCTTATTGACATTTTTCCTTGGAGGCAGATAATTTCTAGCCGTGATGTGGTGAATTACAGCCGCTCTGCAATTTTATGATAATGTGTGCTCATCACCTAATCAAACTGCTCCAGTTGAGTTAGAACCTGGCTGGCTCGGATCCCCACTCACATTGTCAGGTGATTGCTTCAGCCAAAGACGCCTTTTGCCAAATACCTCTCAGTTGAACTTTGCAGCTTAAGGAGAGAAGTATGAGGGAACACATAAATGCCAAATCTCTTATTATTCTAGGAGTTTTCAAACAATGAATACGATTCCATCCCACATTCTCAAGAAATAGGGTAGCACATGTATTTCACTCTTAATTATAATGAAGCAAGAAACTCAATTTCGTCACATTTCTCGGTGAGTCTATGCCACAAACAGGACTAAAAGTCACTTGTTGACTTATGGCACCATATTTAGTGGGCCCTTTATGGCTCACCTTCCAATGCCACTAAAATGTCAGCTCCGTGAGGGCAATGTTAGTATTGTGCATTGCTCCCTCCCCAGTGCCTAGAAGAATGGCCGGCATACAATAGTTACTCAATAAGTGTCTATGGATGGATGAATAAATGCATTCCACTTCCTGAAGTGAACAGCCAAGTTCATAGACATTCCCATCTGTGGAGTATCATTGTTTCCTGTAGTTTACTTCCATGCACCTCTTCTCATCAGTTAACTACCCATATATAAATCTGTGCAGTTTTCACTTAAGATATAACTTTCTGGTGACCCCATAAAAAATTGGCAGCAATTCTCAGAAAGGATGATATTGTAATTGGTCTTGAGGGGGATCCATGGAGGGATAAATTTCACATTATTCATGTTTCCAGATGGGCTTTAGTCCCCAGGGCAGTCATTCCAGAACCTTTTCTCAGCCTTAAGTTTACTCCAAGAAATATGAATAGTGATTTACAGCTTGACTGCTCCCACAAAAGGCTCCCCTGTTTTTGGCACAGAGTGGGAAATAGGGCAGAAGAGAGGGCAGCTGGGAAGCAGAATAAGGGGCTGGCACCCACAGAGAGGGCACTGTGTGTGAGCGAGATGCTGGTCTACAGTGTCTCCCTGGAGGGTGATGTCTTGGGGGCGGGAAGACAGGCTAGAGAAGGAGTTTTCCACATGGTTCAGGAAGCTTTGAGCAGCAATGAGCCCTGGATGCTGGCATGCTAAGATTGGAGTAGATGTGGGTTCATCCTACCCTTCCATAAAAATAGTCCAAATACCAAGGCTACTGTCCAAGGCTGCATAGTTCAGCTGGTTGGGGTGCTGTACTACTAAGCTTTCACAGTAGTACTTCTTGAGCTTTTATTAAGCTAACATATTAACTCCTTCAACAAATATTTATGTGTCAGCTTCTGTGCTGGGTGCTAGGGAGACAGCCATGAACAAGGATGGGAACGAAGGACCATTTTTATCAGTGAATTCTTCTCTGTTTCGTGGCCTCAGATTCAAGTCCTAGTCAGATATTTCTCAAATGCCTGTTGTTGTTTTCAAAGGGGTATATTCAGAGTAGATAGATCAGAGTAAATTCTTCAGGGGTTCTCAACTATGGGTCAGGGGAACCCAATATTCTAAGGCTATAATGATATAATATATGATTGAATATCGGCCAGTCACACACTAGGCATTTGATTCATGTAAGGCCCAATTAAAATTTCAGCATGAGCCTGTTAGGGCAGACTCTTCATTTGTGAAGAATGACGCCATAGCTTCCCTTGACCGCTGCAAGGCCGCCCACCTGGCATCCCTGCTTCCACTCTTGCTCTGCAGAGTCTATTTTCCACACAGTGGCCAAAGTATTGTATCATGACCTGGCTGAAAACCCTCCAATGGCTTCCTGTTACAATTAAAATAAAATCCAATCTCCTTACCAGGATCTCCTACCTAGGATCTGGGTCCTGCTTGAAGTCCTGCTGACTTCTCTGGAAGCTCATTCTGGCCTCAGCATTGACCTGAAACTCTTTTCCACCTTATCTTTTCTTGCCTAGTTCCTCATTATTCAAGGCTAAATTCAAATATCTACTAAGAGAGGTCCTTTCTGACTGTCCTTTCTTATGTTTTTCCCTACCTCTTCCCCCACCCCACAGCATCTCTTTATCCCATTATCATATTTCATATTCCTCATAGCAGGAACTTCAAGTGGTTCATCTTATTTATTTGTATGATTACATATTATTACCCATCTACCCCCACCAGAATGTAAGTTCCTTGAGAGTAGGTGGCACTCAATAAATATCTGTTGAGTGGATGTATAAGGTAGTCCCCCTTATCCGCAGTTTCGCTTTCCGTGGTTTTAATTACTCATGGTCAACTGTAGTCTGAAAATAATAAATAGAAAATTCCAGAAATAAACAATTCATAAGTTTTAAATTGCAGACTGTTTTGAGTAGTGTGATGAAATCTCATGCAGCCCCGCTCTGTCCCACCTGGGATGTGAATCATCCCTTTCTTTAGCATATCCACACTGTGTACATTACCCATCTCCCCCCGTTAGTCACTTAGTAGCCATCTTAGTTACCAGATTGACTGTCAAGGTATCACAGTGCTTGTGTTCAAGTAACCCTTATTCTAATTAATAATGACCCCACAGTGCAAGAGTACTGATACTGGCAATATGGATATGCCAAAGAGAAGTTATTGTTGTTAATCTCTTACTGTGCCTAGTTTAAAAATTAAACTTTATCATAAGTATGTATAGGAAAAATCTAGTATATATAGGGTTCAGTACTATGTGTGGTTTCAGGCATCCTCTGGGGGTCTTGGAATAGATCCTCCACAGATAAGGGGGGGACTACTGTAGGTGTCACATTTCCTAAACACCCAAAGCTTTTCTGGGGGTGTCTATGACTGTGACCAGATTGCCAATGGTTTGACAGCACTTTTGAAATCATATTTGAAAACAAGGCACATGACACAGAGCTCCAGCACCTAGTATTAACCTAACACTTAATATGTTTTGTTAAATTGACTTGAACTAAATTAGCACCACACCAGTGATTGCACATGACCAAAGAATCCCATTGATGGTGCCAGACAGTGGCCCTGGAAGATAAGCTCACAATGCTTGTTAAAAGAGCAGACGTCATTCCACATTTCCTTGACTGGAAATGGAGGGCTATGGCAGAGCCCAGGGAGCAGGGTGCTACCCAGAAAAGAAATAGCCCATAACAGGGGCAGGACTGGTTGAAATGTGATGGAAGGGTGATGGCACAGCGGTCTTGAGCTTGATGTCATATTGTGACTGGTAGGATGGTGCCCTTCTGTGATATGTTTAGTAGCTGCACTTGCTGAATTGACAGCCTCTGTGTTTAAAACTGACAAGGAGAAAATTAAAGTTTCCCTTGTTTTTTGTGTCACGCATGACTACCCAATTGCTTGGCAGCTAGTTAAAATTCATATTTCCCTTGTCGGGTTTTTAGCGACTGGGGAGATTGGGTTAATGTAAGTCTGCCCTACCTCTGCCCCCTTGGCTAACCAGCTAGCTATATTTGCATTTCTTTTTATATAAATCCTTTTTTTTTCCTCTGTCACTTTGACAGCACAGTATCAGAAATGGCATATTATCTTCACAGATGTTCCATGTTGGAAAGCATTTGCTCTTATATAAATATGGAGACATAAAGAGACATGTTGCATGTATCCAATCCTTTTAATGACTGAAAGTCAAAGACTGTTTTTCTCAGGGGAATGACCATCACCAAAAAAGATTTGTCAACTACTAGGAATTTGAGAGTTTTCTAATCCTGCTGGAATGGGAAGTTCTAAACATTGCGAAATAGACTTTTCCATCCGTATAGATCCACTTACAGATCCTAAACGATACAATCCTGTCACTGACTTGTGAAAAAGAAGATACTTCACCTTTGGCATGTTTTTCACACCTGTGAAACACCTGGCAATGGTATCCTTCTAGTCCTTTCTCCTCTCAGCTCAGTAGAATGATCAAATCTCAGAACTGTGGAAAACAGACATTTGCCCTAACCCTCTCCTTGTGTCTCTTCTTGAACCACCACTTACATAGAATTGCTGCTGAGAATCACTCACTGGCAGCTGTAGCCACAGATCTTTTCTCCACATCTCAGAAAAATAACTGAGTAGGGAATCAAGACTTGTCTCTCAGTTTCACAAACAATGCCTCAGGAACACGGCTGGTCATCATCCTGCACAAGGGATGAGAACCCGAGAGCAGGATAGGAATTTTTCTCACCCCAAAGAAACCCAGGAGAGATACTCTCTAAGGTTTATGGGAAATTTGTTTCTGACCCAAGGGTCACAAAATAGCTTACTATGAATTTTAATTGGCTGCCAAGTCATTGTTAATTCATCTCTTATTTTGGCAGGAAAAAATTAAGCATTAAAGAAATGAATTTAACAGGAAGTTTTTTTTTTTTTACATGAGCATGATCTTGCAGCTGCTGAAAGTTTAACAGAGGGGATGGTAAATAAACATATGGAGCTGGGGTGTGTTCATTTTCAGAACTTTCTGCTTGAAGAAGAGTCTGGAAAAGTGCAGGCTTCATTTGGGATTATAAATCTTTTATGCTGACAAGGGAGTTATCCTGCTACTGCCCCAAACAGGCCAAACCAACTTTGATGCTGAGATGCAGCTGACGGGACAGGGCATAAGAGGGCCTGTCACATGGTAAACGTCAAATGAAACCAACACCAACTGAGCTTTGGTTGAGAAACCGAGCTCCCAGCTCTCTGATCTCCCTTCCTGTCCCTGTGGCCTCAGAGGCTCCATCTTTGTCCCTACCAACTCTTCTCATTTTTTCCTTCCCTAATTTTTTTCCTGACTTTTCTCTCCTCAAACTCACATTTTCTCCCTTTCTCCTACTTGATATCTGTTACATGTGTATATTAAAATATGTTTAAAAAATTCACAGTTGAACATCAAACATCCAAATATCTGTCATGAAATGCAGCATCCTTTCTGGGAATTTATGCTGCTTGAGAGAGAACGTTGATCTGTTCATTCGACATGCATTCCCGGCCGCCTTGGTCCTTTGTCTTCCTTTATTGTCGAGGCTAGAAAGAAAAAAAAAAAAAATCTCAACTTCCCAGCTTCTCTTGCAGCTAGGTGAAATCTGAGGAGTCCAGCTCCTGGTTGAAAACCTGTGTGTAATTGTTGAAGCCTGACATAGGCAATTACAAAAGCTTTACCTGGAAGACCCCCCTGGGAAAGCTGCCCTCCCCATCAGACTTCTGCGCACAGCCAACACATTGCCATCTCTAAGGGGAGTTGCAGTCAAGGGCTCAGGGACCCCTGGCCGGCCATGCTCTCATGCGTATTTGCATTACTCGCTCCATTTGGAGGTCTCTTTATCAGGGAAACTTGAAGACACTTTTCTCCACTCCAACTCAGTACTTTTTCACTCTTAGCTCTTCCCCTTCACACTCCATGTTCCCCTGACCTCACCCCAGGTCCATAAAACTTCAGGAGCCTTTTGTTTGAGGTTCCCTCAAGAGTAAGACAACCCCCAGCTATGTGCTGATCCAGCCTACCCTGCAGTGGTGTGGGCGCACCATGCCATGGAGGAAAATGAAGCTGAGGGGGCAGACACCTTCTCATTTTAGCCTCTTGCTTATACTCCTGCAGTAAGTGATGAAAGCTTTCACTGTGACTTTCACTTTGGCTCCTTGTTGCTTTAATTGGCTACTCCAACGCCTGACAGCTCAGCTCTCTCACCCAGCCCAACTGAGCTCCTGACAGAGCCACGGGATACAATTTGGGGCAATTAAATCTAAGAGGAAGTCAGCTGGATGGATTATAAGAAAGCTTTTACTTTCCTGTTCAGACAGGGAGGCATTAGGGGGTGGGGGACAAATGACGTTCTGCCCTTGTCCTGCCTAGAATACAGATGTGATGCCTGGAGATGCAGCAGCCATTATACGAACATAACTTGATAAGCCAAGTCCTTAAAGATGCTGATAAGAAAGGTCAAAAGAGCTTGGGTTCTTGATAACGCTGCTGAGCCACTGCAATAGGCATGGCATATCTATCTTTGTGCTTTTCCTTGTGCAAGGAAAAGAAACTTCATACAGTGATTTAAAAATATATCCACAAATTCTTCAACCCTCTTCCCATCAAAAGAAAAGTCTAATTTCCCTCCCCTTAATTGTGGGTCAGCTTTAGATTGTTGCTTGTAACAAGTAGAATACAGCAAACATGATGCTGAGGCTAGGTCATTAAAGGGGGTACAACTCCTACCTCCCTCTCTGCCTCTCTTTCTCTCTCAACACATCCTTTGAAAGCCCTTAGCTGACACATAAGTCCAGCTACACTGAAGCCGCCATCCATGCTAGAGAGATCACTTTTTTTTTTCCACATGAATATGATCCTACAGCTGCCAAAAGGCTAACAGAGGGCATGGTAAATAAACATACGAGCTAGGGGTAGTTAGCTGGAATGTTGAGCACTAGGATTTGGATTACTTAGGATTTAGATGAATCATTCTTGGGGAACTAGCAGGAGAGTAATGAATGCTCCTAATTAGCCTGCTAAATATTCTCTGTAACTAGAGGATATTTGGTTTCAACTATAAAGCTGAGATAATTATCTCTTTGTTATGTATGAATTTATTTACATGATCCACATGGGCATTTGTGACTGGTTAGTGCAGATATATGGACGTCCAGGCTAATGACAACATCATGGATTCGTGTCCTGTAAACATCATGGATTCATGCCCTGTAGCTTCCTCCTATTTCAGGGTTATAGACTCCATCTCTTGTGGTACAAGATAGCCGCCAATTCTGGAAACACTAATGATTTTATCGTGTGATATTAATAAGCCCTTTATTATGTATTGTGTACTGTGTTTCCAGAATTGGGTGGCTACCCTAGAGACACTTTTTGGGAGTATCTTTACCCAAACTCAAAATTCCAGCTCTCAACCCATTCCACCTTCTCTAAGAAGTGCCCCTGATCCACATAGGTGGGCTCCTAGAGACTCTGCCTGTGTTATGTGCTCATCTTGCAGGCCTCAGATGATTGAACAGGAGGTGAACACGTGATTCAGGCAAGGCCAATCAGATTTTCCATCCCAGGAGTAGAAATGAAGAGACAGCCATCAGTCTCTGCTCATGACTGGAACAGTTACAGATAGACTCATTAGCTGTGGTTCAGCCATATTCAGCCTTAGGGGAGGCTGAGAAAGCTGGACTCAGGGAATGAAGCAGATAGGCAAGAAAAAGCAGAGGAGAGATGATCTGAGAGCACATCTTGGGACTGTGAATGCTTTTCATTTCTCAGTTCCAGCCCTTCCTAAGGTCTGGCTGCCCTCCTGCCCTTAGTTCTTTGACACACTTCCCTATCCTTATACCACATACCCCCTTTGTGCTTAAGGCAAGTCGAGTTGGTGTCTGTTACTTGCCACCAAAAAGTCTGACTAACGTATCTTTAAACTGTAGGAGAGGAAAAATGATTTTCCCTCTACCCTTCCAAGTTTTTAGCTGAGACCCCTGTAATAAAAGACAGATTAACAAAAGAAAAACAAACAGAAGTTCATTAATATGTATAGCTCATGTGTATATAGGAGATGCCCAGGGAAAAAGGAGTGACTCTCTGAGGTGGCTTAGAACTCAGGATTAATGCCTTCTTAATAGGGAAAGGGAAGGGGGGGGGACGTAGGCCTCTTGAGCGGAGTAAATGATTTTTAGGAAAGATGAATGGGCCCTTAGAAGAATAGGTGGGAGGTATGATACCTTGTGGCAAAGTGCATCTGTGTGTGCTATCGACTTCTAGTCCCCTCTACTGTGACAAGTCAATCCTCCCTAGTTGATAAACTCCTGAGAAGGCATTTATGACAATTGAGATCCTTTAGAGGATCTGTTTTTGGGCAGATAACTGGAGTTCAGAGAAAGCCTCTCACTGCATTTGCTGTTTTTCAAGTGCCTGAAGATCAAAATAATCAATATACCAAAGTGGCATTTTTTGGGGCGGCATATTCTGCTACCCTTCGAAACCTTGTCCACCATCTCTCCAAGGAATGCCATTGTCACCACACAAAGGGCACAATCTGCTCACCGCAAGACAAAGCCAATCATCAAGAGGCAAGATGGTGGCAGGGAAAAGGCATTTTATTACAGCTTGCTAGCAAGAAGGAAGATGGTCGACTAATGTCCAAAAGAACTGTCTTAAGGGGGTACAGAATCTTGAAGCAGGTATATAGGCCAGTGGGTAAGAGGAGAGGGAGTTGGGAATGTTGACCCAAGAGTCGCCACACCAGATCTTTCAGCTGTCATTGGTGATGGCTATCAGCATAGACTGTTCGGGGGTCATCACATTCCTAAGGAACTCAAAAGAACGAAGTTATCGTCTGATCACAGCTGGGAGCTATGTGCACAAGCAGCAGTCATAAAATCTAGAGAGCAGGTGGATCTCCTGGAGGGTGCAAATCCAGCTGGGTTAGTTAGTCAGAGGTCATTCAAAGTTACCACATGGTCTCTTATCTACAATATGGCTTCTCTTATGTCAACCTTGTTTTGAGCCAGTATCACCATTGGTCATGAGGGTCAGGAAGGAAAGTACAGGTAAGTATGACTCCATTGTCACCGAAGTGTCACAGTTTAGGGGCCCCCTCTGCTAGAATGGCACCAACAGTGTCATCTTTAAACACGCAAGGCAGCTACATCAGTCCTGTGGAGCAAGGAAAGCTCTTCTTTCTCTTCCCAAACTGACGTTTTTCTAATAGAAGAAAGTTTCCCTGAGGTCCTGACAGAAGAATCTGCTCTTTGAAAAATGATTTCAAATCCTCACACTCCAGCAGATAGATCTGCACTAAAATGAGCAGTTGTCCTTAGGTATCCACGGCTGAAACATCCTCAGAAGTTCTTTGCACTGTCCTTCACTGAAACTCTCTCCACTGAGAACTGCTTTCCCAGGTTTAGTTCTGTGTACAATGCTCCCAGACTGCATTTTATTTGATGTCATTTCTGATGTTTTCAATGGTTCACAAAAGGCAGCAAAAGGAGGCTTATTTCAATGTAATGTCCCTTCTTGTTTACAGCTGGTGACTTTATAAGGCTGGGCAAAAGTAGGAAGAAAATGGCAAAAGACTTTAAAGCTGAATGTGAAAGGCAAGAATGAAGGAAAGGGAAAGGCTAACAACCAAAATAGAAGAACAAGAAGCAGGGACTGGGGAGAAGATCAGTAAGGGGTTTCCTTAAGGGCTGGAGACGCTTTGCCCCGGAGCCCAGCGCTTGGCCTGGGATAGAACAGGAAACGAATAAATGTGTGTGGGGTTAACTGAATGAATGAACAAATGATTGAACGGATTGGTATAATGAAGGCCAGAAAACCAGATTACCCATTGCTAATAGGACACAAATATGTTTCTGTTGAATTTCAAGTATTAAATCTTCCTGAGTTTATTCACTCTGGCTATAAAAAGTAAAATTCTAAAAGCTCGTCAGGCTCCCACAGTTAATGCTTTTATACTATTTTGAATGTAGATATAAGTCGCAACCCTGACATCCCACCATAATGTAATAGCAGGGGGGTTCACTCTTCAGGTACATCCTTTCCGTGTGATGACCTCAATATTCCAATGTCTACTCTATTTGGGCTGCCAACTCCACAAAGGACGAGAGTGAGAGGAAGGGCCTCTGACCTGGCGTCTCCAGTCTGGTGGCTGCCCTGTCACAGAGCACAGGAAACCACTGGCCCCTCTTTTAATTACAGTCTTTGCAAGAAGAGGCCAAACCCCCTCTGATTCGGAGCAAAGCTAGTTTCCTCTTCTTATTAACAATAACGTATCCCAATGCTCCAGTAATTACAGACCTATTCCTGAAGCAATCAAATTGCTTATTTGAAAGAAAGACTGTTTCCTTTCCCTAATGAATGTGAAGAGTTCCCCAGAGCCCGAAGGTGATGGGTATGAATGCCCCACTGTAACAATGAAAAGCGATTATAAATAAATGACACAGAGCCGCTCTGTTCTTAAAAATCACTGCGTGATCAATTTGAGAGACACACATAGAGATGGGACTCATGGGATTTTGTTTTAATTAGTCTGCCCGAAGGAAAACGATACTTTGTTCTTTGCTGGCACCGTTGTACGTTGAAGCTTAAAGAGACTTTGAAAACACGATCCTATTCATTGTTCTCAAACCACTGGCAGATACGGTGGCCCTCGTTTTTTAGGAGGGGAAACTGAGGCACAGACAGATGAGCATTTCTGTTCTTAGCAGGATCTTGAAAGGTTCATATATCACCATATCCAACAGATTTTTATGTCTCTCCCCTACTCGACTGCTCTGATAAATGCTTGTATTTGAAAATCCACAAAAGGGGAGAAATTAACAAGAGGCTATGGAGAAAATGGTGCCAGCTTCTTAAAATAATTTAAAATAAGGTGTGCGTGTGTGTGCTTATACACATGTTTGAGTAAGTCTTGGTTTTGGGGTCAGGAAACAGTAAGGATGAAAAGATGGGAGGAGGTGAGGGCCTTCCGTTTTAGCCGTCAACACTGGAACAACTGCCCTTTGCTGCAAGTTGTAGCATGTGAGCTGGAGGGCTGCGGACAGCCAGAGATCGGAGCTGGAGGAGGACTGATGAAAAATCATCTAAACTAGAGTTCTGTCAGAGTGGAGTAACCTTGGAATAAAATCTTTTAGAATTTAAAGAAAAAACCTGGTAGCTAGTTGTTGCAGGACCCCTATCTGAGTCCAGCTGCTGCCCAGAGTGGCATTTTACAATTGAGTTTTCATTCAGGGGGCGTGCTGCAGAACACCAAGAAGGCTTTCTTGTTACTGCACAAAATTGGGGTTCTCTTGCCCAATGCACATAAATGGTCAATTAACTACCATTGGGAGAAGAGATCAGCTTTATTCTGCAAGATCGACCTGCAGGGTGACAGGGAGTGTGTCCCCCAGATCTGTCTCCCCGATTCAGGATTTGGGGTGAAATTTAAGAAGTCAGGGAGAAGAGAATAGGCTGGCACCCAGAAATGCTGGTGGGACAGGTTTTGACTGGTGGGCTTCAATCATTTATGGTAAGATTTTAGACATTTATGATGAGGTTCTAAACATTTATGATGAGTGGGGAAGAAATCTTAACACCAGATCTTCCTGAATGAGAGATCCCTCACTTCTGATAAGAGTATGACTTTCAAGTTCCAGTCGGATCCCTGTCCTTTGGTTCTGGATCTTTGGTTCTGCGGTCATTTCAGGTCAAGTTTTCTTCTTCTGCACATGCTCTGGCTATGTGGCTTTGCATATTTTCTGAAAGACAATTCTTAATCACTCTGTTAATAAGAGATGGGGTCAGTTGAACTGGTCCTGAAGTGCCTGTGGTTACATTCCAAGACCATATTGAGAAATCAACTTGTTACCCTTTGCCATTTCTAAAAAGTAAAAATTGAATCCATTTGAAATTCATGGATATGAGTCTGCAGAATTCTCAAGAAGATGAACTAAAAATTCCTCAGGATCCTGGATATTTATATTTCCAGAGATTCCTTACTGCAGTATGAAGTTTTCAGTACTTTTTAGATGAGTTCCTTGATTCTAGAAGACATGTGCCATTACGTTGAATTTTTGCACAACTCTTAGCCTTATGACATTCATCAGGAGCTGGCAGAACTTCCCCCCTAAAATTGAGAATAGCTTTATTTCTGATTACTTTTAAAGGAAGAGAACACAGGAATTACTTAGAAGAGTTTCTGGAATTTGGTTATCTATATGGTTTGATAGTTTTAAGGGAATCAACTAATCACATTGACCAAATCACTGGCTAGTTCAGTAAAGCAATCAGCTTAACTAATTGTCCAGTTGACAATCAAATCAATGAACTGGTTTTGTTTAGGTTTTTCATTTTTGTCTTGTTTTTGTTTTTGACATGGTGTAGGCACAGCTCAAGTTAAGCAAACCAGATGATCTTGTCAATGCTTATGAAATAGAAGTGGACAACATATTTAAAAATGTGAGAGTCCTTGGGGCTGGCCCCATGGTGTAGTGGTTAAGTTCAGTGTGCTCCACTTTGGCGGCCCTGGTTCATGGGTTTGGATCTCAGGTGCGGACCTACACCACTAATCAGCCATGCTGTGGTGGTGACCCACATACATAATAGAGAAAGACTGGCACAGATGTTAGCTCAAGGCTAATCTTCCTTATGCAAAAAACCAGGAAGATTGGCAACAGATGTTAGCTCAGGGCAAACTTTCCTTAAGCAAAAAAAGAGGAAGATTGGTGACAGATGTTAGCTGAGGACAAATCTTCCTCAACAAAAAAAAAAGAAAAAATGTGAGAGTCCATATGGAAACAGAGCCTCATTAAAGAATCAGATGGAATTAAAGGGGTTAAGCTCACTGGAAAAAAAAAAGATTAAAATAAAAGGCTATTCTTGCCAGGGAATGAAGCCTCTGCAGAAATTGATTATGTGGAGGGTCCCTCTGGGCCTTGGAACAATTAGCTCTCAGAAAATTAGAGGACAGCCTTTGTGCTTCTGGGGATTCAAATGTAACAGGTGTCTCCTGTCCCTTAGGAAACCGTTTGCTCCTTCCAGCCTCTCATTTTTTGGACGCTTGCCCCTGCGGGGTAAACCCAAACCCCTGAGAGTTAAAGATTTTGAGTCAGAGAGAGTCTGAATAATTGGATTCTTGGAAGACATTACTTTTGCAAGATTCTGCCACAGATGTACTTCCTGGGGTGTTTTCTGTCAAAAAAAAAAGAAATTCCTTCTACTGAGAAAAAGCAAGAACTAAGATGCTGTCTTTCCTAAAGTGGGGGATGGAAAGGAAACTATTTTTCTTCTGTCCCTTTCCTAACTTCACTCTTAGGACAAAGTGAGCAGTGAGAGAAGGTGACTAGGCCTTAATCATCCAGATGCCCTGGAAGAATAAAATGTGATCTTTGTAGCCAGGGTGGGGGAATTGCCACAAAGAAAAGTGGCAAAGGAGAGCAAGTGTCTCATTTTACCTGCTGAGAACGATTAGATGTGCTTATGCCGAGGTGGGTGTTACTAACCTGATGAAGGACAATCTGACAGAGAGTTGATGAAGTGACTTGAGTGAAAGGAGCCAGAGAATTATTTGCTGTCTCCTCTCCTGTGTGGGAGGAGGCAAGTGGGGAAAGGCGGATCAGAGTGGGAGGGTGCATCATTTTCCCACAAGGAGGAGTCAGCACATTCTTTCTTCAGGGTAGAAGACTTGACACATTTTGGAAGGAGGTTCGGAATATTGTACATGTTTAGCAACTGATGTGGAAAGTCCTCCTAGGGAGAGACCCATCTTTGGGGAAATTGCCTCCACAAGTCCCCCTGGGAGGAGCTGAGTCTCCTGGGTTTGCCTAGGCTAAGGCCCAGCTCTCAGAGGCCAGAGTCAGGTGACTTTGTCTAACAGAGGATGAGGAAGAGGAAGAAAGAGAGAGAAGAAGGTCCCCAGAGGGGCCTCGGCATAGGCTAAAACTGACAAAATATTTGGCGGGAATGGATTTTTTCTTTTTTTGGAAAGCAGTGGAAGTGGTCCCCTAGAAGAGAACAGAGGGATTTAGGATCTGGAGGCAGAGGGGCCTCTAACACTGTAAGTCGTGGTAGGGGCACAGGAACCACAGTGCAGCTGACCTGCTGTCTGAGTTACAGAGTAAAGTAAAGCTGGGCTTTGAGAAGGGAGTGTTGTATTCTAATATGTGGCTGCAGAGATCAATGCACAGCACACCCAACTTCCACTGGAAGAAGAGAGATTCACTTTGCAATAATATAGAAATGTTTTCCCAGTGGTGATTCTTGTTTAAGAGCATACATTGACACATCTTTTTGGAGGGAAGTTTGGCAGTATTTATCAAAACTTAAAACCAGCACAACTTCCAACTCAATGATTATACTTCAAGGGATCTTCCACAGAGAAACACACGTACGTACAAATATGTAAGTTCAAGGAAGTTTTATTGCAGCATGATTTGTAATAGCAAAAACTTGGAAACAACCTGATTGTCCATAAATAGTGGAACGGTTACAGTGATTATTCATAGGATTGTACAGAAAGTTCTCCAAGATACTGAGAATTGATTTTTTTAATTGATGTAAAATTCACATAACATAAAATTAACCATTAATCATTTCAAAGTGCACAATTCAATGACTTTTATGATATTCACAATGTAGGCAGCCATCACCTCTGTCAAGTTCCAGGACATTTTCATCCTCCAAAAGGAAACTCCATATCCAGTAAGCAGCCACTCTCCATTACCCCAAGAAATGATTTTGAAATGTCAGAAGAGTATGTACACTATTGTCCCATTTATATTTTTAAAGACCCTCCAAACTATGTCCTATATACCCACACACCTACAGAGGCAGTGTAGAGTTGTGGTTTTGGGTGGGAGCTCTGGAGCCAGCCTATGTTTCAAATCCTGGCTCTAACTCAGATGAGCTGTGCATCTCTGGGCAAGTATTTAGCCTATCTGTGCCTCCATTTCCACAGGTGTAAACTGAGGCTAATAATAATACCTACAGTACAGTCGTGAAGAGTCAATCAGTGAGGTCAAGGCTGATACGGTCACTATTTAGTCTATCTACTTTTGTGTTTGAATTCTTTTTATTTTTTTAGTCCAAATCATGAGCAAATAAACCTATTTCCGGCTTAGGGAGCAGTTGTGCTGAGTACGCATTCCCAGAATAATCCCTTTCAGGACTCTGCGGATCTGCTGCTCCACCACAGTGGCTGCCTCTTCCTTAAGCAAAGGCTGCAGGGAGATGCGTGTATTAGTGTAAGTAACGGAGCAGTCAGCCCTTTGAATCTCCTCAACGGCACAGCAGAAATGCAGGCTTTAAGTATCAGCAAAATTCTAACTGAAAAGATCCGTGGGAAGTACCTATTTTTGAATTACGTCTAAACCAAGGGCCAGCAGCCAATTCAGAGAGCAAGGGGAAGGGTCTCTGTGGAGCTGAGATAACTAACAGGGAAGGAAGGAAGGCAGGAGGCAAGGAGGGATGGAAGGAAGGCGGGGACGAAGAAAGAGGGAAAGAGGGAGAAAGGGAGCAAGGGAGGAAATAACAAAAACGAAAAGTGGGACAAGAATAGGTCAGGATGAAGGAAAAGAAGAAAAGAGAACAGCAATGAAATGCACAAAAAACAGGCATGCAGGAGACAGACCTGGCTTGTAGAAGAGACACCTGGCCGGGCTGTGATTGCAGGCCTCACATGTAAGGCATTTCAACCAAAACTTAAAAAGAGAGAATTAAGAGACGCATTTGTGATTTCCATTTTTTATTTTCAGTTTAGTCCGAACCTACATTGCAGTCAGAAAGCTGCTATGCATGAAGAGACAAGCGTGACCACCGCCACACTTTCACAGGGCGTGGTTCTTTCTAGCTTCCCCTCTAGGGTGACTACGGTTGCCCCATCCCCCAGATGTGCCTGCACAAACCACTGCCCCGACCATCCCTTGAGAAGCCTTTAACTTTGTGTCTAAATCTGAACACAGCCTCAAGTAGACTCTGGGATGCTGGGCGCTCACAGGTTTGGGGATATTTGGTGAGGTTTGGATACGGTAAATGGAAAGCTCAGGTCTAGTCAATTTCCTTATCAGGACAAGGTGGAAATGCAAGTACGGAATTTGCAAAGTCTTGCAGAATGAAAAAAGAAGTATTGAACTACTGTCTTTTCAAAGGGAATATTTTAAATTGCAAATGCTCCAGAACCACCAGAAACGCAGTAGGTAGACAGCATTTCGCCAGCATCTATTTTCAAATATTTAAAAACTGTTTTGTTGGCTTCTGTTGATTTAATGAAGTGATTCAAAAGGGTTTAGCAGGGTTTGGCATCTTCAAAATGGCGATTTTGCTTCTGATAACTTTCCAGAAAAATTAAATGTGTTGTGAAGGATAAATTACAGTTTGATGCGAGTTGTCTTGTTAAAATGTCATTCCTCTTCCCCAGCAACCTACTTCCCGTCTCATTAAGCCAGTTGACTGGATATCTCTAGACAATTACGACTGTGATTTACTACCTTAATGCTCAATTGTTACTGGGAGCTGAAGGGTCGGGGGAGGGAGATATTCTCATCTTCCGTGTCTCCTGGAGGGACGATCAAGTCCTCAGCTGTAGCATTAAACACAGCAGTAGAAAGCAGAGACACAGTAAAGCATTTTCACTGCTGTTATGAGCTGAGATATAAAATGAGATTTATTTCCAACGATCTGATAGAGAAAATTGAGTCCTGGGAATTGATGTCTCAGAAAGCCTTTCAAGTCAGCCAGGAGTTACTACAGGACGTGAGTCACACAGCAAAATATAAGAGTCAGAGGAGAAAAAAGAATCGAGCTTTGACATTTTCTGCAGTCACTGTTAAAGATAAAGGAATTGACCAGTTTGTACAATATGAATTATGGTCACAATTACTGTCTTCCCCGATTCAGTCTCTCCTAACAGCTGGATACCTCGGGCCCTTAAATTGGCGCCATAATGCAGCTTTTTGCTTTTAAAAAACCCAGTTCTTCTGCAGATGGAATGCCATATAAACAAAACCCGCAAATAGCTCTTTCTTTTCTCCGAAAGTTTTAATCCTAATAAGTAATTTCAAATAATTGTTATGGTTCTTCTAGCATTTCGCATTTTGTTTCTTAAATGTTCTGAAAATTACCATTGAAATTTGAATTTGATGATATAGCAATCCCCAGTTGGTCTTTTAAAAGGAGAGTGGGAATTAGAAGTTTATGTTAAATTTCGTTTACCCAGGTATTCATTTAGTAGCCAATATTTGTCACGATTTTAACGTGTGTCTGACATTGCTAGGCTGTGTTCAGAGAGAAGCTATATGTGGTTTTTCAATTTGTGTAATTCGCTTCCAGAACATTTTCCAAGTCTACACGTTTGCAAACTACTAGAGGTCAAGGTAAAACTAAGAAAGCGTGAAGGTTCATGAATATATGAGGGCTTTGCCAAAATCAAGGATAGGCGCCTCCCCCTGTAGGGCTAACTTCAGGTCTTTTCAATAAACTTCAACACACCAGGTGACTGATGTCAGTTTGTCTACTGGATCCTCTGTGTTCTACCCAAGGACATGCTACACAGCATTCGTGTAACACCCACACCCACTTTAGGGCTTGGGAGAGTAAGTTTTTCAAAATTGTGGCAATCTGGACTCTCCTTTTACTTTTTGGGGTTTTGTCCCTGATCTACAGCTACCTCTGTGAATAACCTAATGACTACTTCAAAAATCAAAAACTTTCTGACGCCTTTATCACCCCTCTAGACAGAAATGAGGGAGGGGACAACGTTCAAGGGTAACTGGCACACTCAGTCACTACTCACTACTTCAGTTGAGGCCCAACGGACAGCTTCCCTTTTATTCTCCTCAAAGAGAGTTTGTGTAAGAACTTTGCCAGCGTTTCTTGTTCTACTTGTTGTGAATATGCACAATTTATCTTTCTGGGAAAAGCGCGGACAGCTTTTGTATAACTTGCTTAATAGTCGCAATTTGTTAATTTCATCTTTTTTTCCCAAAAGAGGTGGAAAAAAATGATTAATTGTGTGATGAGTGACAGAGAGTCTTTCTTTGGCCCATAAAGGGTAATTGGATCATGAGTTTCCTGAAACAATGTCACTGACTTAAAAATTCACATCTGCATTGTATTTATATTTACCTTACTTTTTTCCAACCATTGCTCAGGCTTGACTAAGACTGAAGTTCAATTCTCTCACTAAAGATTTGAAAAATATTGAAAATATTTCCATTGTTTCTTTACCGATAATCTCTAAGTCCAAAGGATGTGTATTGTTCCCAACTGTCTTCCCTATCCCAACCTTTTTCTCTCTCTGTAGTTATGTCACATTAACTTTGATAAAGCAAAATATCTATCAAGCTTAAAACTATATAAGAAATTTTAAGGAAAATGATTATAGATTCCATTCAGAAAAGATATGGTGGATAGTCAGTTATCTCTTTATTCTGATTATGAAGACTGACAAAAAAACAATCTTTGTTTTGAAATAATTATAGATTCTCAGAAAGTTGTGAAACTAATCCATACAGTTCCATGTGTTCTTCATCCAACTTCCCCCAATAGTAACATCTTATATAATTGTAGTACAATATCAAAACCAGCAAACTAACTGGACCTTATTCAGCTTTCACCAGTTTCTACATGCACTCGTGTGTGTGTGTGTGTGTGTGTGCGCATGTGTGTGTGTTTAAAGTTCTATGCAGGTTGATCCCAGAAATAGATCTGCGTACCCATTGACCACAACTAAGATATAGAACTCTTCCATCATTGCGGAGGACCTCTCTTGTTCCATCTCTTTATATCCACATCCTCCCTCCCTTCCTCCCTCTCCTGTCCCTAACCCCTGGCAACCACTAATCTATTCTCCATCTCTATACTTTTGTCACTTCTGGGACGTGATAGAACTGAAATCACGCAGTATGTAACCTTTTGAGATTGACTTTTTTTACTAAGCATAATGCCCCTGAGATCCATCTGGGTTATTGCGTGTATCAATAGTCCAGTCCTTTTCATTGCTGAGTAGTATTCCATTGCATGGATGTTCCAGTGTCTGTTTAACCATTCACTCTTTGAAAGACATTTGTGTTGTTCCCAGGTTTTTGTAATTACGTATAAAGCTGCTATGAACATTCGTGTACAGGTTTTTATGTAGGTATCTGTGAATGTAAGTTTTCACTTCTTTGTGATAAATGCCCAAGAGTATATGATTACTGCCCTGTATGAAGAGTGTGTGTTTAGTTTTACAAGAAACTGCTGAACACTTTTCCAGAGTGACTGTACCATTTTATATTTCCACCAGCAGTATGGGAGGGATTCATTTCTCTCTGCATCCTTGCCAGTACCAAACTTTTTTAGATAGGTAAATGAATATCAAAACATTGTAAGAAGTCACACAAAGGCCACAAAGAGGCTGAGCAAAGTGTGTGGAAAGAGATCTTGGCTTGTATATGAGCCTCAGACCCCTTTTTCAGGAGGGCTGACAGGAACATTTGTTGTTGTGTACAATTCCACAGGCTTTGTCAGCCTGTAGCCACATATCCGTTAGCAATGGCTGCAAATGAGAGAAAATCCAACTACAGTCAGTTAAGCACATGAGGCTATTTTCCTCACATAACAAGAAGTCCAGAAATCAGTGGTTGCAGAGGCTCAAAGATGATGGCAGCTGCTGCTTCAGGCTCATATCCACATTCCTTTGGGAAGAACAGAGGAGAAAGGGCGGTGTTTGTACCAGGAAGAAAAATGTTTTCCCAGAAGCATCATTATGGTTTTCTGTTTTTGTCACATTGCCCTGAACACGGTTGTGGGTCCCTCATGTCTGGGGTGTTGTAGGGAGAAGGGTCTTGGAATGCTAGTTGGGTCAGGCATTCACCATTGTCTGCCGCGGGGGTCAGTCAACATTAATGGTCACCTTTGGCCAACTTGAGACTTCACCTGGTGATACATGGCCTCATCTTGTTGCACTCTACCCCATCCTCAAGTATTTCTGGGTGTGACCATAGAGGTATCTCATTTGGGCTCATAAGCAAACTCCAGTTCCCACTCAGCACCACTGTGCTCTGGCAGGTCCCTGTGAGGTATGATGATGTCCACAGGGCCCTGCCCTCCCCTTGGCTTCTGCCAGGGTCCTCTTGTTGTCACCATCGAGGAGCTAGAATCCTCACAGCAGTTGGGCTGCATTCCTTGCCAAAGTTGGGGGAGAGCTCATCCTCCTTGTTCTGTGTACGCTTTGCCACACCCTGTGTCCTGTGTTTCATGAAGCCCTCCTGAACCCCTTCCCTCACTTGGGCCTGTGAACATTCACTCTCCCTTGGTTCCGACCTTGTCCTCAGGGCTGGGCAGGTGACTAGACACCGGCCATCCTTTCCACTGATATGTCTTTCTCATTCTTGATACTCACACACAAGTACATCCTAGCACACACTTTCTGTGGCAAATCATCTCATGCAAATAGACAACTGTGGAGGAGACTGCTAGCCTCACCTGCTCAGACATCAATCTCAGTTTAAGCCCAGAAGGGGCCGCCCGTGTATACTGTCTTCCTGTGTGATCACCTGTGTTAATTCAGCGGGTCTAACTGGCTGGATCACTAACTCCATCCTCCCTCACTGCTCAGTGTTTATTCCCCTGGTAAGTAGGGTTGGAGAGAAAAAGGACTATTTTCCAATCAAGGGTGGAGACCTAGTTGGAGCCTTCCTTAAATTCCAGTGGGCAAAGAAAGCTCCTCCCATCTTAACTGCTGCCCTCTTGCCTTAGGAAGTGCAGCAGTAGTCGGGATTTGCTTTAGTTAGTTAACATGCAAATGCAAGTTGCTATAACAAAGACTCCAGCATAACAGTAGTTTAAGCCAGACAAGAGTTTATTTCTGTCTCTGGGGTCAGAGCTGATATGGCATCTCTACCAGATCAAACAGTGGCCTTTTATCTTATTGCCCTGCCATACTCCACAGGTGGCTTCAATCCATCACTATCATGTTTACCATCATGTTCACCCCTAGCCAGCGAAGAATGAAAGTAGAATGGGAGACAATACTCCTTTCCTATTATAGGCATGATCAGGAAGTTACCCACATAACTTTCACTTAAATCTTGTGAACATTACCTTGGTGTCATTGCCCCACTTAGCAGCAAGGGAGGCTGGGAAGTATGGTCTTTATTCTAGACGGCCACGGGATTAGCTAGTGTTTCTAGTATTAGAGCAGGATTACAGCTATTGGGGAACAACTGGCAGAATCAGGTACAATACCTTTCAGATTTGGGGCCAGGAAGGAATGCTATAATTTAGGGTAGTGGTTCTCAACAAGGAGCAATTTTGCCCCCCAGGAGACATTTGGCAATGTCTGGAGACATCATTGGTTGTCTTAACTGGGGATGTGTGTGTTACTGGCATCTAATGCAGAGACGCAGCCAAACATTCTACAATGTCAAGACAGCGCCCCACAACAAAAAAATTATCCAGGGGCCAGCCCAGTGGCATAGTGCTTAAGTTCACGCACTCCAATATGGGGGCCCAGTATTCACTGGTTCAGATCCTGGGTGTAGACCTACACACCGCTCATCAAGCCATGCTATGGCAGCCTCCCACATAGAAGAAGTAGGACTTACAACTAGGATATACAACTATGTACTGGGGCTTTGAGGGAAAAAAAAGAGGAAAAAAAGAGGAAGATTGGCAACAAATGTTAGCTCATGGCTAGTCTTCCTCACACACACACACACACACAAATTATCCAGCCTAAAACGTCAGTAGTGCTGAGGTTGAGAAACCTTGCCTTAGGAATATGTCTTTACAAAACCTTAGCCCCTCACATGGTAACAGTCTCTCTTGGTTTTTGTTTTATGCTTTTCTAAGAAAATTTTTAAGACTACTGTCCAGTAGGTGAGATTTGGGTGATATCAATGTGTTTCCAATAAAATAGAATTGGAACTTGCTATGGTCTGAATGATTATGTCTCCCCCAAATTCGTATGTCAAAATCGTAATGCCTGATGTGATGGTATTAGGAGATGGGGTCTTTGGGAGGTGTTGAGATCATGAGAGTGGAGCGCTCATGAATAGGATTAACGTTCTTATAAAAGAGGCCTCATAGAGCTCCCTAGCCCCTTCTACCCTGTGAGGACACAGCAAAAAGTCACCAACTACAAACCTGGAAGAGGGCCCTCACCCAACCTTGCTGGCACCTTGATCTTGACCTTCCAGCCTCGAGAACTGTGAGAATTAAATTTCTTTTGCTTATGAGACACCCAGTCTGTGGCATTTTGTTGTAGGAGCCCGAATGGACTGAGACAGAACTGTACGACATTGTTCACTCAGTTTGCTATAGGTCATTTTAAGAAAGAAATGAAACCTGTCAACCTTTGTGTACAGTTCCATAATAACCATCACCAAACCAGCTCTAGTCCTGAAGAGGAAGATTTCCTTCTTTGGGTTTTCCCAAGGTATTTAATAATATATAATGTGCCACTAATCCGGAGGAAAGAAGGAAATCTACTCAATTAAAGACAAGTGTAATTTTGCACAATTAATCATAGTCTTCTAAAGGAAATAAAAATAATTTGTTTTTAGTAAGAAGGGACCTATAATTATTTGGCGAGAGAGGAAAAACCACTCATTAATATATCAAGTTTACTTTGATTGTGGTGAAATACATTGCAGTTTTTGCTGTTAGTCTTAGGCGTGAAAAACCATGTGTTAAATCTTGTCATTTCTGGTTCCGATAATTTGCTTTGATGACAGATTAAAAATGCTATTTGGCGCTTCAGGACATAAATCTCAGATAATCAACCTGAGAGAACAGCACCGAACCCTCCAGAGAGGTTTCTAACATGAGATGATGACACTTCTTAATAAATTCAGGATGAGTAGTGTAACTTGTTACTCGTTCAGCCAGAAGAGGCAAGAAAATGTCACGGTTGCTACAGTGACCACTCAGAAGTTGTGTTCTATAAACCTGGAAAATCGACTTCTGGAAATTCTCCCCTGGGATGAAGACATACTGTGCGTCAACCATGCATCATGAAACCTTTTATTATTTTAGGTTGTTCTTTAGGCATCATCCATTTTCCTTGTGGACAGAAACAACCAGATTGTTCCTCATTTCCTATTTCCCTAGATCTGAGGGTCCTTCTAAGTCCTTCATAGGACTTTATGGTCACCTCTCTTACAATGACTCATACTACTATTGCATTTTTGTTGCATTTCCATCTACTATTTTACTTTTCTTGTCTTTATTATTTGGTTTTCCAATCAGACAGTAAGTATCTTGGGGGAAAATTTCACTTCTTACACTTTATTTCTCCCATGACACCTAGTAGAGTTCCCTACCTATGCAATACATCTTTACTGATCTTTGTGTTTTAGCTTTCTTTAATACTATGGTTATTAAATGTGCTCTTGGATTCACAATCACGCTAATCACCATTATGAGACTGTGTGCAATTAATTTTTCTTAATTAGAAATACAAAAAAATTTAGAACACAAAAGAATAGAGAATAAGAGATGTGGATTTTGTGTGATTATGAGATATTTTAAGTAGGGAAATTAATGCACATATGCATATACATTAAAACAATAAGAGAACTTTAGTTTGTTCTATCTTCTGATATCTAGTAAAGATCACTTACAGCAGAACGCATCTAAAATGTTAAGCTTACGTGGCAACGAAGGAAAACTTTTTAATATCGCTGTTCATTTGTGAAGAGGAAGGAGCATAGCCTCTGGCACCCAAGACAAAGACCAGCCCCTTGTCACGCTTCCCCACTTACTAGCTGCGTGGCTGCGAGCAAGTTACTTTAACCTCAACAAGCCTCACTTTCCTTACACATAAAATGGGGATTATGATATCCTCCTTTCAAGGCTGTTGTGAGTATAAAATTAAATGAATTCACATATAAAGCACTAGCATCCTGCCTGGCAGTGTCAGAGCTCTTGGGTTACAAGCAACAGAAACCAACACTCCAAACTTAATGGAGAAAAGCAGATCTGTTAGAATGATACTGTGAACTTCACAGAATCCAGGAGGAAGCGAACAACCAAGTTGCAGAGCTGGGAGACTCTAGGCATCTCAGCAGCAGGAAGTTCTGGCTGTTTTCTGGGCACGAGGATTTCTGTGGATGAGTGGATTCATCTCCAACCACTTATGGTTCTTCTCAAGATTTAAACTCTCAGGAGATAGATGCTTATTGTTCTAGATTAGGTCACCTGATTTTACAAAGGGCGGGAGACTGGGTTAAGTCCTTGACGGCCTCACCAGGACCATAAGGAGAGTGGGAATGACACTCTTTATAGGAAATGGGAGATACCATTACCAGAAGAAGCAAGGGAAAGTATGCTGGGCAGACAAAACATAGATATCCACTACATCAGCACATAGTAGGTGCTCAGTAAGTGTTAATTTCCTTTTGGTCATCCATTTTGACCCTGTTTCACACCTTAGTGTAAAACTTGCATTGTGTATGAGTGAGTGTGTGTGTTTAACATTATGGTTTCTAACTAGTTTTTAACGGTTGGTAAGCTAAGAATCTTATACTCTTTTTCCCCTTCCCGTGATTGTCTTCTGTCTCATCCTTGACACTTTCCATCATGCAGTGGAGACCTTGGTATCTGGCTCATAGTCTCACTCTCCACTCTAAACCCTGTTATCAGCTTGGTTGACTTTCGTATCGGTATGGTATCGGTATGGTCACCCCCACGTCTCCAATACTAGCCTCTCACTCCTTTAACTCTTCATTGTCAAAGACCTTATCCTTCCTCTACCTCAGCCATCTATTTCCACAATTATCTAGAAAATCACCAATATGCACATCATTTCTCTGATTACCGCTAACCTCCTTGCTTTCTAGCTTGCTTTCTCAATTGCTCTCACTATGCATTTTACCTTGTATTGTCTCTTCCTGTTTTATTGTTTCTTAACACAGCTTGGATTCCATGGCCTATCATTTCAGTCACTCTCTTGCCCATCACTAAATTTCCTGAGTTGTTTATTTTTCACACTTGCCTGAAAAAATCAACATCTCTGGGTAAACCCAATAGCACCTGGACTGCAGAGTACTTTTGGGGAAAATGACAGTCATTAGCCTCAAACAGACCCTCAGTCCAGCAATCCCACGTTTCTCTGGTTAGCTCATACTCCCACTCTCTGTGTTGATTTGTTCTATTGAGATAAATTTTTAAAAATCCATGTCCTGTTGATTTTGCTCTGAATTATCTGTTAAACCCATCAAGTTTGCTCCATCCTCACTACATCCACCCCAGTCTAATCCACCATAATCTCATGCCTGGATTACTGCTATAGCCTCCTATCTGATTTCCATACATCATCCCTCATTCCCTCCCAATTCATTTTCCCTGGTGTATCCAACGGCACCTTTTAAAACTTTTCTGTGGCTTTATTTTTTCTTTAAGATTATCTGTGGCTTTTTATTTTCTTTAAGATAATCTATGGCTATTTTCTTTAGGATAAACTTCAAAATCTGCAATGTGTGCTATGAGGCCTAGCATAAGCTGGCCCACACTTATTCTTTTTTCACATTTTGTTTTACCATCCTCCTCTTGTCTCAAGTTTCAGGCACATTGGCCCAATGTCCAGTTTCTAGAACAATTTCCATCTCAGATCATTACATAGCCACGTGCCTATGCCCCTCTTCTCCACATTTAACTCCCAGACCCCCTGCCTTCTTCACCTGATTAACTCTTTCTTGCTCGCCAAGACTCAATTGAAATGTTGTTTTTTTAGGGAATTTCTCTTGATTGCCCAGGCTTGATTTGTGACCCTCATTATACATTCCTATGACCCCTCTGCCTGCACTTTTCTTTCATAACATTTGTCATAAGTATAACTACCTGTTCAACGTCTATCTTCCCCACTAGACTGCAAGCTTTATGAATAATTTTGTGCGTCACTATGTCCCCAGGCCCTAACACAGGACGGGAACACAATGAATGGATGTCTTCTGACTGCATCTGTGGGCACGTGCCTTCAGTGAACCACACTAAGGTGCTTCATTGCTCTCCCTGCAAAACAGAGGTCTTTTCCTAGTGCTCAGAAAATATTATGTAAATCAATAGATGTTTCTCAATTTACGCTTTTTTCTCCAGTTGCTATTTTGAAACTCTGGTTTGGGTCCTCACAAATACCTAGATGATCCCCCAGGTTAACAAAGAAGTACTAACCAAATAGCAATAGAAAGCTTGAAAATAGCTGATCACACACAGTCTTAGAGTCAGCCTTCCCCTGTTGATGTGCACCTGTGTTTGAGGTATGTTTTTAAAAATATTAAATATGTACAATATGCAGTATGTTTTCTGCTACTAAGGTTATTCTCAGATCATGCAATGATTACATATGTTACTATTTTGTGGTGCTCTACAAAAAAATTCCATGTCCTTCAGGTGCTCTTTACACTGTTGCTGTGAGGCCGCTTTGCGTTAACATTTCTTCTGTGCTGACAAGATGAGGATAAGACATCCCTGCCGTGATTCAGTGTCCAGTGCTCACTGCTTTAAGGAGATGTCTGTTTCTGTTGGATTCACCGCTTAATCGATAGCTTCAAAACAGCTCCCAGAATTCCACGTGAGTCCAGACTTATACAAAAAGGAAAAGGAGGATGTGATAAATGCTAACGGGGAAACACTTTATCATGCATTTCAGTATCATTCTGAGGACTAGAACTTTACAAACATGTTTGAGGATAATTCTTTACAAATAAAGAAACTGGTCTGAGTTGAGCCCTCAGGTAATAAATGTATATTTTTGTTCATTGATTTGAAAGGAGTGAAAAGAGTGGAAGTCAGCACCCAGAAATGTAATTGATATATTTTGTCTGAAATACAAGAAGTAGTAGATATCAGAAGAAAAAAACAAACTAAAGAAAAGAATGCCTTTTAAACTAAGAAACCGGAAGAATGATGTAAGACAAGACTCTAAATAGCGATTGCTAAACCATGGCTTTCAATGCGCATGCCCGGAGTTCTCATCGAAAGAAAATGCTACTAATTATGAATAATTATGAAGTGACAGCTTTGTGCTAAGAGCTTTACGTAGGATCAACTCATTTTATGCTTGGAATAACCTGATATGAGTATTACTTTTCCCATTTTTCTGATAAAGAAATTTTAATCCAGAGAGTTGAATAATTTACCAAGATCAGATAGCATATGGTACAGCTAGGATCAAACTCAGTCTAACTCTAGTTAAACATGATGCTGTATTGCCAATCTCACATTTATTTATAGAATCTTGCCTAAAATAGCAGACTAAACTTCCGCTTTAACTGAAAAGTATGCATGTTTTAGTTTGTCACCTTCTAAGCAAATTCTTTTCAACTGATTTGTTCTATCTCTCTTCAGCAAAAGGGAAAAAGGACACTTTCCATAGTTTTGGTTAAGAATCATCCACTTTATATTCCTTTTAAATTACTATGGTCTAGGGGTTAGCCCAATAAATTAGCCAAATAAATTAATACATCAGTTTTTAAAACAAGAAGATGAATTCTGGCTGACTTTTTTCTACTCATAGTTTATGTAGGGACCTATAAATATTTGCTCCTTAACTCTCTAACTTAAGAAAATTATGAGTACTAATTCCCAAAGAGGACTGAATCTGATTTCTTATAGTATTGGCACCTGTTTCAGTTTTTTAAAACTTTATATCTCTCTCCTCAGATAGCATTACCTCCTTTTCCATTTCTCTACATATTATATGTTAAATGCTGAGGCCCACTGCTACTTACTCGGAACAAAACATTTACAGATGTCATGGGGCATTGGGCTCAGCTACTTTAAAAAGAGAAAAATGCAATATAGGATTCTGTTAAGGAGAATGATGTACATTCTACATTTAAAATGAGTGCTTAGTTTTAGCAAAGATCGCCTAGGAGGATGATGCTTGGGTGGGTTTATCTGACCTGCGTGGGGGACCTGCCCAGCTCGGGTCTCCTTGAACAGCAGCCTCCCACTCTGAGCCCCTGCGGTAGGGGTGTTTGACTATGGTTGCATCTTAAGTCTTTGAGCACCCCCTCACACATCACCCCACCCCCACCCCCAGTAACGCTCTTAATCCATCAACTGGTAATGACGAATCAAATTACATGTCTAGAATAAATTGAAAAGTTCTATGGGGCTAGCTTGGCCTTTTTCAACTATGTGCATGTTGATGAGTAAGTAGAAAAAATGGGTCTGCAGGAAGAAGCAGGAATTTATGACAGAGAGGAGCAGAGATGGTGGATCCTGTGGCCTCAGAGAGCAAGAGAGAGGCAGAGAGATGGGCTGCAGTGGTCCAAGGGGAACTTGCTTCCTTTTGACGTGATGTCCTAGACAATAATCCCTGGGCATTTGAATTGCTTTAGTGGGCTTCTCTTTCTTGCAACCAGAAAATCTTGACTACAATTCCAACTACCTAAAGACTGTTTCCAGATCGGGCTTTATGAGTGTGTGGTACATTTTCAGGACTCCTGGCAGGATCAGAGAGACACGATAATATGGTAGCTAGGAGGGCAGGCTCTATAGCTAGACTGCTTGGGTAGAAATCCCAGTTCTGCACTAACTGCTTGTGTCATCTTGGATGGTTTAACCTCTCTGTGCTTTTGTTTCCTTGTTCGCAAACACGAGGATAATAACAATTTTCTACATCATAGTTTGTTGTGAGGATTAAACACATGTAAACAGTATACTTGGCATGTAGTATTTAAGTATCCAGTGAGCATTAGCTGTTATCTTGTAAGGCCTTGCTTTCCACACACACACGCTCACACATATACACATATATGTACAGATATACATACATATAATAGTGTACACATGCCTATAATACAGACCTATAATGAGATATTATATATTTTATATGCATGTGTGCATGTGTATGTACATATAAATATATAGATGTATACACACACCCCCCCTCATTACCCGGCCTGAGTCTGAAGCTCTGTGCTCCTCCTCTACCTCTTTGTTTACATTTATATGGTTGCCTTCATCACACTGCATTATGACCTGCTTGCGTATCATTTCTCCCAAAACATGTGAGCTCCACAATTCAGGTAATTGCCTTCTTTGTTCTATTATCCCCAGAGCTTTGTGTCTGGTACTGGGGATATTTCTGAGTTCACAGAATTATATTGTTGGATAGATAGATGCTAGATGATACCTCACTATTAGATTGTAACCTTTTAGCTTAACACTTGGCTCTCTGTTAAATTCACGTCCCTAAGCGACTTAACACTTCATGCTGTTATATTATTTACCACTTAGAGGGGATGAATTTAATGTCCTCCCTGAAAGTGAGCTTTGGCAAGAGGATAGGAAAGAGACCAGAGGAGTCTGGATGTCTGCGAATGATGGGCACGTGAAGAGAATGAGATTCATGATCTTCAATCTTTTGTTCTGGAATAGTTCTCACGGTAGCCTTTCTCTTCCCAACTTAACTCACGTAATCAGCCGTGGCTTCATGACACTATCTGACAGTGCTTTGCAGCTTGGTTGTAGTAGAGAGGAAAGCAAATGATCACATTGTATTAGTACTCTAGGGCTGCCGTAACAAATTTCTACAGACTGAGTGGCTTACACAACAGAAATTTATTTTGTCATAGTTCTGGAGGCTGGAAGTCCAAGATCAAGATGCTGTCATTGTTGGTTTCTGGTGACATCTCTCTTCCTGGATGCAGAAGGCTGCCTTCTCTGTGTGTCCTTACACGGCCTTTCCTCTGTGTGCACACAGAGGGAGAAAGAAAAAGAGAAAGAGAGCCCTCCGCTATCTCTTCCTCTTCTTATAAGGACACACATCCTAGCTGATTAGAGCTCCATTCGCGCTATAAACTGAATATTTGTGTCTCCCCACAATTCTAATGTTGAAATCCTAACTCCTGCTGTCATGATATTAGGAGGTAGGGCCTTTGGGAGGTGATTAGGTTATGAGGGCAGAGCGCTCATGAATGGCGTTAGTGTTCCTATAACAGAGACCACAGAGAGCTCCCTTGCCCTCACCACCATGTGAGGTTATAGAGAGAAGACTGCCTTCTACGAACCAGGAAGAGGGTCCTCCAGACATCGAATCTGCCAGAGCCTTGAACTTGGACTTCTCAGCCTCCAGAACTGTGAGAAACAGATTTCTGTTGTTTGTAAGCTACCCAGTCTATGGCATTTTGTATTGCAGTCTGAATGCACTAAGACAGCTCTTATGACCTCATTTAACCTTAAAGGCCCTATTCCAAATACGGGAGTTAGACCCATCCCACACTGGGGGTTAGGGCTTCAACATATCAATCTTGGGGGGGACACAATTCAGTCTATAACACACATTAATCCCAATTAGAGGCCTATTTTAACTAATTTTGTGTGTGTGTGTATGTGTGTCTGATAGGCCCAAGTTTTCTACTCAGCATAACTGTAATCAAAATCCAAGCTGGGGGATGGGTCTCTGTAGCCCACAGATAAGGAACAAAAAGTAGTGATCATTAAAATGAGATCCCCACAGTCACAAAGGGGCGACCTAGAAATACAGAAGCCCATATATTTCAGGTCAGTCTTGAATGTTAAAACCACACAGTGTAGATTCTGGCTTTCCCAGGTGAACTTGGAAGAGTCAGAATGTGCAGAGTCCAAGTGCAGTCAGGGCTGCCAGCCTGAGCCCATGAGGAGGTGGGATGTCCCAGAGCCATGCCAGGGCCTCTGATACACATTGATCAGTCTGAGGAGTGGCAGGGCCAGGATGGGAGATGCTCCCTTAAGTCTGGGAAACACAGCAGGTGAGTTGAGAGCCAAGTGAGACTCTTCAGCCAGAAGGGCAGAGGAGAGAAGATGCCAAAGAAACAAAGAGATGGGAATGGAAGGACACGAGGATGGGGGCAGAGGATTGAGGCCAGCCTCAGAACTAATTTTTGGGAAGACTGAGTTCTCTTGTGTGTGACTTGGCAGACATGCTGCATTGGGGGCTTGATTCCAAGTATCCAGGACTGGCCTTACACCATAGAAAATTTTTGGCAGATTAAAAAAAAAGGAGTTTCATGAAATTTCAGGCATTATACTCTTCCATGGTACTTCCTGGTGAAACGTCCAAGCTAAGTGATCTCATCTAGGAGTAATGCTAACCCTACTTGGACTAATCATCTCTTTCATCATTAAAAGTGAATTTTTTAATTAGGGTTTTTATTCTTTATGTATAAGTTATGCTACCTCTAGTTAACCTTGTAACACACTAATGGATAGTAATTGTAGTTATCATTTTTATAATATTTCTTAGTTAATATTCATTTACTTTATGAACATTACATCCTCAAAGAAGCATTCTCTGGCCTTGGACCCCCAGACTGGATCAAAGCTCCCACTTACGCCCTCTTCTAGCAGCCTGTACTTCTCCTTTATAGGCCTTCCCACTACTGCAATTAAATAGTAATTGCATGATGAATTGTTTAATGTCTGTCTTCCTTGCCAGATTATTTCCCCAATGAAAGCAGGAACCAGATCTATTTTAATCACAGCTATATCCAACACTGGTTCTTGCCCATAGCAATAAATTCTTTTTAAATGAGTTATTTCATTCACTCCATTTATTCATCCATTAGCTAATATATTTAGCATTCACTAGCCCCATGAACTGTGCTACAAACAGGGAGACAAAAATTAACGCGATAGTGTCCACATACAAAGAGTTCACAGTTTAGTCCAGAAAGTTCTTAACCACTGTAGGTGAGACTTCCTCTTGAGAGCTTGAGGCAAGAAGTGGTCCCTCTCCCCAGAAACGACTCACTTAAAATGGATGCAAGATTTTGTATTTAACTTGCTATGTTCACAGATCTCTGGAAATCTATTTACTGTCTTCCTAAAGTCCCATGAATTCTGAGGTCAGGATCCCTCCATGAAACACAGACTCAAAACACATACACATAAGGAGAGGGAAAGGAGGCCATCAACATGTCCTGCTATGGGTCAGGAAAGGCTTCCACTGGAAGAGACCCTTGAGTCTTGTCTTGAATGAGAAATATGATTTCACCAGGAGAAGTGAGAGCCTTAGAGGTTGGGAAGACAGTGTTTGGGAAAGCACAGAAGTGTGAAAGAACACGTCATTTCAGGGAATTGCAAGTATCTTGTATAGCTGAGAATGTGTGATTGGGAAGAAGTTTGGTGGGTGAGGGGTGGAAGAGGTTGTCAGGAGAGGATACTGGAGAGGTAACTAGATCAGAGAGGAGTTTGCTGTGTCCTGTGCTTGATGGGGAGCTGTTGCAGGGTTTTATTCAGGGAGTGATAGGACCAGATTTGTGTTTTAGGAGCCCTCTGGTGGTGGTGCTGAGGGCAGATTGGAGCAGGCCATTCTGGAGGATAGCAGACCAGCTGTATTAGTCATCCAGGCGCCAGGGCCTGAAGCAAGGCTGGGCAATGGAATTCAAGAAGAGAGTATAGGCTGGAGCGATATTTAGGACGAAGAAGCAGCAGAACTTTGTGGAGTGGATGTGGAGTGTGTGGGAGAGGGTAGGAATAAACCCCACATTTTTTGCTTTAAGCACTTGAGCGCATGCTGGCAGTAGGTTTGGAAGGTCTCCTTGGGCAGCCTCTTTAGCATGAATGCCAATTCAACCAAATAAAAGTGCTCAAAGGACACTTTTTTCCACTCTAAATGAAATAAGCTTTTGTAAATGATAAAAGGTACATTCCTCACAACTTAGATTACCTAGCTGATTGGATAGAAGAATGTCAAGAGAAAACCAACACTGTTTTTTTTTTTTTTTTTTAAAAGATTTTATTTTTTTCCTTTTTCTCCCCAAAGCCCCCCGGTACATAGTTGTGTATTCTTCGTTGTGGGTTCTTCTAGTTGTGGCATGTGGGACGCTGCCTCAGCGTGGTCTGACGAGCAGTGCCATGTCCGCGCCCAGGATTCGAACCAACGAAACACTGGGCCGCCTGCAGCGGAGCGCGCGAACTTAACCACTCGGCCACGGGGCCAGCCCCCCAACACTGTTTTTTAATCACAGAAGTTATATCTGTGCAGCCACACTGAGGCAGCAGCCTAATCTTTCTTTTTGAGATAAGGGCACGGGCTGTATTGAGAAGCTAGGTTGGCCACGTGCAGTCAGGGTACTGCAGGTTATCCGTCTCTGCCTAAAGAATCCTGCAAGGAAAGGCAATAGTCCAATTCTGGACCTGCTAAGTTGGAGGCACTTAGTACAGTATGCTGTGTAAAGAGGATTCCCAACAAATATTGTCATAACTAGGAATTTCTTATAAATAAATTTTTCTATAGATTAGGAATCTTGGGTATTATAAATCTAAATTCATGATAAAAGTATCTGTGAAAGGTACAACCCACTTACAATTAGCTGCAGTTTCAAACATCATACACTAGGACAGTGGGCTTTCACTTAGTTTTTTTATAACAGCTTTATTGAGATATAATTCATACATCATATAATTTACCCATTTAAAGTGTATAATGCTTTCCATTAATTTTTATTTACATTTAAACATATTATTTCTTCTAAAATTCTTTTTGCAATTAAATGGTATTCCTTTTGTAAAAGAAAAAAATAGTACAAAGCACGTATATTTAAACATTTGTCTAACAGTCCTAACACATAAGGAATTTTCTCAGGTGCCTCCGATTGTTGGAGTCAAGAGAGAATATATTCTTATGTAGATTTAAATTAAAGAAAGGTGTAAAATATGGTCAAAATATTATCACAAAAGTGACAGGTGTAGTGAGAAGAAAAGACTAAGGGTGGGCCGTCCTAATGGCTCTCTTCAGTGCTCTTCTGGGGAAAGGAGCTCCAGCTTAATTTACAGCCTCTCAGTTCACTAGCAAGGGGATAGTGAAACTTCCCCTGCTAATAACCCTCCGGGCTAGTGGCGCAGCCGTTGTGATGAATGTGTTCTCACCCAGGATAGCAGTGGTATTGTATTAAGAGAGAAAAAAAGAAATAGCAGCCTTGGGGTTTAAACTGAAGTATGCGTCAAAAGCAAAGCTCAATCTTACCATTACTGTATATATACAGTGAGAAAAATTGGAAGGTTTTGAGAATTTTGAATGTCACCTCACATTGTGTGTTAATGATCTTTGTGATCCATGGAATAGATCTAAAACCCATGCTTTTTGCTGAAGTAACAAGGTGTAGAAAAAATATAACCCTTTTCCTATGGAAATTGACAGAACTGTCCACAAAGATTGAAGCTCTCTGGTTTGCCTACCATGCTGGATGCCAGGAAGACAGCTGGCATTTATGCTGACCTGAATATGGTAATTTGTCTGAAACAGGTTTTCCTTTCCAAGATTGCATGTGAGTGTATATGTGGAGAGGGGCTTAGACAAATTTGGTCCAACCCATCCTGATATCGCTGCTAGACTATTTGCTTTTCTATGCCGCTCATATCTTTTCACTTCTGGTGTTAAAGAGCCCGCCTGTTTAAGGCCGGCTCCTGGCTTTAAAGCTGGCTCTAATCGAGCACCATCCCAACCTTCCCATAATCAGGCTTATATTCCTCATTTCCTTGTTTCAGATACGCAAAGACTCATTCTTATGTCTAACTGTTTGCTCATATTGTTTAACTTCCTATTGTATTGGCTTTCAATAAAGTCCGCTTTGGTGTGTTCTCCCCTGTTTAGAATAATAGACACCATAAAAGCTGCCTTACAATATTTTCTTTTCATGATAAAGTCCACTAGAATGCTTAGTGCCCCTGTATGAGGATGTATGAGGAGGAAATTTTGTTTAGACCTCTCTGCTGCACAACCACTGTATTTATTTCTAATAGAAATTACTACTTGTAACTACTCATGTTTCCTTACTTGCTTTGGCCACTAGGAAACTCAGAACATAAATGCATCTCTTCTTTAGTACTGAATAGATTCTTATAGCATGCCTTTATTCGTATAACTTTTGCACTGACTTCATGTTACTGTTCTGGCCTTGGCCGGGGGAGCGGGGTGAGGGGGGTGCAAGGGGGGATGAGGGTGGTCCTCTGCCTTCTAAAATTTAATTTAATCATGCATTTCTTTTTAAACATACATAATCTGACAGTTTCCATGGGTCAGGAGTCTGCGTACCATGTAGCTGGATCCTCTGCCCACATCTCATAGACTTGAAGTCAAGGTGTTGGCTGATGCTGCAGTTGTCATCTGAGGCTCTGGGTCCGCTTTCAGCTCACTGATTGTTGGCAGAATTCACTTTCTTGCACGTGTAGGACTGAGTCCTTATTTTCTTACCAGTTTTTAGCTGAGGCTTGCTCTCAGCCTCTGGAGGCTGTCCCTCCCCATTAGCATGGCTGTTTGCTTTCTTCCTGGAGGTTAGCGGCAATGCTTCACATGCCTTGAATCCTTATTATGCTTTAAATGTCTTTAACTTCCTTCTCTGCCATCAGCCGGAGAAAATGATCTGCTTTTAAGGGTTTCACCTGATTAGATCGGGCTCACTCAATCTACATATTTTAAGATTAATTGAATTGGGATTTAATTATATCTTCAAATTCCTTTCACAGTGGTTCCTAGATTAGTGTTTGATTGAATAGGTTGGGGGTGGGGGAGGACTTTGAGGGAGGGTCATTTTTAGAATTCTGCCAATCATAATCCCCATAATGGAGGACTTTGTAGCTGTAGAAAGGAACAAGGGGAATCTTAGTACCCAGCTATGCAGTGATTGCCAACTATATTATCCTGAAAAAAGTCCCGTGTAGAACAATATTTATAGTGTACAACTTTTAGTATAAGATGGTGAAAACAGGAAAAACATATGCATTTTCAATATTTTCAAAAAGAAAAAACGGAAGGATAAAGAAGAAATTAACAAAATGGCAATTTATAGGAGTAGGAAGAGAAACAGGGGCAAGAATGGAAGCTAATCTTCTCTGAATATACCTGTTTTGTGGTTTACACTTAAGAACCATGTAAATGTTTTATATAATTAAAAGACAAAATTAAACAAAAAGATTGATAAAAAGAAGGAAATTTCTGAAAATTGAAAACAACCTGGTATCAAGTTTGTGGTGTAACTCCTCAGAGAAGAAATATTTCAAGTGCTTTTAAATCACAGTATTTTGACAGTTTGGGGATATATTTTAGGCACAAAAATCAACCCCATTAAGAAACCTTAAACTGCATTCAGTTTTCTTGTTGTCAATGTTAATATTTGCATCACTGAGTTATTTTTCCTTAATTTTTTTTTTTTGTGAGGAAAATTGGCCCTAAGCTAAAATTTGTTGCCAATCTTCCTCTTTTTTTTTTTCTCCCCAAAGCCCCGGTGCACAGCTGTATATCCTAGTTGTAAGTCCTTCTCGTTCTTCTGTGTGGGATGCTGCCACAGCATGGCTTGATGAGTGGTATGTAGGTCTGTGCCCAGGATCCAAACAGGTGAACCCAGGGCCACCGAAGTGGAGCATGCAAACTCAACCACTCTACCACTGGGCAGGTCCCCCCAATTTTTTTATTATGCTAAAATACACATAACATTTACTATCTTAACCATTCTTTGTGTGTGTGAGGAAGATTGGCCCTGAGTTAATATCTGTCATCACTCTTCCTCTTTTTGCTTGAGGAAGATTGCCCCTGAACTAACACCTGTGCCAAGCTTCCTCTATTTTGTATGTTGGACACCGTCACAGCATGGCTTGATGAGTGGTGTGTAGGTCCATGTCCAGGATCCAAATCTTCGAACCCTGGGCCTCCGAAGCAGAGCTTGTGAACTTACCACTGCACCACTGAGCTGGCCCCTATCTTCACTATTTTTAACTATACAGCTCAGTGGTATTAAATACATTCATATTTTTGCGCAACCATCACCACCATCCCTCTCCAGAATTCTTTTCATCTTGCAAAACTGAAACATTATATCCATTAAACAATAACTTCCCATTTCCCCTCTCCCCAGCCTCTGGCAATCACCGTTCTACTTTCTTTTCTTTTCTTTTCTTTTTTTTTTTTTTTTAAAGATTTTTGTCTTTCCTTTTTCTCCCCAAAGCCCCCTGGTACATAGTTGTGTATTTTTTCAGTTGTGGGTCCTTCTAGTCATGCCATGTGGGATGCTGCCTCAGCATGGCTTGAAGAGCACTGCCATGTCTGTGCCCAGGATACAAACCGGGAAAGCCCTGGGCTGCTGAAGCAGAGCGTGTGAACTTAACCACTCAGTCATGGGGCCAGCCCCACCATTCTACTTTCTGTCTCTCTGATTTTAAAGTACCTCATATAAATGGAATCATACAGTATTTGTCTTTTCGTGACTGGCTTATTTCATTTAGCATAATGTCCTCAAGTTTCATCCATTTGTAGCGTATTGCAGAATTTCCTTCCTTGTTTAAGGCTGAATAATATTCCATTGTGTATGATTTTATACCTATTTATAACCCTATAGCTCACATTTTCCTTATCCATTATTTATTGGTGGTCACTTAGGTTGCTTCCACATTTTAGCTATTGTGAATAATGCTCCTATGAATATAAGTGTATAAATATTGCTTCAATATGCTGCTTTCAATTCTTTTGAGTATATTCCCAGAAGTGGAATTGCTAGATCACATAATTCTATTTGCAAATTTTTTAATGGCTTGCTTTTAATTTAATTAGTTTTGACCCTTAAGCTTTTAAAAGTGGAATCAATCAAAAGGCAAGGGTGTAGGGGGATGATTTTCCAACACTTCTCCTGTAAACTCAAATTCTAGATTCTTCTTTGGAGTAAAACAGGCTCTTCACTGTTTACAAACTTATTTCCAAGTTGCAAAAGTTCTCTCCATGTCTTTCCCTCTATCATCATGTTTTTCTTTTATATTCCCTCATTCAATCTTGGCTGCCACAATCAGACAGAAACCACGAGGACACTTTTGTCTTGCATCTGAGGTGGAAACCTTAGCAGCAGACAGTAACTGCTCCAGGTCTGTCAAACAGACGCATTATTTTTAATTTTTTTGAGGAATCACCATATTGTTTTCCAAAGCCAGGTACCACTTCACATCCCCACCAACAGCGCACACGAGTTTCAGTTACTCCACATCCTCACCAACACTTTGTTGTTTGTTGTTGTTTTTGCTAGTAGCCATCTTAATGGGCGTGAGGTCTTACTGATGTATTTTTGTAAGCCATTTCAAATTCCTTTTGGATCTAGGTGGAATAAAAATAATGCTCAATTTGCTTACAGCCTGCCTGCTCTTCCCCTCCTTTTATTCAAACTACATCCAGCCCTCAAATCCAGCTTTCCCACGCACCCGTTCATTCTTCATTCATCTCCCTTTTCTCTGAGCTCTTGTGTTAATATAATTTTGCACTTTATTTTGATTTGGGGACTACTCACTAGTGTTTCATAAGTATTAGTCTTGTTACCCCAGATTGTGTATTTTTCAGTAGTAGCGACCATGGTTTATACTTTTCTGAATCCTTCAGTGCAATGACATGGTATCAAGAAATGCTTCCTTCTTACAGTGTCATTGTAACAAATGCTCAACTTCTACCTTATTAACTCTCAGAGCACTCAGCACATCCTACTTAGAACTGCAGGAACCTATTTTCGCGTGCAGCAGCTGACACTTGTTTTATCGATCCTGCAGGACTATTCAATCATTCAATTAACATTTCTTGAGCTCCTACATATAGTGTTCTTGAGAAGGCATCCACCTTCGCAACACCCCTTGTGATGAATGCTGACATCCAGGCGGGGTGAGGCCCATTTCTGTTGCAACTTGGGGAAGGGACAGGTAGGATAGGTTTTGGTGTGAGTCCGATACTTGGGGACCACTTCTTCAATAAGTAGGACATCTAGTCTCCAGCCAAAGACAAACCCTGGGTGAAAGGCAGATGCGGAGGATAGCGTATATTCTGGGTTCTAACTCAGGTGATCAGTTTGTCTCGGTTTGCCGGGGACCGTCTTCATTTTAAAACGGAAAGACCAGCATCTTAAAAACCCCGTTAGTTCCAGGAAAATTGGAATGGCTGGTCACCCAAGCTCTAATTCTAACTCCCACATCCCAAGGGGTACGGAGGTAACCCCCATTGCCCTCAGTACACTTCCGGCTGAGAAGCGCGCTCTCACTTTTTCCCCGGCCCCAGCGTCCAGACTACAATTCCCAGCATGCAGCGCGGCCCCTTCCACACAGTCCTCGGCTGCCCTGGCTCTTTCACGCCCGCGTCTTGGTAATATGCGGCGCCTGGGAGCCCGTGCGCGCTGACGTCGACGTGCTGACGCCGTACTCTTCGCGCTTCTTGCTGTTTTCCTTGATCGCCGGAGTCTGGCGGCAGGAGGAGGAGAAGAGTGACAGTGTTTTTGCGGCGGTTTGGCTTTGAAAAAAAGATCTTTAGAATGGCGTTGGCTTAAAAGCTCAGAGGGGTCTGGAAAGGGGCCTCCACTCCTGGCCCTCTTTCTTCCGAGTTTGCGACTCTCCGGTCCAAGATGGACAAAGTCTGTGCTGTGTTTGGAGGCTCCCGGGGCATTGGCAGGGCAGTGGCCCAGTTAATGGCCCGGAAAGGCTACCGACTGGCTATCATCGCCAGAAATCTAGACGTGGCCAAAGCCGCCGCCGGTGAACTCGGCGGTAGGTACCGAACTGGAGTTGTCCAGTTGTGTGGCTGCCGTCCAAGCGCCATACGCGGCCTCGTTTGTAAAACGAGCAGATCTGGCCTTTATGGCCTTGAGGTGGAGCATTTCGGCTTCCCGCGCGCTGGAGCGTTCCGCCCCGAGGAGCCTGCGGCTGGTGCACAAACCCGGTTTGTGCACGCGCCCGGTTTCCCGCAGAACGCCGAGGGCTGAGCTCTTGGGGTGTCCTTAGGACTTAGCAGTCTTGTGAGGCCCCATTAATAAGCACCCAAGTCCCTGAGGCTAGTGCTAGCCGTGAGGAGCTGCTTTGTTTTGGCGTCTGGAAGGAGAGAGCCACACAAGTTAACTGTTGCTACAGGGTAAAGGTCACCTCCGTGGCGGGATCCTGGGCGCCCAGAGGAGGCAGGGCTGGGCGCAAAGGCTCGCTTCAGTCTTGGTGAGGGCTCTCCTGGCCCGTGTTTTCTTGGAGACAATTTTGAGTACGAGGCGGTTTTGAGATATACTTGGTTTGTTTTACTACATCTATAAGGGCTTAAGTTAATAGATTGTTTTGGTGACTTACAAATGGACAGTTAAGGTTCGTTTTGCCAAGTTTTTATTGCACCTGAACTCCAGTTTTTTTATTAGTAAAGGATTAGTAATTGTTCTGCAAACTGAAGTCTGTTGATGGTAGGGAGAAATGGGATGTTTCAAAGATACCAAGACACCGCTATTTGTGTAGTTACTAAAATGGACAGTTGCACCTCATTTACTATCCGGGAGGCGTTGGGAAGAAGAGAGCCCTGCTGATGTGGCTGTAACCTCTAAAATAACATTATTGATTGGATTCACCACCCTAATGTTGACATGGGTGTAGCGAATGTTAGACTGAAAGAAAAGAACACATGTTATAGACCAGGGAGAATTTGAGTGACTGTCTTGCTGCTCCGATTCGTTGCCGTTATGTTACTGTTGCCCGGGGAAGAACTCACTACAGTTAAAATAGCAGATATTTATTTGGGCAGTTAGAATTGCAATTCGGGAGACACAGATTCAGGTAGAAACCCAAAATGGGCTCGGAGGAAGACAAGGCAAGGGTTTATAAAGGCACAAAGAGGAAAATTACACAGGATGTTTTGTAAAATTTGTGATTTGTGTTGGCAACAACTAACTTGTTCCCCCTATGAGATTGGTTGCTAAGGCCATCTCTAAGGCAGAAAGTTCTTACCTATGGGCGTAAGCATATTTCTTGAAAGGTGGAGATGCCAGTGGTGAAGCACAGTTCAAAAGTTACATTCCACCTGGGTAGTGGTGTTACGCGGGTACCTTAAGGGCCTCCCAGCCCTATTTCAGAAGCCTTGACACGTGTTACTCCATTTTGTCATTGCTGCTGACATTACTATGACAAAGGGGGTGAAAAAATGGTTCTTAAGGGGTCACCCCAAGCCATCAGTGTTTGCTGGACTAGATTAAAACCGTTGGTTGAGCTTTCAAAGGTTGCTGTGGACCCAATAAGTCAGATGAAAGCCAAGAGTGAGACATAGAGCATGCTTTTGAGCCTTTCATTTCCTTGAATTATGTGTTCTGTGAGCGATTGGTTTTTACCCAGAAAGTGTGACTTCTGGGATGACGTACTGTTTCGAAAGTCTTGGGGGGGAAATTTTAACATTAATGTATAGGCAGGGTCAGCCAGAAAATAAGCAATTGTTTAGTTTTTTAAAAAACTATCTTTTAGAGTGTTAAATGGTATATTATTAAATAGAGAATGCTTGCTTTGAAGTGTAATATTTTGGGTATTTAATCCGATCATTTAAAAAACGTGACCATTTAAAAAGAAAGGTTACAGTTTTTAGTAAAAAGTTTTTTTCCCCATGTTTTGTAGTTTTAGCCTTTTTTGCAGCTTTGTGCTTTGTCTCATCTCTCCTGATGGTCGGGCTTGAATAATAGTCATTATAATATATGTGCCATAGTGAAAAAAAGAAAAAGAAGCCCTAGAGTTTATGCTTAGCACCAGGAAACCAATTCAACAAATACCTAACAGAATTAGACATAAATTTCAAAAAAGGAATCTGAAACCCAAAAGCCTTGAATTAAGTAGCATGGGGTCAGTATCAAAGCTTTAAATATTATTAGATGAAACTTAAAAAGCATTATGAACACAAAAAGACCCTCCCCTCACTTTTTGTTGATTAAAAAAAAGTTTTAAGATTTACATTCTCTAGTATTACTGTGTTTCTCCCTAGGTGCCACCCACCCCCATCCCAGTTTTATTAGACTTAGTTCCATGAGAATAGGAACCCATGACATAATCTTCTTTTATCTCTAGGTTCTAGATTAGGAAAGGCCCAGCTCATCGTGGATGGTTAACAGATGTGTACTGAATAATTTTTAAATTCAAGTTACAATTTACAAGTGATTCTAATCTAACTTTGTTGTGTAGGAGATCATTTGGCCTTTAGCTGTGATGTTGCCAAAGAACATGAAGTTCAAAATACCTTCGAAGAGATGGAGAAAAATTTAGGTCCAGTTAATTTCTTGGTAAATGCAGCTGGAATTAATAGGTTGGTCACAAATTTAAGAGCATTTCTAGTATGTCTTTTTTTTTCTAATGTCTTTGATTAGTATGAGTTAATACATTAATTAGCTTGTTTTATTTCCAATTGGAAGAAAAACTCTCTGCATTTAAAATTTGGTCTGTCAATCCATCCATTCTTTTCTTTTGTGTTGAGATATAAAATAAGGGTACAGTTGGATCAGTTTTACCATTGTACTGTAATCAGCACACATATTGAGTGCTAAGTGAATTTCCAGCATCCCAGAATGCGCTCTCAGTTTCTTCCCTATTAATACTTCCTTATAGGTTACCACTATTCTGACTTCTGTCACCACATATGTTTTGTCAGTTCATGAACTTAATATTAGTGGAATCTGAGTGGATATTCTTTTTTTTTAACGTGAGTTTAGGATAGACTCTTTAAATAATATATTAATTTCCTTGCTAAACATGGCTCAGTATGACAGTTGCTTGGTTCATTCAAGCTATTGTGGCTACATTGCACTACTTTTAGCAGTTAGGAATATTTGCCACTCTGCCTAAGAAGGGGTAGGAAACTGGCTTCCAGGTGGATCCTTTCTGGCTTGTCAGTTGTTATTTTAGTGCATCTCAAGCCAAGTTTAAAATGGGACTCTCTAGGTATTCTAGCTCAAATATGAAGCACTTCTTGTATTCCCCTTTCAGCTAAAATGTTATATATTTGACTTTTTTGGTTTATTTTATCCGTTTTGAATTTACATGCTCTTTTTTTTGGGTAGGGATAGCCTGTTGGTAAGAACAAAAACTGAAGATATGGTATCTCAGCTTCATACTAACCTCTTGGGTTCCATGCTCACCTGTAAAGCTGCCATGAAAACTATGATTCAGCAACAGAGGGGGTCTATTGTTAACGTAGGTGAGTCATCATCTTTGTGACTTTATAACTATCTCATGGAACCATGAAAATATTTAATCGACTAATTTGGCATGTATTCACATGTGAAACTTGGATGAAATGTGTCTCTTTATTATCTATGGGAAAAGGATTTTATTAAATGATTAATGGGTAAAACAAGAATCACAAATTCACGTCCCTCTAGTGATCAAGCAGGTGTTAAATGAGTGACACCACCAGGTATTAGAAACATGACAGCACAAGCGACGTGATAAATGACAAAAGATGGCCAGCTTTGATGTCCAGAGGCCTTATGAAATGGCAGGAGCAACCACTGCCCAGATCCAGTAGATTGTTGCTGTGCACAAGTGTGGTCCTGTGTTTTGCCAGCTGTTTTGATTTTTAAAGAGAAATTGGACATCCTGATTTTTATAGGAAACCTAATTTTTAAAATAGACAAGGAAGTGAAAAATTTTAGATAGTGGGGGCTAAAAAATGATGTCTGTTGCAGTTGCATGGGTCAGTGGTAAATCTAAAAGATTTGAGAGGAGGTTTTTGTAAGGAAACACTTTGTCAATTTTTTAGGGGTAAGTAACTCCTAGTCTTCAGTTCACCTGACCTGTAGGTCGGATAAACCGTGTAGTATGTGCCTGTAGACCATAAAATGCGAAATGACTTGGCATTTTATTTCAGTTTCGTAATTTGAAAATAGTGGTATACCATTTGCCTTTTAATTTGTTTTTCTTTTGGTGAGGAAGTTTGGCCCTGAGCTGACATCTGTTGCCAATCTTCCTGTTTTTGCTTGAGGAAGATTGTCACTGAGCTAACATTGGTGTCAGTCCCCCTCTGCTTTGTATGTGGGATGCCACCACAGCATGGTTTGATGAGTGGTATGTAGGTCTGTGCCCAGGATCTGAACCTGTAAACCCTGGACCGCCAAAACAGAGCATGTGAACTTAACCACTATGCCACTGGGCCAGCCCCTACCTTTTAATTTTAAGTGGTAATACCTTGAAAGGCTACAAAAGGGGGATGCTGCTCTGTTAAAGCAAATGACCATATTCTTTTTAACATGGGAAATGGCTTTCCAATTCCAAGAATATAGAGTTTTTCTCTTTGAAAATGAGAAAAGGAAAGAATTCTGTGCTAATAAGTGTTAGAACATTTTGACATTTACCCTTAAAAATGGAAAAGATCGTATTTTCTTATAAAAGATTAGTAAAAGACTTGACCTTTGTCTTCTAATACAGCCAGATAATGATCTTGGGTTCTTGTAAGCTGGTATTTGGCATGGATATGTATCACCTGATAATGTGGGCTGTATTTATGTAACTCTAAAATATCCCCTAAATACATATATTTTAAAAACCCACGTCAGTCCTTTGCATACATGCAAATCTTTTAGAATTGTGCTAACAGTAGGTAAAAATAGATAATTGAAAATATTATTACAGAAAGGACTACTTTAAACTGCTAGAAAGTTCACTGATATTTCAGAAGTTACCACTTTTTGACCAGATAAACAATAGTGTGTGGCATAAACCAAAGCTTCCAAAAATTGTTTGGCTTTTCTTCCATGCCTGTATTTTTCTTTCTTTGTGTCTCTCCATCCTTTTCTCCCAAATTCCCCTTTCTCTGTTCACCTATATTTCATCTGTCTGATGTCTCTTTTTTCTCTGTGCTTCACAATTCCTTTCCTTTGTCATAACTGGCATATATAATAATATATAATGTAGATAAATATTTTAATATTTGATTTGTTGATTATAATATAAAGTGTTTGGAATGTTTTCTTTTTCTAAAATAAAATCACTTTTTCAAAAATTTTGTGATGTTCTTGATAAATTTTTATATCGTAAGCACAGGTCACTGGTGCAGAAAATTACTTCCCCACTTCTGTTCTGCAAGAATTTATTTGCATACAGTTGATATTGGAGTTATAAATTATTCTTTCATATTCATATAAATGAGGCAACCCAAGAATCTTTAGTAGGCACTACAAGTTCACTGAAGATAAGTAAATTGGAATTTTACAAAAAGTTTATAAGCTTTGAAGCTTTGCTAATTTAGATTGCCAGTAGTTCAAAGTTAGTGGGCTTTACCTTCAGATGATCTGTTTTTGTAGATGGAAATGAGTACTTCTTTATGTCTGTGTTGTAGAATCATAAAATTAATCAGTCTCTACCTGACTTTTGGTTTTAACCTCTTCCTACTGGAAGCCTTTATAAATAGAATTTTCATCATGTCTGACCTACTCAGACATGATGAGTGTGGGTTCCTTTCACTTAATGGATGAAGTCTCAAGCCCCCACCTGGCATTTGAGGTTTTTGTAAGCTTCTTTCCGATCTTCTTTTGTGTATATATCTGGAGCAGGCTCAGACCCCTAAGACTTACTACTCAAATGACAATGGTTAGAATTCCTAATTTTAGCAAAGGATAAGGTAAAATGGTTTGTACCATTTTTGTTTGTTTACTATAAATTATCTGAATATTCACATAACCACTTTAATTGGTTTGAATTTGCTCTCATTTTTTTTTCTAGGAAGTGTTATTGGTTTAAAAGGCAATTCTGGCCAGTCTGTGTACAGTGCCAGTAAAGGAGGATTAGTTGGATTTTCCCGTGCTCTTGCTAAAGAAGTAGCAAGGAAGAAAATTAGAGTGAATGTTGTTGCACCAGGTCAGTGAAAATTCTTTTTCTATTAAAACATAATTTATGTACATTTATGGCTTTATACAATAATAGCAAAGATTGTTCTTGTGCCTGTAAGTGCATTGGCGCCATCGGGCACTTGTCAGAGAGGATCAGAACAGGAACGTGGAATCCACGCTGTTACTAAACTTGAGTAGTGAAATGCAGAAGGATGTGACTGTGTCCCAACAGGACTTACATGGCCACAGCTGGCCACACTGCCAGGCCCTGCACCACCCTCAAGGAAATGGCCAAGGGTAATTCCAGGCTGTTTTGTTGTGTAAACCGCTTTGCATTTTTTTTTACTAAATGATTACTCCCAAACTAAGAACCATAATAATGTTCTTATTTAAAAATCAGTTATAAATTAAGAACTCTTAAGAGCTGAATGTAAGGATTTCAAGTAAGTGGTGTAGGGGTAGGGGGAGAGTATTGGTAACATATATCCTGCAGTTGAACAAATCCAAATTGTATACCTTTGGAGAACTGTTTCCATTTGAAGTGTCCTTCTCTTCTTGAGACGTCCTGTTGGTTTACTGCTCACTGGGATACAACATTTGCTGATTAATTTAGACTTTGTGAACGCAGAACTTTCCAAGGAATGCATCCATTACCTAAATATATTTTATATATCTGTATTACAGAAACAATGTCTCTTTATATTTAAAGTATCTGGGGGCTGGCCTGGTGGTGTAGTGGTTAAGTTTGCATGCTCCACTTGGGCACCTTGGGGTTAACAGGTTCAGATCCCAGGCGCAGACCTGCACACCACTCGTCAAGCCATGCTGTCGTGGCACCCCACATACAAAAATAGAGGAAGATTGGCACAGATGTTAGCTCAGTGACAGTCTTCCTTAAGCAAAAAGAGGAGGATTAGCAATAGATGTTAGCTCAGGGCCAATCTTCCTTGCCAAAAAAAAAAAAAATAAATAAATAAATATCTGAATAGCTCTATAGTACAATATGCTTTTAATAACAATACAAACCAGAGGAAATAAACAAGGATGCAAAGGTGATATCATTTGCACATTTCACAAAGCAATCATGTACAATAACTGATAGACTAATTACTCCAGAAAGTCAGTATTTAGACAGAAAAAGAATTGCCAGAAGTTATATAATGTTTATTTTCAAAATAGATAAGATGCGTTTCAGTGGATTTCATTGTACCCTAGAGAGCTACCCAGGATTTGTGTTAGAATTTTAACACAAAAATTCGATGGAATCTTTGTCCTAGCTTACTATAGATATTTAAGAATTGATTCCCTATATAAGAAAAGACATTTTATTTTGCTTCATTGGTTGGTTGTAAGAAAGTATAGGCTGAAGTAGACCGTTGCCACCTTTCCATTTCAAGTCACTAAGGGCTCCCGCTTGGACCGAAGAGTTGGTGTTGTATTTGGCGCTGATGTTGAACCAGCGGGGATCAGGGAATTGTCCAAATGTCCTGAGAACCCTTTTGCACTATAATGTGCTGCCTTCCCAATTCATTGTTTAGTCGCAGAGACTAGCTAAATTCAAGCATTCCAAATCCATAAACATTTGATAAATGACTATAATTTAGATACATCCATTTTTTGAAAAAAAAAAAATGAAAAAAGATAATCCAAAAGCTGCACTGTCATCTTGGTGCTGTTTTCTGCTTGTGTATGCTTTGTGCAATTTGATTGATTTTCTTGTTAACCTGGTTTAACTATATATAGAATAGATTGTTTGTGGTTTGGGACTGCTTGTATTTATTTACTTCCCTCTCGTTTAGGGATTGGAATAGTATGTGTAATGAAGAGTTAATTTCAGCTCATGATCATTTAAAAGCTGGATGGTTTCAGGGTAATGAAGGTATTCCTAACACATAAGAACTCATTCAGCTGACTCCCTGGAGTGTCTCCTATATGCAAGAAGTGTGCCAGTTTCCAAAATTACAAAAATGAATAAAATATTTCTGCCACAAGGAGATAAGTACAGTGGGAAAGACAGATATAAACAAATAATTTCAATGCATGTGATGAATGTAAAGTAGGGGTACGTATGTGATGCTATGGAAACGCTGAAGGAGGAATGCTTAATTTTATTAGAGTGAATTAGTTGCCAAGGCAACAGGCTAAATAGTGGGAATCCAGTTTGTATACAACGAGAGGTTTTATGAGTGTTCTGGAATTGTGTTCGTATAGCCTTTCTTAAAGATCTTACTTTCCAGTGTGATTTATACTACAGAAAAAAACCTCTTGCTGAAAGTGTGGCCGTTTAGTAAAGAAACCTTTATTTTATTTTGGCTGTATATATTTAGCAGATTTCATAGTATGAATATGTTTCATTGGTCAGAAGCACAGTGCAAATTGAAATAGTAGAATTAAATTGATTCTATAGAACTATTTAACTTTGTTTTAGATAGTAATTTCAGATTCTTCTCCGGATCTTTTAATAGAGCTGACAAACATCAGAATTAACAATATATCTCTTTTTATGTCAGTTTTCCTGATCACCTTCAAATGGAGTTTCCAGTTAAGGAAAACAATTAAAAAGCAATTCGATACAGGAAAAGTAAGGAATAAGGGAAATAATAAATTAGGCTGTCATCTGCTGCCTAATGTTGGTGACTTTTTGAAGATCAAGTAGTTGCTAAGTTTTGGTATTACTTTCAGTATAAAATAAATTTCTCATCATGGATAAATCTTGCTGATTGGAAAATATTAAATGTAAGAAACATAATATTTGATAAAACTGTAATGGGTACTTTACTTCAAAAAAGATATATGTTTTCAATAGATAATACAAACATATGGTACAAAATTCTAAAGTACAGAAAGACAGAGTGAAAAGTGAGTCTTCTCTAGGCATCCAGTTCTTTTCCTCAAGTGCAACCACTGTTAACTGGTTTCTTCTGTATTTCATATACAAGCCAAGAAAATGTGCGTATATATATATATATATATATATATATAAAATTATATATATTTAAATATATTAATATATATTATATATGATTTTAATATATATAATTTTTTTAAGAAAACCCAAATTGTATCATATTATTCACAATGTTCTATACCCTGCTTTATTCATAGAACAATGTATCTTGGAGTTGATTCTATATTATTCTGTATAGAACTGCTTCACTTTTTAAAGTAACAGCTTTATGGAAATATAATTCACTTACTATACAATTCACCCATTTGAAGTGTATAATTCAGTGGTTTTAGTATGGTCACAAAATTGTTCGATTACCACAGTACATATTAGAACATTTTCGTCATCCCCAAAGAAATCTCATAGCCATTAGCATTCGCTCCAATGCCCATTTCCCTCCAATCTTCCCAATACTGGCCATCACTAATCTACTTTTTGTCTCTATAGATTTCCCTATTCTGGACAGTTCATATAAGTGGAATCATGTAATATGTGGTCTTTTGTGACTGCTCCATCACTTTTAATAGCTGAGTTAAAAGACAATAATGTCTGTTTTATGGGTGTACCATAATTTATTTAGCCTGTTGCCTCTTGATAGGCATTTAGGTTGTTTCTGATCTTTTGCTGTTATAACTAATTATGCAGTGACAATACTTGTACGTAATTTATTTTGCATATGTGCGACTATGAGTGTAATCCTGGGAATGAAAATGCCAAGGCTCAAAGAGTATATGCATTTAAATTTTTGACAAATCGTATCCATTGCATTTGTTTCTGTAGGGTACCTTAAGTGTTTTGCTCCCTCTCCACCTTTTTTTTTTTTTAAGTTGAAGAGCTTCTATGTTTACTACTTGGAGAAAATCTTGTTGACAAATGCTTGCATAAGTTTGGTCGTTACTCAAAACAGGTGTTATTCCAGGTGCTCTTATGTGCTTTTTGATATGGAGTTGATTTTTCACACCACTTCCCTATACACTTTTACAAACATAATATTAAGACATACAAATTTGTTCTGGTTAAAATCTTGGTCTTAGGACCAGCCGCATGGTGGCCAAGTGGTTAAGTTTGCGTGCTCTGCTTCAGCAGCCCGGGATTTCGCTGCTTCGGATCCTGGGTTTAGACATGGCACCGCTCATCAGGCCATGCTGAGGCGGTGTCCCACGTAACAACCAGAAGGACCTACAACTAGAATATACAACTAGATACTGGGGGTGCTGTGGGGAGAAGAAGAAGAAGAAAAGAAGATTGACAACACATGTTGGCTCAGGCGCCAATCTTTAAAAAACAAAAAGTGTTGGTCTAGTTTTTGGCAGCAGCCTTGTTTCTTCTTCCTTAAAAAAGTATCTGGGATTATGTTAATTCTTTCTAGGTCCTAGAAATTTATACTAGGGAAGGGACGTCTGAGCTGGTGGATATATCAAATATTGCACATCCTACAGTTGTTGATACTGGTGATGTGCTAAAATCCTGATGTCTTATTTAAATATAAAGTCTCTGCTGTGTATAAAAATGTTCAGAACTAAAATAGTGACCTATTAATATGGAAATGAGATGCTATTTCTTTATACTAAATAGCTACCCAAAAATGGATAAAGGAAATACATTTCCTTTAGAGTTTACTAAACATAAATTCTCATTAGACAAGAACCATGCGCTTGCTTTTATAAGCCAGAACATCCCTGTTCCTAGAGTTCATATTTTTTAAAAAATATGCTGAGTGTGTTGTCATGTATACAGAACTAAAGTAGAAGTCTCTTTATTCTAAGTTAGTTGGGCCCCTGTCATTTCAGTTATCTGTGTATTGGTTTAAGGAGTGATAGTTTTGTAGCCAGCTAGAAACCTCCACCTGTCCAACAAGTGATCAGTAATAACATCATTTGTTGGATAGTGGCACCTACTGGTAGTTTGTAATTTTTATAGCCCAGCTTGAAAGGCACTGTAAATATATATGTAGTAAAATGAGGAGTAGAGCAAAATTTCCAGAACTTTACAAATAAAGTGAAAGAATGCTACGGAACAGAGTTCTGTGGGGCCAAGGAGAGAGAGCACAAACTAGAAAGCAATACAAGAACAAAGATGGGGGTGTGGAATGTTTAAGAACTGCTGATATCTCTACTCAGGTCTTATGATATATGACCTAGAATCCAAAAGACTGTTTGTATGTAGTGCCTTGGTTGACTATAAATATAAATGTGAATGTAAATATAAATATGAATAAATATATTCCTAAGTGAAGATCATGTGGTACATGAGCTATAGCATAAAATGAAGTTTGGTAGAGCCTGGAGTAATTTTATCATTAGATACTAGCTTCACATTTTTTATTTGATTTCTGATAAATTAGGAGAAGATATATATGAATTTTAAAAAGCTGCAGATGGGTTTTTAGGGCAGTAGAACTATTCTGTTTGATACTGTAATGGTGGATACATGACATTATGCATTTGTTAAAATGTCGAACTGTACAGCCCAAAGAGTGAATCCCAATGTCAACGATGGACGTGACTTACTAATAACGTATCAGTATTAGTTCATCAAATGTACTACATTGAGACAAGATGTAGGGGTAGGAGGGGGCAGTGTGATAAGGAAATTTGTGGGAACTCTCTCTACTTTCTACTCGATTTTCCTGTAAACCTAAAGCTGCTCTAAAAAATAAAGTCTATTAAATAGAAAACATCCCTGCAGACGATGAGAGAAAGGTGTTATGTTGTTGGACATGTTCTTGCTCTCTACATCAAACATCATGATCAAAGAGGAAAAGCCAGTGTTGGTGAATTCAACTCTTCCTTTCAACTTGGCTTCGGACGCCTACTTTATTTTAAGCCTTTAGTGCAGAGTTTGATGATGGCTAGCATCTGTCCCATGAGGGTTAATTCCAACCACAGGTCTGGGGAGAGGCTGTTTCAAGCTTCCCTAGTGAAATAACACCCTTGTCTTCCAAGCTTGAGCAGTGGAGGGGGAATCTTCATGTGAGGTGGGTGCCTGAACATCACCATCCCAGTTCTGGACTTCTTGTAATCATTGCAGACTCAGAAGGCACCTCTCTCTCCTTTACAGATCTGACCTAACGTGGGCATTGACCATAGCAGAGGTGAATCCAGTCTGTAACGTTGAACGAGGCTTTACTGAAAGCTTCAGGGTCTTAACCTGTACCTGCTCCGTGTATCTGGCGCACTTGGTTGTTCTTGGAGGACCACAGTCTGTCCTCACAGCCCATGACTATGTGGCAGAGGCCTTCTTTTCATCTCACTGGGATTGTCCTTGATTTGTCTTACTCTTCCTGTCTAAGGTTTGTCTTCCAGTACCTCGTGCCCTTTCTAGATCTGCCTTTTTTCCAAGGTGAAAACACCTTCGAATGGCCTCACACACATTATGTGGCCTTACCCTTTGTTTCCAAAAGGACAAACACATGAGAACTGACATCCACCCAGAAACTGGGCAAATCAGTTCCTTTCAGCACAGATTAGCATGCAGATTAAAACCTAGATTAGCATCCCTGCATCTTGAACGGAAACTATTCTAACCTCCACAGGGCTACCAATGTAAGACCTGAGGGTCTTTCTCAGGGAGCTCACTTCCTAAACTTCAAGTAAGGAAGTCATGAAGACTACCTAATGAGGCATACTTTTCATCTTTGAATCATGGTTTTGTAAAGCTAAAAGAAACCTCAGAGATGTATCATTTTCAATCTACTTCACTCATTTTATGATACAGAAACAGCCATACAGTTTTAGACCATACATGACTGTGGATAGTACATGACTTTCCTCAGGGCATAGGTTTGATACTATCAGCAGACTAGGGAATAGAATCTAGTTTAATGTGTCCTAATCCAGTGGTCGTTTTACCACAAAATGCTAACTGTTGAAAAATGCACCAGAGCCAGTTAGAAGTTGAGCCTAGAATTTGCTAAACATAGTCACAAGGCCCTTTTTGCAAACCATTTTTACTGTACTTTATTGAGTTCTTTCTTTCTTAAGATGAAAATGCATCATTGATTTTCTGCTGAGGATTTGCAGGTTAGTGGGGAAATATTTTGTGCCAATTTTGCTAGAATCCAAAAAGACCTTAAAGTAAAGGATAATTATATCATGAACTTTTTTTTTTCCCCTAAGGTGTAAGTAGGACTGTGTTTTTTTTTTTTCATTTTTGTTTTTTCTTGGTGAGGAAGATTCGCCCTGAGCTAACATCTGTGCCAATCTTCCCCTATGTTTTGTACATGGGATGCCTCCACAGCATGGCTGATGAGTGGAGTAGGTCCACACCCAAGATCCGAACCTATGAAACTGGGCCACTGAAGTGGAGTGTGTGGAACTTTAACCACTCGGCCACCGGGCCAGACCCCTATATCATGAACTTTTGAGAAGGTAACATAAGGTTTTAAATGTTACATTTATAATTTTAATTCATTCAACTTTTTTAACCTGTGAGGTGAGTTTTCTTCCTACTACACTCTCTGAGGTACCTTTGAAAATCAGTATGTCCAAAGACATACAACTTTGGAAATCAGGGAGCTCCATGATAATGCTTGTTAAGATGATTGGATTGCCCACTGATTATTATGACTCTTCAGTGTAGATGAAGTTTCATTTACAATTCACTTGAAATTCTGCGGAGGCTGGTTATCCAGTTTTATGGTTGTCTGTGTCAGCTGTTTCTCCTTTTATTCTTGCATTCCTTTTGGCTTCTCGTTCTTAAAGACGAAGGTGAATGAAGGACATTTTGCTGACTTTTAAAAGAAATGTACGATTTTATGGCAGAGAAGATTTATTTTACTATGTAATCTCAAAATGAATCACACAAATAATACAAAATTGTTTTGTTATTCTGGGCCCTCATTACAGACGATCTGAAGTTAGTACTGTGCCTATTTTTGCGATAACTTTTTGTCTGAATAAAAAAATTACATCTGTTACAGAGTTTGGAAAGTACAGACAAGTAAAAGGAGAAAATAAGTATGTAATAATAATCACTGTTAATATTTTGGTATATATTTTTTTGTCGTTAGTATATATTAGTTTTTTTGTTTTTAATAGTAGTTTGAGTTCATTTGTAACCTACTTTTTTTAATGTACAAATGTTCTTTTTCTTTCATTTTAAATATCCTTCCATAGCATCATTTTAATGCCTGCATATTGTTCTATTGTATGATTGTACCATGATTTATTTAACCAGGTCCTTACTGAAAGACGTTCAGCTTGTTGCCAGTTTTCCATATAAAGCTGTCACTGTCTTAATAGGCTATATGATAGAAAAATCTATGATTATTCCTCACAAGACTTTCAAAAAAATGTTAAGGTATTTAAAAGTGAAAACCAAAGGTAAAGAAAAATTCGGTAATTACATAGTATTGCATAATAAGCCAGTGGCATAATGCTAATTCTTAATCTAGTGTTCAGTTCACATTTGTCCTGGTTTTTAAATGGCAGTGTATTGAGATTGATTTATAGTTTGAGTTATAAATGATTTAATTTTAACACAAGCCAATTTGAAAACTGTATTTTTGAGATTGCACATTAAACTTCTGCTTCACACATTATGTCTAACTTTTTAGTTCTTCTATTTTTCATGACTTTAAATTAAAAAAATTTTTTTCTAATTATTGTTCATGAGGAGTAATTATTTGCTTTCTTTTTTAAAACCTAAATGAGTGAGTAGTATATGGAATACTGATTATAGAAATTGTTTTTATTGATAATATGTATTTGTATGTCTCAGACTGTCACAATTTTCTGAATAAATCTACAGTTCTGGCATATATGTATACTATAATCACTTAGACTTAGTTGCTTAATATATTGTGTAGTACGTTATACTGTAGGATTTTATACTTTAGAACATGTTCCCTGCAAGCTTTATGTCATATACCAGTACCATGTTAAACTTTGAGTTTTCTGTGTATACTTGCATTGGAACTGGGTATGATCATAAGATTTTTTTCTTATGTGAATATTGGAAATACTAGTCTTTCTAATCATCAGCTGTCTTAGCTGTAACAAATGGAACTAATTTTTGTCAGAAGTGCCAGATCAGTTCATGTGACCACCTTTGTGATGCCTTCCTTTCCTCTACCCTACCTCCCCCCGACCCCTGCTCAAGTGAAAATTAATCAGTTCTGTGGTATTTTGTGTACATCTCTATAAGCATATTCACCAGACTTCCTTACATTATAATTAGGGGTACAAGTGACTATTTCCTCCAAAAATTATAGGTTCCCTAAAGAAATAGAATTTTTATTCATGTTTGTATCCACCCTTTTATATTGTGCTAGGAGTTGGGCCAAATATTTCAGTGTTCAATAAATGTTCATTGAGTTAAATTGAAGAAAAATGTAGACTTGGTTACTTGATTGATAGCAAAAGTTTGTATTTCCTAAGCGAGGTTTATTAATAATGTCAAATTAAACTTTCAGGAGCAAATTAATTGTTATTTGAAACTGAGCAAATGTCTTGAGAAAAGCTTCTATCGTTTTCAGCAAAATAAACATTTCTCTTTTAGGATTTGTTCACACAGATATGACGAAAGACTTGAAAGAAGACGATATAAAGAAAAGTATCCCGCTTGGGAGGTTTGGAGAACCTATTGATGTGGCGCATGCAGTTGTGTTTCTTTTAGAATCACCGTATATTACAGGGCATGTTCTGGCTGTGGATGGGGGATTACAACTCACGATGTAATTTACAGGTTATTCAGCTATAATGGTAATTAGAATCAAGGACACACTCTGGCTGTTGATTAGACAATCATGCCTACAAGGGTGACATTTGCTAATCAAACCTATCGATGCCACAAATGTTGATTTCCATCTTTATGTGAATATGTCTAAAAAGAACAATGATCAATTGTGTTTTCTAAATGGTGTATACGTTACAGGCTGTAGCAAGTTTAGCATGTAGACATTTTGGAAGTAATATAAACAGGTATTACCTTAATTTATATATTTTTGTCTCAAAAGTGGAAAAACTTATTTAGTCTAATTATCATGAGTTATTTCATAGTATTAGGCTGAATTCTCTAGTAGTTAACCTTGTGGGTCATTGCCAAAATACCAGTATTTACCGGACATTAGTTAGTCGTCAATACTTTAGCAACCCTGCTGAAGTTAAATGTTGTATTCCTTTTAGTATCACTGTAGATATAGGCATGAATTTAGAGTCTGGTTTCTTTGAGTGGCATTACTCCCGATTGAGCAGTTGGGCAAAATAATCTACAAATGTAAGTATGGTACAGTTGGCCCATTCTATAGAATTCTCAAAGATGATGAGGACTAGCCCTTAAGGTTTTAATATTAACATCTGGTACAGTAATGAGCTGCATAGATCTTATCCATTTAGGAAGTAGAAGTGTTTTGTTTTTATTTAATACACAAAACACAGTATAGCAGCTACTTAAAAATTAGTGTAAGAAATAGTGACATTTTAAAAATTAAGAGTATTTCACATTAATGAATATAATGATGATTCTTACCCTAAATCTTTAGAAAGATACTTATGAACAATCATAAATGATAACGAATAATGCAATAACGATGAATTAAATGTCTTCACAAGGAACTGTTAAAGCATTGGACTTAAAAAGAAAATATGTTCCTGAGAATAGAGATAAAGACACAAACTGAATGCGAAATATCAGGCAACATCTGTTTTGCATTGGACTCTTTTTGTGGGGAATAGTGTGGAAATATATGTCACTGGATTCGTGTTGATTTTTATGTAAAAAATTTTAAATGTTTACTGCATTTTAAAAAGTAATCTTTTTACGGTTTTATTGGAGCTGAACATTACTTTATGTAAACAGATTTAACTTTTTATTGATAGCCCTAAAGTATGAATAGGATATACCAAATAAATGCGAAGTAAAAAATAAAAAATAAAGTAAGAATAAAAAGTAAAGTCAAATCTATGTTTTAAATCAGGATTCCTTAAACATTATTTAAAATTTATCTTTGAAATAGTCTTCTTTATTTAGAGAAGTCTGTTTAGGATGTGAGAAAATCAGTTAAGTGTGAGTAAAATTATTAAAAATTGTCTACTAAACACAAGCATGGTAATATACAGAATTTCTCAGCATTAACAGTTGCAGGCAGATACAGGAAATACAGCTGTCAGGATGGTTTCAAATGTGGTAGCTGATGCTTCTAGCTTAAGCTAGGAGAGTTTATGCAGGCAGACTAGGCTGTTTTTCTAGTGTTTCCTTACCTGCTGGCCTTTGGCTACCTGCACATCTTCCTTATGACGTCCCATTCAGGCTTGTTCCCTTCTCTGAACACCTCATGTTCTGAAATCATCAGTAAGGCTGATTTGACTAGTGATTAGGAAGAAAGCAGTGTAGTTCACTGAACTAATGACACTACGATGTAGGTTACAAATAAGTTTAACCTTTAAGTGTATAGATTTACACTTTAAGAAATATTTAACTGTTCCACCCCCTCGCCCAGCCCATATCAAACTGGTGCAATATGGGGCAAGATCTTGAAATGGGTAAAATACGCTGTCGCTGTTCCCCTCCGGGGGAATTCTCCATCCACTTCCACCAAGCTGGTAGAATTTAATTTAATACTTGCATCCTATTGCTGAAATCATTTGGTGGCTGTTGCTTATGTTCAGAGGTTCAAGAATTCTTAACAAGAAGACTCATCTGTAGGTGTTATCTGACTCCTCAGGAGCCCATAATCCAGCCTGTGTTTTGTTGTTAGTGCCATCAAGTGATTCTGACTTGTAGCGACCCTGTACAGCAAAGCGAAACCCTGCCTCATCTTTTTGCACCATCCTCTCAGCTGGTGCTGTATCAAACAATGCTCCACTGCTATTCATAGGGTTTTTGTGGCCCATTTTTTTGGAAGTGGGTGGCTCAGTCCATCTTCCTAGCCTGTCTTAGTCTGAAAGCTCCACTGAAACCTGTCCACCATGGGTGACCCTGCTGGTTTTGAAATACCAGTGGCATAGCTTTCAGCATTACAGCAACATGCAGCTGCCACAGTGTGACAGCCAACAGGCGGGTGGTGTGGTTCCCTGACCAGGAAAGGAGCCCAGGCTGGGGCAGTGAGAGCACCGAATCTAAGCCACGAGACCGCTACTGCTGACTAACCTGTGTTTATCACTTGTTAAAAAATGCTTTATGGTTAAAGCCAATGTATTAAAATTTTTGCATTTAAGGTTTTAAAATTTGTGCTCCTTTTCATACTTTTATTCATATTCAGTTTATAAGACGGTTTTTAAAGTGCTTTCTAGAAATAGAATTATATGTTATAAATTAGGGGGCAATAATTAGTGTAAAAAAGATCATTTAATTTATATGCTTCTGTTACCTAGAATAAAAGGAGACTATTCTGAATATTCAAGAATTATGCCTTATATTGCTGAAACATTTTCCCAAGCTTTTCAAATGGAAATATATGTAAATTGAGAAATCATACCGCTGTCCTAACTTGACAAACATATTAAAAGTGTTTAATAATTCTTGTTTCTTTTATATTAATTTTATCTTTTAGTTACGTTGTAAGCTCTTGAGGGTAAACACCATATTGTGTTTTTTTCATTTAGCTAATTAAGTAACAATAAATATTAAGTACGTACTAAATATCTTGTACTTGTTTTGATACCCCCACCTTGCCTGCTCAGCTCTGAGTACATTGGATATACTTAGTAAATACATTGACAAATCAGTATATATTTTTTAATGATTCAGGATCGTCACTCATTACGCTGTGCTATACAGTTGGGGGGCATTATTGAGATATATAGATATATCTGTTCTGCATCAGTACATATCCTGGAATATTCTTTTTTGATCAGATCTCTGTAGTGTACCTCCCTCTTTGGTCATTTATCTCTGACTTTGATGCTTACTTTCAAATTATGGCTGAATTTACAATGCTAACCCAATCAAGTATTTTCTCTTAGGCAATATGCCTTAGTTTCAGTAATTACTACCAATTTAATTTGGAATTCTTGGGCTAATAATCCTAATAGGGATGGTATCAGTCTCACCTGGAGAATTTTTTTTTTTTAATTTTAAACACTTCAGAAGCCCCATCTCTAGAAATTTTGTTATGAGTAGGGCAGGGTGAGGAAAATGTGGAGGTGGTTTTAGCAAAAGTTTTCAGTGATTCAGATTGTTCATTACTTTATTAAATATTTATTCATTTCTACTACATACCAGATATTGCTAGTCATGGGAGGTACAATGGTGAGAAAAAAAAGAAATAAATCTTAGTTTCCTGGAGCTTGCCGACTAATAGGGTTTGGTGAGGGTGGAAAACAAGCAGATCTTAGACAATCACACAAATGTAAAAATCTCAACTGAGGTAAGCACTGCAAGAAGGAGAAGCTCTTGTTAGTATTAAATCATCGTATTGGGGAATTTGATCTATTCTGGAAGGTCAGGAACGGGTTCTTTGAGACAGGGAGATAGTTAACTAAAGTTAAAGTAAAGCCTTCCATTTAGAGGGAAAAACGTGTAAAAATCTTTTGGTGAGAGGGAGCATGGTGAATCAGGACTTAAAAGGTCATTATGCCTGGAATATAAAGCAAAGGGGAGTGTGGTATGAAATGAGGCAGTAGGCCTAGACTCTGCAGATCTTTGTAGGCCACATTAAGGGGTTTGAACTTTATCCTAAGAGCCGTTAAAGGATTTGAAGTAGGAGGGATACCTGATGCATTTTGGAAAGATCATTCTGGCTGTAGTGTGGAGAAGAGGCTGAAAGGGAAATAGCGCAGGAAGACCTCCACTTGAGGTAGTGCGAGAGACAACAGGAGGCCAAATCTAGGGCAGTGGGAATAGAAGTGGAAATCAAGTAGCCAGAATTGAGATTTAGAAAATCAGCAGCACTTGGTGATGGATTGGATAGAGGAAACAGATGCGTTTCTGATTTTCAAACCTTATTGAGTTGGTGATGCCATTCACAAAAAACACTGAACCAGGGCACGTTTTGGGGAGGTGGGGGAGGAAACATCATGAGTTCAATTTTAAACATTCTGAGTTTGAGGTGTCTTGGAGGTATCTAAGAGGAGACATCAGATACATGTGAGGTAGGACCTCTAAGAAGAAATATTCTATAAGTCATCGCTGTATAAATGGTGGTTAAAGTCTTGAGCATTAAGGAATAGAACAGATTGCCCAGGTAGAGAGTTTAGAGAAGATGACAGCAATCGCAAATACTTGTACTGTGTGCCAGGCACTGTTCTAAGTGTGAGCATAGAGTGGAGCCTTGAGGAACTTGGACATTTACTGCCTGGTTAGATAGAGGAGCCTGCAAGAGTCTGAGATCAGAACTAGTCAGAACGGTAGGTAGGAAACAAGGAGAAGGCTGTGTCCCAGAAGCCACTGAAAGAAAATTTTCTTGTCGGATGGAGTCCTGAATATCAGTACTGCTGGACGTAGTAAGTAAGGAGTAAAAAGATGGATTAGTAACCTGGAAGTCATTGGTTAGCTGAATAAGAATTATTTTTGCAGATAGATGAGGACAGAAGGCAGAAGTAAGGGGGGAAAAATTGAAACTGGATCTTTACTTCATATTATACACAAAGATAAATTCCAGGTGGAAAAATGACTTAAATGTGAAAACAGAAAGCTTAGTAGAAAATATACAGGTGAGTATTTTTCTGACCCTGCGGTGTGGCAGGAGTTCCTAAACGTAAAAAAGAAATATTGGCTAAATTGACAAAATTAAGACCTTCCTGTTCATCAAAAATCACCTTAAAAATAGCAAAAAGGCTGATTACAAACTGGCAGAAGGTTTTATCCAACATAGATAACTAATAAAGCGTTAGTATCAGGAATATATAATGAACAATAAATCAGTAAGAATAACCCAATAGGAAAATGGGCAAAAAGATACAAAGCAGGCATTTTACAGAAGAGGAAACATACAGCCAACATATGTTGATAAGTACTTGGGTTGCCTCCACTTCTTGGCTATTGTGAATAATGCTGCAGTGAACATAGGGGTGCATATATCTTTTCAAAATTAGTGTTTTCTTGTTCTTTGGATAAATACCCAGAAGTGAAATTACTGAATTATTTGGTAGTTCTATTTTTAGTTTTTTGAGGAATTTCCATTAATGTTTTCCATTATGGCTGCACCAATTTACATCACCAACAGCAGTGTATGAGGGTTCCCTTTTCAACACATTCTCTCCAACACTTATTTCTTGTCTTTTTAATAATAGCCATTCTGATGGGTATGAGGTTATATCTCATTGTGATTTGATTTGCATTTCCCTAATAATTAGTGATGTTGGCCATCTGTATATCTTCTTTGGAAAAATTCCTGTTCATACTCTCTGCCTATTTTTTAATTGGGTTGTTTGTTTCTTTGTTGTTGTGTGAGTTCTTTATATACTTTGGATATGAACCCCTTATTGGATATATGATTTGCAAATATCTTCTCCCAATTGGTGGATTGTCTTTTCACTTTGTTGATGGTTTCTTTTACTGTGTACAAGCTTTTTAGTTGGATGTAGGCCCATTTGTTTCTTTTTTCTTTTGTTTCCCTTGCCTGAGGAGACATATTCGAAAAGATACTGCTAAGACTGATGTCAAAGAGTGTACCCAGAAAGTATCCAGAAGTGGAATTGCTGGATCAGATGGTAGTTCTATTTTTAATGTTTTGAGGAACCTCCATACTGTTTTCTATAGTGCCTGCGCCAGTTTACATTTCTACCAATAGTCCACGAGGGTTTCCTTTTCTCCACATCCTTGCCAACACTTGTCATTTCTTGAATTTTTTGTAATTGTCATTCTGTTGGGTGTGAGGTGATATTGTAGTTTTGTTTGTTTGTTTGTTTTTGAGGAAGATTAGCCCTGAGCTAATGTCCGCTGACAATCCTCCTCTTTTTGCTGAGGAAGATTGGCCCTGAGCTAACATCTGTACCCATCTTCCTCTATTTTATGTTTGGGACACCTGCCACAGCATGGTCTGTAGGGTCATGCCTGGGGTCTGAATGGGTTAACCCTGGGCCGCTGAAGCGGAGTGTGCAAACTTAACCACTATGCTGGCCCTGTGATATTGCAGTTTTGATTTGCATTTCCCTGGTGATTAGTAATGTTGAGCAACTTTTCATGTAACTATTGACCATTTGTATATCTTTGGAAAAATGTCTGTTCAGATCTTCTGCCCATTTTTAATCGGATTTTTAATTTTTTTGCTGTTGAGTTGTATAAGTTCTTTATATATCTTGGATATCAACCCCTTATCAGATATATGATTTGCAAATATTTTCTCTCGTTTGGTAGGTTGCCTTTTCAGTTTGTTGATAGTTTCCTTTGCTGTGCAGAAGCTTTTTAGTTTTATGTAGTCCCATTTGTTTAGCTTTGCTTTTGTTGCCTTTGCTTTTGGTTTCAAATCCGAAAAATCATCTCTAAGACCAACATCATGGAGCTTACCACCTATGTTTTCTTCTAGGAGTTATGAATTCAGGCCTTATGTTTGTGTTTTTAATCCATGTTGAGTTAATTTTTGTGTATGGTGTAAAATAGTGATCTGGTTTCATTCTTTCAATGTGGCTGTCCAGTTTTCCCAGCCCCATTTATTGAAGAGATTCTCCTTTCCCCATTGTATATTCTTGGCTCCTTTGTTATAAATTAATTGACCATATATGCATGGGTTTATAGCTGGACTCTCTATTCTGTTCTGTTGGTCTATGTGTCTGTTTTTATGTGAATACCATACTGTTTTGATTACTATAGCTTTGTAATATAGTTTGAAATCAGGAACTGTGATGCCTCCAGCTTTGTTCTTCTTTCTCAAGTTTGCTTTGGCTATTCAGGGTCATTTGTTGTTCTGTACAAATTTTAGTGTTGTTTGTTATTTCTGTGAAAAATGCCATTGGATTTTAATAGAGATTGCGTTGAATCTATAGATTACTTTTGATAGTATGGACATTTTAATAATATTAATTCCTTCAATCCATGAGCATGGAATATCTTTCCATTTACTTCTTCACTTTCTTTCATTAGTGTCTTATAGTTTTTGGCGTACAGGTCTTTCACCTCCTTGGTTAAATTTATTCCTAGATATTTTATTCTTTTTGATGCAATTATAAGTGGCATTGTTTTTTAAATTTCTCTTTCTGATAGTTCATTATTAGTGTATGTAATTGCCAGAGATTTGTGTGTATTGATTTTGTATCCTGCAACTTTACTGAATTTGTATATTAGTTCTAACAGTTTTTTGGTGGAGTCTTTAGTATATATAATATGTCATCTGCAAGTAGTGACAGTTTTACTTCTTCCCTTCCAATTTGGATGTTTTTTATTTCTTTCTCTTGTCTAATTGCTCTGACTAGGACTTCCTGTACTATGTTGAATAAAGCTAGTGAGAGTGGGCGTCCTTCTCTTGTTCCTGATCTTAGAGGAAAAGCTTTCAGCTTTTCACTGTTGAGTATGATGTTAGCTGTGAGCTTGTCATATATGGCCTTTATTATGTTCAGGTTTGTCCCCTCTATACCCACTTTGTTGAGAGTTTTTATCATAAATGGATGTTAAATGCTTTTTCTGCATCTATTGAGATTTTTATCCTTCATTTTGTTAAAGTGATATATTACATTGGTTGATTTGCAGATGTTAAACCGTCCTTGCATCCCTGGAATAAATCCTACTTGATCATGGTGTCTGATCCTTTTAATGTATTGTTGAATCAGTTTGTTAATACGTTGTTGAGGATTTTTGCATCAACGTTCATCAGGGATATTCGCCTGTAATTTTCTTTTCTGTGGCATCTTGTCTGATATTGGTATCAGGGTAATGCTGGCCTCATAAAATGAATTTGGAAATATTCCTTCCTCTTCTGTCTTTTGGAAGAGTTTGAGAAAGATTGGTGTTAATTCTTCTTTAAATTGTTTGGAGAATTCACCAGTGAAGCCATCTGGTCCTGGAATTTTGTTTCTTGGGAGATTTTTGATTACTGATTTAATCTCCTTACTGGTAATCAGTCTGTTCAGATTTTCCATTTCATGATTCAGTCTTGGTAGGTTGTATATTTCTAGGAATTTATCTGTTTCTTCTAGGTTGTCTAATTTGTTGGCCTATAATTGTTCATAGTAGTTTCTTATCCCTTGTATTTCTGTGGAATCAGCTGTAATGTCTCTTTCATTTCTGATTTTAAACAATTTGAGTCTTCTCCTTTTTTCTTGGTGAGTCTAGCTAAAGGTTTGTCTGTTTCTCTTTTTAAAAACCAGCTTAGTTTCGTTGATATTTTCTTTTTGTCTCTATTTCATTTATTTCTGCTCTGATTTTTGTTATTTCTTTCTTTCTACCAACTTTGGGCTTCATCTGTTCTTCTTTTCTACTTCCTTGAGGTATAAGATTAGGTTGTTTATTTGAGATTATTCTTGTTTCTTAATGTAGGCATTTATTGCTACGAACTTCCCTGTTAGAACTGCTTTTGCTGTATCTCATAAGTTTTGGTATGTTATATTTCTATTTTTATCTGTCTTAGGGTATTTTTTGATATCTTTTTTGATTTCTTCTTTGATGCTTGGTTGTTCAGTATCGTATTGTTTAATCTCTATATATTTGTGAATTTTCCAGTTTTTTACTTGTAATTGATTTCTAGTTTCATACCATTGTGGTTGGAAAAGATGCTCGATATAATTTCATTGTTCTTAAATTTATTAAGACTTGTTTTGTGGCCTAACATATGATGTATCCTGGAGAATGTTCCATGTGCACTTGAGAAGAATTTATATTCTGCTGCTTTTTGATGCAATGTTCTGTAGATGTTTGTTAAGTCCATTTTGTCTAACGTGTGGTTCAATGCCAATGTTCTCTTACTGATTTTCTTTCTGGATGATATCTATTGATGAAATGGGGGTTATTAAAGCCCTGTACTAATATTTTATTGCTGTATATTTCTCCCTTTATGTATGTTAATATTTGCTTTATATATTTAGGTGCTTCTATGTTGGGTGTATAAATATTTATAAACATTATATCCTCTTGTTTGCTTGACCCTCTCATTATTATGTAATGACCTTCTTTGTCTCTTATTACAGTTTTTGTCTTAAAGTCTGTTTTGTCTAAGTATAAGACATAAGTATAGCTACCCCAGCTTACTTTTGGTTTCCATTTGCATGGAGTATCTTTTTCCATCCCTTCACTTTCAGTCTCTGTGTGTCTTTATATCTGAAGTGAATATTTTGTAGGTAGCATGTAGATGGGTCTTGTTTTTAAATTCATTCAGCCTTTCTGTGTCTTTTGACTGAGGATTTAGTCCATTTACTTTTAAAGTAATTGTACTTATTGCCATTTTGTTAGTTGTTTTCTGGCTGTTTTGTAATTCCTTTGTTCCTTTCTTTTTCTCTTGCTCTCTTCCTTGTGATTTGATAATTTTCTGTGGTGGTATGCTTAGATTCCTTTCTCTTTCTCTTTTATATATCTCCTCTAGGTTTTTGCTTTGTGGTTACCATGAGGCTTACATTACAACTTATATTTATAATAGTCTATTTTAAGTTGATAATGAGTTTGAACACATTCTAAAGCTCTGCGTTTTTGTTCCCCTACTCCATGTTTTCAGTTTTTGATATCACAATTTACATCTTTTGTCTTGTGTATCCCTTAAAAAATTATTGTAGTTCTAGTTACTTTTACTCCTTTTGTCTTATAACCTTCATACTAGCTTTAGAAAATAGCTAGCTTTTTAACCCACCACCTTACCACATTAGATTATTCTGAATTATACTATATTTACCTTTACCAGTGAGACTTATCCTTTCATATGTTTTCCTGTTACTAATTAACATCCATTTGTTTCAGTTTAAGTAGTCCTTTTAGCCTTTCTTGTAAGGCTGGTTTAGTGGTGATAAACTCCTTTAGCTTTTGCTTGTCTGGGAAAGTCTTTATCTCTCCTTCAATTCTGGATGATGGTTTTGCCAAGTAGAGTATTCTTGGTCAGAAGGTTTTTTTCTTTTGGCACTTTGAACATATCATGAGAGTCCCTTCTGGCCTGCAAAATTTCTCCTGAAGAATCTGCTTATAGTCTTATGGAGATTTCTTTTGTGTGTAACAAGTTGTTTTTGTCTTGCTGATTTTAAGATTCTTTCCTTGTCTTTAACTTTTAACATTTTAGTTATAATGTGTCTTGGTGTGGGTTTCTTTTTTTTTTTTGAGGAGGAGGAGGATGAGCCCTGAGCTAACATCTGCTGCCAATCCACTTCTTTTTGCTGAGGAAGACTGGCCCTGAGTGAACATCCATGCCCATCTTCCTCTACTTTATATATGGGATGCCTACCACAGCATGGCTTGCCAAGCAGTGCCATGTCTGCACCTGGGATCCGAACCGGTGAACCCCGGGCCGCTGAAGTAGAACGTGTGCACTTAACCACTCTGGCACTGGTCCAGCCCCTGGTGTGAGTTTCTTTGGGTTCATCTTTTTGGAACTGTTTTGGCTTCCTGGATTTGAATGTCCATTTCCTTCCCTAGATTAGGGAAGTTTTCAGGCATTATTTCTTTAAAGATGTCTTTTGCTCCTCTCTTTCTCTCATCTATTTTTGGGACCCCTATAATGCAGTTGTTGGTCTGCTTGCTGTTGTCTCATAAGTCATTTAAGCTATCTTTGCTTTTTTTTGTTCTTTTTTCTTTTTGTTGCTCTGAGTGAGTTCTACTGCCCTCTCTTTGAGTTCACTGATCTTTTCTTCTGCTTCACCTAGTCTGCTGTTGAACCCCTCTATTGTGTTCTTCGGCTTCATTATTATATTCTTCAGCTCTGTGAGTTCTATTTGGTACTTTCTTATATTTTCTGTCTCTTTGTTGAAGGTCTCACTTTTTTCATCCATTGTTCTCCTGAGCTTAGTGAGCATCTCTCTGATTGTTATTTTGAACTCTTAATCAGGTAAATCACTTCTCTCTGTTTCATTAAGATGTTTCTTCTGAGATTTTGTCTTGTTCTTTCATTTGGCACCTATTATTTTGTTTCTTCATTTCCCTTGACTCTCTGTGTTGGTTTCTATGCATTAAGTAAAACTGCCACCTCTCTCAGCCTTGAAGGAATGGTCTTGTGTGGGAGATGAACCATATCATTCAACCCTGACCTAGCTCTTGGTTGTCTCTCAAACCTTTGTCATGGTCCAAGCAGCCTACTTTATTTTTAGTGGCTGCTAGTAGTTGAGGGTGTGCCAATACCTGTCAGTGTCCCAAAGAGAAGGATCTCAGTCAGCACCTAGATTCCGACTAATTGGGAGCCAGACCCTGAGGCGGCAGGTTTTAAAGTATGCAACTATATACAGTCATGTGGGACCTCATGCATAAGTCCTGTCAGTCACGAGAGCCAGGCAATTTAGAGATGTTCCCTGGGTGGCAGCTGCAAAAATTGGGGCACCAGATGAGTGTGCAAGCTCCTTTGTGGGAGATACCAGCAACCTGGAGCATGGCAGAGGTAGAGTGGAAAGATGGCATCCCCCAGCCTCTGTTCTCACAGGATACCACAGTAGACCCCTAGATGTGTGCCATACCAGAAGACTGCCCTTCAGGCTAAAGTCCCAGGACAATCAAATAGGCCTTTTTAACATAAAGACTGGGGGTATGTTTCAGTCTGCTGTCTGTACTGTGTACTGGGTGTGGTAGCCAGCCAAGAACTGTCTCTTCATTTGTTACAGTCTCTTGGGACCCGTGAATGCAAGCCCTGCTGGCCATTAGAGCCAGGCAATCAAAGGGTGTACCCTGGGTAGCAGCCACAAAAACTAGCGCACCAGATGTGTGTACAAGCTTCCATATGGGAGATATTGGCACTCTGCAGCATGGCAGAGGGAGAGCACGAAGATAGCACCTGTTCTCCAAGACCTCAGGAGAGGATTACAGTCAGCCCTTAGATGTGTGTTTAATCAAAGCCTGCCCCTTAGGCTGCATCTATGAAGATGAGCTGATAGGCTTCTTTCACAGAAAGATTTGGCACTCGGTCTGTTGCTTCTTGCTGTACCCTGGTGGTCATAGCAGGTTAAGAATTACTTCTCTGTTTGTTCCCATCCTGTGGGACCTGTGAGCATAAGCCCCGCTGGCCACAGAGCCAAATGATCTAGAGGTGTTCTTTGGGCAGCAGCCGCAAAAATTGGGGCACTAGCTGAGGGTATAAGCTCCTTTCCGGGAGACACCAGCGAGCTAGAGGGAGGCAGAGGAAGACCCGCCAGTTCATTTTGGACACTGGCCTCTTGGCCTGATACTGCATGTGAAGCACCCACCACAGCACACAGGCGCTTTCCCCTCGAGTGACCACTCGTCCGTCCCCATCTCCACCCATGACTAAACTACCACCTCAGGGAACTTTTTTAAAATGCTGCATTTGAGAAAACAAGTAACCAATAAAAACCAGATGCTAAAGCCTCTGCCTGTCTGCATCTTCTCTATGGGCCAGATGCTGAGCTGGGTGCAGCCCCGCCCTCCCTGCAGCCCCCAGGCCGTGGCACCAGGAGAAGCCAGTGCAGCTCCGTGGGCCAGCCTGGGCCTCTGGACCCAGCTCCGCTCCTGGGGCACCCAACCTCTGACCCCAAGGCTCCTTCCCTTTGTTCTTCCTGTGTCAGCATTTAGGTGGGTATCTTTCCCCTGCTGGGAGCAGAGCAGCTGGCAAACCCAGGCTGCTGTAGCTCTGTGGGAGGAAGGGGGACCTTCCCAGATGCTGCTCTAGGCGGGGCCTCTCCTGGGGCCCGGGGCAGGAGGTGATGAGGGGCAGAAGCCAGGCTGGCACTCTGCCTCCAGGGCCCTGCAAGCTCTGTCCTGAGCGGCCTGTCTCATCCTTCTGAAGCAGAAACCCCCGAGATGGATCCATTCAGCCACGGCCTGTCTCCTCTGACCTGTGTAAATGGTACAGCACTCAGTAAAGTGGACTCTGACCGAAAAAAAAAAAAAGACTTTGAAGACTAGCTACCACAACAGTTGAGGCATGGAGTAGTCTATAGTTATATTTCCTCCCATTCTCACTTTGGGAAATTTTCTAGAGTTAATAATTGTTTAATTGTTTTGTTTTATATTTGTTTAGTCTGAAATATGCGCATCAAGATTCTATCCCCAAACTCTTCACCAGAACTCTAAGACTCCTCTTTACACCATGGTCTGTCAGTTTTTGTTTGTTTGTTTGTTGGAGATACCTTTCCTGGTACCCCCCATATACCTCTTCCAGTCTGGACAGTGCTTTTCAGTGTGCTGTACAATTTTCAAACGGGAACTTTACCACCATCCTGGAAATTTCTTTTGGCTTATTTCTGTCTTGGATGATCTATTTCCTGGATAGCAGAGATTTCTGGCTGTTCTCAAGTCCGTTTCCCCCTTCTTTCATAATAATAGAATCTTCTATTTGTAGTTTGACATGTGCTGCATAACGACGTTTCAATCAACGACGGACCACGTATATCACAGTGGTCCCAAAAGGTTAGAACCATATAGCCTAGGTGTGTAGTAGGTTATACCATCTAGGTGTGTGTAAATGCACTCTATGATGTTCGCACAATGATGAAATTGCCTAACGGCGCATTTTTCAGAACATATCCCCGTTGTTAAGCGACGTACGACTGTGATAGTCTTGTAATAACATGTCATATGGTCATCTTGCATGGCATTTGCCAAAACAACCAAGTTGATTATTTAGTGTTTTAATTAGAAGCCTCTAAATTGTGTTTAGTAAGCAGAATCACTTTTAGTTAAGTCTAAATAGAAATGTTTGGTAGTAGTTTCTTCCTCTGAAAGCTTTTGGGTGATAACGGCTTCAAATGAATGGTGCTGAGGTAGTGTTCAGAATATATCCTGAAGGGGCAATTTCTTCCTTCCTGAAAGTGATAGTAATCTATGCCTTATCTTTAAATTATTTTAGCTGACTAACATATTTATCTAAGTGTGTGTAGGTATATTTGATATTAACACATACTATACTTGCCAGGAGTATGATAGGAATCTTATTTGTGTATATCTTATTGAAATTTTGAGTGACCTCTTGTACTAACTTCTCATCTCCTGAAAGGTGATGGTGTCACTAATTTTTAGTGCCCTTTAATAAACATTCAAGCCCTGGTTCTTTTAGAGGGTTTCACATCTTTTACAGTGAAGTTAGTGGAAAGATATGGCCTTTGGAGTCAGAAAGTCCTGGTCTCAAGTACCAACTCTATAACTAATTGACTGTGATGATTACATCCCTCCTTTGAGCCTGTTTCATCACCTATAAAAGAGAGTAACAATTCCTAGAGTTGTTGTAAAGATTAAATAAAATAGCATTAATGTATTGGTATAATGCCTGGCACATAGTAGGTGCTTTAGTAAATGTTATTTCCATTCCTCCTGATAGGAATGCTTCTGGTACATTGTCTCTGGAGTCCTCCCAGTGCTGGAAGCATTTTGTTTTATACTCTAGTATTTTTCACTTTTATTGATGTACTTCTGAGCCTTATTTTTCAAGTCCTATTTTCAAATTTATCTATTCATCTTGATCTGAAACATACAGGTTATGAACAATGTGATTTTTGGTTTATTCACAAAATGTTAACTGTGCTCTGTATCACTGAGCATATCTTAGAGAGTGAAAACTTGTTCTAAAAGCAGTGCTGCTGTGTAGACTGTATTATTTACATCAGACAATTTATGCCCCTTAGGTAAGGGTCAATTAGAAGTGAATATTTGTGCCCTTAGGCCATTAGGGAACTGAGGAGGCACTATGCAACTTTCCCGTGGTTTCCTAGAGTCTGACTCATTTTAATGATACCTTTCCTGTAGTTCTGTTGTACTGAGCTGAGATTAATCCTTGTGCCATGGCTGTTCCACAGCTGGCAGCTTTGTGCTCTTGGCTCAGGCTCTGTGGTCTGCCTTGACCATTCTCTTGACATATACACATCATGTCAGTTCTAAGGTTGGTTGTCCTAGCCCTTAACCTTTGATCCATAGTGAGGGTGGGCTGGGGGTATGTTCCTACAGAATGCTTTGGAGTGCTACTGTCCACAGTGGCCCAGCTTTGCTTTCCAATTTTCCACAACTGGGAAAACAGTGTGTAAGTCTTGTGAGTGAGAAATGTGACCTAAGCTGCAAGCTGAAAGCAATCAAAGGGAAAACCATAATGGCATAAAACATATTCTGCCTTCTCTGAAAGGGTACCTACCATCCATAGCTCCAGCAATACTATTTTTGTAGTTTAGTATTTAAATTTAGTTTTTATATTTTTCACTTATACATTAACATAATTTAGAGAGTCGTTTCCTGTTGAAAAACAGGAGTCACTTAATCTCTGATTCATTTCGGATTAATCTCCTTATTTCTAATTAACATATTTCTTGATTTTTTTGGAATTAGTCATTGTATATCAGCTTCCCAGTAAGGAAGATGAGGATTTACATCTCCTTGACCAGTACCCCTACCACTGCTATGTACAACCACACTTCCCATTACACCCTTCCCCAATAAAGTTATATCATAATCAGCGCTTATGTCTTATAATTATAGAAACACTACTAACAGTTAAGCTATGTAGTATTTGGTGGTTACTTTTCCTGCACAATATTTTGTTTTCTTTGGAATAAATAATAGTATTATTTGTTCATTTGTTTACTTTTCCATCTTCTCAACACTCACTAATTCTCAAATCCTTCCCAATTGTGTAAATATCCTGTTAGTATATTCAGAAACACTGGGTAATTCATCAATTTCGTGTCTTCAGTAGATCTTTCCGGTCTCCTGATCTGCTGCAACCTTGACTAGTTGTTCTCTAGATCTGCTGTGTGGCTGTTATCTTGGGATTTTGCCTCAATATCATCTTGAAGATTTCCTTTGCCTCTTCATCTGTTGGATCCCCTGTTCCATGGATCGCATGTCTTCCTTTTCTTCATTTGTGACCTCATTTGGTAAAGCACATCTTCCAACAATTTATAGGAAAAGTTGCATGGGAGATAAAATTTTTGAGCCCTTCATTGTTTGAAAATGTCCTTAATTCTTGCTATTTACTAAATTGACTAAGTATGGAATACTAGGTTAGAAATCATTTTCCCGTAGAATTTTAAAGGAATTGCTCCATTGTCTTAAGTCCTCCAGTGTTGCCATTAAGTTTTAAATACAACCCGTTTTCTGTGTCCCCCTGGGATTGCTTAGGGCCTTCTCTTCGCCCTCAGTGTTAACAGTGTTCCATCATGGTGTGCTTTGCTGTGAGTGTTTCTTCATCCATCGGTGGACCCTTTCAATCTCTCTCTCTCTGCCTTTTTTCCGCCCTACTTTCTGGGAGGGTTCCCCAATTAGATCTTCAAACTACATTTGAGTTTTTAATTTTAGCTTCTTATTTTTAATTCCCAAGAGTTCCTTTTTATTTTCTGATTATTCCTTATTCATTGCATCATGTGCTTGTTTCCTGGATGCAGTTTTTTTTTTCCTATTTCTCTGAGCTTATTAATAATAGAAGTTTTCTTCTCTTTGTACTCTATTTCTGCACCTTGCTTTATTTTTTGAATCCGTATCATATTACATGCTGTCCTCAAATCTTCGTGATACTTGCTGTCTTCTTTTTTTTTTAAAGATTTTCTTTTTCCTTTTTCTCCCCAAAGCCTCCCGGTACACAGTTGTGTATTTTCAGTTGTGGGTCCTTCTAGTTGTGGCATGTGGGATGCCACCTCAGTATGGCTCGATGAGCAATGCCATGTCCGTGCCCAGGATTTGAACTGGTTAAACCCTGGGCTGCCCAAGCAGAGCCCGTGAACTTAACCACTTGGCCACGGGGCCGACCCCCTTGCTGTCTTCTTTATAGTTAACAGTAGAGCATTAAAAAGCAGATTAGATTGAAGTCAGATTTCATCAAGTTTCTGGATCTACCTCTAGATCCAATTGCTAATTTGCAGAAAATACTGAGGACAGAGGAACATGTTGAATTGCACCATGAGTAGCAAGGAACAAAATCCAGTCTGTAAGACACTCCATAGGCCCAACTGCCTTGTTTCCTCAACAAATAAATTATAAGAAGAACGAAGGGATGGAGTGGAACCTGTAGATTAAAAGTGATTTTAAAAACATGTTAAATTTAAAGACAGGGGCAAACTGAACTTTGCACTTAAAAATGGCTAAACAGGAAATTTTATGTTGTGTATATTTTACCACAATTAAAAAAAAAAGTATGGGCAAGACTAAACTATAAATCTATGGGACGTGTGGAGGGGCTTCTGCTGGCAGAGTTCTATTTCTTGACCTGGATGGTGGTTTCAAGAATTGTTAGCCTTAAAATAAATCGCTAAGCTATGTATTTGTTTTAAGTGTCTTTTTGTACCTGTGTTTTATTTTTAAATAAAAAGTTGGGAGTATTTTTGGTGAGGAAGATTGTTGGTGAGCTAACATCTGTGCCAGTCTTCCTCTATTTTTTATGTGGGACACTGCCACAGCGTGTGGCTTGATGAGTGGTGTGTACGTCCACGCCCAGGACCCAAACCCGCGAACCCTGGGCTGCCAAAGCAGAGTGTACGAACCTAACCACTAGACTACTGGGCTGGCCCCTGTACAGTTGTTTTTGTTTTTAAAGCAAATTGGAAGCTCTGTGTTCATAGAAGGAGATTGTTGGCTGTGGTCTTCACTATGGGATGCTATGGACAGATGCTTTCACTGACAGAACCACCAGTGTCAGTTTTTTTAGCTCACTGGTTCTCAAATGTTTTGGGCTGAGGACCACTTTGTATGCTAAAACGTGATTAAGGACCCCAAAGAACTTTTGTTTATGTGGGTCACATCTTTCATTATTTACCATGATAGAAATTAAAACTGAATTTTATAAATCTTTCTTAATTTATTAAAAACAAAAGTAAATACATTACATGTTAATATAAATATGTTTTTATGAAAAATGATGTTATTTTTAAAAACAAAAAATTGGAAAAGTGACATTATTTTACATTTTTGTGACTCTTTTTAATATCCAGCTTAATAGAAGACAGCTGGCCCTACATTTGTTTCTGCTTTCAGTATCTTGCAATATCACACATGGTGTAGTCTTTGAAAACTTCACCATACGCTTCTGGGAGAATGAGAGTGAAAAAGCAAAAAACATTGTAGTGTTATTTTGAAAATAGGTTAGACTTTGCTCACCCTCTGAGAGGGCCTAGGGAATCTCAGGGCTTCCTGGACCAAACTTTGAGAACCAGTGTTTGAGCTGGTTTTCTCTTGAGCTGGTCAGGTTCTCCAGAGAAGAACCTCCTGCCTGGAAAGCTGGCTGTCAGCATTCTGGAACCCGAAGTGAGGAAGAAAGCTGTAAACACTCACTTGGTTCCTCAGTTGTTAGGATGGTATTCTCTCGTCACCTGTGCCTGATATCTCTCAGACCAGTCCAGGGACTTTGTATTTTACCATCCAGTCTCCTGTGCAAAGGGTAGGAGAGGATCAGAGAGTCCAGTTGCTTCTAAAACCTATTTTTTCCACCAGTCCTGCTGTTTTAAGCTCTGCCGTCACCTTGACTTCCAAAAGTACCAAATACTCCTAATTCTAGAGGATTTTAGAGGGTCAGTAATGGAAATTGAGTTATTTTCCAGTTTTCCCCATTCTGGCTAAAATTCAGCTTTTTTGGGTGTGCTATAAGTTAGTGCCCAACTTCTGTCTGCTTTCTAGTTATCAAAGTGTTCTTTCATTTGTCTCCTTTCCTTTCTCTTTGTCCCTTCGAATTTATGCCTAAAAAAACCAGAAACAAGCAAGCAAACAAAAACCAGAAGACCTTGGAGTGTTTTTTTTTTTTTTGGTGTTTGGAGACACAGTGGAGCTGAAAATGTGTGTTCAAGGTACCCTTTAATTTAACTGCTGTATTCCAGCAGTGCCATCTAAATGGATGTTTCTCTATCACTTGTTTATATTTTGTGATGGTACATTATTTTCATGGAGTGAATGCACATTCTTAGAGGAGGTTTCTCTCTCTGATCAGATAATCCTCTTTCTCAAATTGGGAAGGATCCTAGTGATATTATCCAGCATCCTGGAGAGCCTGAACAGATCATATGAGGCTGCCTCTACTGAAGCAGTTAACCACTAACTCAGCAAATTAAGACAAAGTTTCTGAGCCCTCTTGAAGATCGTCTCATTGGCAGAGAACAAACTATCATATCAGTCTGTTATGCTCATCAGGTACTATAAAGAACCGTGTGCAAATACCACTGCCTCTTCTGAAGGAAGATTATTTACTTACTTTACAGAGATTCTTTGAGAACACAACAGATACATATATAGCTCTTAGAATCAACTGAGTAGGGGGGGATTAGGAGTGCAATCCTCCTAAGACAGTTATTCTTAAGCTTTAGTGTGTCGGAGTCATCTGGAGGGCTTGTTAAATCTCAGATTGCTGGACCCCACCCTCAGAGTCTGACTCAGTAGGTCTGGTGTGGGGTTAAAGAGTTTGTATTTGTAGTAAGATTCTGATGGTCTGCGGATCACGCTTGGAGAACTACTGCTCTAAGAGCTAACCAGGTGCTTGAAACTTCCCAAGAGAAGGAAGGTAGTGAAAGTGTGGTTAGTATTTAACATTGAGTTATTCCTAATGAAGTAGGTAAACTCTTTAATTAGATACAATTTTAACATAGAGAACAGATGAGTGAGTATGAATAAAAGAAAACATCACATGCTATAGGTAAAATCTGAAGTGTCACACGCTCTGAACGGCACAGGTTTATAATGGATTTTTCTGGCTTTGTATGCTTGACAGGCTCTATTTATGAGAGTCAGTACGCAAACAATTGAGAGCTAGACCACATAGGAATATAAATGAATACACATAAATTCCATTGTACTCTAGTGGCATTAAACATCATCTTGTCCAGTTCTTTATTTTCTGAACACCAAAAGAATTATCTCTACCTAACCCTTTTTTTCTATTAAATTCTTCAGTGTCCTTTTTCTTTTGAATAATTACAATTTGTGAAAGCATATATATAGTCTAAGTTCATAATTAAACTATCTCTTAGGGTTGCGGAACTTAAGATCTTAATGGGAAAAATAAGGTCGAGAGTCTAAGATTGAGAGTGAACCTATGAAAGTCCTATAAATATTTTTATATTTACTAAAAAATTAATGTTTTTCAAAAGGGAATATCAAAATTGTATAGTGTTGCATTCTCAGAGGCTTTTTGTGGGTGTTTAGTCCCTCAATTGCGTGTTCAGCTTCACTCTGATATTATGACTTGAAGTTCTTGACTGCAAGCATACTCTAATATTTATGATAAAAAGATTATGATGACCTTTTATTTATTTTTTAAAAATTATTGAGGTCATAATGGTTTATAACATTGTGTAATTTCAGGTGTACATTATTATATATCATTTTCTGTATAGACTACATTGTGCTCACCATGAATAGTCTAGTTTTTATCCATCACCATACATATGTGCCCTCTTACCCCTTTCACCCCCACTGCCCACTTCCTTCCCCTCTGGTAACCACTAATCTGTTCTCATGTGTTTGTTTATCTTCCACATATGAGTGAAATCATATGGTATTTGTCTTTCTCTGTCTGACTTATTTCACTTAACATCATACCCTCAAGGTCCATCCATGTTGTTGAAAATGGGATGATTTTGTCTTTTTTATGGTGAGTGGTATTCCATTCTATATATATACCATATCTTCATTATCCATTCATCTGTAGAAGGACACCTGGGTTGCTTCCACGTCGTGGCTATTGTGAATAATGCTACAATGAACATAGGGGTGTGTAAATCTCTTTGAATTGTTGATTTCATGTTCTTTGGATAAATACCCAGTAGTAGGATAGCAGGATCATACAGTATTTCTACTTTTAATTTTTTGAGAAATCTTCATACTGTTTTCCATAATGGCTGCAAATAGTTTGCCTTCCCACCAGCAGTGTATGAGGGTTCCCTTTTCTCCACATCATCTCCAACATTTGTTGTTTTTTGTCTTGGTAATTATAGCCATTCTGACCAGTGTAAGGTGATATCTCATTGTAGTTTTGATTACATTTCCCCAATAATTAGTGATGTTGAACATCTTTTCGTGTGCCTGTTGGCCATCTGTATATCTTCTTTGGAAAAATGTCTGTTCATATACTCTGCCCATTTTTGATTTTCTTTTTGTTGTTGTTAAGTTGTATGAGTTCTTTATATATTTTGGAAATTAACCCCTTTGTCAGATATATGATTTGCAAATATTTTCTCCTAGTTGGTGGGTTGTCTGTTCATTTTGTTCATGCTTTTTTTTGCCTTGCAGAAGCTTTTTAGTCTGATGTAGTCTCATTTGTTTATTTTTTCTTTTGTTTCCCTTGCCCGAGTAGACGTGGTATTCAAAAAGGTGCTGCTAAGACCAGTGTCAAGGAGTGTACTGCCTATATTTTCCTATAGGAGTTTTATGGTTTCAGATTTTTTGTTCAGGTCTTTGATCCATTTTGAGTTAATTTTTGTGTATGGTGTAAGATAATGGTCTACTTTCATTCTTCCGTGTGTGGCTGTCCAGTTTTTCCAACACTATTTATTGAAGAGACTGTTCTTTCCCTATTGTATTTTCTTGGTTTCTTTGTTATAAATTAATTGACCATAAATGTGTGAGTTTCTGTCTGGGCTCTCTATTCTGTTCCATTGATTTATGTATCTGTTTTTATGCTAATACCATACTGTTTTGATTACTATAGCTTTGTAAAGTAGTTTGAAAGCAGGGAGTGTAGTGCTTCCTGCTGTGTTCTTCTTTCTCAAGATTGCTTTGGCTACTCAGAGTCTTTTGTGATTCCATACAAATTTTAGGATTGATTGTTCTTTTTCTGTGAAAAATGCCATTGGAATTCTGATAGGGATTGCATTGAATCTGTAGATTGCTTTGGGTACTATGGACATTTTAAGAATATTCTTCCAATCCATGAGCATGAAATATCTTTCCATGTGTTTGTCTTCTTCAATTTCTTTTACCATTGTCTTATAGATTTCAGTGTATGCTCTTTTCCACCTTGGTTAAATTTATTCCTAGGTATTTTATTCTTTTTGATCCAATTGTAAATGAGATTGTTTTCTTAATTTTTCTTCTGATAGTTTGTTAGTAGTGTATAGAAATGCGAAAATTTTCTATGTTGATTTTATACTTGACACTTTACTGACTTTATTCTAGTCGTTTTGTGGTAGAGTTTTCAGTTTTGTGGTGGAGTATATACAGCTCTTCCTCAACTTATGATGGGATTATGTCCCGATAAACCCATTGTAAGTCAAAAATGTATTTAGTACACCTAGCCTACTGAACATCATAGCTTAGCCTAGCCTACCTTAAACATGTTCAGAACACTTATATTAGCTTACAGTTGGGCAAAATGATCTAACACAAAGCCTATTTTCTAATAAAGTGTTGAATATGTCATGTAATTTGTTGAATAATGTACTGAAACTGAAAAACGGTTGTTTGTATACTGAACGGTTATAAGTGTATCAGTTGTTTACTCTCATGATCGCGTGGCTGGCTGGGAGCTGAGCTTACTGCTACTGCCCAGCATCATAAGAGAGTATCATACAACATATTGCTGGCCCAAGAAAAGATCAAAATTCAAAATTTGAAGTACAATTTCTACTGAATGTGTATCACATTTGCATCATCATAAAGTTGAAAAATTGTCAAACCGTTGTAAGTCGAAGGCTGTCTGTATAATATCATGTCGTCTGCAAATAGTGACAGTTTTACTTCTTCCTTTCTGACTTGGATGCTATTTCTTTCTTTTTCTTGCCTAATTGCTCTGTGTAGGACTTCCAGTACTATGCTGTGAAAAGTGGTGAGAGTGGGCATCCTTGCTTTGTTCCTGATCTTAGAGGAAAAGCGTTCAGCTTTCCTCTGTTGAGTATCCTGTTAGCTGTGGGCTTTATTTTGCTAAGGTCCATTCCCTCTAACCCACTTTGTAGAGAGGTTTCATTCCCTCTAACCCACTTTGTAGAGAGGTTTCTTTTTTTTTTATCATGGATGTTGAATGTTGTCAAATGCTTTTTCTGCTTCTGTTGAGATGATCATATGATTTTTTCCCTTCATTTCGTTAATGTGGTGTATCACATTGATTTGCAGATGTTGAACCATCCTTGTATCCTGGGGTAAATCCCACTTGATCATGGTGTATGATCCTTTTAGTGTATTGTTGAATTCAGTTCGCTGATATTTTGTTGAGGATTTTTGCATCTATGTTTATCAAGGATATTGGCCTATAATTTTCTTTTCTTGTGGTGTCCTTGTCTGATTTTCATATCAGGGTAATGCTGGCCTTGAAAAAATGAGTTTGGAAGTATTTGCTCCTCTTCTCTTTTTTTGGAAGAATTTGAGAAGGATTGGTGTTAATTCTTCTTTAAATGTTTGGTAGAATTCACTAGCGAAGCCATCTGGTCCTGGAATTTTGTTTATTGGGAGATTGATTACTGGTTCAATCTCCTTACTAGTAATCGGTCTGTTCAGATTTTCTATTTTTTCATTCTTCAGTCTTGGTAGATTGTATGTTTCTAGGAATTTATCTATTTCTTATAGATTGTCTAATTTGTTGGCATATAATTGCTCATGATAGTTTCTTATGATCCTTTGTATTTCTGTGGTATCATGTTCTATTGTCTCATCTTTCATTTCTGATTTTAGTTATTTCAGTCCTCCTCTTTTTTTCTTGGTAAGTCTAGCTAAAGGTTTGTCTATTTTGTTTATCTTTTTTTTTTTTTTGAGGAAGATTAGCCCTCAGCTAACTACTGCAAATCCTCCTCTTTTTGCTGAGGAAGCCTGGCCCTGAGCTAACATCGTGCCCATCTTCCTCTACTTTATATGTGGGATGCCTACCACAGCATGGCATGCCAAGCAGTGCCATGTCCGCACCCAGGATCCGAACTGGCGAACCCTGGGCCGCTGAGAAGCAGAATGTGCGAACTTAACCGCTGCACCACCGGGCCGGCCCCTATTTTGTTTATCTTTTAAGAAAAGCAGCTCTTAGTTTCATTGATCTTTTCTGTTGTCTCTTTAGTCTCTATTTTATTTATTCCTACTCTGATCTTTGTTATTTCCTTACTTCTACTAACTTTGGGCTATGTGTGTTCTTTTCCAGTTCCTTGAGGTGGAAAGTTAGGTTCTTTATTTGAGATTTTTCTTGTTTCTTGAGGTAGTCATTTATTGCTATGAACCTCCCTCTTAGAACTGCTTTTTCTGCATGCTGTAAGTTTTGATATGTTGTCTTCACATTTCATTCATTGGAAGATATTGATTTCTTCTTTGATCCGTTGATTGTTCAGTAGCATTATGTTTAATCTCCACATATTTGTGAATTTTCGTTTTCTTCTTGTAATTGATTTCTAGTTTTATACCATCATGGTTGGAAAAGGTTCTTGATCTGTTTTCAGTCTTTTTAAATTTATTAAAACTTGTTTTGTAGCCTAACACATGATCTATCCTGGAGACTGTTCTGTGTGTGCTTGAGAAAAATGGGTATTCTGTTCCTTTTGGATGGAAAGTCAGGGCCATCTGGTCTAATGTGTCATTTAAAGCCATTGTTTCCTTGTTGATCTTACTGATATTCTGTTGGGATGATATCCATTGATGAAAGTGTGGTATTAATGTCCTCTACTATTATTGTATTGCTGTGTACTTGTCCCTTTAGGTCTGTTAATATTTGTTTTATATATTTAGGTGCTCCTGTGTTGGGGGCATAGATATTTACAAATGTTATATCCTCCTGTTGGGTATACTCCTTTATCATTATATAATAACCTTTTTTGTCTTTTATAGTCTTTGTCTTAAAGTCTATTTTGTTTGATACAAATATAGCTACTCCAGCTTTCTTTTGGTTTCCATTTGCATGGAATATCTTTTTACATCCCTTCTCTTTCAGTCTGTGTGTGTCCTAATCTGAGGTAAGTCTCTTGTAGGCAGCATATAGATGGTCTTGGTTTTTTATCCATTAAGGTACTCTATGTCTTTTGATAGGAGAATTTAGTCCACTTACCTTTAAAGTAATTGTTGATAGGTAGGTACTTATTGTCATTTTGTTAATTGTTTTGGCTGTTTTGTAAATTTCTGTTGCTTCTTTTCTTGCTCTCTTCCTTTGTGGTTTGGTGATTTTCTCTAGTAGTATGCTTATATTCCTTTTTTAAAAAAAATTATTTTGTGTATCTCCTGTAGGTTTCTGCTTTGTGGTTACTATGAGGCTTACATAAAACAACTTGTGTTTATAAGTCTATTTTAAGTTGATAACAGCTTAAGTTTGAATGCATCAAAGCTCTACATTTTTACTCTCCCCCATCCCTTTTATATTTTTGATGTCACAATTTGTCTTTTTATCTTGTGTATCCCTTTAAATAATTATTGTAGTTATACATTGTTTTGTGTGTGTGTGTGTGTGTGTGTGTATGTGTGTGTGTGAGAGGAAGACTGGCCCTGAGCTAATATCTTTTGTCAATCTTCCTCTTTTTGCTTGAGGAAGATTGCTGCTGAGCTAACATCTGTGCCAGTCCTCCTCTACTTTATGTGGGATGCCACCACAGCATGGCTTGACAAGTGGTGCTATGTCTGTGCCTGGGATCTGAACCTGCAAACCCCAGGCTGCTGAAGCAGAGCACGTAAACTTAACCACTACACCACCAGGCCAGACCTAGTACTTATAATTTTTACTCCTTTTGCATTTTAACCTTCATTCTAGCTTTATAAGTGATTAGTCTACCACCTTTACTGTATATTTACCTTTACTGGTGAGATTTATCTTTTCATATGTTTTCTTGTTACTAATCTGCCCTAGCTCTTGGTTGTCTCTCAAATCTTTGTGATTCTCCAAGCAGCCTACCTTATTCTTAGTGGTTTACAGTAGATGAGGGTGTACCAAGACCTGTCAGTGTCCCAAAGGGGAGGACCTTAGTCAGCTCCTAGATTCAGGCTGATTGGAAGCCAGACTCTCATACAGCAGCTTTTAAAGTATTCAAATATACCTCTTTCAGGGGAAGACTTGGAGAAGGGGGCTTATGTCTGCTGCCTCTGCACTGAGCCCTGGGTTTACAGTCAGTTGAGAGTTTTTGCTACCATTCGTTGAATGTGTGAACACAAGCCCTGCTGGCCACCAGGGCCAAACTGTCAAGGGATGTGCCTTCTGGGTGGCAGCCACAAGAGCTGGGATGCCAGATTTGTACACAAGCTTCTTTCCTGGAGACACATGTGACCTGGGGCAGGGCAAATTTAGAATGTGAAGATGGTGCCTTTTGGCCTCCTCTGCCTCTGGAGAGGATTGTAGTTGGCCCCTTGATGTGTGTTTAATTAGAAGCTTGCCTCCTAGGCCACAACCATGAAGACAAGCTAATTGCCCTTTTTCACAGAAAGACTGGGGGTACGTTTCAGTCTACTATCTATGCTGTGCCTGGGAGCATAGCTGGTTAAGAACTGTCTCTCCACTACAGTCCTATGGGACCTGCAAATGTAAGCCCCCCTAACTGCCAGAGCCAGGCTATCAAAGGCGTCCCCTGGCAGACAGCTGATAAAACCGGGCATTAGATGTGTGCACAAGCTCCTTTTTGGGGGATTCTGGCAACCTGGAGCGAGGCAGAGGGAGAGTGTGAAGACAGTGTCCACCCTCCGAGGTCTCTGGAGAGGATTTCAGTGGGCCCCTGGATGTGTGTTTAATCAGAAGCCTGCGCCGCAGGTGGCAGCTATGAAGACAAGCTAATTGTTCTCTTTTACAAAAGGACTGTGTGTCAGTCTGCTGCCTCTCTGTTGTGCCCTGGGGCTGTAGCGAGTTAAGAACTGTCCCTCACAGTCCTATGGGCCCTGCTAGTGTAAGTCCCACTGCCCACCAGAGCCAGGAGATCAAAGGGTGTCTGCTGTATGGCAGCTACAAAAACCACGGTGCCAGACATGTGCACAAGCTTCTTTCTGGGAGATACCTGTGACCTGGAGTGACGCAGAGGGAGAGCACAAAGATGGTGCCTGCCGGCTCCTATCTTTGGAGAGTATTTCAGTAGGTCCCTAGATGTGGGTTAAATTAGGTGCCTAGCCCTCAGGCTGAAGCTTTAAGGTAGGCCAATAGGCCTCTTTCACAGAAAGACCGGCCCTTTTCAGTTGGCTGCTTCTGTGCTGGGCCCTGCGGTCGGGGAGGCCGTGAGAGCTTTTTTAAGAACTGTCTCTCAGGTTGCTATCGCCTTGTGGGTCTTGTGCATGCAAGCCTCATTGGCTTCAAAGCTAGATGTTTTGGGGGCTCATCTCTTAGATGCAAGTCTTAAATGTTGGGGTGCCTGATGTGGGGTTCAAATCCTTTCCTCTTTAGAGAAGCTCATGGTTGTTGAGTTCCTTCCCGATTGTGGGTCACCATGCTGGGGGTGGGTTTTTGGCAAGATTGTGTCTCAGCCTCTCCTATCCGCTTTGATGTGGGTTTTTTCTCATTTGCCCGATGCATAGGAGTTTTTGGGTTTTTTTCATTCAGAGGGAATTGTTGTGTATGTAATTCGAGATTTGGTGTGTCTGTGGGGAGGAGATGTGTTCAGGATCCTCCTGTGTCGCCATCTTGACCCAGAACCTTGTAAATTTAATTTCTAAGAGAAGGGCTATGGTATGTGGTCACAGAATACTTTTCCCATGGGGCATCACAAGAACTAGTATTATTTACATACATATATACAATAAACTGATATGGCAGGCAAAATTTTAAGATGGCTCCTAATAGCCCCATCTTCTGGTGTACACACACCTTCTCTCAGTTATCCAATCAAATACAAATCTAGGTACTGCTTTGAAGGGATTCTGCAGTTGTAATTAGTTCTCAAATCAGGTGATTTTAAGAGCCTGGCTTAAACAGGTGATCTCTTGAAGGGGGCTGGGCCCTTCTTTAACAAGAGAGTCAATCTATGAGGGGGATTTGTCGTGAGGGAGATTCTCACTGCTAGTTTTGAAGATGGAGGGGACCACGTGATAAGAACGCAGGTGGCCTGCAGGAGTTGAGAGTGGCTCCTGGCTCTCAAGCTCCAAATGAGAATGTGGTCCAGTGGACACAGTCATTTGAGCCTTGTAAGACTGAGCAGAGAACCCAGCCATATCGTGTCTGAACTTCTGACCTACAGAACTGTGAGCTAATAAATGAGAGTTGTTTTAAGCCTCTAAGTTTGTACTAATTTATTATTCCAGTAGCAATAGAAAACTAAAACTGAATTTTTGCTTCACAAAATTGCAACTGTTATTTGTTAAATATTTATTGATGTTAAATCCACATTACACCAGCACAACAATCCAAAGTAGTATGATAGCACTTTGTCTTTTTATAAATACAACATAAAAGGTGGCAAAATAATGCTACTTAATCCCAAACCCAGCAAATTAGCAAAAAGTCACATTCAGAAAAATTTGGCAAGTAAGATATGACATAAGTCATACTTCTACAATATAGATAGGCCCAAGAGAGACTTTTATGGTATCTTAAATTCTGTATTAGCAATGCGTATAAGTGTGGTCAAAGAAAACTGTACCACTCTGCATAGAACATCTGCCACCCAGTGCTCAATTCTATTAATCATTTAAAACTTGGTTGGTTGGTGTTCTTAAAAAGAATAGAAAGCTGGACATGTGAAGCAGTAATATGAAATATATGGGGTGGTACACAGATATAAAATTATTTTTAAAAATACTACATATTGAATTGAGTAACTGAGCTAAGAGAGTTCAACATTTTTATTATAAATAATGAAAGATATATGTGTTTTGCATAAGGAATACAGTGTTTTCTTTTCATAGCAAAGTACCATTAAAGCCTCATGTTTTATAATATTAGGCCAAATTGTTTTTTCTCCTTTTTAAAGTTTATTGGTTCCGACTTAAAACCATCAAGTCTGGTCAGAATCAACTCAATCTAGCTGATGTGGAATCATAGGCCTTCACAGCTCAGTCCTTGCTGAGATGCCTTTACAAACACTCGGAACCCAGCACCTTCTGAAGGCCAGGTGTCGTGGCAGCAGGGAAGTGAATGAATATTTTCCATTCACCGTAGCTCGGTGCCATTGAAATAAATACATTTTGGCACAAACCTGTTTTCGTCTCCCCTAAGTCTCCATTTCCCTCAAGCACACTAGATCCTACAGGCAGTTTCTCGCTTATGCCAGTCTTGCAGTCTCAGTCCATTTTCAACTTACTCGACACATCTAAACTCTTCAGCTACCACACAAACTTCGACACACTGAAATTTCCATAGCAAACTTCCAGCCGACCCTAGATTCCCTAACTTGTGAATGGCAGTGTTTTTTTCACCCACATTTTAGACTAATTTTGAAGAAAACCAAAGAAAAGCCTGGCCTTTACCATGTCTCCTGCCCCTTCTGCTTTTCTCTAAGTGAATTCACTGAGTGCGCTGGCAGCATTTTCCTTCATTCTCCTCCCTGCTTCCAAACCCGTTTCCTCCAAATACTATGCCTTGGTCATGTGGGTGGTCTGGATGCCTTCTGTGGAATGGACTGTTTGTTTGTTAATATAGTTCTGCGTTATTCAGAATACTTTATATTACTTATATTTAAATTAGCCTTTTAACATGGTTTGTAAGTTTCCTACCAAGGTAGCATGAAAAGAAAATACTACACATAAAGAAAAAAAGGTTAAGAACTAAGGTATTAACCTTGTTAGAAAACTCTTGATACTAATAAAATTTAAGTCAAGTAATTCCTTCCTTATGATTTAATGTAAAACAACTTGCAAAGACAAGGCATTTACTTGGATTTCTTTGTCATTTCCTCTTCCTTTTTCATCCTCACATATTGCACTTGGTTCACTGTAGCTGTCTGAAGACACTGCCACTTGAGGATCATTTTAGAATTATTTGTGGTACAATTGCATCTTGTTCAGCACCCCACACGGTCATGCTATGTAGCACCTATAGCTAGTGTTTAAAGGCACTAGGGATAGTACAAATTGTGGTTACCTTTGAACAACTGATTTCCTTTAGCATTTTGGCATTTCAGACCACTTTAATCACAGCAATTCCAAAAGTTTTAAATTGGATGATGAACGTGAATTTTCTGTGCAATGTGTACATTTCTATTAGCATCGCCTACTTAAACTCTAAGTTAAGTTTGGTATATCAAGTAAGAAAAATATTATTTTGGTGTCTTTTTATTTCTTATAGAAATAGAAGGTATGTTTTTTGCCTTTTACATAATGTGACAAAGGAATATGTTGGTCAAGGCAATGGCTGTTTCAGTGTTTCAGCTTTGACAAGAATGTTGGCTTACAGGTCCTCACTTTCTACCAGGCCGGTATTCAGTGTTAGGTGAGATGGACTGGCTTCAGGTTGGAACGCTGCCTTGATGTCTAGTCCCTGGTCCGAAAGTGCTGCATAGCGACTGGCTGAGGGCCGTACTTTTTTTGGCTTGGTGCTCTGTGGCTGCTGATGCCACTGGGCTACAAGGAAAAAAAAAAAATTAAGATTTTTTTTTTTAAACCAAGATATAAGTGGAAAGCTCTTAGATGTTTCAAATAAATACAGAATGTCTTTTGATCTATACCAGGTACATGTTCCTTCTGAACACATCCATGGTAGAAATTCTAAAATTTAAGGGTAGTTTTGTATTTCACTCATATGTTGCAGATTTAGTGTCTATACAGGGTAGTAGGACTACCATAGCTAGATGATAAAGATCAAGTGTAGTTGATCTCTATTTTAAAGTAAATACTTACTGCAGCACAGGGAATCCTCTGAAATAGTCACCTCCCCTAATTTGCACCTCCCCCCTCTTTTAAAAAAAAAATCTTCAAAGCTCAAAATGTATAAATGTCACAGTAATTATAGTAGTTAGGTATTCTGGATGGATGTTTTCACACTAATCGATTGAAAGGAACTGGGCACTAGGGAAGGCTGAGGTCACTCATTCCCTGAAGAACCCCACAAAGTTATTTCTTATTCAAGAAGAGGTAAAATTTGAAGTCTGTTCTTAATTTTTTCTGGTGGTTTTCTTTATGTCAGTAGATGACATAATACTATTGTACTAGTTTTTCAATTCAGTACAAATGATTTTCTTTAAATTTAGAATTCAGGTATACAAATATACATACACAAACACTCACAAACCTAGTGCTGAGCTGCTTAAAATATATTAATGAGAAAAGCACTAAGCCACAAAAGTATGCATTCCCGGATCAATGATACACACATTCAGAGTGCATTAAGACACTGTGATGGGATTATAACATAGGAAGAGATGTTAAAAGGCAGTCATTTGCAGAACACAGTAACGGAAAATGTGAAAAAAACATGTGGTTATGCCTTTGCCTACTGTTAACTCCTAAGGATGCTTCAGTAAGTAAACCACAGCTGACTAGCCAACGTCAGAGAAATCAACATGCATGTTTTTCTAATAATGCAAAGTTCCTGAATGATACTTGGGTATTTGTTCTCCTGGTGTAGATCACTATTAATGTTGAGAAACTATAAATAGAAAGAGAAAGAGCAATATGAAGTTTTTGGCAAATAAAACACTATGGTTGTTTATAAGATTATATAAAAGTAACATGACTTGCAGTCCAAATGTCTACTTTTTCACAATTTAATGAATAAATGCAACAAGATGAGATGAAGTGGCACTCACTGTAAACGTCGAGCCTGGCAGTACAGGACACAATCCCCGCTTCATTCTTGGCTGACACCGTGTACCACCCAGCGTCTTCTTTTGTGGCTCCCTGAATGAGCAGGCAGATGTAGCCGTAATTATCCTGGTGCATGCTGGAGGAAAGGATAAAGTCATTAGGGTTCTAAATTTTTAAAAAGTGGCTTTGGACACGAAGCATCATTTTTAATTAGATCAATAGAAACGGAATTGGGCAAGTGGCGGATAATAGGGTCATACTTATTCTGGAGAGGCTGCTAGCCCCATTAAAGTTAATGGGAGAGAAGAAGAGACGTCAAGAGGTCGAATAAATCTGTGCACTTAATTTCTAGTTGAAGATCTGCCTTTACAAAAACCACTGAAGTTTCTCTATCACCATCGAAGCAAATGAATTCATCTTTTAGATATAAACACTTAAACAAACATCACCATTAGATTAAGTTAGAATGTGTTTCATCACATACTATTATAGCTTCTCTCTAAAAGCTTAATCATACATTATGGTAAAGAGTGATTTTTGTCTTTGATATCATCAATAGCATGACCCTTACACAGATTTACACACTATATAAAGTGTATCTTTTTATGTATCATTAGGACTGAGCAGTCGTGGATTAGGTTAAGTCATTGGGTATTCTCACCTCACTCGGTCAGTGCTGTGAGTGAGTGATTCATTTTCTTTCTTCCAAAATATCTGAGGCGGTGGCACTCCTGAAACACGGCATTCCAGGCGCACTGGGTACCCATCAGCAACTCCTGTGTTTTGCAGCTTCTCGATAAACACGGGGGGTTTGTGTGCTTCTTTAGCTAAGAAAACATGAGATGAATTATCTATCAGCGATATAAAAAAGGAGGACTACAAAGAATTCAGAAGCTTTTAGCAATATTGTGTAAATAGACCTTTTATTTTATGATACCATTTTTCACTTCAGGTGGTAAGATGCTAAGTCCTCTCTCCAAATTATTCTTTTACCAAGAAGGGTTCCTATGCTTCATTCCACTCATTTATTTCCTCCATTAATTCAAGTCTGACAGGCCCACACAGTCCACTGGCCATCTGCCCCACACAATGCCTGTCTGACAGGCTGCATGAGACTCCTAAGTCATTGCTAGCATCTGGGATGGCTTCAGTACTAATTATGTTACCGTGAACTCACAGCCTTTACCAACCACTGCCACCTAGTGCCGCTGAGACAGACAAGCATTTCTAGGAGTCTGATCCACTTAGATTCCCTCCCTGGTATCTGAAATGTTTGCTAGGGAGATTCTGAAGATTTGCAAGCCCTGGCTTAAGTGAGACATACCATAAGACTTATGGGGGGGGGGGGGTGGCATCTTTACCTAAATTTGGCAGGCTTAAATAGTTACCTATAAACTAGGAATGTATATCCTATAAATTATAAATTTTAATTTGTATTCTTTGAAGGAAGTTATAAAAAAGACAACTTTATTATCACCTTGAAGGAAGGAAGCCATAAAAAAAGAACTGTATTTACATAGTCTGAAAAAATCAGAACTGACTGTTAATAATACTCTAAATGTTACCATCCAGTGGGAACTGTTTTCTTGGGTGTGTGGTGGCAACAATTTCAGAGAAAGAATAAGGTTTAGTTATTTTCTTCTGAGCTACCAACGTGATCCTTCTCCACCACCCCCTCATCTTAGTGACAAATATATCAAAGCAAAGAAGCCAGGGGAGAGCCGAGTGAAGGGGATAAAAATTCTACCTGAAATGTTCAAATACTTTAAGACTCTCTAAGACCTTGGATTATGTAGAGGGTTGTATTTTTATTGATCTTTACATAGTTACCTTACCTGACCTAGTCTATTTTGGGGCAAGTGGGAACAGACTTCACTTAGTATTCTTTCTTGGTCCCAGTTTTGAAAAGAGCATAAAATGTATAAAACGAGCCTTAATGTCATAACCACTTGCCAGTAAGAATAACATCTACCATTTTGGAGCATTGCTATACAGGATACTGGTGATACAGAGCTTCACACGATTTAATCCTTGTAAAAACCATGAGGCATTATGGTCTCCACTTTACAGATGGGGAAATTGAGTTGCGGAGTGTTCTATATTTGCCAGAGGACGCAGGCGGTAAATGAGAGCTGGGATTGGAACTGAGATCTGATGCCGAAGACTTTGCTTCCAATTACTGTGCACTGCCATCTTCTCATGGAAGTGCTGAGGCATACCAAGATGTCTACGTCTCTTAGACCCTCAAGGCTCAGGCCTGAAGGACAGGTCTGATCAAAAGACACACTTAACAGGAGAAAACTGAACAGTTTTAGTCTAAAGAGAGGCTAGTCAGAGGAATGAATGAAATTGACCCTAGTATGTAGTAATACTGAATAGCTTACACAAAATTTAAAAGCATGGCTAAGACATAGCACCAAAATCCATATACTGACCATGTTTTTGTGTGAAAACGTCTTGGTACTATCATTAGAATGGTTAGCCAGGATTTTAGCCAGGACCTCCTGGGCTTTATTGTCATTGCTCCTCTATTTCTTGACAGAGCTCAGAGGCTCACCGTGTTTGGGAGAGCACTAGGAGTCGACAGACCATCTGAGTCAGGCATTCAGCTTAGTAAATGGGACCCTAGGAGGGTAACTTGATCTCTCTAAGTCTAATTTCCACATCTATGAAATGAGGAGGAAAATTTCCTCGGATTCCCTCACAGGGCTGTTGTGAGGACCAACTGGGATAATGTATATGAAGCACTTTGCAAATAGAGGGCTGAGAAGTAAACAAACATTATGTTTTGTTATTTTTTTTTTAAAAAGAAGATAGAATCTTTACTTACGCTCAACTCCTAAGGATGGTATAAACCTTTCCATAAATATATTCTCCTTATCTAAGGGTAAGACTTCATATAACAATACTTTTACAGTATAATCGGTTAAAAAGCAAATCTGGGGCCGGCCCTGTGGCCAAGTGGTTAAGTTCGCGCGCTGCGCTTTGGCGGCCCAGGGTTTCTCTGGTTCGGATCCTGGGTGCGGACATGGCACTGCTGGTCAGGCCACGCTAAGGCAGCGTCCTATACGCCACAACTAGAACGACCCACAACTAAAATGTACAACTATGTACTGGGGGGATTTGGGGAGAAAAAGCAGGGAAAAAAAAAAAAGATTGGCAAGAGTTGTTAGCTCAGGTGCCAATCTTTATTAAAAAAAAAAAAGCAAATCTGACGGGGCCGGCCCCGTGGCCGAGTAGTTAAGTTCGCGCGCTCCGCTGCAGGCGGCCCAGTGTTTCGTTGGTTCGAATCCTGGGCGCGGACATGGCACTGCTCATCAAACCATGCTGAGGCAGCGTCCCACATGCCACAACTAGAAGGACCCACAACGAAGAAAATACAACTATGTACCAGGGGGCTTTGGGGAGAAAAAGGAAAAAAATAAAATCTTAAAAAAAAAAAAAAAAAAGCAAATCTGAATTTAATTGGACTGTGACACTGGAGGTAGATGAGAATGTTGTTTACATTTTTGAACTCTGAAATCAATGCACATTATCTTACTTTAAAAACTAGGTATATATGTGGAACTCTATGCATAAAAATATGCTTAGACACCAAGTTTGGTTCTTGGAGCCCATGTTGCTGTTGTTCTTTGCCTAGTGACACTGGGGGCCCACAGACACGAGATGCAGAATGACCCAAAAAGCTGCTAAAACTCCATTTCTTTCTTGGCCAGGCTACTGGGAGAAAGGAAGAATAAATAAGAATGGCTACACTGAAGAAAAGTCAATGCTTCTCATTTGCTAAGCCTTATAACATGTGCTATTTGGCTATTTTCATGATACAATCTATTTTTTCAACAGCTGGATTTATTTTCCAAATTGGTTAATAATGCAGGATTAGTTTACATTTCTGAATCTGATGAGCATTCTGGGAGAGAGAAAGGATTCAGAGACAAGCCAGCCTACCAGCAACCACAAGCTCCAGGCTGAATGAGTTCTGTCCTGCTCGATTGGTGGCTATACACGTGTAGATGCCGGCATCTCGTGATGTGACTGGCTCTATGATGAGAGAATGCACCCCATTCTCACGCACGAGCATCTTGTGAGCACTGTCTGGGCGGATTGGCTTCCCATCTAGCTGCCAGCTGAGATCTGGGGTTGGTAACCCACTGACCTACACCAGAAAGGAAATTCATATAAATTTCTCTAATATTAAAACAGAATGAAATCACTAATAGCTAACAAACCAGCGTAAAGTCCTCCTTTGAGAGTACAAGAGATGGGTTTTAGTATCAACTCATGTTACTTCTCCTCCTTAAAACCTTTCAATGGCTTCCTAAGCACTCACAGGTCACTTCTAAACATTTCTTATAGAGCAACATAGAGAAAAGTGAAATGAGGATTAAAAAATTTCTGTCCTTGTTTTACTTCACCCAAGGTTATTAAGATTACTATGATGATGTCAGCACAGGGCTCTGAGCTCTCTGGAAAAAAGACATCCAACCGTAATAACAATGACAAATACTCAGCTGGCATTTGTACACTATAAAGCGTCCCACTGAGGAGCTGCCATAGCTACGGAGACATTAGTTAATGCACCCATCAGCACATAGGGCTATTATTATTTTATAATCCTTGAAACTAAGTAACAAAAGCAACATAAAATTACCCAGAAAGCGGTCTCAACAAATTAGCATCACAATGGAAGCATCATAAAATCTTGAGACCATGACAGTTGTGTTGACCAGAGATCAGATAAAAGTGCATTTAATTGCTAATAACACATTGTGCTGTGAAGGGTAGGGATGGCTGCCATCTGTCAGCTCTTTACAGTTTTGCCTTTGATTTTGAATGGGGAGAAAAGCACCATTAAGGAAGGTCTTTTTACCCCCACCCCAAATTTACCAGTGGGAAATTACATATAAAAAGATGTCATTCAGCTTGTAAAACAATTCTTTTGAAGAACCAGCTCTGCCAAAATCAGCTAAGAGAACTCACAAATTCCATTCCTGCTGCGTGATTTTCATTTACACTGCCTACAAGATGCCTCCCCTCACACATGTAGCAAAGTCAGTCTAGGGAATTTAAAAAAAGGAAATACAGTAAATTCAAGTTACTAGTTAGAAGGATGAAGAGATTTTAGAAACCGCAGTAGTTAGGCAGCTTGGCTTCTCCGAGGGTCAGGCTCTCTGTTCTCCTATCTGTCAACGGGCTGTCCCCCAGCTTTCCTGCTTTACCTGTCTGGAGGTCAGCAGAGGTGGGCGGGAGGAAGAGCAGACACTTGTGATCAGGCCCCAGGCCTTCCCAAGTTGAGAAATGAAGTGGCACTGCTTGTTCCCACTTTACTAGCTTAGACCCTAGACGAGCAGAGCCATGTACTGACTGAGGCCATGGTACGTTGAGTAGGGAGATGCCCAAAGCACTGTGCTCTCTCGCCCCACCTGATTCACCGTGTACCTAGCCAATGGACAGAGTTATTCACATTAAGGCACAGGGAAAACGCCCGGTTCTTCTACCCCTCTTCTAACCCCAGCCCTCCCTGTTGTGTAAGTAAAGAAAGCCTGATCTCAGGAATTTAAGGTCATTGTAAGCAGGTCTTAATTTGAACTGATCCATGCTTTTGGTTGACATGGAAAAGGGAGGCGGGAGAGGAGCATACTTGTTACTAGAGGAGTGGGATTACTTATTTTCCCTTATGACTCAGTACCAAGTCAAGGGTAGTCAGTGTCTAGGAATGTACCTAAAGGGTTAAAAACGGGAGTGCTTTCTGGGGAAAAACCTAGCTGTTGCTTTAGTGATTGGCTTATTTTCATGATTCTTTTCCCTCTTAAAGCTTAAATACACTAATAATTTTTTTCCCCTGAATTGGGTCACACTCCATCTGTGAACAGATGACAAGATTTTCCACAGCATTTTATTTATCCAGGTCAGATCATAATAATGAAATCAAGAAGCAGAGATAACATTTTGTTTCCAATATTCTTTTTTAAAGACAGGCATTTCAAGGACAGTTATGTCATTGTGCACTGAAATAAAATACCATGATTTCTTTCTTAAATATGACTAAAAGTAAAGCTAATAGTATGGTGAATTTCTATGTATCTATCATCTAGATTCACTCTCTTCTATAACATACTTTAAGGCAGATCCCAGACTTATGTAATTCTACTGCTCTGTAGCTCATATCATGCTAAAAAATATAGGTTTTTCTTACAAATAGAACATTCTTTTTACACATAAATTAATAATAATCCCTTAGTATCATCTAATAATCTGTCTAAAATAAAATTTCCCGTTAACTCAAATCTCATTTTGCAGGTGGTCTGTATGAATTGTTAGTTATAGACCAAAAATAAACACACATAATATAAATATACACACACTGAAACTCAGTTTGTGTGTTCATACTGTAAAAAGAATTATGCAGGAAAATAAAATACTTTTGTTAAGAATACATTTGTTTTTATACATTTCTACAAGCCTAGATTTCCTTTTTGAAAAAATAAAGCCCAAATCCTCTAAGCACCTTATTATTTGTGTTCTGCAAGCCCAGAGAGAACCAGCAGAGGGAGCCCAAATAATTCTTAAAAACCTTATCCATATTTAAGAGCTAAATTTTAAATTTAAGATCAATAAATAATGGGGCAAAAACCCCCAAAACTATCCAAAAAATTTCAGAACAGTGGTTCTTAAAAATTTTTGGCCTTGAGCTCCTTTGAGAAATTGATGAAAGCTGTATCACACACACAATTTCATGTGCAATTTCAGTTCATCACCTAATAAAACTGGCTTATGCACGGACCCTGGATAAGAAACCCTGCTGTAAAATGCATGAAAGAAGGATGCCACCCTAACTTCTCTGAGAAAGAGAAAATAGGAGGAATAAAAATCAAAGTAGATATATGGATACAAAATCTGAATGAATCAAGAATGAAGATCAACTAATTAATGATTAGGACATATGACAGATTCAGTACATTATTACTTCAACACAATGGAAAACTTAAAGGGATAAAACTGCCCAGTGACTTCTAGACTACAGTATCTAGAGTTCTAAATAAAGAACATATTTAATAAAATTTTTAAGTAAAGGAAAAGAATGATTTAAAACAGTATATAAACACCCAGTATATTTTACCTTTTTTTCTCTTAAGCTGGAAAACATTTTAAAGATGTATACTTTACATAATTTCCCCAAAAGGAACTAAAGAGAAATGGCAGTGAGGAGAAAAGGGAGCCAACAGATTTGCAGGCAATAAGAAACTCTTACTTTGCAATCCATCCTGCAGAGTTTTCCTTCTTGAACAGTCAGATCGCCAGGAGCCTGCAAGAAGTGAGGTCTGAAGAAGCGCTCCTGAATTGGTTCATTTTCATCTCCACTGTCCCTTGATCTAGAACGAGGCCTTAGAACAAGATAGATAATAGATAGAAAGAAAGATAGTAGTTATTTCCAGGATCTTAGTCATCTGTTTTTTAATAATACATGGGGTAATAATAGAATTCCCTTACCTGCTTCCTACCTTCAAGATTTACACATGACAAAGTCAGAAAAGCAAAATCTTGTTTCATTTCAAAGTTTATTATAAATTTTACAGTCTGCTAATTGCAGATCTTAAACAATTCTGCTGTCCTATTCCTTAAAGCTAGTATAAATCATTAAAGGTGTAAAAGGAAAAAATGGGGTATTCTACATTAACCTACTTTTTCCTAAATAAATATTTTTAAAGCTTATGAGAAACAGCAGCAGCTGTTGCTCACTTCTCATTTATTTCCAAATCTTTTTCAACAGAAATTACTATAACTTTCACTGTGATTTTAAATATATGGGAAATTAAAAGTTCTTATTATTTTGTGAAAATTTAAGATCTTTCAAATCAAAATTCCTCTTCATATTAACCAGGAAAACGAATGTTTAGGTAGGTTTTCTTTTGCATCAGTTATCCATGTGCCTAAAGACAATATTTTTTTTGCTTTAAAATAAAATGGTTCAAATCTCCAACATTTTGTGCATTTCTCTTGCTTTTAAATATGTTGCCAGAGGTACCTGCAAGGGCAATACAATTTAAAGTAATTGCAAGGAAGACTTAAGAAAAGAACAAGATGTTGAACACAAAATCTGTTAGTAATCACTAGAAGGTAAGTTTAAAAACATTTAACTAGGAAAAGTAAGGGTGGAACAAATGAAAGATTAGTATAATAGGCTAATAATTATCAGCTTTTTGTTATGGTTTACTCTTCTCCAAGTACAGATCTAATTTATGAGCAGAATGCTTTTCCAGGAGACACTGACACATGGGAAAGCTTAAATGTATTAAGACCTCAAGAAAAGCAGAAGAAAATAATGTAGGAGAATGGATATGCCATTAAATATGTTAGCAGCCATAGATACAGGCCTAGGATCCTGTGAACAGATAGTGCCACAAATCAGTTAGAATTAAATCTGCAGCTGCTTGGGTGCCAGAACTGTCTTCCGAATGTTGAACAAGGGCTATGTGGATCCAATAATGTCAGGAGGTGTACACACACCATTGGTTTGCTGCTTCTCAGTTTTTCCTGCTTACCTTGCATGAGCCTATGTTAGCATGCATTCTCTCCACCAAAGGTGTTTGCACCTGTGGCCTGTAGTTTATAGTCAGGACTATTTGAGCATGCTCTGTCTCTAAAACGTCTAAATAGGAGCCCAAGATGACAGGCTGGGTGACTTCGCATTTTCCTTTTTAAGTGCAGACATGTTACTAAGAAGTAATATGCTCTCCCTGTCCCTGCCTTCCGTTATTGTGTCAGCATCCTTGCATAAACTCGGGGCTACTAGGAACGGAAAGCACACTCTATTTAGCAGCTATTTGTTGAACATTTAAAGTATGACAAATCTTACCTACGAGATTATGGTCTAAAATAAACTTTTGAACTAAGTGACTGAAAAATAAACATTAGCAAACTAGCTGATTTTAAGAAGTCTAGTGGCAGTAGCTTATAATGGTCAATCCCACAGCTGTTGATTAGAGCAGTTGGGTTTTGAACATTTACTTGTGTACCATTTACTAGTATTTCCATGTTAATGTGCCTACCTTTTAAAGGTGCTGAGTCTTGATTTCCTCATATATAAATTGGGCCCTTAGTTAACAGCTAGTGATGGTATGTCTGAACAGGCTTATACACGTTAGCAAATGTCTGTTCCCTTCCCCTTTCTGAGTTGCAGAGGAGCATAACAATCAAGGAGCCATACACTGTACAGACTTTAAGACTATATTCACATTCTGTCTTCCAACTATGCTATGATTCTAAGAGTGTTGAATTCATAGTAATAAATAAAGTAATAGTAACACCTATGGGAAGGAGTATCTGAAATACCTTCTGACATGAGGATGGCCTGAGGGAGAGCGGGGACTGCGACCTCTTTGGTTGACAGCCTGTACCATTAGCCGTCCAGTACAACTGATGCGGCCCTGTCAGAGACATCAGGAAAAGAAATTATTTGCTATGTTAAACAACTAACCATTAAGCACTATCACGTCTATTGTCCTATTCCCTATAAGACATTATTTCTTAACAAATCAGTGTGCCATATTAGTATTGATGCCAACCCTTTCAGAAATGTACTTTCCCTGAGTTAACTCCTCAGGAAAACTATTTATTTAAAGAACTCAGGGGACAAGGTCTTTATCTGAACTGTTAAATAAGCTTTACTGTTTTATCTAGGATGGCATTTAAAATGACAACCCTCACTGAATTAATTGTAATCTGCTACGGTCTCCTTAACACATGAAGTTGAGTTGTAAAATATAGCAGGAGGACATTACTGTCTTGTGATAATTCCATTTCATGGTCAAATATCTACTGGTTGTAGCTAATTCTGAAATCAAACTAGATGATTTTAGTTTTCTGTCAGATCTTTTTAATATATTTATTAAATGTTACTAGTATCCTTTCTGAAAACCACATATTACGAGATGCCAGCATGATAAAATGAGCATTACATAAGAAGTATGCATGGGGATGACAAGGAGAGCATAATGACTATAGGACACTATGTTCGCATGAAATGAACATATTTGAGATTTAAAAACCAGAAGCAGTTAAATACCTAAAATATGTGAGTCGTATGATAAGAACTATCTAATGAAAAGCTCTATTTTCTCTCTTAAATTTGTCGATTGAAAATCTGTTACATGCTGTCATAGGGATAAACAAAAGTAATACTTAGAGGAGCCAGATGACACGAATAAATGACACATTGTTACTCTGGCTTTTTGTTTTAGCCCCCTCTCTTTAATTTTTTTCCTTCACTATTACTAGCAGAGTAGCAAAAGAGAAGATTTTATCCCCCACTTTCTGCTCTCATCCCCCAGGAGAATGAGCAGATGTACTTCTAAATTCTGACGATGGCCAAAAAAAATGAAACAACAAGAGAGGAAAAATGAGAAGCAGATTTATTCTTAATGATTAAAGATAGTGAATTCTAGTTCAAGGTTGACAAGCAGCCCTCATGTGCACTTACAGTCAAAATAAAATTTACCACTGACTCCCATTTTCATTCCAGGTTGCCAATATAGACAGGTAACAGAAGCAGAGGTGTTCTGTTTGTTTTGAAGAACTGCTTTCTGAGTTGCAACTGAGAATGGACTGGGGTGAGGGAGAGGACACTGGTGGAGGGAATATAGAGAAAAAAACCCCCAGCAGGGTTCAGTGTAGGGCAGGAATTCAGTCAGTGGGGCTCTCCAGGTCTCCCTAAAGCCTGGAACTCTGTAGGACCATAATCACCCAGAAAAGAGAATGCAGATAGTATGTAATACAGACAGGAAGAGTTAGGAATTACCAAATAGAAAGAGGTAGTAGTAAAGAAACACACTCAAGGAGTCTTATACCATCAGATGTATAACTTCCTCTAGCAGTCACAATATTTGCTATCGAGGTCACAGTTAAAACACTGCCTTTCCTGAAAATTCCCAAGGACATGAAGTATAACATTATGAAGGGGAATTATTTCTAACTTAGATTAATTGTATCTAAAAGTTCAGGTCACATGATATAAGTTCTCTCATGCTGAGCTCTTGGCAAACACTTAGGATTCCCTAAGCTAGCTTGAAATCTGAAAATTTCATTTACTGCTTCCACCCAATCTATCCCTGCTGTAGAAATCAAGATGTGACTTGCTTAGAAGACCCCCATTATAAATTATCCAACTGATGCATCCTAGTAGAGGCTTTAACATAAGAACATGTAAGATCCATGATTGTTTTTGGAGCTTGAGGGCAAGGTAGTCTATGTTTTGTTTGACACAAATAGCTTCAACTGTACTGATAATGGGATATGGTTTCCTGACTATTTGCTTTGCTGCTTCAACAAATAATTTGAATTTGGACAGACTAAAATAGATTTGTATAATTTGGATAGATTTTTCCTTGTAGTATAAAACCCAGAGGGTCCACAAGGGAAGTTAATATTAACTAATCATTTATGTAGTTAGAAAGAGATATGTTAAATTCAACCTTCAACCTTGAATTTGGGGAAGCAGATACTGGTTGCTTAAAAAAAAATTTCTCTAAACTGGATTTGAGTTTTAACTTTCCTAAAACTTTGGGCAAATCACTGAATTTGTTCAAGCCTTTGTTTCTTCTGTAAAAACTGGGGCACTATATCCAGCTCACAAGGATGTTATGAAGATTAAATGATATAACCTTAGATGATCTTCTAAATATCAAATAGTACTTGTCATAAATTATCATTAGTAAATTCATCATTGCTAGTATTGTGTTACTGTGGGTCTGAGACATTATATACGCATAGACATGCATCAAGATGATTTTTAGGGGTCCAAGTGGCTTGGCTGACTTCAGTAAAATTTCCCAAGGGGATAATACTTTGCTTGAGGTATGCTCTTACCTCCTTGTTTTTTTTTGGTGAGGAAGATTGGCCCTGAGCTAACATCTATGCCAATCTTCCTCTATTTTGTATGTGGGACGCTGCCACAGCATGACTTGATGAGTGGTGCATAGGTCCGCACCCAGGATCCTAACTGGCAAACCCCAGACCACCAAAGCGGAAAGCATGACCTTAACCACTACACCACTGGGCTGGCCCCTCATACCTCCTTTCTTTCTTCTTCTTTTTTTAAAGATTGGCACCTGAGCTAACAACTGTTGCCAATCTTCTTTTTTTTTTTCTGCTTTTTCTCCCCAAATCCCCCCAGTATATAGTTGTATATTTTAGTTGTGGGTCCTTCTAGTTGTGGCATGTGGGCTGCTGCCTCAATGTGGCCTGACGAGTGGTGCCTGACGGGTGGATCCGAACCAGTGAACCAGTAGAACTCGCGAACTTAACCACTCGGCCACGGGGCCGGCCCATACCTCCTTTCTTGATTCCTTCAAATACCTCTTTTAACCAATGCTCCTGCCCCTCAATGCTCCTAATATTGGGAGGAGCCCCAGACACCTTTGTATGACACTCCTTAGCTCTGGAGTCAGTCTGTTTGTAAATCAGTTCTTTCCCTTACAGCTGAGTGACTTGAGGCAAGTAACATAACTCCTAAATAAAAGTTTCTTCATCTGTAAAATAGGATCATATAGTTAATCCTGCATGGGTTCTTATGAAGATTAAATGAGTTAAAAGGTGTAAAGTACTTGGTGTTGTGTTTTGCATACAGTAAATGCTCAAAATGTTAAATGATTATAGCACGGAATATGGGTATAATATAATAACAACCAGATGAATATGAAGCATCCCTTAGAATTGTTTTGTTAAACACTATTTTTTTTTTAAATGTAATGGCATTTATTTTTCTTTTCTTTTTTTGTTATTAGGATATAATTCACTCCAAAAGAAAAACGAAATACTCTTGGCACAGGAAGCAGAATATGTGGAGAGTAGATCAACCTTTCTAACTTAGGCGAGTGCAGGAAAGGTGCCAAGCACACAGGTATATTCAATGTGTGTGTTTGTGCGATGGCTGCATTTGAGGTATAAGATGAAAGATGTTCTACTCAACTCTAACCATTTGACTATGCTTAGGATAAACCCTACCTCCCTCTCCCTGCTCCAAAAATAGGGTAAACAGGTTGGTGTACTACTCTGTAAAGACTACACATTTCTACAACATTCTCAAGATTTTTACTGCTACTGCTTAGAACCATATGCACAATTATCACCACAGTGTATTTCCTTAACTTCTGAAATTTCGGAAAGAGGAATATGTTACCATTTTTCACCTTTTTACTCCTACATCATCCTTTACTTGTGAACATAAAGGAGAAAGGCATGGTCTGCAGGAGGAAGAAGTATCAGTTTCATAATATAGTGTTATTGGCTAAATATATTACTAATCAATAAATGACGAGAAGCACTTAGAAAGCATCCACACTAACAAGTTGTAGAATTTTGACATTTTTGTTTGAAAAAAAAAAATCCGGATTTCAGTGAAGCATTTTTGAAAAGATGCCTCCAACGTGTACAACTGAAAGTTTAGGTTTTTAAGTCTAAATGTCTTATTTATGAGGAAAATCATACAAAATGAGCATTAAATAATTTTAATCATACTAACGTGCCAGTTAACCCTAATAATCATCATAATTAGTAGGCTCTGATGCACATGAATGCTGCTGTTGTATTTGCTTTTATCTTTCTTTTTTCTATCTGCTTTATTATTAACACATGAAGTAACAATGTAAGTGAATGTTTAAAGTGAAGTTTGAAATGAGCCAGGAAACCTTATAATGCTAAAACAAAACACAATCAAGAAACCAACTTTTTAAATTTAACTCAGCTGTGTGTTACTTTTCTATTCCAAACAAGTCCACAGAGTTTAAAGCTATATAGCACAAGTAATAAGTTTGAATTCTTAAAGCGATTCTGTATTAAACATCCAGCTTGTAAAGATTATTTGATGCCTCATGAAAGGCCAATTATTTATAGAATATGGAAGTAACATTTATATTTCCTAGCGTATGAAATTGAACTTGTGGCGCACAGGTCTTTGTGAAAGCTTGCCACTTGTATACATAATACAATTTAAGGAAACATCAAACTGCAAAGCAGCCATTCCAAAATCCAAGCGCAGTACAGCGTAGCCTAGCAACACAACAAAACAGAGTAAAACATTCGTGTTTAGATTCAGTTGTGTCTTAAAGATAGGATTAGAGTCTAAAATAAACTATATTTGTGATCCTCATTTTGGCATTCTGTTTGGTGTAACCCTGCACCATCACTCATTATTTCACTAAACTATGTGATTGCTTTGGTCTCTCACGAGCTGCCCGAGCGGCACACGCTGAGCATGATAACGCAGTCCGGCGCAGGTTTAGGGCCCTGTGTTCTACCAGAAGTGGAATTTGGATGCAGTCAACAATATCCCACGTGTTTCTTATTCCCAAAAGATTAACCCAGGTGGAAAAATATTCTATAAAATATTCTGCTGAACTTGAGTATTTTCCTCTTTCCTTGGTTCTCACCCTTTCTCTTGGCTGCTTTCTGTAATTATTTTCCACTGCTCAGGAAAGCTCTGCCGTCTGTGTTTCATTACTGAACTAGTTTTTCCACTCCAGCCTTTCCTCTTTCCCTTGGTCATTTCGCATCATGTAGGCTACAAGTACCAGAAAAAAAATGGATGGAGTTGTCTCCCTTTCAAACCCAAATACTTTTAAAATGTGAAAAAAATGTAAGGTAACCACAGGGCATCAAGGACGTGTGGAGTCAATTTTGGTTCACTGTTGACTACATGTTATGCTTTTGGGATTAATTATGTCTTGAAAAATTTGGCTTTCACTTTTGGAATTTTTTTATGAGGCTACTCATGTCGTGCTTCTTTTAAATCATGTTTTAATTCACACATTACAAGAATGGCAAAATACTTTAATATACAATAAAGGATATTGTAAAGTTGGGATTATGGGAGTGTTAAGCATTTCTTTTATGGTTTTCCTACAGCAACAAATGATAACCTATGCCAAGGGTTAGGTAGATAAATGGTCTGCCACTCGTCATGGTTTAAATACCACTTTGTTTTTCTAATGGGCAGTTAAGTTCATTCCAATTTTTAGGTGATGACTCACAAAACCTGGTGTAGTTGGACATACCTGCTACTGAAGACCCCAGTGTAAAAAGGAGTTTTACTCTTAAATTAAAATCAACCAGGCAGCATGCTCAGAAACTTGGAACAGCAACTACTACCAAGTGCCGTAAATATCAAAATTCTCTCACAAGTTCAATTTGAGACCTAGATGCCCACTTTTAGGATTTCCTCAGATTCTCTTTCACCTCTCTGCAGGCCTTTGGTCATTTAGGTAGAAAAAAGAGACTTTCAGTCCCACTCTCTTTAACAAGAATATTGGGTGGATCCTACCTTGAGAGTCAGTCGGAATTCTAGGTATCGGGAACTGCTCTGGTTACTGGGACCTCTGGGTTCTTTGAATCTTTTGCTTCCTCTGATAGACCCAGAGCAGTCATATGACTGTTTGCTTTAACGAGAGGTGGGATGGAACATTCTGTTAGAAGGGCTAGGCTCTTGGCTACCTGACGGAAACTGGTCCACTTCTCATTTCTTTGTCTTCTCTTCAAAGGGCAGAGGCAAAGAACCAGAAAGAGTTAACCATGGGCCTAGCCTTGGATTTGGTGAAGCAGCAGAATTCACTGGGGCCTAGAATGAGGGCAGTGACTGCTCCCTTTTGGGTCTTCTCTTGGCCCTGAGTGCACTGGGAGCAGAGCAGCTTCCCAGCTTCATGTGTGGCTTGTGTCAGCTGTGCTGTGGGTGTGGCCTGTTCTCTACTTCACAGCTCCCTCCACCCAAGCCCACAGCTGTGGCAGTTGTGGCATGGCCACATCTGCTGCCTAACTCCTTTCCCATGGGGGTGGTAAAAAGGAAAAGCCAGGAGGTCAGAAGACCACACAGCAGCAACGTGTTGGGTAGAAATTCTATCGCAAACTGACTTGCTAACTCTCTAACAGTACTGTGGGAGCGGAATACCTAGAAACAGACCTGAGCCTTTCCATCCCGATTCCACAGGCTTCTGCCAACTCTTTGGGCTGCTGCTCTAAGACAGGGTTATTAGCGTCTTTGAATTAATAATAATTACCAGCATTTATTAAAAGCATATTATATGCCAGGCAAACTGAGTGCTTCACATGCATTATTTAAATCCATATTGTTGTTCTCATTTCATAGAAGAGGAAAGAGGCACAGAGAGGTTAAGTGACTTGCTAAAGATAAGATAGGTCGTGAGTGGCAGAGCCAGAACTCCAACTCAGAACTGCCTGATGCCAAAGTTCATGCTCTTCACCCCTGAACTAACCATCTAGGCTTCTCAGCGTCAGTATTGCTCTACGGTTCTGGTCTGTCTTTGCTCTGTCATTTCTTTCTTTTGATTTCTTTCCCTTCCTCCTTTGCTAAGTTTACAAGGGGGATCTTCGGCAGCCTGCCTTTGTCTAATGACTTCATCATAGTTTGTCAATAGTTTAAATGCTCAGAGACTCCTAACCCCTGAGGCTGGCTAGGTGTCTTCAACTCTCCACACCGCCACTGGCCATGAGCAGTAAGTCCTTCCCCATTTAGAACTTTTCCACATGTAAAAACACATTAGTATAATTTGAAGAAGACGAAAGCAAACTCATAATTGCAGTTTCACATTTCTTTTCTTTTGTTGTATAAAACTGCTTACTCCAATAACAGTTCAAAACATTCGCTAGGAAAAATGCCTCAAAATTAATAGCAGGATCCTGGTACTGGTGAGGGCTTAAGGAACACAGTTAATTTTGTCTCCTTAATCTATCCCAGCCTTTCTAGGGGAAAGAGGAATAATTTGGGATTTTGTTGAGTTCTCCATTTCTTTTTTTTTAGGAAGATCAGCCCTGAGCTAACGCTCACCACCAATCCTCCTCTTTTTGCTAAGGAAGATTGGCCATGAGGTAACATCTGTGCCAGTCTTCCTCTATTTTTTTTCATATGTGGATGCCTGCTACAGCATGGCTTGGTAAGTGGTAGGTAGGTGTAGGTCCACACCTGGGATCTGAACCAGCGAACCCTGGACCATGGAAAAAGAGAGCGTGAACTTAACCACTATGCCACCAGGCTGGTCCCTCCACTATTTTTTTAATAGGCAGAAAACTGAAAATTGAAATTTATTAATGACAGTCAAGGAAACAGTGAGAATACAGTAAGAAAAAAAGCTAGTTCCACTTTTGTTCCTTCAAGTATACCAAACATGAACACAAGTAAGCATTAAAATATAACTTTTTAGTAAAGGCTGTGATTTTGACTATTTTTCAAGGTGATGGTCATGCATTCATTGATTGAAAAATTGGAACCTCGAGAAAGTGCATTAATACAGAAACTGTTCATTGACAATGAAGAGTTTGCTGTGCTTTAACACAACTTGATTTGTGGATAATCTGTGTTTCATTCTAATCTTAGTATTATTGCAGAAATATATTTTTACATGAAAATGTAATATTAGAATAGGATAAACATTGTACAAACTTGTAAAAGTTTATAAGCTTTGCTACAATTATTTGTATCATTTTCTAACACAATATTTCCTTCAAAATAAATAATGAAATACAGGATGATATAAATAGATCAGAGATTTTAAAAAGATGACTTCTGGACTGTTAATTTTAGCTTCCTTTTCTTTTAAAAGAGCGTGTTATTTACATGACTTCTGTAGACTTTGTAAAATTATACTGTCACACATCAAGCTCTTAAGGTACAAAATCACTTCCTTTTTGTGTGTGTCCTTCATACCCAGCATAGTGCCTAAAATGTACAAGATACTCAATAAAAAAGAATTTGTAGGCTTGAACTGGGAACATAATATCCAGTAGCTGCTTATTAAATTCTAAGTAGTCAATTGATTTTTTGACCCTCAAAATCTAAGAGAAAACATTTGGATGGAAACAAACAAAAAATCCTGAATGCATAGGCACTATCAAAATTGGTCTATGCTTATACACTTCTTAAATTCCATTGAATTAAGTAAGTGTGCATCTATTTATTTTAAATATTCTACTTTTTTGAGTTTTTCTACTACAGCATATACATGCTACTCACTATGTCTTTCTCCTTTTTTTTCATAGAACTTAATCCTATCAGAAATAATATTATTTGTGTATTTGTTTACTGGCTTATTTTCTGTCTCAAGACTTTGTCTGGTTTACCGCTGGAACCCCATCACCCTCATAAGAGGAGTACATACTAAGCCCTCAATATTTGTGGAAGGAATGCACATCTTCACCAGAATTATTCACGTAGAAGCAGACCTGATGGAATAAATAAGTACTCAGGAAACAAAGAAGTTCTCTATCCTCCGAAAGCAAGATGGATGTAGAATTTGGGAAAATAGTTTCAAGTCAAAGAAGAATTCTATCTTTTAATTAAATAGTTCCTCTGTCCAAATAAATGCCCATAAGCACTATACACACAACTGAAGCCAGACCCCACACCCTTCTTTACCTGAGGGTTTGCAGCCATGATGGTGTAATTCCCGTCATCGTCTAGGGTGGAGGCTGTGGTATGGAGAGAGCAGGTCCCGTCGAGATCTCTTTGAATGGTGTAGTGATCATTCTTTGGAGAGATCTGCTTTCCATCTTTAAACCAATAGATCTGTGAAAGGAAACAAAGATGAAAGATTAAGGATGTATGTAGTCCTACTCTATTTGGGGGACCAATAATAGTGACAGTGTGGTCCACAGAGCTGATCTGAGTTTTCACATTAAAATGTTAAACACAACACCTGAATAGGAAATTGATTTTTAAGTGAAAAAAGTAAGTAACAATTGTATTTGAGTTCTTAATAATTATATATCCTCTTTTTATTTTTAAAATATGTATATGAGTAGGTATTTACATTCATGTATTATTTATACGGAGGGATTTATATAGAATGTTGATTATTTCTCAGGTGGCATTACAGGCGTTTTTCTTTTTGCTTCTTTTTATTTTCAAATGTACTGGCAATTAAAATGTATTACTTATAAAGTAAGGGTAAAAAGGTTATTTTAGAGAACAAAAACAGACCCCAAACTCTGATCATTCTACTGAATGTGTTAGACAAACAAAGGAGCATGGTGAGGAGGGAAGCAGCAGTTAAGGGAGGGTGGTGGGTGGGCCTCCGCTGCTTTCATTCTGGGCCAAGGAGCAGAGGATCAAAGGGAGGAAGTCTGTCGGCGCGCCTCACTATGTTAAAGAAAATGCAGTGGCATTTAAACATCTAATAATTTTCAAATAATACTTTAACTTGGGTTGATAGAAAATTAAGTGTGAAGAATAAAGTAAAAATAAACCTTGACCAAATAAAAATTTTTAAACTTGTCAAACTACCTCTTCTATAGGTCCTCTTTCCTTCTCTCACCTTTAAACAAAATCACTTGTCCATGGATCTCTGATGAATTAGTTATTATTTTTGATTTCGTTTATGAACTACATAGTTGAAAGATGGGGCCATCACTCACGATGAATCACAGTGCTAGCAGCCCTAACATGAATGAGATGCTGAATTACTGCCTGCAGCAACCCACCTCCAGGCTTACTGTTAGGGAAGAAAATGAATCCCCCATTTTTAAGTCAGAGCAAGTTCTTTGTTGTCAGTTTTGTTCCTTGCAGCCAAAAGCATTCCTAACTGATTCCTAACAGAAGAAATCTACTTATTAAAATGAACTTCTTCTTTAATGTAAATCAATATGTAATTGAGACCACAACCGGCATTCAAATTCAACTCTCTGTCAAAGCCTTTGAATCTGAAAACAATCTTTTTGAAACTTCCATTTCTAAGACAGGAAAAGGCTAGAAACACATAGCACTAAATAAGTGCATGAAATATCAGGATCTGACTGCTGTAACTTTTCCAACCCGTTTTTCAGTTAGCTCTAAATTTACAGAAACTATGTTGTTAATCGCCAGAAGCTAAAAATTAATCAACTAGACTAATAATTTTCAGTTCTAAAAATTAAATTATATAAAACATGATACCTCATAATTATATACTCTTCTTTGATTTTTTTCTGATGGAACAAAGAAGCTATAATTAGTATACAATTTCTTCCTTTTGCATTCTTGCCACTACTCCAGTTCTTCAGAATTCTTTCCTTTAATCATATTTTTCACCTCCATTTATACTTGGAATACAACTTTCAAATGAGAATTAAGAAATAGTTCCACAATTTTACCAAGACTGTTAGTGGAGAGGGAAGGGGAGGGTACAAGAAATGAAAACAGGGTGAATTAGAAATTCTTTTCAATCTTCTCAAGTCTCAATTAGGAGAAGCATGTCAAGAACAGAATAGGGAGGGGCTAGTCCTGTGGCTGAGTGGTTAAGTTCGTGCACTCTGCTTCGGCGGCCAGTTCTGATCCTGAGCACGGATCTAGCACCGCTCATCAAGCATGCTAAGGTGGCGTTCTACATAGCAGAACTAGAAGGACCTACAACGAGAATATACAACTATGTACTGGGGAGCTTTGGAGAGAAGAAAAAAAAGTGGAAGACTGGCAACAGATGGTAGCTCAAGGCCAATCTTTAAAAATGAATAAATAAATAAATAAAAATTTTAAAAAGATATAAGCTAAAAAATGTATTTTTAAAAATATGATGAACATCCCATATTTCAGTAATCCCAATATAATTTATATAACATGCAGAAATAACAGTTCTTCAATAAACTGGAGAGGGAAGAAAAAGAATGGCAGTGAGGAAAGGAGGGAGGAAGGATGAAGGAAGAAACTCTAACAATAAAAAGTTCTTAAAAAATTAAGCCTCTTAAAGCTGTAAAACATTTAAAATTATACTAGATGGGGCTGGCCCCATGGCTGACTGGTTAAGTTCACGCGCTCTGCTGCGGCGGCCCAGGGTTTCGCCAGTTCAAATCCTGGATGCAGACATGGCACCGCTCATCAAGCCATGCTGAGGCGGGATCCCACATGCCACAACTAGAAGGACCCACAACTAAGAACATACAACTATGTACCGGGGGGCTTTGGGGAGAAAAAGTAAAATCTTTAAAAAAAAATAAAATTATACTAGGAAAAGCACAATTAAGTTAAAAACAAGAGCCCTTCTTTCAAATGGACATAATGTTCTTTAGAACAGGAATCAGTGATCTTAGAACTTGATCCATGATCGTAAGCCTTGCATAAGTTTTAAAAACAATGTGGGATCTCTTTGTGAATATTTTGGAAGTTCAAGGTATAATTTCTTGCTGAGTTTCATTAATAAGCTGCAAATTTATTTTTAATAGATGCATTTGATATCATGTTTGTGAATACACAGCAGTTATCCAAATCGTGCCAAGAATATGGTAAAGAAGTTTCTCTAACAAGCGTTCGGTATTTTAAAAGTCTCACTTTATGAGAAGGTGTACATGGGTTTGAAACTGTAAGGCTATTTTCTTTGTTCTAGCTTTCTCTAACTATAGGACTGGAATTCAGTTTTAGGGAAAGAATGTGACGGTAGAACGTCCCTTACTGTGGAAACAGAGCAATGCTGGAGCAATGGAGGGTGAACTGGAAGAGCCTCAGTGCTGCTCCAGCACCTTCCCTCCTTCTGCTCTACTCGTTCCCATTTCGGCTCTTTCGCACCACGGTTAAGCTTTTAATTCCAGTGAGTATATATTCATTTCATTTTTCGTTTCTCTATTTCATTTCTATGAGTATATTTTTCATTTCATTTCTTACTTTACAAATCTGCCTTGTCTTTGGTACTGTCCTGTTCTTTCATTAAAGTTTCTATTCCTTTTAAAATTGTTTCAATCATTTTAAAAATAGTTATTTTATAGTCTCCTTACGATTGTTAAATATTGTACCTTACTTGGGCTTCTATTTTCCTGTTTTTTGTGCTATTGACTCTCCTCATTGTTTATTTCCTTATATGTTTGTAAGTTTTTATTGTGAACTCATTTTTCCTCTGTCCTCCCTGTAGTTCTATAGCACAATTTTTACTTCCTTCTGCCAGAAACCTAAGGATTTTAATCATCCTGGACTAAATTTCGTATGAATTTCTCAGGTTTTGGCTCCGTATCATGTGATACTGTAAATCTGGAGTTTAATTTCCAATGGATGCCTTTTTTATTCTTTTCTTCCAAGTTCTAGGTAAAAGTGTAATCCTGTTTATTGCTTTGCTTGGCTAGTGAGCTGTTATTCTAGTGTCCTTTTAAAGACAAGGCAACTCTTTATCCAGAATTACCATATGTCTAGGGAGAGGGCTCCCAGCTGGGTCAGCCTAGTCCTCTTGAGTGTCAGAAGTTCCTCTGATTTTCCTTTCTGAACAGGTTGGCCCCCTACCCCTCAGCCCCCTTTATAAATATAGGAAGACTTGGTTTTGTAGGTTAAAGATCTGAAGTTTTTATAATTGGTGGTAAGCATTACTTCTCTGACTGGTACAGAGCATGAGGTTCCTGTTCAAGCCTACCCACTCATCAGCTCTCTGACCTTGGGAAAGTTAACGTCACTGAGCTCAGTTTAGTCATTTATTCATGTGGGAGTAACAATGATAACATCACATGAGTAAATGATGTAGGTGCATGAAAAGCTCCTTGTCAATTATTTTTATTTTTTTGCTGAGGAAGATTTGCCTTGAGCTAACATCTGTGCCAATCTTCCTCTATTTTGTATGTGGGTTGCCATCACAGCATGGCCACTGAGGAGTGGTGTAGGTCTATGCCCAGGAACTGAACCCAGGCCACCAAAGTGGAGTGTCAAACTTAACCAGTAGGCCATGGGGCTGGCCCCTCTTTGTCGATTATTTAACTGTTATTCTTCTATTCTATATTATTCAACTGTATTCTCTGCTACTCCATTCTATTCTACTCTATTCTATTCTATTTTGCAAACCCCAAGTCCACCCCCTTTCCACCCTTTTTGGTTTCTAATGCCTCCTAAAGATGACCCTGAACTTAGAGTACTTCAACACTTTACATCATGGGTATTATAAGGTAGTCTGTATCTCTTCCTCTTACCATATATGGAAGTAAACTCTTGCTCAGAGAATATAACTCTTAAAAAAACATGTTTTCAGCTCACCTTTGGCTTTGGATTCCCAGTCACTCTGCATGTGAAAGTTACAGGCATTCCCTCAAAGATCTTGTAATGTTTCAGCTTCATCTCAAAGAATGGTGCCATTCCGTTTTCCACAGGCACGTCCCCATACTGAACTTCATCACCTGATTCGTCCACAGGAGACCTTTCTAGCCTGTACTCGATTTCACTGATGAGTCTCTGTTCACAGCTGGAGACTTTGTATTCCTACATTAAACAAGGAAAGGTCATGTTAGCAACCTCAGTCCCTTGTGGTACAATGTGTCTCATGAGTCTTATCCCTCTCTCCAGTAAGGCACTCAGAAGACTGTGATATTTCTACCTTAGAGCTTAAAAACATAGTCCGAGCCCAATTCAATTCCATATAAAACAAAAAACATCTGGAAGTAAGTATATATGATATTTCAAAATGTCTTCAAGTCCTATCATCCAAAAAAACCTATGAAGATGAATTTCTTTCTCTTTTCTCTTGGGGCGAGGGGGAGAGAAGAAAGAAAAAGGTAAAATATTCCTAAACTGTTCATAAAAAATAGAACACAATGGAACACTGATTGCTTTCTGTATGGTAAAAGCTGATGCAGGGTGGTGCTTCTCTCTAGAAAGCTAATAGTGCATGTGGCAAGCAGCTGCAGTATTACACAGCATTTTATCAAATGAATAATGGAAAAAATAGCGCCCTGTTTTTTTTCACTCATAACAATTCTCAGCCACATAGCCTCTGGACTCCTCCTTAGTTCTGCAGGTATTAGGGACTATTCTCTACTCTCTTTAAAAGAAAAAGAGAATTGACAGTCCAGTTAAAATTTTGATTAAAAAAATAAAAGCAAAGAAGTCATCAACATCCTATAATTAAGGTGGATTTGGCAGTTCTCTTACTTACAAAGTACAATGAAGACAAGGCAGCCCATTATAAAATATTCTCTATTTAATATTAAATAAGAGATTGTTTGTTTTAACTAGGTTTTCTCTTACAGAAGTTATTCAGCCTTTGAAAAATAGGTCGTTGGCTTGAGGGAAGAAATACAACAGTATGTATAAAGCCGCAAAAAATACACAAGTTGTTTTGTTTTATCTAATTACTATCAAATTAATCAGTTTAAGAATTAGCACTTTTTCCCCTCGAAAGGTATAACAAATAAAAAACTTTGCATGTTTAAAGTTCAGAGTATCCACTCAAACAGAATCAAATTCAAGTTTGTAAATAAATGACAAGAAAATTGACATTGCGGTAATTGCTCATCTGATAGTAAATGAAAACAGACACTGGTCATAGTATTTATAATTAATACATAGCAGTAAAGATAGATACACAGGTAAACAAGGAAGCACAGAAGAAAAGAGATACAGTGAAAGACTAGAAAGAGAAGAAAGGTGAAAAGCTTAACCTTTTGACCATCCAGAGGACCCCCTACAGAAGCATGAGGAGACTCAATTTCCTGTAATGGTAGAAAAAAAGAAGTGAAGACTAATAATAGAAATAATATGAATCTAGCAAGATTTCTAGTTTTCTGTAAGTGAAATTTTTGTGGTAGCAATATTTAACAGGAAAACTTCGATTTTGAAGGCAGATCTATTTCTCAAGACATGAGAAAGAGTTTACTCAGTCCTTTCAACCTGTTTTTAAATAGCTTTTTCTTTTTTATTTTGTTTTATTTAATCTCAAGACTACATCGGGAAACTCCAAACAGAAGAAGTGGAGATTATAAAACAGCTTACATCAAATCCATGAAGTGACGTTTTTGGTGGTAGCAGGGTTTTATTCCAGTGTTTTAGGTTTTGCTGATTAGTGATTTATAACTATATATGAGAAGGGAAAGAAAGACATAGCCTTTTCTGTACATAGATATTTTACTTTGACTAGATATTAAGAATATAGTGGGAAATATTCATAGCTATCTCAAACAATTTCAGTGAAAATGTGTTTCTCCACACAACACTATTTTGCATGAAAGCACAGGACAGGAAAAACAAAGATACTTGAAAGGAGAATAAACTCATCAATAAGAAGATAAAAAGAACAGATATCACTGACTGAAATAATTCCATCAATCAGTTAACACAATGTCTGGCACACAGTATGTGCTCAATAAATATTTGTGGGGCCGGTCCTGTGGCCGAGTGGTTAAGTTCATGTGCTCCGCTTCGGTGGCCCAGGGTTTCACCAATTCAGATCCTGGGCGCAGACATGGCACCGCTCATCAGGCTGTGCTGAGGCAGCATCCCACATGCCACACCAAAGGCACTCACAACTAGAATATACAACTATGTACTGGGGGTCTTTGGGGAGAAGAAGAAGAAAAAAAAAGAAAAAAAAAAGATTGGCAACAGATGTTAGTTCAGGTGCCAATCTTAAAAATAAGTAAATAAATATTAGCTATGAGGTTGATCGATGACATTAATACTGCTTTTCTTAGACCTGCCCTCTGCTTTCCACAGAATTGATCCCAAGACTAGTGTCCGTAAGAGGATGGGGAGAGGGGACAGAAGAACTGGTATCTGTCTAAGAAGTCCAGGGGAACATCCTACCTGATTAGCTGCTTCCTCTTCCGGCTCCTGAATATTAAAGACAGTTGCACTCTCAGCACCTAGTAATCGACGAGCCATTCTTTCTTCATATGTTAACCTCTAAACAGAGTAAGTCACAAAAATACAAAATTAGAAAAACCACAATTATATACTGCCTCATGAAAAAGAATTTTTAAAAAACTCTCAAGTTTTGATGTTGTCTGTAACATTCTCTCTCCACCTTCAGACACTTGTATGAAAAGGAGTCTGTTTCTTTCCCTGGCTTCAGTCATCCTGCCTTTCACCTCCTCTTCTGGTCCTAATGGCCTAATCCAGTGTGAGGAGATGGGGTAACTATTCTTGAGAGCCAACAATGGATAGAGCACAAATTTAAGGTGAATATAATAAACAACAAGGCGGAAACCACATAGAAATACGTCACATACTTATCCTTAATGATAAACATAGAGAAAAAAAGATATTCAAACAGCAAAATATTTTTTAAAGGAAGTGTTATTTTCACAGCCAGAAGAGCCTAGTCAGCTCCAACACTCTAACAAAGGAAGTTTTAGACTAGCTGGCAGGGATGGTCCTGTCTGCTGTTGGGGGGAGTCTCACCTCTAAGAGCATTTCCGAGGCCCTTAGCATAGGAATGTAACATAGTTGAACGCAGGCAAATATGATAATCCACAAAGAATGACTGTACATGGCTGGATTAGCAAAAGGACTATGAAAGATACTTTCCAAAGCCAACATCCACAATTCATGATACTTCTCAGAGGCAGGCTGCTTGCCCAGCAGGCAAAGAAAGTGGTAATGTTTTTGCATCTAGCAACCAGCACTTTGGATTTGGCCAAAACCATTTTGCTAGGCGCTTCTTATACAAAGGAAATGCCAACATTTTTATTCTGTCTATTGGGCTGATTCCTGCTCTTGAGTGTTGGTTCTAAAACGCCTTAGAATTACAGGTCTAGGGAGAACTCTCAAAGACCATTTGCCCCATGAGGGGCATTTTACAAACAAGTGTTTGATTCAAAATAGAGAATAATTAGCAAGGCAGGATCTAAAAAAAAATAGAGACATTATTTCAGAGAAACGTCCAAACTTATGAATATAGATGCAAATTCTATTGGAAACTCTCTAATCAGGAAAATATGTTGGGTAAATTTACAGTTTCCAGTAATTGTTGGTTCTAGTCCCAGCTGAAACTGGGAAGTGAAACAAGTCAAGTGCCAAGTGCCAAATAGTCCCAAAGTTCAAATTATTTCAATTAATAAAGAAGCGGCCGAGGACAAGAGGGGGTAGATGTAGGAGTCTGACCGGTGCATAGAGTTGTCTCAGTTCAGTATGTTATTATTTAAATTAATTTTCTCACGTCTGTTAAGAAATCAGTGAATTCCATTTTCAAAGAGTTTTAAATACCTGCTCTCTTGAAAGCCTTCCTAATATTTTCTTAGAGAACTGTATCAACGTCAAAGGGAGGACTGGAATAATTTCCACCCTGTTCCTTATAAGCAGAAATATCAATTTGCTATCTAGTCCTTCACCAGAATGCACCTGCTACCATTAGAAGCCAAATTACTTCAGTTTTGTTTCTAAACCACTATGCCATGTGCATATATAAGCCCTGTCTACAGAAGCCAAAAATAAGTAACAGAATAATATGTAACATGAGGAAAAAGTTGTCTGAGGATCCCAAGGGAAGCCTAACTTTTCTTGTCCTTTTAAACTCTCAGATGTGGAAATCTATGGAACATACTGTGAATGTCATTCACTGTTAAACAGATAGATAAATATAAATGATATATAGTTATATATAAAAATATATAAAACAGATAAATATAAATATACATACATAATAGCTTATAAATGTCTTACTTTATCCAAGAGAATCTTAGTCCATGAGGAATAAACAACTAACCAAAAAAGGAGGAAAAAAAAAAAAACTGGAGAGATGCCTCTACCTGGCTTGAAAAAGTTCCCATAAGTATTTGTTTTAATCTTTCAAAGGCTTAGTTGACAGAGCCAGGGAAAACTTCCAGAGTATGTACATTTGCACATACAATCACTTATTTCAGGGAGAAAATATTTTCCCTTTGTGAAAATCTTCTATTCTCGGTGAAATGAATAACTAACACAAGATCTCATTAGAATTTTAATCTTTCTGAACTCAGATTAGGATACCCTAATAATTAAAATCAGCATTCAACAGCCTGCCTCTGTTCCTCACCTTACCAGTCAAACACGGTCTGTTCTCACATTTTTATTTATCAATGCTTGATAATTAAAATTCCTAGAAAACAATTAACATAGAGAACTTTCTAACTCTGAAAAAGGTGTTTGAGAGGAAGATTTTATACAGAAAGGCCTTTTTTTCTCTTCTACTTAAGAGACAGACAAATTTTTCTGGTGATGATTCCATAATAAAGCCACGAAAGGCTCCTTTCCTTTACCTGGGAAGTCTTATTTGCTAGGCTTTCTTTTCCCATCCTCTTGAAATACTCTGATGTGATAAGAAAAGGGTCAGTAGAAAAAAAACTAACAACTGATGAGGAAACATTGAAGTCCAATGGAGAAAACATCCTATATATACATTTTTTTTTTTTTTACCAGATCTAGTTATCTACTCTACAATTCTGCAGCCTTAAAACATAATTATTTTTTCTTGAGTCTAGTTGTCTTGCCCTGACAAACTAGAACAAGATTGTAAAACAGGCATTAGTCTTTCAGATTACTGAATCAATATCCAGTAACAGTCTAGTAGAATAGAACTGGACTTTAGCAAAGGTTTCCTTAGTAAAAAGATATTTTTGGGTAAAAGCAGTACATGCCATAGAATCCTCTTTTTGTTGCTTTAATTCCAATTCACTGCTTCTGGTCAGATACAAATTATTCCAGAGCACACCTCTCCCTCCTCCCCAGCCCCCATCCAGCACGGATGGAATCCCATGTTCCTCTTTCTTTATAACATCACTGTTACTCATTTGTTCTACTCCCAGTCTTAAAATCAGCCCTTCCTTGTTCCTTTATCTCCAACTTGCTGTCTTCACTCCAAGAATGGTATCATGAATAGGAGGAAGCAGTGAAGGCTGAGTAGAAGGAAGCCATCCACCTTCTGCCTTTCCCCAGATTCAAGTCATAATACTAACAGGACTGTTGAGATCCAGGGATACTAAAATCAATTTGTGGACAGTCTTAAAAACCTAAGTCTTAGTGAAGCTAGGGAAGAGCTCTTTGATGTGCTTGCTATTATTCCAGGCCCTACATCTCTCTCAGTACCGGCTGGCCGTTGTTCAGGAGGTCCTCCTTGAAGCGCAGTTTTCGTTCCAGGTCTTGAATGACAGCATCCTTTGTGCCTTGAATCTCCTCATCAGAGGCTATTCTAGCAGTTCTATTGGACTTCTTTGGAAATCCCCTGCAGGACAAAAGCACAAGGCGGTGTAGTCAGTTGTCAGGCATATAAATCCAAGTTAAACATTCAAGCCCAACAAAGAATACAGGGTGTCAATGTGTCACCCCACTCTTTTTATGCTACATCTATTCCAACTAATATGGAAAGAACCATGAAATCTACTTTCGGTGTTCAGGTAACACTAATTGGAACCAGTTTTCAGAGCAAATTCAAACACCTTAGGGCAGGTGTCTCAGTGGTTAGATAAATTGCCAAGGATAGGGAAGGTGTCATAGTCCTAGGGAGGCAGCAACGTAAAGTGAAAGCATGAGCTGATTGTAATTCAGACCTGGATTTAAGATCTGGCTCTGTCTTGTATTAGGTTTATGACTTTGGGCAAGTTTCTTAACATTTCTTATAAACAGGTATAAAAATACATACTACATATGATTGTTTAGAGGATTTGAAAGAAATATATTTCTTTCATACTTTCAGAAATTTAGTCCTTCTGACCCTTTGTAATCAATTTATTCAACAACAGTGCCTAGCCCAGTCTAAGCAAATATTAAGTTTGTTCCCTTCCGTTCCATCCTCTTCTGTCCTAATTCGATTAGGGTAGGCCAATGTACTGTGAGACAAGGTCTACTTTATACCAGAAGGCCCTGAGTAGTCTGCAGGTCCTGCTGCTATACCCCAGGCCTCCTAAACCTCCTGGACAGCCGAGGCTCTTACGAGAGGCGACACCTCAGAACCTTTCTTTCCAAGGGCACAACAGCACCCTGAGCCCTGTGAGCCAGGGGGCATTGGTGCTGGATGCTTGATGGGTGGGGAATTACTTTTGTTGGCGCCTTAGCATCTGTTTCCTGTTTTTCTTCCTTTTCCCTCAGGGGGCTATGGGTAAAGATGAAGGAGAAACAGAATACTCTACAGTGGTGAAAATGAATGACCCATAGCGACCCCTATCGCCACACCAAATTTCAAAAACATAATGTCGAGTTTTAGAAAAAGCAAGCTACATAAGAATACATACAGGATGCTTCCATTTATAAACTGGCAAAAGCTAACCAGTACTGCCAGGGCAGTGGTTCTCAAAGGGGGGGTCCCTGGGCCAGCAGCATCAGCAGTACCTGAGAAACTGTTAGAAATGCAGATGTTTGGCTTCACTCCAGACCGACTGAATCTGAAACTCAGGGTTAGGGTCCAGCAATCTATGTTTTAATAAGCCTTTTAGGTGAGTCTGATATGTACAAAAGTTTCAGAAACAAATTTAGGGAAACCTACATATACAGACTATAAAGAGAATGGTCAGAGAATGATTCACCCAGAGTGATTCAGAGAGTGATTCCAGGCAGTGGTTACCTCTTGGGCAGAGTAGTGGATGCAACTGGGGAGGGTCACACAGGGAGCTTCAAAGGAGCTAGAAACAGGTAAGGCCTTGGTTTTATTATTCTTCTTTAAACTATACATATACATTGTGCCTACTTCCTTATTTATCTTATGGTATCTTATGATAAGACATTTCTAAGTTTGAAAAAGGTTTATTGCAAATATGTCAAGGCATCGTGTGCCTGGCATCACTTCACTGATATGGTGGAAAGCACCAGTAAGGCCAATGATGTAAATAAACACTGAGGTTCACCAAACCTTCCGCTTCTCACCGTTTCACCCCATAGTGCTGGGAAAAGACAGTCCTTAAGTATGCAGTAGGAAATGTGAGCATCCTGTAACAGCTCCACACCCAGCCCTCATCAGTAATACTGTGGACTGGAGGCCCGTGCTCCTGGTCTTCCCAGTGCCTGTTCTTTCTTCCCATCCACTCCCTTTTGCTCCCTTGCTGAACTTCCCCTGATTTTGATGGGTGTTCACTTTCAATGTGCTTAGAGAAGGTCACCCCTCCCCAAACTCAGGGGTGACTGATTTGAGTCAATTTGCATGGTTTCAATCCCCTGGGCAGGGATTAGTTGAGCCAGAGGCATGTTTGGTAGCCCTGGCCAGTGAGATTGGGGGAATGGAGGTGGCAGAGAGAGGGTGAGGTACCCTAGCTAAATAAGAATTTCCCAGCTCTAAAGAAACACACAGGAGGAAACGCCCTTCTCCTTTCACTGGCTACCGCTGCATCAACAATGTCATGCCCCCAACTGCTGCGTCCTACTATGACCACGAGGGGAGAACCCATAACACGCCAGTGATGACAGCTCGGGAAGATGGAGAACCTGGGTCCTGGATTGTTTTGGGGACACTGTGTTAACCTACCCTGGAACCGCCTGACCCCACACTTGTTACATAAGTCAGTAAACCCCATGCAGTTGATCTACTGCTAGTTGAGTCTTCTCATACCTATAGTGGGAAATACCCTAACTGATAGCCTTTCCAGGTTTTTCCTTACTAGTCATTTGCCCCTGAAGTTCAAAAGGATGATATTAGATACTAGTATTAAAGAAACAAAATATTGTGATATTTTGTGTTTGTATTATCAGGAAGTGGTTGGTCTAACTTTAAGTTGTATCCTACTCACTAGGAATTGATTTTGATTTTTAGGGAGCTGGGCAGTGTACTGAGGCATATTAACAGCAAGAGCCGTGGGAAGTCTGACTTAGAACCTCAGTTTTCAGTACCATGCAATCCTTTAACAAAAATGTGCATGGTTTGCCAGCTTTCCTGAGCCTTGAGCCTCTCTCCCTTACTCTTTTTCTTGGGGCAATGCCATCAGCCTTCAGTTTAATGTCTCTTCAGAAGGGACGACCCTGACTAGGTTTATCCCATTAGCTGTTGTACCATGTTTGTTTTCTTTATAGCACTTATCACATTTTATTATTACATGTTCTTTTTAGCTGTCTCTCCCCAACCATGCCTCTTTTGTTAATCACACGCCTGTCAAATAGCAGCCCCCCGATATCGTGCATGGACTGAGCCAATGCATGTGCTATTTCCACTTCTGACCTCCCTCTACCGTCCCTCTTCAGGAAAGAAAATCTGTGCCAGAGCCATCTGAAATCAAACCACACGTAAAAAGTCAGGCTCAGAACAAGTAAAAATTACACAATTTGGGAAATAAAATTCTATGCTGCTTTTGACTACAGCCTGACATCTGAGAACTAGAAGAACTAGGTTTTGAAATCACCTGAAAGGTAAGATTGAAGACAGCGTGTGCTCTGTAACATCAGGTGTTATTGGGAGCACGCAATTACTTTACACTTGACAACATAAACCCACTGCACACTGTGTGATGAGGGGCAGCCTGGGATGACAGAAGCTTCACCGTGTTTCTGCAGGCAGACTACACTGAGAGCTGTGTTCTCTGCACAGATGAGAAAGAAAGGAGCAAAAGGCAACCATCAAGGGCAGAACAGACCGCCTGAACCAGAGAAGCAGAGAACTGTTTTCATGAAAGACGGACGCAAGTCCTCTTGAGCAAGCGAACACCTGACTATTCACCGCAGAATAAGTCCTCTTGCTTAAAACGCATTTCTCAATATACTTGACTCTTCAAGGGAGCTCAGAACAACTGCTCTGGGACATTTCATAGAGAAGCCATTCACCTTGGTTTGGGTTCCTGCCACCCAGGTATTTTATCATTTCAAAGAGTAAAATTAAAATTACTCTTTGACCCAAATAAAAACCCTGAACATTCTATATTTTGTTTAACAAGCCCATTCCCTACATATCAAGATCGCCAGTATTAGAAGGGTGTTTACTTCATCCCTGTTTCCCTCTGTTTTTAAGACATTATTTTCCTTTACTTACAGAATTTAAGGTACACATATTTTCTTGGTTGTGAACAAGTAACACTGAAATAAAAATCAATCAATTGAAAGAATTTTAAATGTCTAATAGTCAATCCACAAACACTGAACATCTAGCAAGGCAGAGTGCTAGGCGAATACACCTATATTGATTCTGTCAGCCTAGGACACAACAGTTGGTTTGTAAGGTGAGTGATTGTATCACCTGACGACATCTTGGAATTCGACCATGTATTAGAAATTCTATGCATAAAGATGGAAAAACATAATAATAAAACAACAGCCTCATCACTGTAGTCTCAACACTATTCTATGTGATATGGAGAAGACAGCCAAATCCTAAAGGATGGTCCTGATTACAAGAGGTTAATAATCAAGTTGGGGAATAAGTTAAAGAACAAACTATGTGGTGGCAATTCTAGGTGCAAGGGGAGTAACAGAGAAATAGAAAAGAATGCTGGCTAGAATGACTGCAGAAGGCTTCACGGAAGAGGAGGTGTCTAAGAGACGTCTTGAAAGGTGGTGAGGATGAGGAAGGAAAGACTATCTGGTACACAAGCAGAGCGGGGAGAGGAAGGAATTCAGAGTCAGCATGAATAAAGGCATGCAAGTAAGAATCTCTTTTTTACCACAGCAAAGTTGTGCGACTTGGGCTAGTTACCTAATGGCCACGTGCCTCAGTTTCTCCTCTGTAAAGTGTAAGATGTGGGTATTAATAGCATGTGTCTCAGAGGATTACTGGGAAAACTGCATGAGCTAATATATGTTAAGCACTTCTTAGATCAGTGCCTGGCATAGTAAGAGTGGATCTGCAGAGGCCGACAGAAACCATCCAGCATGGAGGTGAATCACACAGATGAGACTGGCTGAGGAAAACAGTGAAGGAGGGGAAGGAGTTTAAAAAGATGCCAAGAATTCTTGATCACAGTTTCTAAGAACATGCAAATAACTTTCATCGATTGCTTTTCAGTGCTCAACTCTGTTCTAGGTGCTAGGAATACAGTACTGAACAAAACTAAGTCACTATACTTACAAAAATTATATTCTACAGAGGGGATGGCAGGAGAGAGAGGGAAAAAAATGATGGAAGGAAGGCCATTTCAGGAGGTGGGAAGCGCTATGAAGTGACGGGAATGTGAGGAGATGACATGTTAGACAGTGGGGGTCAACCAGAGGTCTGAGGAGCTGCCACCGCAGCGGAGGCCCCAGTGAGAGAAAGGTGCCGGCTGTGTAAAGGCCTACAGGGAAAGCGAGGCAGTGCCAAGGGCCTAGGGCCAGAACGAGCTGGGTAGGGCCAACAGGGCATTGCGAATTGGAGGAAAGAGGTACCGGACACAGTATTTCTCACACTTACTGTAATATGCAACCTTTTCTTCTTTTCACAGAGTATCTAATTTGGACTACCATAATTCAGAAAACACTTTAGGGAATTTTGTTAAAACTTGAAGATAGAGTTAAGAGTTAGAACCAAAATGGAGTGTTTGGAAAGGGGAGGTACAAAGAAAGAAAAGCAGTTCTAAGTTTTTGAAGCAAAGTTTTGGCAACTGAGTTTATTTCCCTATAAAACTAATTCTGTGTTGGAGTTTAACGTAAAATGGCTGTAGTTTGCTCCCCCAAATGGCACCTACTGTTGATAAATGAAGAGCAACAACTTGCTAGGAAATAAAGTCTCTGGTGACAGAGAGAATCTCCCTTCGTGATGGTCTGTACAATTAAAAAAAATAAAATGCTTATTCAAGGTAATCTGTTACCAAACCAGAACTCTTCACAAAAACTCATACTCAGAGGGAAACCTTCACCAGTAAACAGTTCATGAAGGCGCCCACACTAAGTACTTCATGTATACACGCTCAGCCCAACTGTGCGAAAAACATTACTGATCTGTTTACTCTAGCTTCAACAGTAAGTCACTCACCATTTTAAAGTAATATTCATGTGGCTGGGGGCAAAGACATCTCAGACATACACATGAGCATATGGAAGGTAAAATCTTCAGACCACCACCCCAAATCCCAGGACTTTCTTTTTTTTCCCTTGGCTACGGAATAATCTTGACAGCATCTTTCCCTTGATACACAGTCTAGGTCAATTCTGTGAGAGTGTTTCAGAAACTCAACTCTCCAGGACACCACTGACTTAAGATGTCATGTGCCTGTCTAGCAACCAGAGACAATAAAAAAAACCAACTTTTTTAAACTGCTAGAGGTCCTCTTAGTCTCCTTTTTTCATATTCAGTGAAATCTAATGGTAACTAAATTCCACAAAATTCCAGAGTAAGCAAAGTCATCAATGTGTTGACAGTTAGGTATCCCTCATATTCAAGAATGTAATATATGAATTAATACATAAAAGAGCCCAAGATATACAGTTTTTGTACATTAATTCTATTTTTTCTACTTTATTATGAAGCCAAAGCTATTAGAGTACAAGTGAGTACCTTAAGCTCATATTTAAAGGAAAATAGATAACGTTATACCAATATTACATTCTCTTCATATTACTTTTTAGGTTGTCTAAAAAATAAACTCACAACTGTGCACGCGGTGTACCTGCTCGTTCACTCTCTACAGCTCGGGACAGAGCCCTCCAGGACCGAGCACCTCTGGTCCTGAACTGCTCCTGGGGTAGGGACACTTCACCAGAATCATCACCAGTCACAGCAGACCGAGGAGACTTCTACAATCTGCTGCAAAATACTTGCCCAGGACTGGACGTAACTTTGTGTGAAGATACTGGACCCTAACGAGCCCAATAACCAGACCCGGGAAAGCCCTCAGGCGTCTGCCTCTAAGGGGAAGGACAAGGCCCCCACCTTCCTGTATCCTGCAAGGCAGGGGGAAGGTGGGGACAATGGGATAATGTCTGCCAAGTCCAATGCAGCTTGTCTTTTCTATTAGTTACTGTCTAACCACGGTACTGACTTGAACACTGTCTAAAGTACAACTACATCTATTCTCAACTTTTCCTTAAGACTCGGGGGATTTTGTTTTGTTGGTCTGCAGCAGTTTTCTTTGACTAAGCTATATCAGACATCAGATTTATTAGACATCACCTGGGCAATACACACCCAAGGCTAAGTCATACTATGCCCTCCTTCCTTAGGCTCACTCCAGAACCCAGGGAAATCCCTTCACCACGTGCTGCCTCTCACCTCGAGTGTAGAATGATGGCAGTGTCCTCACCTACCCGTTTCTTATAAATCAGGGAGAAAGCGAGGGACAATGACATAATGTCTGTAAAGAGCTGAGTGCTATAGAATAAAAGCTCTCATTAAGACATCTGTATAAAAGCTCTTATTGACACATGCTCTTACCTTTGACAAACACAAAGTAACATTTCAAACCAAAGCCCTACTTATACAAAAGAGGCTATTAAGAGTATAAAACACTGTAGCACTGTGCTATGTGGCACTCCCTTATGAGAACAGACTCCAGGAACGTGAAGGTAGGCAAAAGATACGGTGCCCATCTGGTTCTCAGGGATGGATCTGATCTGACTCACCCTCAGACCTGGTACAGCTGCTCAGAGACCAGCAGGGACAGAAATACTGCACTATCTCCAGGTGGCCTTCCCAAATCCCCTGGATTCCCACCATCTCTCAGGGCTGATTTACTGTGTACAGGAACACAGTCAGAGCAGCGGAAGCTGTATAACTATCAGCTATTGCAAGGGGAGTAGAACACATTAATTTTATAAAAGTGCAAACGAGTTTCTTTCTAAGGCATGTTCTCCTCACTGCCTCCATCTGAAAGATTTAGTTAACTTAACATTCGTGTCTGTCAACAGCTTTGAGAAGGGCGATATTTTCTCTGCTAGTGACCCCAGGAGCCTCAGGGAACAGTGCAGCCGTCTGAAGAAAGAAAGGTGCTAGAGGAACTGGATGTGCAGAAGTGCCCCAAACCACAATCAACCAACAACCAAATACTGTTGCTGCGAGTCTGAGAGAGGCCCACTGTCATGTGCCTTCTTGACTTTGTGGTTTATCACTGGCCTTGATAGCCTTTGTTCCTTGCCTTGACCTCTGCTACCCAGACATATGAGAAACAGAAATTTATCTCGACAGACTATTTAGAAATTTAGTATATAACCAACCTATTCTTCTCCAGATTAAAACAAGGACAATGCTAAACCTACAAACAGAGTAAAACAGCTAGTATGCGATTGATGACTAAGAAAACTGAGATATCTGAAATTTATATTCAAGATTTTGGTATAGCAAGGCAGGCAAAAAAAAAAAACAAAAAACCTAATGTATTTCTACTTCACTGAGTCATGTATTATCCACCTATTTACTGGCACTTGACATATATGGCAAAACCAGCTAACCAGAGAAGTAAAACATGTAAGTGAAACTGAATTTGCTGTCATAATCACCACAAGCTCCCAATGAAATACACACGAAAATAATTTAGGATTCATTTGACAATACTTTGGCAGTTCCTACAAGTTCAAGGATGCCAATTAGTCATGGCAGCCCTAAGAGGGACACACAGTCTTTGGCAAATTATTTGGGTTATTATGATGGATAAAGAGCTATCTTTTCCTTTTAATTCAGAATGCAAATGAGGGATCCCACAATATACAGAGAAAAAAATGTTTCAAAACTCACATGTATCAAACCAAAAGGATGAATTCTTCAAGTGTGTGTGATTTAGCAACAGGAAAATTCCTTGAAGACAAAAGGGTAGCCATATTATAATGGCTTAGGCTGGCACAGAGCTAAAAATCTGCAGTGTTGTATTGCCACTTATCTTTGGTGTCACAGCACCTAACTATCTTTGGGTATAGTTTTCCATAGCCACAGAAATCAGCATGACCTCTCCATTAAATTTTAAGAAATGGCCAGAGCTACTGGACTATTGTGATAACAATTCTAAAGTATTTTGACTCTATAAATGAGTAGCTGTGATAGATATGGATACGAAGCAAGTACTTCTGTTACTTGAAGTAAGCCCTTAAAACTGCTTTTCTCCTTAAGAGAATTTCAAAGTGAAAGATCAGAATGAAGCAGTGCATTTTCACTTAGATGATAAAGGACGTGACTACCCAATGCCTCTGATAGACTAATCTTTGATCAAATTCTATATGAGAAATATTAGACAGATTATTTATATAGTATTTATACTATTTCTATTATTACTTATACTTATTTTCCTGGGGAGCAGGATTTGGTACTATTTCACAGTGAGAGCGGACAAAACTGTCATGCAAAAAACCCTACTTCTTAAATCTCTCTAACAGTTCGCTTCTTTGTAGCAAGATAACTACTTCATTTCCTAGCAGCCAAATACAAGTTCAAACAGAAAAGTAGGGAAGGAAGACAAAGGGTTTCTCAGGCAGGTTGACTGCCTCAACTCTCAGTAGAAGGCCAATCATTACTAGAGATTCCTCTCCTTGATTTGACTTACTTATGTACGCACTCATTTGACTTAGATTTTCCCAATAAGGATTTGAGAAGAAGCCAGACTTCATCATGTAATCAACATTTAGAAACTGGCTAACAAAACAAGACTAACTGAAGCTCCCCAATACACCTTGTCAAAGTCACACATCTTTAAGGTGGCATTAGTACCTACCTCCCAGAATGGAAAACTTTCATTATGAATGAAAACAACCCGACTACTAAGCTCTTCCCTTTTTATTCATTAGTAGGGTTCCTTCTTTTCTCTCTGAACAATACTGGGATTCTGGCAAACCCTGAAGTAGGATTGCAACGGGAAGACTCGAGATAAGGGAACTGGCCTGACCTTTGCTAGGAACTTTTTGGAACTTTTCAGTAAAATGCATATGTGCTAGCTTTTCCTCCTCCACAAAACGTGCCAAACACCTGTATGATATATTTCTTTCGAAGGCTTTACTGTACTTTTGTAGATGACATGTTAGTTCTCTTCATACATTTTCTATCTAAAGATTTCAGAGGGCTGCCGCATCATCGTGACTATGGAAGGATGGGTATTAGAGAATCTGCAAATAGAGGACCCGAGACAGAGGAGCCCACTGTTGGCCAGGGACGCCATCATTTTTCCACTAGGTTGCACATGCCCTCACTTATCCGCAACAGCATAAAGACATTTACATGTTTTTCCCCCTTCCATTCAATTACTACATATATGTAAAGGCTTCCTTCTTAATTTTGTTAATTTAGATATTTCAAAAACACTTAAGTGTATACCTAGTACCCAAGCCCCTCCAGAGCTATTGTAATGGTGATCTGAAATACTAGGATACGCAGTTTGGTGGTAAGAGCATGGATTTGGAGTCAGACAGACATGGATTCAAACCTCAGTTTGGTGGCTCTGTTACCCTGCGCAAATTACTTAGCTACTGGAAGCCTCAGTTGTAAATGGAGCAATGATACCTCTTTGGAATGTATCCAGTGAGATAACCTATGTGAACTGCTTAGCACGGCGCTCAGCAAATGGTAGCCAAGGCCACTATCGTCATCATCATTAAGAGCACTGGGCACTTCCTGAGCACAATCCTACTGCTGAACGCAGAAGAAAAGGTGTCGATCTAGGTAAGGGTAAGGGAGCTATGCAAGAACAGCCTGGTGAAGCACCTGCGAGAAAAATCTAAACACTGGATGGAGGGAAGGATGTAAAAATGGGACAGTGGTACCCCCGGGTGGGAGGTTTCTGGGCACATTTCGGGAGGGCCGCGCGGGGCGGCAGTGCCACCGCGGGCGGGTGGCGGCACTCACACGGGGGTGACGCCCTTGGGCAGGCCCAGGGCGTTGACGGCCGCCGGCGCGGGCTGCGAGGGGAGCAGGGCGCTGAGGAAGGCCGCGGGCGTCTGACCGGGCCCGAAGCGGGCGGCGGGCGAGGCGGGGCCCGGGAGCGGTGGTGGAGGCGGCGGCGGCAGCGGGAACACGTCGGGCACCGGGAAGGCCGTGGTGGGGCTGAAGACCGGCGGCGGCGGTGGCGGCGGGGAGGGCGAGCCCGGGTACCAGGCGGCCTCGGCCTCGGCGCCGAAGGGCTGCGCGAAGGGTGGCGCGGCCGGCCGGCCGAAGGGCTTCAGCGTGGGCGACAGGGGCGACGGCAGGCTGGACGAGCTGGGGCTGGAGGCGGGCGTGCCGTGGCCCGACGCGGGGCCCAGGTTCTGCGCGGCGATGAACTGCTTGGGGCGTGCGTAGTTGAAGGAGCCGGACGACTGCATGGCGGGCGCCGAGCGGGAGGCGAGCGCGCTCATGGGCTCCGGGGCGGCGGGCGCCGCGCAGGCCGCGAGCTCGGGCAGGGCGGGCGGCGGCGGGAAGGGCGGCGAGGGCGGCGAGGGCGGCGCGCTGCGAGGGGCGGCCTCCTGCTCGCGGCGGACCTGGTTCTGGAGCTGCTGGAGTTTCAGAGGGTCCCTGCAGGGAGAGAGAAGCGACACCTTCAGAGAGGGCACCGGGAGGCAGGCTCAGGGGCAGTGAGGGGCGCCCGGGGATGCCGGCAGCAGACGGTCCCCGCGGCCTTGGGCGCGCGCCACCAGCCTGCATGGGCAGCCTGGGCTCCATCCTCAGCCGCGGGGCCACGTCCACTAAGTACGACCAGCAATCTCGACGCCTGATTCAGGTTTTACCTAAGATGATCCAAACCGGTTTACAAATCGTGACGGAAATTTTGTCTGATTTCCAGGAGCCACATTTCATTTGCATAGAACCAGAAATATTAACAGAAAAACTTTGTGGACATGAATTTTTTAGTCCTCTCATTGGTTGCCAATTTTTGGAAAAAAGTATTCTATCAAAATGAGAAAGCTAAAAGGAAAAAACACTCGATTTAAGTTTTTGGGGGGCAGATTTCGTTTAGTCCAATTTACCTATTGCTGTGCTGTCAACTCTGCATTCAATAAATATTACAGGCTGATTTTGGGGGGGGGTTCCACTTTAATTTCTGCATTTGTTCCCTAAAAAAATACAAAATTTGCTCTACCCAAAATTTTAGTTGTTAAACCTTGAGTCGCAAATTATATATAAAACTCGATTACATACTGATATTTCGTGCCATTTCTAAAACACAGGCAAATGACATCTCTCATTAACATGTAGGCAAATAAGTAATAAAAATTATTAATTTT